>NC_090934.1:1410297969-1411518975 GCF_040938575.1 Ambystoma mexicanum | reverse complement strand
AAGTGAATAAACCAACTAGTGTGAATGAAAAACCACTCGAAGAAGAGCCTACTAAGAACAACTCAAGAAAAAAGGAGCCACACGAAAAGGACAGCCCGGCTCAAAACAAAATCCCAAGAGGTACGGTGAAAGAAAAACCAAAAATCTTATACCTTCACTAGACGCTGGGACAAACGGACCTAAGCTTACTGGACAGACCTCTCTTAAAAAACAGACGTCAACTTCAATACCTAAAAACCCAAAAACACAACAAACTCAGCTGCAAATGGAGTCTATCGTAAAGCCAAAAGAAACTATGACCAAATGGATAACAATCTTAGAAAAAAAAGCCCTAACAAAGAAAATGCAACGTCCCAAAGGAGTGAGGGGCTCCACGAAGAACACAAAGATAATTCGATAGATCTATTGGACTTTAGCGTTTATTCAATCGAGAACTCAGAATCAGAAATTCCACGTCCAAAACCAAAAAAAAGGAAGGTGTCATTCAGGGACGAAGAACTAACCATGGAAACTTCGAGGCGAAATGGTCCGGAACACAAAGTAATGCCTCAAAAAAACAAGGAAAAAGGCAACAAGAGGCAGTGGGCCTACCATGAAAGGAGCTCCTTCACTGACTTCCTGGCCAAAAATTAAACAAAGGCCTTCCCACTAAAGAAAGGTACCATATCAGCCACAACACACCGAACTCAAAACATGAGATAACCCATACTTTTCATGACTAAAGGCCCAACGAAAGAACACCTAGTAGTGAATGGAAACGCAGAGAAAACCATGCAAACGCAAGGCTTAACGAAAGAACGCCTAATAGCATCAGGAAAAACAGAGAAAACAACTCAAACGTCAAGGAAACCAAAGCAAAACCTGCTTATCACAACGACTGAAGACATCACCCCTCTACCAAAAGCGATAGCTCGGAAGCCAACCTCTTCGACAAAAACAATAGACATCAACAAAGAACTTCCAGCACGTCTGTATTTCCCAACCAAACAAGAACGTCAGCTCTCTTCACTCATAGAAGCAAGTCAATGCGAACACTGAAACTGGAAAAACAGTCAGGCTCAAGAGAGAGAATACTACTAAACAGTAGAGAAACGTTAATACTGTTTGAAAAAACTACGAAAGAGGACCGCATTCGAACCACTGAAATAAAGGCGGTCGAATTTGCTCACAAATGATGCACAGATAGCATCTTCTTGCATATTACATCTCACTCAGTGAAGACCCTTTTGTTGTCAGTGGCTGGGGACCTCATGAAGAGGGGATACTTAGTCCGAGAAACAACTGTTGAAGAAAGAGGTCTCGATTTTCCTATCACAAAGAACACAGAGAGAGCTAGACACAACGGGAGCATGACCGAGCGGGGGAAAGACCCGACCAACACACCATTAACTGAAAAAAACCAGACACAAGAAAAAGCGAAGAGAAATCAAATCCCGGGAAAAGAAGAGGTGACCGGTGACACGGCGGAAAACAGATCAAGAAAACCGGTTGGACCAACCTACTTGCAAACTAACAATGGAAAGAACAGAGAAATCACAACTCCAAAAGAACTAACAGAAGGACAACAAAAAGTTAACGAGAAAGAAACAAAAAGGTGGTCATGGATCCCTACCACGCTTGTTCGATACTCAAGGAAGTATCAACCAACTGAAGCGGCCATGAGCATTAACACAGAACCATCCGTGGAGAAGACGGTTCCTCAAAAACTCACTGTTAGCTCATGGAACACCCGAGGACACATTCACCTTACCCAGGCCGGAGAGATCAACATACGCCAATTTGACCTCCTAATCCTTCAAGAGACTTGGCTTCAGCTACCTCCTAGCATTGACGGCTTCAAGATTCATCTTTCACCAGCACATAAGGGAACAATGGGTCGCCCGACATTGGGCCTCCTAACAGCTGTCCGCACAGGAGGGAGCTTGCGAATAAACAGAACTCTGGCGTCATATGCTTCCATACAAGCCACTATCTTAGAATGGGATAAAAACAGGAGGCAGTCAGTGAGAAACAAGTAAAAGCTTATACTTCTTCTCAACATCTACTGGAACCCTGCAGCGATCTCCACCAAAGATTTTATAAACAAGGTTGAAACAATCCTAACTGACGCAACATCTAACTTCAATGTGAATCACACATTGATTTGTGGCGACCTAAACGCCATCTGTCCAGGTCCAGGAGGAAGACACACAGTAAGCACTTTGTACTCAAATCATAGCCTACAAGCGAAGAAAAAATGTTGTGCCTGGTCAGAACTAATGGATTCTCGAGACCTGCCCAACCACAATTCCTTGGACACAGCTTTCCCACCTGCGGCGACATGGGAAACATCAGGAGACAAAAGTACCATAGATTACATCTTCGCTTCAAAGGAACAGTATTCCTTAACGGAATCATTCGAGGTAATAAAAACTACCAGAAGCGACCAGAAACTACTCAGAGCAACTCGGTCCTCATTCAAAGAGATGCCAAAAGAAATGCAACACCAGCTGGAAAAAAATGCCCAAGGAAATCGGCTAAAACTGACGAAAGAACCCATTACTTCCATCACAACGGCATACAACCAAAAGAAGGATCCTGAAACTGAAGAACAAAGACTGGTATTCATGGACTACTGTCCACTCCTAATCCCTTATTTACTACCCAGGTCTCTGAGAAAAGGTCAAGACCATCAACATCTCCACAAATTCAATGAGGAACTCAGAGCCAGGAAAGCCCTGCAAAGAAAAGCTTCAAGATGTGCTAAAAAACACCCAACTAAGAAAAACATAGCCCTTGCATTACAACGAATAAAAGGCTACAAATTGTGGCTGAAAAACCATCGAAGGAAGCTATATCAATACGACGCAGAGACTATGTTAAGAGCAATATGCGGAAGATCTTCCAAAGACTTCTGGTCTCTAGTCAAAAACGTAACAGCGCTAACAGACACAACCATTTCAAACAGTGTCAGTGAGGAGAAATGGGTGGAACACAATCAATTTATTTGAAACTAATGAAGAAGACGAAGCGACAAACATCGCCGAGAGCGGCTGGTCAATCACTTTCAACAAACCAATAATCCTGAAAACGATTTAAAAAAACTAAAAAACTCAAGAGCTCGGGGCTCTGACGGAATCTCAAATATTCAATTAAAACAGGACCCTGAAACCCGGGCAGCTCTAATGACGGAAATATTCAACAGATGCCTCGAAACAAGATCTATCCCGGAAACCTGGAAAATGGCCAACATCGTACCAATCTTTAAAAAGGGTCTGAAGAGCGGAAGAGCGAACCAAAGAACTATATGCCAATAGCCCTATTGGATGTCATAGGGAAGCTATACGGATCACTGATTCTGGATGACCTGCAAGAATGGCAGAAAGAAGCTAAAACAACAGACCCATTCCAATTTGGTTTCGAAAAAAACATGGGAACATCTATCAACATTATGATGATCAGTATTTTAAAGGCAAGAGCGTGGGAAGGGAAGCTAACAACATTCATAGCTTCCATAGACTTGTTCAATTGGGTAAACAGAAAAAGACTGTGGAAGAAACTAGAAAGATCACAATGTCCTACTTCCATCATAGTACCAATCAGAGCCCTACACAGTGAAACCTCAGTGCAAGTGCAACTAAACGCGGCGGCCGGTCTGTTGTTCAAATCAATAAAGACAGAAAGAGGGGTCAAGTAGGGTTGCACTTTGGCCCCGGCACTGTTTAAAGCTTATATGGCCGAGATCGTGGACTCAGAAAACGATACTCAAACTTTCCCTCCCACAATAGGAGGCTCCAAGGTAACAAGGCTCCTCTACGCCGACAACATAATCTTGTTGGACCAAACTGCCCTTGGTCTACAACGTCAATTAGACAGCCTCTCAGCCTATTTAAAAAAAAACCATTTGGACATTAACACAAACAAAACGAAGATTATGATCATCGAAAAGTCAAAAACATCGACAAAAAAACACAACTGGTTCGTAAACTCAGAAAAACTGGAACGGTAGAAAGCTTCACATACCTGGGGGTCAAAATCAGCCGCAGTAAAATTGAAATTTCCATGCATGAACATCTCTTCGCAAGGACAAAAACTCTTGCAGCCTAACCCTTGACTTAGGACAGAAAGTACAGCAAATTTTCGCTACTTCCAGTGATAAACTTTTCCTAAACAAAATCCACACCGGCGATAAAATACGGAGCCGAGGCGATGTTACAACTTCCAGCCACATTATGGAACAGTCTCGAGGGTCTATTTTGGCGTAAAGTATTGAAGCTGCCATACTCAACACCAATAACTAATCAGACGCAAGCTAAGTTTATCATCAATGAAATACGTGATTAAGAGAAACTGTCTCCTATTTATGGGAAAAATACTGAGAAGGCCTCGTCTGCAAATCCTAAACATCATCTACAGAGAAATGATCAGTGAAAAGACCCAGATGTTAACTGCTTGGTACAAAAACCAACTCGATCTGGCAGAAAAAGAAAAAAAAAATCAGGTGTTCGGAATGGGACATCGAAAGAATTCCGGATAAAATTAAGGACAGACTGAAAACCCAAGATTGGATCGAAACACTTGACAAAGCAAGTGAATACACATCCTCGTCACATCTGACATTCAACACTCAAAAGATAGACTAGGTGAGAACTTATTTAAAGAAATCTCCGAACAAATACCTTCGAACAATCTTCGAAGGTACGTCCTAAAGACAAAGTCCAGCACTTCCGAAAGCAATCCGCAAACAACATCTGTCGCTATTGCTCAGTGCCGCAAAACATCGAGACAGTGCGACATCATCTTCATTACCCAGGTACAGAGACATTAAGAACAATCTACCTCCGATCACACAGACTAAAACATCAGACAACAACTGACAAAGTCTGGTGGAATCAGATGATGAGCGGGGACTCTACATCTCTGACAATGGCAACAGGAACATTTTTGCATAGCCTGGATTTGGACGGAAAGGCCTTAGACCAAAAAGTACATGGAGAGGACAAAGCGGCTTGAATACAAAGGGCCTCATTACAAGTACACCGGTCCAGAGTTAACGGTGCCGGTAAAACCATACCGGCACCGTTTCCACGTCCGCCCAATCATGACCCGCGGCCCTGGAAATAGCACCTCCTCAAACAGCAACCACGGAGTTAAGGGTCCCGTAAAGTCCACCTGCACGGAAACCCCTCCGTTACCAGCAACACGAAACACCGCGAGCATCACAACTAGCGCGGACATGGAAACACTGCCAGAAAAATGGCATTAAAACCGTGATCACGGTGGCGGTACCGCCGTCACCGTGAACATGACGATAAACAGTACATGCTGAACAGAATCAGGGCACAGGTGCACCAAATCAGCCCAGCTGGACCCAGCAGCACACTGGGAGCCCACAAAAGGGCCACACCCAGCCCTACACAACACATAACCATGCAGGCAGCAGCTATAGTAGCACTTGGACTGGGCCTACTCAACCAACAGGCAGCACTGCACATGATGGCAGTAATGGTGCAGAGGAGGAGGCGGAGGAGGCGCAGGCGCCAACCCTGCACCTATGGCAAACCCCATTGTGCAGCCGCCACAACCCTGCAGGCAGCCTGCAATACCACGCATCAGGCCCTCACCCTGGAACCTTACCCCAGGACAGATCCACATACTATACCGGCTGGACCGCCCAACAATCCTGTACATCACTGGCATTATTGAGGACGACATCAGCAGCCACAGACACCCCCACTGCCATACCCCCCCACCTGAAGATTGTGTCTGCGCTGCATTTCCTTGGCACTGGCACCTATCAACACACGGTCGGTGAGCTGCACGGCATATCACAACCCTGTTTCTCGAAAATCCTGGTACAGGTACTGGATGCCCTTTTGCGCCATGTGTCGGTACACATAGCCCTACCCCATACTCTCCCCGAGGTCATTGCCACAAAGTTGGCCTTCCATGCCATAGCAGGCATGCCAAATTACATAGGTGCACTTGACTGCACCCACATTGAGCTGACAGTACCACGTGCAATTGAGATGGTGTTCCGCAATAGGAAACAGTATCACTCACTGAATGTACAGATGGTATGTGATGCCACGCTACTGATTACACACTGCTGCGCACGTTTCCCAGGCTCAACCCATGACTCAATGGTACTGCGGAATTCCACGTTGCCACGGTACATGGAACGCTATGCCGGACAAAGCACATGGCTATTGGGTGAGTACAGCTGACAATGCTCTGACCCTGTTGAAGCGTTATGTATGTGTCCAGGCCAATGAGCAATGCGAGTGTGCCGCTGGACCGCACATGCATCACCCACCCTCCCATCTACCAAATAGACAGCAGATACCAAACATCACAAAGGAAGACATGACAGGTCACCACAGTGTGCCTGTACACACCCTGCCACAGCCCATCCTGTCACTGTCCCATACACCTTGTGCCACTGCAGACACCCACCCACCCACAAATGGAACACTGCCCTCCCAATGCACGAGATGCCTGTAAATGAGACGTCGTGCATTGACTACTTCAGTACAGTGGAGTCACTGCCATGTGTGCACATCACTGTACTATGACATATTCACAATCCAATGGTCACCCGCAGGGCACAGTACACATGCACATAAATGTGTAGGCTAATATCCAGTTGGGGACATCCACTGTGATGCCCAATGAACACTTCAAACCACTGCATGGCACATATGCATGAATGAACAATGATACAAGATAGCACAGCATCAGATTAAGACATGATACCACTAACACTGACATGTCCCCCCATCTTCATCCCATGTAGGTGATGCTGGATATGCACTCACGCTATGGATGATGACACCTGTACGGAGACCAAGGAACAGGCATGAAGAGCCATACAATAGGGCACATGTCTGCACACGTGGAATGATTGAGAGGACATTCGGACTGCTGAAGGCCCGTTTCTGCTGTCTGAGCAGATCTGGGGGGTCACTGCTGTACAGCCCAGTGAAGACAGGTAAAATCACGCTCGTATGTGCCATGCTGCACAATCTGTGCGTGCGCAGGAACATCCCAATGCCCCCAGACGCAGATGGGGATGGGGATGGGATGGCACCACCTCCCACTGGGGGTCCACTTGATGGCCAAAGAGCACGGGATGAGCTGATTCACATTTACTTTTGAGACACAGCACATTCACAGCAATGCATAGAGTGATGACAATAAATGATTTGTTGTACTGCAAATGAAATGATAGATGTCCACACATGTATGTTTTGCTTTCAAATGATGATATATTGATGAATTCACAACAGGGAAGGAGGTGAAATGGTTTGGGAAGCTGTACACCCGAGCCCACCCACCACCCAAACGTACCCACCCCCACCCAGGCCCCAATGTTCAAACACCCAAAACAACCTCCCCCACCACCCAAATGTACCCACCCCTCACACCCTTCAAGTCCACGTGTGTCCTGCAGTGCCCCACACACATATCGTCACTTCCGTGTGCACTTCTGTGCCTGTGCATCCTTGCCCGAGAGCCCCGTTAGCCGACTTGAGCGCCTCCTTGGACTGGCAGTAGTGGAGCTTGATGGGGTGGTGGTATTTGATGGCACAGAATCCGGTATGGATGGCATCCGTGCAAGATTTGCCTGTTGCCCAATCAAAATGACCTCAATGAGCCTGGAGGTGTTATCGTTACCCTCCCGCACATGGCGTGCCAGGGTGACTATTGTGCTTGCAAAGCATCCAATAGACCTTGAGAGGCGACGCACTGACGTGCTATAGCACTCCCTCTGCAGCCTAGATTCTTCAAGCTGCCTCTCCACCAGCTGGGTGAGGGTTGCCTGCTGCTCCCCCATCCGCTGCATGCAGGAATTCAGCTCTGCCATGGATGGGGTGGGTGACCTCATGGGACTTCTGAGTGAAGTGGGGTTAAACTCCAGCTGATGGAAGGAACCCAGGTCATCAAATGTGGGCGTCTCCCCCTGTGGCCCAGTATCAGAGTGCTCTACCGGTGCACTGTTGTCACTACAGGCCGCCTCCTCTGCAGTGCAGCTGCCTTCTGTGTTGGTTTGGGTGGGCATGGTGGATTCCCGTGGCACCTGTCTTGCCTCAGGCAGCGTGGAGACGGTGGGGATGTCAGTGGTGGTGGCCGGCACATCTGTTGCAGTTTGTAGTGGGGGCAGAGATGCCGAACTGCTGGCAGCATCCTCTTGTGTGGGGGCGGTGGCTTGGGCACGTGCCGGTGCTGATTGCCTGGCCTGTTGTGCAGTGTCACCGTCACTGGATACGGCTGTGGGGACACAGAGGACATGCAATTAGTGTTGTGGTGGTGGCTGATGGGCGCATCACATGCATCATACAGGTTGGTCATTGTATAGTGTTTGTTACATGCATCTGATTGCTGGGAGTATGCATTGTTGTGATATTGGGTGCCATACGGATCTTGATGGGTCCTTTGGCCAGTCGTGCACTGCCTGGGGGGGTTATTAATGGGTCCTTTGGGCCAGTCATGCACTGCCTGGGGGGGGGGTTATTAATGGGTCCTTTGGGCCAGTTATGCACTGCCAGGGGGATGGGGGGGTTATTAATGGGTCCTTTGGCACTGTAATGCCATCAACATATTCTCATATGGCATTCATGTTTGACCACTTACCAGCATCTGCAGGTGGGCTCACTCCTGCCTCAGCCTCCCCGATCCCATGAATGCCCTCAAGGTGGAGGACACTGCTGCAACGCTCCTCCCATGCTTGCAGCCTCAGTGGAGAAGGGGGTCCTCCACCTGTCCCACTGCTGCGTTGGCGGTGTGTGAAGATGAGGTTACGAACCCTCAGCCTGAGGTCGTCCCACCGCTTGTGGCAGTCCTTGACGCTCCTCACTGTCACGCCCACAGCGGTGCACTTGCGTGCTGCTTCCGCCCACACTTCCTTCCTCCGCTGCTGTGTGACACGCCGTTCATCGGCACTGAACAGCATCTCTGCATGCTCCACTATGTGCTCCACGAGCACAGTTAGCTCCGCCTCACTGAAGCGCTGTTTGCGCTGCCTCTGCACTGGAATCCTGGCAGACATGCTGGTGGTCCCTTTTGCCTTCTCACAGTATGGATTGTGCTTGTGCTTACTCTGGATGGCAATGGATTGTGCTTTATATGATGGCCGCCTCTCTGTTTCTGTTTTTTGGCGATCATGTTATTTCCAGTTCCGTGGCGACGGAGGCGGACACAGGTTTTGCGCTACTTGTGGCAGCGCTATGTCCATTTCCGTGGCTTTTTCCGTGACGGCGGTAACGATGTTTCCACGTCCCTGTGGTGCGCGTGACCGACAGCACATAATCGGACGGTCTTTCCGCAACCTTGCGGACACGGAAACTTTATTACCGCCGTCACGGAATCACCGCGATCCAAAGCTGCCAGGTTGTAATGAGGCCCAAAGTCTCTTTCAGTAAAGAAAGAAAAAGACACTACAAAACAAAAAACAAAACAAGTTTGTAAAAATTGTTAACGATTAAAAACAAAAAAAAAATCTGAATGGCAGAGAGACAAAGTCTGATTTTACACTGTGTATTTTTCCCAGTGTCAAAAACTGTGGGCTGAAAAAACCCTGCATGAGTCGAATGACGCTCTGAAACTTTTTTTTATCCAACACAAGACTGGGCTCTCCAACATAAGAATTAGATCCACCACAAACCAGATAATAAACTATCATGTCCTTACAAAGTCTCAAACAAAAGACTCATTCAATATAACAGAGTCCTCCAAACAAGGAGAAGAAGGAAGAACTGTCAAGGCCGTGGGATTAGATCTGTCAACCTGGGATATTGGCTGAATAGCTAGGGGAGAAACTGTAGAAATAGGCCCATCGTCACTAGCAGACCCCTCTAAGCGTAATACCTGGGCATAGGTTGAAGTTTGCTCAGTGTAGGCACAAACATTATCTTTAGAAGCTGGAGGGTACCTTGACAGATTCTTTGTTGTCACTTGTTGCACAGAAGTAGAACCCATGACCGCCAAAGACTCAATCATCTCCGCATGAGGTATTGAGGAGGCCATCGGAATGGTCTGAGATATCACAACAGGCAGTGCACAAGTCAAAGAGGGGGAAGAGACCGATATGTCCCCCATAGAACAATGCACCTGCTTAGATTTTCTATGCAGCACTTTTGCCAACTAGTAACCTCTTTACCAGAAACAAAAACAAAAAATACATAGAAGTAAACCAAAATAAAATACACCGATTCACCACCGCCAAAATTGGTGGGCTATCTACTCAGAATAGCAGGATGTTTAAAAGCAAATAACTGCCTTTATGTGGCACTCCGAGCTTAGTGGACTACTGGCCCTACAATCGCCCTGGACAACGACAGGGAAATCAAACCTTAGATGGTAAAGTAACAGGTCTCAAAGGGCCACAGCCCAACAGTCAACAGAAAACAAAAAAGTAATGGCCTTAATATACAGTACACGAGGCTCAAAGGGCTGTAGCCCCGGAGTCACTGTGGAAAACAAATTGCAGAATGTACCTTTGATGTAAGAACTCTGAGTTTAATTTTTTAGCCCTCAATCAATAATAACGATTGTGTACTGCAGAGTATTGCCTCAAGTGCTTATCCCTGCCAGATGTAGTGGGTCGTCAGTTGGTCGAATTCAAAATAACAGTAGAAAACAGAAAGGCAATAATAGGTTAGACCTAAGAAAGGACTTACTTGTCTGCAAGCCTAGCAGGAGGTAGGCTTAACTACCCGTAGAGGACAAGCCTCGAAGAAAGCCCAGTTGCTAACAGGAACGTGAGGAACAGGCTTGCGCACGGCTAAATAGCAATGATCCAAGCACCTCAAAATGAGCAGGGAAAACAAAATGCAGCTTTCGCACGTAGCACAAAGCCATGAAACACTGAGCACTCATCCACACAGTCTCTAGCTCAGGCTCTGCCAACACAGCTGATTTTAATTTCGCTCGCCGGCCACGCTGGTGCTCGCTGCACACCGCGCTCTCCCGGACGTCTGGGAAAACTTTCCTCCTCAGACTTCATCTCAGCTTTTATTTTTTTACAAAAGTTTGAAAAGCCAGACCGTCCAACCCCAGTGAGCCCTGCATGAACTGCCAGTGTGCTGCAGCCTCTGCTACCTCCGCTTATTACATCCTCCTGTCCATTAATCTGGGAGGCAAGTTTTAGGGAGATGCATCATTGTTATGCTTAATCCCCTCTCCTAGTGAGATCCCAAGCACTTTTTGCTGGACTGCTGGGCATTTTGTGTTGTTCTCCGGAATGAGGGGAACCTTTTCTCCTCATCCATTCTTTCTTGTTCTGATCATGGGAACCCTGTTCTGTATGTTTCACTTTATTTAATGGAGTCATGCTTTCCTTCATTCCTTTTTTAAAGGCATCCGTGTTTCACTTTTGCAGCACACAGCACCTTATGTGCAGTGTTGCTTGGAACCCTTTGGGCTCTCCTTTTTATTTTATTTTCCTGGAGAACAACTGTTCTCAAGGTTAGAGGGATACCTGTTATCCTTGTTAGCTTTTACTTTTGAGAGATCAGTACACACCACCCTGTGTGGAGTGCTGGGATAACAACCCTAAAGTTATGGCTGGTGGCAGTGGGCGTATTCTACTAACCTTTGTGCAGTTTTCCAACGCAGGCTGTATTCACAGTTACGGCTATGTACAGGGGGGTCACCTTCATCCCAACATGGTGGCTCCTTTCTTTTTTTCACCATTTGTTGTGTGGTTGTTCTTTCTTTGTCCTTCGTCTACTATCCTGGGAGGGGATGGTCTGATTTGAATTTGGTCTTCGGCGGGAACCCTTTGTGTAGCCCGCTGAGGCTCCAGTGTGTCTGCAAGAACAGGAAGCACGCTTATTGTCTGCGTGGAAGACTCTTTTACTCATCCCCGTGCAAAGCAACGCCTTGACCTGGAAAATACAGCACAAAGGCTGAAGCAGGACGGCAGCAGAGCTTGCTGAAGGTGAGACCTGCATGGTGTATGAAGCGTTCATTGTGTGCAGCAAATGTTTGGCACCCGCCCAAGCCTCACCAGGTGACTCTCGTAGCGCTGCATGCCACTTTACTGCAGTTTTGGAGAGAACTGAGACACTAGAAGCATGCAGAAATGCAGACCTGCATGGTGTATGAAGCGTTCATTGTTTGCAGCAAATGTTTGGCGCCCGCCCAGGCCTCACCAGGTGACTCTCGTAGCGCTGCATGCCACTTTACTGCAGTTTTGGAGAGAACTGAGACACTAGAAGCACGTAGAAATGCAGGGATAAAAGGTGGAGCAAATGAGCACAGTACGAGCAAGGCAGACCGCACGACGAGACAGCTATCCAGGCCCAGCAGTTCAAGAGGAGGAGAAAGGTGGCGAATATCGAGAGGCTTGCAAGGAAAGACATGACATTGCCCTTTTTGACGCAGACCTACGAAACCTCAGCAGAGGGAATCATAAGACCGAGGACAATAGCCCAAGTGTGCTGCAGCAAATGTCAATGACTAGCCCACTGTATTGCATTGCTCCATGCGTTTTGCCTCATGCACATTGTGCCCATTTGCAGCCTACTCTAAACTGTGTTAATACTGACTAGGCCACTGTATTGCGTTGTCCCCATGTTTTTGCCTTGTGCACACTGTGCCCATTTGTAGCCTACTCTAAACGGTGCTATTACTGAATAGGCCACTGTATTGCATTGTCCCCATGCTTTTTGCCCGTGCACATTTTGCCCATTTGTAGCCTACTCTAAACTGTGCTATTACTGACTAGGCCACTGTATATACTGTTACCCTGCCTAGAGGCATTTGTTCTAGCCAGCCCAGGTCCAGCAGCACCAGTAGCCACCTACACTGCACCTCTCAAATGCATCCTCCTATGCACTGCCCAACATCTCCACCTATCTACACCTTCCACTCTTATACCATAATCATCACACTCGCCATTTGGTCCATCAACAATATGTTACACTCTCTCTCAGGCCTCACACACCCTCTGATTCACCACCCCACCACACCCTGTTCTACACAGTACACCCAACACAATACACATGCCACACCACCACTTGACCACTCCCTCTTCATCTCCAGGCTCTGTAGTCTCAGAGCCCGCACCAAACAGCAAATCACTCACCGCAGCACCCCATCTAGCATTAACAAAAGAAACAACAGACTTGGCTCTCGAACACCACCCACTCACTCACTCACTCACTTCAACCACACCATAAGACTCCCATCACCCACCCCACCTCTCAATACACCTCACCTTTCACCCATCTCACTCATACACACGAGCCTTCCCCCATTCTCACCACCCAACACTATCACTCCCACCCTTCCTCTCAAAACCACACCTAATCCACCACACACAGACTTGAGCTGCGCACTCATCAATGCCCGGTCCATCCCTGCACATGCACTAGAGATCAACGATCTCATCACCACCCTCAAACTAGACTTGCTATCTCAGAAACCTGGCTACATGAGGCATCAGGCCTATCACTGACCCTCGCTCTCCCCCAAAGTTACACCATCCTCATACAGGATCGTAAAATATCCAAAAGGAGGAGGCGTAGCCCTCATCTTCAAGGACTCCCTCTCCATCAGACACTGCAACCAACAATGGGAAAATAATGCAGACCTTCTCATTACCAAACTCTTCCTCTCCCCTAACAGTACAATAAATATCATTGTCACCTACAGACCACCAGCATCGCCTCCAGACTACCAAAAACACCTCCTCCAAATTCTAGGGAATAATCTGAAAAGCTCTACCAAAACTATTCTCCTAGGAGACCTCAACCTGGGCTTATCTGATCCCAAGGATAAAGATGCCGCATCCCTAGCCAAAGAACTCACCCACTTGGAGTTCCTACACAAAGTCACTAGTCCTACTCACTGCAAAGGACAAACCTTAGATTGGATTGCAGATCACAACTGCACCTTATCCATCTCCAACATCTCAGCCCTCCCTTGGACAGACCACCACCTCATCCAGTTCACCATTCCTACCTCCAACAACTGCAAGTCACCCTCTTGCGCACCACCTGCTAAAGTCAGAAGCTCAAAAAAATGTACCAAAACCAAACTTGCACCCCTCCTCAATACCCCAGAACTTAAACCACCATTTAGCAATGATCCGACTATTCTGGCTAGCACCTATGCTCAACCAAGCCATCGAAGCCATAGCCCCATTACAAAAAAAGAAGAGAAAAAATCCATGCACTCTAACTCTTGGTTCACAGAAGAACTTGCCACCCTACGTATCAAGAAGTGGCAAGCCCTATCCAACTGGCAATCCTCGCCTAGCACCTAGCCAACCTACTCTAATAGAATTCCAAAATATTTCTACTGCATATAAAAAAGCTATCTTCCTTGCTAAATCTGAATCCTTCAACCAAAGAATCACCCAAGCTCCATCTAAAACCAGAGAAATCTTTAAGATATGCAAAGATCTTACCTCCCCCACTACCACCCCAGATGACATAAACATAATCAAAGACAAAACATCCTGTACCAATATTCAGGACGCTCTCATAAACAAGGTAAAAATGCTCAAAGAAAAAATATCCAATCAACGCTCAGCCCTTCTTAAACATCATGAACCACCTCATCCCTTATCTCCCAAACCTAAACTATCGCAAACACCCCTCTTCACTTTCAAAGAAGTCACAGAGACTGAGGTTACCAACCTCATCAAACACATTAAACCCTCCACTTGCAAAGGGGACATCTGTCCACCTACTATCATCAAGGAATGCACAGACTCACTCACCCCTATCATAACAGCTTTCATTAATGCGTCATTCCCAGCTGGAGTTGTTCCACAAAACCTAAAAGAAGCCATGGGTTCGCCCTCTCATAAAAAAAACAACTCTAGACCCCACTTGCCCCAACAACTACCGCCCCATCACCACGGTGCCCTTCCTTCTTAAAATACTGGATAAAGCGGCCCACATACAAATCCAACAATACCTGGAAGACAATGCCATCTTAGGTAAAGACAATCTGGCTTCCGCAAAGGACATGGGACGGAAACCGCCCTCTTAGATCTCAAGAAACAAATAACCAAAATTATGGACACAGGCAAACCTGCACTCCTGCTCCTCCAGATCTCTCTGCTGCGTTTGATCTTGTTGACCATGACATTCTCACCTCCCACCTCACCAACGCAGCCCAATTCTCTGACAATGCCACCTCTTGGATAACCTCCTTCCTAGAAGGAAGGGTAATGAAAGTTTACTCAGACCAATCCAACGCAGACCCCATCACCATCAGCTGTGGAGTCCCCCAAGGATCCTGTACAGCACCCACCCTCTATATCCTGTTCACCAAACCTTTGTTTAACCTACTGGAAAATCTAGGCATAGCCTACACCAACTATGCCGACGACAAACAAGTGCTCCTCCCTCTCACTGGAGACTATGAGCAAGATGAAACAGCTCTCCACCAAATATAGACTACCATTCAAACTTGGATGGCAATCAATGGCCTCTGCCTAAACAGGGACAAAACTGAGATTATCACCCTAGGTCCCAAAGAAATCCTCGCCAAACTTAACAAAAAATACACACATTTCTCCATCGACAACACAATTATACCAGTCTCTACCTCAATAAAGACCCTTGGCGTATTCCTAGACTCTACTCTCTCTATGACCAGACAGGTCAGTGCCATCTCCTCGGCCTCTGCCCACACCACTAAACTTATAACGGCAATCAAACCTTTCTGAACCACTCAAAACTGTCTGTCAATAGCCAGAGCCACAGTTGGAGCAAGACCTGACTATTGCAATGCCCTCCTGGCAAGCACCTCCACTAATAACATTAACAGGCTCCAAATAACACAAACCAACGCTCTTAGGGCAGCTCTACAAATCCCCAAATTTGACCACATATCCCAGGCAAGACGCGAAGCTCATTGGCTCCCTGTCAAGGAAAGGATCAATTTTAAAATCCTCACCCTCACGCATAAATGTATCAATCATGCCGCCCCATCATACCTCTCTGATACATTATCCAAAAACACCTTCACACGACCCACAAGAAGTCAGCATGCTAACCAACTCCGCGTCCCATCCATAAAAGGAGCTAACGCTGGAGGCATCAGCTTCCCCCACATAGCTCCGAAGCTTTGGAATGCCCTTCCCAGCACTCTCAGAGCAGAGCCTTCCCTTCCAACATTCCGCAAATCACTTAAAACCACACTCTTCACATAACCCCCTTACTCTACTTCTGTCTACCACTTTAAAGAACCCAACCAGCACAACATATCTGCCAGCGTACTATCTAGAGCTGCTTTTCCCACTAGATAAGAGTTTAGAACGCACGCTATGCCTGATCATACTATGTAACCACAATATATGTCACAAACTTGTAAGAATCTATGTAACCACTATGAATTCCTTTGTATCCAGAAATGCTCACATGTAACAGTGCCACGATGCCCCTGGGCTGCAGCGTGCTTTAAAAATGCGAATAAATAAAAATAAATAAATCCTGAAACTCTGTCCTTTGTCTTCTGGTGTGCCTGAAAGGAACCAGTCCCCACTGGCGGACTAGCTGTCCTAATTGGACAGCCACCTGCCCCTTTTATGTAAACTGCAGGGAGAGTTTGCAGAGGATGAGTGTGAAATCCTGATAACAGGTGAGGTTTGAGGCGAAAGGCAAGTCGACCATTGGAACAGAAGATCCAAAGAAAATTACCAGAGACACCTGCAGCCCCTTCTATTAACCACAAAGGAACCACTGCTGTCTTGACCCAGTTTTTAATCAACAGAGGAGCTCCGAAAAGGACTCCTTCCTTTTGGCTGGTGGGACCAACTAGCCATAAGACAACCTGCAAAACGAGCCATCCCCCGACGTGCTTTGACCTTCCAGGGCTGCAAACCACCAATACCAGGGGACTTCTGGCCCAATTACAGTGCATCGTCTACTGGTGTACCAATCATTCCAGAACTTTGGTGAGTTTCAGTTGGACATCCAGAGACCAGCTCCCCCTCCTCAAACCCCCCTCACCAGAGTGCAGGACCAAAGAATCAATCTCGACTGCTGCTGCAACATCCCTTACAGAGTCCCTCCATTCATCACTATGGCCAAGGAACAGTAGCCCGGGTCCACCGCTGCTGCACAGCGAAAGAATCCAGCTTCATTTTTTTCAACACTCCTAAGGTACTCTGGGGCTGGGGGAAAAACTCAACCTGAGCCATTTTGAAGCTCCTGTTACTGGACTGCTGTATCCAGTGTTTGGGTGTTCAGCCGTACCATATAGGGAGTCCTTTCCAAGGCCCCTGATAACATGTTGACCAACAAACACATTCTACACTAATAATCAAACTTTACCTTCTCTGCTGCTTTGTCTGATCTGCGTTACCTACAAAGTGACTCTGAGGAACTCGCAACTAGTTAGGGGTGGACTGCTACAGCCTTGTGGCCTATGAAAACTATTATAAGTTTACGGAAGTACTGAATTGCTACTGCTGATGCTAAATAACCCTTTGTTCATTCCTACAACAGAAAATTGCTGAATGACGATTGGTTTACTCATCTGAAGTATTGCTGATATTTTCTATTGTGTTGATTAAGTTAAATAGTACTTACATACCTTAATATCAATTTGCCTTGTGTATATAAAATAGATTTCTATTTTACCATAACTACAAGTGTGTGAGAGTTTCTTTGGGCCTATGTATTTCCAGAGTTCATTGTACTTACCTACAGCTCACATCCTCCTTCTAAAATAAGCCTGGCTGCTCTGCCAATCTATCAAACCTGTGGGTAGTACAGACTTAAGAGTTGGGGCCTGTATGCCAAAGTGACAGTTTTATGGAGTCCAACATGCTGGTAGATTTTACGAAAACTCCTCTAACATCGGGCATAACCAGTTAGGCCGGAGCTACCTCTGGAATAAGAGCTAGAACATAGTGTGCAGCAAATCTATATTTGCGCCAGATGCAAACTTTGTCCATTTTATACCATCCCATACGCCCCAATTGTCCCTTAGGTGTGTTCTTATTCTCCTTTTATATACATTTCCAAACATAAACAGTTAATATTGCATAACTAGGTTTGTATGGCACCACTTGCCACAGGAGTCAAAAGTAGCTCCTGGTAGAAGCTAACAAGGCTTCCCCCTTGGCTATAACCAGGAGCTAAATAGTTCCCAGCTCTCGGAATTATGAACCTTGGAAGAAGCATTTTTAATTATCGCATTTACTTGAGGTTCTAGTGTTAACTCGTCCATTAGGATTCCAAGGTTGTTTTACTACTTTGGACCGTTTGGGTGGCATTCCCAGTTCTGTGGGCCATAGGATGTCCAGGTAGTTTACTTGGTTGTCAGGTGTAATCATGATTTCCGTTTTGTCCGGGTTAATTTTGAGGTTATTAGTGTTCATCCATTGGTGGAGTTGGTAGAGTTCTCTGAGACAAATCTGTTAGTGTGGGGTCCTCTTCTTATCTATCGCCTTTTGATAAGGTTGATCAGTGGCGTCATATAGAAGTTGAAGAGTAGCGGTCTAACAAGGAGCCTTGTCCTCGAATTCATAATCTATTTTTTCCCTCGTCTGGTGTACTTATCTGGGTGCTGTGCAACGTGTATATACAATGGTGGGGGGGGAGAGGGAGGAGGGCTATTGGGGCCTAACGGGGGGAGTAGGAGCACTTTTTTTTTTCCATTTCATGCACCCCACCGCCACCTGACATGCCCCCCTATCCCCCAACCTCCCTTGATTTATTCAGACTCGGTGGCTCATGCTGATTTATAAAAAAAATATTTACGCCCCACCAATTAAAAAACAATAAATAAAGAAAAATTACCAGCCGTCAGCCACCGTTTGGTTGCCAAAAAGATACTATTTCAAGGCAGCATTGTTTGGCCATTTTATCTGCATCATGTTCCCACTACCCACTAGCAGAATTCATGCCCCCACAAAAAACATTTTATTTAGATTGAGAAGAATTTTCGTCTCGAAATACGGGAAAGGTTGTGATTCACACCACATATAAAGAGTTTCAAATATTGTTCGACCTTGGAAATCGCGGCTGCCACAGAAAAAGGGGGTGAGAACAACTTAGCAAAGCCACGGATGGCTGTTGGGGCCCATTATCTGACGGCAGCAACAGAACAGTTCACTATCTCAAAGTTTGGATGCGGCAGCACTTTGGCAGCCGTTAAGGTGCTAACGTGTGTAATCAGTCCGTTAAACTGTCCTTCTGGAACCAGAGGACACGAGGGTGCGCGGGGGTCTCAAAAGAGTACGATGTGTGAAAGGTTGAATCACATGGTGGACACACTGACACATCTTGCTTAAACGCCGCACCCAGGGGAGTCTCCAGCATTGCAAGAGTGGGGGGGGGGGGGGCCAGCAATGAAAAAAGTCCTGCTACCTTCTCAACAAAATAATATTTTGCCTGACGACATTTCAGATAGTGCAAGAGCTTCAGGCCAAGACATTGATAAGGAAGGAGGGGGAGAGAGAGAGCGAGAGAGAGTGGGAAGTAAATGGAAACAGACAGGCAACTACCGTACTAGGCCTGAAGACATTCTGGTAGAGCCGGAGAAAAACAAAGGTGAGGGAGAGGGGTGAGGAAAGGGAGGGGAGGAACAACAAAAAAAGCGACTATCGTACTAGGCCTGACACCATTTCAGACAGTGCTGGGGGGCAAGTAAAGAGGAGTGGTGGGGACAAATGAGGTTGCTATCATACAAGGTCGAGGGACAATTCTAAAAGATTAAGTGCATAAAGAAAGTAAGGGGAGAAGATAGGAAAAGAGAGAAAGGGAGAGGAGGAGAGAGAGTAAGCAGTCAAAAAGAGTGGAGAAGCAAGAGGGGAGAGCTAATACAATTGCAGAAGTAATTGTATTAGCTCACATAACGTTGCAACATAATGTTGCAAAGCCAGGATACAAGATGAAGATGGAAACAGCATGATTCAGGGCCACCATGAGTACAAGATGCAAAAAGTCCAGCATGAAAGTTGAGAAAGGGTGACGCACCGTGAATCATTGAAGTCCATAAAAGTCAAATCCAGCATTGGCCACAAGACGGTGATGGTAAGACCAGAATGTATCCGGACAGACTCCTGCCGAAGTAGGCTGGAGGTGGGAGGGGGAGCAGGGTAGAAGAATCAAGCAAAACAGACAACACCTTTGTGCGTGAAGGGAGGGGGGCACAAGGGAACATCACAGGGGGACAAGAGGGGGTGGGGATGGCCTGTGGGGACAGAGGGAGTAAATACTTGGTGCATACTTACCTGCTCTATGAGCAGGGGGTCAGACCATGGGTCCTCCTCGTCTGTATAGGTCCAAACAGGAATTGCCCTTTCGCTTCGGACGCCGAGGCGAGAGACGCCTTTGATCTAAGAGTTAAGAGCAGGAAGGAAGAGGCAGGGCTAAGGTGGTGAGTGGTGCTAAGGCCAGGTGACCTAGATCCACTTGCACCTGCTCCCCATCTGCAAAGACAAAAAGAAGCTGGAGGGCTCCTTAAGAAGGGAAAAAGAGTGGCAACCGGGAAAGCACCGTGTGGGCGGGTTTGCTAAGTGGGGAAAAAGAGCGACAACCTGGAAGGTGCCAGGTGGGTTGGGCCTAGGCCAGGTGATCTAGATCCACTTGCACCTGCTCCCCATCTGCAAAGGAAGAGAGGCTGGAGGGCTCCTTAAGTAGGGAAAAAGAGCGGCAACCAGGAAGGCACCAGGTGGGCGGGGCTTGCTAAGTGGGGAAAAAGAGCAGCAATCTGGAAGGCGCCAGGTGGGTGGGGCTTAGTCCAGATGACCTAGATCCACTTGCACCTGCTCCCCATCTGCCCCAAATGCAGTGCACACAAATCCATGTGGTCTAATTCGTGCCCACAAACCTCCCACCCCTTAGTAGCATTAGTGGCAGCTGGCATTTTAACACACAACAAAAAAAATAAAACTGCAAATCATTACAGATGCAGGGACCTAATCTATTAGAGCTCTGTCCAGGCGCTCGGTGACAAAATAAATACAAACTTCCTAATGTGCATATGAATTGCAACAACAGAAGTGACTTCACAGTAAAAGACATCATAAGAGTTTTTGATACTTAGAGACACCATGTAAGTGACTTTAGAATAAGTTGCCATAAGTAAGCCAAGTGGCAAATATCTTTGTGGTACAAAAAAACCTAAATTGTGCTATTATAATATATGGATCAACTCTGTAGTGAGGTTTTTTTTCAAATAACATCATGATATATTAACATACGCTCTAAAGTAAAACACTTCCAGAGCTGCAGATAAGACACAGTGTGATTACATTACCTGCCCAGCATCACACACTTTGGTTAAATGGTGAAACTAGAAGGTGGTCAATTTAAGCAACTGACCACGTCTTTCCAGGTTTAGTTGATATAGATATTCACTAATGTTTCCCTTTGCATTTCGTGTGCTTTAATAATACTTTATTGATAGCAATGCCTTGAAAGCAAAGCACATTACATAATAAACTATCCTTTCATTATATACATCATCATGGACATATGCTGAGCATTAAGCGTATGGCTTTAGTGTTATTCTCCCCATACTGCATGCAAAGTCACAATAGCATCATGCAGGTTAATGTGAGCCTAACAAATCCCCCTTGGGTAAAGCCATAGTCAATTTTTCACTCGGGTATTAAGCACGTTATAAAAAAAGAAAACAATTAAATAAATAAAGCATGCAACGTTATGCACCCTTTCCTTCTCACTGCTATCACTCCCTCCCATGAATATTTCTAAAGGGACAACAGTACCTGCTAGTAGCCCCCCCCCCCCTCCCATCAGAGCCTAATGGCTCACATAGAAATGCTCTGTTGGCACAGAGCAACGTGTGAGCCCCTATGCTTCCTGGAGCTGCTTGCAAAGGGTAAGATGTCCTGCTGCCAGGGCAATGAGCGTGAGCAGGGATTGCTCAGCACACAGTGTCCTCCCAGCAGGACACCTTTCCCCTTGGGCACCCTCATTGGTGCTGAATGGTATGGCACTGGCCACACCTCTGTCAATTCTGATTAATTTGGCGTAAGGCCCCTGTGGAGATAATTGTGAGTAGTATCATTCCAAGTGTTCAAAAAGAGAAACCGAGATTCAAATTCACTGCATAACTACACAATTGTATCAAACACAACATTTGATTAAAAAAAAGCCCAGTTCTCCTAAATCCGCCATCGAAATTTAAACCAGCAGGACAAGTCCTTATTTTTGGACACGCACGTGAGCACAGACGCGGTGTCATGTGTAAAAATAAAACGCGCCAAGAGGAAGGTTCCGATTACGACTCTTGCTTTCCTCGCAGTTGTCACAAGCACTGGAATGCATGCCAACATCTCTCCAAAGGAAAAACAAGAGGGGGCACATTTTTGTCATCACCTTCACTGACAAACCAAGGTTATCTGTGGTTTCCGGAGCAGAAGCAGCCAAAGACACGCAGTGCTGTGTGTCGCAGCATGCCAGTAAATTGGCAAAGGCACAGGTTCACCAGAGCCTGGCCGACGACGAGACACGCTGCAAATGAATAGTTCATCCAGGGATGAGCACAGCCGTAAACACATAGTATTTATTACTTTCTTGCACAAAGAGAAAGGCGGCGCATTGGCACAGGCTCGCCAGACTTGTCAGCAGCCCTTGCATTAAAAGGATGAGGTTGCGCCTACGAATGCGAGTGGATAGGGTAGTTAGAAAGTGTGCTTCTTTCTTTGGACATCAGATTTTCACCAGGCAATTTGTTCAACGTAAAACAGACCAGTGAACAGAGCACTCGCGACTCCCTATTATTTGGAGTCTACAGAAGCAGCAGTACAAATATGGGCCAATTGGCAATGCTCGGAGAATTCAAGGCAGGTTAACAATGCAAGAAAATAAGGGTGTGGAAAACTAAACTACAACAAAAACAAAACGATAAATCAAAAGTAATTATTAGGGAGTCCAGACGTTTAATCGTAGGATGATTTCTCTTTACGAAGCTTTGGTAATTGCAGGGAAGCAGTAGACATCAATAGAAATTTCGATGCCAAGGCCAGAGCTACAAATTAATACTCATTTATGGTAGGGGGCACACGGTTTTCTAGTGCTAATTACTTGGCATTCGTTTTTAAAAGGAGATCTGAATTCCCGATGGTCAAGTCAATGCTACCATCATAATTCCAGAGACTGATTATAGTTTTGCTGGCGGAGAGGAACCCTGTATCAAACGGATGCTTCTCCTTATGTTAGACCTCCAAGATGAGAAGGCACCACCATCAAATAAGAGGCATTCAAGGCACGGAGGGGGATGAGGGGGATGATGTAGGTACACCTTTTTAGTCAGTTAAACGGTTCTATATCATATTTTCGCTTTTATACGGCCCGAAAAAGCAAAAATATGACATATCTCAGCCCCCCACCCTCTCAGGCAGGATGCACTAGAAAGCAGGGGGGTTTTGTTGTGGTTTACAATCTAATGAAAGCCAACTGCGGGCGGTGTAAATGAAACACGCAGACAGGTTGCGTATGTCTGAACTCCTTTAATATAATCTCTCAACTGCCCCTGACTTGACGTAACCCCGCCTCTCGCATGAGCGTCAGCGATCGACATAGAGAAAGGATGGAGTTCTTATCTCGCAGTGGCTAAACATAAACATGGGACATTATATCTCTCGCTTAACAAAAGCTTATTTATTTATCCCATTTCCTCAATCCATCTTGAGGGTCGTAGTATTGTTCTTTTGGACGGGCTGCGGGTGATTGGGGTACAATCGTCCCTCTCACTGTCGCTGTTGTCTGTGTCCACATCAGTATCCATGAAATCTGAACAGCTGTCTAAGCAGTCCCCGGAGGAGGCACGCTCATCATTATGCAGTGTAGCTTTTTTTCCCCACCCGTTTAAAGAAAGAGAAGATTCAGGTGATGGTGCCAGTTGGACTTGCTGCGGTTTCCATGGATCCTTTAACGTGGATGACTGTCAGAGGCTGCAGATTAAAAGCAGGTGTCTCCTTTGATTCTTGTGTTTGACGCACTAGCACTTGGTCCCCTATTTGCACCTTTGGCTCCTTTGCCTTTATCGTTATATCAGCATAGACTTTCATTCTTTCTTTACTTTCCTTGTCCTTTTATCTCGCTTTTAGTTCAGTGTTTGCATGTACTTCATTTGTGAGCAAGTGTGGGATGTTGGTTCTTACAATTCTGCTAAACATGAGTTCTGATGGGCACACTCCTGTGGAGCTATGAGGGGTATTCCGATAATCTCGAAGTAGAGTGCAGATTGCTTGCCTGAATGATCCTCGTGCAATGGAGCATACCTGTGGAGTGCGCTTTAAGTTGGCCATGACATGTTCTACTGTGCCGTTGGCCTGTGGCCATAGCGGGGTGATTTTCCGGTGTTGGAAACCTAGATATTCGGCGAACATTTAGAAGTCATATCCACTGAACGACAGGCCGTTATCAGACTTTACGATGGTTGGAATGCCGTAACCTGCAAACGTTTTGTCTAGTGCTAGCGTGACAGCATGCGCTGCTGTGGAGCGTATCCGGTGCATCTATGGGAACCGTGACATCTCGTCCATGATTACGAGGACGTATTTGCTGTTGGACAGGGGTCCAAACAGGTCAACCGCAACCTCGTTCCATACTTGGGGCGGCATCGCTGTCATTTTGAGGGGTTCTGGGAACGTGCGTGGAGCAATGGCCTTGTATATCATGCAGCTTCCCAGAATCTTTTCAACTTTCGTATCCATTTGGGGGAACCATACTTTCGTTCGCAGTTGTCGTTTGGTAGACACAATTCCTCTTTGCCCGGTGTGTGCCATGTCGATCACTCTGTCTTGGAATGCTTCTGGAATTACAATCAGATCTTATTTTAGCAGAAGGCCTTCTGGAGACAGGGATAGAGTGGTGCCTCCGAAGATGAAGTTTGAAGCTGTTTCTGTTCCACGTCGGATAACATTCTCTCTTCCAGTTTTGAGTCATGGCATCTGGCAGAAGATATTCTCTCTTTGACTTTCAAGAGCACAGGGTCTTGACCCATGGTGCGGAGGAGCTCAGGGATGGTAAGCGCCTTGGGTAGCACATTACTGATGATATAGTTAAAAAGATGGTCTAGTAAACATTTTATTTGAAAAATAGATAGGCCACATAAAAAAAAATACTAGCATCCTCCGTTTTAAAACTTCCTATGTAAAATTTTGAGCTATTCAAGCTCAAAATTCAAAAAAGCAAGCACAGGGGCGCCGCCATTTTGTGAAATGGAGGCCCTCCTGTGCTGGCTTTTGCTTTTGCGGCACTAATGAAGGAAAAGCCAGCCAGCTGTAGTAAACAAAGTCTACCGCTGGGTGGCTTTCCCTTCATTAGTGCCGGGACTCGGAGGACGCGGACCGGAGACCAGAGCAGGAAAGCTGCAGCTGAATCTCGGTAAGTGCTATTTATTTTTTTTACAAAAAATAAGCACTAGCTGCGGTTTTTTTTCTAAGTTTTCCGGGCTGGAGGAGCCCGGAAAACTTAGAAATAAAACCGCAGCTTTAAAAACGTTGTATTTATGTTTGCGGTCGCTTTTGAAGCGACCGCAAACATAAATACAACGTTATTGTGTTGGAAAACGCTGCGGTTTTTCTTTCCAAGTTTCTCAGGCTCCTCCGGCTCGCACCGGAGACCCAAAGTGATAGCCACAGCAGGCAGAAGCACACGCGGTTATGTTTACATGCCGCGTAGTGTTTCTACCTGCAGCTGATTTCCCATTTGGGGCTCTCAGGCTCCCCGTGGGGAGCCCGAGAACCCCAAATGGAAAAGCAGATTCAGGCAGACACAACGCGGTTGTTTTCCGCAATGCCGCGTTGTGTCTGCCTGAATCTGCTTTTCCATTTGGGGCTCTCGGGCTCCCCGGAGCCCGAGAGCCCCAAATGGTAGAGCAGATTCAGGCAGACACAACGCGGTTGTGTTGGAAAACGCTGCGGTTTTAAAACCGCAGCGTTTTCCAACACAATAACGTTGTATTTATGTTTGCGGTCGCTTCAAAAGCGACCGCAAACATAAATACGTTTTTAAAGCTGCGGTTTTATTTCTAAGTTTTCCGGGCTCCTCCAGCCCGGAAAACTTAGAAAAAAAAACGGAGCTAGTGCTTATTTTTTGTAAAAAAAATAAATAGCACTTACCGAGATTCAGCTGCAGCTTTCCTGCTCTGGTCTCCGGTCCGCGTCCTCCGAGTCCCGGCACTAATGAAGGGAAAGCCACCCAGCGGTAGACTTTGTTTACTACAGCTGGCTGGCTTTTCCTTCATTAGTGCCGCAAAAGCAAAAGCCAGCACAGGAGGGCCTCCATTTCACAAAATGGCGGCGCCCCTGTGCTTGCTTTTTCGAATTTTGAGCTTGAATAGCTCAAAATTTTACATAGGAAGTTTTAAAACGGAGGATGCTAGTATTTTTTTTTTATGTGGCCTATCTATTTTTTAAATAAAAATTTTTACTAGACCATCCCTTTAATATATTGATCCGCTTTGCGAGAATGAGATTCATCCTTTGCAGGAAGGGAATATCTTGATGAGAAATCAGCCGGGTTATTGTCTTTTCCGGGAGGATGCAGTATTTTGAATGAATATTCTTGTAGTTGAAGTCCCCACCTGCTGATGCAGGGAGGCCACTTTGCAGTCGACTTTCCGTATATGGTTGTGAGGGCCTGATGGTCTGTAATGATGGTGAAATTTTGTCCATACAGGAACAGGTGGTAGTGCTGGCATGCCCACACCACTGCTAAGCTCTATTTTTCTGGCTGTGAGTACACACATTCCGCATGGGACAGACTGCGGCTTGAGTAAGCTATGATGCGGTGTGATGCCGATGGGGGGGGTTGTTTGAATTGAGCAAGGATCGCTCCTAGTCCCACTGTGAGTTCTGTTTCAAGATTTGGATCGCAACATGCCATGCATGAAGCCAATGCAAATCTTTGTTTGATTTCTTGGAAGGCCTCTTCGCAGTCATTTGACCACACAAAGTGTTATCCTTCTCCCATGAGGTGTCTTAGTGGTATGCTGACAGATGCAATATCTGTATATATCTGGAACAGTAGCTGGCCATGCCTAGAAACAAACTCCTTTTCCTCCGAACCCGCTGACTCCCTCCCCACACAAGAATTCCCCTCACCCAAAAAAACATGCAACACGCACACAAACACACGCACACACTTACTGTTTCTCCCCCAACTTCGCTTCTGGATCCTGGCGAGCTCGTCAGCCCCTGTGCGCACTCGTGTGCGACAGGGGCATGACAGTTTGATTTAGAAAGACTGCTCTGTGCGGTCACAGAGCGGTCATTCTAAATCAATCTTTTTCGTTTCGTTAAATGGGAAACTATAATTTGACTTAGTACCGGCTAAACACCAGTTAAAAAAATCTTCAGCTATCCAATGGGCAACACAAGTGCAATTACATCAGCATTTCCTTCAACAATGCGGAGCAAAGTCCTTGCGAGACATTATCTTTTGGCAAAAACATTTGTCATAAGAGTGCCAAGAGACCACGCAGGTGGCAACAGTGCACGGTATAAGAACCTTTGACATGACATAATAGTTTATATTTGCTTTCTCTACTTTTGGAGGCAAAAGAGGCCTCCAAGAATGCAATTAAATTTGATTGCAAACTTGGTGGTCCAGAGAAAACAAATGTTTTAATTTGGGTTCCAGATCCTCTTTTCTCCTCAAAGCATGCAAGGGGTTTTCATTTTGTCTGGCGAGTAACAGCATCGAAAGAAGCACCCATTTTGCCATAAATACTCTCGTTTTAGCTAGCTAATTCTTCACATAGCACGCAGCCTGTTCAATCAAGTCAGCTAGTACAAAGTAGATCTGTCGATTCCAAATTCATCAGATTCCGAACCAGGCAAGCCTGCATAAATGGGACCATATGTTTGGTTGTGATGCCCCAACCGCCCTGTGTTTTGTGGAATATACAGTTCCATGCACACCATTTTAAGTAACCCAAAGCTAGAGCTCCAAACATGCACCATCTGAATGAGATGAAGCAGCATCGGTAGCAAGACAGTCTTTATACGATGATCATTTGGAAGCTGTTCCCTTAACAATTTGTTAAGAGTATTGCATACCCAGATTCAAAGATAGTTTATTTGCATTTATTTGTACTGTGCGGTCGGGGGGCGGGGGTGGGAGGGGGGAGTCGCCTGTGTGGGTTTAAATATACCATGTTAGAAAGAGGAAGTTTCTCGGTCTTTGAAAGATTAATCTTCTCGCCTGATAGCAGGCCCAGACTCTCAAAGATAACACGGATTACAATGACTATGTACGCTCAAAGAGTGATTTTGTGTTCCACACCCTCTTGCCACCACGCTTTTCACATCTTTATATTGTCAGATATGACTTGCCAGGATTTAATAGCTAGGGACTAGAGTAAAGGCGAAAATTGACATCCCTGTCCAGTATAGGACTAGAGATGGAAGACGGACGACTTTAACCACTGGTCTAAACAGAATCAAGAGAAGCACTGAATAAGATCTTCACAGATTGTTTGACCTGTCTCTGGACACTGAAAACCCAGAGCATGCGAAACAATCACATCTTGGTCCATCAGCTGCCTTTTCATCATACAGTGAGCACTGTGTTTTCATTCTTAGATGATACTGCAACCAAGAAGAGGAATTTCCCCACAATTTGAATCCAGTTAGTTGAGAATGTATTAGAAATGTTTAACAAATTGAAACAAAGCGCTGTACCCATCTACTTTCTTTAGGGAACAGGATCGTGGCTATGTAGATCGAGTAAGGGAGATTATCATTCTGTATAATATTAATGCCTGTGGCCAGCAACCAGCAAGATCTTCTGATAACATTTTAATTCTTGGCATCAGGGCCTGTTACTTTACGCTTCTGAAGGCATTTGATGGGGCTGAGGAGATGTCATATTTAGTAAGAGGTGCATGCAAGTGTGCCAGATCCTTTTCATCTGCCATGGGGGAATCGTGTATTTTATGAGCCTCTTCCACCGGCTTACCTTCAAGAGGGGAGGGGGGCATTTCCAAACGTTTTAAAAAATGTACTAGGGTCCTGCATTTCTCACTCAAAAACTCATTGAATACAACCCGACAAACTTACATTTACCACTAAAGCAGCGTTAATGGACTAGAAGTTTACTATTTCCTTCTCTAAGGATGACAGAAAATCAGGGTACCTCAACATTGCTGTGTTGAGCCTCCAGTTTCGAGGCTACTTTATAGAGTTTGCAAGAGAAATCTTGCATCGCTGGCTCTTACATAGCAGCATTCTAGATGGAAATCTTTCAGTGTTAAACTTAAGGTTAAATCTAATGCAAATTGTGAGAGGATTAGAATAGGGTTTGAAGAAGTTTGTCTGCTTAGGTTTAAACTGCCAAAATTGAGGAGGCCTAATTTATCTGGTAAATCCATTAAAAGTGGCTTCCTCTGAAGTTGATTTCTTGTTGTAAGGGATCTTTTCTCTGTAGCCAAGACTAGTGTGCTGATATCTCCTGTAAACAAGAAAAACGGTCTAAAAAAAGAATACCTCACTTATGTTTACTAAAAAGAAAGAATTTATAAGAATTACAAAGATCCCCAAGACATCTGTGATGCGGTTACAAATCTGTCCATGGGGTGTTTGTTTAGGCAAACAGATGGCACAGAAAATCAATCTTTGAGTGAGCTCAAGGGTTTTTATTTATTTATGTTCTCACTCTCCCCTGCCGGTTAGTGCTATCGGACCTTACCGATTCCTGTCCAAAGCTGTTGTTTTGTGAATGGTATTTTCCTAAAAGCAGGCTAAACTTCCACAGAGACTCCCTTACTCTCCCTACTCTAACCAGTGTTCTAATGGGAGTTTAGTTAATGTCTTGCACATACTCTGTTGGATTCAGGCGAGTTATGTCAGGGCCGCTCATCTCTTCTCCTCTTACTACCTCTCACTCTGGCCTACTCCTCCCACCAGTCCCTCAGATGTTTCACTCCACCTATTCCTCGCCTCCACCAATTGATGTTAGATCTCCTCCCGCGCCACTTCTCCTCCACACTGTTACTCCACTCCTCTATTACAACTCTCTGCCTCCCACCACCACTACTACTGCCCCCTTCAAACCTCCACTACCACTCTCCGCTTCCTCCCCCCACCAACACTACTACTACTACTATTCTTCCCTTCTCACCACTACTACTACTACCCACCCCCCCAACAGACAGATAAATGCACACTCTCAAACACACATGTAGAAACACACAACATACAAGCAGACACACCACCACGCAAATACTTACTTCACAGAAGACTTATGTCTTCTCCTGGACGTCCCCACCGTGCCTGTCAGACCCTGCACGCACTTGTGTGTGGCATAGGCACAACAGATGTAGAAAGACCACTCTGAGCAGTCTCAGAGCGGTGTTTCCAAATCGGCCTATTTCATTTTCGAGACCATTTCATTCAGTACCGTATGTTCAAGGTCACCCAAAATTTGAGACAGAGCCTTACATGTGTTCCACTAGGCAATCCAAATGGTACAGTAAACTTTTCTCTACCTAATCTCCTCTAAACAAAATCTTTAAATGGCCTCATCCCCTCCTATTCATATAGCTCATGCAGGTCTATCCACCTCCACATCATCAGTACTTTGTGCTGGAAGTTTAATCATTTGTTTTTAACGTACCTCGGTCATTCTCTTTCAAGGGTTGGGGTATTAGCAGCCTGGTGCTTTTTCCAAGGACAAAGTACCGCGTTTTTTAAATATATAAATGATTCTCAAGGCAGCAATGAAGTTGGCCATTGAGGTCATGACCTCTATCACCCTCCAGTAGTTATAGGATTTGAATAACGTTGCATCCAGATTTTCTTGGCCATCAACCTTGGCCCTAAGGTGTTGTATCTCTCGAACCACAATTACTGTATTGCAAGTGCCTTCAGCTGCACTGATCCTCCTTTGATATCTTGAATGGGATCATCCTGTTGGTACATACAAATAGTTATTTCCTATATTTTCTTTACCACCTCACAAAAAAGGTTATTTTGGTTTATTCTTTTCATCCCAAAAATCTTGGCTTGTATTGATTTGTTTTGTTCCAAGGCGGGTAAGGGATTTCTGGGGAATCTTGAAGTTCCTTTGGTAGTATTTTCATGTTTTAGATCATGATATGGTAGTGATGCTACTGCCGGAGTCCAACGACCTTCCAGAGTGCAAAAGGGATTGGACCTAGAGGTACCATTTTGGGATCATATGATTATGTTTCTCCGCCGAATTCTGGACGGCACGATCAAAGGAGGGAAGGAAGAGGACTCCAATCAGGATGAGTGTGGGCCGTGCACCCTGCTCACTATCTAGCCCTGGAGACATTAAAACGTTACATATTTTTTCAGAAATTAGCTATCTTGCCTGGCCTCTTCAGCATGCCCAACAACCAGGATAGCTCTCTATTTAAAAAGGTGGCCTTTTACGTGTTTTATCGTTGTTTTCTAATATGGTGTGTCTGATGCTATGTCTGTTTTGGAAAATCCTAGTTTTATATTTTATTTTTTCTGTGTCCCGATAGATTTACATTATTATTATGTTATTTATTGAGCGCAAACCCATGGCATTATTATACTGGAGAAGACACAGCTAAACAGTTCCCTCAGAGAGGCACATTTGATTTAGATAGGATCATATACCTGCATGGCGCCTTGAAGGGAAAGTGGCACAGATGCGACAACAGTGGGATAATTACTTGGATTGGTAAAAGGTAGTCAGAATCAAAAATACGAGCGCTCAATGGCACGCATGAGAAGCCACTGGAGCAAGTTAAGCCATAAAGACGAAGGATGGGAACACACAGGAGCCGAAGAACAATAGTTCGCCTGTACCCTGTCAATCAAGGGGTACCCCAGCGAAAGTATCACAAGAAGGACATTCTGTACACGTATAGCTATGCGATCCTGAATCTGGTACCAAATCCCATGCATAGACTACTGCCCATCTCAGCCTCTGCGCCTGTCCTACACTAGAGCGGACGCAGCCTGGTCTCCATGCCCGATTCAACCCAGAACAAACCCCCCTCAATCAGTTCACCCCAAAACGGTCACCTATTAGCCCGTCCCAAACACCATCTGTCATCTTACACCATCCAAGCTCAAGTATCCAATCTGCTTTCGGAATCCGTCACAAGACGTCTCCCGCATCTTCAAAGGTTTCCCAAACACCCTCTAATCCAATAATGCTACAGTGTTCCCTTAAGACAACTCCCAAGAGGAGTAAAATAGTGGCAACTGTGGGCACTCCATGGAGCGCAATTGACCCATTTAATATCGTCAAAGAATTACCCAAAATCCAAGAGGATCACCTCAACTTTCAGGAAGAACTGCTGGTTATAATAGAGGTCAATCGACCCACATGCACTGATCTTAACTAATTGCTGAGAGCTGCTCTCTCTGCAGATACCTTTACCTTACTTAAGCAACTGGCCCATTGAACAACTCCACCACTGATTGTCTAAAGGCTTGTACGGATAGATTAGTTCAGTCTATTACTCACATCTTCCTGTGGCGGATCAGAAGTAGGAAACATACTATGGGACATCATGTTCATTGATTTTTATTATTATTATTTTACAATGGGTCTGACCTCTTGGCCAGCTTCGAAGAAAATAAACTCAAATAATGAAAATTAACTCAATGTGCCAAGTTCCCTATTCTAAAATTAAAATGTCCAAGGATAGGGTATTCTTGTTAGTAGGAATCAACCAGATTTATAGAAAAACAAGCGCACACAAATCGTAAGGGGTTAGCAACTAAAAAGATGCTTGACTGCTGCTTCTGTTCCAGGTTTCTTCCCTGGATATGAAATTCTTTAGGAGTCACAATAATAGCTACATGTTCCAAATATAGTCCTAAATACAATATTACTTAGGGTATTTCAGTCTCTCTCTCCTGACACTGTGCAGTGCTGTTTTCACTTGTTTACACCACTCAAGAGTATTTTTTATTCCCCTCCAGAGTTCCTATCAATCCACTCAGGGTTCCTCTCGTTTCTCCCTATCATTCCTGTTCTAGGGTGTCTTCATTCTTTCCCCCTGTTCTGGGGTCTCTTGATTCTTTTTGCTCACTCTTAGGGTATCTTCACACACTCTCCTTATCTTGAGATCTCTTGAGCCTTGTTCCCCTCTCTTGGGGTATCCCCACACTCACCCCCTCTCTTCAGGTATCCTCACTCTTTTAGATTAGCTTCACTCAGAGTAAGGGGTCCCTTATGCAACTCCTTCGAAATGAGCTCACCCCTTCTCGCCTCTTGCCCTCCAGGAGTAGTCAGGCTGCCCGCAAACCCTTCTTTGCTGGGGGACTTTAGGTTGCCTTGGCCATTCCACAGGCTACCACGGGCTGACTCTCTTCCAGCTCCACTGGGCTTCAAGATTAGGGGTGTAGACCGCTTCTCCCACTCTGGGTTCAGCAGGCCCTCACAGGTTTCCCTCTTCAGCATAACAGGGTAGCTACCAGGCAGAAGGCAGTTTTCCTTCCCCAGCTTCAGGCTTCTTCTCCAATGCTTTCCCTTCACCAGCTAGAGAGGGAACCAGTCCCCAGCTGAGACAACTTGCAAATGAACTGCCCCTCCTTTTATTCAGTCCTTTCTCCCTCTAACCAACTACTTATCGGCAGAACTCTCCGGCTTCACCATTGGTGGAAGTAGTGCTTACATCATAGCCTCCCCACGGTAGGTCATCCCCTATTGGTCAGTTTGAGTAAGTGTTGAGCCAATTAGGAGTTCCAGTGAACTCTCCTATAAATGAGCTCTGCTCCTCCTAGTGTAAGGAAGGCGTGGTATTGAAGTAAAACAGATACAAGTGACCACAGTTCAAGGGTGTTTATTGAACTTTCAAAGGGGTGTGATAAATGCATATCTAAACCTAAATCCAAAATGGGAGCATGTAGTCCTAGTGAAGTCTCGTCAAAATAAAAGTGCCTATACTAAAAAAAAACTATTGCCAATCCTAACTGATAATTTACAAATAATGTGGGGGAATTTTCATGGAAGAGAAAGAAGTGTTCACAAAATGATTAGTCCGAATGTTTGGGCCGTTGGCCTCCCTTCCCCACGTTTTCAGCATGGGGCAAAGCGGGTTCAGTCGAGCCAAGCACACACACTGGCTCTCTTGACATGAGGCTACAGTTCCAATTTCAGCATCAGGGCCTTCTGTGCTCAAGTATATTTTCCATCGAAGTCTCTTGATTCGGAGGGCCTGATGTACAAAACAAAACAGAAAGTTATTTTCTTCCTACAACTTTGAGAATCAGGTGTCTCGCCCTGGATCCCCCTCAGTCGGGCTCAGATCCCTTTTACGTTACTGTGGATCCCCCTTTTCGGGGCTCAGATCCCTTTTCTGGGCTCAGACCACTTTATGTTAAAGTTCTGTAAATATTCTCTCTCGGGTGACTCACGGTTCACGCTGGATCCCCCTCGGCCATGCTCAGATCCCTCTTTTTGTATCCAATTAGTCTCCCTCAGCCGGACCAATCGGACCAATTGCAGTTCACTTTGCACTTAAAGACTTTTGAAAGTGTACAGGGTTTAGTTGGGCCTCTTCGATATAAATTTCCTTTTTACACTATAGTTACCATTCAGTTGGATATCTAACAGACTTCAAAAGAGCGCCCATGTGGCACTGGACTACTCTGTACAAGGTATCTTATTTTGCCTTTCAAAGTATATTCATTTTCCACTTGTTCGAACCTCTCAATCACATGCGCTTCAAACACTGTCTTGTGGATTTCTTCATACAATGTTGCCGCTTGCAACCTTGGTTCAAACACAAGCTGATTTTTCCGACTCACCGGCTGTGCTGCTTTTACTGGCGTGGCTTTCTTGCAGGAGCCCAGGACAGTACCACGGCTGCAATCGTTCCTCCCGGCCTGGGTTATCAACACGGGAGCGCCCTGATACCTTTGATGCAGTGTCAGATAGATCAGCGTCAATTCACGGTCTTAGGCTGCTCACTTTCCAAGGCTTGTGAAAGTAACAGTTTCTAAATGTCAAGGGCACTTCCCTCCTTGCAACCCTCTCCGATCTTGCCATTTTTCTCCTTGTGTTAAATCGCCATCTTGGAACTGCTGCTTCCTTGTGTGCTTTTCCTCGCTCAGAGTGTGCTTTCGTGCTCCGCCTTTTATCTGTGTGGGGAAGTGTGATGGGAGTCAGGTGTGTGTAATGATTAGTAATTGCCCGACCTTGCCTGACCAGGGTGTTGGGACACGTTAGGTATACGGCTCTGGTGTTAGTCCGTTGTCGCTCAGGGTGATCTGTTCGTGATAAAGTGTTTGTGTCGGGAAAGGGGGGGCATTGAGCTTCTAGGTATCCTACCTGGTAGGATGGAGAAAGTGTTACAGGGAAGGGGATACTGCGTCTCACCCTTCGGTGCCCCACTTCACTTCCACTCCCCGAAGACCCCTCATCTAGTTGATCCTCCTGCACTGGTCCACCCCCAGGAACTGGATCCAATAGCGATGGCCGTGTCCTGGCCACCAGGATGACAGATCCCCGAGGACTATCGGTTGAGACACCTCCAGGTTTCTCACCACACTAGGCAGATGGTTGGTATGGATCTCTGTGTTCCTCTTGCTTTATGGAAGGAGGAAGGAGGAAGAAGGAAACATGCCTTTGATCAAGAAATAACTAGGTTGAAACAAGAAAAAAGCTATTGTATAAGAAAACGATTATAAATCATGATACACGCCTACAAAGTAAAAATAAAATCTCTCAGAAATACAAACGATTGATGAATTGTATAAGACGCGAAATAAGGATAAATGATAATCAGCGTACTTTAAAAAGCCTATCGAAAGACACTCGCCAATTATGGGCGATGATTAATAATACTAAGAAGTTGGAACAGACCGAACTAAGCACTGCTGTGTCTGCCGAGGCGTGGAGAGTATATATATCTCATAAGTTTAAATTACCTTTATTATTTGTTGACATTAATTGAGGTATTCTGGATACAGTTATCTCTGATAAGCTTTGTTTTACTAAGGAAGAAATAGTTGATGCCATTAATACTTTGAAATCATCAAAAGCAGCGGGTTCTGATGGAGTACCTCCGTGTGTGTTAAAAGACGATCCAATCTTCTGGGCTGCTGTGTTTTATACAAAATTTAAGATGATCATTGACACTAATACAATTCCGGACTCATGGCGAACCGCGATCATTATTCCAAACTACAAAAAAGGCGATCCTAATGATCCGGCAAATTTTCGTCCTATTGCTATAATGGATGCCTCTGCGAAAGTTTTTTCTATACTTTTGGCAAAAAAACTTAAAATTTTTATTGATGATAATGACATCTTTTCTAAAAACCAAACCAGCTTCAGAAGAAATACTGGAACGTCTCTTAATGCCACTATATTAGCACATTTATTTGCTAAATCCAAAATACCAGACACAGGGTCACTATATCTCGCATCATTAGATTTAACAAACGCGTTTGACTGTATCATACGCAAATTACTTTGGACCAAATTACTTATTAATTATGAGTTTCCAGAGTAATTTGATTCAGCTTATAGCAATGTTGCACACCAACACCTCCTTTCAAATTAAAATAAATAGGACAGGCCTTTTGACCCCCCGCATCTCGACTGAAATGGGTGTTAAACAGGGGTGCAATTTGGCCGCAACCCTATTCAATTTATATTTAACTGATATGGACAATCTTTGGATTGGAAAGGATATGTTTCCTCCCAGATTAGATGAACTAAAAATAAATTGTCTAATTTTTGCTGATGATATTGTCATTCTTGACAAAACACCCTCTGGTCTGCAGTTAAAGTTAGATCATTTTCAGATATATGCTGAGAAACATAATCTTATGGCGAATATAAACAAATCACATGTTATCATTTTCCATAATGGGAAAAAAAAAAAAAGTTTATTTTTGGACGCTGAATGGAGGTAGATTGGAAACGGTCAACGCAATAAAGTATCTAGGATACTCATTAGCAAATAATTACTCCTTTAAATCATGGCAAGAGCTCTTATCATCTAAAGCACGCTGGCTGCAATCGATGATGAGAATCATTTACAGAAAATATTGCATGTTTTCAATTTTACCTTTAAAGGAATTCTATTTATTAAAAGTCGAACCCATCTTGTTGTATGGCTTGGACATCTGCCTAACGAATGTTGATTCGATTCTAAATAAAATCCAAGGAATTCTTTGGAAAAAAACCTTAGGCCTATCATTGGCCCTACCAAATTCAATTATCAGGCAGGAATTAGGCATATCATTGCTAGCGATGAAATGGAAATCCCGTAAACGCTCCTGCTATACAAAAATGCTTTCTCCTCCCAAAAACACACTATATCAAGACCTAAATAAGATACTAATGAATGGAGCTGTTCCCTCAATGGAATTGTTCAAGAGTGAAATGAACCTATTATTAAAGTAGATTAATGTTACAACAGAAGGCCTTATATTAGGCCTGGCAAGAAACAAACGTAAATTACATGAGTGGGATTGGATGTTAACTTTGGACCAAAATACTGAGTACACTCTTTATAATGAGTATGCCTCTAGACCGCAAAAGTGGGGTACATGTCCTCATTATCTCAAGATATGTCCATGTAATAAGATAAGAAATGTCTACTTAAGATTTAGACTAAATCAGTTTGGAACTCTTGAACGCATGCAGAAATTGGATAATGTAAGGCATCGATATCCGGCCTTAAATTGTCGATTTTGTGAAAATATAATGCAGAGAGAAACAATTAAGCACCTTGTGGTTTACTGTCCACATTTTGAGCAACTCAGACTTATTTTATTGGATGATTATGCACCCGGACCCACTGTTATAGAAAGGGTTTCATTTTGGGAACGATGTATGCAGGGTGATAGTATGCAGATGATTCTTGCCTTAACTAGATTGTTATATAAAATCAATGAACAATTGGAAAGTAAAAACTTAAATATAACAAAATTAATATTGACACGAAGAACGAATTTACTTTTGTAAATGATGTACATATAGTATATACTTATAGTGGTTCTATGAATTTTGTAGGTGCATACAGATACTGGTTTTTAAAAAAGAGATCTTTGCAGGTGTACTTGTGAAAAGTACTTATATGCATAAATGAACAGATGTAAATTAGCAAACTGTGTTTAATGAAAAAACTGAATATGATTCGTAATTTGTATAGCAAACTCAAATGATAGCTGTGTTTTATTTGTTTTATGTTAAAGTAAATTTTTGTAAACAAACGTTATGATAATACTGTTTGTAAAAAGTTTATTATAAAATATAAACTGTAAACAACTTTTTAAATAAAAAAAAAACAGCCAAAAGAAGGAGGAAGAAGGTTTGCTTTTATTTCACCATGCCTTTGTGGTGGTTGTAGATGATATTTCATTACTTTAGATTAATTTACCCAGTCGTTTATGGGAATTGAACATGGGTTTTCTACATGGGAGGTAACCAATCTACCACTGTGCTATTTCAGCTGTACAGCAGTAAGGGAGGCTGAAGCCTTTTCCTTGCAGCTGATAAGTGATTTTCCTCTCCCAATGCTGGCAGCACGTCTTGCTGCATGTTGCCAGCTGCTCTCTCCCTGTCTGCACAGTGATTCAGCGATATGTTATTTTTGTGAGTCAAGGAAAAACCTTTATTCACCACATTCCCCAGAAATACTTATTGGTCAAAAAATCAATACCTGCAAGCAAGCCAAGGATGAACAGCTATAGCAAGTCTTTGAGGAATATATAGGAATTTGTGACAAATCTGGTCTATTCGTCCCTTCTCCCCACAAGGGAGACACCTCCTTTGAGGCTAGGGAGATGAGCCAGCGAAGAACGACCCCGCCTAGGGGTCAGCGCAAGTGGGACCTCATTGGCAGCGACTCCCCTCTCGGGTTAAAAGACTCCCATTCCCACAAGGAACTCCCTATTGGAAAAACACTTTGCGCCTATATGGGAACTGAAAAGCCCGCAGTTATTGCTGTATTACCTTCCATGAACAGTGACATTGTTTCCATCGTATTGGCTTTAGGTAATGCTGGATTTCACAAAGAGGAACGACACGCCCCTTTGGAATACAGCAGCAAACTTAAAATGACAAGGAACCCTGAAGGAGGACGAGACAACCATACGCAGAGATGAGCCTCTGTCAGAAGACCGTCTTGGAGGGGCAGAGCCTGGCTGTGGCGTGGAGGTAAGCAAGCAGAGAAGGACGCTGAAGACTGGCAATGAGAGTGGTGGAGTAACCACTACAGGGATGCCAAAGACAGGCAACGAGAGTTGTGGAGTAACCGCTACGGGGATGCCGAAGACTGGCAACGAGAGTGGTGGAATAACTGCTACGGATGGAAGAGCCATCCCTCCTGGTGGAATGACCATGCTGCAGCGGTTGTGGGACTGGTGCCCTCAAATGAACACAGAGACCAGAGCAATACGGAGGAATGAGTCCTCCGCTCTGCATCGAGGCACAGAGAGGGGCTGTCACATGGTGGCGTGACCACTAGACAGCCGTGGTGGCCCAGGGGCCCTCAGACGAGAGAATCCAAGATGCAAACACTCGGAGGCCCATCCAAGTGGTAAAAAGGGCGGCAGGGAAGAGGTACGCAAGAGAATTCAAGAGAAATGGAAGGCAAAGCGGACCACATGAGCCCTGGAGAATTGAACAGTGAATATTGGCAAAGGGCAGGGACACACGCACAAGAAGAGAATTACCAGGAACAATAGGGTCCCGTTAAACCAAAGCATTTTGTAAACCACAAATAGAGACAAACCTGGAGGGTTCACCTAAGTCAAACCCGTTAAAGGTAGTACAAACAGGTTGCTGGAGGAGGAATAAAGGAAGAATCCCCCTCTTGTATTATTGAGAAACATTTTTCGGAAAGTGAACACTTATTAATGGTGATCTTTACTGGACCTTTCAAGTGACTTTGAGCTAGGGGAAGCCTAACCCTGCCGCACAAGGTGATGGGCTTAGCTTTTCTGTTCTCACACAACGGTAGGGCTAGGTAGTAACTAAGTTTTGGACAGAGTACAGACATGTCTTTGTACAACGGACAAGCAACCTTGGTAGGGTACTTCCTCTTAGAGATAGGGATAGACATTTTTTCTTGAACTTTTGAACAACCTTGAAACATCGACTCCTTATGGTCTGCCACAAATTATAGATACTACTATTGTAGCCCAGACAAGCTGTAGAATCACAGTTGATTATGGGCCTGCAACTGAGAGTGGCTGAAGGGATCAAATCTATCTTTATTGGCTGGGAAGGGAAGAATTTGCATGAGATTATGTTAGCTGCACAGCACTTTTATGTGATAGCAGAAATGCAGAAAGAGAACCATGAAGCAAATCTCATGGCGTTAGAGATTCAGCAGTTGCAACTCTCTCAGGGGGGCTTCTGGCCCACTTCAGGGGTGGATAGGCCCTTCCCCATAGACAGATTATGAAATCAGCATAGAAAGGTAGACTAGGAATGTGTATAATGATGAATATAACTATTGTAAATAGTTGGTCACTGTAAAGAGGAATGCCTAAACAGACTTGGCATGGCAGACGAGTTAGTCAACCCATAACCTATGTCAGTCCTCCTTTCCCACCGCCATCCCCACTGAATCAGTTACCGCTTAACCCTGCTGCTCTGTATGTAGATTGTGCGGTTGGAGTTCAAAAGGTGTTATGCTTGGTTTATACTGGGGCATCAGTCTTCTGAATTTCCTTATGTTGCATGATCAAATTAAAACGTTAATACTGTTGGTATTGGGGTATGTCGATACCTCATCCTGTGTCTCACCCACTGTCTGTTACTTGCGGACCTACCTCTGAAGAACATGCTTTATTTCTTACTTAGCCCTTGTACACCTGTTAACATGCTGGGTTTGGACCTGCTATCTATTTAAAATGAGTTGTTCCATCTATTGATCCCCCGATGGTATTTTCCTTGACATACCTGTCCATTGAGAGCTAGAGGACTTGGTTGCGTTACAGGAGAAAGTTAATTCAACTTGGAGAATCCAGATCACCTCTCCATGGTTGCATCAGTGATTTTTGGTCCGAGTCCCTCCCAAACTATGGCCCACACATGCCAACGATGTTGGATGCATACTTATTGCAGAGCCAGTAAAGATTACCTTGAAACCGGTCAAGCCCAAGCCGTCATACCTCATTATCCGATCTAGCCGAAGGCTGAGGAAGACTGAGGAAGGCATCCGCCCTGTTATTCAATCATTACTTGAACAAGGGATAATGTCCCCACACGCAATCCCTGCAAAACCCCAATTCTTCAGACGAAGAAGCCAGGAAACAAGGTCTCTCGTTTCATCCAGGACCTACATGCAGTCAATACCACATTTGGTCACGCTTTCATGCCTCTACCACTAAACACAATATGGTTGTTGATTGGTGCTCTTTTTTCCCCCTCGATGCCCATAAATCCTGACAACCAGTGCCGGTTTGTGTTTACTTAAGAGACCATACAGTGTACCTTAAATAGACTCACAATGGGCTACGTAGAGGGCCCCAGCCTGTTCTCCAAGATCCTGAAAAGAGATCTTGACTTGGTTGTGTTGAAAGGAGGGTCAGGCCTGGTGCAGTACGTGGATTATCTCCTACAGGCATCCCAGTCTTGGGAAGCTTGCGAGCGGGGCACTCGAGATACTGACAGCTCTTACTAACAAATGTCACAAGGCTTCCAAATATAAGCTGCAGTTGTGTGCCCTGTATCTGATACTTAGGCCATGATAATTATACAGCCAAAGAAACTCATCCCAGGATCACTTTAAGGAGATCCAGCAGTTTCCCAAGCCCCGGACTAGAAAGCAAATTTGAGGATTCCTCTTGATGGTCAGTTACTGCAGGCAGAGGATAGCAGGGTATGCCACCATAGTTGAGCCCCTTCAAATCCTCACGCATGATTCGACTACCAAAACCCTGCCATGGCCTGAGGAAGCCCGATGAGCCTTTGTCACCATCAAGCAACATGTCTCAAAAGCACCAGCCCTAGGATTGCCAGATTACTAGAAATCCTTTGTGCTGTTTTGTGATGAACATGATGGGTTTGCCTAAAGAGTGTTGACTCAATTACATAGTGACAAGCAACAGACTGTATGCTGCCACCGGGTAGCTGCTGGTTTTTTGGCCTGCCTGTAGTCGCAGTCATGGTGCTGCTAGTGGAGAAAGCTGATGTTTTAGACCAGGGTCACCCTGTAACCATTGCTGTACTCCATACTGTGCTTGCTCTCCTGTTGAAGGGGAAAACACAGCACATCTCCAATTCCCGAATGACGAAGTATAAAAAGATTCTGATTTCTGTTGCCAATGTTATCCTTAGCTGGCGATCTCTTTTGAACCTTGCCGCTTTGCTACAAACCCCCCAGGATGGGTAACATCATGATTATTTATTGGTTGTGGAAACCAAACTGTCTCCATGTGCCGATTTGAAACATGCGCCATTGATTAACCCTAATTTGAATCTCTGTGATGATGGATTGAGTCTATAAAGTAGGATGACTGGGGAGTGATGGCTGGTTATTCAGTGTGCACCCCAAATGCTGTGCTGATGCCAAATCGGCTGTCGAATGCCAAAACCGCCCAGGTCGCCAAGCTCACTTCCTCACTAGAGCATGCATTTTGTCCAAAAATAACTTGGCTGCCATTTATTCCAAGGGTATGCTCATGGGGTCATTCATGATTTCCATATCGTCTAGTAACATAGGTTAATTCAACCTCATCTGGTACCCTGATTTTGAATGGCAAATATGTTTCTGCTTTGCTACATGGTTTGTTGGTTCCTTCTGCCATTGCTTTAGTTAAGTGTTATAGACCCGATCCCCTCTCAATCTTTTACTGCAGCCGGCAATTAACAAGCTGACTTAGCATCTCAATATGCAGCCTTAAATAGGTCCCTTGCTCCTAAAGATGCCATGTGTCTGTGTTTCAGTCCAACAGTCACTGATTGCCTCTCTTTCCAGTCTGGCTGTGCTTCAAGACCAAGCACCAGAGTCTTTTTATTTATTTTTATAAATTGTTTATTGGTTAAAAACATATTCAATACAAACACTAAAAAAAATATACCTACTTCATTTCCAACAATTACTACAAAATCCATAATTCACATTTCTCTCCACATTAAAAACCCCACAGTCAGTGATACTATACACTGCTAAAACCCTTGATCATTCAATTTCAGACAATTCAAAACATTCACCACTGCTATAACAATCGATACTCGATAGCCGAGAACACATATTTCCCAAAATGAGCCGCAGTCAATACCAATACCGGTATCAATCAACTTATAAAATGCAAGTACCTCAGAGTTCGAAGACTTGAGCACTCAACCTGGGTTTCAGCCTGTTTGCCTTGCTTACAAAGTCTACATTCGACCCTGTTCTCCAGTGCACGATTAAATCTAAACAGCACTTCTGGTGTAGAATATAGGTTCCAACGACAGCAGAGGAAATCCTTCCTTGTCCTAGCACAGGGAAATATTTCTAAATAATGGGCCATAGACCCCCTCCGCTTGAGTTTGCCCTGTAAGTGGCTCAAACTAGTATACCCATGCAACCGTTCTAGATTTATGCACCAATCCTGGTTGAGCATAGAACCTTTTACCCTATTTGGGTCATTCAAAAGATCAGCATTGGAAAAGCCGTTAACCTGTAATATTGCAGTACAGCCTTCAACATATTCCACCAATGTGGGAACCAGTCCCTTATTCACAAATCCTACAATATCACTATATAATGTATTATTTGGGGCTTCCAAAAATGTTACATATAATAGCAGAAAGCGCCAGTGGCCTTTAACTTTCATTGAATTCAAACCCAGTTCATGTCTTATTGCTGATATCGGAACAGCATTCGGGAAACCAGCACTCCATGTCAAATAACACCTTCCAGCACAGATAGGTGGTCCAATGCCCAATCTTTCCACAACTCTATGCCATACAATAGCTTTGTGCCCACTTTCCCCTCAAGATCTTTTATTAAGAGTATAAACGAAAATGTACAATAACGACTTTTTATTAGTTTCATTTGAGGTATAAAAGCTTTTACTTTTGCTCTTAAATAACTAATGATGTATGCTTTATCTGCTGGGGAACCCGTAATGAGAATCCCCGAATAGACCATAGAATTAACCCTACTCAATCTTGAGCCAATCAAGGACCAACGTAGTACCGATTTTCTGTTCCTTTTAGTTAATAACAGAATCTTGGTTGTCCTGGGGTTAATCTTTAAGTAGTTTTCATTCGCAAAGACTTCAAAAGGAGGCCAATAATCTTTGCAACCCTTTACCCGTGCAGTCTATCAGCAAAATGTCATCGGCGTATGCCGCCAACATACTGAGAGGTTCCCGAGTTTAGGGGTAACAAAAGCTGATGCTCCCAAAGACCAACTCACATCTGATATATATAACTTAAATAGGCAGGTGGTCAAAATGCACCCCTGCCTAAGTCCATTAGGCGTAGCACTTTTTTGTGAACAATATACCTTCTTGATTTAGCCTGACCCTAACATTGGAACCTTGATGTAATGTGACAATCAATGTGAACAAACCTACAGGAATTACCCAGTTCGATGATTGTTCCCATAATCCCATTCTTGATACCGTGTCAAAAGCGTATGAAAAATCAATGGCTGCCATGTGAATTACTTCATATTTTCCTTTCACTACAAGGTCCGGGTAACATCCCACAATGAACCCATTAAGGTTTGTTCCATGTAGCTTCCGGAACCCAGTTTGATTTTTTGTTATCAAGTCTTTACCATACGCCCAGAATTCCAGATGTTTCAATATTACACTTGCGAAGATTTTACTGTCAGAATCGAGTAGCGATAGGTCGGTAATTCTTAGGGTCAGATCTACAGCCCTTCCTTATATATTGGAATTATGTAGGTTGTCTGACAAGAGGTCGTAAAAATAGGAGTCTTTAGAATATCGTCAAAAAGCATTTTAGCATTCCCATCCATCCTCTTTAAGCGCCCTTGAAAAGTTGATTTGAGGTCCGATTTGGCCCTGGAGCTCTTGAATTGCTGGCTTGTGAGAACCTGAGGTGTATCTCCCAGGCTATTCCCGGAGGAGGGCCATTGCTCTCGAGTCCCAACCCTGGGGGCAGACGACAGAGGGAGGAACACCTGGGCTGGAAGTCCTTGGGGACTGTGGGAGGAGCACATTCGGGCGAGACGCAGTGTCCCCTTTTTTCTTCTAACCCACCCGACATTCCCTCATTTGAAATAGGATACTGTCGACAAAGTCCCATTATGCTCAATACATTTCTATAAAAAACACAAATACCCATTTATCCACCATCATACACTTAACCCCCTTAACCCTGATAAAAGCCCACGTGGTTTTTCCATAATCCCTCAGATAAAACGACAACTCCCAAAATCCGTTCACACTGTCTTTTCCAAAAACCACAGGGACGAGGAAGAGGAAACTCTGAGCCACGAAGATTACCCATAGGAACCAATGCACCATGAGTTCCTATGGGCAGTCTCCATTTTGTCCCGTTAACAAGGCCAGGCCTCCCTTTTCAACCACTCACACCCGATGCCAGTTGACTCTCCCAGGGAGTATAAAAGGTGGAACACACAGGCAAACTCTGAGCGAGCTGGGGAGGCTGAGAGGATTGTGCTGTCTAGAAGAGCCAAGGAGAAGCTGAAGGAACCCTGGGAAGAAGCCTTGAGAAGGAGGACAGGCTGTCAAGTCACTGGGCCTGTGAGTGCAGAGAGGGTTCACTGTGGCAAGAGCTGTGCTTCCAGGTAGCCAGGCCAGGGGCAGCTAGAGCCATCTGGCAGGACCCACGCCAAGGCTCATCCCCTGGGTGTAACATTGAAACCCAGGCTATGAGGGGCAGGTTGTGAGACCCTGACCTCATGGACAGATCATGAAGGCCCACAGCAACTCCCAAAATCACCAGCGTGCCAAAAAGGGAAACTAGCAAAGTGGGAGTGAAAAGACTTGCATTCTGTGATTTAAAGTCCAGAGACATTTCTTTTTAATCAAACCAGAACAAAGCGGTGCCCGAAAAGGAGCGGCTCTTCCAGAGCAATGGTAAGCCAGACAAAGGAGAGCAACAGGCCGGAGGGCTGGGCCAAGAATCTTCAGGCCAGAGATCAGTTTTTCGAGAAACCGTTGTGTCTCAGAAGCCACGAGGGCTACACACAACAACCCAGTTGGAGAGAAAGAAGAGTGTCTGAAGTGCTACAAAGTTGCAAACCACCATCCTGGGGGAACGGAAAAGTTGGGGAGGCGACGCTGCAACAAGACCGATAGCCTTGATTTCCACATCACAAGACACAAAGGCAAGGAGCCTTCTGACGCGACCAGTGAGTTAAGGGAGCACAATGAAATTCCGGTCTGTGTGTTGGAGTGCTTGCAACAGCTACCAAGAAGTGAGGGTTGCACGCAAGATAAGATTCAAGAGAAAGAGAGCCTATTGTTGTGAACTGTAAATCACGAATGCCAAGTATAAGAGTGGTCTGGCAGAGAACTGTATGCCCAGTGAAAGGTCTCTGAGAAAGGTTGTGAAGCTGCAAGGCAAGCTTGGGGAAGGGAACCCCATACAGGTACTAGCATGACAGATGGAGACCTATTGTGAACCTCTGCTTTGGGAGGTCTGAGCCCGACAGCGGGAGACCTATTGTGAACTTGTGCTTTGAGACGTCTGAGCCTGACAGCGGGAGACCTATTGTGAACTTTTGCTTTGAGGGGTCCGAGCCAGACAGAGGGAGACCTATTGTGAACTTTTGCTTTGAGGGGTCCGAGCCAGACAGAGGGAGAGCCACGTCAACATTGGGTTGAACTGTGATTTATTGAGAGGTCCAAGCCCGACAGAGGGAGACCTACTGTGTTTAAAGGGAATACAAGTCCAGCTGAGGGAGACCAATGGTGAACGGTGAACCCGAAAACCTATGAACATAAAACCCCTAAAGACAAAGGAACTTTGTTGTTGTGTGTGTTCTACGAACGAGAGATTTTTGAATGGTAAAGAGACTTTATCGCAGAAGGCCCTGGCTTATGTCCCGAACTGCATCCTCATGCCAGAGAAGCCAGACTGTGTTCGAAGTTTGAGTGTGCCACCCTGTCCCGTACTGAAAATTTGAGGAAGGGAACCTCACTGTTCAGTAATCCTGATACATTACGTTTCAACATTGCTTTCTTTTACATACATATTTCCCAGCACATATTTGTTGTACTAGTGTAAGGGCAGGCAATAGGTTTTGTTAGCATAGGCCATGTTGTTGTGACAGACATCGCAAGGACCGTTTTCTTTATTAGTTTATGGTTGAGCGTGCTTCCATCTTTAGATATAAGGCCAGATAGGCGTTTTTCTAGCCCATACTGTTAAAAAAACACCCTTGAACTGTGCATCATTTGTGTCTGTCTTCACTATTAACACTATGCCTTACCCAGGCTCCCATAATAACCTTGTACACATCTCCTACATCGTATATCACAGAGCCTCCAAGCTTATTTCCACCAATTTGTTGCGCTCAATCTTTGGAACTAGGAATTTGACATCCCCAAATAATTCTTGGAAATGCTTCACCCATTATAATTCTGCAACCGCATTGATGACTTGCTCCCGTTTCCCCTGTGTTGGTCATTTATTAAGGCCCTGAAAGCTCTAGAATTCTTCTGTTTCAGATAACCCAGCATTTCCTCTGGATCCGCTTGCACCATTAGGGCCCGATGATTTTTCACCCAGTTCTTATATTTTTGCCTGATCTTTTTAATTTCCTCTTCCTGATCCAACCTGTGAGGCTAAAAACCTCGGGGTCATCTTCGACTCCACGCTCTCCTTCTCTCCTCACATCTCCGATGTCTCTAAGAAGTCACACTACCAGCGGCACCTCCTCAGAGGCATTCTTCCTTTCCTCTCCTTCCCCCAGAAGCTCACTGTCTCCAGAGCTCGGTTTCTCTCTAGGCTGGACTATTGCAACAGCCTCTTTCTAAATCTGCCTGCATCTACTCTCCGCCCTCTGCAACTCATCCAGAACAGGACTGTGAGACTTGTCTTTGGTCTCAAGCCCAGGGATCGTATCTCTCCCGGACTGAAATCTCTGAACTGGCTCCCATTGGCTTCGAGTATTAAGTTACAAACCCTCTGCATTGTCCACAAGGCCTTCTGGGGCCCCAATACCTTCAACTCTCTCTTCTTAAACATCTTCCTTCTCGAGCCCTTCGCTCATCTGCCTCCAACTCCCTCAGGGTCAGTCGCTTCTCCAAGCAACAAGTTGGTGGTAGACCTCTCTCTTCGGCTGGGGCCTCCCTCTGGAACAGCTTCCCTGCCTCCCTGAACTTGAAAAGAATCATCTTTGGTTCCGGAAGCACCTCAAAACCTTTTTCTTTGCTTCTGCTTGTTCTCCTTCTCTCTCCTGCTGACTTCCTGGCTAATACGGACACTGCACTGGTTAATCTGGCCACCCTCTGATATCGGGCTCAGGTCCCCTCCCCCACCAGTTGCACTCCTGCACTGCTTTCCTGGCAACCCCCTCACTGGGGACTGTTCTCTGTATCCCTACAGTCCCACTACCAGCACTTGACACCTGATGTCTGCACTCACCCTTGCACCTGCCACCTGCTGGCATTACTTTTATTTTGTTATTTATTCTATTATCCCATGTACTGCACTGTCCCCTCCCTCTTACCCCCTGCACTTTCCTCCTTCCCCTGTCCATGCACTTGCGCGATCTGAATGTCACCTGGCCTAGTAGGATCGCTGTCTGTCTTCCCTCTGTTCCCCCTCCCTTGCCTAGTCGCGCCTTGAAGCACTTGTGTATAGGCGCATTATAAACGCCATATCATATCAAATTAGATATATCATACATTTTTGTCCTATTGATGACTGATACTGGCCCTCATTTCCCTTTTCTGCCTAACCAAGGACTCATCATACTTTTGGGACTTTTGATACACTGGGCATTTTTACCCTTTTCATTGCATTTGTATTCCCTGGGATTCAATTAATGGAATCAAGCAGAAAAGTGTTTAAGTTATCATGAGTAAAAGTTAACAGCTTCTAATTGTAACTCGTATGTCACTGCCACCCATATTTGTTTGTTCATCTGTTCGATCTTACGCTAATTCCAGACAATTCTGTTTGTAGCTGTATTGATGGACATACTCATAACACACCCTCTCCCGCACATGCCCACAAACAAAAGAACATCTTAAACTCTGGTCACTCCAACCATTCCGGGCGATCTCAAAACCTTTGCACCTCCCCATCCTGTAATCGTCTACAAAAATGTAATCTAGAGTCGAACTCTGGAAGCCTCTATTCCATTTGGGCAAGCCCCCGGGATCCTCCACTGACCCCATTCAGGTGATAAAGTCCCAAGGTATTAAGGCAGCTACGCCAATTGCTTCTGTTAACTGAATTATCCGGAGGGCTTATACTGGAATCCTTAAATGACAAGGCAGCACTACCTATAGCACTTCCATCATCATCTATCTCAATGCAGGTAGAATTGAGATCTCCAAGCACAATCACATGATCATTAGCATGCTTTTCCATCCATTCCATAACGAAATTTACTAGAGCGACAAAGACAATTTCGAGTTGACAGATTCTTTCTGCCAGTAAATATTGCATATTAAAAAAAACACTTCAGTGCCCCGTTCAAAAGGTACCCAATTCCATTCTTAGCAAACCTTCTCTAATCAGATTATTTAACGTCTTAAAACCACACTAACTTCAACATTGTGATAATACCCCTTTTAGGTCTTCCTCTTGAGCCTTTTGTCGCTAATTGAGATACTGCCAGATACCCATCCCAGGCTGGTGTTTCCGTCAACCAGGTCTCCTGAATACAAATCAGCTCAACATTTCGGAACATTAAGTCCCACTTCTGGATTCGTAAACAAGTGGGCATAATCCCTGGAGTTCCAGGATGCCAAATTGAGAAGGGATAAGGCTAGAGCCTCCTTGCAGGAACCTCCGAATAATAATGTTTATTAAGGGACGCCACCACCCAAGACCAATCCTCATGAAAATGTCCATATTCTTGCTCCATGTTATCAGGAACACCAATTATTTTCATATTTGGATCATCATTCCTAAATGTAACAGTAGTGGAATTTCCATTGTTGATTAACAGGTCGCTTTCATTTCGTAGGATGGCCGACTGATTCCAAAGGAGTGATCAAGAACCCAATTTGTGTCAGAGCTATTGCTTTCCTTAGCAACGGCTTGTAAACAACTCTGAATTCTAAACCTATTACCACCTTGTCCGTTCTGTGAATCAGTAAATTCTACGCTTTCGATATATCACATAGAAATAACGCTCAAATTTACAAGCGAACTTCCTTGTCCCTTGAAGCCCCCTCACCCTCCAGGCTCCATTCCACTTGTTTGTGCGGCCACTTCGATGATACACCCCTCTAAATACACCACCGCATTGCATGAAGTAGAGCACTTTAATGGCACTTCCACTTCTAGGCCAAATTCAGTGCTCCCCCCTGTAGTTGTTCCTCCATGTCCTATGCCTGCATCCTGACTCATCAGCGGGGGCCCCTCCTCCTCTTCAGATAAGTTGCCAATGATACTGGGCATGGCACTCACCAGCTCTGCTGTTTCTTCCAGAGATTCTTTTTCATTATTTGCCGCCGATACCTCCTGAATGGTCAGATTTCTCAGGGGTTTGTCAGAACAGGTTTTTGCAGATTTTTTCTTATTCATCTCATTTGTTGTTACTGGTCCCTCCTGGTGTCGTACTTGGCATAACCGCTGTCCTGTCAGTTGCAACTCTGTAATCGCTTGATCTCTTCTTATATATGTATTGGATGGTGTCCGAGATACTGCCCCATCCTGCCCATTTGCCTCCTCACTAAAAGGATGGTGAACCTGATGTCCCCCCATTCCAAAATTCTCCTCTTGGCAAATGGACACAACTTGGGACAAATCCGACCGTTCATGGAATAGGAATGCGAGCAAAATATCCCTTGATCAGACACGTTTACAAAAAGTGTCCAATTTATTTTGAAATGCCCGCAGTGTGTAGGCTCACCTCCGCTTTAATATCTTCATATAAACCTGCAAAAGTTGAAATCACCTGATTAAGGGATGACAAAGCAGTAGATGTCTGGCAGTATTCAATGCAAAATGAGCTTCACCTTGATGACAGCCGGGGTGTGGAAACATAGTAAGTACTTGACTAATTTTGCCTCTCCCCGTCCTCCTCAGAAAAGAAGGAAAGGGATAAGGTTCCCCCATGCACCACTCTCTCTCCTCCTGCCTATCAACTATTCTGATTAACTCAACGTCTTACAGCATACCAGCTGCTTTTTCCATTTCTTTCGTCAGACTGTGTCAGACCCTCCTCTGACAGTGGAACATTTGCAAATCTCACTGTGTCCCATTGGTCTGTTCTGTTTTAGATAGTATTGCAATGTTTGCACAGTTTACTGTGCACGCCGACAGCGAGACAGGCAGGGGCAACTCCTTTGCCCTTTCAAGCATTTGTTCTTATACTGTCATGTCAGAATGTTTAGCGGGACTATGGAGACCAAACATTGTAACCTAACTATAATTTACTGTGCACACTTCATCCCCCGCTTAAGGTCACTGAACAGACAAATGTATATATCGGCTGACGTTTACTGTGAACCACAGTAAACCACTCAGCTCAGTGCGCTAACTGGCCTTTAGTTCATATCTCCAGGGCTGGCTCCACCTTCTCAGGTAGGCAGGTAGGGAACAACCACAGTACCACACTCCACTCCACACTGCGTGGCAGCTGGCCTTCAGTACAGGTCTCCTGAGAAGCTGCAGGGCAGGCTCCACCTTCCTCCACAGGCAGCGTAGAAAGACTCAGGTAGTGTAAAGAACTCATGGTGGCAACAGTAAAGACAGACACAAAAGATCACAGATCAAGGTTGTTTATTAAACAAATGCGGGTTAGAAAAACACCTACTCTAAACCGAAATCTAAGATGGGCGCAAGCTACAACCATCAAAGAATAATAAAGCAGTCCTAGTGGTGTCTTGTCAAATAAAAGTGCCCATACTAAGAAAAACATATTGCCAATCCTTACGCTAAATACAACAAAGAGGCGTTGGATAGGATTCTAAGGAAAGAAAGAAGTGTTCACAAATAATAAGCCAGGATGCGGTTGTCAGAGTCTCCCTTCCCCGTGTTTTGAGCAGAGGACAAGTTGAGACTCCTGAGCACAGCACACGCTCGAGCTTCCCCTGCACGAGCTAATAGTTCCACTCTCAGCGTATCAGGGCCTTTGGTGGTTAAGTCTCTTTTCTACAAAAAGTCTCTTGCCTCTGAGGACTTGAGGTCTTCAAAATTAATAAACAAAAGTTCCTTTCTCAATATTCACACTGGGCGATGCCTTTTCACCCTTGGGTCCCCCCTCTTCCGGGATCAGATCCACAAGAAGTTCTTAGCAATATCGGGTCCCTCGGTATATAAGCTTCCCGCTTCTGAGGGTCTAATGGGCTCAAAAATAAACACAAAAAGTTAGCAAAAGTTCCAAAGTTCTTCTCAATTGTCTCTGCTTGTATATGGGTGATAGCTCTTCACCCATAGGCACCCCTCTCGTATATCAGCCTCCCTCCATCGAGTGCACCCTGGCATGTATTCAAAAGACTATCGCACTCGTCTTTATTTCACTCACAGATTCTCAAATGTTAGCCTCCCTCCGCCGGGTTCACTATGGCTTTTAACACATTTTCATCTGTGACATTCACAAATCTCACAGTTTTCTTACACAGTTCACTTTATTTGTTTATTTGTATTGTGCCGAAGCCCGCAGGCATCTGGGCACATAACATGGACACAGGGGACGAGGACGCACGGGTATGAGACGAGATTCAACATACAGGATTCAGACACGAAATGGTCTCGTGAGCGGGTCAGAAAACATCCAGGACTATTATAGGAAGAGTAAGGTTTTAACTTTCTTTCTAAATAGACTGTATAAGATCTCAAGTGTGATGGGCACTGGGAGATAGTTCCAGATGGTAGCAGCTATCGTGTGGAATGCTGCACCCATTCCATTGGTTTTCTTAAACTTCGTCATTTCTAGCTGTCCCTGAGCTTGGGATCTAAGCACCCTCCTTGGTACGTATGTGTCCAGTTTAGCTTTTAAGTAGGCTGGGGCTGTGCTGTAAATACAGTGGTGGGACAAGGTCAGTGCTTTAAATTTGATTCTGTCCTCTATCGTTAACCAATGTAGATCTCTTCTGTCATTGCTAATGTGGTCAGATTTCCTTTTGGACATCCCTCTGCCGGGTCACTCTTGTTAAAACACATTTTATCGAAACTTTCGGCTTTGTCCCATCTTTTTCGGCATCCCTCCATCGGGTTGACTCTTGCCAAAGTTATCAAACAGTTCTTACGATGCGGGACTTGCTTCCCTTAGCTGCTCGATCTGTTATTTGGTCAAAGGCTTTTGACTGTACAGAGGATTTTACTAGACCCCTGTATGAACACTTTGACCCCCTTCTTGCCTTTCTCCCGAGGCGTTCTTCCAAGGGTAGTTTCAACAATTGGGTAATCACCCAGAGTTTCTCGAGTGAGCACCCACGTGGTGCCAGACTCTTCTATAGCTGGCTTTCACCTTTGCATATCAATAGTTCTTTGTACTTTCATTAATTAGCAGTTTCCTACTTTCATTCACCACTGTTCGGTTCCTTATCGGCTCTTCCCTCGACTCACCAGCTGTGATGAACCACTTGGCTTTTCTTGTCTCTGGATTCAAGGCCGGTACCATGGGGGCAAGAGTCTCTCCCCGGCTTGGTTGTCAGAGGAGGAGGGCCTTGTGTACCGTTGACATCTGTTGCAACACACGGTGGCTATTGTTTGCGGTCTTACAATTCATTCTGCGAAGGGCTCAGGGAAAGGGCAAGGTCACTTCTCTCCTTGGCATCCTCTCGATTCGCTCCGCCTTTGTCCTCCTCTTGAACTGCCGGGCTGAGTTAGCCCTCTCATCCTGCGGTCTGCCTTGCTCGTAATGTGCTCCCGTGCTCCACCTTTTATCCCTGTGGGGAAGGGAAAGGGCTCTCAGATGTGTGTAATTCTGGTCAATTGTCTGACTTTGCCTGACCCTTGTGCTGGGACATGTCAGGTAAACGGCTCTGGTGTTTGTCCGTCGTCTTTTGTGGTGTGTGACAGTGCTTGTGTCGTAAAAGGGGGGGCGCGAGGGGGTAAAGTGTTACTAGTAGGATGGGGAAAAGGTGTTATAAGAAGGGGGATACGGCATCTCACCCATCAGTGTCCCACTTCCACTCCCCGAGGACCCCCCCCATCCAGGTGATACTCCTTCACTGGTCCACCCCCAGGAACTGGATCCAATATTGATGGCTGTGTCCTGGCCACCTGGATGACAGATCTCCGGGGACTAGTAAGTCAGACACCTTCAGGTTTCTCACAGAAGGCAGACAGGGAACAACCAAAGTAAACCACAGTAAACCACTCCACCCTCCGTGCCAAGCCCAGAGTCCGAAAAGGAGTTTTGGTCACGGCAACTCTGTAAAGTTGAGTTCTGATTACCCTTGACACTCTCCAGATAGCCGCCTGGTGGTGCCCAAAGCACTCTCAGCATACCTAGCCTGGCGGTCAGACTGTGTTGCGCATTCAGCTAAAGGAGCTATGATGGCCATAGTGAATCATGACTGGTATTCACCTACCTTCACTACAGCGGCAGAGGTCTAGTGTGAAAATTGCTCTGTGTGTTTGTCTCATAATGTGGGGCGAGCAGTGAAAACTAGATAATCCCCAAATCCGGTACTGGAAGACCAGTTTCTAAATGTGCAGGTTGACTTTATCGAACTCCCCATTGCATGAATTGTTAATTGTCTCACACTAGAAGACATTTTATTGGGGTGGGAAGAAGCATACCCTTGACAAAAAGCAGATACAATTACAAAAACGATTTTGACCAGTTTAATCCCCACTCTGGGCTTCCCTTCCTCATTGACAGTAGGAGATGCACCCATCATTTTATGATAGAATTTTAGAATTTCCTAACAATTTCACTGCGCCTACCACTGCCAGCTCCCGAGACTAGCGGCACAGTGGAACGACGAATGGCGACTTCAACTTGCACCTGGAAGACAAAACTGTTCTTATTGTCGTGAACTAGTCGAGACCGTCTCCCCACTCCCAGGTCCAGGCTGCCTCACCAGAACCGGCTACCAAACTCTGCCATTCGCTCAAACCAGGGAACTGGATCTACATCCTTGTGCACTAGCGACAGTCAGCACTCCAAGCCCGTTGGCAAGGTCCGCACCAAGTCCTGATCATGACTCAGACCACAGAGAGGTGCGACTGCACCAACTCGTGGGCACATGCTGCCCAGCAGCCAGCTTCGAAACCAGGTCTCCAGGCCATTAGCTACCAAGAACCTGTAGGTTTCTGTTGGACGACTCTTACTCCAGAGTACCAACCAGAGTCAATAATCGCCAAGATATTACTTATGTGTGCTGCCACTCACCCCATAACCTGTCAACCAGCAGGAGATGCAAATCTCGGTTGTGTTAGATTGGCAAAGCGTGGAAAACGTGCCTGCGGGGATTCCATGCATGTTAGATTTGGATCCTTTTGCTGTCACCTGTTGGCAATGGTCGAAGTGTACGAAAACAAGTGGTGGAACTATGTTCCCTATTGGCCTACCCCCGCTCCCCACAAACCCCATCAAAACACCCCTCCCACGCACAATACAAACCCCCAAACACATGCACCTGCTGTTTAAAGGAACGTTCAGTGCAGTGCACTGAAAGTGCAAGTTTCAACTGATTTCCTACACTTTTAGTTTAATACGAAACGATTTCCGGAGCGGTTTGGTTTTAAAATAAAAGTATAGTAACGGTAACATTTTATTTGAAAAAGTAGAGGAGCACCACTCCCAACTTCGACCACTATCTGCCAGTCATTCCCTTTGTGGGGAGAATCTCCGTTTTTCTGTGGCTTTGGCACTGTGTTTATCTTTTAATTTGCTGGCACCTGATGAGAGAACTGCCATGCCTCCTGGTTCAGAACACCCAGTTTCTCCCTTGTAACTTGTCCTCTGACTTCTTGTTGGACTGATCTTTCCCTCTCTGGAAGTAGAGCCTACATTGGTGTGGCTTTTACGAATATTCTCTCCCACCCATGTGAACTGAACTAAGGACTCTTTCCTCGAACTTTGTCCTTATGAACAGACTATCCAACCTGAGAACCTACGGGCATGTGTGGCGCGACTGGTGCACCATGTTACACCCCATATCTGCAGCCATCTTTATCGTTCAGCTCCCTGCAATTGCTGCTTTCAGGACCACATGTCACGAGTATGACGGGCAAGCTGCCTACCTCTGGACTCAGTGACCACACTTTTCTATACGTCATGTGGCAGTATGCCTGTGTGTTAAATGTATCTGATAGTTGGATCTGTGCTCTTCTTCCCCACAATTTAGCATCTGGTTTCTCTATAGCTTGAGTTCCCTTCAACTGAGGAAAATGTCTGTCTGGATCTCCAGTCTGTCATCGGGGGTCAGGCGTCCGATCTCCTGGAGGGTTTGAAAACGGTGTAGGTTGAGCGGCCATTAGGAATTCGATCACGTATTACACAGAGGGTGTGGTGACGGTCTCGTCTTTCTGCACATGGGGTTATGTAATCTCTCCTTTCCCAGCATTCTTGGCGTTGCAATCTCGTAGTTAGCCTTTTCAACTGCCGATTTATATATTTATTTATTTATTCAGATTTGTAGAGCGCACGTCAGCCAGGGGGCATTGTGGCGCTTGTTACAGACAATATCTTAAATTACATAGGATAAAATATTTACATACAAGATACAATATTTACAGTAGACATGTACACATTAGCAATGCAGTTTATTTACATGGATTCCTGAGAGTTTCCTATTATTTTGCAAGGAATGAGGTTTTCAGTTTCCTGCGAAAAATGGGGAGTGAGTTTTCCGCTCTAATGTCTAACACGCATTGTGCTATATCTCCAGTGGTTTTCCAGCCCGTAGAACGCTTGGTTCTACTTTCGCATGGAGCGTGGCCCAGGCCGTGCATTCTGTTAGCCATTTTCCTCCTTTCTTCATTTTAAGCGCCTCGGCAGAAGTTTCTGTTTGCCTTTCTTTTCTGTTTTTTTCTCTTTCCCTCGGCTACAGAGCCGTTTGCCACATGAGCCCTGTCTCCTTGCTAACGCTACCAGAGCCTCTACTCCAGTTCTGTTACTGGAGCCAAACTTACGGTTTATCCCTACCGGAGCGGCAACTCAGTGTCCGTACTAGTCATATTCCCTTGTTCCTTCTACCAGAGCCCCACCTCCTGGTTCATTCTTACGGAGCCTTATCACAAAACTCCTGCAGACCCACGACTTACTCCATTTCTCTTGGAGCGCTTTATATGGACTCAAAGGCATCCGGAGATCATCGCCCTATTGAGTCTGTTTGCAGATATCTGAACAACGTGGGATTTCTCCAGCATCTTCCATAACGCCTTGGAGGGGGTTTTTCTGCACCCGCTTTTTCCCCCCTCACCTGCCTGCTCCGGAGAGGGGGTCCCAGGGTGCAGCCTTTGAGCCGTCGCTGTGGCTTTCCTCCGAGACAGGTCAACCACACGCCAAGAGGGAAAGGATTGTGCCTACAGAGAAAGCCCTATCTTCTACAACTCGGACTCAAGCCATTCAGGTGAGGAGGTTAACAGTGGGTCAGAGGGTAGTGATCTGGATATTGACAGTATTGACACCAGGTCCCGGACCCTGTGGTGATCACTATTTCCTAGATGGGGTTGACTAGTCCTCCAAAATGTTCCCTCCCCAGACTAGTTATCAAGGAAACCAGACGCGCTTCACCTTTCCTCTCTGGCTCCTGGCCTTGTATGTTGTATCAACCAATGTACACTATTCATGGGAAGTAGTAAATGTCAATATTACCTTTCAACCAATGACAGTGTAATTATAAATAATGATCCTGAAATACAGCCAGCATCACTCAGGCTCTCACATCCGAATTATTTCACTCAAGGACACATGCTCAAACACAGGTGGCAAGACGTTCCTTTGCAGCACATTTGGGGCATTTACACAATATTCTCATAAGTGGGGTAAGAAAACCTATGAATTTTAATGAGTTTCCTGGCCTGGATAGAATGCTAGGAATATTGGTTCTGTAGAGTGGAGTTTAAAGACTGGATGTTTCGAGTTGAGGATGAAATACAGAGACAGTTGGAGGTGAGGAAAGGTGGAGGCTGAAGATAAGGTGGTGAGGAGAGAGGTTGGGGAAGAGGTGGTTGGTAGAGAGGTGTAAGAATAAAGGAGTATAGATGTGGCAGGAGGAAACATTGGAGCAAATGGCAGAAGGAGGACCAGAGTGGTGGAGGAGATTAGAGACTTCAGGAGAGAAGGGAGGGGGCGGGGGCATATTCACGATGCAGAGACATCAACGGAGAAGAAGAAGTTGTGCAAGGTGACATTAAAAGAAAGGTGCATTTTGAAATGAAAAAGGCAGCGTTCAAATCACTAGTATTCTTGCAAAGTTCCAGTGCCAAACATGTACTCCTAATTTGTTTCAACCTAAGCAACGGGAGAAGATATTTCTTCCTCAGAATAAAAACAAATGGGCGACTGTCTCTGCTACAGCACCACACATCGGACACTTCCAATCGTTGGAAGGTTTCCATTTGGCAGTATAGGAGCCATGTATCAAAGCCTTAGTGCATAATTGAATGAAGCGAGCATGTGCATACCCAGGTCTGATCACTATGTTCAACCTGGAAACGATCTATGGGCCTAGATATAAAGCAGGGACTAGTCCCTTGAGGCAAACACATTTTTTGTTCTAGAGAAAGTGGGAATAATGTACCAAAAGGCCTGTTAAGTACTTTGCGGTGTCATGGTGTTGAGCGTCTGGAGTGTATTAAAAGGAGTAAGCCTGGAGATCAAGGGGGTTGGGAATAGTTAATGCTGGGATGCTGCCTGTTTGTCTTGCAAGACTAACTGTAATAGACCTTTTTGCTCATCTCATTCCGACATTCACCGGCGGCACTCCTAGAACTATATTAACTGCCCTTTAACAGAGATTGCCTTCTTTAAAATGCTCAAAAGACACACGTTAAGACATGCTCTCCTCCTCCCCGAGAACGCTTATTCCAGGATATTATTTAGCTCGCTTCCTCATACCCCTTTCCTTCATATCATATCCTTCTCCCATTTCTGGCTTACAACTTCATAGCTACAAAGCACAGACACCAAGGACTTTGTTTAATGCCGCCATCTACACTTGGATCCTCCACTCCCCTTCATACCGATTCACGTGGCAAACGTTTCCCCATCATAGCTATTCACCACCTTTCTTACTTCCATGCGTTACTTTGCATTCTTTCATCAATTCGTCTCCCTCTGCTTGGTTTCCTGACGGCTACTTGCTTTGCTCCCTGTGTAACGCTCACCTGATTCCCGCAGAGGCGCCGGTCTTGACTGGGTGAATGCCGTATCTTCAAAGGTGATGTGTAACACACGGTTGGCTCTTTGGGCTGGACCTCTGTGCACTGTATGTCTGACTCGAAGAGTAAGATGTCTTAGGTAAGTGAACGCCGAGCTCTCCATCTGCCTCGGGGCAGGGTGCCGTAACCAGTTTCTTCACTGGATAAGGGTGCAGGCCTCTTGACCTCAGAGGACTGCTGTCCGTCGTTAACTGCACGAACGGTAAGTTCTGGGCACTTCAAATGTCTTAAAAGTCTTTTGTAATGATATCTCTTGTTTTGCAGGGTTCCGGCGATGGCGGATGGCGGGCTGATGAGAGTTGAGGATCGAACCCGCGTGAGGAATAGAAGCGCCTGGAAGCACGTAAGTAAGCGCTTGTAGCCTGCTTCACGATGCACACTAACTGTCCCTTTTATCTTGCAGGTACAAGTTCGGAGCTTTAGAGAAGCTGATGGGTGCTGGAATACCCACTGGATTCGGCGTGGGAAGGAGTAATGGCACGTGAGTAATACAGTTGCCCAATGTCTTTAAACGCACCTTCTTTTGTCTTTCAGATGCGGGATGCAGCGCCGAAGGCCTCCGGAGCGTGCGAAGAGCTGGTAAGCTTTTGTCTTTCAGATGCCGGAATGCAGTGCGAAGACCTCCGGAGCATGCGAAGAGTAGGTAAGCCTTTGTCTTTCAGATGCCAGAATGCAGCGCGAGGCGTTGGTGACAGCCGATGGACCAGGTAAGAGATGCGCTGCCACTGAAGACCGTAGTGCTAACCTGTTCTTTCTTTGTCTTTACAGGTGCTGCTGAAGACTGGATTCCAGGATGGTAAGCCTTTGTTCCCTTAGGCCCAGGATCAGAAGCAGAAGACACGATGAGCGTTCTGCTGCAGAGAATGCAGAATAACACAAAGCAAGATTCATCCATCGGGTGTGGTTTAAATAGCCTCCTGTAGTGCTTAGGTGTCTCCTTCCACAGCCACGCCTAGGTAAGAAAAGAGTTCCTGCTTTCCAGAAGAGTTCCAGTGTTCTGAACCTAGGGAGTGCCTCCTGTCCCACCCAACAGGAAAAGTAGTCCCAAACAGAAGAGGATCAGGGGTTCAACTGGCAGGTAAGTAAGCAGCATGGTCTGCTGCAGGTAAGTCCACCCAAGCATTATGAGCCCGGCGCTTCCAGCGCTGGGACTGGGCATCTTTATGAGCCTGGTGCCACTGGCGCCAGGACAGGGTCCAAAAGGTCCCAATTGGGACTGGCTGGCACTCGGAACCGGGGTTATGGGTCTGCTTCCAAGGGAGTCGGGCAAGTCCTGATCTTTTGGAAGCAGAGATCATGACAGCACCCCCCCTCAAGGCCCCTCCCAAACCGGGCTTCTCCGGGGGTTTGGGCTTGTTAGGAAATGTTCGATTAAATCTTTTGATTAGACGAGGCGCGTGGACATATTCTGCAGGTTCCCAGGATCTTTCTTGGGGACCGTAGCCTTTCCAGTCAATCAGGTAAAATAGTTTAGATTTGGAGATCTTGGAATCCAGGATGCTTTTGACTTCAAACTCGAGTTCTCCATCAACTAGAATAGGTTTTGGAGATGTATTTAGTCGGGTTTGAGGTTGCACGGGTTTTAATAGAGAGACGTGGAAGACCGGATGTATCTTCATGTGAGGGGGCAAGTCCAACTTGACCGCTACTGGATTTACTATGGTAGTGATGGAATAGGGACCAAGGTATCTTGGGTTGAATGTGCTGGTCCTTTTAGAGGTAGATATTTGGTGGATAACCAGACTTGATCTCCTACTTGATATTGGGGGGCTTCCTTCCGATGTTGGTCTGCTCCTTTCTTGTATTGTTCTTTAGCCCTTTGAAGGTGAGAAACGGCTTCCTTAAAGGCTTGGGTGATTGTAGAATGCAGGTGGTCTACTGCTGGTGTTCCAAGATCTTGGAGTGGATCCAACTCCGAGGTTCGAGGGTGACTACCGTATAAAAGAAAAAACGGGGTCTTCCCAGTTCCCGAGTGGACAGAGTTATTGTAGGCATATTCGGCTATCCAAAGGATATCTTTCCAAGTTTTTTCAGTTTGTTGTAGCATGCAGCGCAAATACTGTTCCAGAGTTTGATTGGTCCTCTCGGTTTGTCCGTCAGTTTGAGGGTGGTGGCTGGTCGAAAGTCTCACATCAATTTGAGCCGACCGACAGCAACTTCGCCAAAAATGAGAAATAAATTGACTACCTCGATCCAAAATTAGAACTGAAGGAAAACCGTGCAGTCGGACGATGTTTTCGAGAAATTCTCGGGCCAGAGTTGCTGCTGTTGGTAAGCCTTTGAGTGGAATGAAATGCGCCATCTTGGAGAATAGGTCCACGATTACTAGGATCGTATTGTATCCGGAGCATGGAGGTAGATCGGTGATGAAGTCCATAGAAAGCGTATGCCAAGGGCGAGGCGGGATGTCAATAGGGCGTAAGAGGCCGGCTGGTTTTTCCTTTTGACTCTTGTTTTGGGCGCATACTCCACAGGACATTATAAAGTCTCTGATATCTTTTTTCCAAGACGGCCACCAGAAGTAGCGCTTGATATTTTCCGAGGTCTTGGTCATACCGGGATGTCCTTCCATTAAAGAATCGTGATAACAAGAGATTACCTTTTTCTGTAAATCTGTGCTGGGCAGGTATAACCGTTCTTGGAAATATAATAGGTTGTCCTTCACCGTAAAGTCCTTTCCCTGCAGATGCCAATTCTGTATGTCTGCTGGAGTTACCAGTCGCCTGGCTTTATCCTTAACTTCCTCTATGGATTGTGTGGCGATTACACGTAGAATTCTTTGTTCGGGAATGATAGGTACAGGTTTAGGATTGATCAAATGTTCTTCCACTCCCATCCGAGAAAGGGCATCAGCTTTACCGTTTTTTGTACCAGGTCGATAGGTAATTATGAAGTCAAACTCGGCAAAGAATAGTGCCCAACGGAGTTGCCTAGAGGATTGAGCTTTTGCGGTTTTCAAATATTGCAGGTTTCGGTGATCTGTAATCACAGTAACGGTGTGTCGGGCCCCCAGAAGATAATGCCGCCAAGCCTTAAAGGCGGACTTGATAGCTAGAAGTTCCTTATCAGTAATAGTGTAATTGATTTCAGGAGGCGAGAATTTGCGGGACCAAAATGCCACGGGATGCAACTGATTGGTTACTGGGTCCTTTTGTGATAGAACTGCCCCCATGGCAAGGCTCGAAGCATCAGTTTCAACGATGTAGGGGAGTTCTGGGCGAGGATGTTTTAAGATCGGTGCAGAGATAAATCTAGTCTTCAAATTCTGGAAAGCTTGTTCCGCCTCGGTAGACCATTCAAAACGTTTGTTTTTCTTTAACAAGGCGGTGATGGGCTGGACTATTCGAGAGAATTCGGGGATAAACCTGCGGTAAAAGTTAGCGAAGCCTAACATGCTTTGAACACCTTTTACGGAGGATGGCGATGGCCATTTGAGAATTGCATCGACCTTCTTTGAATCCATACGCACTCCGCTAGGTGATAATATGAATCCCAAGAATTCAACTTCAGTCACGTTGAAAACACATTTTTCCAACTTAGCGAAAAGTTTGTGTTGACGCAATCTCTGGAGGACCATTTTCATGTGTTTCCGATGTTCAGTTTCCGATGAAGAATAAACGAGGATGTCGTCAATGTAAACAACAACACACACATCTATGAGCTCTCTGAGGACATCGTTCATAAAATATTGAAAGGCGTCCGGGGCATTGCAAAGTCCGAAGGGCATGACCTGATATTCAAATAGCCCATACTTGGTGCGGAAGGCTGTCTTCCATTCATCGCCCTCTTTTACTCGTACCAAGTGGTAGGCTCCTCTAAGATCCAGCTTTGTATATATGCATGCTTTTCTGACTTGGTCCAGGAGTTCAGGGATCAAAGGTAACGGATATCTATTCTTAACGGTGATCTGGTTCAGGGCGCGATAATCTATACAAGTTCTAAGGTCCCCTTCTTTTTTTGGAACGAAGAACAAAGCTGAGGAAGCAGGGGACTTGGAAGGACGAATAAACCCATTCGCTATGTATTGATCCAGGTATTGTCGGAGGTGAAGATTCTCAGGCTCGGTGAGGGCATAAATTCTACTACAAGGAGGAGTAGATCCAGGTATCAGGTCTATCTGGCAGTCATAAGACCTATGAGGAGGTAGAGAGTTAGCCTGATCCTTCCGGAAAACATCTTGGAATTCTAGGTATTCAGGAGGTAACTGGGGAGCCTCCGAGGAAATTGCTGCCAGTGCAACACCAGGTCGAGGGTGACAAGTAGAGACACATTCTGGAAACTGAACCGTTCTTGCTCGCCAATCGATCTGAGGATTGTGCTTCTCTAACCAAGGAATTCCTAGAATAATCTGGAACTGAGGGGCCTTGATCACATCGAACACAATCTTCTCATGGTGTCCATCTTGACTTACTAGCGTCACTTCTTGGGTGGTATGCGTTACTGGTCCGGAGGCTATCTCCGTACCATCCACCATAGTAATGACGTCCTTTACAGCCTTTGGACAAAGAGTCAGATTCATCCTCAAAACCATTTCATGATCCACATAATTGCCGATGGCACCGCTGTCGACGTAAGCTTCAATCGCATGTAATCGATCCGGATGTTCAGGGCTAATGAGGACCATAGGTATCACGAAATGCGAGGTCACGGAACTGGTTTTAACGCTCGGCAAGAGGACCTCTATTCTCGTCGGGCGAGGTCGTTTCCCTGCTCAGAGTTTGTGACCCTGGTAACTGCAGCTCCTACTGCCTTCTTGGCTGGTTTCACCGGACAGTCTCGAAGAAAGTGCCCCGAGTTTCCGCAATAGAGGCATAATTGCAGCTGTTTTCTCCTTTCCCGCTCCTTTTGTGTTAGTGGTCCTTTCAGGCCCCCTATTTGCATGGGTTCCCCGGAGTCTACTCCTTTGGTAGGAGTTGGTGGTTTGGAAAATACTCGAGCATCAAACTTGGAATGATCGGCCTTCCTGTTCTGCAGTCTGTGGTCAATTTGAACGACTAAGTCAATATAGTCCGAACAGTCTTGCGGGGGATTCACTACTTGGGCTAACACATCTTTGAGCTCTCCACGTAGACCTCTATAAAACAGCGTAATCCTTTTGTCCTCAGGCCATCGAGTTTCCACTATCAGTCTGTTGAAAGACGCAATATAAGCCAAAAGGTCTTGATTACCCTGTCGCAATGAAAGGAGCTCATTGTCCAAGGCCTGCCCCTGTGAATGTCTTGCAAACAGTTTTTCCATACTGAGCTGAAAAGCTTGAAAATCATGGAGAACCGGATCATCTTGATTAACTAGAGGGATCGACCAGTCGGCCGCATTGCCACTAAGGTACGAAAGCACGAAAGCTACCTTAGCTTGATCAGTTGGAAAGGCTGCTGGCCGGCATAAGAAGTGCAACCGGCACTGATTAATAAATACTGCAAACCTCTTTGGGTCACCAGAAAATCGTTCGGGCGGAGCCAGAGGTACATTCCCAGGTAGGTTGATCTGCACTGGGTTCGTAGAGGATGTTGAAGGAAGATTTGCCCCTGATGCGGGTAACGTAGTTTGTCCGGCTTGTGACTGTAGCAATTGTCTAGCGAGATTGTCTGTTCGCTCCTTGGAAATAATCAGTTCCCTTCTTAGAGCATTCGTTTCCTGACGGGCTGCATGCACTTCTGCTCTTAGTTCCCCAAGTAACTGGGCTAGCTGGTCGGTATCCGAGGTTTCCATAGCGCCTGGGTGGGAGTTTTGCGGTGGGCTTTGTGTTCTGTAACGCTCACCTGATTCCCGCAGAGGCGCCGGTCTTGACTGGGTGAATGCCGTATCTTCAAAGGTGATGTGTAACACAGGGTTGGCTCTTTGGGCTGGACCTCTGTGCACTGTATGTCTGACTCGAAGAGTAAGATGTCTTAGGTAAGTGAACGCCGAGCTCTCCATCTGCCTCGGGGCAGGGTGCCGTAACCAGTTTCTTCACTGGATAAGGGTGCAGGCCTCTTGACCTCAGAGGACTGCTGTCCGTCGTTAACTGCACGAACGGTAAGTTCTGGGCACTTCAAATGTCTTAAAAGTCTTTTGTAATGATATCTCTTGTTTTGCAGGGTTCCGGCGATGGCGGATGGCAGGCTGATGAGAGTTGAGGATCGAACCCGCGTGAGGAATAGAAGCGCCTGGAAGCACGTAAGTAACCGCTTGTAGCCTGCTTCACGATGCGCACTAACTGTCCCTTTTATCTTGCAGGTACAAGTTCGGAGCTTTAGAGAAGCTGAAGGGTGCTGGAATACCCACTGGATTCGGCGTGGGAAGGAGTAATGGCACGTGAGTAATAAAGTTGCCCAATGTCTTTAAACGCACCTTCTTTTGTCTTTCAGATGCGGGATGCAGCGCCGAAGGCCTCCGGAGCGTGCGAAGAGCTGGTAAGCTTTTGTCTTTCAGATGCTGGAATGCAGTGCGAAGACCTCCGGAGCATGCGAAGAGTAGGTAAGCCTTTGTCTTTCAGATGCCAGAATGCAGCGCGAGGCGTTGGTGACAGCCGATGGACCAGGTAAGAGATGCGCTGCCACTGAAGACCGTAGTGCTAACCTGTTCTTTCTTTGTCTTTACAGGTGCTGCTGAAGACTGGATTCCAGGATGGTAAGCCTTTGTTCCCTTAGGCCCAGGATCAGAAGCAGAAGACACGATGAGCGTTCTGCTGCAGAGAATGCAGAATAACACAAAGCAAGATTCATCCATCGGGTGTGGTTTAAATAGCCTCCTGTAGTGCTTAGGTGTCTCCTTCCACAGCCACGCCTAGGTAAGAAAAGAGTTCCTGCTTTCCAGAAGAGTTCCAGTGTTCTGAACCTAGGGAGTGGCTCCTGTCCCACCCAACAGGAAAAGTAGTCCCAAACAGAAGAGGATCAGGGGTTCAACTGGCAGGTAAGTAAGCAGCATGGTCTGCTGCAGGTAAGTCCACCCAAGCATTATGAGCCCGGCGCTTCCAGCGCTGGGACTGGGCATCTTTATGAGCCTGGTGCCACTGGCGCCAGGACAGGGTCCAAAAGGTCCCAATTGGGACTGGCTGGCACTCGGAACCGGGGTTATGGGTCTGCTTCCAAGGGAGTCGGGCAAGTCCTGATCTTTTGGAAGCAGAGATCATGACACCCTGACATTTTGGCCTTCTTAACACTTTGCATAACCAGCAGAGACAAGCCCTCTTGTGGTACTTTGGTAACAACCCTAGATCTAAGTTAAGCAATCTGAGATATCTTTCCCTTTTAATTTTCCTCCAGACAACCAGGACCTATTAAGTATAAAACGTTCCTTGGTTATATATTTTACGGTTGATTTGCATCTTCCTTGCTATCTGATGCATATCATTTTTAGTTTGGCTATTAGGTGGAACGTGCCACCTTTAAGGCTACACTATTGCATTAGAGTCCATATAGGGAGAAATGGAACATGAAAAGGGACACGAAGCTTGTAGTTGTTTGGTTATTTGACCACCCATTAACTGTCCATGGCCATGCAAATCACTATGGCCATTCCCACAGTTTCTGCCCTCCCCTCCCCTCATAGGAACTCGTTAAACTTGCTTTAAATCAAGCTTTACCATCAAGCTTTGCACTCCAAAGTGCCTGCCAGTGTTGTCCCCCCCCCAATGCAGTCTTCTGAGAGTTAATGGCTTAATTGAAGTTGTAAACGAGCTACTGGTGTAATACAAATGTTTTAACCAGGTCTGGCTTCAACCACTCTATTTATAAGCAGAATAGTCCTGCTAAAAACAAGCCCTTGCAAAGCCAACAGTTTTGGCTTCTGTACAGGTATTAAAGCATTTGCTGGTCACTGCTATGAGATATCCATGCACTCACACCATTTTGCACCTGCTACCATCAATATCCAGTTAATACCACTACAGCAATGCCTGGCAAGTGCCTTTCTCATGCCTGCACATGCGTTCAGTGATCCAAGATGATGGTAGGTTTGATCTTCTCGATTCCCCAGTGAGATGATGCATATAAATGGATTACTTGCCCTGACTCTCAGTTATCTACTCACAAGCGAACAGAAATTCACTATACTCCGACTTGTGTGTGGTTTCACTGTGAACACCATAGGCCAAACCATGCCCGAGAGTTGCTGGGGATTCTTTAAGATTAGTAAGGATCCTATTGGTCTAATAGTAAATGTCACCATTCCACATGGACCTCAGCTTGGGGTCCATGCAGGCAGGACACTGGGGGAACGGTCCGCTGCATATATTCCTCTTCCTAGTCTTTCAATCCGCGTTGACCTTTCAAGTGCATTCTAGGCTCTATCACAACTGACTGCTGAATGGGCAAGCTTAGGTTCTCTGTATGGGGTCTCACAGGTTACTGTAACACATAACTAACAAGGCCTTGGTACTTGAAGGGCACTATGGAGCACAACTCGAGCCTGTCTTGCAACCACTTACTGACTAGATTCAGTACCACTTTAAGTACTAAAAACTGCCTGCATGGTCATCAGGCATTAGTCCTTTTCCGATCAGTGAAATGCTTTGATTGTTCTTCACTCAAGCTAAAGGCATACATATTAAAAACACACACTCCATCTTTACTTTACATCCCCTCTCACTCTCTAACAAAACCCTCATGTTTGTTTACCTTTGCGCCTTCTTAATCCACCCTCTTTTCTGATGCTCTTTTGCCACTCCTCTAACATCTATCTAGTTTACCCTGGCATAATAAGCCACCTCCCAAGCAAGCTTCTCCAGGCATAATAAGCCAACTCCAGGGCAAGCTTCTCCAATGTTTAGACCACTACAGTTGTGACTGGCACAGTATAAAAAAACAAATGCCATAACATAACCATGGTGGCTCTTGCACGATCTATCCAGCTCTCAAGTGAACCCACATCAATATGGCTCTATTCATTTTTTTATAAGCAGAGAAGAGGTGCTGAGGTTTAAAAAGGCAACAGGCACATAACAGAGTTGGAGCTCAGGCACAGGACTTGCCAAGCATGCGTTTGTTATTCAAAATTAACTATTTTAAGTAAGTGCCAACGCCCACCTACTTGACGGTATTGAACATGTCACATGTATGGTAGGAATGGAAGGGAATATAACTACTACACGATAGGCAAGGGTGCTATACATGTTCACAGGAATCTAGTACATACCTTGCCCCACCCCCGTTAACATCATCAGCTGCATCCCTCAACCTCTAGTAACATTGCAGTTTACAACCTAATCATACTACGAGCATCCCAAACAAGTTTTCACCCACAGCAACTGGAAAATGTGAGAAAGGTACACTTTATTCCCAATATGAAAAAGGTCTTCATTTTTACTGGGAAGCTGACAGGTAATTGTCTAAATATGTACTTCAGAAGGGAACTGGTTAGGGTACATTTTGTTATGTTTGTGGGATTTATAGAGTGGACCACTACAATGTGCATGGTCTCCAGGTGCTCTGGTGGGTATGAAAGAGAGGTAGGAGTTTATGTTAATGGGGAGACGAGGAAAAAGCAAACAGTGTTGCTGTTGTGTTGATGCGTGCAGACCGGAAGTACCCTGAACTTTCTGGGTGTTCTCTGTTAAAATCAACAGAGGCAACCTGCGTGTACCTATGGTATTAGGTGTTAGGAAAGATTTCCATTTATGTGTAATTTTCCCTCCGGTTGTGAACCCCCAACTTGTTGCTGTTTTACAACCATCTAGCCTGATTTTTCCAGTGGAGCCCAGCCTTCTGCTGTGGTTTTTGCTCATCTTGTTATGGGGAAACTGACATGCCCTTAAGACAGTCAGTACTGGGAGACTTTGTTTCATTTAATTTTTCACTTTGTTGCTATTCTTTAGCAACATTTTATCAGTGCAAAAAGTACCTTACAGTGCGCTGGGGTCTTTCTTTAATTTTTAAAGGCCCAAGACATCCTCAAAGGATTTTTCGGTAGATGTACAAATGTGCCTTGGACAGAGCTGGTGGCAGCTGTTACTTTTCATGTATTTTTAAACCTTTTTTCTATGGTCCATACCGCATTTACCGCGTTTGGCCAAGGACAGTGGCCAGTGCCTAAAATGGCCATGCCACAAGGTCCTTTGTTCTGTCCTTTGGTCATCTTGTCCCTATGCCTTCCCAAGGTCGAGAAGACCTGGGAAATTCCTTATTTGGTCATGCACAACCCCACGCAAACCGAAGCTTTCGCTGGCTTCTGCATGCCTTGCGTGTGTGCCTCCAGGATGTGGGCTGGACTGTCTAGTTCCAATACACATCATGGGTGCCAGGATGTCTGGTGTGCTGAGAAAGACTGGAACCACCATGGTCCGTGATTGGTCCACGTCAGGGGTGACTGTATGTGAGCAGATCTTTCATTGGGTTCTCTTCGTCTTGGTGCGAAGGAGATTCTGGATAAGAGTAGGCATCTTACACCATTCCAGGTTGATCTCTTGAGTTCACACCAAACTTAAGAAAGGAGGAAATTATCCTGAAACCAAGAAGCAGAGCTGAGGATCTGATGGTGACCCGCTGGAAGGTTTGGCACCCAGAACCTGCTGTCGTCCCGTTGGACCCCCTGTTTCTGATCGAACCTAGAAGGACTGCAAAGGCGCTTCGATCCATTGGAATAGTGGGACTAACTATTCTCGCCACCTCCAACTTAACCTGTAAGCAAGTCTTTTCGGAAGTGTTCCTGGACCGCCCAGTGAACTGACCAGCTTGCACGGGACCTTTGTCCTGGAACTGCTGCTGTCTCCTAGAGTAGACACTTGAGCATTTGGAGACTGTAAGCTCTGGGTATAAGGCACTCTCCCGCCACGTTTCGTACAGCTAGCATTCCTAGGTCTGGAATTAGGAGAGTATGCCTGAACCTGAGCATATGCGGTCACTGTGCCGCCCAGCTCTGGTGACGAACTTCGTGGGTGCCTTGCTGCTGTGCCCCCCTGTGTCCTCAGACTCAACACAGTGCAATTGGCCTGATCCCTTCACCAGGAGCTGAGAAATCGCCTATGTCCCACCACGGAATCATTCCTGGAATGCAGCCCATGTAAGCCACAGAGACGTGCAACTGCAGGATTTGAACCTGCAGTTTGGTCCTGAGTGCACCGAGGGTCGGTGAGTACTAGCAACCCTTACTAGTGGCCCCTGACGCATACATACATTTTATGCACGAGTGTCCCCTGAGGGCCACTCTTCTTTATCGAGGTAGCCTGTGCTACTGAGCTATTCCTAACTCTTGGATCCTGTTCTGCCCTCTTGGGAGACCCTCCTTGAATAGTGGGAACTTATTCTTCACTGCCTCATCCACCTTCCTTAGTCGCTACAGCCCCTGCAAGAGACTCCGTTTTGTCTCAACCGCACGATCGCGTGCACCAACACCGAAAGTACTTTTGAGCACAAGGCTCCACTCATTTTAGGGATTGAACTGCCTATCAATTAGGGTTTGAATAGTGAAGGACTGCCTGCATGATATTTGCACTGTATGCTCCTTTCTTTACAGGTTGTGGACCCTTACTGTGTACTATTGCTTTAGGCCATTGGTGACTGTATATATGTTTAATAGCAGTGTTGTGTTGCTTTAATTATTACCGCAGAGATTTGCTTTGGGTATGATTTAAAAGGCCTTTAATAAATGCACATGTATTCTTGATATATACACCTAACTAAGAGGAATTTGTAGTGTCATTTACTGTGTGTGCTCATTGTGGGCTTTTCACTGCCCACACCCCTCCTGAGACCTAGTCTTGACCGCTGCCAATGCTACCTTGATTGGTCTGGCTTGTCCAGAAGGTTACCCTGTTCCAAGAAACGAGGCTGGCCTTCTGAACTTCTGCCCACCAGGTCAGAGTTCAGAAATCCATCTTAACATTAGGATGCATGAGTCGGGGCTGGTGTATGTCAGCTGAAAGTAGAGGTGTGGGTTTCCGTTGTCTGGAGCGGCTGGGAGGGGCATTAAGGTTCCGTGTCTGAGCGGCTTAGTTGGTCTGCATATAGCGAGTTTGAGAGTGGATCTGAGCGTCAGGGAGGAAGGGGCGAACACATTTTGATGAGCCACTCAGATGCAGAATACTAGCATAGACCACTGTGCCTGGCAATGTTCATGACATTGCACAGTACAAGCAGGGGTCAGAGAAGGTTAGGAATGGTTTGTACACTGGCTGAGTAACATCTGCCCATAAAACACCTGCTCCCTTTCCGTTTTCCCTGCCTTCGAGCTGCATAGCGGGAATAACGGATTACACAATCTTCTTTTCTTCGAGGCTGTGACTGAACTTTAACCACTGTGCCATGCGGACTTTGTTAGTGCACCATATGTGCTTAGCTTACGAAAGGAAGGAAGAGGTCTCTGGCACTCTCTCAGGTCTAAATCCAGAACCTGACTCCCATATCCGGGATTTAATTGAAAGAGTGCATGTGAAAACACTCTATCCCCTGGGAATGCAGGTCTCTGTACAATGTGCGGTGGCATGGGTAAAGGTAAGCAAATACTGTGGTGGAACAACTGCCCAGCATGGCATAGCAACTGCAAACCACAGACGGCTTGGCACCGAGCAATGTGGTTCCTATAGAATGCATTTACTTTTGCCCATTAGTTACGGAGAAACCATCTTGGGAAAGGAATGGAGAACAAAGCCCGAGGTCTGCTAGTTTTATGAATATTTGAGCAGATTTTCCATTGCGAAGGCAGATGCATGTGCTACACTAGCCCAGGCTTTCTTTATTAAGTGGCTTCTCATTTCACCTGCCCTTGTTCGTGCACGACTTTGCTCTATTACTACGATGATGCTGCAGCTTTTTTTGTTTGTTTAATTCTGTTGCAGGTATTACAACTTAAACGTGTACTTGTTAAAGTAGAATGATAATACTCCGACGAGGTGCTCTCTGTGTAAAAACAGGAGTACTTGCCTTTATCAAAAGCCAACAATTGGGTATTTGAATTCGACTCATTCCGAATTCCCTATTCACATTTATGAAGTAGGATATTACTTGCTGAATACGGGTAGAATGGGGGTGGGGGGGAGTTATTAAGCACACATCCTATCTATTTAGCAGTCAAGATCTGTGTTGTCCCAGCATAAGCTATACAGGTGTTGAGGCACTGGGCCCAGTCCTCTGTGCAGTACCTCCATGCAACTTCTCTCAGGCCTAACTAGCCCTGACTGCGCCCCTACAGTGCTCCGGCTTCCCATCCCAACTAGCCTTGATCCAGGTAGAAAACAGGGCCGGAGGTTTTGCAGTGTCCATCCCCTCTCTATTATCTGCAGCATCTGTGCAACTTTCATCAGGTCATCTCTAATCAGTCAAAGAAATAAAAGACTGGCGGTGCCCAAACATCTGACCAAAGAAAACAGAATCGGCGGCAAAGATGAAGAAGGCAATCCTGCAAAAATGCATCAGGCGATGAGAATGGTTTACACCAATGTAAAAGTCTGACCACTTTTCTTGAACGTGCATCCTCTGTTTGATCTGGTTTAAAGGAGGGGTCTGCAACCTTTGGCTTTCTAGATGTTTTGGACTACAACATTCATCAGTTCTAGCGAGCACAACCAATGGTGAAGGATAGCAGCAGACTTTTAAAATGACCCCCTGTTCCGACGACACTTACAATGTTTATAATTTTTTGGGTTTTGCAAATCTGATAATATATTGTTGAAGTGTATGTAGAATGGAGTAAGGAATTGCTCGTATGCCATGCCATATGATATTTGCATTTATACCACACAGCTGCTATTTGCATGGACTTGAAGCACCCTAGTGAATCCGAAAGTGTGTGGCGGGTGAGGTTAGTGGGGGGCGGGGAGGAACACGGAAGAGAGCTTCGCTTCTGTGTGGATGTGTGCAGTTTGCAAGTACCTGTGTACTGAGTGGGGGTGTGTCTCCAGGTGGTCTGTGTCAATGGCACAGACGAATTTGTATCCAGTTGGGAGCCTCATGTGCCCGTGGTGTTAGCTGCATGTAAATTGGTTGTTGAGGTGTAGCATTCTGTTTGAGGTCCGTAGGGACAGATTTCTATGCGAGGGGGGCATAGTTGGCATGCATATAGTGTTTGGGTGTGAAGAAGTGGTTTGAGAATTCTGAGGAGCAAAACAAATTGGGGCAACAACAGAGCTTTCAAGTTTCCCATGTCCATGCTTGAGAAGGCCATCCAGTATTGTTTTTGCTTGGAATTCTGGAAACGGAAAAAAAAACCTTACAAGTCCCAGAATTCAAACAGAAATGGATAACCTTCTCATGCATGGCCAGGGGAAACTTGAGAGCTTTAGGTAACGACCAACTAAGCCAAACAACTCACGCAGAGCAAACTACCGCCACAGTGCCAACGAGCAGAATACAGCGAGGCAACGGCAAAAGCAGAGCAAACATCACCACAGTGATACAGCAGCTTATCCAGGGCACCAACTGCCAGGACCAAAAGAGTGGACCAGTTACGCTGTGGGTCTTAAGCATACAGTACATGAAGGTACAAGACCTTGGTTAAGGCTGGGGCGCAGGAACTAAAGAGGGACCGACAAGGGGCAGTTGAAATGCAAAAGACTTGATGGTACACTCTATTATATTAAATCACATACATTCGTGAGACAGACCTGCTCCATTCTGTACTAGAGGATATCATTCTGGGTCATAGAATGCATGAGTGTGCATATGCATAAGGTAGCGCTAGTGAGCTAAACATCTTATCATGCATCACTATCGGGCTTGGCTTTACGTGCTGAACTTAAGAACCCTGTGAACATGCTTCCAATGTTAACATTGTTGCGGTAGGTCTGTTGCGTTCTGAGAAAAATTTGCAAAAGCTTCACCAAACCAAAGTGCTAACTTTTTTTCTTTTTTTAAACCGTGCTGCTATGTTCCTCCTATTAGGCTTTTTTGAACATTTCACATGACCCAACGATTAAAAAGGTGATGTTGTGGTGGTAATTACGAGAAATCTTGATGCAGGCAAAAAGGACTGCACCAGACATCTCAATTAAGTCTAAACACGTGGTTATGATTCTCTTACAGTTGTGCAAAGAGAATATAAGTTGACAAACTAGAGCTAAAAATTTAAAAAGGGATGGCTGGAACACAACTTCCAACTGCTTTCTAACATGTTTTGATGTGCAACAGCTTTATAAACACACAATTCTTTGTCTTGGAAATCATTGTTCGGACTCTCCTGGGCTGAAATGTAAGTGATCCGTTCCTATTACAGACTTCATTTTATTGAGTGAGGGTCAACGATAATACGGATTCTGGGCTGGGGACAAAAGAAACCGCAAGCACAACGAGGCCCAGGTGGAGCGATGAAGAAAGTAAAACTGCCTGGGAAAAGTGAACATACTCCTAACTTGAGAATAAGGGAGTCAACCTAGGTCCTTATTCCTTGTAACCATGCCTTTCCCAACCCTTCTGAAAAGCTTGCCATAGAGCTGCTCCGTTTCAGTTCAAGGTATGTAACCAGTTTGTTAAGTAAATGTGTCTCAATTTTTCCATCACAAAGTGAACCAGATATTGTACTAAAGCGAGAAGTACGACAATTTGTATGAAAAATAAGAATTCATACTTAATTCTGCAGGTCATCAAGTTTCTGAGGGGATTCCAAGATGGCCGCCACACAGTAAAGATGTGCGTGCCAGCACTCTGCCTGCATTTCAACCTATGCCTTCCCGCAGACAATGACGCCCTGCACCCGAAGGCAGTCTACCCCTTGACGGATCACCAGAAAGCAGTGGAATTCTGTACTACATTTGCAATAATAAAAGGACGTGTAATAGAGCTAGAAGATTATGGGGAGAGGAATATCTTCTATCCTGAAATGTCTCACTCGAACCATGCAGTGTTCCTGTGGATATCCTGATACTGCACAGAATATATATGGCTCAGAGAATTTGACTTGTCTCTCTGCGCACCCCCCCCTCTTTCACCAGAGAATTAACATCACTAATTCCCACTCACGGGAATACTCAGTTTGGGAACTCCAAACCATTACCAAAGAAACACTTGTTTTCTCCATTTGCAGAACATGCCAAACAACCACAAAAGAGCGGCACACTAACATGTCCCAGTACAACCTAAATACCTATAAATACCTTGTGCCGCATCTAGGGTCTTAAACGAGCCATCACGCAGTTGCGAGTCAACGCACACTGCGAACGATCTGGTTTATGTAGAAAAGGGACGTGTCGCAGTGTACACAACGCATCTGCTCGCTGTGACTTCTTGAACAAGACTAGAAAGCTCATCGAGCTACTCTTTGGCCTCTTGGCGGCCATCTCGGGGGATTCGAATCTGATGACAAACCTATCCGAGAACATGGCGGCCATCTTATAGAAATAACTAATGCTGTATACTGGCAGCAACCCCGATTTAGTTCCCGTGGGTTACTCGTCGTAAGGTGACAGACATCTCAAGGCACCCTGATACCAACATGTCCATATTGGTTGCCATAGACGACTCAGAAGCAAAATGGAATGCCGTTTCCTAACAGGCTCCCCGCACTGTGGTCCCGGGTGCACAACAGAGAGGTACGTAGGAGTTTGCCTGACGTTGCCGCAAGGCTACGAACCCTGGCACAACGCAAAAGGGGGCTGCCATCAGGCTGGTAGCAGTCCAGCGAGATTATCATTTCCTCACAAGTCCCGATGAGAAAAGGAGTATGGAACCCTAGAAGTGTCTCGAGGACCTCTTTAAATTATTTATGGCAACGGTGAATTGTAGTGGCTGGTGAGGGGAACGCATGCAAGAGGTATGTCTCCAACAAAGTGACCCAAGACGGAGTGGTAGCGGGACTAAAGTAAGCGGTGAAGCGCCCAGAGCCAATACACAGCAGTGTGACTTGCCAAAAAACTTGCTCAGTAAGAAAGATTGCAGTATTATCATGTGGATTCCTTGAGGCGGCCGTGCTCTCTTCACGTTTGCATCTCTTCCATGAGAGCTAGCTATTACCCCCCTGCAAAGTACAGTGTTATGCACTAGATGCTGGTGAGTCCACTCCCCTCTCCCCCACCCCTTGGCTGAAATTTGGGTGAGAAAAGGGTCTTTTGTCCGTGGGGAACTTTTGGGCATCAGCAGGACTCTAAAGACTAGGGACTTTAAGGCTACTGCTCTATCCTGCGGGGGCATACACATCAGCTCCGGAAAGTGGTCCTAGGCTTGCATAGAAGTTTTAAAAGCGGTAGGATTGCTGTTAGATCCGGGAACCCTTACAAGACCTACGACTCCAAACACATGCCAAGAGGCAGGGAGAAGACCCCCTCTGGGAATAAGTTGCTTCATCAAAAACTGTCCAGTCCACTGGAAACATTTTGGGTAAGAGACCCAGACACATCTACGTCTTTGGCCTCGCCTGTGCTCCAACAGCCAGCAAAGGTACACAACAAAGACTCAGAAATGGCCGCATCCAAAGGGGATTTTATTAAAAGCTTTCAGGGTTTACTGGACAAATTTGCAGCCTCATTCCAGCCGCAATTTACTACATTCACTACAGAAACAAAACAATCACTTGCAGACTTTAACAAGGACATTTCCACTCAAGGGGAACATGTTGCTACAAATGAGCGTGCAATACAAGAACTCACGGAGGATAGCAGCCAGGTGGATGTTGCTCTTGAAAAATTGTCAAGGATGACATGAAATTTAGAGATTCAAGATTTAGATAACTGACCCAGGCGCTGCAACATCCACATAAAAAAACTCCCGGAATTGGTTACAGACCCTGACTTGAGTGGGGCCATCACAGATCATTTCTGACCTTATGGAAACCGAAGAAGAGGTCAACATCCGTTAGTTCTGGTCCATAGGACGGGACCAAAGAGGTCAGAACCGGGAGCTTGCCCTAGTGATGTACTGCCAGCATGGGCAATGCATCCACAAAAAAGGAGAAAATAAGCAGCCAGATCACCAACACTACAACAGGGCAGCAATTCAGCTGTATCAAGACCTTTCCCTGGTGACCTTGCAAAGCGGAAGGACGTGCAAATAGTGGTCAAGACTCTTCAAGCACGTGGCATCCAGTAGAGATGGTCCTTCCCATTTGGCCTGGTTTTCTCTTTGCAGGGTAAGCACAGAATAACCTCAAGAGAGTCGGGTTATGGCACAGCTTCAAATAGAAGAGGAAGCTTTGGGATCAGCAGGAGGGGCAGAGCCCAAGCAGGACTGCCCCATCAAGCAACTGAAACAGAGCAAATCAGAGGAATGGTCCTTACAGGAGCGTCACAGAAGGAAACATAAGTCTTTGCAAAGAGAACACTGGCGAGCCCGTCTTAAAGGTCCATCTACGCAGGCTTCGACATAAGGGTACTTTAAGGATTCTGTTGAGGAGACACCGACGATGAGCAGAAGGCACAACTCGGCATAACAGAGACAGAGCATCACACCTTGGAATTCATCTGTTCAGGTAACCGATGGGGGTGTTAGGATACCCCACACTTTGCTCTCGATTAGTTGGTGACTCACCGCCGGTTACTACAGCTGGTTAGTACCCCGGGATACAGTAGGTACTGTAATTCACCCCATGGGACTTTTGGGTGTTGGCATATGGGGATTGTTGGGATAAGGGGCGGAAGGGTGGGGAATGCGATGTGCACTGGTTCTTTTAGTTTATTTCAGTAGGAATGCAAGTTTGAGTAGCGACCATAAGGGAACGCGATTGGTTTGGATATAATTTTGGATATAATTAAGCTCCTATCTATGAATATCATGGAGCTTAACACGCCACTAAAGCGCCGGAAACTAGAAGGCTTGCTGAGGTTCTACCAACCAGATTTGGTGGCGCTTCAAGAAACCCATATTCGGCGTGTAGTCAGGTATAAGCTCCTTTTGCGACAGTATCGTAATATTTTGCAGGCAAATGCGGAGGGTAAAGTGGCATGAGTGCTTATATCAATTTGGTGTCCGGGCACTCAAATTAAGATTATATGTATCACCTCTGGACGGGTGACTGAGTTGCTATGATACAGCAATTGGGCTCATTGCCCTGTCAGATCATGCATTTGTATCACTTCGATTATCGTTGCATCACTCTCTGGTTAAATCTTCAAGGTGGAGAATTAACTCTAATATTTTAAAGAATGATCAAATCAGACGAGAGGTGGTAGAGGAAATTGAAAGCTTCATACAAATCAATAAGACTGCAGACGTCAAAATCTCGTCGGTCTGGGAAGCACTGAAATGCGAGTGCTGATTTAAAAAACCGGGAAAGAGAGAAAACTGAGGACTAAAGAAATCCAAAGACTCTCTTCCGAAGCAAAGCGTCTGGATAATCTGTTTGCAACTAGTAAGGATGATGTGATAAAATCTGAACTGAGAATAGCAAAATATGAACTGAATAAACTCATCTCCAGCCAGGTTTATTATGCCCTATTAATTACTTTGAGAACGGTGAGAAAGCGGGGAAATTGCTGGCACATAGGCTGAAGAAAGCAACTGCTTTATTACTGCGATCAGAGATTTGAATAATGCATTGGAAACGTAGCAGAAGGGAATTAACAATTTATTCTGTGGCTTTTATGAGAACATTTATGACTCTGAATTGGCCTGTGATAAAGTGGAAATTGAGAGTTTTCTTGATTCACATACTTTCTCTCGTCCAACAACTGATGAGGCAACAAGCCTTGAAGGGAGAGTGGAGTTAGATGATGTTCAACAGGCAATCTCGAAGCTGACTATGGGTAAGTCGCCTGGTATTGATGGACTACCTATTGAATTCTATAAAGCCCTCCCAGATTCTGCACTGCAACTTTTGAGTGAAGTTTGTAATAATGCATTTGAGTCTGGCTCGCTTCCGGATACAATGAGACATGCATTGATTACAGTATTGAAAAAGAAAGATAAGTCTGTTAGCAGGTGTGAAAATTATCGACCGATCAGTTTAATAAATTGCGACTGCAAAATATTGGCTAAAATCTTGGCTGTTCGATTGGGAAAAGTCTTTTCAAAACTGGTACATGAAAATCAAGTAGGTTTTGTCTCTGGCAGAGCGGTGGCGGACAACATGAGACGCCTGTTATTGACCATTGAGAAGGGACACAATAAGCTTGTTGCCAATGCGGTAATTTCGATAGACACTGAGAAAGCGTTTGATCGTGTGGAATGGGAATTTTTGTTCATATGCCTTGAAAAAATGAACTTTGGGCAAGACTTCCGACGCTGGGTTAACCTTTTATATAACAATCCTTCTGCAAGTGTTCTAACGAATGGCCTTATTTCAGAAACATTTGTGCTTCATCAGGGTACAAAGCAGGGCTGCCCACTTTCGCCTCTCCTGTTAATTTTGTCTATGGAACCTCTTGCGGTATGCTTACGAGCAGATGTGAACCTTGAACCTATAAGTGGCAATGGCCGTAATAATCTAATTTCGCTATACGCTGACGATTTATTGATTGCACTTCAGGACCCTGTGTTTGGTATTCCTTACCTGATGCATGATATTCAATTATTCTCCTCGATATCAGGCTATATGATTAATTGGAGTAAATGCAAAATCATCCTGATTAATTATCTTTGCCAACGGCATATCTGTGCTCAATTTCAATTTAGGTGGTGTGCAGAAAAAACGAAATATCTAGGCATCTGGATTGGAGCAGATATAGTGAAACTGCCAACAATGAATTTTGCATGGATCCTCCCGAAACTCAAGTCAGATTTGGAAAGATGGGGTCTTTTGAATCTGTCAACCTGGGGCAAAATAAACTGTATAAAAATGAATTTGGCTCCTCGGATAAATGATATCTTATCCATGCTCCCGATCAAGGTACCTGGAGGCATTTTCAAGGAAATTAATAGACTTATGCAGAACTTTATTTGGAATGGCAAGCCTCCAAGCCTCGCAATATGGAAGCTTCAACTCCCATTGAAACTTGGGGGAATGAATTTACCTAATATCGTGGATTACCATTTGTCCTTCTCCATTCGCCACTTATGCAGGGTTACTGACTCAGTGAATGAACAGTCTGATCAATCTGAATTCTTGTCGTGGGAGTATGGTGCTGTTTCCCAACTGGACCCTAAAGCCCTGCTAACTACTAAAAGATGTCAATCAAAAAAATCCAGTTTGCTCACTTCATTCTTGCAAGACTGCTGGTGTGAACTCTCAAGTCGTTTGGGTGCTGATCCCTATTTGCACCCAGATGCATCCATATGGAATAACTCGGCATTGCTGTACCAGGGGGAAGTCCCTCTTTTGGAAGGAATGGTTTGTGGCTGGTATAAAGTACTTGAAAGATTTGTTTGAGGAAGGCAGTTGGATACCATACGCTCGACTTGGTCAGATATACGAGATGGCAGAATGGTCGTTTGCTGAATACAGAAAACTGAAGATTATTATTTCTGCTTGTGTTGAAGTGCCGCAGTTGGATAATCAGAGTACTGCTTTGGAAGCTTTAGAGGTATGCTCGAGTGCGTCACACCCTGCTTCTACCATGTACGAAATCATAAAAGCAAATCGAAAAGGAGATCCGAGATTACCTGCAATTTGGGCGGAGGAGATAGGGGAAAACGTTCACTTGAGGTGTTGGCGAAGGTGCTGTGGCAACACTCGGTTCATGAGTTTGGATTGGGGCCTTAGAGCATCTCAAACGAAATTGCTATTTGGGGCCTATTGGACACCTGTAAAGTTGTTTGAGAGACAACTTTTGGACAGCGATCTCTGCTGGAAGTGCAAGTTGGCAAGAGGTTCCCTCAGTCACTTGATTTGGTCATGCCCCAAAACAATGCAGTTCTGGGAAAAGGTTTTTGGAAGATTGAGTTTAGTCTTAAACACTGCAATCCCCATGAATGCTTCCTTATTGGTTTTTAGGTGATCTCTCATTGCTGGATGACATTGACTTTGGCAGGAAAGTATGGTTGCTGCGCGCATGCATGGTTGCTAAAAAAGTAATATTGGAGGTCCTGGAAATAAAGTAATTCCTTTAATATTGATGACTGGGTGGAGGAGCTTCTTACTGTTTTAACATATGAAAAAGCCATTTACAAATTCTGGGACATTTGGAGCTGTTTTCTTGATGTCTATGGATGAAACTGGACTTTACTTTGGGAACGATACACCTCTAGTTTTGATTATTATTATGTGTATTTATTTATTGGTTTATGTAATGGGTCTATAATATTGTTGTTTTCTGCAAGGTTTATTTCAAATGTATTTTTCAGTCATTGGCTTCACTGCTTTCTTTCTTTTCCCTTTCTTCTTTTTCTTTTTCCCACTTCATGCACCTCTATTCTTTCTCTTATATTTGTTATTCAGAATTGGTTTATGATGATTTTCTTAATATGTTACGACTTTGGTTGATTGGTGCATATTTGATGGATTAACGCTATGTTTCATTTATTATTATGAAAATAAAAATTGTTTTAACACGTTTATGCAAGAAAAAAGTAAATAAATAAATAAAAAAGATTATATGTACTAAGGCTCATAACGAGGGCAGTTATATTGTTACAATACTCGAATGCAGTGCAATTACACTAACAGTGGCTTCAATATATGCCCCAATGCAAGCCAAGAAGGTTTTTTGAAGTCTACCGTAGGACATTTGGAAGCCTTTATGAAGGGCCAAATTTTGCTCATAGGAGATTTCAATTTGACATGGGATCCCGCTCGAGACAGTAGTATAACGACCCGATATGCACAAGTACTGCCCCGAGCGAATTTAAAACAACGATTTGAATGACTCTGGTAGATGTGTGGATAACTCTTAGGGGGGCAGACCACAATTATGAATTTTATCTGTATGTACACCGCTCATTTTCACGGATAGCTTATGCACGGGCCTTTATTTCACTAGTAGGCAGTATAACACAAATTACCACCCTCGCAATTTCTGTGTCGGACCACGCACCAATAACGATAGACGTACAGGTGGCTAAGGGTAAGCATAGGCTCTGGGCATGGAGTTTCCCATCGGAATTGTTAAAAGACCTGGTAATTAGGGAAAACATTGCAGTGCAAATTCGGGAGTTCTTTTCAAATAAATGTGTGAAGCCCCATGTTTTTACAAGATGTCATACTTATGCTCTGGTAAGGAACGGGTAAAGGGATTGATGGGTAAAAAGGAAGACTGCCAGTTATTATCCTCCAGTTTCTTGTAATCAGGTTCCTCATCCACAAAGTGGACGGTTACCCTTTATTTCGGCTCTAATCATTAAATGTTCTGCAGGCTGCACAGTGAAGGAATTACTTGGATGCATGCCCCTTAAATTAAGACATTTTGCTGGTATCTATGGTGCTAGTATCATTAACCTTTAGTTATGCTTACATGGTTCGAGGGGGCACATGGCCACTCAGTGTGTGTTCCACTGAGTTACGAGAAGGTACTAAATCAGTATGTTCAATGGTGCAATAATATCCCATCTTATTACACTTCACATCACACGCCACGATGCAATCAATTGCTATAGAGTAAACATGCACTATTATAGTAAAATGCGTTGCGTTTTCCAGAATTTCAATATAATCAATGTCTGCAGACCTGACTGTGCACAAGGATAGAATTTGGGAGCATAATTCTAAAAACGCTGTACGATTTAAACCACACACAGTTTGTGAGCAAAAAAACGAAGGACTTTTTTTTAGATTCCTGCTGTTTGCCACAAGTCTCCTGTGAGAGTCGGCCTTAGGTATGCTAGGCTCATTAAGTGGTTTATAATTAGCCAATAGTGTGCTATATTGTGTTGGAGCAGGCACTGACCAGTGAGTAGTGGCCATATGAGGTTTACTTCCCGGGACAACTAGGGTCCTTGTCATGCTCTCACGTGCTACAGATGTTTGAGTGGTATTAAGTGTCCCATTCGTTTCTATGAAGAAACTTTCGATGCCTTCTAGATTGAGCGTATAATTATGATCAGTGAGATCAACGATATCCCTCAAAACTTCAGGGTTCAGAGGCAATTCATCTTTACATTCAAGCATGAATGGTGCTGGCAGGTATATTCGAATATCACTTATCTATACTCTTAGCATTCTTCTTCGTCTTTCCTCCAGTCTTCTTAGCCTCAAGCCCAAATAGGGCATTATTAGCCTTGCTGCTGGACGCATCTCTTACTTGCTGATTTATTGTTATATTCTTTATGATTATGTTATGCTATGTTGATTTATACCGCACACTGCTACAACCAGGGCAGTCTCTAGGCGCTCGCATGGCTCTACAAGAGAGAGGGGGGCGGAGGGGAGGGAGGTTTGTGAGGATAGGCCGAGAGGGTAGGTTCAGAAGCAGTAGGAACTGGAGTCTGTGGGTGTTGTTCTGCATGTGGGAGTTTGTGTGGGAGGCCTCGTGTGCTATAACCGTATGGGTAAGATTCAGTGCATTGGGTGTGTGTTAGTGTGTTGTCTTGGTGTTAATGTGTTGTGTGGTATTGTGATCAGTTTGGTTGTGTGCACTGGTTAGATAGTGTCCATAAGGGATTCAGAGTCACGGGTGGCCGTATCTGTAAGATTTAGCCGGTGTGTTGTAATGGTTTTATGGACTATGTGGGTGGTTCACTCTAGGTGTGCTGCAGCATCTGGAGATGCTTGGTGTGATCATATAATAGATTTTTAGTTTGTTTATGTTTAGTGTGGCTAACACAAGGTAAGGTATGCGTCAGTACTGTTGGGAGGACCAAGAAGGGGAGAATGGTTAGTAAGTTGGTCGGTTTGTTTGAGCCTCTGGCGCGACTCTTTGGTTGCAGCTTGACAGTATCTAGCCCCGTTTTTGTTCTTTGACCCATCTCGTCTCCACTCTAGTTGTTTGTCTGTGGTGTGCTTATTGTCAGTGTCCTTCGAGGTGGTTATTGTCCATTGTCAGTTGAATAGCCAAATTTTGAGACGTTTCCTGAAGGTCATGTGGTCTTCTGTGGTTCTGATTTCTTTAGTTGTGGTGTTGCAGATGTTAGTAATTAGATGTGAGAACGTTGTACAGCCAAATTTCTTTTTGCATAGTGTTTGCCTCTATTTATAGGTCGTTGCTAGACCTTAGGTCACTTCTTGGACGATACAGGCTAATCTTGTCTTGGAGGAATTCAGCTTCTTGGCTTTGCAGGGATTTGGGGGCGATGCAGAGTGCTTTAAATTTGATATTTTTTTTTTTTTTTTTACTGGTAACCTGTGTAGGCTTTTCAGTGCTGGAGTGATGTGGTCTCTTATGTTTAGTCTTAATAGGATCCTGGCTGAAGAATTTGGCAACCTTTGGAGTTTCTTAGCAAATCTTTCCGGCATTCCTAGGTAGAGGCTGTGTGCGTAGCCAATTCTTGTGCATATCGGGGATATTATTGTGAGGATTCTGTGAGGGAAGGAATGGTAGAGGAGTAGTTCTCTGAGCAGTCATAGGAGGAAGAAGCATTTTTTGGGGGGGAATGTCTCGACTTGCTGTTCCAGGTATAGTCTGCTGTGCATTTCATAGGTTATTTACTACATATGTAGTCTCTGGTTGCGTTCCCATGCCGGTCGGCAAGTCCAGTTGTGTCTTCCCTCTGTCGAATCCTGCGGGTGAGAGCATTATTTCAATTTTTTGATGGGTTCAGTTTAAGGTTGCTCGTTCTCATACATTTGTAGATGTCTGTGAGACAGTTGTTGAGGCTGTCATTTTGTTCCTGGGTTTCGGTTTGTTTTCACAGATGTCTGTGAGACAGTTGTTGAGGCTGTCATTTTGTTCCTGGGTTCCGGTTTGTTTTCACAATCAGTTGTGTGTGATCTGTGTAGATGTAGGCGTTTAGTCTGTGAGTTTTAATGATTTTCATCAGTGGAAACATGTAGATGTTGAAGAGAAGAGAGACTGGATCCCTGTGGGACTCCGCAGGATATATTAATGGTGTTTGAGATGAAGGGTGGTATGTTCTTTCAGTTCAGTTTGTTAGGAATGAGGTAAGCCACTTCAGTGCAGATTCCTGTATGCCACATTCCATCAATTTTTTTATTAGCGTTGCTTGACTGATTGTGTCAAATGCCACCGTTATGTCCAATAGTATGAGGGCTGATTGGGCATTGTTGTCCATGTTTATTTTCAGGTCGTCCCATATCGACAGGAGTGCTGATTCTGTTCCGCTCATTGGTCTGAAGCCAACTTATGACTGGTTGAGTATTCAGTTTGTTTCGACGTATTTAAGAAGGAATTTGTACACATGGTTCTCCAGGATCTTTCCTGGGTAGGGCAAGTTGGATATCGGTCTGGTTGCTCAGGTCTTCTGTGCTTTCCGATTCCTTTTTTATCAGTGTTTTAATGAATGCTGATTTGAAGGAGGATGTTACTATTCCTCTTTTGAGTGATAGATTCATTAGGTTTGGGAAGTGTGTCACCAGGGTGAGGATTCCTTTGATGATGTCATGGTCCCTTGGGGATTCCTCAAGGTTGGTGTCCTTGATCAGTGTAGCAATGGTTTCTTCTGGGATTGGTTCTAGGCAGGTGAGTTTTAATGTAATCTGCATTTCCACCAGTGTCTGTGGTTCAGTAGTCGTGAATGAATTTGCCAGGTCTAGACTAAGCTTCTCTTGGATTGCATCTATTTGTGATCTCAGGTGGTTGGTGATGTTGACACAAAGTACTTGTGTCGTGTCACAAAGTGCTTGTGTCGGGATAATGGAATTCTTGCGGAAGACGTTTTTTTTATCTCTTTCATAATTTTGAAGAGTTGTTTCTGTGGATTGTTTGCAGATTCTAATCGTGTGGCGTAATACTACTTTTTTGCTTTGAAGACTGTTGCTTTGTATAGTTTGAGTTGGCTTTGGTGTTTTATTTTGTCTTGTCAGGTGTATTGTTCTCTCAATTTATTTCCAATTTGCGGTTGGTTTTTTGAGTTCTTTCAGTTCTTCCGTGAACCATTTTGCTGCCAGTTTTCTGGGTGTTGCTTTGAATGTTTTTGCTGGTGCCAGTTGGTAAAGGGCCTTGGTGATCCAACTGCTGAGTCTGTCTTCTGTGTCTACGGTTGTTTCGGTGGGTTCTGTTTCGCTTGTGAGGGTTGAGTCTAGAAGGTTTGGTTAGGGCCTCTAGGTCTAAGTTCTTCCAGTTTCTTTTATTTCTGGTACGGAGTATCTTTGTTCCTGCAGGGAGGCGGTTTTTGGATGTGATGTAGAATGGTATCAAGCAGTGGTCGGCACTCCATACTATTGGTGAAGGTGGCGCAGATACGCATAGTCCTTCCGTGCAGAAAATTGCATCCAGGGTGTGTCTGGCATCGTGGGAGGATCCATTTACTATTTGTTTGAAATGTAAAGTCTCCAGGAGTGTGCAGAGGGAGTTTGCAGTGGGTTGGCTTTCTTTTTCAAACCAGACGTTGAAGTCTCAGAGTATGACTATGTTGTCATGGTAGGTTGATAAAATGGCAGCTGCGTCCGCTAGTTTTGTTGCAAAGTTGGGGTTGTAAGAAGGCGATCTGTAGACTATGTCGGTTTGGTCCTTGAATTCTATCTTGATGAGGAGGGATTCACAGTCTTCTACGTTGGTTGTGATGAGTTGAGATGCTCAGACATCTTCTTTGTGTACGATTGCGATTCTGCCTCCTCTTTGGTTTTCTCTGTTGGTGTGTATTAGTTTAAAATTGTCCGGTATCGCTTCATTCGAGATGGCTTTGTAGTGGTCTGATAACCAGGTTTCTGTAAGAAAGAGCATATTTGTGCCTCCTTCGTTTAGAAGGTCATGGTGAGTGTTTTGCCATGGATCCAACGTTAAAAAGGCTGCAGTGTAGTTTGTTTAATTTTTCTTTTGGGTTGTTGTTTTTATTGTTGGTTCTGTACAGTGTGTTGTCGGTTGGGTTTTGTTGCTGGTGGTCTTTCCTTGGTTGCACTTGTTGGACGGTGTGGGGCTTTGGTGGTCGGACTCTTTGTCGAGCAGACTGATAAGGTTTATTGAAGTGTTGGTTGGTTTCGGTTCGTTCCAGGTGTCGAATTGTGCGTATACCCATCCATTGTTCCAGTCTTTGGTGATGTAGGGCGTATAGAGGTAATGGATTCCAGTTTGTCCCGGATTCTGTTTTGGGTATTGTCCATGGTGTGGACCGGGTTGGCAAGGTTTATTACTTGTCATGTTGCATTTGGTGTCCTGGTAGGCTCTGTACTAGTAACGCTTATTGCCTGTCGGTTCGTAGTTGCTGGTCAGTCTTTGCTTACCACGAGGTAGCAGGCAACGTAGTCTGTCTTTGCTCTGTTCTTTGTATGTCTCCTCAGGCCATCTGGGCTGTTTTTTGTCCAGTTATTCGTAGTTGTGCGATCATGCTGGTTGGCACCTTCCCAAGCGGTTTGGGGTTTCTCATTATTTCTTTTGTCCTTTCTGGCTTCTTTGTCTTTTTTGTGGCGAGGCATGGTGTTTGAGTTATGGGCTGTATTCCCTTGAGTGGGCGTCCTCTTTGGATTGGTGTGTTTGCTGGTCCTTGGGGTTTAGTCTTTGTTGTTTGTGGTTCGCAGTTGGTGAGGTGGTGGGTTGTTGAAACCACGGCTGAAGACCTTTGTGGCTCATTTGTTTACTGCTCTTCCCTTTTTGGCTCCTATGGGGTCCTTTGGTTGTGGTTGTTGAACCAGGGTTAGTAAACCCTTCCGTTTCAGTCTTTTAGTGGCATTTTCTTTGTGGCTCTGGAGTGCGAACTCGCGGTCGGTGGAAGTGTCTAGGTTGGCGACAAAGCGATTGTTCAAAGGGCACCTGTACCTTAGCTACCAGGGGTTGTCGGCACTTGAACCTTAGCTACCTGGGATTGTGTGGCGGCCCAACTGTCAATGCAATTACACCTATGCTCGGGCCTCCTGACTTGAGGGAGCAGGGCATATAAATTGGGGCCCAACAGTCAATGCTGTTACACCCCAACTCGGGACAACTAGATGGAGGGAGAGGGACACAACAGTCAATGCAGCAACCTTAGACCTGGTGAACCTGGATAGAATGGAGGGGAGCAGACAGGGGGCAGAGCAGTAAATGTTGCAACCCCAGATCTGCGGCACCTGTACAGATGAAGGGCCCAGAGAGGGGCACAGGTGCCAATGCAACAACACATGGACCGGGGACACATGGCTAGAGGGGCACAACAGAAGATGCAGCAACCCCAGACCCAGGCTTCCCAGATAGAGGAGAAAGGCCCAAAGAGGGGGCACAACAGTCAATGCAATAACACTTCGATTTGGGATACCTGGGTTGAGGGTACAACAGTACATGCAGTAACACCTAGATTTAGGGAGAATGGCCCAATATGAGGGCACGAAAATAAGTGCAGTGACACTTAAGACTTATGGTTTGCCAGAGAAATCAGGCTAGATGCGAGATATGACTACCTAACACACACAGTCAGGCTAGATGGGAGATATGGCCACTTAACTAAATACCAGATATGGCTACCTAACACAATCAGGCTAGATGCGAGATATGGCTACCTAACACACAATCAGGCTGGATGCGAGATATGGCTACCTAACATACACAATCATGCTGGATGCAAGATATGGCTACCTAACATACACAATCATGCTGGATGCAAGATATGGCAATCTAAAACACACACCCACAATCAGGCTAGATGCGAGATATTGCTACCCAACACAATCAGACAATCAGACTAGATGCAAGATATCGCTACCCAACACACACAGGCTACATGCGAGATATGGCTACCTAACACACACAGGCTACATGCGAGATATGGCTACCTAACACACACAATCAGGTTAGATGCAGGACATGCCTAACACAATCAGGCTGGATGCTAGCTATGGCTACCTAACACAATCCGGCTGGATGCTAGCTATGGCCACCTAACACACACACACACAATCAGGCTAGATGTGAGATATGGCTACCTAACACACACAATCAGGCTAGATACAAAATATGCCTACCTAACACAATACAACAGTCATGTTAAAGGCATGGTCTAGTAAAAGTTTTTATTGTCCCTACGGGTCGGCCATGTGTTTTTAAGCCTAAGTGGCTCGATTTTAGAAAACTTTCCTATGGACCTTACCCGAGTTTTCGTCCATTAAACGCACGCGAAAACAAGCACCAGGGAGCCGCCATTTTTTGATAATCCTATCTTTTCCCCGATCGCCCTAGCTGACCTGCTTTTGCGGCACTAAAGCAATTCCCCCGCCCCTGAGCCTGTCATCAGCAGACTCGTACCGCCCATTTCCCAACGCCAAAGCACGTCTCGTGTCAACATTCGCTGCGCTTCAGCTAATGACGTGTCGCCATGGAAATGGCAGGACGCCTCTTTCCTCAACAAGTATAAACAGACCGTTTCACAACACACAGCAGTAGATTTTCGATTCCATTCCTCTCTCTGTGTTACTTTGAGTATTCTGTGACTCGTTTCAGTGCTCTGGTCAGCTACCTTCGCCGCTTGTAGCCCGTGTGAACAGATACCAGTACCACCGCTATAAATTATTTTAGTTTGTTTAACACACAATGGCTACAATAATGCCCTACATGTACGAGCCCGAGTATACCGAGGAGGAACTACTGGAAAGGGAAGCACGCGAAAACAATGGGGATTCGGACGGCAGTTGGCAGGACGAATCAACAGATGAAGAGCCTGGGTCTAGTCGAATGGACGGCGTCTCCACCTGGTGCACATGCAATCGGTGCGAGCTAATGCCAACTGAGGATGAGAACTGCTGCTGCCGAGAAAACTCGGGATGCCTGGCCTACATTTCGGAAGGTGAGCCACGACCGCAATGCATCACCGAGCTGCCAGATTTCAGGGCAGCCTGCCTCACACGGGCCGTGTTGAGAATAATGATGGTACTTATGCACGGACTTCGCGCAACTGTTCGTCCTCGTAATCCGAGTAACGAGTAAGTATACTCTGCTTGTCATGCCACTCCTATTTCATGATCTTCTACTGTATCCAAAATTACATCTACATATCATTGTAACGCATGTAAGTCGTTCAATAGTGTGCATTGTCTAGATAGCATTTGTCCGTGCAGAATGCCATTAGTTACAAGAATTGTCATTGACAACAACGTTTATTAAACTTATCTTGGTCATTTAAAAACAGTTTGTTTCATTCCTTTTCACAGGTGGTACAGGCTGGTGACCTATCGTTCCTTTACATGGTGGCTCCACGGGAGGCTTGGACACCGCGTTCGAAGAGTGATACCCGCCTGTGCCGTTCGTGCCATCAGAGAAACGTTACCGAGTGACAGCGGTCAGTACAGGGGATTTTCTCTCACTGTGCTGCAACCTGACCTGTATAATCTTTAAAGTCTTGTATTTTTGTGTCATGAAAATAAGATACAAAAATAAAACACCACATATATTTTAACAACGTTTGTTTCGATTTTTTAAATGAATCAAGTGTGTCTCCATTCAAGGATGGACGTCAAACATCTGTGCTCCGAATGGGTGAAGGTCTGGTCGCTGTGAAGCAGGGTGGTCACTATCTATCTAAGCTAACATAACATATTCTCGATAATGCATGCACTAAACACTTGTTCAAAGTCTTTCAGTAGGTTATGTCTCTATAAAAGTCACACATATATCTATACTAACAATTACCATTGGATTATACAGGCCTTAGGGTCATGACCACTATAATACACCAGTTGAAGTGTGGGTCTATGCTCACAAGAATCTCCGGTATGTGGCATTTGTTATTGATAAGCAACAATATACTATCATTGATATAAAGGCGATATACTATATATTGATATAAAGGCGGTTCGCGCCAGTGGATGCGCGCTGGTATGGGGGGCTGTCAGGGGCGCGAAAGGCCAAGGTGCCAAACTACATGTACACTTCAAAAGGTGTCCCACGCCAAGGGGACATTGTTCACATGGTCTCCTCAGACCCAGTGTCTCCAGGCAGGCCTCCCCTGAGGCAGGACGCCCCCCTGCAATCCACATAAGTGTGTCTCCATTCAGCAGTCTTCCTGTGCCTTATCTGCACGTCCCAGGCCCATCCATCCCACCCCCCTGTATCAAAGGCGGTTCGCGCCGGTGGATGCCCGCTGGCATGGGGGGCTGTCAGGGGCGCAAACGGCCAAGGTGCCAAACTACATGTGCACTTCAAAAGGTGTCCCACGCCCAGGGGCCATCGGTCACATGGCCTCCTCAGACCCCGTGTCTCCAGCCAGGCCTCCCCTTGAAGCATGGCTGCCCCCCTAAGACCACGACATACATACGTCATTCATTCATTCACAAACACACCCCTGTTTCTAATACTTTATAAACCACTTGATATGTCTCATGAGAACATCTTTATGCTTTGCAAGTCAACTCCTGAACGTGTTACCTGGCAACCACTGAGATCTACGCTAATCTGCTAGTCGTCGTGCTATCCGTGAACTTCTGTGACCGCTTAGAGCAAACCCATCAGTGTGCTACCCGTGGCCACCCACCTATTCTCCTGCAACATACTGCTCTACTTGCTGAATCCAACTGTTTGTTGGTCAAGGTAAGGCCATGTATCCTAGTCATATTTTCGCAGATTTTTAAATTTCTATCTATTTACGAGTTGAGTACACAATAGTGCTAGGTTCATTGGTCTCATTGCTATTGACTTGAGTTTCCATTGCTATGCTATCAATAGATCTATTTATTTTCATCTGTGTCTATTGTCATCGAATTGCACCCTTCGGGGGTCCAGTCTATAATGTAAGCATGTTTCCTTCTCGCGCAATACAGAACATCCAAGGGATGAGTCACATGTTCAGTTTTTAGTCGCATCATTTATACATTTCTGCAACTTATGCAAATACTAAGCCGCACATAATGAACTGGTATAGTTTCTGCGACCAAAACAAACCTTGCATTGATCATTGTATGATTCATTTACTTTTGTATCAAATCTTTATTCTTGAAGATTGTATAATAATGTCGATATTTACTTTTCAGATTTATCAACAATGCCTGCCTGTTCGATTAGTGGTTGCCCTTCGAAGACCCATGCTAAATCTGAAGGCACTACAATGCATGTATTCCCGAAAACTGTTAATCGAATAAGAGAATGGGTCAGACATTGCGGATATCCACTGGATGAGCTGGAAAGTAGAGTCCAACAAGTCTTACAGGACAAGAGGGGTGATCGATACCGCATCTGCAGCCGGCACTTTTCCTTGGACATGTGCACAACATCTTGGGTAACAAAGAAGAATAAACGGCGAACGACACGGAAATTGCGCGAAAACACTATTCCCACTCTATTCATCCACATTCCGCCACCGGTGAGTCAAGTGTCCAGATTTAGCTTTAGGCCTTGCGGTAGTGTGTAGGTAGTCGAATGGATTAATTGATATTGTAGGTGTTCTATCCCTTGTAATAATTTCGATATTGATATGAGTGTATAGTTTTTTGAATAATGACATTCATCAATATATTCTTTTTCGATTTCATAACCCACAAACGCAATGTATATATATATATATGGGGACAGGGAACTGTGCTGTATTGAGCATTTTTCAAGTATTCTGTCGCCTTACATGGCTATTTTTAATACTGACATTTCATTATCAATCATTAATTGACCTTTACAACTTCTTGACTATCCCTTGAATCTGAAGCAAGAATATTCTACATCCTTGACGTGGTCGCAGTTATCAACCACTTCTAGCGCGTATTAGGTAATCTTACTAGGCTAATCCGCTACATACTTGTTTTATGCATGTCAAGTAATAGTTTTATTCTATCGTGTAATTATTTTACCGAATGTTTGGTTACTGCTTTCCAATTGATATACACCTTAGTTATCGTCCACTGGTGTTTGTTTTCAGTTATAATTAGTGTTATCCATACTAATGCAAGTACTGTCTTTCAGGGAGATGCTGAAGCGTCCGCCACATCTACAACATTTCTAGATGTTCTTCAACAGCAGGAGGTATGGATACTGACAGCTCCATTGAGCGTCATCATCAGAGCTGGAATTCTTGTCGTTTTGATTGTTCTACACAATGTTTCATTCGTGGTTAGCCGTTGATATGTACCTGTGCTGTCGACCCCAGGTGTGTGTTTTGTTTTCACAATTGTAATCCTCACTAATGCAAGTACTATGTTTCAGGCAGTTGATGGAGCGGCAACCCCTGCACTTGATGCAGAGCCTGACATTCAAGTATATGAATCGGCGCAACAGCTTTCGGAAGTGCGCACTACATTTGCAACATCCATAGATATTCTTCAGCAGCACGAGGTATGGATAATGACAGCTCCATCATGCGTGATCATATAACGTGATTCCATTTGCTATACTTTCTTCCCCATTAACGCAAGTGCTGTGTTTCAGGGAGACGACGAAGCTTCCACTACAATCACAACATCCAATTTAGATGATGCAGATGTAAATAATTCGTTGAAAAAAGTCGATGAAATGTGATCATATTTAGATTTTCCTTAATTCTTTTGGACAATGCATCATTTGCGGTTATCTCTTTATATGTACCTGTGCGTTCGACCCCAAGTGTGTGTTATGTTTCCAATATTGAAAACCATACTAATCCAAGTACTGTGTTTCAGGGAGACGACTGAGCTTCCACCACAATCACAACATCTCATTTAGATGATGCAGATGTAAATAATTTGTTGAAAAAAGTCGATGAAATGTGATCATATTTAGATTTTCCTTGATTCTTTTGGACAATGCATCATTTGCGGTTATCTCTTTATATGTACCTGTGCGTTCGACCCCAAGTGTGTGTTATGTTTCCAATATTGAAAACCATACTAATCCAAGTACTGTGTTTCAGGGAGACGACGGAGCTTCCACCACAATCACAACATCTCATTTAGATGATGCAGATGTAAAGGAATCGTTGAAATAAGTTGATGAAATGTGATCATATTTGGATTTTCCTTGATTCTTTTGGACAATGCATCATTTGTGGTTATCTCTTTATATGTACCTTTGCCGTCGACCCCAAGTGTGTGTTGTGTTTCCAATATTGAAAAGCATACTAATGCAAGTACTGTTTTTCAGGGAGATGCGGATGCCTCCTCTCCAATACAACCATTCATGGCAGTCCATGCAGAGCCAGAGGTATGGATACTGACAGTTCCATCGAAATAGATAATCACTGGTCGAATAATTGTCGTTTGATTGTTGCACACAATGTTTAAATTGTGTTTGGCTATTGAGATGTACCTGTGTGTTCGTCCTCACGTGTGTTTTATGCTAACAATATTTTGATACATAGTAATGAAAGTACTATGTTTCAGGGAGACGATGGAGCCTCATTCCAGGCTGTCTATGCGGATACAGAAAATAGTCGTTGCAGCGCAAGAGGAAGGGAGGACATGCAGAAACGAATCAGAGCTACAGCGTGCAGATGTTGAAGGTCGAGTCAAAAAAGTTGCAAATAAAAAAAACAAAAAAGGTTAGTTACAATCAATTCATAACTTTAAAAAAATGTTTGTGCTGGGGACTATTTTATGTTTTTTTCCAGTCAATTCTACAACACTCCATCTTGTGTTTAAACTGAACATCCCTTTTCCAATCTTTCCTCCAGTTACCCGTGGGTGTCAGAACTATACACACACAGACAGTGAAGCGAATGAGAGATGTGGCTTGCCAGACCGTGTACACTATGGAGGAACTATTAATTGAAGCGAGGCGTGTTCAGGCTCGAGATGCTCATGTCCAATGGCCAGAACATGAATTAACTGTGTTTGGAGACTACAGCAAAGTTGCATTGGACCATAGCTACAGTGCGACCGCACCACCACAAGAAGATGTTATTGAATGTATTGAAGATAGCTCTGAAAAAGTTGCAGATCAATTTACACAATCTACACCCGCCAAAAATATGCCACCAAAAAACCTGTCGACATTGTTGTGTTCTCCCATCAATGTTGAAGTAATAGATGTTGAAATGACAGAGAATGAACCAGCCGCAGCATCCATAGACGCATCAGAACTTGATATCAGTGATATTACTTTCCAATGTGTTGAAATCTCCACAACGTCAAAGGCCGAAACAACGTTGACGCAGGATGACAGTCTAATGAAAGAGAGCAAATACATTGTATTCGACAGTTGTTTGATGGAAATTATAAGTATGCTGAAATGTGTGCATTCCATTAGAGGGAAAGTATGTGGGAAGCCATTGATTAATGTGACTCGTCAAATAAAAGGCTGTAACGTCAAAATAAATGCCACCTGTAGATTAAATCATAGGTTCTCATGGTCTGCACAACCAATGCTGGGGAAAACTGCCAGAAGGCAATCTACTGTGTGCAGCTGCATCACTTTTTAGTGGCTCCAGTTTTAGGAAGTTAGAGGCTTTCTTTCAGTTTGTGGGACTCCATTTCATTTCTAAAGCGATGTACTACATATACCAACGTGATTATCTGTTTCCGGCCATTAGTGATGCTTGGAAAATTGAACAATTGTCTCTAGCAAGTACATTCGAAGGCAAACGATTCAGGCTAGCCGGCGATGGACAGTGCGACAGCCCTGGATTTTCTGCCAAGTACTGCACCTACCACTTTCAGGACATGGATAGTAAGAAAATTGTGAGTTTGGTGGTCTTGCAGGTAACACAATGTACATCCTCAGTGGCCATGGAGAAACTAAGTTTTATAAAATCAGTGGAATATCTACAATCGAGGAGAATGCACATCAACCTCATAGCCACGGATAGACAAGTTTCAATTGCCAAGACAATGAGAGAGCAGTTCCCACATATTAAACATCAATTTGACGTATGGCATCTTGCTAAATCAATCAATAAGAAAATCTCAGCTGCAGGGAAAAAAAAAGATTTTGAAAGTATTTTGCAGTGGTCACATTCTATCACCAACCATCTTTGGTGGAGCTCAAAAACTTGTGAGGGGTCAGTGGAAATACTACTTGAAAAATGGCGGTCACTGATGCACCACTGTACCAACGTTCACCGCTGGACAGCAAATGAACATTTCCACCAATGTGAACATGGCCCTTTGTCCCCAGAGGACGCACGGAAGAAGAAGTGGTTGATTCCATCTTCACCGACACACAAAGCCATTGAGAAGATTGTTTTCGACAAAACTCTATCAAGAGATTTGAGAGGACTGACAGAATTCTGTCACACAGGAGATTTGGAGGTGTTCCACAATATGTGCCTAAAGTACAGGCCAAAGCGCTTGCATTTTAGCTTTCGGGGCATGAAACATCACACTCTACTAGCGGTCTTGGCCCATAACAGCAATGTCGGACGTGAACAATCTAGGACTAGGGGTAAAGTAAGGATGCCTCGCTACACTAAGGTGTTTTCAAAACGAAGTAAGCAATGGGTGATCAAACCAGTCTATGATGAAATGCAGTTCGACTTTGTGAAAGGCCTTATTGTTGCTGTGTTAGAGAAGCACATATATGGAATTTTGGACGTTTCTGTGCAGAGCAGTGATCCATTGCCACCGAACATTGCGACTGTGCCATGGCCACCCGAAGCACAGCTGATTGTGAAGTGCAAATCCCGGTTTAAATAATTGCAATACGATTGTCTTTTTGTAAATAAATGTTATTGTACAGTGTACCTGTAAACCTAACCCCTACCTTCACCATCATGGGTGGCGAACAAGCTGGGTGTCATCTTTGAATTCTCTCTATTCACCTCACATATGTGTATGTATATATTTTTCTCATGTCTCATCTCATGTAAATGCTGCGCACTGTTAACGGAGGGGAGGCTTGCGTATTGCAAATAATAAAACTAACAAACAAACAATAAATCTCACTTTTAACTCAACTCCTGTGGTACTTTATACTTTCCCTGACCTTCCGCCAAAAATTAAATGTCTCAATTTGGGCTGCAAAGCTCGCAGACAACGAAGACAAAATTGGGGCACTTAGAACGCGCCAGCCAAGCGGGCCGTGGCATTTGGGAGAGAAGCCAGTTCGCATTTGCACATTGAGGCGCACTACATAGACGGATTCTAAACTTCAAGTTCTCACAGATGCCTATACTACGTGATGTTGCAAATAAAGAATGCGAAGGACAGTGCCCAGATGAGGCCCACAAGTCGCACTGGAAGTATAAGGGTCTATTGTTTTTTGACCTTGAGACAGGGACCATGCCGAAAGAACTACATTTGAAGGGAGTGCGCAATAACGTAAGAGACGATAAGGCAGAAAATTCAGAAACTAGACCGAGTTTCATTTTAGGTCAGTATACGAAAAATCGTTGTCAAGAGCTCGGTCGTTTTACAGACTGCATTACGAAGAGAAACAATGGAAATTTCAAATATAATGTAAGTAAATCTTTACACGCTTTTATACCGGAATGAAGATTTAATGAATGGATGCATGAATAAATGAATGAATAAAGAGCTAGGAAAAGCAAGTAAAACTGTTCATAGTGGGCACATGGGCATGCAGGTCCACTGGTCTCACCGATCTCGGTCCTTGGCCCAGCCACTTTTCCCTGCACTGCCTACCTGCATTACGGGACTGTCTCTGTATCCTTCAGCCCCTTCTCCCGGCATTTACCTTGCACTTGCCACCAGCTGGCCCTATTATTTAATTTGTGTTCAACTAACCATGTACAGCCCTTCCCCATGCACGATCAGAAAGACACCTGGCCTAGTAGGATCGTTGTCTGTCTGCCCTTGTTCCCCATCTGCCTCGTCACGCCTAGAAACACTTGAGTATAGGCGCGTTACAAATGCCATATCACATATCATATCATTCCTCACGCATGTAGACTAACTGTCGTTTATCATTGTGTGTTGGCCTCGATTTATCTCGTTACTTTTCGCATTGATTTTAGAGACGAACATACTCCATTGAACTATCCTTGCAAGCAAATAGTTTCTGATCGGCCGTAATAAATAAAATGAGTAATATTAATGAAGTTCGGCTAGCAAGACTAATTATCATTTTTTTGTTTTCATAACAGGTATTTGATCCCATTCTGCCACTGCCATCTGTTTGAGACACAGGTGGATGGATTCTTCAGCAGACACCTGCAGCTTTGTGTCAATAACTGGAGCACAATCACCATATTATGGGACGATCGCCAAGGGCCCACATGCCCTTACGCTGTACTCGTGGCTAGAAGCAACATAACAACCTTTAGGCTGGACTAGTGCCTAGTTGATGGAACAGCCTTGCGGGTCACCGTGCTTCCAAAATGATTCTTTTTACGAAAATGAACACCCTGTGTACCATAAAGGAACAGCGCGTGACTCAAGATGAAACGGAACAGTTATTGCGGATACAGATAAAAGAAAATAAATGGCTTCCGGAGTTCATATGGCAATTGCTGAATATTCTCTAAACATTTAATGTCAAATAAATGTACTTTACCAAATGTACCGTGTTGCCGTTTCATTTTAAAGTACAGTTTCATATTCCGAATTGTGGCGCGCTGTGTTGTGAGTTGATCTGTGTTGGTTTCCGGGTTCTGTGTGGAGTCGCACAGTAGACGACTGGGCGCGTTTGCCTACGCAGAACAGTAACGTCACGGGGAGAGGCGGGGAATATGAATGTTTTGATAATGTCAGGCTCAGGGGCGGGGGAATTGATTTAGTGCCGCAAAAGCAGGTCAGCCAGGGCGATCGGGGAAAAGATAGGATTATCAGAAAATGGCAGCTCCCTGGTGCTTGTTTTCGCGTGCGTTTCATGGACGAAAACTCGGTTAAGGTCCATAGGAAAGTTTTCTAAAATCGAGCCACTTAGGCTTAAAAAAACATGGCCGACCCATAGGGACAATAAAAAAATTTACTAGACCATGCCTTTAAGTGCAGGATGTGGCCATTCAACACAGTAAGGCTAATAGGAATAAGATAGGATATGGAAGTGTAAGCCTAACACTGGGTTGGTCAGTTTTGTGGGGAGCAGTAATGGCTGTGCCCCCTGCCTGAACCGCCCTTACCTTTTTAGTAGCTGCTGGTTCACGGCTTTGGGCCCACAGGCTAACACGGGCCAACACAGTGTGGAGCTGCTTCTGCTGGAGCTGACGTTTGCCTCAGGGTCCTTCGCTGGAGGGGGCTGCTATGGGCAGGGGCTGCCCTGGGGAGATGACCTATAAAGGGCTGGCAGACCCAATCGGAGTTCGGGAGTATGCAGAACCATAAAGCTGGTCGGGAATTTTAAGGCAGGGGATACTTTGAAATTACAATCACAATTTGGGCCAGATTAAGAGTGTTAAACTAAGAAAAACCACTTGTCAGCCAGTCAGCAGCAAATGCGCATGCTGCATCTTAGACGATGCAAGGGTGTTGTAGGTTTAAGCCACAATGGGGATGGGCCAATCAGGGGTGGTGGGAGGGCTTGGAGGTGGGCGGGCTATGGACAAAAGGGAAGTGGAGGGGACGAACTGGGATAATAGAGGGAGGCAGGGGAGAGCACCGCTTTCCTACAAACGTTATTTGGTCACAATTTGGGCTAGATTAAGAGGGCTAAACCAATGAAAACCACTTACCAGCCAGGCGGCAGCAGCAGATTAGGCGAAGCGTCTTCTCTGATGCCTTCCTTGTTAGTAATAAGCTTTATCGATCCAGTATTTAAATTCCTCAAGCCACACTTGTTGCTGTTTGTTTTACCTTTAGTTGTTCTTCTCTTTCTATTTGTTGTTTTTTTTCGGGAGTTACAAGCTCTTGTCTTAGAGTCAGTCTCTGAAGTATAGGCCCTAGGTACCATAGACGTTATTTCTGAGACGCCCCATTCCCCAAAAGTGATAATAGCCTCAGGAACTATAGAAGCAACATTGGTGAGTGGTCTTTTACTGGTCGTTTGCTCCAATATAAAATTTAATAGGGAGGTGTGCTCGGATGTGGTCTTTTGTAGAGTTTCACGCAAGAGGTCAGAAGATAGTAAAGTGCTCGGAACTGCGCTCGCAAGATAGTCACAACATGATCAGGCTTTTCCTATAGATTTCTGTCATCTCCTGAGAAGTTAATCCCTCTTCTTCCACCATGATGGAGCTTAATATTTGTGGTAAAATGTCCAGAGATAGTGATTAATATTTTTGTCTTGGATGCCCTTGCTCCAGCCCTCTTTATTACACAGCCAACAACTTTGTATCTTATGTACAAGGGGTCCCCTATTTTTTCATCCACATCCGATTTTGACCCTGATGTCCCTACTTATTAAATTTAGACATACCAAATTTCGTTTTTGTATCAAAAAATATCACTTTTATGTTCATATAGTAAAAAAATATAACATATTATTCTTTAAAAAGAAAACACATTTCATTAACAATCAGTATTTTCAAATTTGATTTTCTCAGACTCTCTTACCGTTATTACTTTCAATACACAAAATACACAAATGTCTTAATTTAGCAAATTATCTCTTAGGCAAATTGTCATGCAGCAATTCTTTTTAAATCTATTGTGTTCGAAATTTTAATCCTATCAAGAATTGTCAAGAGTATCATTCATTTGATGAACATTTTCTCCTTGGTGAATTACAACAAATTTGTAGAAAGTGTTTTAAACTTAGTTAGTGATATTTCCCTTCCTCCATTTCCACATTGTTAACACTTTCTAATGTGTCAAGAGTTGGCTTAATAGATGGAGGGTTAAGTAAACTAATTGGAACTGCAGTGCCCTAATTCTCTGTGACAAGTGCATTATTTTCAGAGCTCGGGCTAGCTGTGCAGGAAGGTTTAGTTTCAGTGCAGCAGAGATTGTTAAGGCAAGTTTGAAAGCTTGTCATATTAGTAATGATGACTTTGGTCTCGTCTGCACATGATTTGTGCTTTAGACGTGAGGGATTGTATAATGTCCTGCGTGAGCTTGCCTCACAAACAAACTAGGGAAGATGATGGACTGTCTAGGCTTTGGGCATAAATCGGTCCTAGAGATGTGTCTCTTCCATAATAGGATTGAAATTTTAATTTGGTGTTCTACTTCTGGATTATTTGTTGTGTTACTCTTGAGCCTAGCACTTCTTGGTACAAGCGTGCTGGAATGGAGTATTTTCCCAGTCCTAGTTTTGGTCATAGTAGTTGTAATTCAAACCGTAGCCATAGTAGACGTTTATGCGCTAGTCGGGGCTGTGGGAAAGTCCAACATCGCCATCTCCATTGTGGAGGTGACATCCCTGCCTTCCTCCTCTGCCTGACAGCAACACACAACGCACCCTTTGCTGTCACAACGCTGAAGCACTGCTTCAGTGTAGCTGGTGTGCTTTCATTTTAAAGGGAAAGTAGGTGGATCAAAGGGCTCCTAGAACATAGTTACCACCACTGCTCCTAGACAATGTAGTGCTGGGGAAGCAGCAACCTCTCCAAGGTAATGGATTGCAAAAACAAACAACAGCGCTGCTTCAGCACAGCTGCTGTCTTGATGGAAAGGAACCGTTCAAAGGGCTACTGCCCCACAATTAGTGCTGCTGTTCCTGGCCAATGTAGTCCTGGGGAGGCAGCAACCCTTCTACAGTGATAGACTACAAAAAGCAAACAATAACACTGCGGGTGTCCTTCTATATTAATGGAAAGAAAGCCGTTCAAAAGGGCTCCTGCCCCACAGTTACCACTGCTGCTTCTGGGCATTTTAGTGCTAGGGAAGCCCCAATCTCTCCACAGTAATATTGTTTTTATACGAAAATGTTGTATTATTTAGTGAAATAAAGTTTCTCATTCTACCCGCACTGTGCTTCACTCCGACTCCCCTGAAGAATTATTCTTTAGTGTGACTATGTTGTCAATACAGACGCATTGCTGTATTTGCCTTTTACTTGCAGAGCTGCGAGGTTGGTCTGTTGGGTGGGGAGATATTGCTTCACTGATGCTAATGTCTTACCATTGTTGACACTTGACGCTTTCACATGTACTGCATCCTTGGTTAAATAAACGTTTTTAAAAATCAGCACTACAGTAGTTAAAGCAGTATGACAATATAATCATCAAAAGCACATACAAAGGAGGTGGTATTCCAATTTTGGATTGTGAAGTAATATGCTTAATTAATGCATATATTGAATAATAATTCACATCACTGAATTGTGCCTGAAGATCCCACAAAAATAATAGCACGGGAGATTCATAGAGTTGCAAGCAATGGTTTGCATGAAGGAATTCTGAGCAAGAGCGAATCGGATTATCTCAGTCTGAAAGATCCACGTACTCCAGTGATTTGCATTTTACCTAAAATGCATAGAAACTCCCCCAGGCTGTCCAATTATATTGGCACGTCGATCGTTGTTTGAACCGATCATTACATATGTTGATTTCTTCATCAAATCTTTCACTATATCCTCATATTTGGCAGACTCAAGAGATATTAATCTCATAGGATCAAGTAACATTTTTAAAATAAGCCTTACAATAAACACATGGAGCCCCTTACAGGATTCCTACCATGTTTTTTGTTGGACTTGTTTGTGTTAAAATTTAAATTTTTGCACAAATTAAGGTAACTTCAATGTGCTGTGCCTTTGCCCCAAATATGGGGCAAATGTTAAAGAAACTCTAATGTTGACAACCAACAATCCATTTTTGACCCATCTGAAACTTTACAAACAGCATATCGACGACATCCTGATAGTATGGAAGGGCAGTGAAGAGGAGTTAATTGATTTCACACTTTGGTTAAATGGACTACACCAACATCTCAAATTCTCACCAACACATAGCACAACACATTTCTTTTTTAGACTTTCTTGATTAAAACAGAAGACGATATAATGTTGTCACACGGTTTCAAAAACTCTCCGAGCAAAACACTACACATTATTTAGTTTTCATTCCAAATTAAATATACCTAATGGGCAGTTCATCTGAGAACATAGATCACTTTCCTCAGTGCACGATAGAAGCAGATTTAAAAAATAATCCAAGATCATTGAAGAGAGGTTAACAGCTAGGGGGTACTCAAATAAATTACTTAAACAATCTTACAAGAGAGTAAGGGCCTCATTACGAGGTATGCCGGTAGCCATGCCGCTATTGGCAAAACCGCATCTGTGTCCGTGTCCTCGGAATGAGGGCTTACCGGACCATTCCGAGTTCGGATGGCCCGGTAATTCCTCACTCGAGGACACGGACACGGTTCATCCCCATTCCCATTTCAGCCCCCATAGGGAATGGGAGAGGGAGTAAACAACGGGCCATTACGAGATGGCCCGTTGTTTGCTCCCTCTTCCCCTCGCGGGACCCGGTATGCACGCCTGGTTTTCCCAGACGTGCTTAACGTGTCCCGCGAGGGGACCTCGTAATGTGGCGGAACGGGTTGAACGGCGCCGCAGCCTTTTACGGCGCCGTTTAACCCGTTCTGCCAGGGTCGTAATGAGGCCCTAAGTGTAGCGGAAAGGATGTCATTACTTGAAAAAAGTTAATCAACAAAAAACTATTAATAGATTAATGTGTGTTACAACCTTCTGTTCTAGCAATGGAGACAATCAAACTTAGCCGAGAAATTAGATGCGAGTTGCCCTTACTTTCATTCAGAGACTCTGTCAATTTACGTCAATCGTTGGTACATGCACTAAGATATGAGGAAAGAAAACAATTTAATTGAACTATGGAATTCATCACCGATCTGTGGACATTGGCCATGTGCGGAAGTGCGGTCTGTAAGTTTACTACCAGAACTACGGTATTTGAAAATGTAAGCAAACAATGGATTCTTGATAAACACACTAATTGCAGATCATGTAGATTGCATATGTTGCGATTAGCTCTCCTTGCATATTTTCAAAACTAGACGCCAAGTACATTTCAGAATTACAGAGCACAAATGCAAATTTGCACAGAAAATACAGCTCCATCATTATTCCAACATTTAGACTTTAATCACACTGCAGATTATATAAAATTGTGTTTAAGAAAAAGTACCAAGGGACTCAAGAAGTGAAGCTATTGAAAAGCTATTGAAAAAAATAGCTACAAGAGAAAATCTATGGATGTAATGTTTACAATCTTGTGTAAATGGTTTAAATTATTCAGGGGTGTGGCAATGTTGGGTTTGCTTTTAATGTTTAGTTTGTGATTTATAATTATGATAAATTGCGTTACTCCGACGTAAGTTCAATGCAGCATTTTACACTTAAAATGGCCACCGGCATACAAAACACATTTAATGGTGTCTTTGAGAAGTATTCAAGCTCGATATCGTGAGAGTACCATTGAGTGTAGACGTGAACAGTGAGGAGCAAGTCTCCTCATGTTACATGATGGCTCGTAAATTGAGTCATTAAACCAATTACCGCCACCAAAATAGGGGATGTAAATGCCAGCATCATCCACACTAAAGTTATTAACCTCGCTCAAACCATTTGAAATCGTGTGCTTTTTTGTTCTGACATTTACATGAGAATAAGCTATACAAGTGATATTGCTGAAAGAATTAAGGGAAGATTTCAGGCAGATTTAGTCTCCATATTGAACCTGAGATTTTGCTGCATGAGTCGCGAGTAAGCCCTTTACTTATACCATGCACACAACTTTGAGACTTGTAATTTAAGGACTAATATTTAAAATACAGAATGGATGCGCAGCACTGGGGTGTAGTCTAAATGATTTGGTAAGAAATAGATGATGATTGTAAAATTAGGAATATCATCATTCATATTACAATTAGATGTTTTGTGCTTTGATTTATAAGTCTGAGACGTCACCTGGTATTTGTATTTATTTATTTTTTAACATGCCCTGAAGAAGAGGAGCCCATGTTTCAAGGGTCTGAATTGTCGGAACTAGTTCACACAGCCAAAAACGTGGCCAGCAAGTTGGCACTTGTAATTCCGCACTTGTTTAAATAAGCATTTGCTATTCAGCGCCTGCTTGAGTGCTCTGCATTTGATAATGAAATTGGCAACTACTATGCAAAATTTGTCCAAAAAGGAATTTAACATTTGCTTGTGAACAACTGATTTTGGCATTTAATGCTGAATTAATTTAATGCTAAGTCACATGAAAGCGGTAGTGAATTTATGTATGTCTCTTTTGACTGCTTTTGTACATACATTTGTGTAAGGTATTGTCAAGCCTTTGTAAAATATTCTAAAGAGTGTTTTTATTGTCTTGAATTGCATGATTTTCATCATTAAAAGTATTCAATAATATGTGTCTTGCCTTATGTTTTATAATAGGATGACTCGGACTGAATGAAATTAAGGGATTCAATCGATGTTCATGAATCATGTTTATAAATGTATCCCGTGTGGCGTTTGTATTTTGATTTTCTCTTATCACAGTTTACACAGAGAACTCCTAGACTGACCAAATACTGGAAAAACAGTCATTTATCAGCACTAGGTTTTCTATAAAAGGGCATTTACCCAGCCCTATACCTCCTCTTACACCGCTTTACTGCTCCAGATTTGCACCTTCTAATCTCTGTAACTTTGTTCTAACAGCAAACACTTCAGTCATTTTCTTGATTAGCTCTATTTCTTGTTTTATGCAAAACGCATCATGCACAGCTTAGACTCAGGTGTTGCCTTTCAGACTGTACTTTCGTTCCTCGAATTTCTTCTCAACTGGCCTCCTTACTTCTCTCTTGTCGCCCCACTCTATGCTAGAACAGCTTTCAGTCTGTTCAGGGGTTAAATTACTTAGCGTTTTTATATAATCAGATAGCGTGTTTATATAATCAGACACTGACGGATAAAAAAATACCCCACTGTCCATTAAATTATACTACTGCACTGGAAGATCTAATTTTCACTCCATCTACATCCTCCTCTAATGAACCTGAGCTCAAGTTACAACTCAGTGGGTTACGTGTATTACACAAGGCAATATTTTCAGATATAAATTATACAATGTCCTCATTTGCCAACATCACCCTGTATTTCTTAAATTTACCGTTTTTTTCATGGAAGGGACCTCAACTGAAATAAAACGACATATATGCCCACTTCTTGGTGTGCATTCCTAGAAATGCCATACAGGGTCAAAATGACCGACTTCGATATTAACTGAACTGCAAGCCTCAGTACAATTTTATATGGATCTGTCTACTATGTCAGTTTCACTTAACACCTTTCATCCAAAATTCAAGGTTAGATTGTGCAATATGTTTCCCTTTGGTTGGACTGGCAAATTTGGGGCACTCAATGTCAGATTTCACAGCTTCCGAGTTAGCACAGCCAACCTGGGTTTCTACCACAATGTACAGGATGGATTCAATCTCACAAATACAAATATTGTACTTCTGTATGGGGGACCATACCCAAAGTACACAACTTTATCGTTTGCACTGTGAGAAAATGTGTGTTTTTGCTTAATGTTTAGTTAGAAAAAATAAGCACAATAAAAACAATAGGAACCTCTGCTAAAAGGTACTAAAAAAAATGATCAATACAATAGAACTACAACGAAAAACCACAACCTATCATATTATTCAAACAAAATATATAAAAAGATATATTTTTTAAAGAAACGCAAGGATAAGCATGGCGAGATGAACATTCTTTGTGTACAACATTGCAATGGCTCCAAGTCGGTGAAATGGGCCCCGTCTCCAGCCACTTCCGTAGTTCTAACATTATGTAAGTCAATGTTGATCAATGTAAATCCCATTTACAGCTAATAATACCAAACAGTCTGCCGAGGTAATTTGCTTTCTGATGTAACATGGTACGTGTTTCAAACTGACTAAATAGGCCCCCAGACACTCCTTCAATGGGTCATGTTTATGTTGGTCCCATATGCAACAAACAATATTAAAGAGACCCTCAAGGGGACAATCCTCTTAATGCGATGTGGCATGGGGCCCAAGCCAAAAATAGACCTCCTGTCACCCATGCCTTCCGTAAATTAAAGCCTAAGGACGTTCGCTAGAAAATAAGTCATCAAAAGTCAGGAGATTTTATGCTGCATAGGCTTTTGCCAAATGGCCCTTCAATGATCATTCAACAGCACCATTCCAGTATAATACTACATTTCTAAAATGTTTTGTGTGCCGCAAAAGCTTACTGTAAACCACAAGCAAAAAAAAAAATGGCTGTAAGAGGGGCAATGTAGTGTAAAGTAAGAGGATTTGGGGGCTCCAAAGAATATATATTTTTTTGAAACCGCGTTTTTCGGTGTTTTGTCTGTGATTAAATTGACCACTCTGTTATTGTGGTCAGTAAGATAATATATCCAGCATAACTGCTTTTCACCATTAGGAGTCCCAGTAAACGTGGTGAGCATTTTCACACCCTCTAGATTTCTGCCTTTGCTGTACTTTCTCTGCAGGCTCTCGGCAGACTCCCACTAGGCTACCCCACTTCGATCCGCACAATTTCATGTCTTAAGGGCACTCTCTGGGTAGCGTTCTCGCCATGCTCAATGTGCCACCCCTAGGAATAATACTGTGTAGTATTAGTGCCGACTCCAACTTGCGTGCTGCCAGCAAGACTGGCCCACTTCGAAACTGACAAAAACAGGGGTAGTCACTCACGTGTTCAACCATATCCACCCACTCATACAACCATATTCACTGCCCTTATTCACCCACTCATCCATCTATGCATACCAACAAATCCAACTATATTAATTAACCCTCCCATCCACCCACACAACTATATTAATTTACTCACCCATACAACCATAATAACACAATCATTCATTCACCCTCATTCAACCACACATTAGTGTTCCCCACCCAACCATTTTTATGCACTCATGCATCCACCTACTCAATCATATTCCCTCACTCAACATCCATATTTACCCAGTCATCCATCTACATTCACCCACTCAATGATTCATATGGCCATCCACCCAAACATATTAATCCACTCTCATTCACCTACTCATCCAACCATGTTCGTCTACTCAGCCAAACATTGAAAGAACCATATATGCTCACACGTCCATCCACCAAAACGACCAAGTTCAACAATTCACATTTTCAAAAGTGTCAGACCTATTGGCTTTGCCAATCTTTGTTTGAGTCTGTATGCACAGACTAATTTGTGTTGTGGAAGTGGAAGAAACCGAAAGGTGATAGTAGATCCCAAACGGAGAGCCGAAAGTCTCACGCCTACCGAGTCAACACCGATAACACACTTACACGTGGAATGCTGTGGAAACTTAGCATCATGTGAGATAGTGGGTTTCAGTTTAAAAATAAAATGTGAGTTTTTGTTTAAAAAAATAAGGATTACTAGACGAATAACTAAATACAGGCATGTACTGACTTTGCATGAGGAATTGCATTAAGGGCAGAAATAGCCTTTGTATCCAGGTCCATACGCGCACAATAAAACTTTCTTCAAGCAGTTGTGACTGCGCTCATTTAATAATAGCTACTTGTCAAAGCTTTGGTAAGGAAGGTAGTTTTACTTTTCAACGCAGGTCAACATTGCACTTGAAATGCACTGGAGCAGAACAATATTTTGAAAAGTCAAAATATAAAACTTAAATGAAACTAGGTGGAAGAGAGTCATATGTCAAGCGTCTTCTCAAATCTAGGCACGATTCCGGCAGGACAATCGCCGTGCAGAATATTGTTTCACTGTAAGTTGAAGAGGAGTCCATGTCACCTTGGCCAGAAAAGTCTAGCACTAGGCTCTTTATGAAAAATGCATTCTGGGACTAGCATGTGTAGAGCACTCCAGCAGCAGCACTTAAAAGTATCAGATTATAATCAGAGGTCAAAGCGCACATGAACTAAAGGGTGCAACGTTCCTCTATGACAGAAAAAGGGCACCTTTGGTTTTTGCTGGGCATTCAGACCACTGTCTGGCTGGTTGTGCTCTATGCCATATGCCAATGAGCTAAATAGCTGCTGCTGGTTTGCTGGTTTCAGTAAACTGCTTGGGACATAATGGCCATTCATGAGCACCCTCGTTGTCTTGCTTCAGCATGGATCAGCGTTTATTTTCTTTATTAAAGCAGCAACCCATTACTGTGGAAGTGCTATAGGCACAGCTATGTAGGTAACCCTTGGGTAGGAGGGGGGACTTTAGCCTTTGGCAGTCCTTTAAGTGCCAAGGACGAGTATGCTCGTCCTTTTTGCATAGACTTGCATAATAGCCTGGCAGTTAAGGGGAAAACCCCTTAACTGCCAGGCTATTATTTTTAAGAGGTGTGAATGGGGAGTGATTAGAAGGCGAAGTGTGTATACAGCTGCATACTGTGACTAAAAGTAATGGTGATCATGTAAGATGTATTTTCTTGAACTGTGTTTCTTTCAGCCTTTGTGGTGGGGGCGACATGTGGGAAAGGCGGACCCAGGTCTGGGGGTTATACGAGGGGGCCAGCAGCAAGGAACTTGTGTGCACGCTTCGACCCCTGACTAAAGTGTTTTTAAAACATAAATTCCAACAGTCACCTGTCTGCTAGCACACTTGCACAACAGAGCAATCGTTGGGAGGCTACATGAGGCACTTTAATGGTAAGCTTTTCAAAATAAAGTGTACATTAGAAAGGACCCACACCCTCCCCCGAGGTGCACTGAAATAGGAACACAAACACTTGGGCACACGTCGTAACGCACCTTAACATACGTATAGGTTGCCCCTGCGGAACCGTAAAGAACCGCTAAACGGTTCGCAGAATTAATGAGCAACGAAGTCGCGCCATCTCCCCACTCCCGAGATGGTAACGCCTCTCTAGCTCCTGAACTTCCTATCTGCTAGAATCATCCCAGCTGCGCTCGCTCAGACGCCTCATCAGCACGTGACTTGCACGTGACATGCACGTTACGTCCAGGCTTTCTACGTCCATGGTTACGCCGGCCAGCGCGCCTCTCCTAGCCTTTCAGCACCACGTGATGGCTGTATGGGCGGGAAGGCAATGGCCAGAGCTGACATCGTGTCTGTGACTGAATGGCAAGGGCATCCCGCCCAGATTGGGCCATTGACCAGGGGCAATTTTCTGTAAACTTTGAGTTGGTTCTGTCCAGAAGGTCGGAAAACGTGTGTGCTTCTGTAACGGGGCTATTTGTCCTTTCCAGCAGACATGTGCCGAAGAGCTGGGGTTATCTTGTGCAGAGCGTCAGATTTGGTACAGTCAGTGGTCGAAGTGTACAAAAAGAAGTAGTGGAGCTATGTCCCCTGCTGGTCTGGCCCACTCCCCACAAACCTCATCCCTGCGTCCCCTCCCACACACAATCCAAACCCCCAAACAAACACACCTGCTATTTATGGGAATGTTCAGTGCAGTGCACTGAAGTACAAGCTTCAAATTCTTCCTACACTTTTATTTTAAAATGAAACCATTCGTGAACGGTTTCTTTTTCAAATAAAAGTAAAGGAACAGTGAAACTTAAAAATAAAAAATATGGGAGCACCACTCTCCTGACAGCTCCCGACCACTTCGACCTCTGGGTACAGTGCTCCTGTGTTTAGAGTTTTGTCCTGTGCACAGGGGCTATTTGTACAATTGCTGGGGGGATTTGCCCTTTCATAGGGGAAAACTGGAGTATTTGGATTTGTTGTTCTGCACAATAAGGGGGTTATTTCACCTCTTCAGTCAGGAGAGGGCAGACATGCCAAGTTATCTTGGCCAGATGAGAAAGAGATTTTGCTCCAGAAAGCGGACTTTCCCCATAGGCTTGCATTAGGGTTTTAGTTATTTTAGGCGGATCCTGGAGTTTGTCTCCCTCTGCTGGAGACTCCCACGAGTTGCAGGAGTCTTGGCATGTCTGTGGGGGAGTTGGAAGGGAGAGAATGGATTGTCTTTTGTTTGCAGAGCAGCCTACTTGGGGATTTATCCTGTGCAGTGAGTGGTGTGGAAAGGTATTGAAACGGAATACCTCATACATGCCAACCTTCCCGATTTAGGCGAGAGACTCCTGACTTTTCAGTGAAAAATATCGCTATTTTTCACGTTCTCCCACCTAAAACAATTCTAGCCCTAATTAATTCCTATGGGAAAATATATGCCTCCCGATTTTTATGATACAATCTCCCTCCCAGGTGTGTTGGAATGTTGCCTTGTAAACTGGTATGGTATAGAGACATATAAAGCGCAACATATACCTTGACAAGAAGGCACCACAGTGCCGTAGAAGGCTACTACTGCTACTCAAGTTGTTCAGTAGTGAATGCACAAATCAAATACAAAGAACACAGAATGCACTATTGGATCAATTTATCCAAATTAGGTGTTGATAACAGCACAGGCAGGCAGCAGTGGTTGCGTTGGGACTCGCTTCTATCTCAATATTGGAAAAGCGCCTGAAAATCACAGTAGGGCAGCAGTGTTTTGGATGTGCTCACCTGTATTGTGTTTTTTCTCTTGCTGTACTGCACTATTGTTGGAGGCAGAGTTTGGCAGCAGAACCAACATTCACCTGAGCGCCAGCGAAGTGCCTGAAAAGCACATTGGGCAGCAGCATTTCGGATGCAGACACCTGTTAGGTGTTTTTTCTCTTTCTATAATTTGAGGCGAGTTTGGCCAGAAAAATCAGCGTTCACTTTAGCGCCAGGGAAGCATCTGAAAAGCACAGTTGGCCAGCAGTTTGGCTACAGGTTGGCAAAGGCTTAACAGCGGTTACGTTTCCCTGAATTGAAGATTCTCACCTCCTTCTCTGTGGTTGGCATCAGACACCTCAGTGGTGCTTAGAAATTGAGAGCTTATTGGTCGGCCACTCGACTGGTGTAAGTAAGGAGAACTTATTCGTCAATACTTTTTTCCATGCCTGGGAAAATCAAAGGCTACTCCTGTTAGTTCTGCTGTCTGAAGATCTTATTACATTGACAGGCCCGTTGAGACTAATTTGCCAATAGAAGTGTCAGGGGTGTGGCTAAGTAGCCATGGCATAGGACGTGTTTTCCTGAGTGGCCTGCTGATCCTGCAACATCCTTGGGTACACGTATGCCTGAACTAGTGCACTCATGCTGTAAATGAAGCTATACTTGGGGGAACATACGAGGTACACAGTGATCGTATTTCTGCAACAAACCGTGATGCAGAAGTAAGATATATGCAAAAGAAGAACGAGGAGTTCCCAAGCCAGAAGAAAACAAAATGGTGCCAGCTGGATAACAAAGGGAGAGGCCAGCGAGTCGGAGGGCAACGGAGCGGAGCCACAACATAACTGCGACGGATAACAAATGTGGCTGGTTGTGAATGCTGCATAGGACACGGAAATCAACAAGCAGGTAATCCCTCACGGATCCGACACTCGGGTGTGCTGCCAGAAGACTGGGGAGGACGCAGTGCACCGTGGCTAATGACAAAACAAGCCCAGCAATAGAGCCGACTTCACCCCCACTGTACGGAGATAGTGATCGAAGACCCGCAGTTGTTGGAGAAGGGGCAGCAGCAGAAATCGCACCCTCCCCATGGTACAATAAGCGCCGAAGGGGCACACAGATGCCAGCAACACGGACTAACGAGTTTAGAATGGAAAGTGAAGGACATGGTTAAGTGATCAAGTCCTTATTGGAGGTTTTTCTCTACTAAAAAGATATGCTATCAAACATGATGGAGGTAGACCAATGAGTGGTGTGATGAATCCCGTGGATTCCTCATGAAGACCCTAACTAAAGCCGCCTCCCAGGTGGTCAGGGAAAGGCAGACGTTTTCTGATCCTGACCTTGGGGTTGATGTTCTGCGGGAGGATCACCTGGGAGGAGAAAGGGCCCAGGGGAATCTGAGGACTCTACAGGATGAGACGCAGTATTTATCTTCTTTCATAGACGATATGTCAATGATACCAAAGTCAGTTATGGCTTGTTGCAAGAGGGAGTTTTTCGCTTCGCCAGTTGAACACCTTAATGTGGGAAGAAATACAAGGCCGATTACATCAAAGAGGGGTCACCTTTGAGTAATTGTGATTCTTGAACAGAGTAAAAGTATCACTCCGTATGAAAGAAAGGGAAAGCAAGTCTTTACAGTTCTTTGAAGTTAAAAATCTACATCAAAGAGTGGTCGAATGTACCCAAATCTATTTCTATTGTGAAATCCGAATCGTGTAACATGCAGAACAAATATAATTTTAATTGTAGAAGTTGTTGAAGTAAAAAGAAGAGCAAGCATTGACTAAGCCAGTAGGTGAATCCTCTCTACAGTGAAAACAGCCCTATTACAATCTAACCACCTTTATTTTGAAGTTGTCCAAGTGTTGAAGGTCCAGTGTCCTCTGATACAGGGGTGACAAGTTATCCAGGGCTGGAAGGGTGGCAATACAGCTTTGGGGTAGCGGCTGGAATTAAGAAGGTCTGTATGAAGCTGGGGAAGGGAGCTGGGTGCTTGTTAAAAGATACAAACAACAATCTGTAAAGGTGGGACTGTTCGAGCTGAAAGAGAAGCAGTCTGGAAGTCAATGCAGATTATCCCCCGATTCATGGAATAAGATAGCACCGAAAAAGGGGCGCTTGCATGCAAAACTCACACAAGCGCCCGTTTGCCGATTCATGGAACACAATGTGCGGGGCTTACAGGAGACTTGCGAAGAATCTGTGCGGGTCCAACAGGTCACTGCGACACCACGAATGCCTTGCGCGAGACTCCCAGCGATGGGGTGTACCGTCTTGCGCAGTCACCTAAAAAGGGGGGCGGAACACGTGGAATGGGGAATCAACAAGTGTAAATGTGGGCGTTACGTGAGAAGTACCAGAGTAAAATATTGCAGCGCCCACACATGTGCTAACAACACGTATTCACGGAATTGAACAGGGCTCACCGGCGTAAGGAAAAAGACATGCTAATCCGGAAACACGTATGCCATGTGAAAGCTGGCGTGAGCGTCACCGCACACCAAGAACAATGCATAAAAAGACAGCTCAAACACAAACGCGCATATACAGCTACGATGAATGTGCCATTTTTCGCAGCAGTGATGGTGGGACACCGCAGGAGGAGGAGGATAGCCAGGGCATGCATTTCTTTACCCAGGACCAGCCTTTTTGGGGTGCCAGATGACCAGGTCTATGCCAGGTATAGTTTTCCACCTCATATCATCCTAGACCTGATCAAGGAGTGGGAAGATAACCTCACATCACCCACCCTGTGCTTCCAAGCACTGAGCCCCTTGGAAAAGGAGCTCAATGTACTGCATTTTCTGGCCACTGGGTCATTTCAGTGGACAACTGCAATTGTTGGGGGCATTTCACAGGCCACGCAGTCTCGCTGCCTACATCAGGTGTTGGCAATCATGACTGCATGCCCCTCAGTCAGCAGGCACATATACATGCCCAGAACACCCACAGAAAGGCAGGCCGTGGCCAAGGAATTTTACGGGGTGGCACACTTCCCGAAAGTGCTTAGTGCCATTGATTGCATCCATATGGCCCTACGTCACCCAGGGCCACTGAGCACATCTATCGTAATCGCAAGCACTGTCATTCCAACGTGCAAGTTGTATGTGATGCTAAGGGAATCATTACCTCTGTATATGCTAACTATCCAGTGTCCACCCATGACAGTTTCATATTCAGAATGTCACCCCTACACCGTGCTCTGGAAGCTGGGAGGCATGGCAACACATGGCTCATTGGTGAGTACAAATGGCCCCGCAAATGCTTGCATGTCCCTCAGACCAAATAATAAAAACACTGACAAAGCATGTTACCTCCACAGCGGACAGTGCCTACCCTCTGAGCACCTACATGATGATGCCAATACGGAACCCCACCACACCACCCCAGGTAAAATGCAATGCAGCCCATATTGCAACTTGGGCCATAGTGGAGCGCACATTCAGAGTGCTCAAGTCACACTTCCGCTCCCTCGACCACTCTGGTGGTCATATTTGCAACACCAGTAGTGTGCAGGATCATTGTGCCCCCCCAACCACATGCATGGCGGCTGCGCATGGGAGGGGGAAGGGCACTTGTCGGAGGCGGCCCGTACCCACGTTGTGGCACAATTTTTCACCTAAAATCCAATCCCTGTGGAGTTCCCCGCAGCCCTGGCACATTCCAGGTCCCAATCGATGATGACAAAGGGACAATCATCTGTCCCAACCTTACCACCCTGAGAATGTGTCCTTGTAAGTTCTACATTGTGTGCATCCCAACTAAAAAAACTCAATCTGGTGTCCACAGAAAAAATACATGGAAGATGGAGTATGCCACAAACACCATGGCAAAGTACACATCCAAATGCCGGTATGTCCCCTAAACCCTCCCACACTCCATGTCACCTGGTTGCCATACCATGCCATGGCATGCAACATCAAAACTGAGAAACAAATGCCCAACACATAACTCTACTGCCACAAAGTGCTCAATGATCAACAGAGCAAGTCTCGAAACAACTCATTCTCACGCATCAAACCAACAATTTACATAGGAACATCAATTGGTCGGTACAGCATACAAGAAACACAGGCCCAGAGTGAATCTGTCTGACAGTGACCAATCACAATTGCACAAGTGCATTAATCTGTTGTAACTTGCACATGGCACCCTTGTAATTTCAGCGTGGCTCTTACAACTAAAGGGGACAGGGAAGCACATACAGCTGGAAGGCTAACAATAATTGAGATCGGCAAGCCAAAACATGAAGATGGAACATGAACATAGGATTTATCTCAATATTCAAACAAAAAGGGATGCCAACCATGCACCGGACAACCAATCATGAATCCCACTATGAATGTATACACAGGTCGGACTTGGGACTGCCCACAGATCTAATGGAAGCCCAATGCCTCTGTGTGAGTTACTGTCACACGCTGCCCTCCTTGTAAGCACATGAAAAGGGAAAGCAGGAGTGGCATATGTGCCTGGACCCAAGGCACAAACAACAACACGAGACAAGCCTCTATGGAACCTACAGTGGATGCTGTTCTGTTGGATGGCACAAAAAAAGCAACACGCTGTCACATAAATTTACAATAGACAAAAAAACAAGGTAAAAAAATGAAAAATGCCCATGGTGGTCCGGGGAGGTAGGGGGGAAGCGGAGGTGCAGGGTGCACGTCAACACCCACATGTGTTGATGTTGTGAAGAAAAAAAAAAGCCTCCATGGTTAATGGGCTGCACGGCTATCATGGATCGTGAGAGCTATCGCTGCCACCACCCTCTGGTGTAGCATTAGAAGGTGGCACTGGTGAGGGATGTTCACGCATAGCCCTGGACTGCTCATCCATGACAGCGGCCATGCAGGACTAAGATGAGCACATCTGCAACATGATGGCTCGGAGGTCCCCATGCAACACCTCACAGGATGCACAGAGTTCCTCTGAGATGGTATGAGTCAACTGTTGCATCTGCTGTTCAACCCGGCTACTGCGGGCTGCCTCAAGTGCAGCCAAAGTAGTACTGAGGGACCGCAATTCTTACCTCATGGCCTGCCTGTGGGCCCGAACCTATGCAACCAGGGATGCCTGCAGAGCCCTCAGTTCCACCCGTGGGCTCCTGTTGCAGGCCTCCATGTGCAGGTTGTATGAGCAGCATGTGGACCGCAATGCCTGCAGCTGGAGCTCCACCTGTCTATCTGGGGGGAAAATGGAATTGGCCACCCTATCCATGCCCTGAGCCAACATTTCATATGAAGCACCCTGTTGCCATGCAACCCCATGCATGGACTGCTCCCACACAGTCTCGCCAGCTGCTACACGGGCACCGCGTTGGTGGATCCCACGCCTGCCGTGCCCAAGGGAACCTGGCCCTTGACGTGATGGTGCTGTCTGTGGCTGCAGGACTGCATCCCTCCCTTGATCAACTGTCCCAGGAACAGGAGCCAATACTGTGGAGCATGGCCCTGCAGCCGCAACCACCACAGACAAACGGTCTAACACTGACAGGCCCTGTGAGGAGTGGTCCCCCTTGCAGACAATTGGGACACAACATCACCCACAGTTGATGCACTCACTTGCGACAGCACCGATGAATCCATGTCCAGTTCACCAACAGAGCCAAAGGTATCATCAGAGGCTGAGTCAGACTGAGTCTGGGCCAGGATGACCTGGAGCACCAGTGGATCTTCATGGGCTACCACACCACGTCCTCCACTGGTGGTTGGTGGTGGCCATGTACATACATGCCAACCCTCTCGATTTAGGCGGGAGACTCCCGATTTTTAGGTGAAAAATATTGCTATTTTTCACGGTCTCCCGCCTAAAATAACTGTAGCCCCAATGCATTCCTATGGGGAAATATGCATCTCCCGATTTCCCTGTGGAAATCTCCCTCCCCGGTGCATTTGAATGTTGGCATGTATGCATGTAACCTCTTCCTCCTCCACCTCCTCCTCCTCCTCTGCATCCAGTGCCTCATCACCTGCACATGTACAGAAAAATAAATGACACATGTAAATTGCACAAATCACCCACATAGGTATCACAATGTTGTCATGCAACACAATCACCTGCCATGTCACCCATGGCACAATTTCCCGCAAGTATGCCGTGTCAATGTAAGGGAAGGGTAGCATGAAAGCAGCCATGGACATGTGTTGAAGGGCTCAATACCACATATAGTGCATGGTGTTAAGCACCAGCTGCACACACGTGCACCTGACTGGCATAGTTGAGTCACCAACATCCCTGATGCAAATACACAGATGCCACGTAGCATAGCCATGCCTGGACTGTCAAACAGCATGAGACAGAACTTGATGATTATTGTCCCTCAGCCATGTACAATGGATGTGACATGACATGTAAATTAAAAACTCAAAACACACACCAGTGTCACAAGGTGCAACTATGCAAGGCTGGTGGAATAGAGTGAATCCAGACACACATGAGGCCAGGTCACATTGAGAGAATGCAAGCAAATAGGCACGGTGAAGGGTAAACCTGGGTTTTGAAGTGTGAGTGGGCAGTGCAGTACATGGGAACGGCATCCAATCAATAATCAGCTACATAATTATGTTAAAAAAAAGTGGGCTGGCAGCAGTGGAAGGGTAAGTGCAGACATCCGGTGTCAATTGCTGGTAGTGGGTTGCAGGGATACAGTAAACAGCCACCAAGAGCATGGGATGCCAAGGAGTCAGTGCATGGGTTCAACTGGTGCCCCAGAGGCCTGTGTCGGAGATCAGAGTGTGGTCAGGTGACTATTGCATTCTCTCAGTCATCCTGGACTCCAGCAGGGGAGAGGAGGAGAGAAAGCACAACACATGAGGAAGCACCACATGTGGCTGCAGACCCGTAGATGGTTCACCTCCAGTACCATTGAGCCAACGTGGCTGTACCAGAGGGAGGCACCAACCAAAGATAGGCATAAACCAACAACTATGGGAAGACACTGACCCTGGGGGAGTAGGAGAGGGATGATTAAAGACCATGAGAAGGAAACGAATCAGGAAGACAGAGTTTAAGGAATTGCTGACCTAGGACCCATAAGTCCTTCTGGACAATGCACAGGGTTTTAAAGTGAACAGTCATAGCCACTGGGAGCCAGTGCCATTACCACAGTCCGAGGAAGAACCAATACATGTGCCCAGGACAAAAGGACAATTCCCACAGTCCAGTTCTGGATGCGTAGCAAAGGGAAGAGAGTAGAAGCATAGAAATCTTTGTAGAGGCCCTTGCAGTAGCCCAGCATAGGACTGACCAGTCCCCTGGAGACAGTGAGCTGCTGGGGGAAGGAGAGGAAAGGAAGAATACGTCTCAGGAGGGGCAGCTGGTAGGGTGAACTCTCAAAGATGTCAGAAATGTGAGGAGTGAAGGTGAGAGTGGACTGGAAGTTTTTCACAGGCCATCTGCCATCACAGGTCTGTGCAGGAAGATGGCCAAGAGAGGCTAGGCAGGGAGTGACAGGAAAGGAGCAATCAGGTGTTGTCACGAGCATTGTCACTGTGTGATAGCACATCGTTTACATGCAGTGTGCTGGACAACTAGCCCGTGTCATTCCACAATGACATGGTTCAGCCATGGCAGTCATGTGAGTGCAGGCACAACTGCCATACAATTGTAACACATCATTCAATCTACATACACATTTCCTGGATGCACACGCTTCCCCACTCACCAGACATTTCCTCATACTCTGGCAGGTCTCCCACGCCTTGGATCTGCTCCACATCAATCATATCACTGATGAGTTCTTCCTGTGGAGTGAGTTCATTGTCCTCTCGTGGTAACCCACCTCCAGTCACCAGAGTAGAGGAGAAGGCGGCAGCCAGCTTCTTTTTGGCTCGGTGCCAGAGGTCATTCCAACGCTTCATTGCCTCAGCAGCGGTGCACCTCTCATTACCCAAGGCGTTGATCATATCTGTGACACGCTACCAGTGGCCCATACGCTGAGCAGGTGTATGGGTGCTCCCGGCCTGCATGAGCATGTCACTTTTGTGATCCCGCACGTAGTCCACGAGCATCTGGAGTTCTTCCTCACTGAAGCTCCTCTTCCTCAACGTTTGGGTTCCATGTGCCGTGCCTTGGGCTGCAGCCTGTTCAGCTACTGCACGCTTTGCCTTCTTGCAAGGACGTGCGGACGCTGTGTGGCTGGGACCACTTGGGTCAGTAGGGGCTGGAGCACTGGTGGCCTGGGCTATGGTCTCACACACTGATGGTGTGACAGTAGATGTCCTTGCAGGTGGCTGTACCTGGGTGCCGGTGCCAGGGCGCTTCACAGCACGTCCCTTCCCCTTTGATGCACGGACAGCATCTGCCCCTGCATCTCTGTGTACATGGGTGGGGACCACTACAGGCCTGGCTGGGGGACCCTGAGCCTGGGTGGTGGGTGCTGAAGCTGCCCCTGCAGCTTCCTGACCCTGGCTGGTCTGGCCAGCAGATGACACTGCTGATCCTGGTCCCGGGCACCGGTGTCAGCACCTTTGACCACACCCCTCTTGCCCTTGGGGACAAGGACATGTGACCCTGGGTCTATGTGGACCAGGGCCTGCACCACTACAGGTCCGGCTGGGGGGGCCTGAGCCTTGGTGGTGGGTGCTGCAGCTGCCCCTGCAGCTTCCTGACCCTGGCTGGACTAGCCAGCAGATGACACTGCTGATCCTGGTCCCCTGGCGCTGGTGCCAGCACCTTGGACCACACGTCTCTTGCCCTTGGGGACAAGGACATCTGCCCATGGGTCTGTGTGGACAGGGGCCTGCACCACTACAGGCTTGGCTGGGGGACCATGAGCCTGAGTGGTGGTTGCTGCAGCTGCCCCTGCATTTTCCTGACCATGGGTGCTGGGGACGTCAGCATCAGCTGCATCTCCCTGATCCTGTTGGCCGGGGGGCATGTCTCTCCCTGCATGCCTCGGGCACCTCCACCACCTCCGCCACATCCCCCACCTCAGCCACCTTTGCCTCCCTTCGCACTTGTTGCCCTCCTAGTCATGGCACTGATGGATAAGTGGAATGGGAGGTGCAGCTACCAATTGTCAAGGGCAATTAGAGTGAGGGGGCAGGGTACATGATGTAAAACATACCAGTGTGCTCCAGCAACGCTCACTGTAACTCCTGGTGAAAAATAAACAGGCCGCTCAACGCACAAGCACCCCAAAAAAGAAAAAACGTGTATGCGACCCCTCGGTAGCCCACGTGTAAAGGAAAAACGCTACGCAGTATGCTCTGGCACCCAGCAACACAAAAAATGCATATGCGGATAACACGTAAGGTACAGTGATGTCAAGAATGGGGGTAGGCAATACACAGGGGCACCCACAGAATGCAAAATGCATACGCGACTCACCGTTAGCCTCGTAGTATAAAAATTATACACGCTCGTGTGTGCAGAGGCAACTCCCCCACCAAGTATGCACTGTCACAATAGTGAACAATTCGCGTGGCAACGCAAAATACTCTGAGGTCCACGCGTCCGTCCGCTACAAATTGCACGTACATTGCAATGTAGACCTACGCACAGCTTTATCCAGACACTGAACGCTACGTTCAGCGTGTGTCACGTAACTTACGCACTTAGGGTCTTTCCTCTGATTTCACTCTAACGCGCTGTTACCGCACGTGCAGAGTCACTCTGTTTCCGGCTGCCCATGCAAGTAACACGGAAGACCACGCTCCTGCCTACAAGCCAATTTACCTGCCTCCAACTGCCCGAGCTGCCTCCTACGAGCCATCTGCTGCTGTCTGCCCACTGTGTGTGCCTGCTGCCCACGTGCTATGCATTTTGGTGCCTGCTGTCCAGCCATTGCCAGTGTTCCTGTCGTCGGACCTGTGACCACCTCAGCTGAACCAGAAGACTCCCAACGTGCCATATCACCGCTCCACAACACAGCCCCAGGACCACCTTGCCCACCCGCACCTGCCTCGGGGTTGCCATGTCTGAAGCAACATCATTGGAGGCAAGTGGCAACCCCCCGGCAGCGAGGCAGAGGGCTATCAGCTTCTCAGCCAGGGAAGTTGACATCCTGGTGGAGCAAGTCCTGGGGCATTATGATGCCCTCTTCCACGGACCATCGCAAGTCGGCAAGGAAGGACGGAGGAATATCTGGGCGGACATCATGGGTGCCATCAACGTGGAGGGGTGGCACCCTGCGACTACCACCATGTTCAAGGCCAGGACCCACAACAAGGCCCAGCGCTTCCTCCGGGCTGTGAGATCCAAGGGGGGGCGCCGGTACCCTCTGACCACCGACAACATGTGGGTCCTGGAGCTGTTCTACCCAGCGCTGCATGCCGAGGTCATGGATTTGGAGCTCTGTCTGGAGTCGACTGGTAAGTGTGCATGTGTCGTTGTCCTCCATAGTGCATATGCATGATGATGTCTGGTTGGAGTGTGCACTTTGGCCTTATGTCAGGTATGCCATTTGTACATATGTCTGTGTTCATGTGCCAGACAGTGATGCATGTGATTCCATTCAAGCATGTGTGGCAGCAACTGTGTTTGCGTTGCAATATGTGATGCGCAGCAGCATGTAAAAACATGCACATGGTTGCATACATGTGTCTGGACTTGGCCATGTGAGAGGTGTGACAAATGGATGCTTTTGTCAACATCATGGACACGCATGGTGTACATGTGCATGTGTCTGGGAGGTGAGTGTGTGACTGGCCAACACTCCAGGATGGATGTTACTTGAGCAGTTGATTGTGTGATTGACTCATGCAGAAAAATTTACCTCGAGTTCACTCTGACGTGATGGCTCCATGACTGTTAGCTGATGTGTGTGACTGAGATGTCTATGTCACATTGTGTATGTGAGGTGAATGCACAATTTGGGGGTGCCGACAGTGCCTTGTCAAAGGATGTGATTGTCTGTTGTACATGACAGACATGACTGTGTGTGTGTGTGTGTAAATTGCACTAATATGGGTGTTGTGGACAGTGATGATGGTTGTGACCTTCGACAGTGCCACTCATGTACATTTGCTTTGTGCAAAGCAGACATACGTAAAGTCGCCTGATGTTTGTGTTCTATATCTCCCTATCCGCGGCAACGATGGAAGAAGAGGGGGGAGAAGGTGCTGTGGAGCACGGCAGCAGGGATGCCTCCACCAGGCACAGACACAAGGCTCAGTCACACTGCCAGGTACTGTCATCTTCAGGGAGCGAGGAGACTGGTGCTGCGTCCGAGACAACGGCCGCAGCTGCTGAGGGTAGGTCCAAGAGGACGAAGGTGGTCGTGGACTCCTCAGCAGTGGTGGTGACAGGTGAGCCCACACAGGGGTAAGACACTGTGGAAGACGTTGGGGAGGCATCCAGGTTGGCGGGGGAGGAGGAGGATGCCGCATCAGACCAACCCATGGGGCCCGGCAGGGGTGATGACATGGGTGTGACTGCCGCAGTCCAGACTCAGGGGCCGGAGGCCGTGCAAGTCACCGTGGAGGTGCCTGTGCCTATTCCTGCCCCTAGGGGCTGCGACTGCATCGGTATGCGCCTACGGGCATGCCTCAGGCCGGACCCATCCGCAGGTGGTGAATGTTTCCACGCAAACGGAAACACCAATACCTGCGGATGTCGCCATTCGGGACAGGGTGGAACCTGTGCTAGCCGTTATCGCGAGGCTTCCAATCGGGGGCTTGCACATCATCACGATGAGGTCTGGCGTCTCTTGAACTGGCTAGTACATTTCCTGGTCTCACAATGGGTGCGTGGGCTGGTCACTTATGCAACCCCCTCCTTGTCTTCCTCCTCTGTGCGCCAGTCGTCCTCCCTGCCGTCCTACGGCCCAGATACCACCAGGGCCCCCTGTGTACCTGTCCCAACCCAGCGGCCAGTCTGGTGGAGATCACATCCCTGCCAGAGTCCCGAGTCGAAGTTGGTTCAGCCGAGGTGGTCACTACGCAGAACCAGCCTGCGACAGAACCTGTGGCAATGGAGGAAGAGCGGGCACCAAGGAGCAGGGCACATGCACGACTGCCCCGGGTTTGTCATCATCCCAGAGGCTGTCCTTGAGGCGCCGGCACGTGGCTATATGGCAGCAGCAGGCTTGGAGTAGGAGGCTACAGGACTCAGGGCTTCCAATTGCACGGAGGCAGGTATCGGCCTTCAGGCAGGAGGAAAACGTGGACCTTACCCAAAGAATGTCTTCCGTGTTGGAGCATTTGGGGAAGCAGATCGGGGCAGAGCAGCAGCGGGCACGGGATGCAAGACTCACCATGGCCAAGGCAGAGAATTCACTGCATTGGGCTGAGGGAGGCGGGCTGAGGTCTTCGAGGAGACTTGCAGGGAGTTTGAGAAGAGCATGTTGGAGTCCCTGCAAGCCGTCAAGGGGAGAGCGGAGGCCCGCCTAGGGGAAGTGGACGCAGTGTTCGATGAGGCCCTTGAAGAGACTATGAGGGAGCATGGTGAGAAGAAGGACTAGCCCGCTGCCATTGTATATAGTTATTTAGGTACACGCTTCATTTATTTTTCCCTTTTTTGGGGAGTTTTTGGACTGTGCTCCACTTTTTGTATATAGTTGGTTTTAGTGGTGCCATTTTGTGGAGTGTTTTTTATTATGTTTTTTCATGCATTTGGGACAATGCACCTATAATACTTGTACATAGTTAGTATTTTCTTGGTTCCACTTGTGTTACCCATGAGGTAATGGATTTATTTTATTTTTTTATTTTCATTTGGATATTCATTTAGGTCATGGACCTCATTTTGGATTTTGAATTTTTTTTGGGGCAGACACTGCTTTTACTTTTAGACAAGCTTACTTTATTTTTTATTTTCATTTAATGAAGCTGAGTATGATTTCAATACTGGTTTTTAATATATTTTTGGAACTTTTATCCAAGTGGTGTTTAGTCTCACATTTTTGGCAACGTTTGACGCTTCATTACTCTGCTACGTGTCCATTATGATGCTATGTTGTTCATGTGTGTGCACACATGCCAGCATGTGTCATGTTTGACATTCATTTGAATGGGGCATGGTCTGCTGTGCATGAGCCGTGTATGGGTGTTTAGGTGTAATTCAAGTGTGCACCATGTGGCGGCATTTGATTTCACATGTGCAGCATGATTGTGTATTGGTCCTCAGTGTGTTTGTGAGGGTGGTGGGTTGGGTGAGTGATGTGAGTGTGATATTTTTCGTATTTTAGCACTGATTTTGGTTGATGCAGTGTAAGGCACACATCGTGTTTTGAGCTTCACCAGCATGTGTTTGTGCTAATTTAATTGTGTTTCGTGTAGTTGGACATCCGGCTTTGCAAATAATTATTTTGAAATTGGTATGGTTTTACACATGGACAGGCCAATGCTGCTGTATTTGTGGATAGTGAATGGTATGGTTGCCATGTACACATTCATGACTGGAGTCCTGCTCTGTGCTTCTGCTTTAGGATCTCCTCTGCCCTGGTGAGGTCCAGTGGAAATCTGCTATGGTCAGCTGCATGCCCTCAGAACTTGTGATAAGGTCCCCTCCCACACCACTTGAACACCAAAACTGGCTCCCATGCATGCACAATCTTTGGAATGTTATTATATATGCCAAAAGATACATACAGACAGTTTGCTACTCCTGACTGGACTTAGGCTTGGAATTGACACCAGCTTTCCAGATTTACGCTGTTGTCCCTTTGGGTGTTTCTGTTAAGATGTCCTTCACATGTGCAGAACTGGCACCTCCTCAAGCTAATTTCTACAATCACCAATTCCCAAGCACAGGCACCGTCTCTTTGTCACCTGCCCTGACCAGTTTCTGGTGTCTGTCTTCACTCTGTTCTCCCTCCCAAGACTATGTGGACCTTTGCACACTTGTGTACATGTGCAATCTGGTTGCCATGTCATTTGATTGTATGTCTTGTGATGTCCTTCACCTATGGGAGGGTCACTTGTGTGTTTAGGGGGTTATCGGTTCAGGTGATATGTGCTCATTGAGGCTCATGCCATGACACATCATTGCAATGTCTGTTTCTGTGACACATGTCTAGGGTGCTTTGCGTTCTGTCGCAGTGTGAGTATTTGTACATGTGGATTTTTGACATTACTTCGTCACATAGCATGCTGTGCCTCACTTTGACATACACTTTTGTGTTGTTTATGTTGGGTTATGGTTGTAGTGAGCGTGTGATCAGCTGGGACCCATGAGCTTGTGGGCCACATGTGTGTTTTTTATTTTTTATTTTTGCTGTATATTTGCTGAGGAGGAGGTTAAGGGTGGTGTCACTACACAGCAAGCAAGTTCCTAAACACACCATTGTTGGAGTGAACGTGTATCACTATGTCACCATACATCATGAAGGTTGTGTCCAGTATGGGGGACTTGCCTGCAGGTCGCAGTCACGGGTGATGGGGGGGCACATGAGGCGGGGCCTGCCTTCAGGTTGCCTTCAAGGGTGACGGCGGAGGGGCACATGAGGTGGGGCCTGCCTGCAGGTTGGTGTCACGGCTGCTGGGGTTGCGGTGCTGGGGTGTCACAGGTGTTGTGTTTTGCCTGCGCGCTCGGGGGATGGGGGCTGGGGTGTCACAGGTGTTGTGTGCTGCCTGCGGCCTCGGAGGATGGGGGCTTGGGTGCCACAGATGTTGTGGGCTGCCTGCAGGCTCAGGGGTTGGGGGCTGGGGTGTCAATGGTGTTGTGTGCTGCCTGCAGGCTCAGGGGATGGAGGTGGGGGGTGTCCCATGTAGAGGATGCTGCCTGCACGGTGGCGGGACGAGTGATACGGGCCGGGGTACGGGTGTGCCATCGGAAGGGGCCTGCATACTGCGAATTTGTGCGGGTGGGTGTCGTGTGTTATGTTTGAGCAAATGAGGTGCGTCCGTGGTACGCGCTGAGTTTCCACGCGATTTGGCTGGGGTGCGTCCACATTATGCGCTGAGTTTCCATGCGTATAGCCCAGACGCACCCTGGCAAAATCCCGTAGAAACTCAACGCGTACCCTGAACGCACCCCAGCCACCAGCCAAGTCACATGGAAACTCAGCGCCTACCCCGGACACACCCCAGCCAAATCGCGTGGAAACTCAGCGCGTACCCCGAACACACACCAACCAAATCACATGGAAACTAAGCGGATACCCCGGACGCACCGCAGCCAAATCACATGGAAACTCGTGACGTACCACGGACACACCCCAGCCAAATCGTGTGGAAACTCAGCGTGTTCCCCGAACGCAACCCAGCCAAATTGCGTGGAAACTCATCATATACCCCGGACGCACCCGAGCCAAATTGCGTGGAAACTCATTGCGTAGCCCGGACGCACCCTCCCATGCCAACAGGGTCGGACTGGCCTATAGGGCATTAGGCCCATGACTAAAGCAAAAACACAAAATGCTGGTGTGTGCCAGTTTTATTTGGGTCAATGTGGGCCACTTCTTTGGCCAATGTGTGCCAGTTTGATAAGTCACTTCACTATGCGCCTAATAGTTTTGACCAGTGTAACTGAATAAATATTCTTTAATATGCACAATTTGCATCACATTTTATCAAAAACCTCCCCCTTGTGTACTACACAGCCTGTCACAAAAGGAATGAATAGCCATTTGCAACTGTGGGCCACCTTTTCATTGGTGCCAGAGACAATTTTATGGCCCAATCCAACCCTGTATAGAGCTTCATGCTCCTCACCAGCATTTCAGATTATTGGTAATTTGCCCTGTGTGCACAATCTATTCTTTAAAAATTGGTTCCATTAAATGATGTAAATATAGGGCAGCCTCCATCTTACAGGCCAACATGCCTCATTCCAAATGGGAGATGCTAATCCAGTCACGGTTTTAACATTGCATTGTGGGACTTTTAGTCCTGGGCTTCTAATGGGGAAATCTGAGACTACAAGTCACAGAATGCAAAATTAAAACCGGAGCAGACCATGCAGCTGCCGGCTGGAATCGGGCATGTTGGCATGTAAGCACCAGTCCCATTCTGAAGCTTAACAAATCTATTTTCTCCCGTAAAATACGTTTATTTTAAATTAGTATATGATTGCTTCAGGCACCCCGTCTGTTATCCCGCTCGGCCTTGCCATGATGGAAAGATTAATTTGAGTAAAGCCTATTAATGCAACCGACCCACGTGTATACAAATCACAAACCTATAGTGAATCATGGACTACAAAAATATTTTTCGATAACAGAGCTTGGAAAATACCATTATGTGGGCATCTATCATTCTTATAAAATGCATTTCAAGTGGGTTAAATTATATTTATGAAAACATAGAGCAAAGCATAATCAAAACAGGCAGCAGGAAGCCAAGAAAGTTTATAGATGGAGGTCTATGACAGAGAAACTAAGGGAGAGGAAGGAGCAAACGGAGAGAGAGAGATACACGTTTAAGGAAAAAGAAGAGTGTCAGACAAGAGACCCAGAAGCAGGAGAGAGAGAATGACATGATTGCATTTAATGAGCAAGCAGGCACTGGCAGTGCATGAAACACATTACAGAATTAACTGAGGTAAAGAGAAACAGAGACCCACACCCACCTGCTGCAGGCACCCAGAGCTGCCCCTCGCAGCGTGATTCTCCATGAGACCGCATGATGATAGGAGAGCTCTAACATGCAGCAGTGTCTGCAGCGAGCCGGTCTGAAGTGGGGAGAAAATGTTGCGCTCCCATTCTGCAAAAAGCACGATTTATTCCGTTATTAACTTCTCTCTCTCTCACAGGGCAGTGCTGTGGAATGGCCGTCACCCCAGATTCCTGCTTTCCTATTAACACGCAAAAGTAAAGACATCACAGGCAGCTGCTCGGCAAGCCCATACATTGTTTTTATCCTTCCCCCAAGAAAAGAGGCCCTGCGTGCCCAAGGCCCACTGGGGAAACTCCTGGTGTCCCGGTGGGCCAGTCCAGGCTTGGGTCTTGCACTGTGTTAGTCGTTCCACTTGCTTTCTGCTGCACGTGGGAGCGTGTGGGGGCGTTACTGGCGCAGGTTCATGTTCTCCTGCGCTGGATTCTATAAATCGGGCCCTATATTGGTAGCAGCAAGGCAGACATAAGCGGCAAAGAGGCTGCCCTTTTCTAATAACATAGGAAAGAAGAGTGCCTTGCCTACCATAGGAGGTTGAGGAGTCTGGTCTTTAAGTTGCCTAAGAATCATTAATTACTAAGTTGCGGCAGAGCCGATAGAACTGTGGTTGTCTTTAATATTAACAGAGAACTCTCTATTGGAAGTTGTTGAAGCAGTAGAACAATATGGAGCAAAGGAGCCTGCTCCTGCAGTGCTATCACTAGAAGGGAGTTGTCGAGAGGAGAGCAACATCCTAAGAAGAAGCACCCTGACAAGTTATAATAAAGACGCTGCAGAAGTAACAAACATCTGGACAGTTGTTAAAGCAGAAGTGGTACTTTTGTCTTTGAACTGTGTCAAGTCTATCCTGGGAGGAGGATACCCGGGATTACCATTGGTGCTGCTTTCTTTATTGGAGTAGGATGTCTGTTAAATAGGAATTCAACAGACAGATAAAGAACTGTTACCAGTGGATTTCTGTTTGGGTAAACATTTGCTTCTTTTGGAACTTTCAAGACTTGGTTCAAGACCTTATTTTTCGTTTGTGAATATTTGGAGGGATTGACTTCAGACATTCCTGGGGAAAATAATCTAACCAGGACAAGTGGAGGTTATCCAAGTCACTAGTTGTTTGGTAATAATTTATTTATGTTTTTTATAATTTACTTTGATTGTTTTTTGTTTTTAATGTCAGAGCCAGTTTTGTGTATGCTAGGAGATTTGCCATTCAAACCAAGACTAGGTAGGGAATTCCCTAGTAGAGTAGGCTTAGTTAAGTTTTCTTAGCATTTTTATCAGTAATAAAATGTCAAATATTGAGAAAACTATAAGCAGTTGTCCACCTTGCATTATTGCCCCCTTAGACCTGCCAGGATATCAGAGTTCTATTTCTTGGCTGCGGATCCCAGACTTGCACAGTGCCTGGTTTACTCTCCTGCCAGGATTTTATATCCTTTCATGGGTGTGAGTCCCAGACTCACTGTTTGTCTGGTTCACTATCCTGCCAGGGCTTTTCCGTTCTCCACTCACTCTTTCTCTCATCCAAGAAATAATGATTTTACAATATTGAGTCACTGACCCTTTCTCAGCAACGTTCTTATTGGTATCAACTCCTCTTTTCAAATATTTGGTCACTGACCCTTTCTTACTACTGCTCGTATTCATGGCAATGTCCTTTTCCAAGATTGGGTCACTGATACTTTCTCAACACTGTATTTGTATCAATCTCCTTTTTCCAAGATTTGGGTCACCGCCCTTTTCTTAAAACTGTTCATATTTGTATCAGTTCCTTCAATTACTTTAATTGGACTTTCTCGTGCTGTTAATGATTTGCGACACTCACTCTAAGCGCTACGGCAACCTACTCACTCTCTCTGGGCTTACCAGCCAGCTCTGGCGTTCCTCGCATCCTTCTGACTGGGGGTGCGTCCCTTTAGCCGGTTGGCTCCCGCTTTATCTTCCATTGCTTCTGCATCTCCGTCCAACTAGCATCGGCACAAGCTGCATTCCACTGCAGTCTCTGCCTCGGATTCTGTTCAGCTGTGTGTGTTTTAAACTTCCCAGCCTTAGTTAACACTTTCCAAAGACTAGAACGCTGTGTTTGCTTACCGCTTCTGTTCATCCTCATTGTTCCATCCCTTTTCCTCATCTCAAGACTAATAAAAGGGGCAATGTAAATAAGGTTGTTGGTCAAGAAAACTTGAGAGTTCTTTATCTGCGTCAAAATGAGCAATACAGGCATGTTGCAAAGGCACATGGTTGTCATTAATAATTACATCTGATGGTTTATTTTGATTCAGTGTTTTCCTGCCTCTCTGGAGTTTGTCCTCACGCAGATTGCCACCTCCGGGGTCCGAGTCAGGTAGATTCTACCTTTCCCTGACCACAAGAGAAGAGAAGCTTCCCACAAGAGAATCGGTGATGATGTTGCTAGATCCGTCACATGCCCTGCCCCTAAGGCTGCTGGTTTCTTCTGCATATTTTGGAAAACTGGAATGGTAATCTACGTTTCCTTGATCTATACCTTTACTGTGTTCAATAATAAAAGAATATGGTTGTAAAGTAGAAACCAGCGTGTTACTCTGCCTTTATGACTGCCACTTGCTGTAGATCTTGGGGCAATTCCCCCACCTTCTTGCTATTCTGTAACATTGTTAACATTGGTCCTGACCCCCCTCACTAAGCTTTTTCCACTTTTCCGCCGGGAAACCATTGGATCCCGGCATCCTCCTTTACTGGGGTGATGATATTTCAGATACTGCTTCCTCCTGCGTCATCTCGGACTCCAGCGGGGTAGTTACTCTGTTGGCTCTTATGGGTCATGGCCTCCTCTGGCCCTGTCTGATACCCAGTTTCATTCACCCCTTCCTGGGGTAGACCTTCAGTTAGTCCTTAGCAGAGTTTGGGCTTCTCTGCGGTGTCTGAGTTTCGTTCACCCCTTCCTGGAATAGTCCAGTTAGCCCCTCGCGGGCTACTGGCTTCTCTGGCCCTTACGGTTACTGCGTTACATTCACCCATTCTTGGGGTAGTCCTTCGGTTAGCCCCATTTTGGGCTATGGGCTTCTCTTGCCCTTTCGATTCTGCGTACTTGACTCCCTCCAGGTTGGCGTAGACGGCGGCTCCCAGTGGTTTCCTTCTGCTGTGAGCGTCGGTACTTCGAGACACCGGTAACTTTCTTCCTTGGTGGTGGTGTCGCTTGCTGCCTCAGCTGCTCCTTGCTGGCTAGGGGTTCCGCCTTCATCTAAGCTAAAGCGTCCTCCGCGTGCCTCCAGAGTGGTGGTAACAAATACAGTTCAGAAACCAAGCCGTCCACATTAAAGGGGCTCTGCAGATAATTGCTCTGTTCACTTCCCATGTAACCAACCAACATGTCAGCCTTCGAAGTACAGGGGGTGTGAAAGGTCTTGTCCCCAGAGGGGGAGTCACCCAACTGGGATTCTGCTTTGCCTGTCCCCTTGGGAGGGAATTGCGTAGCAGGTTAACCTCCCTAGTCCCAAAGGGGTGGACACATTCCTTGGTCCTTTCCTGTCACAGCAAAGGTCAGTGGACTGGAATGTGGAGTCGAGTTGTAAAGAAGGTAAGATATTGGTTTGTGAGAGCAGGTTTGAGTGTAGTTGAGTGACAGTGTTGGAGAAATTGTAAAGAGTGAGTGAAAGGTGACTGAAGGAGTGAAAGGATGGTGAATGTGTAGGAGGTGTGGAGGAGTACTGGTAGAGCGAGGAAAGTAGAAAGTACAGGGGAGAGCAGTGGGGAAAGGAGAGTAGTAGTGGCGTGGAGATTAGCAACATCGGAGGGTGGAGTGGAGGTAGACTGTAGAACGAAAGAGAAATGTACACCTGAGTGACAGGAGAAAGAACTAGGAGAGAAGGTGGGTGGAGTTGGAAGGAAGAGGGTTGTGGGAAGATGGTAGAACAACAGTGAGAAATAGAGAGAGGACTATAAGGTGGCACAAGCTGCAACCCCTTAAAACTAACCTCAAGATTAGAGAAGGTCCAGCCTTAGCAGGTCTGAGAGGGAGGCTAGACAGATAAGGTGATTGCCTTTAGGCCCTCACCGACAGCAAGGCAGTACTTAGTGGAGGTTACCACGCACTAGATACTAACCTGGAGAGTAGGGAGGCCTGGATTAGGGAGGGCCGTGCTTCTTCAAGACGTGAGAGAGAGAAGGACGGGCATTAGTGCCCTTCCAAGAAATTCGAATAAAATCCATTGAGCCATCTCTGGGAGTTGGCATGTTCTTAAAGCCGTCTGTGACACTATGTTGAGTAACGAGGCAGTCTTTTTACCTTCCCATTTGAAGAGGGGAGCGGGGGGGTGTGGTGTGTGTGTGTGTGTGTGTATGTGTGCGCGCGCCGCTTCCATCCCAGCACAGCGTTCACCCTGATTGGACAAAGGGAGATCATGTGACACTCCATACAGCATATACCATCAGAACCCACAGGGTAGCCCTATCTGACTAAAGGACAATACCATTGTCCCTGTCAGCCATATCACCTGGACCTGCTGACCCGTGCCTCGGTGATAGTGTGCCCATCAACCAAGTAATGGACATAGCCCCACCACTAATAGTTGCGACACAATTATTCCCATAGAATTTCATTTGCTAGGTGTCCACCACTGTTATTTCCTCCACTGTGCTCTGCTCCAATGTGTTCATGCTGTAATTCTGCTCCTCTGTTCCCAACCATGGTCGGCTCTTAAGTATTCCCCACTATGTTTTTCTCCTTGGTGCCCCCCTCGCCCCCCCCCCCCTGTGATTCTCCATTGTGTTTTGTTCGAATGTGGCCCCGCTGTTATCTGGCCTATGTATTTCCCTACGGTATTGTTCCTGGGCGAGTTTCCACTGTGACGCTGCTTCTAGGCACACGGTCCCCCCTACAGCTTCGGCAGGTAGGATCCTTCAAATACCCCCTGGAGCATCAACCGCCTGCTAACCTCACTAGTGCTCTGAAACCATGGCCAGGGACTTTTGGGACCCGGGGCACAGACGCCTTTGACGCCGCCTGAACCAAAAAAATGAAGGAATCCTGAATCTTCGCTCTTTTACCCCTGCCCCAAATCGATCACTACTCATGGTTTCATATGCTGCCTGTAACAATCAAAATATGCTTTGTGGCTCCCTTCCAGTCCCCTTGCCCCCTTCAGGCTTACTGGAGTCAGAATTATAAGCAAGTGGCATTTCAAGGTAACATTAGCAGTGCAGGATGACACATTTTAATAAGCCCTGACAGTCAACAGTTTTGGCTTTTGTTGAGGCGTTTGTCAAGCACTGCCATAATGGTACCACCTGGCCAAAACATGGCAACAGCTGAAAAATAGTGGGCATATGATACTAGTGCCTGGAAAATTCCTATCTAATAACTATACACAAGCCAAATCCTTTGGCTTTGCCAACGCTTGTTTTTAACAGGCCTTCAGTACAAGGACATGCGTACGGATTGTAAGTCAAGTGGCTAAAGGCACACTTGGTAAGACATGTTTGTTGCACCAGTAACACATTTAGAACTGCATTTGAGCAAAGGCTGTTTAGAAAAACACTGGAAGGTCAACGTTTGATGTTACAGCTTGATAAAGCAACCTCAAAGAGACCCTGGGGTGATGTGTTGTGTGCGATGAGGGAACCTTACTGGGTGGGAATGTACAGAGGGATTAGCATGGCCAAAGATAGTCAGTCAATGGGTGGGAAAATAGCCAAACAACACCCACAGGCTGTGCATCACTGCATCAATCCTCGCTCCCCGTTTCCCTTTCTGTACTCCAATGCAGAAGTTGTGTCTTACAGGTGGTGCTTTAGCGACCTCTTAATAGCTGAAACCAATCATAGCAGCCAGTACAAAGGTGTAGCTTTAGATGCAGGGCACAGATTAGTAGCCACTTGAAAAAGGTGCACATACCCTAGCATAGACAAAGTACAGAATGTAAAAGTGCTCAAGCATGCAGACAGATTGTAAGTAATGGGAAATGTACACATACCATTGTATAGAAGAGATAATGGATATAAAATAGAAGCTACCAGAAAGGTGCATATATGCTAACATACATGCTAACATAGACTGTGATAAAAAAAGAGAGATATGGGGCATCATCAAAAGTCCGCTGGTAACCGTTCTGGAAAAACCGGCAGGTTGCCGCCGGACTTGCGAATTTTACTGGCGCCTGGCTTACCGAAAACACCAGTGGATTACAACCCCGGCCTTACAGGAAGTCAGGCACCGGTAATTGTAAATCCCCACTCCCATTAAGTCCAATAGGACTCAATGGGAATGGGGACCACGGAAGAACCGGCACTGTTAATAACGGTGCTGGTGGGTCTGTGAAAATCTGCGGGCAGGTGCCGTTCCGCCTGCCAGGTGTAACCATGGCGTGCTGGACGGCACCCCCCCCCCGCACAGACGTGCTGTGCAGGCCGGTAACAACGGTGCTTTTAGGTTTACCGGCACTGTTGGTACGGGACCGACATAGTTAGAATGAGGCCCATGGTGTTCAAGCTGTATTGATATAAGTCACGGAAGAAACAAATGAGTTTGTGGTGTGCAATATATTCATGGCCACTATTAACATACATGCAGCAACACTATAGCTAGTTAAAACATGAGTGAGATTTTTAGGACGAGCATACCCATAGAACTTAATCACTTTTGAGGGCTGACTACATTTAGAGAATGGGAATTTTGACAGGTTAACAGGTTAGGCACCACAAGATTAAAGGCGTTGCCCAGGATCACAAGTTGGTTATGACCCATATTACCAGCACTTTTACTACGGTTTTGCTGGTGGGTGTTATCTGATTTACTTTCAGCCAACAACTGGTGGTAAATCAGGCCCCGACAGGCAAAAAAACTGCTGATATTACCGGCATTCCCCTCAGACTCCATGGAATTGGGAAAGGCTGCCCTTTCATCAACCTGTAATTATCCCGGAAATCCAGGATATCAGGCGGCGGAATCAATAGGTCAGTTTGTCGGTATCCCGCCGATATACCGGTGGGATACCGGCAAACTTGTAATGAGGGCCCTTGTTTTCCTATTCCTACACTAGAGCAAGTTCCAATTGTTTGTGAACGCCTGACTTTATTGAACTAAATGATACCCTGTTTTGCAGAACTGACTAGTAAAGTACACAAATCACATAATAACCTGACTGGACAATATTCAACAACAAAACTTTGTAGAAGCATGTTATGAAAAAAGAGAATGATTCCATCTTAATGTTCTCCATCATCAAACTAAGCATACAATTACCAGAATATCAAAAGGTGTGATCTTAAAAGATTTAATCTGAGGTTGTCTATTGTATTTTTAAAGCTTTAAATATACCCAACACACAAATGTGTTGACTGGTATTTATGATGTGCAGAAGTACCTTTGAAATTGTATAGGAAAGCAACCAATTGTTTGACCTAAGTACGCACACTTAAACATATACTCACCAGGCGCCAGTGACATTTGATCAGCTCTCTTCTGTATATGACAGCATCACACAAATGGCCTACATAAACAGAAAGATCGGGCAAAGGGCTAAAGAATGGCATTGAAAGTGAGAAGGTAAGTCTTTTATGTCGCTTAGTTGCGTATTTGTAAAGTGCGGAAACAGGGATCGAACCTGTTGCTTCGTGTCATCTTGTTTCCAAGGCGAGCAGGTTGCCCTGAGATATCCTCCCAGGACATCATACTGATGTTATGTTGCTTTTTGTGGCTAGTGCTGTCTAATGACACGCTAGCTAAAAGAAGTAACATAGCATTTTTTTGTAGCACAGATGATATTATCACAAAATTATATACACTCGAGAGTTTATAAACCTCAGACATACGAAAGGCAGAGTCTACCTTGCCGGAATTTGGTACTGTGATCTGGTATATAAACACACATTTCTGTAATGAGTGTTTGCCACACAACTATCTTCTGAAAAGATCATGGCATTCGAATGTATCACTATGCATTTCAACTTATGCATTTCAACTTTCAAGATGACACATAATCAATATATTCCCCCACAAAAGGGGAAGAATTGTACAGAAGAAAACTGAGTGCAAATGAAACAAGAGCAGCGATTACACCTTTTTCATTTGCGCTCATTTCAGAAAGGCGCAGGTCACCTTATTCTCAAGGGTGACTTGTGCATTTCGGAGATGGCTGAACAGTAGTGCAAAGGTGCACTCACTGCCCGGGCTCCTTGTGTTTTACAGGCTCCCATCACCCCCGTCTGCACTTGTAGCTTATCAGAGTGACAGGCCCTCCTGTCAATGTGAAACGCGTTAATATATAAACATGCATTTCTATCCTTGTTTGAAAGAGAAATGCAAGTGGGAGATCAGCATCGAATAAGCTATCCACACACAGCATCTGAACACCCCGCTCCCAACACACACACCCCCACCCACCACCACCCCCCCCCCCTCTCTGGCCCCCCAGTAGAACTCTTCATCACTCCACAAACGTATAAACATATTCCTAATCAACCCCTCCCACTATGCGCTCCCTTCTAGACACAGGCGCCTCTAGTTCCTTCAACACAAATCACCTAAAAGCACAACCGCGTGCAGAACCCGGGTTTACTTTTTACGACCTGCCCTGCACACTCCCACTCAACAGCAGAGCTGTCTTGCCTTTTCCCTCTGTCCAAACTAAACAAACCCAACCTGCCTCTCGTGCAGATTCCATAGCGCCAAGTGGCCTACGCAAATGCAGCAGAGCACCTCACGAGGCCAATAGCATGACATCACGGTTATCATACCTGTGTGCCGGCAGGAGTGCCGCACACAGTACATGGCAGTTTTGCAAACCTCAGATCCGTGCTACCACATTTGGGAGAAGGTGATTAGTACCATGTTACCCGGCACCCGAGCAGTGCACGAAGATGTGCCCTTAGACGTCTTTGTATAGTGCTTAAAACGGATGCGTAGCTGGAAGGCGGTATCCCGCGCTGCTTGCAACAGCGAAAAGAAAGATGGCCGCAGCTCGTCGTCATACCGTGGGGCGTAGACAGGTAGTGTTTGGTGATCTGTTTCTAAGCGCTGCCTCCGTCTGCTCAAGGCTTTTCGAATCTATTTGGAAGTGTCGGCTATTGCGTATGGAATGCTTTAGTCTCAGGGGTGGACTGGGAACTAAAAGAGACCCTGGAAATAATTACTGGGAACCAAAAGAGGAAGTAGTAATCAAAGTGCCCCCATATGATTCATTTTCAACAAGCCCAAGGATTTTCCTACGGAAATGTGGGAATGCCCCATAAAGAGGCCCAGGGTGCAAAGGCTCACTGAGTAATCTCCAGAGTTCCCTATAGGTCACTCCACCTAGGGGTGACAGTAATGTGCATATGTGTTTCCGGCGTCTGCCTGGAAGTTGAGGTACTGGGCCTTTGTGTTTTGGGTGTCTGCCCGGAAGCGGCAGTATTGTGCCTATGTGTTTTCTGCGGATGTCTGGAAGGTAATGTACTGTTCCATGGTATGCTTTTGATGTCTGCTCGAAGTGGAAGTACTGTGCCTAAGTGTTTTCTGCTTCTGCCTGGAGGGTAATGTACGATGCTATGATATGCTATCCGTGTCTGTTTACCTCCCGTATCCGTGGGGAGGCGTGTTTGCTGTTTGGAAGTAGCATTTGTGGTTTACATCACAGTTTCGAGGTGTTAGTACTTGTGTATTGGGGTCTTCTAGGACCGTTCACAGGTGCGGAAGTCCTCTCTTGAGGGAAGTTTACACGTTTTGCCATGACAAGGCGAGGGAGGGGACCAGGGGGGGAACAAAACAGCAATGTTACTAGGCCCAGTGACATTGAGAACACGCAAGTGCATAGGGGCACAGAGCTCCAGTGAGATGGAGGTGTAGATAGATGGGTAGTCCTAATTGGAACATTCTGAACGGGCAGTCCCAAGCTGCATGATCATGCACAAGGCTACCTGCCAATACTGGTGCCAGGCATAATTAAGCAAGGGGGGAAATCGGCATACATTGTGTGGTTATAGCAACATGCAGTGTCCTTAATTTCATGTGCCAGGCTACCCGAGAGTGGAAAAGGTACTTGCCAATATTGGGGTCATGCAGAATTAAAGGATGGGGGCATTAGGCATGCGTAGGGTTGTTAATCGCGCCATGCGGGCTCCGGGTAGCACGGGCCTTGACACACACCACTGTCAACTAAGAAGGTCAATTTGGAAAAGGAGTTACTAGGAAAGGGACCTCGTGTGTAACAAATAGTTTACACTTTCTCTGTTGGGGCTGTGCGCCTTTGACTATTTGCAATCTGGAATAGGGTGGCTAAGGGTTGGCCGTTTGTTTTCATTTTCTTAGTACACAGTGGCATGTGGTGTTTCATTCCTTTTGGGGCACTGTGAGAGGGTTCCTGGGTTGAGGTTGACAAAAGTGATCCAAACTGCACAAGTTAAAGAAGATCTATTCTACAGCACTGATCTTTTTAACAACGCGATCAAAACACTTTCCCGAAGCTTTCAGCTGCATGGTGAAGTGGCTCGGATGGCTGGCCCAAACTGGCCTGAAAACCAGTCGCACAGTGACTCGCAATGCAATCACATAATCATCCGACTGGACAATATACCTTTGAATTAGGGGAATACTTATCCCATGTACCTAGCCTGGGGGAGGGGGCCGTAATAAGGTGCAAAGTAATTGAGGTTACTGGCGTATGAGGCAGAGTTGAAAGAGGGGTGAAAGGGAAGGGGACATTGGTACCAAAGAGGATTCTCTCTTCCTAACTCCTATGGCACGGGCATAGGATATGGGACGTATAGGGCGCCTATACACAAGTGTTTCAAGGCGCAACAAGTAATAGGAAGTGGACAAGGGGGAAATAGGACAATGATCTTCCTAGAAGCGGTGACAATGCGGTGGCGCTAGTGCAGAGAGGGGGAAGAAGGAAGGCTGACAAGGCAGTGGCCAGGTTGCTACCTCAGCATAACGCCCGAACAGGTGAAGTAACATGTGAGTGGAATTTAGGTTGGGTTGCACTAAAAGATTGGCAAGTGGAAGCGAGGATGGAAAGCAATGAGAAACGGTAAGGAACGCTCACCATCAAAATGCAACTGGAGTCATAAGTAATGTGTAAGCGAGTAGTAAGTAATAGTAGAGGAAGGAAGGGAAGGGCCGAATAGTTGGTACGAATGTGGAGAGTGCCGGGGGGAATAATGTGTAAGAGGTCGAGAGACCTGGGAAAGGCGTAACAGGACAAGTGACCTGAAAAACAGTGAGAGGTCGCTGAATGGGACGGCTTATTGGGTTTGCCGCTACAAGAGCAGAGTATTAAAAGAGGTATAAACAGAAAACAGATGGATGGAATGTGTAGATGGCTGGGCTGAAGTGTGTAAGAGGTCAAAGGACCTGGGAAACACAGGATAGATCACTGAATGGGACGTTGGCGGGGACATAACCTCTGATGCACTACGGGGTAAAGTAACAGTGAAAGGTGGGGAATATGGGAAGTAAAGTTGAAAGGAGTGAAAATGAACGGGTGAGTTGGATCCCCCTCTCCCTAAGCGGGTTGCTGAGGAGAGGGGTGCTTTGGCTTGCGTAACTAGGGTGGGGGCAAAGGAGATTTCACAGGGATATATATGTGAAGTGAACCAGTACAGATAACTTAGCCGGAGGGTTCGCCCAACGCATAGCGGCGGTTTATGAACAGGCAACCCTAGAACAGACAAGGGTGGGGCAAACAGTGTTTGAGGTAGGGCGCGCAAGTTGGATCCCCCTCTCCCCAATGCAAGAATTTGCGGAGGAGAGGGGTGCTCCGGCGGGGGTAATAAAGGAGGGGTAAAGGGGGGTTTCGAAGTAAGGGTAAATTAAAGGTAAAGGGTAAGTGAGGTTCCTGGAGGGTTGCCATTAATTAGCGGGACATTGCAGGACTATAACATTGATCTGAAATCTCCATATATGAGAAACCGCCTTTGGCATAGACAGGCATTAAACCGGGAGAAGGTGGCTGAGCCAGAGGGGTAAATGAGGGTCACAGAGGGTTGGTGCGGAACCCAACCATACAAGTTCCAATAACACAGACACTTAAGGGATAAAAAAAATAAAAAATAAGCGCAAAAGTGACAAATTAAGGTGGTAGTGTGAGTAAATTAAAAGGTGGAGATAGGTGAAATAAAGGAACGTGAAAAGTGGATCCCCCTCTCCCTAAGGCAAGGTCTTGCCGGAAGAGAGGGCTGCTCTGGCTGGGGGGAAAGTAAGGTATATGTGAAAAATCATGTGCACAATGGAGAGTGAGAAGGGGATAGTGAAGTTGGAAATGAGATGATATAATGTGAGTGGAAGGTTAGGGAGGGCGCATAAGGGCCCAGGGGAGGCAACTGATCAGACCTAATGGGAGCACCAAGCAGAGAAGAGATGGACAACGAACCGAGTAAGAGGCCTATGAAGAGGCAGCTGGGGGAACTCTCAGGCCCCGTAAGCCGCCCAAGAGTCTTGGCGGTGGACTAGGCAATTGGCGGTAGCGGCTGGCAGGCACAAGGTTACAGGCTGAAGGGGAACCCAGTTAGTCGGGAATAGGGGGAGGGGCCAAAGGTGCGGATGAGGCCAGCAACTTGCAGAGCGGGCAGAGGGCTAGGGGTCGGGTACCAGGGGGGAGCAAAAGGGGGAGGAGAAAGGGGGGAAACTAACACTCAGGGGGCCCAGGAGTAGGCAACGGGGGTAAGGGAAGGGGTCAAGTGCAACGGGGAGGAAGGAGAACAGAAACCGAATGGTGTATGCCAAAGGGGAAGTCACACAAGCAACGGGGAGCAAGTGGTAGGCATGGAAGACCGGGGGAAGGGAGGGGCTGAGGTTAGGTAGCGAGCAAGGGGAGGGGGAGGGGGAGGAGGGGAGAGATGTACAGGACCTTGGGGGCGGAGAATAAAATAGGGTCAGGGAAGCTGGGGGCTTGGGGGGAAGGGAAGGTGTAGAACACGTACACCTAGCCAACAGGGAGCAAAGGGGGGAGGCAGGCGACAAGGAAATGTAACAAAGTGGAATCGGCTGAAATAAAGCCATGGGGTAGATAAAGTAATCAAAGGGAAAGTCAACGGTGGTGGCAACGTACAAACGCATGCTGCCCACGGTCTACTTGGAGTGAAGAAAGGTAATTAAAGTGGAAAAGTCAACGGCGGCGGCTCCCCAGAAAGGATGCTGTTGTCCGTCAAGGTGAAGTAAATTAAGTGGAATGTTAACGCCGTCGGCTCCGCTTATCGACTGCTGCTTCACTTGGGGAAGTGTGAGGGTCTGCAGCTCAGAGCAGAATAACCTGTAGCTGTGGTACCATGTAACAAGTAACGGGGCACCCGTAAGCTGCCTCCTGCTTAATAAAGCAACTGCGGCCTGTATATCCACAATCCGAGTCAGTGTGTTATTTCCAAGGGGGTAGTGTGGGGGAGGGTAATGGCAAGAAGGTTATGTGTGGAGGGCCGCGATGGAGACAAGGCGAATGGGAAAACCCGATAATCTAAATGAAGTGCCCGGGGAAAGCTAGTGTGGGGTGTTGCAGCTATGCTTATTGAAATCCAATAGCCGAATCTGGTTTCTGAGCCTGGATCATCCAAATTGAAAATTGCAGGCCTGTCTGCCAACACATGCATGCTGGCATTCCGTCACGAGGCAGGAGCTGATCCCGCGCTCCAGAGTCTTGGTTAGAATCCAGAGCACAGCTCGATTGGGGAACTGATTTCATGGACTAATCTGTGTGTCCTAGAGTGTTCCAGAGGAGTGGGACTCGAGGAAAGCAGCCAGGGACCCCACACGGTCACTTGAAGTCTGATAGTCCTGTTGGCCGATCACCGGATACCAGATTACACATTCTGCAGCTGCCTTTTATGGACCCACATTCCTGCCTCGTGGTCGTGACTGGTAAGATTTATTGTTTTACTTAAATTTGCTTCCACTTTTAGCCACGCCAGGAATGCACCCATGCCCTGAGTCTCCATCATAAACAGAAGCAACTGCTGCCTGTGGCAACAGAATTGCGAATGGACACCCTCCCTTGCTGTCCTGGCCCCAGCCCCCATGGGCGGGGTGGGGGGGGGGGAGATGCTCTGACACCCTCCTTCATAGTCTATACACAATCTCTTCAAAAGAAGCTTCATGGAAGAAAAAAAAATTGCCTGCCAAAAGACAGGCTAGCTTTTCAGACATAATATATGCGACAAGGCAACAAAAAAGATTTTGCACTGGAACACAATGGTTGGGTTTGCTTGTCAGTTCATGCACTTACTGCGATGCATATTTTTATCTAGCGCAATGCACACACAGGCACATACGTTGAGCTAGGTGCAATGCATTTATTTTACGGTAATACATGTCTCTAGGTTTCTTCATCAAGGTTGACGGGATATTCTTAGCTACATGAGGGTCTATCTCTTCTTGGGCCACCCAGGACTCTTGGCACTTTCCTTGTATGAGCACATGGAAGTAACCTAAACCTGCTCGCCTTTGCTGTGGCGAATCTACGCCCCAGGTGTTTCTCAGTTTCACTCCTGCTGCCCCATGCCCACTTTGGGTTCGCCCACAAGTGTGACAGCGATCAGTGGCCGGACCAAGACTAACATTTCACACTAGGCTTTTTCTTAAGGGAATTCATTCAGGATATGACACAAATACAATATGGGAAGGATTAGGGACTGGTAGACTCCTACACTGTCTGAAGTGTCCTGTATTTCAGGTTCAGCGTGAATCTGTCTTATGCCACCTCTAAAAGGACTTTGTGTAACTTTCTATCTCTGCCTCATCTTACCCCACACCCCTCTTTTTTCAGGCTTTTAGCTGTCCCTGTACCCTTCTTGTTAGGTCTGACACTGGGGTTTCACATGGACGAGGCAAGAAATTGCGTCATCAATAATAATAAAATGTATTTATTTTAATTTTTGGACATTTGTATGGCGCCTATACACAAGTGTTTCAAGGCGCTGCAAGGCAAAAAGACAAAAATGGGGGTGGGGACAAACAATAAATGGTCCTACTAGGCCTTGTGGCATTCGGATCATGCAAGTGCAGTGACAATAAGTGCAGGGGGAGAGGGCAGGACACGGTGGAGGGGCGCGGATCAGTGAAAAGGGGGGGAGAAGTGCAGGAATGATGGTGCCCTAAGGCCAGGGCACATGCCAGGGGAACCGGGGGAAGGGCTCAAATGGTGCAAGGACGGGGAACCGGATCTAGGCTAGCCAGGAGGGTGCCCGAGGGCAAGTGCTGATTTAGGGGTTCTGGGGAGGACTGTACAAGGGGGTCTGGCCACTGTAAGGCACATAAGGAACCAGGCGCCAGTCGCAACGGCAGGGCAACATTAGCAAGGGAGGGGATGAGGGAAGATGGAGGAGAAAAGGAAGGTCTTGAGAAGTTTCTGGAACTTAAGGAAATCCGGCTCAAGTCTGAAGGGGGCAGGAAGGGTGTTACAAAGGGAGGCTCCTCCCGAAGTAAGAGATCTACACCCCCACTCTCTGCTTGGAAAAACGACTGATCTGCAGAGAGTTGGAGCTAGAGGACTGAAGGACTCTAGCTGGGAGGTATTTCAGGAGAGAAAGTTGGATGTAGCGCGATCCAAGGCCCCAGAAAGCCTTGTGGATGATGCAGAGGGTCTTGAATTTGATCCTTGCAGCCACCAGGAGCCAGTGAAGAGATTTTAGGGCTGGAGAGTTGCGCTCCCTGGGCTTGAGGCCAAGGATAAGTCTTGCAGCCCTGTTCTGGATTAGTTGAAGAGGGTGCAGGGAGGAGAGAGGGAGATTGAGGAGGAAGCTGTTATAGTAGACAAACCTAGAGAGAACCAGTGCTCTGGAGAAATTGAGCTTCTGGGGAAAGGTGAGGAAAGGGAGAGTGCCTTTTCTGAGTTAGAGCTAAAAGTTGGACTTCTTGGAAAGGACTTTGATGTGAGGGGAGAAGGAGAGAGAGGATTTGAAGATGACCCCAAGGTTTTTTGCCTCACAAGAGGGTGAGGGGATGGGCACAAGGAGGGCAGCCAGAGAGTCGGAGGGAAGCAGGGAGCAGGCGTCCCAATGAGAAGAATCTCAATCTCACTGGCATTAAGGCAAAGATCATTAGCAGAACACCATGCCTGGATAGCAGTCAGGTAAGAAAAATGGAGAGGAGGAGGTAGAGGAGGCAAGCTTAAAGGAGAGAGGAGTTTCATCAGCATAACACTGGAAGTGAGGAGATAATGTGGAGATCAGGTGGACCAGAGGGGCAAGGTAGATATTGGAGAGCAACGGCGATAGGATAGTGCCCTGAGGGACACCGCAGGAAGAAAGTGAGGTGGCAGAGAGGAAGGGGCCCAATTGCACTTGGGAGGGTCGGTTTGAAAGGAAAGAGGTTAGCCAGACCAGTGCCCGGTCTGTGATGCCACGGGTATCACAGAGACGATTTATGAGGATGGCATGATTGACTGTGTCAAAGGCAGAGGAAATGTCGAGAAGGATCAGAACAGAGAGAGAGTTGGAATCCAGATTTGAGAGCAGGCCTTCACGGTTGTTCAGGAGAGCAGTTTCCGTGTCTTTGAATCCAGACTGGTGGTCGTGGAGACAGCCAGCAGATTCTGAGTGGTGGGTCAGTTGGTGGATGACCATCTTCTCCAGGAGTTTTCCCAGCAAAGGGGTGTTGGAGATAGGTCCATAGCTGGCCGTGCAGGAACGGTCAGCAGACGGCTTATTTAGGAGAGGGGGCATAAACAAGTGCTTGAGTGGTTGCGCGAAAGAGCCAGTGACAAAGGAATGGTCACAGAAGTCAGCCAGGCTTTATTTCTTCATGTTGCACTCCGGTTAATATTGAAAACCATAATTACATGTATCTGTGGGAGACATACACCAGCTACCGCACTAATTCCAGCTCAGCCCACAGCTAACATCCACGTAGAGCATATATTCAAAGTACTCACTAAACAGTCTTTGGCCGCACACGCACACACCATTCATCAACATTCTGCCTCTCTCTAACCATGGCCCGCAGGACAGGTCATTGGGTCACTACATCTCTTGCACTGCACTCAGCATGAGAGAAAGAAGATATGCATATGAAAAAAGCAGAGAAAGCATCTTAAACATTGAACTCTTCTGCCCAGTGAGCGGGAACCTGAAGCCCTTGTGGAATGAGCCTGGAGACTGTAGGCCAAGTCGGTGCAGTGTGTAAAGCTTGGGTTCTCTAATGATGACGCTGACATCTTGGGATGTACTAGTAACTTCTTTAATTAAGTTCTTGTACATTTTATTAAGTACATCAAGTCAGGTACATTCAAGCTTAGGGCAACATGCACGGCATCCTCTCACTCAGGGGTCTACATCTCCAACTGACTCACAGAACACATTCATACATCGACATTCTCTTAGGCTGCATTCTCTGTCACTCACTCCAACATTCCAAGCATTCAGTTCAAGATCCAAGGGAAGCTTCATCACTACACAGTGGCTTCAATTCAGTGTTCCCCCCTCCCAGCAAATGATAACGTTATATCAACTGTCCAAAGTATGCATCTGATTCATATAGTAGTTTGTATCTGTAAGAAATTCTATATTGGTAGTACTAAACACAAACTCAGAACCATAATAAGGGAACATTTCCATGCTGTCAGAATCATTGATGGACTCACGCAACATTGGATGAAAGAACACCAATTAGGAAACAAAGAGGATATTCTAGTACCTGCTCATTGAAAAAGTGAAATAAAATCTGCCGAGCCAGAGGATTTGTGATGTGATTGAGAGAAGGCAAAGGTAAAATCCTTAATGTCAAAGCGATTACAGCAAATGTGAAAACAGATCACAAACAGAATCTTTTTTTAACAGTTCTTTTATTTTTATATGGACTAATCTATACTAGTGTATCCCTGTGTGCTAGATAATTGCTATGATGCTGCAGTCTCTTGAAATGTATTTGATATTACACACAAATGTAGTATGTGTGACAAAATGTGTATAAAGACATGCCACCAACATAGGCGCCTCTGCGACAGACTAGATCTTAGAATGAACAGACAAGGTATTGGTTCAACCTCTGCGCATAGACCATTGATCAATCCTCTCCTTAATATACAATGTTATCAATAGTATCAATTGTCTTTCCAATTTTTCGCAAATGAGAGTTTTCAACAGATTCTTCACGTTCATATTTAATTTCAATTGGTGTTTAATATGCTCCTGCCAACACGTGTTTTGACCTTACAGAACACAGGTCTTCTTCAGGGCCAATGTATCACCTTACTCCTGTTTTCTGAGTAAACAGGGGATTAGATCTCTTAGTCCAGCCAGCAAGGTTATATGTTAGCTGCTGGACATCGTTCATCATTTATTTAGAATATTTAAACAGGAGTAAGGTGATACATTGGCCCTGAAGAAGACCTGTGTTCTGTAAGATCGAAACACGGGGTGTTGGCAGGAGCATATTAATCACCAATTGAAATTAAATTTGAACGTGAAGAATCTGTTGAAAACTCTCCTTTGCGAAAAATTGGAAAGAAAACTGATACTATTGATAACATTGTATATTAAGGAGAGGATTGATCAATGGTCTATGCGCAGAGGTTGAACAAATACCTTGTCTGTTGATTTACCACTTGTTAGGCTCATCATGGACTCAGGGTCTACATTGGCAAAACCCTGCAGCAATGATGTTCTTGGGTTGAATATTTGAGCAATATTTTATAAGGTTGCGCATCGGAGTAGCAGTCCCCCAGCCCTCATTTTTGAGGCGGAACATTTTTTCTTTTAGATCTTAGAATGAACAACGACAATAACTTTCCTCAATCTTGCTAAACAAATGAATAGCTTTATAAACTTTATTACACACATTCAGTGGAAAACATACAATAAACAAATATGAGGATACTGCACACTGCACGGATACTACACAGGGTAATGGGCTGACTTGTAGATGAAAAGTATGAAACAGGTTAAGGTTATACTAGCTTAGAAATTAATTATCTACAAAGAACCACATTAAATCAATCAACTGATTGATCATTTTTACTGAAATTAATTGACAGTAGTATACATATGAATCATCACCATTCAAAGATGTGGGAACCATAATACATTAGAAAACTGTCCCTCGTCGATTTTTATTACAGTGCTATAAATATATCCAGATAGCCGGGGCCACATTAGCTAATAAGCAGTCAAAAGCTAATTCTCCGTACATGGAAACAGTTAATCTTTTATCAAGTTCATCTTGTATTGGGGAGTAACAAGAAATTACAGACATATCAAAATCCCTGCAATTTTAAGAGCAGACAGAAGCCCTGATTACAATTTTGGCAGTAGTGGTAAAACACCCAGTAATTGCTGTTACAGGGTGTTTTACCACTTCACCAAATTATGAGTATCATTATGAACCACATTTTTTTGGCTCGTTTTGTTTGGCGGATTTTACCACCACACAAAACCAGTACCGCGTGCAGTAATTACCAAGCCCCCATGGACTCCAAAATGGAAAATAACTTTATGGTCTGCATGACATGTATTCCTGCATACCTACTGGTCCTCCCTGTAATTACCATATGCAGTAAAAATAAACGAGTTTGGAAATATAACCTGGTGTGATACCTCCAAACTTGTGATCAGGCTCAGACTTAACAAAATCATTGAAATGTTGTCAGTTGTTAAGGACGTGGTATCACTTATTAACAGATATACACCAGGAACCAAAATGAACCTGAGCTAATATAGGATATGAATTCTATTGTCAACAGTGACTGAGATAGCCAATGTGCAGACTTCATACATTTTTGGTAAAAAGTAAAATTACACATTTTTATATTGTGTTTTGGTTTACAGGAAACCTTCCACAAAATACAAAATATACAGTTAATAAGCATAAAACACAATCTTGGTGTGTACAAAGGAATAAAAGTTAAACACAGATGTTAAACACAAACTTACTTTTCGTAGTCCTTAAAGAAGAGTAAAAGAAAAGAAAAAGATAATTGCAGTTAACAATTAAAAACGATTCCCTTCAGAAAGCGAACAAGTGCAATAATCAAAGAGATATATGTTCCCCACATCAGTCTACACCAAAACAGTTCTTTGGAGAACTCAGATGAAAAACGCTCCTGTTCCTTGACAAAAGCAGTCTGTCTGATTTCACTGATTACTTCACAAGCTAATATCCAGTGTTTAGGAGTTTCAGTGACCTCGTCAAATTTACAGAAACAGCAATTTAAGGGGATCCCCATACCACGAGTAGGCATAGACCAGTGCCTAGTTCACTCTCTAGAGTGGAATTGATTAAGTTTGAAAAGTAGAAAAACCTGCCGGGTCTTTGGACAGGGAAAACACTTCAGGTATATAGGTAGGTCCCCTCTTTTTCTGGGGAATTTGGCATATTCTCTGAAAAGTGAATATTTGGACAGAGCCTCAATGGTCAAACTCCAATCGTCTGAGGAGCCAATTTCTTCCAGTAGGTCCCTCATACAAGTCCTAAACTTGTTCATGGAATGAACTGTCCCCTTTTCCGCCATAGATTGAAAATCCACAAATAGTGAATTGGCCGGAGGTCTCAAAAACTTGAAATATATCAAGAGTTGTTTCCATTGATATCGAGCATGGAGACAAATTAGATTAAGTTAATGGCGAATTACCGCATTTGGGACTGATGACGGTAGGTCCAAAACGTTCTTCCACATCAGTCCGCAGGCTGTCAAGAACTGGTCGCAAATCAACAGATGGCATGTCAAGCCCATATAACAAAACCGGTTCTACCTTGCCCAGGTAGTGTTTGACTGCTGGTAAAAGTGAAAGGCCACAGACTCTCCTAATTATGCATTTCCTATGGGACCTCAAGGGATTCAATGTGGCCTTTAGTGATTCTTTCCACATCTTGACTAAGGATACATAGGTCAATTTATACCCCAAGTAGCAGATAGAGTCCACCCTCTCCACCTGGCCAGTGCCCAATACCTAGCGCTTGACCACAGACTTTCTGCCTGAAAAAGCAACTATCTTGGATTTCTCACCATTCACCAGTAGATTGTTAGACTGGGCATACTCACTATGGAGCGAGGCAATCAGCTGACAATTTTCACAGGAACCTTGTATTTGAGCCATTTAGCACACAGACATTTTTGGACTAGACAGTCAAAAGCTGCGGATAAGCCAAGCGCTGTCATGATCCATAGAACGCGTCCCTTTTGGACTTCCTGGTCCCTGACACAACGGGGCTTGCACTCCTCAGTACTTCCAACATGGCTGTCTAACGTGGTACGCTTTCCACCAGCCTCCACGTCAGACGTAGCACATTCTATAAAGAGACCACGCCCCCGCACGTCTCAACGCTACCGCTTGTAGTGGCTAGACGTGTGCTCCGTAGTTCGCTGTAACTAATCTCTTGTTTCCTGGTTCCCGGACCCTCGATTCCCCCTCTACCTTTCCTTCCTCCTTATTCTGCCTTGATTCCCGGATCTCGTGTACCACCTCCGAGTACACCTCCCTCGTTTCCTGGACTTCCCGGAGATTCCAAGTACCCCTGGACGTTGAACGCTGAATGCACACTGGAACCAGAAGACGCTTGCTCGGGGTTGTACGAAACCCGATCCGTACTCAAGAAGACTCCTTCCAAGATTTCCAGCAAACATCAAAGTCAGGTGAGAAAGGGGGAAATCTGTGACAGATTGAGACGCCAAACGACCGAAAGCCGAAACGGACATGGAGGCGGCTGTTCAGGATCTCATGCGCGGCATGCAAGAATTAACGACCGAGGTGCAGAATCTGAAAGCGGAGAATGCCGCATTAAAGCAATTCGTTTTGTCCCGTGATTCCGCTACAAAGGAAAGCGTACTACTGGGCGGCATAGTTGATAAATACGATGGGTCTGCAAAAAACCTTTGTGGATTCATTGACTCCTGTCTAGTCCACTTTACCTTTAAGGCCTACTACTTTTCTACCCCCAGGGCTAAGGTGGGCCTTATCATTTTGCACCTTTCCGGGAATGCACTTACCTGGGCCACACCTTCAGTCAATTCTGGAGATGCCCTCCTGGATGACTACGATGGATTTATACAGGCTCTTAAGACCATGTTTGACCGCCCAGAACAGGTCTATAGCGCCCAGGAACGTCTACTTGATTTCCAACAAGGTTCCCAGGACATGCTGACGTATGTAACACGTTTTAAACAATTGGCTAAAGAAGCGGATTGGTCCTCAGAAGCATACTTTACTCTTTTTCGAAGAGGGCTAAATGAAGACATCAAAGATGAACTAGCCAGAGTGGTTCGCTCAGGTTCATTCCAGGCCCTTATGGATCTCGCTATGCAGATAGGCATTTGTATCCAGGAAAGGAAGACAGAGAAGAAGAAAACCAAAATGCCCTTCCAGAAAATTCCCATAGAGACCTCCTCAAAGTCTGACCCTACTCCTGCCTCGTAAATGACCCAGAACCCATGCAACTAGGGGCTTTCCGTGGACTCATATCCCCGCAAGAAAGGATGCGAAGGATCCACACAGGGTTATGTATGTATTGTGCTTTGGATAAACATCTAGTTAGAAAGTGTCCTCTAGCTCCTCCACGGCGTTCGGAAACACCAGCTCCCGATCCTAGATGGAGCAAGGCTTCGGGAGAGAGATGTTTGCTCCACGTCTATTCCACCCTTGAACTCTCCTGGACAGAACAATCTAGTGATATTACAGGCCTTTCTATCGCCATCCAAGACAAAGACCTACCCCATTTTGGCTTTGGTGGATTGTGGAGTCATGGGGATATTCATAGATCAAGATTGGGTCTTTAACCACCACATTCCATATGAAACTCGAGGCATCATGCAACCTGTGGAGGCTATCGACGGAAGGCCTCTTTCTTCAGGACCCATAACCCTACAGACCAAAGAGATCCAGCTCTCGATAAACCATCATCGAGCGGTGATCAAATTTGACATCATAAAGTCAGCTCATTACCCAATGGTACTGGGTATGCCCTGGTTACAGAAGCACAACCCATACATCAACTGGGCAGCAGGATCCTTGTTTCTTGGTTCAGAATATTGCATGTCCCACTGTCTATTCCTGGATTCCTCGTCGACATCTTCCGAAAGCACGCCAACAGACCAGCAAGGCCCATTCATGGTTTCAAATATCATCCAGGTTCCTAGGGCCTATCCGGATTACACTGACATGTTTTCAACTGCCATAGTTCAGGCCCTACCCCCTCACAGACCTGAAGACTGCGCTATTGATACCGAACCCTCAGCGGTGATTCCCTTTGGAAGGAGGTTCATTTTATCCAAACCAGAAAAGAGGGCCCTCCGAGAATACTTGCATACCAACCTTGAAAATAGCACCATACGACCATCCAAATCTCCAGCTGGAGCTTCATTGTTTTTTGTTCCCAAGAAAGACACTAAAGAGTTTAGGCCTTGTCTTGATTATCGTGGGTTAAATCAATGCACCCTCAAGGACCGCTACCCATTGCCCCTAATCTCAGATATCCTGGAAGTGGTGAGAGGAGCTGTAGTTTTCACAAAATTGGATCTCAGGGGTGCCTACCATCTGATCCGTATTAGGGAAGGAGACAAATGGAAAACAGCCTTTAGAACACCCTTTGGTCACTTTGAATACCTGGTCATGCCCTTCGGACTCGCTAATGCCCCAGCGGTCTTCCAACGTTTCATGGACAGGGTGTTTTCCGACATGCTGTTCCTCTTCGTCATAGTTTACCTGGATGATATCTTGATATACTCCAAGGACCATCTAAGGCATGAAGAACATGTTAAGGCAGTCTTACAACGGCTACGTGAACACAAGCTCCTAGCTAAACCCGAGAAATGCCTTTTTCATGTCTCTACTGTTAACTATCTAGGATTTGTCCTTAGTCCATAAGGAATTGGAATGGACCACTCAAAGGTAAAAGCCATACTATCTTGGCCTGTTCCCACTACCGTGAAACAGATTCAATCCTTCCTGGAACTTACCAACTTTTACCAGAAATGCATACCTTCCTTTTCTGAGTTAGTCCAACCGATCATTACATTGTTGAAGAAAGATACTCCCTTTCTATGGACATCAGCCCAAGATAAAGCATTTCAACGATTGAAAGCAGAGTTTACACAAGGCCCCATCCTGGCTCAACCTGATATTAATCGACCTTTCCTAGTGGGGACGGATGCCTCTAACTATGCCATAGGACCAGTGCTAAAACAGGAATTCAAGGACAATTTAGAACATCCCATTGCTTATCTTTCACGAACCCTGACTCCCAGCGAGACTCATTATTCCGTCTTGGAAAAGGAGCTGTTAGCCATCCGTCAAGCCTTCACAGAATGGCGTCATCTACTCCTGGGAGCAAAACATCCTGTTCAGGTCCGTACGGACCATCGAAATCTTCAAGTTCTACAATCGCTGGAATGTAGGAATAGTTGTCAAGCCCGTCGGGCCTTCTTCTTTGCCCAGTACCAGTTCCACATCCATCATGTCCCCAAATCACAGAACATAATTGCTGACGCCTTATCTCAACGTCCCAAATACGAAACTCTTGAAGATCGTTCCTTCCCGAAGATGTTTCCCCACACAATTTTTGTAGCCCAAGCAATCAGCCTCCTGGAAGACATTCGGATGCAAATCCAGTCCTCTGAGATCTGGAAGGAATTTACGGGGAAGAATCAATGGAATCTTAGAACAAGGGACAGGTATCTGTTCAAGGATAATGGCCTGGTCATTCCCACACAGAAACTACAACAACAGATAATAAACCTCTGTCACGATACCCTTCACTCAGGACATCGTGGCATCACCAACACCCTCCGTCTAATACAAAGACAATTTTGGTGGCCAAAAATGAAAATTGACTTTCAACTGTACATTCAAGCCTGTGCAGTCTGCAATCAAAACAAGCATGATAACAAGAGACCGGCGGGTCTCCTACTTCAACCTACACTACCGACAAGGCCATGGGAATTCATCGCTACAGACTTTATTGTGGAATTACCACCTTCCAGAGGTTACACGACTATCATGGTCACCACTGATTTATTCACCCATATGGCTCATTTTACAACATTGTACAAGTTACCATCTTCTTCATAACTCGCTGGCATCTTCCTGGAACACATATTTCGACTTCATGGACCCCCTTCCAAGATCATATCAGACAGAGGACCTCAATACATCTCTCAATTCTGGAAACACTTATGCCGTATACTAGGAATCCAACGTGCCCTCTCTTCAGGTTATCATCCACAGACTAACGGAGCTACCGAACGTGTGAACCAGTGCCTGGAGCAATATCTTTGTTGTTTCGCCACCAAGGTACAGGACGATTGGTCACTGTTAATACCTGTGGCTGAATTCGCCTACAACAATTCTGATCACTCAGCGGTCAAGACCAGCCCCTTTTTTGCAGCCAAGGATTCCACCCTTCGGTTCTACCTTCCATTCTCCCACATCCCACACCTGTACCAACAGTCGACTCCTGGATTGAAACTCTCATCAAAGTACACAAGGAAGCCAAAGAACACTTAGAAAAGGCCCAAACTCACACCAAGCATTATGCGGACTCCAAGAGAAGACCAGGACCTTCTTATGCAGTGGGTGATAAGGTCTGGCTATCCTCGAAACTACTGTCTCGACATTTACGGCCAAACAAATTGGCTCCCCGGTACTATGGCCCCTTTTCCATAAAGGAAATCATAAACCCAGTGGCCTTCCGGCTCAAATTGCCAGACTCCTGGAAGAAGATTCATCCAGTTTTTCACACTTCTTTATTGAAACCTTACATCTAGTCCTCCCGGAAGTCCTTCAGACCCAACCCCGTGGTTGTGGATGACCAACTGGAATATGAAGTATCGAGAATATGCGACTCCAGGTATAAACGGGGTCAACTTCAATACCTGGTTGAGTGGAAAGGATATCCTCCTAGTGAACGCACCTGGGAACATCCTCAAATCTGAATACCCCCCGATTAGTCAGAAGGTACCATCTCATACACCCGGGCAAACCTGGTGGGACAGGTTTTCGGAGGAGGCATGCTGTCATGATCCATAGAACGCGTCCCTTTTGGGCTTCCTGGTCCCTGACACAACGGGGCTTTCACTCCTTAGTACTTCGAATATGGCCGTCTAACGTGGAACACGTTCCACCAGCCTCCACGTCAGACGTAGCACATTCTATAAAGAGACCACGCCCTAGCGGCCCCGCACGTCTCAGCGCTACCGCTAGTAGCGGCTAGACGCGTGCTCTGTAGTTCGCTGTAACTAACTCTTGCTTCCTGGTTCAAGGACCCTCAATTGCCCCTCTACCTTTCCTTCCTCCTTATTCTGCCTTGATTCCCGGATCTCGTGTACCTCCTCCGAGTACACCTCCCTCGTTTCCTGGACTTCCCGGAGATTCCAAGTACCCCTGGACGTTGAACGCTGAACGCACGCTGGAACCAGAAGACGCTCGCTCGGGGTTGTACAAAACCCGACCCATACGCAAGAAGACTCCTTCCAAGAATTCCAGCAAACATCGAAGTCAGGTGAGAAAGGGGGAAATCTGTGACAAGCGAGGCCATATAAATTGGCATACCCTGGGTAGCTTTGGTTTTCTGCAATAGATGTTTTATCAGTTTAGAATTGAAGTATGTGCCGATTTCTTGACAAAAGCCCACCTGAAAGCGTGAAAGAGCAGTATTTGGATTCAGGGAGATGTTAAGATCCCTTAAAAGGAGAAAGGAAAACACTTTACTGGTGGAATCAGTAAGAACATTGGGCCTATAATTCCCAGGGTCCATGACATTTCCTTTTTTGAATATTGGAATAACAATAGACTCATTCCAAGACAACAGAGCATTGTTGGTAGCATATATCTTGTCAGAATAGGGCTTAAGAACACCATCCCAGAATTACGGGTCCTGTTTTATAAGAAAAGGTGGAAGGCCATCAGGGCCAGGAGCCCTTGAAGGTTTAAGTTTATTTATTTGTGATCCACCGTTGCCCAAGGGCAGGGCTCATCACAAATAGGTTGTTCATAGACACTGGCATAGCCAACAGCCATAAGGGGAAGGGTATCAAATGTGTTAGCATAGTACGAGACCCATATGCTTTCTTGTAAGGATCCCACTCTGGAGTCATAGGCGGAATCCTGAATTTTATTTATACATGCACAAAATTGTCTATTATCGTAATTAAGAAGTATCTTCATCATGAACTGGTTATCTTGCTGATAAAGATCTTATTTAAGTACTTTGACAATGTTCCTATGTCGGGTGATCTCCTTAGTCCTAGGTCTGTGATATTCACTGTCAGATAGTCTCAAGCCCCTAAGTTGCTTTATTGCCTGTCTCTTGGACTCCCTAATTCTGGGATCAAAACGATGAGTATGAGGGACCAAAGGTGGGGTATTCCTGCCAGTGGAGGCCACATTGATGCCCTCAACAATGCATTACTAATTGTTATACATTAAAACTAGAGCTAAGAAAACAATAATGGTACATCATGGCAATAATTGCATTAACTGTCCAGAGGGAAATAAGAAATTCCAGCCAATAACTGACGCACATACTTAATATCACCCACAAGGACAAAGGATATGTTGTATGTGAGCTTGGGTTTGAGCCTGGTAAATAGAATGCACACCTAATTAGGAGCAATTTATCAAACCAAATAGAATGTATAAGAATGTTATAACTGTGAACAAAGTGATGTCAATATACTGTTATTAAATTATTACATCTATACGGAATGAAAAAACCACATGCCTCTTCTAATCAAAACTCTAAATATTGTGAAGAATCCCGAAGATCCCTCACCAAAACCCTGCCTAAAGTCTCCTCCAAGGTGACCCCGAGAGGGTAGATGCTTCCTGATCCCAATACTGGGGGGTGATGTACTGCAGGTGGATCACCTGGGTGGAGACAGGGCCTAGGGTAGTGAGCAGAGTCTGCAGGATGCGACACAGTATTTTTCCTCTAAACGGTATTCCCTTACCATCATGCCAGAGGAGGTTATGGCTTATAGTCATTTTAACACCTCTCACCCTCCTGTCAAAGATGAGATGGTACATTCTAAGTTTATAACATCTTTATAACATCTAAGCCTATTACATCAAAAGAACCAATTATTTTTAAATTCCAAAGGCTCACTACTAGAAAGAATGGAAATGTTGCTTTATCTACTTCTTCTTCCTCTAAAAAGGTTAAAACCAACAATCCCTCTTTTGAAAATACTAAGCAAATTAAATCTAACCTTAATTTTATAAGAGAAGTGTAAAAACATAACTTCACTTAAGTGAACTACATATCCCATGATGCCATAGGGACTGACACGAAGAAGAGGGTGGCAGAGGCATGCAGAAGTGAAGGACAGGCAAGTAGGCCTACCAGCCTTTTCTAGGGTCAGGCAATTAACAATAAGGGCCATCACCTGAAATGAATGCCTCACCTAAGCAGCATAAAAGGCTGCAACAGGAGGGGGGAGTAGATTGGAGCTGGAGCAGGAACCCGAAGGCTGGCAGTAGTAGCAGAAGGAGAAGAGCACAAGGCTGGCAGTTCACGAGGAAGTGTGTTCACTTAATGGACACTGGGGCAAGAAGAAAGCAGATTTCACCTGCAAGTCCTGTGAGAGTCATGTGAACACAAACCCTGCTGTCATAGCTGCACTGAGAGAGGCGTGTCGACGTTGAAAGTCTTCCCATGTGCGCCTAATGACTGTGACTGCAGAGCCAAGTCTGTGCTGCAACCCGAGGCCTGTGTACTGAAGCAAGCCGAGGGACAGGGTAGTAATGAGACTCCCCGTGGTTGAGGCCGGACTGAAGACACCTGTGCTGCCGAGGGGTGTGGGTTCCAAGAGTGCCTAAAGTAGTAGCAGAGCCTGAAGAAGTCAGGAAGTGGAAGCAGCCTACAAGCACAGTGTTCCTGGAACCAGTGAGTGAAGCTCTGTATGCAGGTACACTTTGAAAAGCTAGCCGGTAACTGTTACCAGCTTAATAATACCTTGCATAAGCGTGGACACGCAGAAAAGTTGTGCTTTAGCGTGACGAGTTCAGCTAACGATGAGAATGTATCTCGCGTAACTCTAATGCAAGTCAGTGTTTGCGTACAAAAGAAGTCTTATCGCCATTGTTGAACTTTTGAAATGTTACTGGAGTGGTCGCGTGACTCCACTTAAGAAGGGGAATGCTTTTCCAGATCACTCGGAAACTTAAAGCTGACTTTCACAATTGGTTAAAAGGTTTATTACATCAAAACAAGGTTGTGTGCGAACAATTGTGAATCCCGATTGGAGTCAGAGTGTAACTACGTGATAATATAGGGGAATACAATTTCGTGTGTACCTGAATCTCTTTCTGTATTGAAGCAAGACCCTTGTAACATTCACAACAAATAGAAGATAGAAGTAGTTAAACTCACGAGAAGAGCAAGCATTGTCCAAGCTAGTAGGCAAATCCTTCGTATAGTGAAACTAGCCCTGTTAAGAACTATTCACCCGCATTCTGAGAGTGTTAAAGTTGTTAAAAGTCCAGTGTCCTTTAATACAAGTGTGACTTTGTTATCCCAAGCTGGACATGTGGCAATACAGCTTAAAGGTAGCTAGTGGAACCATGAAGGTGTGAATGAAGCTGGGGAAGGGAGCTGGGTGCTTGTAAAAAGATCAAGTCAACAATCTGTAAGGCTGCGACTGTTGAAGCTAAGGAGAAGCAGTCTAGAAGCAGAGGAGGACTACATTGGAGGTAAAAAGACAGGCAGAAGAGGCAAATAGGCTGCCCTTTTCTTATAGCTCAGGAAAGAAGAGTGCCTTGCCTACGTGTGGAGGTTGAGAGTCTCATCTTCAAACACCTTATAATTTTACAGTATCAAGCTGGGGTAGACCTAATTGAACTGTTGTTGTACATTGCTGTCAGTGCATCCTACCTTGAAGCTGATTACAGTTAGTAGTAGACTGTGGAGCTAAAGAGCCTGCTCTCCCATTAACAGCAGTAGAAGGGGGTTGCCAAGAGGAAAGCAACACCCTAAGAAGAAGCATCCTTACAAGTATACTAAAGACACTGCAGAGGTCAAGAATACCAAGGAAGTTGTTGAAGCAGAAGTTGTCTCTTTGTTTAATAAACTGTGGCAAACCTATCCTGGAAGAAGGACATCCAGGATCACCATTGGTGCTTTTTTTCATAGCTGAACTTGGAAGAGGAACCTTTCAACAGAAGGCTGCAGAATTGTTGCCAGTGGGGGTTTGTTTGGTGAACTTTTATTTCCTTTTGAACCTTATGAGAACTGGCTCAAGACTTTACTTTCCTTTTGAACATTTGGGAGAAGGTGATTTTGATTAATCCTGGGAAATGATCTACCCAGGACAGGGGAAGGTCATTCAAGCCATTGGCTGGTTATTATTTCATTTATGTTGTTCATGTTTTATCTTGAATTGTTTGTTGTTTAGTGTGAGGGCCAGTTTTGTTGATGCTAGGAGTTAATCCCTTGAACCTTAGAAAAGGTAGGGAACTCCCTGATAAAGTAGGTTTAGCAAGGTTTAATTTGCACTTTTCACTTTCGATAAAATGTTTAATTTGTCCGCCTCGCATTACTAACCCCTCACAATATACAGTGGACATTTTGCAAATAAAGACACCAGCACTGGTTAAATAAGAGTTGTCTAAGAGTACAGATGTTTTGTGTTTAATTGCATGTCTAAACAATTATTTTTGTTTATTTTGACATATAGTTTATGGAAAAAGGTGTTTTCCTTTTCTGAATTATGTTTTTCTCATTTGTGTTGTATGTCAATAGGAACTCCTATTGCCACAGAATATTGAAATGCTTTTTAAGGGCTCAAGTATCTGAACAAAACATAACATTTCATGCATGGGCAAAAACATTAATTACTATTTTAAGGAAACACCTAAGTGAATGCCACTATAAAGCCTGAACCTAGTGTTGGTGCAGGCACAATGTTTAGAAAAGTTATGATGTGGAAAAGAGAATACAGTACTGGCAATAGTACCATATCGTTTTTCAGAGGTCTAATTACTTAGCGTTTCAATGCCATCTCATTCCAAACAAAGAAACTCTTTCTTTTAAGCACCTTTTGAGGAGCACGTGATTAGGCACAGGTGATTTGCATCTTTCTACTTGTGAACTATATTCTGTTGTGGGCATGAGAGCCCACAAATTCTCCAAAGCGTGCCCCCATTTTGCTTCCTCTTTTGATGTGGTTTTGCAACAGGAAGTCCCCATTTCCTCAAGGCACATTCTTGTTAGACATCTAATTTAGGTGGGTGTAATTTCTTCAGTTTGGCATTCAGAACCACCAGAACTTCAAGGTGGAAGCCTGGCATCCTTTCTCTTTAACGTGTGGTTGAGGAATTGGGTAGTCGCCATTTCTCGGAGGCATTTTCCTTAGGTAGCTTCTTTGCACAGTGGGGGATGTGGAGGTAGAAATTGCTATTCTATTACACCAAGATGATTTCGTAATAGGGAAGCATCAGTACTCCCAGGTGGCTTTCCATGTCATATGTGCTCCCGGTACTCAAAAGGTGTCCACCCAATGTATCTGGCACAGATGGGCGCTAACATTTGCAGCTTTATACAGAGAACTGCCATTACTCCAGGGTGGATTTTCTTAGTTATGTGAATTTAAGGATTACCACCACTCCAAGGACATTCTGTAATTGGGAGCCCCTGGTACTTCAATGCAATCTGGATTTCTGCAGGTGAGAGTTGGAGATTGCTATTACACCAAGGCATTTGTTCAGCTGTTTCTTCACCACCTTCACTTGACCTCTGCCATCGTGTTCCTGCAGTTGCAGTGAGTGCTACATGGCCATTCCCCCTCTGGGAGTGATCTAGTATAGCTCTTACTGTCTTGGCTCGCTCTTCCCCCTCGTGTGATGGCAAAGGTCCACCTGCCTCTTATAGACCCTTCGCTCTTGCATAACATAATGATTGTGTTGTATTTTGGGTGTTGTGTCAGTCTTTCTCCTTTCTATTTAACAAAAGAAAGGAGGTGTAGCGTATCCTTTTGTGAATGAACGAGATGCAAATGTGGATCGTCTTGTGCAAGGGTCCTGCTGGTCATCCCTGCCTGCTGTCAGAATATCAGTGAGTGTATGGCGGCTCAGTGAATACTGGCTATGTGATGATGTGTGGTGTACTGAGACTATCGGTTGGTAGCTGAGCTGTATGCCGAAGGATGACACACCATTCTCCTTGTCATCAACGTAACTAAAGAGTAACTAGAACTTGAATATATTGTAAGAATAAAGCTACATGATTTCTACACTTTCATCCCTTTTCTTTGGACCTGCTGAATGAGTAACCTGAAATACAATATTGTTCCTGGCCCTTCTAGGCACTCTACCAGGCTTATTCATCAGCCTGGCCATGGGGTGAAGGACTTTAAATTGGAGATTTTTGTCCTAACACCTTGCTTGGGTATACCTGAGCCCTGTGAACCTTCCTAGGCAGATTGTTCACTTTCTCATCCTGACGCGCTTCAACCTTCTCCTTCGTTCCTACTGTCTCCCCTTCTGATGGTCACCAAGAACATCCTCAACATTTACTAGTTCCTCCTTCAGATGTTATATACCCTTCTCCTAATCAATTCCTACCATCTATTTCTTGTGTTGACCAACCTCCTCCTCCTCCTTTCTCTTGACCATGTTCTACTGATCTTCACCAACCTCGTTCAGATTTTGTTTCGGCCACGTCCACCTGTTTGCCAGCCTCCTTATTTTCCTGGAACACCTCTGCCTTATGTTAACCAAACTCCCTCCTGAATTTCATCTAGTACCTCTTCCTCATATTTGCAAACTAATCCTTATTCTCTACCTTCTCCTGATATTTACCAGCCACATACTTATTCTCCCCCCAAATATCCAACCTTACTCTTCAAATGTTTAGATTATCCAAACCTCTTTCTACACTCCAAACCCCTCAGTCTCCTCTCTAGACTTCTCTTTTCTTCTAGACTCCTTCTCTCCAACCAGCACTCGCCATCAGCTCTTTCTCCAAACATCCACACAGCCTGGTAGAGTCTGGGCTTAAATATCTCTGTAACTCCAGCCCGAGTTCGATCTGACAGTCTACACTTATCATGTCAAATTAATGAGGAACTGACAAAGGCTGGGGGTCAACGGAATCAACTAGGCTCACTAATCGACTGGGAAGGTGGACAAAGACTTTAAATGGCTGCTCCACTATCTTGGATTTCAAATACATCTTTGCTCTGGGAGGCAGGGAGGCACATGAGCAGTGGCATTTCACTTAAATGTGACCGGTAAGTGTGTGGTAATTGATTTCACGTTTCTGGCTTCGCCTGTGCCCACAGTGTCAGGATCCAGAGTAGAGAAGGTAGGCGAAAGAGGAACTGGATGGGAAAAGGACCAAAAGGTGGATGGGAATCTGGCCCAGGTGGACATTGGGCAGTTAAGAGACTGAGGAGTAAACGTCCCGGTTAGTTCCTGGACATAGCACATGTTTATGTAGTGTGCACTACCAGGAGGAAGACACATGATGCAGGTTTGAGAGAGGAGCCAGCAAGTACAAAATGTAGAAGTGCTTTATTTTTGTTTCAGGGTATAGGTTATAAGAAGAGGGAGAATATAGGGAACACCCTCCTCTCAGCTGTGTCTCCCATCCTGAATGACTAACTGTCCTCCGTGGAACCCTTAGGGAACCCAGGGTTCCACCATTAACCAGCATTCCATGGCTTGCATTGCAAGCCCCACACTACAGTGTACATCAGGTACCATTCCAAGATGGCCACAGGTGGACATATTTGAGGAAAGATATAGAGAAAGGAATAGCCTCTTAGGGGATTGGATGGGACTATAAATCACTGGAACTAGCGGGAAGAAGTTGCTTGGCGACATTATTCTGTGGATCTTCCCTCAGTTCCATCCCAGCTCCTTGCAGATTATTTTTGTTTACGTTCCAGTGTTTTTTTGACAGTTCAGTCCTCTCCGCTTGTCTCGCTCCTGGGCTATAGCCTTGCTTGTTGACACTCATTTTTCCTGCTTCTTTTTGTGTGGTTTTTTTCTACACCTGGTCTTTCCGCTTCTGCTTCCATACTTCTCCTTGTCCCACCTTCACAGCCTTCCAGATTTTCTCTGCTATGGTGTTGCTTCCCATAATGCTGCACTGGCACACTTCTAAAGGGTGTCGCCAGCACTACGATGCAGCACGCCGCCTCAGCCTTACGTGGTGGCTTCTTCTGCTGTGCATTCACTCGCGTACCGTGCATTCTTCCCTGTTGAACCTCTCAGACTTGCCCTCTGGGTCCGGTCCAGAATTGCCATTTTCTCACTAGGATTTAACATTGTAGTGGCAGTTTTTCCCTGATGCGTTAGGATTCTTGTCTGCCTTTCCTTGTGAACTACAGAGGACAGGAAGGGGCTGGTAGGTGGCACCCGTACACCCTCTACTGGGTATCTTCTAACACCTCCCCTGTACAAAAGTCAGTACTAATTGATGCTGACCTCTAATGTGTGTTCTTTTACAGTCAATAGGGATCCTGCTCCTGAACCTCCCTCGTTTTGCTTCCTCCCTCCTACTGAGCAGTGGGACTGCAGAGAGCTGTAGGGTCCGGTCTTAAGGAAGGGGTTGGTGTCCAAGTCTCCTTTTCAAGGCACAGAGGTCTTGTGGGAGATTTGTAAGTTCTTCTGATACATATGTGAGCTTGAATCAGGGGTGGACTGCCTTAAAGGGAACTCTGGAGATTTCCCGGTAGGCCTCTGCACCCTGGCCCTCTTTTGTGTGGTATTTTCCAATTTTCCCATAGGAAAGGGGTTGGGCTATATGAAAGTGTGTAATATGGGGCCACATTGAACATTATTTCCAGGGCCTCTTTTGGTTCCCAGTCACCCCTGGCTTGAATTCACAGAAGAATGTACAAAGGGGCCCTAGTACATGTGTGCGCTACTATGTGGGACAGTGATGTCACCTGCAGCGTTCTCTATGTTTTTCCTTGACCGCTTGGTGTACCAACCTCTTAAAGGGACAGTGTTGCTGATGCTTGGCTCTGGGGTCCCCTGGCTGGTGGAAATGGAAGGCCCGAGGCCTATTCTGGAGCCAGGCTGTCTCTCTGATACGTCTCAAAAGACCGTTGCCAATGTTATTGACTCTGTGTGACAGTCCCCCATGGAAGGGGCTAAGTGTGGGTGACCAGGCAATCCTCCTCATACTACACACAGCCCTGTTTTCCTCAGACTTGTGGAGGTCCCCAGCCCCCTCGGGCATCCCAGTAGACGTTTCCATAATCAGACAGGGGATTTCCTCACAGTGCAAATAAAAGAGAAACGGACAAGTACCTCCACCCTGCTACTTTCATGTGAGTGATATGTAGTGCACCAGCAATGGAACAGAAGAAAATAAAAGCACATACACGTATTTAGCAACTCCAACCAGTGAATGTACCTGAATTGTTCAGTCCTTCATTCACTTTATTTCTGAAACGGATGCACTTCTGCTTAAGGCACTGTAGCCATGTCAGTCTTATTTCTACTTGTTTGTCTGGTGAGGATATTCAAAGCCCCTTTTCTTCACCGGTGTGGTTTAAAAAAAGAAGAGCCCAGACGTGTGTATTTATTTTTTCCAAATGATTGGAATATGGTTTAAATGTATTCCGGGATCCTGCTTTAATGTTCCAAAGGTTATGCATTTTAATGACGCTCACAAGATGGAGAAATACATACTTTAAAGAGTAAGTGGTTTCAAACTCCATAGTTATGTTTTCATGCCATAAACATGTATGTTTGCAAAGAGGGCAATCTTGCAGCCGACGGGAAGCCTACTTTGGTAAAGTCAACTGCAGAAAGAAACATTTAGCACATCGCCATGGAAACACATGTAATAATTCCTGTCTGCGAGTCAGAAAGTATTTGTATTTGTATTTTATTTATTTGCAGCGCGCGCCAGGCCCAGAGGCATCAGGCACGAAAACTTAAAGGCAACTGCATAAATATACAATAGATGTGAACTTGGGTCACGCTATAAGACATACATTATTAGATGAACTGGGATCAAAGTGTTACACAGTCGGAACGATCTTGAGCAAGTTTTCATGAAGACAACATAAGTTAAGCAAGGCATAATTTACAATAGGTTAGTGGAACAAAAGAGCTAAAGCTGGCGACAAAATAACTTTGAGGCTATTGCTGAGATCAAGGACTAAGTCAGATTTGAGCAAAGAGCTATGATTTAATTTTCTGTTTGAAGGAATTAAATGAAGGCTCAGATCTGATGGTAGTGGGGAGAGAGTTCCAAAGCTTGGATGCCAAGACAGGGAAGCTCACACCCCCAGATTTTTTAAGTTTAAATCTGGGCAAAGATAGGCTGTGTGTCTGAGCAATTCTTTGAGGTTGGGTGGAAGTGTGTAGAGAAAGGCGGTTGGATAGGTAAGAGGGGGGCTTGTTGGCCAGGCATTTGTGAGTAAGGGCAAGTGTTTTCAAAGAAATTCTCTGCTTGGCAGGGAGTCGATGTTGATTGCTTCTGAATTCAGAGTTATGTTGGTTTCTAGGAATGTTTAATGCCGCTCTGATGGCATTGTTCTGAGTGATTTGCAATTTGTTCAGGTTAGCATGGCTAGTACCCAAATAAAGGGCACTACAATAATCAATCTTAGACATGATGAGAGTTCTGGCTAAAGCGATGCTATCGGGGGTAGTTGGAAAAGGTCTGCAGGCTGCAAAAAGTTTACAGGTATATGCCGACGTTGATCTGAATGCGTTAGTTTGTCGCGTCAGGGACAAAGTGGAGTCGAGATAGATACCTAAAGTTTTGGTGTCCTTGGAGGCCTAAATGACGCTGCCCTCTATGATGAAAGACTGATAGGAGTGATCTAATTTATTAAGACATTGAGTGGTGCCCAAGTTGAGGAGCTCTGTCTTGTCATCATTGAGGCAAAGTTCGTGGCAAAAGTAAACTCATCATTGAGGCAAAGTAAACTCCATTCAGTAAAGACGTTCTGTGAATTCCACGTTGATGGCAAATGTACCCTGTGCAAACCACACTCATGAAGGAAAGGTGCCGTGAAACGGATGCACTTCTGCTTTAAGGCACTGCAGTCGTGTCCGTCTCATTTCTACCTGTTTGTCTGCTGAGGATCTTGGAACATGGAGGGACCTCTTGAGCTCATTGGCCAGTAGAGGTTTGTGCCTCTAGGGTCACTATTGTTTTCCAATTTACTTTTTCTGAGCATCAGATTCCACTTTCTTGAAGAAAAAAAAACTGTGCTAAATGGGGCAAGGATATGAAGGAGGATTGATATTTTAAAGTAGGGCCTGCAACCTTTGGCTCTCCAGATTTAAAGAATATGTTGCTGTGTATTTAGACTGCTAACACCGGAGCTGCTGCTGGCTCGGGGCCCATCTCATCCGAAAGGGTTGAAAGGCCTTGACGCTGTCCCAAGTGTGCGATGGAGGAGTGTGATTGATGTATGTAACGTCCGGAGCTGCACTCGCCTTTGGTTAATGGCATTGAAAATGAGTGTCTAATCCCCCCTAAGGGATGGCAAGCTCCAGAACATCTGTTAACAAGAGTCAGATTGTTTTTCTATGGGTTCGTTTTATGTTTGAGGCGTTTTTGTGAGGTTTGCAAAATCAAAGCCTATTGTTGCATGCATTTTAACATGTGTGCTCCACACAATACAAATCCCTGGATCAGCTGAGCACACAATCGCTGTTTGGCTTTACTGTTTCCCAGAGTTTGAGCTGTTCTCCGTGGGCGCTGTTTCCTGGAGACTTTCTCTGGTTGAGATTACACGTTCACACAGCTCAGATGCTTGGATCCGAGCACAACACGCCCTACTTCAAAGTCTTGCTTTCAAAGAGAGGCAAGAGTGAGTCACAGCAAGCATTTTGGGGAGTCTGTCTCTTTATAGCCAAAGTTAAGTAGCTTTAGACATGGGCATCCCTAAATCCCCACAATATGGTGATGAAACAGTAAGCCGCAGGCCCAGAAGGCATAGACCCCTGTCCAAGCTGCAACAGCTGGGGACAGACAACCAGGGACCTTGCACTGAACATCGCAGAACATTCGTAAACAGTATAAAAGAGGGGATGGCTGAACATGTCTGCAGTGCCAGATGTGCAACTTTTTGTATGCGGAAAAATAGATTGATTCGCTTCCTAAAACGGTTCTCTACTGCATGAATGCACAACCTTATTTTCTCCAGCAATGCATATTTAAAAAACACATTTCTGTTTTGGCTCCAGCTTTGGTGTTTCCTCATTGGTTTACCAGTAACAGTGAAATAGGCTTCTTAAAAGATAATGCTTCTTTTCTTACCGTCAGTCTGATTGCACGTTTGTACAACATGGTAACTGCGTTTAGTATATTCAAAATACTGCTTGCGTAATTTCAATATACAGAATGCAGTCAATACTACATGGTGCGGAATTTAAATACCACCTGGGATACACAATGAGTAATTTGAAGAACTGTTGAGTCAATAAGTGTTTAACAAGACTGTTTATTGTGCAAGAATTCCAAAAGTAAAAGTCGTATTCTCGTTGAGCTGATGCAGTTTGTATACATCAATACAACACTCTTCATTCAACACAATGATTCGTTTCTTGCTTTATGCTTTTTTCAGTATTCATAATTGCTGTTTACTTGATCAAAAAGGAATATCTAGTGCCTTGTCCACTTGTATATGGTGACTCAATGCATTCTTATTGTCAGTCTTGATTTAAAGAATTTAAAGAAGGATATCATTTAGTAAGGCGCCCCCCGTAGACAGGATGACACACTCTGGCTCAGATTCTCAAAACAAAGGCAGTTTAAAACGTGGATCGAGGCCAGCCTGGCTTTCCATGTTAAAGTCACTTATTCCAGCATTACAAAGGTTCTTTCACAGTTCAACACAAAGTTTGCGTAGGTCTTCTTCTGTCGGGCTTGGACCTCTCAAAGCTATAACAGTTCACATAGGTCTCCCTCAGCCGGGCTCAGACCTCGCAATCACAGCCCTTGCAGGGGTTCCCTCCCCCGAAGCTTAATTCACATTCGTTAGGGTTTCCCTTCCCCAAACTTTGCACACTTCCGGTCTCCTTCATTCCAGCTCAGACCTTTTACTGATGTCGAAGACTTTCGAATGTGCAAAGCTTTTACTATGACCCTCCCCAGGACCACTTCCACTTTCACTTCAGCCCACACTCTTATGTCATTTGCCCCAGTCTCTCTTGGTTTTAGTAGTTCAGTACCATAAGCACAAACGTTCAAAGAAATCTTTCCCTTTAAGCATTCACCTTTTCCTTTCCCCTTATGCCGGGGTTAATCTTGACTATTACGCATTTCAGAGTTCTTTCACTTTACCGCTTTATAACAAAACATTTCACATTTCACTGAGACTTTCGAATCAGCTACTTTCTTTCGCCGGACCACTCCGCTACTCTGTATCACTGGCTTCACAGTAATCAGATCATCTCTGGTTAGCTTTCATTCGCTGTCATGATGCCTGCCCCCGGAAGACCAGACCAGGCCCAGCAGCCCCGGAGCCAGGCATCATGCCACTTGGAACATGCCCAAAAGCCCCAGTTAGGGGCTGTTTGGGTGCAGTCCTGGCGCCTATAGCGCCAGGCTCATAAAGATAAAGTCAGTCCTGGCGCCATGGGCGCCAGGCTCATTATTGATAACTTACCTGAAGCAGACCATGCTGCATACTCACCTGAGACAGACCATGCTGCATGAGGACTCAAGCCAAATGAGGCTTAGGAGGGACTATTTTACTGAAGGGACTATTTTGTTACTTGTGTGGGGCTGTGGAAGAATACTTACCTGGAACTTCTTCCAAGGCTATTTAAACCACGCCCGGACAGCCACACGTGCTTCGCGTTATTCTGCTTGCTGCAGCGTAACGCTCACCGTGTTTTCAGCAGCTCCAGTCTTCAGCCACGCCCGCTTCAGTCCTGGGACTCCTGAAACAAGAAGAAAAGAAGGATAAAGGTTAGAACAGGAGTTTTAACTTTAATCCTTACCTGAATCCTGATCCATCTCGCCAAGGAGCTGAAAGACAGAAGTCTTTGAAGCATCGCTTCGCATTCCTACGGCGCCGCGCTGAACTCACCTGCTTGGCGGTACTTCAGCATTCCATCACGCTCTCTCCATCTCGCGGCCGCCCTCCGACCCCTAAGGAGACAAAGACAGCAAGGTGAGCAAGGGGACTCTCTAAGGCTATACAAGCTACCCCCAAGGACTTACCTGATTTACCACGGGGGTCTCACCTCATCTCGGGTTGGCGCAGTCAACTCTGCTTCATCGCCGTACCCCGGCCCCTAAGGGGAAAACCACAATAGACTTACCTGAATCTTACCAATTGCCATTTGGAAATCTTCGAGTGGATTAATCGGCAACCTGCAAGGAATCGGACAGAGTGAAGATCAGACATTTGAACTCTTATGAACAATTGGACTTTAGAGTCAATACTGGAACTCACCAATTCCTCTATGCCAGTGAAGGAACTGGTCATCAACGCGCCCCTGCGGTCGACGCAGGATGGAGAGCTCATCCTTCCAAACCATCAGATGAGACTAAGGAGGGGACATCAAGAGTGATCTGTGGGAAGACAACGGGAGTGGGGAAGGTGGGTTGACACTCAATTCCACGGGTGGTTAATTCCCCTTCTCCTTTGCAGAAGAATATTCCTGCGAGCCAGACGAACTAGGCTGAGCGGGCCAGTCCAGTCAGTCATCTCGGCGCTACACGTCACGCTGGTGGAAACAACAGCGGCCCAGTTCCGGTCGACGCCCCCGTGGGAACCAGGTGAGCGTAACATTCGCGTCATATCAGCATGTGCGCAACCTTCACTTGTGAGATACACTGTTGCGGCTTCAATCTTTCTTTGACACAAACCGGCCTTTCATGTCTTTCACTAACTCACTGGTTGTGCACGTCTCAGCGGCTTTGATTCACGAGTCAAGGTTAATACCACAGGCTTGGCCTTGCCTCCCCAACTCTGTCGTTCACCGGGGAGGGTCGCTGGCATCCTTCAAACACAATGCAGGTTTCTCATTGTCTACGATTTGGCTTTCTCAGCGACTCCTTCACGGTGTCCTGGAAGCAACAACCTTCTGCAGGGATCTTCAGGGTTTCCCTACCCTTTGGTCTAATCCATCGATCGGTAGTCCTGCTCCAATAGCTTCATCTTCGCCCCAGAAGTTCTGCTCCTTCTTGTGTTCCACCTTACTCAGAGTGCGTCTCTATGTTCCACCTTTTATCCATGTGGGGAGAGCTAATAGGTATCAATGTATGTGATTAAAGTCAAATGCCTGACTTTGCCTGACCTGATTAGCAGGACATGTCCAATGAGATGTGAAAGTGTTAACCTCTTTACTCTCAGTCACCTTCTTCCACAGCCCAGTGTTTGTGTAGAAGGGGGGGGAGTTGGGACATTGGAGGATCCATAAAATAGGATGGGGCGTGAGTACAGGAAAAGAGGGAATACCGAGTCTCACCATCGGTTGCCCCACCCCCACTCCCTGAAGGCCCCTCACCCAGGTGATCCTACCGCACTGATCCGCCCCCAGGTTCTGGATCCAAAGGCGATGGCTGTGCCCTGGCCATCTGAGAGAGAGAACCCTGCCGTCTAGTAAGTGAGTCACCCTTTGATTTCTCACAATGTAGAAGCACAATTGCAGGATCAAGCAGAGTCCCCGTGGAGAAACTGACATGTCAGTTAATCACTTTGACATCATTCCAAAATGACAGACCATCAGCCTCCGCCAATAGAGGAATCGGCACGACCAATCACAAAGTGGGGAAAAATGAATACCTGCACCTTAGACGCTTAATGAAAGTACATAAAACACATGAAATAAACCATGTGAGGCCGGGTGAAAATCAATACCTGGACAAACCAAATATGAGTAAAGAAGGGAACCACGCATGAGTCTTATTAGAGTCCTATAAATGCGCTCAAGGGGGGGGCATGGAATATCAGTAAGGTGATCCTGGAGAGGGAAAGAGCTGGCAATGAGCCAGAGAGGAAACAAGCCAGAAGACTGTTGAGGGCTACACCGTCAGACCCTGACTGAGACGAACACAAAGGAGAAAATGCTGCTGCAAGTCCACTTGGTGCTAAATCTCAGACTTTTGCAGGAGCCAGAGAAACATTAAGAAAACGAAGAACATGTTAACGCCGAAAGCCTTATCCCAGGAGACCCCTAGACATGTGTTACAGGTAATACCCTAAAGAGAGGGCGAATGGAATTGTTGCTGGGCAGAACCTGCCTAAGACCATGTCAAGAAGCCGAGGAAGGTGACCCAGGACTTAAATGTGATAATATATATGGAAAGGACACATAATTTCAGCCTTAGAAGTGAAAAAGCGAGTAGGGTGCAATATGCATGAGATTGAGTGAAGAAGCACACTGGGAGTTATAACTCAGACTTTGTGTATTAAAAAAGGGAATTCAAACACAGACACAGAGTTCATTAGATATGCCCTTTCGAATTTGTAATCTTGACACTTTCCAAATAGCATTCCCCTGGGAGTTTTAGTTAAACTAGACCTACAGGACTCTACCCCATTCTTCACCTGTTATTAGATTGGATCTCCCGGCCTGCACAGGCAAGGCCTACCTTAAGGGTGGTGCATCGGAATCGGACTGAGGAAGAGTGGAAAACTCACAAAGCTAACAGACTAAGGATTACCCCCCACCCCCACACTATGCAATGCAATCCACTCCCAATCAGCTTGAGCTATATAGGTTGCTTTGGTTTAGTTAGAGACAAATCCATTGTCTTTGAATGCATTGACCACTTCTAACCTATTCTTTTGCTAATAGAAGGCAAATAATCACATATTGCTTCATGTGTTCTCTTGTTCACTTTGTCATACACCATTGGGCATTTTGGATCAGATCATGGTAGGACAGGTATACAATTACAAACTCTTTCTTTTTCAGATGCTCCCGGTAACTAAGACTTCCAATCCCATTGCGCAGTGGGACAAAGCCATATATTTTGGGTAGAGTGATGAGGTTGGGTTGACCATGTGGGCCAAGTGCCACCACCCGCTCTGTGATGTAGGGCCCGCAGGTGGTACACTTAGGATCTCCCAGGCTCCCCATCCTCAGATGAAACTCCCACTCCTCGGATTCTAGGACCCTCAAGAAAGGATTGCACAGAACCCTGTGAGGGATGAAGACCTTGAGAGGTTGGTTATGCAATATTAGCATAAGAGACTGGAGGTCCTGGCTGAAAGAACTCACCTGACAGGATTAAAAGAGATAGGTATTTTTCAAGGGAGGGGCAGTCAGGAATTGTAAATCACTGAGCCCCACCCCATTAGCATACCTTCTGTTTCCCATAGTCTTCAGAGTAAAAGGGGTTGTTCATCCCTTTTGTTTAAGATTCCTCCTATCCCTTCCTAAATGGTTTACCTCGTTAACCCCAATTTTGATCTACTGACCCACCAAATGAAGCTGCATTGTTAATCCTGATCCTGTGGACCCCTTGTACTCCATGGATCTATAACTCACCAAACTCCAGTGGAAGTAGGCTAGATATGATAGCAAAGTGTGTTTTTCCATAACCAAGTATGACATGAAGATGTATTGCGCAAGCAAGTTGGTCATATGTACAACAGCATCATCAAAACACAAGCAATAGTAGTAAACTTCACTGATAGGTGGGAATGTGGGGTTCCTCAGCTCCAAACAGTTGAGCATGCAACAATGGGGGGATTTGCAAAAAGATCAAAATCGAGTAATCAACTTTCATAAGCAGACATACAAGCAGGAGAGAATGTTTGAGGGCCTGGAGGAAAAATAGAGAAGAGATCTTCTAGCTGCTAGAAGGGGGCCCGCCAGAAGCAAACACAGTGAAGATGTGGAAAACAAAATGGCAGACTGGCTTTTTAGATTTCAGTCAACTGATCCTTGCAGGGATGTGCAGACTAATCGGAAGCAGCTGCGGAGCACTATTTGAATTTTGGTAGCCACGCCCCATGCTCATATTCTTGTTGCCACTCCGTAGCTGAACACAGTTCAGGATTTGCAGGCCCTGCGGTAGGTCCACAGTGCTATGAAGGCAGTCAACATTTAACACTGAAGGTGGGAGTTTGTAGGAGGAAAGCATTAGCATTTCAGAGTGGTAAGGAGTACAAAACAGTGGCAGTGTAAGAGAGGGCGAAGGAGAGGAGGAGGAGAAGAGATAGTGATAGGGGGGGGTGGGATAGAATAGGGAACCCTGAGGGGAAAGAAACAAAAAAGATGGCAAGATCAGTTAGAACCGTACAGAATGGGGAGGAATGTATCAAGGTAAAAGGCAATATTTGAAGAGGGGGATTGTAAAGCAGATGAAAAATGGAGTAGGGAGGACATTGAAAAAAGATGCGGCAGACCAGAGAAGATGGACGGAAGAGTAAGGAGGAAATTAGGCTCCCACAGCGATCACTGTGATGAAACTACTGGAGGGGAGGAAGGGTGTTAAAAGGGAGAAAGGAGACATGGGCCAGAAGACAGGAAGGATGGTCACATTATCCGAGCATTGCAGGCATTGAGTAGGCATCAAGAGAGAGAGCACTAGCTGAAAAGGGGGAGAACAGAGGAAGGCCAGAGAGGGAACCTGGCCAAGAGAAATCTGCCTAACGAAAAGCATACCAGTGCAGTGCATACAGAGAGTGAGGCAGTGTAAGGAAAGGTACCGTGCTGCCGGTGCCCACCCCACTCAGGCCTAGTGGGGTCTGGCTCAGCTTCACCCACAGCTTGACACTTTGAGCGGTGAGCCCAGAGACCTCGAGGCCTGACAGAAGGAGTTGACCTCCTGGAAGACCAACATTCTGACCAGGTGACAATGCAGCGACAACTCAGCCGAGACAATAAAGAAGTTCGGGCGACACTTGAAACCCAACAGACTCAGTGGGTTTCATTTTTACAGACCTCTAGCAAGCTGGAATTGATAATCTTGTGTTCATTCGATTGCCCCACGTTCCTGTACCCAGTCCACCTGAGGCTGTGGGTATGTTTCAGTTGGAAAATAAACTCTTTTGAACTATACTGAGTCTTGTGTTGTCTGCTGATCTCGGTCCACTCTTCCTCGAAGCTCTTGGAACCTGGATTTTAATTCCCACTGGGCAATCTTAATCCTCCCAGTCTCGTTTCTGAAAATGTAGACTTCAATTCGTACAATGCAATCGTAATAGTCTCAGTCTCATTCTAAGAGAGTTCCCACAATGCAATCTTTATGCGCTCAGTATCTTTCTTGGATTGTTCTGAGAATTCACACTTCAATTTCCACAATACAATGTTTCTCCACTTTACCTACCCTACCAGGCTTTGGCGCCGTCTCCACCCAGATCCTGGGTCCCAGCGGCACTGCACCTGGGCATCGGGTCTTCATCTCTCCCCTCAGCATACAGCAATTTCCTATGAATATTACTCACCCTCGTAATGACCCTTCCTCAAAGCGTATTTGTACATGCTTCTATTTTTTTTTATTTTTTATTTCTATCTTTTTCTATCACATCGACAGTACACATAACGACCACATTGCTGATATCGTTATTTTTCATATCATTTATTAGCAGAAACAGGCATTGTTATTAAAAGTTTATAATTCCGATTTTGATGGACGTTGCTTTCAGGACAGAAACACAATCATATCTCAGAAAGGGCGTGTTTCCTCCAGGAATAGCAGCAAACTCACCACACTCAGCGTTGATGCCTAATTTCTCAGAGATAGGTAGAAATGACCAGAAACGGACCTAAAAATTGATAAAAGTATTAAAAAAGGAAATACTTTTTCTGCATCATCTGTCATACTCCTTCTCTTTATGTGTCCTTTTTTCTTATTACTATCCCCACCTTTGTATATAGAGATTGTTTACTGTTGGTGATATATCATTGTTATCTTGTTATCTTTTACATGCTTGCTTGACCTTCTTTTATTGCTGTTTGTATTTTCTTGAAAATCTAATAAAGTTTAAAAAACTAAGGCTATGTTTCTGTTTGTATTCTGGAGTAACCTCTCGCTTTTTAGGCTACTGACCACACCACCGCTCAATTTCACAGATGAGCTTGCGAAGACAACATAGTATGCAGCACAATAAGAGTAACGTTTTCCTTACATTAGTCGGACATCTAACTATGTCTCCGTTTCTTGGCCCATTTAGAGGCAACAACTTGTTGGAGAACTTTCAGCTCTCCTGAAAAGTCAGGCCACCACTTGCATACAAAATCCTGCAGAGCTAAAGACTTCACTCACAACAGTCTTCAATGTGGCATTCTTGCCAATCAGTGTACAATTCACACAAATGCCTCAAATTGATCCAATTTGCATTATAATGATAATAATGTGTTATTTATATAGCGCCTTAATCCAAAGCGCTTTACAGAGCACATATTTACATACAATATCACCCAACCGAAATTGATACTCATTTATCGACCTCGGAGGGATGAAAGGCTTAGTTGGCCTTGCCGGGATTCGAACCTGCAGATCACGCTCAGATTGCAGCAGCGAGCGCTCAACCCGCTGAGCTATCTTACCAGCTTTATATACAAGGATAGGCAGGGTTTGTATGGAGAGAATTAGTTGCATGCAACATGTGTAGCAGGTGTCAGTTTCAAGAAGATTGACTTTTTGTTGACTGTATAAACTCTTCGTAAACTAGGGCGGAACTTGGCAAAGAGAAATCTCAAAAACTCTGTTTACAACCCCCAAGGGTTAAATTGCTGGGAGATTAATCTAGTTACTCTGGCGTTCTTGGCTTTCTCTGTGCAGTCCATGGCCTACACTACTGCACAATATTGCTTCTTGACATGTGCCTTGCAGGGTAATTTCCACAGCCAGTCACCCGAGGACAAGCAGATGAGGTTGAAACCACTTAAAAGGAATCCATGACTCGCCATGTCAAAATAAATACCACACAGTTTCCGCTGTACATTTCATAGTCGGAGGAGTTGGAAGAAGCTAACATTGTCTTATGTTGGTGTTGTCTCTTGTCCCTGGCCCTGTCACAAGGTGCTTGGCTTACTCCAGGCCGTCTGCGTCTATAATATAGACACTACATTCCCAAAATAGATCAGACACCACTGTCAAGCCACTTGGTAGATTTCCGACAGAGAAAGATTGAATTGCCACTAGTCCTTAGTTCTCTGAGGCAATGAGGCACAGCAAGGCGGCTGCTGTTGTCTGTTGCAAGCCCTCTAGGGGCCTTGCTTAAGTTTTTGTCTACACGTTGAAGGCTTGGAACTCATATTCTAAATCCTGAATTAAATTTCTTTTTTTGTGATGTGTGAATAATCAAAGACATTGGATATGTTTTTTTTGATTGGCTGTTTCTGGACCTCAGGCTGAAATCTGTAGTAGAAGTCCCAAAATAAGCCCTTGGTTTTAAAAGATCGAAGGCGGACAAGGGTTGATCCAACACCCTCTAGATTTCCATCCTAAATCACCAATCTAAAATGTTATTTCACATCCCATTGAAATTAATTCACAAATGTGCAGCCTTGTGGCCTGGAAGGAATTTAATTCCCTGTCTTTCATGCTTAGAAACCTAGTGCCAACACTGCCGGTGACCCCACTTTCACTGGCGCATCGTGATTGCCCTAGCAATTTTTGGGTAACTTAGTGGCAAATGGTGCATTTTAAGCACATTATGCCAGTAATGTTGGTTACATAGTGTATCATACACAGACCACTGTGCAGGGTTGTTTGGGAAGTCTGCCTTTGATATTTGGAGGAGTTTATTGGCATTTTACTTTAAAAATGATTAACAGTAACTTACTTTGATTGCAATGAACCTATGTAGTGCATTAAATCATGGGAAATTGGCATGCATCTCACTTATTTGCACATTACCCAAATGCCATATGTGCAAAGTATCAGATGACACACTGCAATGAGCATGGCACATTTCTGATAAACATTCATGAATGCATCAAAGGCAACTTTTACCAGTACAAATTAGGCATATGCAGTTTATCCTGTGATGTAAAATTGGGTGTTGGAAATCTATGGAGGGAAAGATGCAAAAAGAAATTCTTTCCTATGGAACCCTCGTTCCTTTTGCTTGTTTTGAACCGTGTCCTGACTTTTTGAGAGGTCAGAAGGGCCGTCTGCTTTACTTCCCTCGCCTGTTTTGATCATTCGTGTAGTGTAACTGACTGGTCCCAAAGACTGTCAGTACAGAGACTCACTCTTTATGAATTCTTGTATTTTTACAATTGCACCCCTGCCAATCAGAGGCTTTCCTCCCCTACCATCCTCACATGCCCACATTCTTATCCATTCACATGTGCACCCTCACCCTACAACAGGGGTCCCCAACCTTTTGTGGTCACCGGGCAATATTTGCTTATCAAATAGAATGGTGAGCCACAGGCGTACCTCGATGGAAAATATTGTCTTCAGGTAATTGCAAAATTATTGTAACCCAAATTATAATGGTAGTAATTTGATTATTTCAAATAGAACAATGGTAATGTACAGCTATTAACATTAAGTTGAGGTGCAAATCCAGGCAAGGTGAATTTATAATCGTTTTTAATTATTCTGTTTTTCATTAGGTTGGCATTTGCAAGGAATGTAATTGGCAAATAGGGCATTTGTCAAAACATGTAGGACAGTGCTCTGGGCTATTGTGTGGAGGCCAAGAAGGAGAAGGTGCTACAGGGATGCAACAAGAATGGCAGCAACGCTCATCCGGTCAAGCTTCATTGTGGCGATTCACTCTGCCCTGCTACCACTTTGGTTTCTGGCGAGGTGCCATCCAGCCTCCTTTCTCTCCCCCACCCAACAAGTACTATACTTGGCCTTTCCTGCCCCCCTGTGACACCCACAGGGTGCGACAATGCCAAGGGCTATACGCCTACACGGGGCATTATACCATGGTGAATCCCAAAAAGCAGGCGAAACTGAATCAGTTAGCCACAATGGAGCCAACACCGTCACCACCACCAGCCCAGCCTGGACCCTCGCAATTGGATGTCGCCGCCCTCAATCACACCCTGCTGGCCCTCAAATCCAGCACAGATTCCCTGGGCACCAAGATTGACGCCCTAACGAGCAAAGTGGACCTATCAGCCTTCCAGATCGACAAACTGTGTGGGAGAATGACCGAAGCGGATACCAGGATAAGTGAGGGAGAGGATAAAGTGATGACCCTACAACACAAAGTCTCCCAGTTGCAACAGAACGTTAAGAAGATTTCAGCAAAGAATGATGACTTGAAGGGGTGTTCTCTGCGGAATAATGTGTGTATTCAATGTCACTGGGCCTAGTAAGATCGCTGTTTTGTTCTCCCCTGTTCCCTCCCTTGCCTTCTTGCGCTCTGAAACACTTATGTATGAGCGTGATAGAAATAAAATTTCAATATCAATATCCTTGGGTGCCAGAATCAAAGCCCACCGGGAACATGGAGTAATTTGTTGAAACCTTGTTAAAAGAAGTGCTCTCGGACCCCCGGTCTCTGAGATGTTCCTGGTGGAAAGAGCACACTGCTCCCTAGCAGCTAGGCCCCACCTGGGATCCCCCGAACGCCCTATAATTGCTCAGATTTTCAACTACCGTAATAGGAACGTCCTACTAAAGGCGGCCAGAGAGAGAGAGGGGAATTGAGAGATGGCAGTCCTCGATGATCGCCTGTTTCCCGACTTCAGCCCCCAAGTACAGGAGCAGCAGAGAACCTTTCGGCCAAGACTATTCTCTGTCTGAAGAATGTCCAATATGCAATGATGTTTCTGGCCAAGCCACAGTGGCCCACATGGGGAAATTTTTGATTTTTACGATGCCTGAAGCAGTGGAAAGATATGCACACGAACTGCCAGACCCGTGTCGATCTCCAGACCTCAACACATGACCCCTAATTTGCTTTTCTCCTGGTACATGGCTGGTTCATACTCTTGTGGTCCTTTACTTAGATACTGACCTGGGAGGCTCCTCATCATTATGAAACAAGCCAGAGCCACTTGAGCCCGCCTGCCACCGGCGGCTCCCCGTTCCAGCAGACACTGCGGTTTCTGTTGGATTTCTAGTTGGTTCCATGTTATTTGGGTGGGTGGGGGCATAGCCAGTATGTTTAGGTTTCTGGCATGGGTGGGGGTGGGTAATGGGCTGTTGATTTGGGTTTCTCTGAGGTGCATGCACAAGGTCTTTGATGGAGGTGTGAGAGTGGGTGGGCGGGTTCCAGGCACAACCACTATAGCGGGTCCTCCCCCGATTGGCGCAAGGACAAAGGCACGCAATATCATGGTTCATCATTCCTAGAGGGGGCCATGCACGTGGGGGGTGCACAGGTATGCTTCCTCCTCCGCAACACACTCCAGAGGAGTAGCCATGTATATTCATCACTCGCTTGAATTCAAGCTCCATGAGCAGATAGGGGACTCGGATGGATGATTTTTGCTACTAGCGGTGGAGGTCCGGGGTCTACAAATCCTTATTATAAATGTATATGCTCCCAATACTGATAGCCCCGAATTCTTCCAGAAATGTGCCTCCTATCTCCATAATTATCCTCACTATGAAACGAAATGGCACGGCACTTTAATGTCGCACTTACACTGGATATAGACAGGTCTTCAACTTCCCTAAAATCTCTGCTCAAGGCAGCCCAAGCATGGCTATATATAGCCAACTACCATGCACTACATGCCGCCTAATAGGTGATACACCTCACAAGCCGTGAGTATACTTTCTACTCTGGGGTGCAGAATAGCTCGTCCAGGATTGATTACATGATGATGTCCTCGGAACTGCTACACAGAGTTGGATCGATAGAGATCCTTCCCCGTACTCTTTCAGATCACTCCCCTGTTCTGGCGGTTCCAAGCCCGTGCAATCCAATACACACCCTTTCAGGATGGTATTGCTCTAGACATAGACACCTTCTTCCAGGCCATCGTAGGGTTGGTCCCTGGTAATGGGGTAATTTGGGAGACCTTTAAGGCGTACATACGGATATGCTGCATGTCGCAAGAAGGGGGCGTCCTGAGGTCCCTGCGTGTGTCCATGTCCTCCCTTGAAGCCGAAATTAAGGATCTCGAGCGACGACAGGGGTCTAACGACATGCCCGTCCTTCAGCAGGAACTTGGTGAGAAGAGGGCGACGATGCGATCACTGATGGAGATGGAGGAGAGGTTTCTCGGGGATCCCATTGTTGCCGAATGCATAGATATGGGAAGGGGGATCGCCCCAGTTGTACACTGGCATGGGCTGTCAGGCAGGAGCGGCAATTAGAGGAAATAGTTGAAATTCGCACCCCGTCGGGGGGCCTAATTTGAGACACCAGAAAGATAAATGAGACATTTCAAGAATATTATGATGGACTATACACCTTGAAATCACAGGCCGGGCATGACGCCATAACACAATATCTAGACCAGGTGGCTCTCGGTTGGCTGGATGCCAACAACTGTTGCCAGCCTGAACCCGCCCCTCTCTGATGAAGAAATTGATGCTGCGATCTGCTCCCTTCCGGGTGGAAAAGCCCCCGGACTGGATGGCATCACCGCAGAATTCTATAAAGAATACATTGACCTATAAGTTCCCCACCTGTGTAACATGTTTGAATCTGCATTCTGCACTGGGGTTCTGCCCGAATCCACTAGAACCGCGTTAGTTACCATCCTCCTGAAGCCGGGTAAAGAATCAAAGAGCTGTTCTTCCTATCGCCCGTTGTCTCTTATAAATACAGACCTGCGAAAATCCTTACCGACCGTCTGCTCCCCAACATGCCAGCGCTGGTCCTCCCCAACCAGTCCGGCTTTATACCTGGCAGGTCCACCTTGAATAACCTCCGATGCCTGTTTATGTTGATACAGAACATAGACACGGATATCCCTTTGGCCATAGCTGCATTAGACGCTGAGAAGGCTTTTGATTCCATAGAGTGGCCCTTCTTATTCGAAGTCCTCTGCAGGTCGGGTCTGGGACTGGAGTATGTGCAATGGATTAGACTGCTTTACACAGACCCTAGAGCGGCAGTATACACCAACCGCCTGCAACTGGGATATATTTTCCCAACTCAGGGGACGAGACAGGGGTGCCCTTTGTTCCCCATACTGTTTGCTTTGGCCATGGAACTGGTAGCCTGCTTCCTGAGAGAATACCACGCACAACGCAGCATTAGAATATTCTCCCATGTTTCCATAATTTCCTTGTATGCAGATGATCTGTTGCTTTATATTAAACACCCACGCATCAACCTGCAGCCGCTAGTACAAGCAAATCATGCACTATGGTGACCTATCTTGCCTTAAAATAAATTGGACTAGTCCGAATTAATAGCCCTGACCCAGGCGGTGACCCAGGGAGACATACCCGGGGACTTCAGGTGGTGCCCTCATGGGATAAGGTATCTGGGTGTCCAGGTGTCTCGATTCCCCGACACGCTATACACTGAAAGAAAAGAACGGTATCCGGTCATTGCATCGAGAACCAAAGCATCGACAGCCATACCGTCTAAAAAAAAGCATTGCATTTTTTAGATGGTAAAAGGTTTAGTTTAATAAAAATGGGTTTTAAAGTTTAAAAAAGAGGGGATTGGGGAGGGGTTGGGAGAACCCCCCCATTAAAAAAAGAAAATCAAAAATAAATGCATTAGATGCATTTTTATTAGATGGTATGGCATTAGATGCTTTGACTGTCGATGGAATGACTATAAACCACTAAGAACTATCTGAGAACCCCGGAGCAGCTGGAGGGCCAAAATGGTCTTTCTACCTAAACTGCTGTATATTTTCAACAATGTCCCCATCTGGCCCCCAGCTGGGTTCTGGTTCAGGCTTTGGTCACTGATGATTCGTTTGGTCTGGGCGGGCTTGCAGGCTAGGGTTTCATAACACTATGTTTACCTATTTTGCGGAGGGCGGCCTGGGGTACCCTGACATGCACCAATACTTCTTAGCCGCTCAGAAACAATACTCAATATGGTGCTGGAGCCCTTCCCCAGCCCTACCGAACAACACATTAGAGAGGGCGGTCCTGTCTCCAAATGACCTGAGGGGGCTGGTGTGGGGAGGGCCTCTCTTGACGCCCAGAGCCGAGATACGTCTGGTGGAGATCACTTGCAGGCCCTAGGAGCTCCTGGACCACATGGTAGACGCAGACATCTGCTTCACCCCTGAGGCCTCGGTCTACGCAATTAGGGGGATCCCAATCACACATGAGCGGGTTTTTTGCCAATGCTTCAAGCGCTTCGGAGTCAACACACTAGGGTGACCTCATAGTGGATGGGCACTTCATCTCCTGGGATGCTTTCAAACTGAGGGATGATTGGAAGGCTATTAAAATGCTACTATGCTACTGACTATACGCAGTGTTCCAGTGCACATGGCCAGATTATCCTCAAGCACCCACTCCCTCACCTCTCCTACAATACAGTCGGTCTCCTCCATATATAAAATTATTAGTCCCCTGCGGGCCCCCCGTATGCATAACTTCAAAATCCAATGGGAGATAGCCCTGGACAAGACAGTCTCTGACCCCCATTGGGAACTGATCTGTGTGCAAACGAAAGACCTGTCTCTGAATAACAGTCTTCGCCTGACACATTTAAAATTTCTGCATCAGGTGCACTACTCTCCGGCAAGGCTACATTGTTTTTATCCAGACAGATCCTCTGCATGCCTTAGATGTCATGGGGAGGGGGAGGACTATTTCCACATGGTCTGGGAGTGCCCCTATATACAAAGATTTTGGGCAGCGGTGGAGAAGGCAATAATTGAGATGCTGCCCACCTTGATGTGTATTTACCCGAGCTATGGCTGTTGGCGCTGGTGGAGGACGGAACCCGAACTGAAAGGAGACTGCTCGGCATGGCCTCAGTAGTAGCCAGGTCGCTTATTGGTAGTTCCTGGCAAGTGTAGCCCCCACGCTTCCAGGCCTGGCTGAACTGCATGTACGCGTGTGAACTGAGAGAAACTATGCATTCAGCAATGCTCCCAGCAGGCAGTAGACCTTAAACTACTGGGACCCCCTTAGATCCTATAGATTCAGGATCCCGATTCCCGGCTTGTCCTACCACCCTCCACCCCCCTGAGTGGTCCCTGGTCACTGGCCCTCGGGGCAGCCTGGACAATTTGTGATTTGTCAATGCATATACAGAGCCCAGTATAAGGACTGTACCAATGTCGAAATGAATGTCACCGGATTGGCCGCCTTGTCTCGCACCTAATGTAGTGACTCATACTATGCACCGAGTGGGATGTTGGGTGGGTTAGGGAGGGTTTCTGGGCACTGTGGCGGGAGTGTTCATTTAGTGCTTTTTGTTTGTTAAAATCCATAAAAACATGTTTTTAAAAAAGCTGTGTCTAAACAGTCCACAGCCATCTGTTTTTTTATGTTCATCAGATCTTCTTAATCAGCTTTATGAACCTGTAGCGTATCATTGGCACCAGCTGATTTTCTGCTCAGTGTAGTGACATTAGTATAGCCTTATAGACTTAGGGAGGGGTCATTATTGGGGGATAATGACCCGACAACAAGTTATTCTGAGTAGCTTTTGTTTCACTGCCAAGAAGTGGAGTCATAGGGAAGTGAGGGTTGGATTTATGGACTACAATCGTCAATCAGGCTGGAAGTGCTCTTTTATAGTTTCATTTGAAAGTTTTCTATTCTTCTATCCAGCCCTCTTCTAATCACTTGATCCTTTTATCTTGTAAAATAAACTTGCTTGAACTCAATTTCCTGAGTCCCAAGATGTTTGTCAATCATTTGGCTGTGATGGTCAACCATTCCAACTGGCCACTGAACATAGCACCTGAGCACGTTAGTGTGAGGTCTGTAGGGCCATTTAGCCTACACACCAAGATAGTAAGAGAGGTGAAATGAGGTAGTTCTCAAGTTTCAAGGATCCCTTTTCTGAACCAAAAGATCTTGTCTCCCATAACCATTAGCATGCAGCTTATGGTAATGAGTGGATTTTCCAGACTGAATCCCTTTTCCTCATCTGCCAACTTTCAGATACATGTTTTGTTGTACATGGGGAATACTATCTCTATTTGAAAGAGAGACAATGACTGAGAGCGAGAGAGAGAGAGCGAGAGAGAGAGAGAGAGAGAGATTGACATTGGGAATGTGAAATGGATTTGTCTGCACAAAGCCTGTGGTAGGAGTGTAGGGTTGCATGTTACTTTTCCTAGTATACTCCCCTCTTCTGCCAGAGTAATTGACACCACACAAAGATCTCCTACCACCTTCAACAAGACACACCAAAGCCCCACAGTTGACCGCCACCGGCCTATCCGTAAGCACATCCACCATAATTGAGCCATTTGTGGATTAAACAAAACCTCCCATGTCTCTCCCTCACGCCGACTAATCCATTGGTTATCGGTTGAGGACAGTATAAAACGTAAGGTACCATGCTTGGTATTCAAGTGTCTGAACAATTTAGCACCTGATTACCTCAAGGATAAGCTCAAGCAATATCAACCATCCAGCTGCCTACGTTCAAGAGACCAAGTTCTGTTGGCTATCCCCACATCTACATTTGTGTCTAGAGGGGACAGAAGATTCTCTGTGTTTGGCCCTAGACTTTGGAACAGTATACCTAGGGAAATTAAGACCCTTGATTCTCTGGTCAAGTTCCGCAAGGCCCTGAAAACGTTTCTGTTTAAATAAATCCTTAGCTATTTTGGGCCTGTTGGAATTGCTTGGCCTCTAGGATGGAATGCAGGTATTTATGCAATTCTGGTAATCTGCGCCATTTTACGGTTCTGTCCGTTTCGAGTGTGTTACAAATTCCTCAAAATCAAATGCTGTTTAACCCTGTAACAGTAGCCCACATCAGCAGCTAATCATTCACAAAGTTCTATAGTCTATCAGATCTTGGGTGCTCTCCTATAAATAACGTACTGTGAGGAATATGGAGTGAAACACTGACACACGTTTGCCATATTTTTCGTTAAAGACTTTTATTGAAAATAAAAAGGGTTGAGAAAAGGCCTTTCTGACCCTGCTTTAAGAGGAATTTCCCTACCTAAACAAAAACGAAGGATCTGTCTGTGTCAGGATGTCAAAACAAAACTGTCCTGTGTCCAAAGTTCTTTTCTGATCCTCACACTATAAACTTAACTCTAAGTTGAAAAAGAGAAATGTCTTTAACCTTGAATGGTTTAGAAAGGTGTACATAAAGGAAGAATAAATGACTTAAACAAATGTTATTCAAGGATAAAGTTCTCAGTTCCAGAAGGTAGTCCCCTTTCGCCGGATTCTTCCATTCTCCTTGAGGTTTTCATACACAACAGTTCTTTGGGCCTCTCAGGGATAAAGATCCTTGTTCCAGAGGGTGGTTCCGTTCCCCTGGATTCTTCTTTAGTCCTTCAGTTCACAACATTTATTTGGGCCTCTCTTCGCCAAGTACAACACTTGCACAACAACTGTTAACCTTCACAATTTTGGTTTCTTTGAAGAACAATTATTTGGGCCTCTCTTGGCCAAGTGCAACACTTGGACACAAAACTGCTTGACTTCACAATTTTGATTTCTTTCAAGACACCTGGTATTATCGCTTATCAGGTGGTGTTTAACACAATCCTTTTAATTGCCTGGGATACTTCCCTGCCAGGACTTCTGTTTTACACACTTGAAAATGCCTGGTGTACTCTCCTGCCAGGACTTCTGATTCACACACTTGAGATTGCCTGGTGTTTTCTCCTGCAAGGACTTCTAATGTCCACACACTTATGACTGCCTAGTATATTCCATCCCAGGAATTATTGTTCATTCAGGTTTTTCATCTGCTCCTAAAGTTGTTTGTCTATAGTATTGGCTAGTGTATCTTCCTGATATATGATCTTTTCTCTTCTTCTTAAGTATTTGCATTGTGTACATGTACACATTAGAAAAGGGTTTGTTTGTGACTTAAGTTCCCTTCTTTCAATATATCCATGTCTCTTCTCTCTCTCGAGTAAGGAACCTTCAATTGTTCCCACTCGATGTATTTGCCGACACGCCCGGGTGTCTCCGCTGCTTTTAGGAGGACTCACCGATTTTTTGTAGGCATTAGTATCTTCTCTAGCAGTCGTCCAGTGAAGGATTCCTGTCAGCTTCCTTCACGCAGCCACCTCACCTTTGTTTGCTGGTCCTCTTCGGCTTCCACTCAACACGCCTGATGTCCTCTTGGCTCCGCTAAGCGAAATGCTGCTTTCCTTCATCTGCAAACTCCAGGAGTTCCTCGCCAGCTCCTGGCATTCCCGCAGTGTCTCTTGGCTCAGCAGTTCCTTTTTCCTCCATTGGTGAGCCACCTGGCTCCACCACGCCGGTCCCAGCTTCTCAGTTCTCCAGTCCTCGTAGAGAGGTGCAACTCTCGCTCGCCAGTCTCCACAGCAGCTGATTTCCATTCTCGGTTTGGGCTGCTTAAATTTCCCGGGCACAGGTGTATGCCAGAATCACTGGAGTGCTTGCTGGGCTTGCAGTCTCCTAGTCTCCACATTGCTCGATCCCTCTTCTTCTTCGTCCCAGTATTTTAAGAATTCTGGGAATTTTATTTATTTATTTTTGCATGTGTTACAGCGCGCAAAACCCTCAGGTATCTAGGCGCTAGATACATTAAAATGAAAAGAGAAGAAGGGAGAGGGGTGGGGAGATGCCGTAGTGAGATGGAAGAGTCTTAGGAGGAGCAAAGTTAGTTGAACAGCTAAGTCTTTAAGTTTCAGCGGAAGGTACAGTAGGACTGTTCTTTTTGAGTGCTGGTGGTAGGGAACAGAAGTCCATTGTTTACAAATGATTTATGGAATTTGGATAAGCATTTGATGACAACTCAGTTCTGATTGATTGTCAAGTGTAATTGAAAAACGTGATTTCATCAGATTAGCAAGGTTGACCAAAGTTGAAAGGTTGGTCCATAGATTTGGTAAGAAGGTGTTCCCTGTTCTTCATATGAAAAGGAATAGATGCATGACAATAGGCCATGAGGGTTTCAGGCACAGGGAGGTTATTTTCAAGGCAAAATGGGGGCTACCATGTCTCACCCGTTGGGGCTATGGCATCTCTCCAGAGGCTGTCTTCTCCTATGTGATCGTCCCTCATATCGCCTCCCCAAGTCAGGATCGGGTAGCGGCTGCCATCCCCTGGCCACATGGGAGGATGTTACTACTGGTAAAACAGTGATGACTCCACCTGATTCATCACAGTACTCTATTCGCCCAACTCATAGACAGCAGATTGGCACACAGTTTCCAGGTACTACTTCCGACCTGCACCCATCCACACCAATTATTTCACTTTTCCCTCCCCCACAGTCCTACGAAAAACCCTGCCTCCCTCTTTTTCTTACAAGCCATGTGCACCGAGCTCACCAAAAGGGGCTGAATTTACAAGACCACTTACATTACATCACTTCTTCTAAACCTAAGAAAAGTAGCTAGTGCAAGAGCTCTATGAAAATAAGGCAGTTGTAAAGCTTAACAATCCACTTGTTTAATTTTTCCTGATGTTTTCTTTTTCTTACACATCAAAATATGCATGCGTGGGTTAGTAGAGTGAAAACAATTTCTTAGTTCTACGTTCACAAATGCCTGTATTTTCTATTTTCTATAACATTGCCTACTATGTTACCAGTGTCTTACAGGGAAGTTATGAAATGCAGTTTGTGATAAATGAAAGGGTGTCTCACTGACCAGTCCCTTGGGATCTGTCAACCAGGTGGCCGGGGAACGGCCATCGCTATTGGATCTAGACCTCAGGGGTGAACCAGTGCGGGTGGATCACCTAGATGAGGGGTCCCTGGGGAGTGGGATTGGGGCACCCGGAGGAGAGCACGGTATCCCTGTTCCCATTGTCCTGTAGAACACCTTTATTCCATTTTCTACCTAAGAACGTTACCTTCCCCCTTTTCCTATGCACACTCTGCCACACAGACCAAACCCTGTAAAGGAAGACAGACTCACACATAGCTAGTCTGGTTGACATGTCCCAGTATCAGGGTCAGGCAGAGTCAGGCACTTTATCCTACGACTCACACCTGAATCCTGTTATCTTTCCCAACTGGGATAAAAGGCAGAGCATGAGAGCACCTGGAGAGCAAGGCGAGAAAGGAAACCGAAGCGAGCAAGCCCAGTAAAACGAAAAGGCAGGAAATCCTGAGAAGGCGACGCAACCACAGAAGCAGAAAAGACGGGACCAGGAGTCGAATGAAAACCCGTGTTCCTACCAGCTGCGGGTGAAGGTTGCGGCAGAATCCCAAAGGGGCAACTCCCTGCTACTGCAGACAGTCACAGCGGTACCTCCTTCATATGTGGTGTGAGGACTTGAAAGGAGTCAAGCTGCCCTTGGCCAAAAGCCTTGACTAAACAGAAAGTCTTAATAAACTGTATCAGGCCTTGCTGGTGAGTGGAATGGGAGACCGGCTTGTGTTGATAAATTAAAAGGACATTCACGTTTGAAGTACTCATTGGGTTGTCGAGAAACCACGAGCGAAAGCACATTGCAGCAAGAATGAAGAATGCCGGAATTGTGCGTGTGGGAGAAGCCACAAAAGAAATCTGAAGCACTTGAGAGTGTAACCGAGAGAGGAGGCGAATAGTCATAGTGATCATACAAGAGTAAAGTCAAGGGTACAAGCCCCCCTCGTACTGTCGAAAGTCTTTGACAAAAGGTGAAACGAAGTATAAAGCTAGCTTAAGGAATTATTAGCCCGGTAATGCTAACCAGGAACTGCAGATACCAGAAGGCCTCGGAAGAAGAGGCTGGTATAAACCTTTGAACTGTATCCAGTATTGTGAGTTGCGCATACGACGGTAACCGTAAGAAAGAGATGCCTGATTGTTGAAAGTAAACACACTTGCTACAGTATAATAGAGTGACCCCGCGAGACGCGATCGGACTGGCAAGTATTTTTAATTGAAAGTTTAGTAACAAGTGTGATGCTAGCGGTTTGAAGGCGGTCCAATCGAGGGAAGCCAGAAATACCTACAGACTAAGTTCTGAGCCGGGAGGAGGGGGACCTGAGTGAATCGGTGAAAGTGAACCAAATATTTGTTTAAAAAGACATTACGAGTTCCTGAATGTTATAAGCTAGTAGAACTGGTAAAGTTAACTGAACTGTGATTTGAAGGCTACAGTGAACCTGACAGAGGGATGCCCAGTGAAAGCAAGGGAAAGTGAGTCCTGCATTTTGATAAAGTGACTGAACAGCGGTGTAAAGACAACAAAGAGGTATAACGAGAAAGCCACGGAAGAGCGGAATCCCGCATGCCAAGAGCTTGGGAAAAGTCTTGTGATGACAAGCAAAAGATTGATTTGTGGGATCCTGCCTTTTCTGAAGCAACTGCTTCCTGATGCCTATGGACTCAAGGGGTGCTCACAGGCATGCCACTGTTCTGCCTTTTCCCGTGATCTAACGCGGGGTAGGGAGTGCACTAGTTCAGCAGTTCTGAACTATCGAAACCCTTATTTTTTTACATTTCAGTTTGTGCTATGCTCTTTTGTTTTATGTATCATTGTCCCACATCCTTGTGTTATATAGAGTAAGGATTTGGCAACAGGTTTATTAGTATAGGCCATTTTGTTTTGACATGACACCTCAAGGACAGCGTTTTCTTTACTTTGTTGGTCGTAGCTTGCTCCCATCTTAGATTTAGGTTTATATTAAGTGCTTTTCTCACCCATATACTGTTCAATAAACACCCTTGGATTGTACTCCTTGTGTCTGTCGTACATCTGATAACCATGCCTTCATTACAAGTTTCATCTCTAAAATTCAGTTTTGACACAAGTCTCTCTATTTTTACGGGCAAGTGGGACCTCTAGAACCCATGTCATGTTCTCAAGTCTATGAACACGTTGTTTATTTCTCTATTCTGTACTCTGACCACAAAGAAAAAAGCAGCACTTGATCAAATCCAGACAACTTCATGAACATTCAGGCAGATTGATTCATGTCCTGCATATGAGCCAATTCATCCAATAGGCCTCGCCTTATCCTCTGAACCACGCATATTCCTACAAAGCATAAATCGTATGGGTGAACTTTTAGGAGATGAAAGATTGACATTGAGGCCTTTTTCACCATCGTGGCTCTCTTCCCACATCTCTTTACCAAGTTCACTCCTTTGACTTGTGAAGGCATCATGAAGTAAGACACAGACACCTGACTTATAGTTTTAAAAAATATATTTATTAACTTAAATGTCAGGATGGTTGAAGGCCTAACGTGCCCTATGCTAAGGTGCAATTTCCCTACCTGAATGAAACTAAGAAAGGTCCGAGTCAAAGAGTTCAACTTAAAAATCTGTCTTTGTCCAAACCCTATCTTTGCCCTCACAACTAAAGCTAACACATGTGTAGGGATGTCAAAGTTCAAAGAAATAGTGTTCAACTCCAAGTTCTGAGCTTCTTCCAGCTCACAGCTTACTTTCAGCTCCCCTTCCCCAAGCCTAAGGAAGTTCCCGAAAAAGTCTCAAAATGTACCTTTCTCCAATTCAAGGTGATATAGTTCCGAAGCAATCCTTGGGGTTCCTTGCCCCAAGTTTCAAGCAACACAATCCAACATTGAAGGAGTCTTGAGACTCTGTTTCCAAGACAAGTGTTATCCTTTAAGTCCCATGGTTTCCCTTCCCCCAAGACTTCCTCTTTGCCAAGTATACTTGTTTCAGTCTTTCAAAAAGTCTTAACAGAACACCCGGTCAACCTGACCCTTATTTGCAGTGGTTTCATTGGGCTGTTTCACAGTGTTCCTGTCTTTCACCATTCAGGGGTCACTGGTCCAGGCACAGTTGTCAGACCACACGTTCCACCCATTGCAGGTCGCACAACCAGGATCCCTGGGCTCCTTAGCTCCACACAGGTTGCTTGGCACTTGCTCCTGTGCACCAAGTCACCTTCACTTAACTCTGTTTGCTGTGTAATCTTGCACTCCTCTGGCTTCTCCTTGATAGCCCCGTGGCTCTGCCACCACGTGTCACCCACCTAGTTCCAAACTGTGGACTTGCCACACTGCATTTACTCATTATAGGTCATCTTTTGGCTCCCTTCAGCCTTTAATGTACTTGACTTCAAGGTTTATTTTAAATTATTGTTCAACATATATTTAATATTAGTTATTTTCAGTGCAGTGTTAAATGTGCACTCATGTTGCTTAATTATGTTTGGTATTCAATGTGCCATTGTTTGCTTCAATGTTAAATTTCCATTACATTTTATATTCAATATGCATTGGTTTTGTTTCAAGGTTAAGTTTCCATTTAGTTTGGTATTTAATATGTACTTAATCGTTTACTTTCACGCACCGTTAATCACATGTGGTCCTCTAGGAGTACCCTGGTGCTGTAACGCCTGCACGGCCCTCACCAGCCTTCTCTGCATCTTTTCGGTGGTTCACCCGACTTCCTCTTGGCTACTGAAGCCGGGAAACCCACTTGTGCGAGCTCCGCTCATTCACTGTGTGTTTCTTGCTTCACACCGACACCTCCGCTTGTTCCTGGATGCGGACGGCTTCCTCTGTGTTTGGGGCTCCCCAGCAGCTCCTGCTGCTTGCACTGGGTGTTGAAGGCTCCCAGGCTTTTGGGAAATACACAGCCCACTTACATCAGGTCGCACAAGCCCTTTGGGTCTCCTGACGGCAACCTGGCTCTTTCTCATGGGCCACCACAGCTGCCTCCTTACAAGGGGCTCTTGCTGCTCCTCCACAACCAGGTCTTCCTGTTGCTCTCTGCCCTGCTGGATTGGTCTCCCTTTATAGACCTGCAGCCCCTTAACAGGCTGCAGGTGTGGATGCTTGCCTTGCCTGAACATAACTAAAGAGACAGGTCTGACCTTCACAGCTCCTTGCAGTCATCTTCTTCGTCCCAGTACCAAAGTGGTGAAAAGGTGTAATCTTCATCATTCAAAGTTGCCGGTTCTTCATCCCAGTACTGGCAAGTGTTAAATGTGGAAAAATGGGGGTACTGGCTTATAATAGCCCATAAAGGTTGGGGGAGGATTAAGTTGGTCATCAATAGGGAAAGGGGGATGCCATTCTTGCCCAAGGGTACTCCACTCCCAATCCTCAGGGAACCTCCACCTAGGTGATCCTTTCTCCCTTCTCCACCCCCAGTGTCAGGGTCCAAGAGTAATGGCCTTTCCCTGGCCACCTGTACAGAGGATCCAAGGGGAGTAGGAGTGAGAATACCCTCAGGTTTCTCACAGACTGCACTTCAGTCAGTTACCAAGCAGTACATCACGTCATTGTAGTTGATCATTGAAATCCCTGCTGGCAAAGACATGTGGTGTATCAACTGAAATTCCACCTTTTTCTTTTTTGGCAAATCTTTCTAGAGATAAAATCACCAATGGTATCCCAGAAAATGCACCTGCAAACCTCCCGTCTCATATTCTTGTTCAGCTTCCTTACTACTTTTAACAGTTTCTGCTTACAAACACTGAGACTTCTGCACAGATTCCCCTCTAACCTTTGTCTGATATCTTCAAACCATCTCAAAACTCAAATGTCGTCTTAAAATCATGGCCCTTTTATGGTCTGAGGTATGGCTGGGCTATAAAGCCGTCTATGGCATTAAGGAGGATTAAATGATGAGAGAGTGAATGGAGTGACTTGAAAGAGGAAGGAGGCGAAAAAAGAGGAAATAGATGAAGGCAAGGCAGATGAAGTGTAGAGTATGGTAAGTAGAGAGAGAGAAGGGGGCAGTGAGGCAGACTGTATAGAGAACTGCGGCGAGTGAGGTGGTGGATGGAGAGAGTAAGGGGAGTAGGGAATAGCAAGAACAAAGTGAGCTAAGGAGAGGAGATTGCCATAAAAAGACATGGGGGATAAAAGATAAAAGGCATACAGGAATGGGAGGCCTACAATTAGGGAAGACAGGTTCATCATAAGCAAAATAGTTGAGATTTTCATGGGGATGAAATGGGGACTAGCTTAGCGATGGACAGAGACATTTGTAGGTACGAACAAAGATGTTTTAGAATTTTGCCAGTAGCCTCGGCTACATGATTGCATTCATTCCATACATGTCTAATTGACTGTATAACTAATACATGCATTAGAACACACAACAAATGAATAATGAACAAGAAAGCACACAATTTAAAAACATGATGTAAAATGTGAGGGGAAAAGGGATAAGAAGGTAAACAAACAGCAAATAACTGTTCTTACTAAGTTATTTTCAGTTTGCTCTTCTTATTTTCCTATGTCGTATTCAAGTGTTGTGTGTTCCTTCTCTTCATTCCGCACATCCCTTCAATCTCTCCTTCTCCATTCTTCGCCATGAAACCCCTTCCCCCTCCTGCCCCCTCCTTCCTTCCTCTCTCCACCCTTGATCATCTCCTTCCTCTCTCCCTCCTCCCCACTCCCATCCTTTTCCCCTTACCTTCCCTCCCCCTTCCCCTCCTCCCCCTCCCTCTCCCTCTCAGTTCTACTGCTATGCTTCCCCTCCTCCCTCCAGTTTAATTGCTATTCTCACTGTTTTGTTGGACTGATTCATTACTGTATGTTGCTTCCACTGTTATTGTTTTATGTATCATGTTGTTCTGATGTTCAGCGCTTTGGCGTAAGGCGCTTTATAAATAAAATAAAATACAAAATAAAAAAATGCATTACTTAATTAATTTAATTTTAAATACCTGTGTCTATAACATTGTTTAAAACTCAGGTGTGATGGCCCTGAGGAAACTACTTGAGTGAAACACAAATAGGCCATACATTAAGAATATGCAATTTTGGATTAAATCAATCACTCAATAAACTGGGCTTTAGTATTCTTTGATATAGTTCCAGATAGCCAAGCGCATCAAGATACATTACAACTATTTGTGATAAGCAGAACGTTTTGTTGACAGACCTGGGAAGCATAACAAGGCCTTTGGGAGTGATGGAAGGCCTTAAAAGTGCCCGAGGCATAAAGAGACATCTGAGGCACAAAGCTACGGATGGCATACCATATTATGGAAGGCATGCCAGATGTAAACAAAGGCAAGTAAGACATGCAAGGCCTAAAATGTATTGAAGACATATAATGCATGAAAGGCAAGGTAGGCATAAAAGGCCACAGAGCACATATAAAGCATGCTAGGGTTATGGGGCAAAGGAACTAAATCGAAGAACTATGGAGTTGTGACAATAGGCCCGAACTGCCTGTCTACTAGTACTGTGTCCCGAATTCAAAGTGTGTACCATGGTAAAACCTCAGCTGGCTGTGCGCAGCTTGGCAATGTGGCTGGGCATATGGGAGGGACGAGGAAGCCATATAGAGGCTTTTGTCTGATTTGGTTTTTGCTGAATGCCAAGCATTCTAGGGCCTAGACGCAGCTGACAGTTGAGGGTGTATTAAGTGGTTGAACTGGTGAACTTCTTAGTGTTATCAAGCAGGGCTTGTTGATCGAAAACTGCAGAAGAAGTTTAGCAGGTGCTCTGTAGTGTATGAATGTGGTTGTAGTACTGTGTGTCATGCATTCTGGCACCCAGGAGCCAAGCCCAGTTGAACGTGCTCGGTAAGGTAGCCTGGGGTGGGCAAGTGGTGTAGGTCAAGTGCAGAAGACGGTAATCGGAGGTCATATTAAGAATGAATCTGGGGGAAGGCACCCCCTGGCCAGGGTGGTTTGATAGTTGATTGCCATAGGGGTGAAGTAGAAGCCATTGAGTGGTTGGTATGTAGGTGAGCTGCGGACAGTAGTAATGAAGCCTGCGTAGATTCAACTTGTAATGCATCTAGAGCCTTCTGACACCCCAGACACATCACTAGGATAAGCCTGCATTGGGGAGCCAAGTCATTGCTTTCAATGGGGTCCTCAGGAAGGGCTGGGGATCAAAACATACTCTTGTGAGGTGAGCAGGTGAGTGAAGGTGAGCAGGCACACTGTTGATGATGAGTCTCCGTTTTTAAGGGGCATCTGGCGATGGGGATTTCAGTCATTAAGCAGAGTCAAGTTTACACAGCAGCCAAGCATTTGGGTTTTGGCTATATGGCCATCGTTATGTTGTCTGGCATGGGTGAGATGACCTATAAGTGCAGTAGAGAAGAAAACGACAAAGGAGAGTGTTAGCAATGTGTTTAGGTTGTGGTAAAATGTGTTGAAACCCAGAAGAGGGAGGAGGTATGGCGTCCTGACCCAATGGTGTAGGCAGAAAGCCCATAGTCTTGACTTGAGATCTTCCAGGCAAGACCAGCGGGGGAGAAAGCTTGGTAGTGTGAGGAATGGGACACAGACACAGAGGACTCATGATTGTGGTTATAGACTTTTATTAAATGATACAGGGGGTGGAAAATGCCTCACTGTTTCTAATCTAGGAGGTACTTCCCTACCTCCAAAACTAAGGGTCTGTCCTGTGTCAAGATGCCCAAAGCAAAAATGTCCTGTGTCCGAAAACCTCTCCTAGCCCTTGCATTCTAAAAGTAACACTAAGGTGTTATGGGTACTGTTTTTGGTTTGAAAAATGCACAAATGTTCAAGTTCGATATTGTTTAAGTTAAATAAAAAAAGGTATTACTCCAACAAAAGTTCCAAATGGATAATGTTCACAGTTTCAGGGAATTACTCCCTTCCCCAGGTTTCTCTCCACAAAACAAAAGTTCAAAATAATAACCAAGTTCTTTATAGCCCAAGAGGATAACGCCTCCTATTGGTGTTGCAATCAATCCAGGGGAAATGACTCCCTTCCCCAGGTCTTTCCCACATTCAATGTAATTCAGAATCCTAAGGGCATGAATCTTCCTTGGGATTCTCTTTTCAAAAATACCACAGTTGCAATTCAAAATCCTTAGGGCATGCACCTTCCTTGGGAGTCTCTTTTTCAAGGTATCACAACTTGGGTGTGGGTCCCAGACTCAAAAACAAAACACTGGGTATACTCTCCTGCCAGGTTTTCTCATTGAGCTTCTTTACCTAAGCACCGAGTATAGACTCCTGCCAGGTTTTCTCATATAGCTTCTTTACCCAAGCGCCTGGCATACTCTCCTGCCAGGTTCTCTCATATATATTTGATGCAAAATCCTAAGGGCATGAGTCTTCCTTGGGAACACAAATTAGGTTGCAGGTTCCAGACTTGCAAGATACCTGGTATACTCCTCTGCCAGGCTATTTTCTATAGACTATTATGGGTGTGAATTCCAGATGCTCGGTTCGACTGGAATACTCTCCTGCCAGGACATTTACATTCAGCTTCTTCACTTTGGTTGGGGGCCCCAGACTCGCACAATTAGTTAGGCTTCAGCCTTTTCCATATTCTTCCTATGTATTGGGTCCAGGATCCTCTGCTTGTTAGTTTGTGGCTTTCCTTCCACTTGTGAAAGCCTTTCACTCTGTGAATGAACTCCTTTATTGCTTCCCCGGCTGTGCGGCATTCGCATCCTCCTCCTGCTGGCCTCACCGGTCTGCTACATGCAGCTCGGCTACAGCCACACGCCGACGGATTGGTGAGTGTCCCGCTCCCTCTTCGCCGCTCGTCTGATACCAGGTGTCCTCTGACAGCCTTGCACTGTCTCAGTCCCCACGTTGTCCGACCTCCTGTGTTCCGGTGTATATGGAGCAGCAGATCCCGCCGTCCTCCTCATTCGGGTAGGCACTCCCTCTGGTCTTGCCTGCAGCACAACTCTTCCCCGTCCTTCGCTCTACCTGATGGGAGGTGCCTGCCCCTGTCAGCGTCTCTCTCCCTTCAGCTGTCGGTTTTTAAATACCCTGGCATTGATATGATATGATAGGTTATATATAACGAGCTTAATACCCAGAAGTTTCTAAGGGCGGACCCGGCGATCGAACCTGTGTTGCTCCGTGTCGTCTTGCTTCTAAGGTGATCACATTGCCGCTGAGCTATACTCTCTCCATTGCGTGTTTCTCTCCAACAACTAGAGCACAGTGTTGGCTTACGTGCTCTAGGGATCCTCACAAATTCATTCCTCTCCTTCGTCCCAATATTTTCAAAGGAATCATATGCAGGGGATTGATAGTTAGATCTTGTCATTCTATCTGTTACAGAGTTTTTCAGGAAGATGTCAGCAGGTTTTGTGGGTTGTTGAAGGGGGTTATTACAATATTCCATTAAGGCATGAGGAAAGGGAAAGGGGATACCATGTCTCACCTGATGATGCCTGTCCCGACCCCTTAGGACGCGTCATCCTTTAGCTAGTCAAGTGCCAAGATCCACATGTTCATTCCTGATCATACCCACATAGTTGATTAAGTCTGTACTTCTTTTGCAGTATCGCTTTGTTGTGTTTAAAATTCCTGGAGACCGGGAGAAGATATGGGGAGGATATTTTGCTACCATTCATGATCATCTACCCCTGAGACTCTGAACGGTCTCACAAAGTATCAGTCTTGAATTCCATTATTGTTTTCGCATATCTGCCATTTCAGATGGGGAAATATTTATGTGCAAATCAATGTTGTTCCTACCCCTAAAACGACAGTGGAGACCAAACTGTTGTGACACTTCCCTTCTTTACAAGACCAGAAGTAATCACAGAAGTGTTTCTGTCTTGTTGGGCAACACAAATGAGGTAGTGCTTGCAATTTCAGTCACATAGAGTTCTCTGCCATCTCTTTGAAGGCATGCATGTTTTAAATATGTAACCACTTTATGCCTGCCACAGATTGCCATACATTGGTACGTGGAGCCACAGTTACCCCAGCTAAACGCAGAAACTAGAGAATTTTAACAGTATTCAGCAGAGAAGTCATACAAGTGTAAGTTGGTTCCCTGAGTCCTAAGAGCAATAAATGAACAATCTTGTCAGTGAACAGTTATAGGGCATTTGGTAGAAAATGGAAAAAGGCCTAGTCATACTGAAGAGATCCATGTACCTAGAATCCATGTTTCACATGAACACTATATGCAGGCATGGCTTTCACAGTTATTTCACGGTGCAGACGATAGAGCGGTGCTAGCATTCACAGAAATAGCAGTATTATAGCATGCACAAGCTTTGCCGACATATGGCACTAGCGATCCACGATGAACACAGTGGTCAGTGGTAAAGCCAAGATTTGGTAGTCAATTTGGAGACGCAGTGACCACTGCGGCATGACAGGAAGGGAGCCGTTAGGGCCCATTCCCTCCTCTCACTCGCATTCGGGAGTGAGCGGCATAGACCCTGTAGGTGCTCTGCTACTAAAGTAGCCTTGAAGGTGGTCTGCATAACAGCAATTTACAGTTCAAATTTTGGCACAATGTTCTACTGCATGTAGTCATGAAAACACAATGTAGTGCCAGTGTTCTCTGCTTTCAGGATTTGGTTCTTTCAGGAATCACATTGTGAACTCTAGCTGGGAGTCAGTAAAAGTAAGTACTATGCACTGAAGCCACCACAGCGATGGTTACTGTGTCTCATTGTAAATAATTGCAATCACATTGCAGGTGGTTTAAAAACACCCTATGATTTCTTTGTCAAGGCATTAAATGACAGCCATTCAATATTAGGTCCTGCCCCACTACACGTCCCTTGTGTCTGTATTGTGTGTTGTGCATATTGTCATTTGATTCATCCATCTAGAATTTCTTTTGGTAAGAAAAATGAGGCGTCTTATCCTGCTCGCTCCACCTATCCATTTTACTCAAAATGAAGAAGGGAGGGGAATGTGGGTGGGTGCTCTTTGATGTTTAGGGTTTTTAAGGGGAAGCAACCATCTTCCTATATTAGCTTTACTCTTAAACTGTTAGGCTAAGTCTCACGAAAAAATGCATTGCATTGATAATGTTGCAAGAATTAATTAAGAATTGCAAAATAGATTAGAATAAGGTATTGATTTATTGATGTTACATAATATTAATACAATGAGTTACATTCTGAGACAATCCTGTGACCAAATTGAAGACTAACTAATAAACCAGTTCTTCAATAAGGACCACTTTAGTGGACAAAGACAGAATTTCAAAATAATAAATTATTTTACATTTTTAGAAACGATCAGCCAACACGTGTTTGATGCCCTTCCAAGCCCTTTCTCAATGCTGAAAAATAATTTAAAAACAGAATAAACAGACTCACATTTAGCAAAGTATGGGGCACAATGTGTGTTTATTGTAAAAGTTCATAAAATATTGAATGTTAATACATTTTCATAAAGTTGAAAACAGACGTTTCAAACAAAACGGAATGGCCCAATCTTATCCAGTGTCAGTAAAAGTACTAAGAGTTCTGAAATATGACTATAATTTGAATGTTTTAAGGATAAAAAAGCAATGTGCAACTTATTTACTTTTTGTAATAATGCCTAGCACCCTTTTGGTAACAAATATTAATGAGAAATGTAAGTTTTCATTAGTAAAATATACCTTCCAGGTGATTGTGGCAGATCATAAGGAAAACCTGGATGATGGGAAAAATAAAAATATTGCTTTCATAGTTCCCCTTTCTTGAAGGCTTGACACCCCTTTTTTTATGATAACGTCTCGACAATCAATTTTTCTTTATGTTGGGCCAAATATCATAAAACATCAAAATATAAAGCACAATACAAACATAAAACATACAAATAAATCAATTAATATAGCACAGCAAACAAACAGGTAAACAAGAGCATCATACATAGATTTCTGAATCAAGGATCTTTGAAAAAACGAAAAAGAAAAATATTCCTCATTCGCCTGCAATAAAAATAACAATGTGGCTAATACTGGCTGAAATTAAGTGTGCACAACAGGGGAAGCAAAAATGTCTTATGTTCTTTCCTATAGACTGAACAGAAGAACAAGAAATGCATAGTCATTTGGATATCATTTACACAAACAGAATGCAGTCTTAAGTCTTCAAGTCTTCCACCCCAATGGTGGTTTAACCGCAGTTTGTTTATTAAGAAAAACACTGGTTTGTATACTGTGAACCGCTAATGAAATCTTTTGGACTAGAAAAACATGAGATGTTGTCATGAAATCAATTCAAGCTTTGAGTCAGCTCCAAACCCCCCCCCCCCTCCCCGATCACCAGCAAACGTTGCCTTTTGAGCAGCACTTAACATGTTTGGAGTTGATTTAGTTAGGTGAGCTTGCATACAGGGGTCACATTTGCTGTAACAAGGTCCTTTTTTCACATACGTAGACCAAGTAATAAAATGAGCGCTAGCAGTAGTGCAAGTGTTTTTATTTATAGATTATATTACAATAGCTTTTGCATTAGCAAAAGTGCCCAGAAGTAGCTTGGCCAGTACTGCATTAAGTTGATCTTCACCAAATGTCCCTTCAAGTTCTATTTATTTTTATTTTATTTTATTTTATTACATTTGTTATACGCCCAGACCCGGAGGTATCACGGCGTAGTTACAGACAATGGGATAATGCAATCTTAGAATGAACATAGAGGTGTAAAGGTATAACAATCAAAAATGTACAATAATAGGAATCAATAATATACACTAATATACAAAGCAGTCAGGTAAAATAGTTGATTGGAGGCGATTAGTGCACTGGTTCAGTTAGAACTTGTTGAAGAGCCAAGTCTTCAAAAGGCTTTTGAATTTGGGGAATGAGGTTTCATTCATAATGTGGGTAGGTAGCGCATTCCAATGTCTGGGGGCCAGTGTTTTGAAGCTGCTGCCCCCTGCTTTCTCTCTTTTGTATCTGGGGGTTTCAAGGAAGGCGTTTTTGTTGGACCTGAGGAGTCTGGTCTGGGGCTTCATCATGACTGTGTTGTTGAGGTATTTGGGCGCTTTGTTAGCTCTGCATTTGTGGGTGATGCTCAGGGTTTTAAATAGAATTCTGGCTTGTATGGGGAGCCAGTGGTGGTCTCTTCTGGTGTTGGATATATGTTCAGATTTTTTGATGCCTAGAGCTGCTCTGAGGGCTTTGTTTTGCATGAGTTGAAGTTTAGCTATGTTGGCTTTGGAGGTGCCAAGGAATAGGATATTACAATAGTCTAGCTTAGACAGTATGAGTGCTCTGGCTAGAGTAACACAGTTGCTGGTAGAGAGGAATTTACGGCTGAGGGAGATGAGTTTAGAGGTGTAGGAAGTGGATGAGGCTAATGTGTTTACTTGTTTAGACATGGATAGTGTGGCATCTAAGTACACGCCGAGGGTCTTGACTTGTTTAAGAACAGGGATTATGGTTCCATCGATGGTGAATGATTTAAAGGCGGGCTCAAGGGTGTTGATTTTGCTGGAGGAGCCTAGTATGAGGAGCTCGGTTTTGTCGTTGCTGAGACAGAGGCTCTTGTTAGCCATCCAGTTTTGGATGAGTGAGTAGATTTGGTTAACCAGGAGGGAGTCTTGTTCATGGTTGCCTGTGAGAGGAATGAGGATTTGGGTGTCATCGGCGAAGTTAGTATAGATGACACCCAGAGCATCCAAGGCTGCAAATAATAGCTTGGTGTAGGCATTATACAGAGTGGGGGATAGGCAGGAGCCTTGCGGTACACCTGCAGGGACAGACACTGGGTCTGCTGATTCTTTGCCGATGGATACTCTGGAAGTCCTGTCAGCCAAGAAGGATTTGATCCAGTTGGTAGCGTTCTGAGCTAGGTTGAAGTTGTTTGCTAGAGTGTTACAGAGTTTGTCGTGGTCAACCAGATCGAAGGCCGCCGAGAGGTCCAAGAGCATCAGAAGGCAGAGTTTACCTGCTTCTCTGGTGGCATCCATTTGGATCTTCAGATCAAGGAGGGATGTCTCTGTGCTATGGTTGGGACGGAAAACTGACTGGCGGTCTCCTAGTAGGTGATGTTGTTCCAAGTGGTTCTGAATTTGGCAGAAGGCTATTTTGTCGATTATTTTTAGGAGAAATGGGACCGTTGTAATGGGTCGGTAGTTAGTGGGTATTGTTGGGTCCAGGGAAGGTTTTTTTAGAAGTGGTGTCACCCAAGCTTTTTTGATACTGGTGGGGACTGTGTTTGTGAGGAAGGAGGCGTTAATGAATTCAGTGATGATAGGTGTGAGAGTGGGGGCGCATAGTTTCACTAGATGGGATGGGAATTGGTCTTCCTTGCAGTTGGAGGCTTTGAGTTTCATTATAGTGTCGAAAACTTCTTTGTTAGTCACTGGTGAGAATTGGAATGGGGGACCAGTAGTGGCGTTTGAGATGGTCGTTGATATGGTGGGTGGAGTTTTGTCAGCTAGGAGTGTTTTTTTACTATCGATTTTGTTTTGTAGTAGGAGGATTTTGGATGAGAGTGCGTTTTGAATGGTGGTGCACCAGTCTTAGCTAGCGTTTGAAGGTGCTGAGATTTGACAGGGGTTTTCGAGCTCTCTAAGAATGGTAAAGAGTTCTTTGCTGTCTGAGGACGCGTTAGCAATGCGGAGGTTGAAGGCATTGGCTTTTTGAGTGATTATTGCTGATTTGTAAGTTTTGTTGGCTTCAGCGAAGGCTGATGCCGATTCTGGGGTGTTGTTTTTCTTATGGAGGTGTTCAAGTGATCTTTTAGTGCGTCTTAAGGCTATAAGTTCTTCATTAAACCAAAAGCAGGAGCGTTTATCAGGTCTACGGGTTTTAGTGGTGATGGGTGCAAGTAGGTCGATAGTTTGGGTGAGGCATTGTTGGTATTGTTCTGCTAGATAGGAGGGGTTGTTGGTGCGTAGAACCATATGGGCAAAGGAGGCACTCAGGGCTGGAGTGAGTTTGTCGGAAGAGAGCTTTTTGATATTTCTAGTCTCAAATGTTTCTGGTTTTTTAGGGGTGATGTGTTCGGTACTGGCATTGTCTATGGTGAAGTTAATTGCATAGTGGTCTGACCAATTGAGTGGGAGGATGGAGTCAATGGTGACTAGAGAATTAAGAGTGAGAAGCCAGTCTAAGGTTCTTCCTTTTGAGTGGGTGGGTTTATCTACCAGTTGTATGAAGTTCATCTCTGACATGGCTGTATAAAATGTAGATGCTTCTGAGTCGAGGGGGTCATTGTATCCTAGGTTAAAGTCACTGAGGACTATGCATTTGGTTTTAGGCTTGATGAGGGGCGTTAGGAGTAGTGGGATGTCCAAGTCAGGGTGTGTGTTTTTGTTGGGTGATCTGTACACCACTAGTAGGTTGGTGGTGCTTTTGGGGTTGGAGGTATACTTGACTAGTAGGAGTTCATAACCTTGTATCTGTTCTATTGGGCATGCTCTGATTTCCAGGGTGGTTTTGGCTATTATGGCAACTCCGCCTCCTTGGGTATTTATCCTGTCTGTTCTCAGGATGCTGAATCGTGGGGGAATAGCAAGGGCTAGAAGTGGTCCTGCTGCTGGGTGAAGCCAGGTTTCAGTGACCACCAGCATATCAAGGTGTTGGTCTACAATGAGGTCATGGATATCTATAGCATGGGCACCTAGTGAGCGGGCATTGATGAGTGTAGTTTTGAGGGTGGAGGTAGGGGCAGGGGGTGGTGTGTTATCTTTGATGGGGGAAGAGTCAGCGGTTTTGTTATTGGTTAGGTGTTTGAGTGGTGCGTTGTGGAATCTTTTGTGTTGGAAGTTAGTGGGCGTGGTGTTTGATCAGTGAAGTGGTGAGTGAGTTAGCTCGTAGGGACATTTTGGTTCTAGACATGAGTCTATTGAGTCTTTCGATGCCCAGGATGGGTGTGGTTGTGTCATTAATGCAGATGGGTATGGTGTGATTGTATGTAGGCGGGTTGGGACTAAGGCACGGGATGTCTGAGGCTGCTGCCTTCTTGATGGTGATGGGCATGGTGTGGGCCTGAGGAGATGGTATGGGGAAAGGGGGGAGGCAGGGGATGGGGAAGTGGCGTGGACAACCTGGTCTAACTAATCCATCGCCAACCTTGATGAAGTGTCCTCTGGTGCATGGTGTAACATTAGGGACTATGCAAAAAGGGAACATGATGATGGTGAGGAGTGCTAGCATTATATTAGTGGGTGCTGGGTGGGTAGAGCTAGAGTTCAGTGAGCTGTCTAGGCACCTGGACTGGGAGCAATAATCCAGTGCAGGCAGGCAGTGCTCTAATGAAAACACAGCATCTGCCTGGGTAGCTAGTAGGGTGCACGGGCAGTGGGTCAGCTAAATTTGATTATAGTAATCAGGGCGCAAGAGTAAAGGTCGCTAGCGGGGTGCACAGGCAGTGGGTCACCTAGATTGGATATTGGCAATTCAGGCACAAAACATAGCAAGGTGCACAGGCAGTGGGTCACCTAGATTAGATATTGGCAATTCAGGCACAAAACATAGCAGGGTGCACAGGCAGTGGGTCACCTAGATTTGATATTGGCAATTCAGGCACAAAACATAGCAGGGTGCACAGGCAGTGGGTCACCTAGATTTGATATTGGCAATTCAGGCACAAAACATAGCAAGGTGCACAGGCAGTGGGTCACCTAGATTTGATGTTGGCGATTCAGGCACAAAACATAGCAGGGTGCGCAGGCAATGGGTCACTAGCAGAATGCACAGGGGGTGAATGAGTAACCTAGAGTCGAATTTAGTTAGTATAGTGAGGAGTTGCATTATGTGTGGGAACATGGAGGTATAGAGTTCCAACTAATAGTCGATTATGCGGCCATTTGACATTTGACATTTGACAGCCATTCCTGCATACAGATTGGAGTTTGGAAAAAAAGTATTCAACAAAAGGCATTTTTTATGCACAGCTGCAGATGTCGGTAGGAAGTGACTCAAGGAGAGGGGCCAGATCGAAGAAGAAGTTGAGAGGAGTGTCGATAGCGAGCCAGAAAGATGCGATGAGTAGGAGGGGGAGTTGAATAGTGGCATATTCAAAAGAGGAAGAGTTGATGCCAGACGAGGGGTAGAGTGGCAGTGTTGAGGGCCTTATTGATATGAACCCCACACTGTCATCCTTCCCAACAGTTTGGGAAGAGTGGGAGATGGTAGCAGAGTCAATGTGTAGTGCTGCTAGTGTAGCAGAGTCACTAAGGAGAGATGCATGTTTCTGTGATAGCAAGAAGTGAAAGTTGAGAGTGAGAAGAGTCAAACTGGTCAGTGACGTAGGAATATGTGTTGCAAAGGGATTGTGCATTCCGGATTCAAGTAAAAGAGTGATATGTGAAGGCATCATGAAGCAAGACACAGACGGCAGATTCAAAGTTAACAACAAACCTGTTTATTAAAGTAAATGTCAGGATGGTAGAAGGCCTAACTTTCCCCATGCTAAGGTGGGATTTCCCTACCTGAACAGAACTAAGGAAAGTCTGAGTCAAAGAGTACAACTTAAAAGTCTGTGTCCAAAACATATGCTTGCCCCTCACAACTAAAGTTAAACAATGTGTAGTAGGAATTTCAATAATCAAAGAAATAGTGATCAACACAAAGTTCTGAGCTTCTTCCAGCTCTCGGCTTCCTTCTCAGCTCCCCTTCCCCAGGTTCAAGAAAGTTCCACAAAAGTCCCAGAATTACCTCTCTCCCACTTAAGGTAATACAGTTCCACACAATCGCCCAAGTTCCAAGCAGCACAGTTCAAAGAAAAATTGTCTCAAGGCTTTGCTCTCAAGACAACAGGTGTAATGCCTCACTTCTCAGGGCTCCCTTCACAAAGACTTCAGCTCTGCCAGTTATACGTATGTTCATAACTCAAGGTCATGGAGAAATAAAGTAAAAAGGTGCAGGTTTGAAGACTCACCATAGTATGTCTTTTAAAAGGATGTGTGTGATTAGATATGCTGGGTCAAGTATTTTTCCGCGTTGCGCCAGGTAACCACAGTCACTGGCTGCAGTGCGCTGTTTCCTGTCAATGTTAAAGGCGTCTGCTACAGAGCTGCCATCGCTTACTGTGAAAACGAATGCAGAGCCACGTATAAACGTGCGCAAAGGAGAAAACTAAATAAATGTGCCAGAGTGTAAATAAATCCATGCAGGAGATAACTTACTGTAGCTTGTGTGATCGCCATCGTCAGAGACCGGAGTTACTGGTTTGTAGAGAGCCGTCCAGTCGGAATATCCTAAGCGTGGTGGGCTAACGTTTTCATGTAACTATTAGCAACCGTAACTAGGACGCGAGTGTTAGGAACCTGAGAAGTGCCCCTCGTGGAGGGACTGAAGCAGTTCTGGATACACGCAACATAGAGGTAGAACTAGCCACCAGTGTCAGATAGACTGCTCCAAAAGAATTTAACTCTGCCTAACTACAGGCACCCTATTATTACTACAGTGATCCTCCTTAGTCCGAACGAACTGGGTCACAGTCTAAAACTCTCAACATAACAGATAATCAGAATGAAATCCGGGAACTAAGCAGTGACTACCCACTAACCTGGGAAGATCAAATAGTACAAATAGTAGAGTACTTGGGAATAAAACTAATGAGCAGTTATGAGGCATTGTATGGAGCAAACATCCCCCCCTTTGGAAAGCGCTTAGAGGGGACCTGCAGAGATGGGACGCACAAGAACTCTCATGGTTCACTAGAATAGCAAGGGTTAAAATCACAATCATTCCTCGACGGTTATATGTCATTAGTTCACTTCGGATAAATATACTGGCCAAGATGATAAAAACCCTACAAGATGAGATTATTACATTTATCTGGCATAAAAAGAAACCCCGGATTCGGAGGACGATACTACTCTGGCCACTATGGACCGGAGGTTTGGGCGTCCCTGATGTGAAAAGATACATACTAGAAGCCCAGATAGCACCCATGTTATGATGGTCAGATCTGGAGTCACAGAAAGGTTGGAGTAAAATAGAACAAGGAGTAACTACCATCCTCTTAAGCGTGTTACAATCAATATGCGCACAGAACAGGGCGGCGGGAGGCCAATTACTTGAAGGTAACAAGGGATCACTACAAAAATGGGACTTAGCACTGAAATGGGGGAAGGTCACCCCAGGATTGGGTCCACACAGCCCGATGTGCCATAATGCAGACTTCTCCTCAGGCATAAAGAGCGCTTATTGGGAAAGATGGGAGGGAGGCGATACACTGAAACTAGAGGATTTCTACAAAGATGGCAACCCGCACTTCTTCGAGGAATGCAAACGTAAATTTCACATAGGGGAAGGAGAAAGGTACACATATTACATATTAAACACTGGATCTCTCAGAGGGAAGTGAAGAAAGCTGGTACTCTAACACTGATGGGACTAGAACTGACTATGCGAGTGGGGGTACCTGCAAAAGGGATCTCGAGGATATACAGGTTGCTCGATAGAACGCAATATACAGCGGACCTAACATACATGAAGAAATGGGGCGAGGATTTATGGGTTGACATTACGGAGGAGTAATGGGGCAGATTTGGAGGAGGGCACAGAAATTGTCTAAGTGCACTGCTGTAAAAGACTCGGCCTATAAAATTTGCCATAGATGGTATCTGACACCCCAGAGACTGACCACAATGGATAAATACCACTCACCCGTGTGCTGGAGGCAATGTGGGGAAATAGGAACACTGGGAGACATGTGGTGGACATGATCTGAAGCCAAAATTGTTTGGAAAGAAATCTTAGCCCATATCAAAAAGATTATAGGGACACATTTACCTGAATCACCAGTAGTGATACTCCAAGGGGCAGAGGTGGAAAGGGGTATACGCAGCTACAGGCGGGAATGCTACACTTATCACGCATCTCCTAACGGCAACTCGCATGACCCTCGTCCAAAACTGTAAAGCACCAGAAGGTCCCATAATCGCATGCTGGTGGGTCAAGATCTGGGGGGTATTAGCAATGGAGAAGGTGTGTGCTCTTAAAGCTGGGACATATCAAACATTCTTGAAGACCTGGCTTCCTTTTCATGAACATGTCAGGGATAGAGAAAACCAATTTCATAAACCACGAATGCTTTCAAAAATCAGTGTAATCTGAATCTATACCGAAAGTGTCCTATGCAACGTAGACAAAGAAATGTGACCACCTGAAAAGAAAAGTGTTCGGTGTCATGCACATTAGTGTGTTATGTCGAGGGGGAGGGAACGGGGTGGGGGTGTTGGGTGGGGAGTGGGGCGGGGTTAGTTCATTTACTATTCTATAATGTTGGCGATATTTGCTGAGTTACTTGTGATACTATATAAAAAGACAAAAGAACTCAATGCACCATAAGAAGGCACCATAGAGGAAACTCCCGAAAACCGATTTCTTTGGACGTGATGTTGCAGTAACTAATTCTGGACCTTGCAATGCTATGGAAAATGTTGATGCATTGATTATATAAATAAAGACCATAAAAAAATAAATTTTTTAAAAAAGAGCTGGTCCAACCTATTATGAGGGGGATGATCTGGAAGCCTTCTTCATCCATTTCGAGAGGGTGGCTGCACAATTTCAATGGTACGAAAACCTTATCTGGCTCCCCTAGTAAAAGGAGATTTACAGGTGTCTTATCAAAATCTGACCCCACAAGGGATGACCTTTACCGATAGATAGGTCTGTTAGAACGGATAGGCCAAACTGAGGGGTTGTACTGACTCAAGGTACGGGATATCCAATTACTTTCAAATTAAAGTCCCCTGGAATTAGCAGGTTGGCTCCAGAATGTCCTCACCCAATGGCTGGGAAGAAAGAATCTATCAGAAATTTTGGAAGCCATTGCGCTACAGCAATTTGTGAGTGCCTTGCCTTCCTCCCTCCAGCGAGGTATATTGCAACACAATCAACCTTCCATAGAGACCGCAGTTCAGATTGCCCAAGCACATTCTGGGGCTGCAAAATATTTTCAAATCACCAGTCAAAACCCTTAAACCAAGGAAAGATTTTAGACCCTCCCAGAGTCTCCCATACCAAAAATAAATTTAACCTTTTGGGAGAGCCTATCCTTGAGATATCTCCATAAAGGTGAAAACCATTATAAGACCTCCGTTTTTTCTCATAACCAAAGCTAAACCACCCACTAGAGAAGAGATGGGTTCATTAAAACCCCTGTTCCCATTTCCCCTATCTTTTTCTCCTGCAGTGAGGGGAGGGACATCTTGTCCGATCCTGCTCCAGAAATCTTCCTGAAAAACCCATGGAAATAGGGTGGATGGCAATTGAACAGTGGGGAAGGCAAGAAGAAGAAGTAGAGGAGGATCCCAGCAAGGAAGATGTCTGCTATTGCACACCCTAACCCTTCCAGAGTCACAAGGATGTCCAAGTTAATGGCATTTGGACTAAAGCCCTTATTGACTGTGGAAGGGTTAGGGTGTGCAATAGCAGACATCTTCCTTGCTGGGATCCTCCTCTACTTCTTCTTCACAAGGATGTCCAAGTTAATGGCATTTGGACTAAAGCCCTTATTGACTGTGGAACTAAGCTGACAGCAATATGGTCTGACTTCATATACATTGAAGATCTCAAGGGCGAGCAGGCTGTTAAAATAACGTGCGTTCATGGCGGCGTTGAGACCTATCCCAAGATACTTCTTGTGCTGAGAGTTAGGGTCAACCTACGTGCATTAAAACTGCCACAGTAGCCAAACTATGCGAAAATTACGACACAGGTGGCCTGGCAGCCCTGGATTTCCAAATATACTACTACTCAGCAGAAGCACACTTCACAAAATACTGCAGACAAATTCGCAGCATCCCCCTGGAACTCAAAAGCATGATATTTGCCAAGGTACCAAGAGAAAAATCATTCGCCAACCCGATGGAATCGACAGTGCGAGCATGGTCGCAGATCCTTAAGAGAGTAGGATGTGAAAGAGCATTCTGGGCACACTCACCCCTATGGCATTACCCAGGTCTGGAACCCACAATGGACCGCACTATACAAACATCTTGGGACCCTGAAAAGCAAGCCAAAGTTGGAGACCTTTTCCCGGAAGGTTGGTTCCTCGCGGTGTTAGGCAGAAACCTGTGCAGTTCCCTTGGGGACCACTGCAAAAGATTTAGGACTACAGGTGTTGGCAGTAAACCCACTTGGTTGCAGTCTGCACCACCCAGATTTACCTGTTAGCTGTGGCTGAGCAGTCAGACTTCCCTCAAGAAGAGTTAGGCAGTATGCAAAGTATACACAATAGGCACTCAGATACAATAGCACAAGCAACCACTGACCAGAGCGTTGGTATCAAGGTATATCATTATTTATTTAAAAACACACTTATTGAAACACTCCAGAACTATTATTGTAAATCACTCTAAAAACAGTTACTATTATTATATATACATCCCTTATTCCTTATCAGACAAGTCTTAGTTAACACCACTTATTTCCAGACAGATGTGAGCGCTTAACTATAGATGGCACTCCAATAAGTTAACGAAAAAGGGATGGAAAAAGGCAGAATGTAGGAAAATACACCACACTAATACTTAGGAACTCTTAAGCAAGTCAGGAAAGTCAAAAGTTACTTGTGAGCCAAAGTCCATAGGCCGGGCCCACTCTTGGAGAGAGCAGGGCACAAATTCACCCAAGATCACACAATGACAACAGGCTTAAAAAGTCTTGCAGGGAGTTCAGAAAGGTTTTAGTTAGGTTTCAGAAAAGTTTAGCCAGGGTGTCCCAGGCTAACCCAGGTTCGAAAGACGGGGGCTAAAACTACCCGTACAGTCGGTTGCAAGGGAAGCCAGGCGGAACACGGTACCTTATGTGGAAAGGATCCTGCAGCGGGGGCAGTTGTTCCTGGCAGTGGGTGAAATTTGCGGCGTCGTCCAGAGGAAGAGAAGATCTCGACGTGGAGGAAAGATGAAGGTCGTTGCACTGCCAGGGAAGAAACCAGCCGCAGAGTTTTCCGGTTAAAGGTACTATTCGCGGTAGTGGTAAAACGTGGTATCCCGGTTGCCGGGGTGCTTGGCAGAGGCAAGGCGGCCACGAAATGCTCCAGGAAGCGAAAAAGGAAGCAGGCTGGTTATCCCCACCAGTCGAAGGAAAAAGACTCTCAGGGCTGGAGATCTCCTCTGTCGTTGGGAAAAGTGGTGAGACGGTTCAGCAGGGCTCCACCGGTGGTGTCGTCATAGCAGGTCAGCTCAGCTTCTCCCTCGTCGGATTCTTAGGTCCTGTGACGACTTCTGAAGTTCCAGTCCCCATGCCCTGCTTTTATGCAGAAAACCCCCATTCACTCAGCCTAGCTGTCACTCAAACATGCTAAGTGGTGAGCTGGCAAGCTCACCACTTGGGCCAATCAGGACAGAGTGCGACTTGAGTTGCCTAGGCAACTCAGTCCAGGGTGCCTAAATCCCCCTCCACCCCTCCTAAGTACCCCAGACAGAGTGGCACCACTTTGGAGGGCTTCTGTGGAGAAGCCCGCCCAAAAGTGGAACAAAGGGCTCACCTTGGGTTGGAGTCACAGAAGCGAACACAAACGCCATTTTAGAACCGAGTTCTGGCAAAAAATACCAACCGGAGAATTAATATTAAATAAATAAACCGGCGGTATGTGCGAGGCTATAGGAATTAAATAATTAAAGTTGGTAGCCTCGAACAATGGGAAATCCCATAGAGATATATTCGCGGTCGAATATAAAAAGTAGTATCCACTGCCACCAGCCAAAACTCGATCAGGGGGGATGGAGACGTGCCCCCTCGACTAACAGACCCCGGGGTAATCGAATTGCCCCGGCCAGTACGTCCACAATAGGATGGTTTGTACTGGTTCTGTTCAGAATTTGAGACTAGTAAAGTCAATGGTGACTTTACATGCCCTGGGAGACAGTAGTCAGTCCTAGGGTATGGAGTCTATCTTGGGGGGTCACTATGACACCCCTGTGTTACTGCACTGAGGGTGCTGTGTAACACACATCACAAAAACACATGAAGCCCTATGGAGTAAAAGACCCCATAGACCATTAAACACATCTAGAGTCAAAGAAACACACTCAAATCATGCCCAAGAGTGAGGGTAAAAGAGTCTCACTCTTGGCAGGAGAAAGAAATAAACCCCAAAAATCCATCAAAGCTGCTGGGGGACTTACTAGGTTAGGAAATTCAGCCTAAACAGAGAATTCTCCCTAATACTCGCCCCCCCCCCCCAGACTAAGGGACAGGAGGATTTAATACACTCCTGGATGAATCTCATACCTCTAGTCGATGACATACATCGTAGAGAGACCATCAGCATTTTGGTGGTGACACCTTGACCTATGTTCTATGGTCAAATCAAAGGCTTTCCTTTGCAAGCTGTATGACCTACAAACCCTTTGAGGAGCATCAGTTTTTTTGAAACTATCGGGGATCTGGTTGACCAGTCCCTCAGAAGTTGGTACAACTTCTGAACCTGTGTTAGGCTTTTTCAAGGGGTCCTTATAAAGGATTCCCTTAGATCTAGAGGGGCCTCCAAGGTTCCTCACCACCTCTCTTGTGGGAGCAGGTTGGGTCTTAGGTTTCTTGGTTGAAGGGGTTAGGGTTAGGCAATGTACCTGCTTCCCCCTCCTCTTAGATCTAACCTTACCTACTTCAGGAGTTTCCCCCCTAATATTAGGATTTGAGTTGGGGTCTTCAGTAGAAGGTCCAACAGTCTGAAGGTTTTTGGCCTTAGACTTTTCTTTCCTGGTTTTCCACCAGCATTGAGAATTACCAGTTCTCTCAGGCCTAGGTAAGGGTCCAGTAGGTCTATCCCCCCTTCCTCAGAAGCAGGGGGTCACAGACTCTGAAACTGGGTGAACAATGATGGGGCTTGGTTGGGGCTCCCATTTCCCTAATGTACTAGCCTGAAATGTGCCTGGGTTAGTGGTCAACTTACTAACACCAGGGCTTGTAGTGGGGGTCTCAGTAGAGGTTCCCACAGGCTTAGAGTGGTCCCTTAAGGTGGCCTCTCTAGCCAATTTGGTTAGGTTCTGGTTCTCCATACTGGGAGGCCTGGGGGTATGTGACACTACTCCTAGAGTTCTCAGGTCATTCCCCGACAGGACTTTCCCGGGCACCTCAGTCTGCACACTGACAGGGATCCTCACTATCATGTTGTTACACTGAATGAGGGCTGGTAGAATAGGAACCATTTGGACAGGGCCTCCAGACATCTTAGTGGGACCTTTGGGTGCTTTTGCCACATCCTCAGGTTGAAAGAAGCTTTCATCCACTACTGTTCTGCTGGCCCCAGTGTCTCTCCTGGCAGGAGTATCCTGGCCATTGACAAGAACACTGTCCATATAATACACTTTAGAGTTTGCAGGTAGGGAGTTATACACAACCCTATTCTGGGACTTAACTAGATCCATGGACTCTATAGACACAGTTGCTTGAAGACCCAAGGGTTCTTCAGCAAAAGCTTCAAAGTGAGCACTAGCCATCTGTACTTCATCCTCAGGAGTGAAGGCTAAGAAGACTGTGCTGATCCCTGCAGGCTTACCCTTGCATCTGGGATCCCCTTTGATATGGGCAGTAGCCTTACATATATAGCATTGTCCAAATGCTCTCTGAAAGGGTGGCATGTTCTGACCTCCTTCTGGTTGTTGACCAGAAGGTACACTAGCCTGATTCAGTTTAGCCTGGGGCTTACCCTGGTTATTTTGTTGTTTGTGGCCCTCTTTGTTATGGGGAGTATTAGAATTCTCTGGATTCTCTTTAGGTGGCTGCTTTCCCTCATCCTTTTTCTGAGTGACCCCTGAATCCTTGTGAGTGGCCATGTTGGCAACCCACAAGTCACTAGCCTTAGCTAGCTTTCTTGAATCTAATTCCTTTGAATCAGCCAAGTGCTGTCTGAGCTCAGGAGAGCAGGCATCATAAATTGACTCCAACATAAACAGATTTCTCATACCTTCATAAGTGTTCACTTTGTAACCCTTAATCCATCCCTCTAAGTTTTTCAAACACTCACTCACCCAGGTAGCCCAAGGGGTACCATCATTCTTTTTGAGGGTCCTAAACCTCTTAAGATACTCGGAAGGGGTCTTCCCAAATCTAGCTATCAAAGCTAGTTTCACACATTCATAATCCTTCTTATCCTCCTCCCCCAACTCCATTACCACATCAGTTGCGAAAGGGGGAAGCCTAGAGAACAACCAGGGAAGTAACTCATTCCCTGTGATGTCCTGGAGCCCATGATTATACTCAAACAGAGACAAGCAATCCATCACATCCAACTTGGGCTCATACATACCAATCAATTCCTCAGGCATCCGGGGTCTTTTAGGACTGGAACTTCTAGAGGAGTCAGAGAGAGAAGCATTGTCTACAGATAATTTCTTCATTTCTAGCTCATGCTTGAGCTCCATTTCCCTTAGCCTGAGTTCTTGATTCAGTTCCTGGTGTATTTGTTCAGCCTGAGTATTCAGTCTCTTGAATTCTAATTCAAGTTTCATTTTCTCTAGCTCAAGATATTGAGGACTAAGTGTGGGACCTGGTAAAGGTCCAGTAGGTACAGCTGGCAGAGCAGACAGAGGCCCAGGGGGGACAGTAACAGCAGCCTCACCCTCCTCTTCTGACTCGTCCTCAAGATTATCAACATTTTGATCAACATCAATCTCTATACTGTTATCTACTGTTTCTGGCATGGTAGGTTCCTCTGAACCATCATCCAGACTTTGGTTAGCTAACAACCTTTCTATCAATTCCATTTTCTTGCCTTTAGTCAAGAGATTCTTATGCTTACAGAGAACTCTTAAACAATCAGCAGTTTTTGTAGCAAGGGACTCTTGACTATAATTTTCCATAGTTGACATGTTAGAAAGATTACTTTTTCATTGCTAAGCTTTGTGGTTAGTTGCACTAAGGTCTCTTAAAGCACTCTAAAATGTATACTAAATACAAATCCCACCGCTGTACACCAGTGTTAGGCAGAAACCTGTGCAGTTCCCTTGGGGACCAATGCAAAAGATTTAGGACTACAGGTGTTGGCAGTAAACCCACTTGGTAGCATTCTGCACCACCCAGATTTACCTGGTAGCTGTGGCTGAGCAGTCAGACTGCCCTCAAGAAGAGTTAGGCAGTATGCAAAGTATACACAATAGGCACTCAGATACAATAGCACAAGCAACCACTGACCAGAGCTTTGGTATCAATGTATATAATTATTTATTTAAAAACACACTTATTGAAACACTCCAGCACTATTATTGTAAATCACTCTAAACACAGTTACTATTATTATATATACATCCCTTATTCCTTATCAGACAAGTCTTAGTTAACACCACTGATTTCCAGACAGACGTGAGCGCTTAACTATAGATGGCACTCCAATAAGTTAACGAAAAAGGGAGGGAAAAAGGCAGAATGTAGGAAAATACACCACACTAATACTTAGGAACTCTTAAGCAAGTCAGGAAAGTCAAATGTTACTTGTGAGCCAAAGTCCATAGGCCGGGCCCACTCTTGGAGAGAGCAGGGCACAAATGCACCCAAGATCACACAATGACAACAGGCTTAAAAAGTCTTGCAGGGAGTTCAGAAAGGTTTTAGTTAGGTTTCAGAAAAGTTTAGCCAGGGTGTCCCAGGCTAACCCAGGTTCGAAAGCCGGGGGCTAAATCTACCCTGTACAGTCGGTTGCAAGGGAAGCCAGGCGGAACATAGTACCTTATGTGGAAATGATCCTCCAGCGGGGGCAGTTGTTCCTGGCAGCGGGTGCAAGTCGCGGCGTCGTCCAGAGGAAGAGAAGATCTCGACGTGGAGGAAAGATGAAGGTCGTTGCACTGCCAGGGAAGAAACCAGCCGCAGAGTTTTCCGGTTAAGGGTACAACCCTTTGATTCGCGGTAGTGGTAAAACGTGGTATCCCGGTTGCCGGGGTGCTTGGCACAGTCAAGGCCGGCTCACCACTTGGGCCAATCAGGACAGAGTGCGACTTGAGTTGCCTAGGCAACTCAGTCCAGGGTGCCTAAATCCCCCTCCACCCCTCCTAAGTACCCCAGACAGAGTGGCACCACTTTGGAGGGCTTCTGTGGAGAAGCCCGCCAAAAAGTGGAACAAAGGGCTCACCTGGGGTTGGAGTCACAGAAGCGAACACAAACGCCATTTTAGAACCGAGTTCTGGCAAAAAATACCAACCGGAGAATTAATATTAAATAAATAAACCGGCGGTATGTGCGAGGCTATAGGAATTAAATAATTAAAGTTGGTAGCCTCGAACAATGGGAAATCCCATAGAGATATATTTGCGGTCGAATATAAAAAGAAGTATCCACTGCCACCAGCAAAAACTCAATCAGGGGGGACGGAGACGTGCCCCCTCGACTAACAGACCCCGGGGTAATCGAATTGCCCCGGCCAGTACGTCCACAATAGGATGGTTTGTACTGGTTCTGTTCAGAATTTGATACTAGTAAAGTCAATGGTGACTTTACATGCCCTGGGAGACAGTAGTCAGTCCCAGGGTATGGAGTCTATCTTGGGGGGGTCACTATGACACCCCTGTGTTACTGCACTTAGGGTGCTGTGTAACACACATCACAAAAACACATGAAGCCCTATGGAGTAAAAGACCCCATAGCCCATCAAACACATCTAGAGTCAAAGAAACACACTCAAATCATGCCCAAGAGTGAGGGTAAAAGAGTCTCACTCTTGGCAGGAGAAAAAAATAAACCCCAAAAATCCACCAAAGCTGCTGGGGGACTCACTAGGTTAGGAAATTCAGCCTAAACAGAGAATTCACCCTAAGACACGGTGTCAGAAATCCAAAACAGAGCAAGAAAAGGTCTATCCACAACACTACATTACCAACGACTAAAGGCCTCCTGCAAGAAGAAATGGCCAACCTTCCCGAAGGCTCCTCCAACCTACAAGTTCCTAACTGAGATCCTTATAGAAGACGGCTTCACGGGCAGTGTTTCCATGCTGTACAGGATAACACAGTCCAACACACTATACAAGAATGTCATTAAATCTAAATGGGAAAAAGACTTGAACATCCAAATAGAAGAGCAACAATGGACAAACTATTGCAGATATACAAAAACTATCTCCCTCTGTGCAAACTTTAGACTTATCCAATTTAGAATTGTGAGCCACCTGCATATTACTCCCAAGTAAATCCCCAAGTTTGACCCATCCAAACCACATTCATGCCCCAAATGTGGCACACTTGAGGCAACAGCCATACCTATGTATTGGGAATGCCCACCAATCAAGCAATTCTGGAACAAAGTGGCAAAGACTATGAACTCTATTTTAAACACAAACATTACGGTCACACGTTGAAATACCTACTGGGAGACATAGGGAAGGCATTGGTCAAAACCCGCAGACTGTTTGCAGTGGGTGGTGCAGTGGGCAAATGGAACATCCTCAGGAAATGGAAATCAAAAGATCCCCCAACACACCAAAGCTGGATACGAGACTTGATCAACACACAAGAATGCAAAGAAACTTACGTTTGAGCGGTCCAGTCCACCTCAAGGCCCAAAGACATATGGGCTCCCCTCAGAGCGTACTTAATGTCAGAGGAAGACAAGACAAGGACCATGAGAACTGGAACCCCCCCCCCCCCGCCATGACCCACTATGTTCTGTCTCCTTCCCATCCCCCCACACCCCAAATGTTGTATAAGCTGTTGCACTATATACCTATGCATGTATACTGTACTGCCGTAAGTGAAACATGACCTTCCCGCAATGTGAACATGCCAGTATTAAATAAAGTTTTTTCAAAAAAAGCTGCCATAGTAGCTGGCCTCCCTGAACAAGTGATTATTGATACCGACTTCCTGACCTGTTAACGCCTCATTTAGACCAGAAGACCTAAGAAAATACTCTCCCCTGTCATCGCGGGAAACCTTGGAGAAAATAAAAAACTACCCACCTGGAGCTGGGAGAAGACTAAGACCCAAGAGACGCAAACTGAGGAAAGGACAAGGAAACCTCTGGGTGATAAGAAGATACGCCCGAAATTAGAGAACGATTAATCATTTGCTCTTCATGGAGAAAGGGAGGCCACACACACTTACAGGGAAGGGCATGTGACAAATCTAGGGTGTTGTCCCTTCTCCCCAGGGGGAGCCACCACCTGTGAGGATAGGGAAGTGAGCCCGCTTGCAAGACCCTCCATAGGGGTCTTGGCAAGTGTGACCTTACTGGGAGCGACTCGCCTCGAGGGCACAAGGCCTCACATTCCCATGAGGATCTCCCAGTCCCTACACAAGCAACATTGTCTGCATATATGGGATTACCTTTAAATGCCAACATGTTTACCTTCTATTGGCTTCAGCTAATGCTAGATAGAGTACGACATCTGAAGAAAAGTGTAACCTACCTTGGAACGCAAAACAACCTGTAACACAGGCGAGCAAATCATGGAGACGGAGAGAGAAGCATATGCAGGAGAAACCATCTGATTTACCCACGCATATGAGAAGCAGAGCAGGGTTGAGCCAGGGAGCCAGCGGCAACCTGTGCGATGGAGAACGCTGAAGGGAGACACCAGAGGCCCAGCGTAACATACAGCAGAGCAACTGCTGTGCGGACGGGGTCCAGCAGACAACCCCAAAGTGTGGAGTGACCAGGAGAGGATTGTAGTGGGTCAGGCACCCACCAAACATTGTAGAGAGCCGTACCAGCTGGACAAATGAATCCTCTCGTTGGCAAAAGTGTGCTGACCACCATGAGTTAGCAGAACAAGCAGGAAGAGCCTCGGAGAGAGGTGAGAAAGTGGAAGTGAAAAGCAGACCAAGAATATACGTCCCACTGCCGACCCCACGGAATCAACCCACACAGGCTGAAGGTCCTGGGTGATTCTAATAAGGCGGAGGCTTCGGTAACCAGATGAAAGTTACCAAAGAGATAGTAAAATGTAGTCTGAAAGCTTCAGAGAACGGGAAACCCTGTATTGGAAGATAGCAAGAAAGTAAGATGATTACTGGCATTCTTGGATGAAAGACTTTGATGAAGATACTGAGTTAAGCCCAAACAGCTGTGATAAAAGTGAAAGACATTTGAAACCATAATAAGAGGATAGACCCCAGGAGGTAGGTTATCAAACACAAGAAAAGGGTATAAGATAGTCCAATAGAGAGGAAGAAACAACCCCCAAAATAAAAGGGTTCAAATTGCTGAGAAAGAAAGGAACAAGCCACCGTCTTAAAGAGTACAGGAGTGAGACTAGAGACTCTCAAGAGATCCTGGAGACTAAAGGTTTAAACATATACTAAGACCTACAAAAACTCATCAATGAGGGATACGGAACCAGGATAAAAAAAAATACAGACTTCATAATACATAAGAGAACTGTTGTATATTGGAAATCCAGAAATAAAGTCGAGAGTGGCCGGTAAACGGAAGCTGCCTTATTTAGTTATTAGTTTCAAGTGATAGGGCCAGATAGGGTTAGGTTGTTGGACAGAGAACATTTTGGTTTTGGACTTCTGACGACTGACGAGCACCATTAGTTAGTTTGGCTAGGTAGGGAAAAACCCCATAGTGTTAGGGCAAGATATGGATTTTATTATTTTGGTTAAATAATCGAATATGGAAACCTCCAACTTGCATTTGACTCCTTCTGGTTCACCACAATACATACTGTGAAGAAATCAAGTGCCCGAGCATAAAACGATTTAGCGAAATATTTGGGAATCTTGGGAAACTTCAGTGACCTCATCTGTCCCTGTTACGCTCGCCTGGTCTCTGCGGGGACGTTGGGGCACGGTTGGAGCCCTCCCTGGACTTGGTTCCCCTGGATCAGTCATATTCCCCAGCTGCTGTAGTGTGGGCTGCTCTGGTTGCTGGCACTGCCCACAAGAGAATATGAGAGGCAGTGAGAATGCTGTGGTTGGATTGTGATTTCCTTCGAACCCTTTGTTCCAGAATGAGGTGAGAATGCGTTTACCCATATAGTCCCACCTGTTTTCTTGTGAGGATGAGCTCTCCGTCCTGCTTCTCATCAGCAGGGGCGCCTTTGATGGACCTTGATGCTTCACTGGTCCGTGTGCGTTGCGGCCCAGTCCGGCTGTGACCGCCCCACTTTCAAAGTAAGTGTTCTTAACAATGATTATTGTCTGTATCCTTTTGCAATGTCTTTTTCCCGTGATTATTGTCCCTAACCCTTGTAATGTCTTTTCTCACCCCAATAGGTGTGAAGATGGCCATGAAGAGCCGCGTGTTGGGACCCAGTCCAAATGGTGCCAGAGGGGATTGCGAGGTTCCCAATTAGAAGGTAAATTGGTTTTCAAGGTCGAACGCAAGGCTTATGTGTTGCGCAGCCAAGCATAAGATATTTATGCAGTCTCTAACCTTGTGTGCCCTTTTCTCTTGCAGGGATGGCCTGGCGGCATCAGACGGGAAGCAGCTATCTGAAGACCTGCTATCGACTACTGGATGGATGGATCTGTGAGGATGCTGGGCGAGGAGAAGAGTTCCTCCGTAGCTAGACGTCCGGAACAGTTGAGGATGCACCCCGACTCCAATGACAATGGGAATCAGGTAAAATGTGATGCGCTGCAGTCGATGGGTTTTCAGGAGACAGGTAAGATGCGCGTCAGGCGATGGTGTTGCTGGAGTCAGGTAAGCTGCGCATCGAGCGATGGTATTGCTGGAAGCAGGTAAGGTGCGCACTGAAGATGAAGTGTTGGAACCTGGTGAGATGCGCGCTGAAATGATGAGCTGGAAACATGTAAGAGTGCTTCAGGCGGCGGCAAGCGTTACGCTGCAGAAAGCAGACTAATGCGAAGCGCTTGCATGTGGGTGGGGCTGGCTTAAATAGCCTGGTCCCAGCCACTTCCCTTTGGACCCGCCTTGTGGCCCCACCTTGTCACTCCCAGAGACTGCTGCACGTGCTCCCCAATGTTTCATAATGGCCACGCCCAGCCTGGATGCACGTGCCCCAGACACAAAATGTGCACAGCACACTTTCTCATGAGCCTGGCGCCAAAGGCGCCAGGACTGGGTGTGTTTGGACCCTTTAGATAATAAAGATAGTGGCCCTTGTCCTTTGGCGATGACAGCACTCCCCCTCAAGGCCCCTCTCAGGGGCGTTCTTCTCCCTGGTCCTGGTTTGGCATGATTGTCACGATGGAAATGTCTGACTAGTCGTGGAGCATGGACAAATTCAACAGGTTCCCATGTCCGACCTTGAGGTCCATAACCCTCCCAGTTGATCAAAATCAGAATGCCTTTGACTTCGTACTCTGGTTCTCCTTCTATGTTCTCAGGCTCAGGTGGTGTTTTAATCCGAGTATCTGGTTTCATTGGTTTTAGGATGGAAACATGGAACACTGGATGGATTCGCATATTGGCTGCTAAATCCAATTTCATGGCAGCAGGGTTAATGATGGCTTTGAAAGAATAAGGTCCGAGGTACCTTGGACGGAAGGCCCGAGGTCCCTTCAATGGAATATTCTTGGATGCCAACCATACTTTATCTCAAACTTGGTAATGTGGGGCCTCTCTTTTATGTCTGTCTGCAAACTTTTTCTGTTGTTCCTTGGCTCTGATCAGGTTCTCGGTTGCTTCTTTAAGGGTTTGAGTAGTGGTTTTATTTAAGGAGGTGATTGCTGGCATTTCCAGTTCGTCAAGCAGATCAAAGGAGGACGTCCAAGGATGCCGACCATTCATTGTGTAGAATGGGGTGTGTCCAGTGCTAGTGTGGATAGAGTTATTGTAGGCAAATTCTGTTAACCAGAGAATGCTTTTCCAGGACCCTTCAGTTTGCTGCAACCTACACCTCAGGTATTGCTCTAGAGTCTGAACGTCCTTTCAGTTTGACCATCGGTTTGGGGATGGTGACTCGTGGATAGTCGAAGATCAATTTGGGCCATCTTACAACACCTCCTCCAGAGAGCTGAGACGAATTGAGTTCCACGGTCTGAAATCAATACAGACAGGAAACCATGTAATTTGACAATTTGTTCCAAGAATACAGTGGCCAGAGCAGCAGCAGTGGGAAGCCCCTTTAGCAGAATAAAATGTGTCATCTTGGAGAATAAGTCTACTACGACCAGGATTGTATTAAAGCCGTCTCAGGGTGGCAGATCGGTAATAAAGTCCATAGACAGCGTATGCCATGGTGCTGGTGGTACAGTTAATGGACGCAACAACCCTGCGGGACTTAACTTCTGGGATTTGTGTTGCGCGCAAACACCACAAGTCGCACTAAACTGGGCAACATCTTTTCTCCAGGTTGGCCACCAATAGTTCTTCTGGATTTTGGCCTGAGTCTTAGCAATTCCAGGATGTCCTTCCACTAATTACTTGTGGTAGTTTGCTATTATTTTGTTTTGCATTTCCTTGTCCTGAATATATAGTCTTTCCTGAGAATAGGGTAAATTATCTTTGATGGAATACTGGTCTCCCTTAACCAAACACTCCTGTTGGGCTGTTAGGTCCATCCGAGATTGGAGATCGGTCTTCAAGTCTTCCCAGCAGGCGGTTGCAGCAACCTGGTTTTGAATCCGTTCTTCGGGAATAATGGCTACTGGCTCAGATGGTGTAAAAGCCTCTTTGTCCTCTCCCATGCGTGACAGGGCATCTGCTTTTCCGTTACACACTCGTGGTCTGTAAGTAATAACAAAATCGTATTCGGCAAAGAAAAGATCCCCGCGAAGCTGACGCGAAGATTGGGCATTAGCAGTTTTCAAGTATTGCAGATTACGGTGATCTGTGATAACTGTAACAGTGTGTCTTGCGCCTAGAAGGTAGTGTCTCCAGGTTTTGAGGGCTCCTTTAATTGCTAGTAGTTCCTTGTCAGTGATTGCATAGTTCATTTACGGTGCAGAAAACTTACAGGACCAAAATGCTATGGGATGTAACTGCCCACTGTCCGGGTCCTTTTGTGATAATACTGCTCCCATGGCCACACTGGAGGTGTCTGTTTCAACCACATAAGGCAGGTCAGGTCAGGGATGCCGAAGAACAGGTGCTGAGTTGAAGGCCTGTTTCAATTCCTGGAAGGCGTTTTCAGCTTCGGAGGACCAGAAGAACTTTTTATTCTTTCTCAGTAGAGATGTGATTGGGTGGACGATCTGTGAAAACCTTGGGATAAACCGTCTGTAAAAATTGGCAAATCCGAGCACACTTTACACCACTTTGGTAGTTGTTAGGGATGGCCACTGAAGGATAGCATCCACTTTGCGTGTGTCCATGTGAACTCCTCGTGGGGTAAGCATGAAGCCCAAAAATTCAATTTCCGTGCCATGGAAGAAGTATTTTTCCAATTTGGTAAACAGCTGATGCTGACAAAGTTTTTCCAGAACTGCCCTTACATTGCCAACATGGTCTTCCTTGGACGTTAAGTAGATAAGAATGTCGTCGATGTAAACAAGGACGCAGACGTACAACAATTCGTGAAGCACATTGTTCATGAAGAATTGGAACGCCGCTGGTGCATTACATAACCCAAAGGGCATGACCTGATACTCGAAAAGCCCATATTTGGTTTGGAATGCCGTCTTGCACTCATCGCCCCTTTTAACTCTCACAAGGTGATGAGCTCCTCGTAGGTCCAGTTTTGTATAGATTTGAGCATTCTTCACCTGATCAAGCAACTCAGGGATGTGTGGCAGAAGATATCTGTTCTTAACTGTGATTTGGTTCAGTACCCTATAATCTATACAAGTTCTGAGGACGCCCTCCTTCTTGGGTACGAAGAAGAGAACCGAGGAGGCAGGAGACTTAGACAGGCGGATGAATCCGTTAGTTAGGTACTGATCTAGGTAAGTCCTCAGATGCTGATTTTCTTGCTTAGTTAGAGCGTAAATTCGGCTGCAAGGAATTTGTGCTCCGGGGACCAGATCGATTTGGCAGTCGTAAGGTCTATGTGGAGGCCGGGTGTTTGCTTGCTACTTTTGGAACACATCCAGATAGTCCAGATATTCACGGGGTAGAGAACCGGAGAGTCCCAGGATAGGTTTCGTCTTCAGTTTCAGGTTCTTCACGTCTTTGTGGTAGCAACTTTTGGTGCATTCGTGAGGAAAAGTCAGCACTCTTGTTCGCCAGTCAATCCTGGGGTTATGGGTTTCTAGCAACAGCATTCCTAGGATCATCTGGAACTGGGGGGCCCAATAAGATCGAAAGACATGTCTTCCCGATGACCATACTGACACATCAGCATCACTTTGTCGGTATGTTGCGTCACTGGGCCGGATGACAACTGCGAGCCATCCACTGCTGTGACGTTTTCCGATTGTAGCTTCTGCTGGAGGGGAAGGCCTATCCGTGTGGCCAGATCCTGATCGATATAATTTCCCACCACTCCACTATCAATATATGCTTCTAAGGCATGTACCTTTGATGGTTGTTGGTGGTGGACCAAGAGTACCGGGATGACCAGGTGTGAGGTCTGTACAACTTTCTTCATTTCGCTTAACCAGTGGACCCCTGCGCTTGTCGGGCATTGGAGTGTTCTCGGTTTTGTTCTTTCTCTTCATTGCAGTTGTCATTTGCACCTACTATTTCCTTGGGGGGTTTTATCGGACAATCCCGGAGTAAATGTCCTACTTCTCCGCAGAATAAACAGAGTTGTTGTTGTCTCCTTTTTTCTCTCTTAGCCTTGGAGATTGGGGCCCGCAATCCCCCAATCTGCCTGGGCTTGGTTGGCTCATGAGCTTTGACTTGGTTGTCCCGGGGTCACATATAAACCAACCTCCCTTCAGTTCTTGTGCAGTCAATTTTTCAGTCTTGTACCCTATGGTCCAGTTGTACCGTCAGATTGATGTACTCTGCAAAACACTCAGGGGGGATGACCACTTGAGCTAGCACATCTTTTAGCTCACCATGCAATCCCTGATAAAACAGTGTGGTCCTTTTTTCTTCGGGCCAATTGGTCTGTGCTACGAGACAATTAAAGGTGGCAATATAAGTCAGCAGATCGTGGCTTCCCTGTCTGAGGGACAATAGTTTGTTATCTAGGGCTTGTCCTTGGGTGTGCAGTGCATTTTTTCCAATTCCCATTGGAATTCTCCAAAATTTCAAAGTCGTGGATCATCCTGATTTACTAATGGTATGGACCAGTCCGCTGCGCTGCCTCCCAAGTATGAAAGTACAAAGGCAACTCTTGCACTATCGTTAGGGAAGGCCCCAGGATGACACAAAAAGTGAAGACAACATTGGTTCATGAATATGGCATTTTGTTAGGATAGCCGGGGAAACGTTGCGGCAGGGCCAGTGGCACTGCCCCCGGGAGCACCACTTCAACTGGTGGTGACGGCTGCGGCAAAGGAGTTGGTGCAATTCTGGGTAACGGAACCTGCCCTGCGTGTGTCTGAAGCATCTGTCTCGCCAGATCATCCGTTCGTTCATGGGCTACAATAAAGTCGCTTCTCAAGGCATTGGTCTCTTGTCTGGAGACATGTACTTCGGCCCACAGTTCCCCCAGCAATTGAGCCAACTGATCGGTTTCCGAGGAGTCGATAACGCCCAGGCAGAAATTCAGAGAGGCTCCGCATTCTGTTACGCTCACCTGGTCTCTGTGGGGACGTTGGGGCATGGTTGGAGCCCTCCCTGGACTTGGCTCCCCTGAATCAGACTCCTTCCCCAGCTGCTGTAGTGTGGGATGCTCTGGTTGCTGGCACTGCCCCTGAGAGAATACGAGAGGCAGTGAGAATGCTGTGGTTGGATTGTGATTTCCCTCGAACCCTTCGTTCCGGAATGAGGTGAGCATGCGTTTACCCATATAGTCTTACCTGTTTTCTTGTGAGCATGAGCTCTCCGTCCTGCTTCTCATCAGCAGGGGCGCCTTTGATGGACCTAGTTGCTTCACTGGTCCGTGCGCATGGCGGCCCAGACCAGCTGTGACCGCACCACTTTGAAGGTATGTTTTCTTAACAATGATTATTGTCCGTATCCTTTTGCAATGTCTTTTTCCCGTGATTATTGTCCGTATCCCTTGTAATGTTTTTTCTCTCACCAATAGGTGTGAAGATGGCTACACGGAGCCGCATTGTTGGGATCGAGTCCAAATGGTGCCAGTGGGGATTGTGAGGTTCCCAATTAGAAGGTAAGTTGGTTTTCAAGGTTGAACGCAAGGCTTATGTGTTGCGCAGCCACGTGTAATATATGTATGCAGTCTCTAACCTTGTGTGTCCTTTTCTCTTGCAGGAATGGCCTGGCGGTGTCAGACGGGAAGCGGCTATCCAAAGACCTGCCAGCGACTATTGGATGGATGGATCTGTGAGGATGCTGGGCCAGGAGAAGAGCTCCCGCGTAGCTAGACGTCTGGAACAGGTGAGGATGCGCCCTGACTCCGATGACAATGGGAAGCAGCTAAGATGCGATGCGCTGCAGGTGATGGGATTGCAGGAGACAGGTAAGATGCACGTTCGGAGATGGTGTTGCTGGAGTCAGGTAAACTGCATGTCGGGCGATGGTATTGCTGGAAGCAGGTAAGGTGCGCGCTGAAGATGAAGTGCTGGAGTCAGGTAAGCTGCGCTTCAAGCGGTGGTGTGGCTGGAGTCAGGTATGGTGGGCACTGAATATGATGTACTGGAACCTGGAGAGATGCGCGCTGAGATGATGAGCTGGAAACAGGTAAGAGTGCTTCAGGCGGCAGACTAACGCAAAGTGCTTGCATGCGCGTGGGGCTGGCTTAAATAGCCTGGTCCCAGCCACTCCCATTTGGCACTGCCTTGTGGCCCCACCTTGCCACTCCCAGAGACTGCTGCACGTGCTCCCCAATGTTTCCTATTGGCCACGCCCGACCTGGATGCACGTGCCCCAGACACAAAGTGTGCAGAGCACACTTTCTCATGTGCCTGGCGCCAAAGGCACCAGGACTGGGTCCATTTGGACCCTTTAGATGATAAAGATAGTGGTCCTTGTCCTGCGGCCATGACAGTCGCTCTACCTCCCACGCTTTAGTTGCACTCTTGCCTGTCAATACCCGTATTAAATAAACCTGTCCAATTGCACATTAAAAGCCTCTCTACAATTTCTTTAGCGATCCTCTGGGGAGAAAAGTGGTTAGGAATGTACCTATAACTTCTTTGCACATATGACTACAGCAACACATTATAGGAAAGACGCGAGGAGTATGGAGACGCACAGCGAAGAAGTGACCTAAGAAAGAACCGAAAACTAAAAGGGTAAACAAATCATTTACTTATTTCCAATGTATTTCCCCCCCAGATCATAGTGATTTTAGTGCTTAAGTACTGCATGCCATGTACTTTCCCTGACTGTTCTGAGAATTTGATTAATGCATCCTTTTCAAAGTGTTCTTGCGTGGGGATTGAAGTGTCTTAACCTTTTATGATAAAATGTGATCTATTTTTTTCAAAGTATTATGCACTTTTACTGCTTGCAATGAAGCAATGTCGCACAATGTGAGTTTGGCCTTTAGGCTGAGCTTTTCAAAAAGCAAACTGGGCCTCATGGTTGACTTATTCAAGGCAACCGGGAATATGGTGAACAAGTCCAGAATGATACAATGTGATCAAACGTGTACCAATGCATAATGTAAATGTTTCTGTTTGCAATGTTTCATTGAAGATAATAAAAATGTTACCCAAAACAAAATCCAAAAGAAAAGGGTTCAGGATCAAATGACTCAGAGTTCAATTTAAGGTGTTCAAATTAATTTGGCTAGTTATGATCCTCTTGTTGTTCATCTCAGGAGTTGGCACTTTTGGGGCTCGGTGATGATGTGGATTTGCGCATCTGCGAGCTTCCTGTACATTACAACACAGTCAAGCAAAAAGTCACCAAGATTTGGGAAAAAAATAAACCACAGGTAAGTCAAGCTCTGCAAAAACATTGTGCAAAGATAGAAATTAAGCTTTTAACGTAATGGTAGTCTCGTTATGGGACTCATTTCTCAAACGACTAGTTCCTCTTTGTTAGGTTTGGTGTGTCAGTGCAGATAGGATTCACATATATATTCTGAGGTGCTCGGCTATACTTGTTTGGCGGTGAGGTGGTCAGAGCTAAGGACATTCTCATATCGACCTCTGGCAAACCCCTCACTTACTAAACTAAGGGTAATAGTTTGGATTGTACAGTCTAAATTTTGATCGTAAGGAAAGTCTTGTGCATTTTGAGTCAAATGCTGTCAGAGATGACCTTCAACTCAATTGTGAATTTATAGAGAGCTAACAACATGATTAAATAAGAACTATACATTTCTCATCCGTGGGGTCTCTCTGACGTATCTCCCCCATTCCCACCAAACCCACACAATCAGATAATCCCTACGCCACGCAGGTAACAGGTGCTTCTGTCCTATAGTCATCAACACTACAGGTTTCCACGTTTGCCTTTCCCTCAATCCCACTGATAGTTTCCTCCCACCTACTTTTTTAGGCAACCACACAAAATGAGGCCAACATTATTTCCATACAAGACTACTTTACCTTACCTTAGGAACTACGAGCAATGGCAGACTCAGGACAAGAAATCATCTAGAACAACAAAACGTAGATCTGTTACCAGATCTCTAGACCCGAAATGAATCCTCATTTATGTGATGCACGTGCATATCTTACAGCCCATGTCATATCCTGCAACACACGGATAATTAAACGCGCATGATCCTTCTCAATAAAGACCGATTGCATTCCCACACCCTGATGCAGAGAAGATGATCCCCGGTCAGATTATCTCAATTTTGACTCTGTGCAGGAAAAATATACAAAATTAGCTCAGAACCACTTTTTCTGTTAGCAAATGTAGCAAACAAGTTTCTTTTTATGTTCTACAGTAAAAAGTACAAAAAACAATCTGCTTACATTTTTTCCTAGTGGAAACATTTTACTAAAATACAAACCTATTGCTAAATTATTTAGGTCCGTGTTTTGAACCAGTGCAAAGCTTAGATGCGAGGGTCCCAAGTCTGAATGTGGCACCAGTTTTCAATTGTAAAAAAGATCTAGTTTGGTCTCCCAGTCACACCTAATCTTCTAACCAGATCCATGACATATCGCTTGGCGGGACATCAATGAAGGAAGAGAGTATAAAGTGGTTATTCATTTCCACAGGTGGTTTCAAATAAATCCTGAAAGGTATTTATTGCATGCAAAAAATGAATGTCCCACAACACACTAACAGTGGGAGGGCACAGGGTACCCCAGTATCGGAATTCTGGTGTTACACAGTACTAAGTAAATGTTACTGGTAATCAGAAGGAGTCAGACTTCAAAAAGGATGTATATTGCTTTAGGTGATAGCTAAGGCGCTCCAATGTTTATTTGTGGCGCGCATATTTGTGCATGTATGCTTTTTACTATCATTTAAAGGGGGCAAGTATTAGCTTCCCGGAGAAAAAAGTGTGCTATTCTTACACCATAATTAGCACAGACGTATTGGAAAGTGCTCACGGTGTTACACAAAGTAAAGCAGGCCTGCTGAGAATTACTTTGACAGTCATCCACAGGAAATGTTAAGCAGCCTGCCCAAAATGTACAGGTAACATCCTAACAAGCAGGTCTGCAGAGCCCGCTCGCGAGTCTCACATTTACAACTTTTAAAAGAATCTGAGAAGCCCTAGCCATGCTCCACTAAAGATAAAGCAGCCCTTCTGAGGGTAACGAATTGTCTTCTGTGAAGGTGTGAAAACCCTGGCTTTTTAGATTTTTATTGTAATAAAAGTATTCAGGTAATTCTATTTCTGAAAAGTGGAGCTGCTAATCAGGCCCACTTCTTTAAATGCTCCAAACCAAAGTTATAGTGCAAACGTGTGTCTTTGCTGAGATAGCCTAAAGGCGTCCTCAGCCACAGCTCTGCCATGGAATAGGTCACAAATACATTCGTGACTGATGTCGAAACACAACGTTTCTGCAGGAGGAGGTGGCTTTTCAATTTTTTGTACCTCTGATATAAATTATAATTGTAGGCCCAGGACAATCTGGTGGGGAGCAAATCTTTAAATATAAGCAGTGCTAAGGTTGCGGAATGGTGGCTACTAAGGAGACGCTATTATCCAGCTACTGAAATTTGCTATCTCACCAGTGTCGGCTCTGTGAGCTGGGCTGAACTATGACAGGACCAATGTATATTGGACGTCAAAACTGATTGTGTACAATGCTGCCATGTTATGTTCTTTGGTATTTGTATAGTGCCTACTGCCATTGATATGGCCTCAAAGTGCTGTGAGGATGAACTCCCTTTGGAAGACCATAGTCAGAAGATTGAGAAGTGATGAAAAGAGTTGTACAATGCGTGTGTGCATTTAGAGCCTTAATTAGCGGTACCAACCGGCATTGCACAGGTCTGTAGCTGACATGCACGTAGGGGTATGCTATAGCCTTTTGTATGTTTTAGTGTGTCATAACTTCCTATTTTTGAAAAATCACAAAATCGGCAGTCTCCCAAAATCGCCTATATTGATAGCACATGGCCGGAACCCTGCTCCACCCCTCTGCAGGGCCAATGGGTGGGATTGGCCAAATTTCACTATTGCCAGTACACCCCAGACTGGTATGCCGATCTTGTGTCCTAACTTCCTATTTTTGGAAAAGGCACAAAATCAGCAATCTCCCGAAATCGCTTACACTGATAGCACAAATCTGGACCCTGCTGTGTGCAGGGCGAATAGTTGCGGTTGGTCAGATTTCACCATCGCCAGTACACCCCCGACTGGTATGCCAACCTCAGGCCACAATTTCAGCCCACGAACTGTTATGGGGCGGGAGCCAACAATCCCAAAATCGGCAATCCCCCGAAATCACCTATACTGATAGCACAGGGCCGGCCCCTGCCATGTGGAGGGCGAATGGGTGGGGTTGGTCAGATTTCACCATCGCCAGTACACCCCAGACTGGTATGCCGACCTTGGGGCAAGGTTACAGCCCACCAACTGTTATGGGGCTGGAGTCAACCCTGAACATAAACACACACTTTTACAAATATATATATATAGATGATGGTAGGTAGGGAGTAGGTAGCCCGTAATTATCAGGTGATGAATGGGTGCTGTAACAAATTCTCAAAGAGTCAGAAGGTTCATAAGAGTCAGATTATGTGAACGGCTGGAACCGAATTTTGCATGGGACTCAGCTGTATTCTATTGGAGGGCCTAGAGCGATGTATCTTTAGGGTCGGTGTGCTCCAACGGTGTGTTTTACAGAATATTTATGGATTTGCAGATTGAGGTCCCAGAGGGGCACAGCTGTACTCCCTCGGATACAGTGCATGAGGGTCTGGTGAGGAAAGATTGAAGCATAGTTAGGTTTTATCCTGTGGAGCGGTTCATAAAGGCCTGGTTAAGAAGCCTTGTCCCACCTAGAAAGGCTCCCCATGTGCGCCCAATTTCCCGGAGAGGGGGTAGGTGATAGATCGGGGCTAAGTCTGTGAGGGTGCAGATGGGAAGAGGCAGGTGTTGAGAGCCTTCCTGAAGATGAGGTAGTCCTCTACGCCGCAGATGGTTAATGGGAGGGAGTTACAGATGGTGAGTGCTTGGACTAAGAAGGAGGAGCCCCCCCATGCAGGTTGATTTGGTCACTGGAATGTCAAGGAGTGCTGAGCCGTATCTGAGGTTTTTGTTAGGCCTGTAGCGTCTACATTTATGATGCATGTATTCCGGTCCTTTGTTGTATAGGGCTTGATGGATGATGCACATTGCCTTGAAGGTGGAGCCTCGTCCGATCGGAAGCCAGTGAAGGACACAGAGGGTGGGGTGATGTGTTCTCTTGGGCCTAGTGTTAGGAGGATTCTAGCGGCTGTGTTTTGTACTCAGAGTTTTCTTATCTGTGTTGGCAGGCCCCTAGGTATAGGGTGTTAGCATAGTCTAGTAGTGAAAGGATGATAGCAACGATTGGGGTGACTGTGTGGGAAGGTCAGGTAAAGAAAAAGGTGGTGGGCGGTGCAAATGTGTAGGTAACAGCATTTTATCACAGAATTGATGTGATGTGATAGGGTCAGGTCCTTGTCCATAATGCATCCGAGATTTTTTACTGTGTTGGAGGTGGTGGGAGGTGTGCCTGAGGTGGGCTTAGGTCGAGCGGCCCCGGGGTGGGTTGAGGGAAGAGGGCAGTACTACCACAGAGCATGATCTCGGTTTTGCCAGGATTGGGTAGGAGGTGGTTAGCTGTCATCCAGTGCTCGGTTTCTGACACATGTCGCGAGATCGCGAGCGGAAGAAGAGGGGCACTTAGGGATTGTGAAGGATTGGGTGTTGTCAGTGTAATTGTAGCAGAATAATGCATGGGATCGAAAGTGTGCAGTAAGGGGTTCCGGTAGAGGTTGAAGAGGAGTGGGGAGAGTCAGGTGCCTAATGGCATTCATGGGCAACTGGGAGGGGAACTGAGGAGAATGGAGCCATCTGTACTATCTGAATTTTGTTGGAGAGGAAGGATGATATCCAATTCAGGGCTGAGTCCCTGATGCCAAGTGTGTTGAGTCTGTCAGTGAGGATGGAGTGGTCAATGGTGTCGAATGAGGTTGAGTCGGATTGGGGTGGCACAGCCTTCCGAGTCTGCATCTTAGATCATCCCAGATGGAGAATAGGAAGGATTTGGTACCTTGTGAGGGCCTGAAGCCGTGTCTGAATGGATTTTGAGAAGATGCATAGTTGTGGGTATGCCACTTGGTCGGTTAATTTAGGTATATATCGGTTGTTAGAGATAGGTCCGTAATTGGTTAGGACAAAAGGGTCGAGGGCGATCTTTTTGAGCAAGGGCTTGATGTAGGAGGTTTTGAATTTCAGATGGGAAGGTGCCGGAAGTGAGTGATGTGTTGATAATGGATCTTACAAAGTCGCCAGTGCAGGTGGTTGTCAAGATTTATTTTAGTAAGGCAGGAGGGCAGGAGTCTCTGGGGGATCATGAGGCATGGATGAGTGGTAGTAGGTTGAGGAATTCTAGGTAGGAGAGTGGAGAGAAGGTATAGAATAGGAGGGGGATAGAAGGCGGTTCTGATGTCATGGGTGAGGTTGGGGGACAGGTTGGGTGAGCGATTCGATTTTAGACAGGATGGAATTGTCTGTCTCCAGTTCTACATTGCGAAGGTGGTCTGATAGGGAGTAACGGAGGATTTGGTGTGTTTGGGAGTGTTGGTGGTGGATACAGAAGAGTTGAATTTGGCTACAAGCTTGAAGAGTTTCCTAGAAGGTTGCAGGCATTAGTGGTACTGTTCCAGTATTAGGATTATGTGGCTTTGCACAAATCTCTGCCCTTGTAAGCTTTGAGTTATTATTATTATGTTATTTATTGAGTGTCGGACCTAGCTTCGAGAAGCAACCGAGTGCTTTACAGAGGTATGCAACAGTGCAGATGTATAACAGAGCACCTTTCAGAGGTAAAAACAGAACAGATATCCAGCAGGGTAGGACACAGAGGGGCACAGGGGAGCGGTAGAGCTGTACCAGGTGGCGGAGAGCAGAGGGTCAGGCGGCGTCTAGCAATCCAGGTAGCGCCAGGGGTGATGTGATGGCCTAGGTATTGAGGATTAAGCCAATATGTTGGATGACATTGGGTCTGTCCGCCATCTGCACTCTAGGATGTGGTTGTGGGATTTCAATGTTTTGACAGCTGAGGTGAACCACCTGCGGAAAGTCCTTGTCTGTTAGAGATGGATATGATGGGGATGAGGGGACTGTGTGTTTCAGAAAGCCAGTAGTCAAAGTTGGCAATGGTGATCTGACCCAAATAGAGGGGAGAAGAGGGCAGGGAGGCGAATAGGGTGTCTGCCAGGTCAGAAGTTACTATGATTTTCTTCCAGAGGCAGGTGTGGGTTTTTAGCCCCGGGGCTGCTGGAGAGGTGGATGGGTCTGCAGAAGAGAGGGTGAAGAGGATGGCAGAGTGGTCGGACCAGGCAATTGAGCGAGGTGGCAGTGTGGTGATGAGGTCAGATGAGCCAAAGATTGTGTCTAGAGTGTGACTAGCAGAGCGGGTAGGGCCTGAGACTAGCTGCCAAAGGTGCAAGGTTTCCAGGCTGTCCAGAAGAGATCGGGTCATAGGGTTGTGTTGGATGTCGAGCCAGATATTGAAGTCCCCATATACTATGAGACCACAGAGCAGGAGAACATAATGGCTGCCCATGGAGTCACTTAAGGATTTCCGCAAAACTTCTATTGTATCCTGGGATCGATATATGAGCAGGAAGCTGTGACTGTGCGAGGGGGTTAGCCTGTGGTATGTGGAGGAAAGTGAGGTCTGAAGGGCTACAAGTTGGGTCCCCAGTCAGGAGGTCAGGGTCTGGTGACAGTCTTATAACTGGTGGGTGGCATAGTGAGGGTGCCTTGAGGGCAGTTTAGTAGGTTGAGTATGATTTTACTGGGTTTGGGGAGTGCGGGAGGAGACAAGGGGTAGGTATTACAGTTGGTGGAGGCCAGGATTGCAGGAAGAGTGCTTAGAGATGCAAAGCATGGGTCAGAGTGGTGTGGCTGCAGTGTTGATGGACGAGTGGGGTGGGCAAAGGAGGTTTCAGGTCAAGAGGGAGTGAGGGGGCTAGGAAGGCAACCAGGAAGGGGGGGTTGTGGCCTCTCATGAGTGGGAGGGAGGTGGCGGCATGTAGGTGTGGCGTCTGATCAGTTGAGTGGAGGCCCTTCTGTAGCACCAGTTGGCACCTCTCATTTTGGAGCTGTTCTCCAAGGTGGGAGGGCAGAGTATAGAAATGGAGAGATTCAAAATGGAAAATCCACACCTGTAACACAGTTGCTAGATTCAAAGCAGTAGAACCCGCCCTTGGAAACACTGTAGGAAAAGAAATGGGAATGTGGCAAAAACCCAACAGTAGTGAGAATCAAACCAGCAAACCCACTCCTGGAAACACTGTGGGAAGAGAAATGAGAGTGTGGGGAACCACAGCAGTAGCGAGATTCAAACCAGCAAACCCACTCCTGGAAACGCTGTGGAAAGAGAAATGAGTGTGGGGAACCACAGCAGTAGCGATGTTCAAGCCAGCAAACCCACTCCGGGAAACGCTGTGGAAAGAGAAATGTGAGCGTGGCAAAAACATGGCAGTAGCGAGATTCAAAGCAGCAAACCCACTCCTGGAAACGCTGTGGAAAGAGAAATTAGAATGTGGGAAAACACAGCACTGGTGAGATTCAAAACAGAAAACCCACACCTGGAAGCACTGTGGGAAGTGAAATGTGAGCGTGGCAAGAACACAACAGTAGTGAGATTCAAAACAGCAAACCCACTCCTAAAACCCTGTTGGATGAGGAATGTGAGTGCAGAAAAAACACATAAGTGGCGTGATCAAGGTAGCAGACCTACTCTTGGAGCGTTCTGGGTGGGATACATGTTTGGCAGAATAACAACAAAAGCTAGATTCAGTGTAATAAACCTACTCCTGGAACAGTCAGAGAAGCAAAATACCAGTGTAGCAGTGGTAAGAATGATTGCAGAGGTCTCTTAGCTGGAAGTAGCTGCAGAGGGCGAGCATGGAGTCCGGCGGGATGGGGCTCCAGGGCAAACAGGGATGGTAGGCGCCCTCATGATGCGCCCTTAGCATGTGCCCTTTGCCGGCTGCCCTAGGGAACCCACTAAAGAGTATGTGTAGCAGAGTCAGTTAGCCCGAAGAAAACACCAATCACAGTGAGCGAGAGTGATGGTGTGGGGCGATGGCAGGCCCCACCTGCAGACACACACGCACGCCCCATTGTCTGAGCAAATCTCCACCGGAAATCCATGCGTGGCGAACATTTTCTCCAGCTCCATGATGGTGTGGTCGCTCGCCGTCGACTCCACCAGTTCGACCTCCGGATAGCGGGACCACTGGTCTGTCACCACTAGAAAGTAGAGCCCTCGGCCGGTGGATCCAAAATCGGCATGGACCATCCCCCATGGCTGGTCACTCCTCTCCATAGTTTGGATTGGCGGGGCCCTCTCCACCGGGTGTGCTGCTTGGCAGGGGATGCACCTTCTCACAAACTCCTCCACTCTACTTTCCAGGTCGGGGAACCAGACCTTGAGTCTCAGCCTTGCTTTCATCTTGGCCATCCCTTGGTGCCCATTGTGTGCCAGCTGCAGAACCTTGTCAACCAGAATTCTCGGGATGACAATCTGGTGACCCCTTAGCAGGAGGCCATCCTCAGCTACTGAGAGCTCATGGCGTGCTTTCCAGAGGGCCTGCAGGTCTTTTTGAGCCCCTGCGTTCCTTCGGGAGTTGTCCTGGAGGACCTCTCGCCATTCTCAATTTGCCATAGCAAGCTTGATCCTTGTGAATGTCTCGTCCATGTTGGAGTCTTCGGCGATCTCCTGGCGGGATAGGGCAACGAGCAGCGCCGATTCGACCGCGAGATGTATTGCTTCGACACCCTCTGCCACTTCCACTGTGTCTTTTATATTGGTATAACCCTCGTGAGTCGTAAACGTTGTTATGCATCTTGACTCGGGGTGGAGCTCTAACTGATGGTACCCGGATCTCAAATCCAGTTTTGAGAACACTTTCGCTCCTTGAAGCTCCCCAATGATGTCGTCCAGGGTGGGTGTTATGTGGCGCTCTCTTTTGATCGCTAGGTTGGGAAGACTCATGTCCACGCAGATGCGTACCGCACCCGGCTGTTTGGGCTTTGGGGCTACCACGATCGGGGAGACCCACGGGGTGGGGCACTCTACCTTCTCAATGATGTCCTTGTCTATCAGGGATTGCAGCTTGCGTTCCACCTGTGTCCTCAGATGGAAAGCGACGTGGCGGTGTTTGAGAGCCGTTGGTCTCACAGACCCATCGATGTGGAGGCGTATTGGGTCAGCCTTTAGTTTCCCTATCCCTCGGAATATCGTTTCAAAACGACTCAACAGATTTTCCAAGTCAGTGTGGTAGACCGCAAATGAGAAGTGTACAATGTCCAATGCCTCAACAGCACAACTCAGAAGGGAATGCGGGCTCACATCAGTGACAAAGAACCTTGCCCTTATTCTATTTTGTCCGTGAGTGACTGGAGCCACGAATACTCCTTGGATGTGGAGCGGTGTGTGTCCTCCAAAGGCGTATATACGTGCTGTGGACTCGGCTAGGCCTGGTGGACCAGGGAGTGCGTTGTAGTGTTCTGTCACCAGCACACAGACAGACGCTCCAGTGTCTATCAAGACTGGTGTGGGTGTTTCCCCAATGTTAACTGTGCACTTGGGTTGTCTTCTCCTGCCGGGGCCTTCAGCTATACTCGAGATGAAGAAGATTTCATCTTCCTCCTCCTCCTCCTCAGCGATGTTTAGGTCCTGTATACCTTGTTCAATGGATGATACACCCCTCACTCTCTGAGTGCTGCCTCTGGCAACCCTTTCGGGCCCTCTCGACACAGGGACAGGTGCTGATGCTCTGCACACCCTAGCATAATGTCCTGGGGTGTTAAACCGGCCACAGGTTCTCAATTTGGTTGGACAGTCACCCATGTGTGGCAGGTCGTACCCACAATATTGGCACGAGGGAGCGTTGCTATGCCCCCCCGGGCTATCACCACCTCTTGACGTCCTCCTTGACTTTCGTGGGTTAGTTTGGCCAATTGCAAAAGCCTCACCTTCGTTTCTCCCATGCGTGGCTGCATCCATTTTCGCACCCCTCGCGTCAGCCAGCTCATAGGCCCTCCCTGTGTCCAGAATCTGTTGTAGGGTCAAACCAGGTTCCCTCAATACCTGCCTCCTCAGTTTACCGGAGCTGCAGCCCTGCAATAACTGGTTCCGAACCATCTCCTCTTCGTTTCCCCATCTGCAGGAGCTTGCCAGAACTCTGAGTCGTGCACAAAATTGATCCAATGACTCTTCCTCTCGTTGTCTTTCCGCACTCATGACGAACCTATCAAAGTCTACATTCGCCATTGGCAGAAAATGATCTCGGAGCGTCTGCTTCACTGCAGCATATGTCGCAACCGGAATGTTCAGAGAGTCATATATCTTGTGAACCTCGGCCCCTGCCGAGTACACCATGATCGCAATTCTTTCTTCGTCCTCTGTGATCCCAGAGGCCGTGAAGAACATCTCCAACCTCTTCACCCACAGGAGCTATTTAGGCCCCAACTTGAAAGGTGTGCGTGGTATCAAATTCGGGCATGGGGGCTAGTGTGCTGTTCACCCTGCGAGGGATGGGGGCAGGAGCACCATCCTGTTCTTCTTCCTCCCCCATATCTCTCCTTGGTACTCACAGGAATATGTTGAACTGCTTTGAAGACAGGGCCCCGGATCACCCTTGGCGCAATATCTTCTCCAGTGCCACTCTCTTTTTTTTTGTTTCGACAGAATGCCACAACCTTGCAGCTGCACAGGTTGTGGAGGGTCCAAAGATTGATGATATTTGGTGCAAATCGCAGATGGCGCACGAGCACCCTCACGGGCCGCAACGACTGCGTTCTGCGCACAATCAAGATGGCCGCCGGCCACACGTGTGAGCCCGTGCCGACACGGAGCAGTGTTCTCCTCCCTGGACACTACCGGAGCAGAGGACTGCTCTCGCGCCGTCCTCGTCACCAGTGTGATAGTGTGGGGCGATGGCAGACACACACGCACGCATACAGCACTCGCACCAAGAGACACGCCGGAGACGTGTTGCTGCTCTGATCTCCGGCGTGAACTGCCAGCCGACACCGTCTTTAATCAATGCGCGCATGCGCGAGCCACGTTATGGGCCGCGCATGCGCAGAACCGCGTATTCACTACGCAACATCGAGGAAAGGCCTATGAGAAGGGGAGGCAGAGCACGGAAATGAACATAGAAGCGATCTGAAGGCATGGGGACATGAGAGAGGAATGGAGTCCCGAAACTCACCCCACTATCTTTGTAGGGAGATGCTTTCTAAGATGCACCAATGTGGCAGGGAAAGGAGGATTCCCTGGAGGCAGCAGGGTCAGCTGACCCGTAGAAAGCACCAATCACAGTGCAGGGGGCGGGGAGAGGGAGGGAGTTAGGAAAGGACTATGGGGAGGCAGGGCATGGGAATGAACACAGAAGCGTTTGGAAGGCACTGGGGGCATGAGAGAGGACAGAGTGCCGAAACTCACCCCACTATCTTCGTAGGGAGATGCTTCCTACGATGCACCCATGCAGCGAGAATAGGAGGATTCCCGGAGGAGAATTCCAGTATGTGCAGGAGGGTCAGCTGACCCAAAGAAAGCAACAATCATGGTGCACTGGGGAAGGCAGAGGGAGGGAGCAAGGGAAGGCCTAAATGAAGGGGAGGCAGGGCCCCATGTATGAACATGGAAGCGTTTGGAAGGGTCAGGAGAGGGATGGGGTCCCAAAACTCACCCCACTATCTTCGTAGGGAACGAAGATAGTGTTCCATGTGGAACAATAGCCAGGATGCTGCCTTTTAATTCTTCAGCAGGAAGGGTAACACCTTCCCCCAGGGCATAGACACCTCCCGAAGGAGGTCTCCTGGGAACAGTAATTTAGAGGCAACATTGACATAGCAAAGTCAGCCTTGCACCAGGGTTCTCATCTCTGGAGCTCTTTTGATGCCAACAGGCATGGGAAGGGGGTGAGGTTACAGTAGCCAGAGAGGGAAAGTAGGCCTGGAGATAGGTCCAACCACCTTGCTTTCTGTTAGAGTTCTCTTCCTTTTCATGTCCTATTCAATTCCTGCAAGCAACATAAACTAGGTGTAATGTCATAAGGCAAAGGTCACTGGTTAAAACAGGGTTTGGATCCCTTACAGCATGCTTGCTTTGGACCAATCCCCTGTGGCATTTTCCCTTTAAAAGGAGAGAGGCACCCCCTCATTCTTTGATTTATCTTTGGACCATCAAGATAAGAAGGTTACACCTTTTGGGCCTTTGTTGTAATCCATTCCAAAGCCCTCTGCCATAGAGGTGAAGACTGAATGCATCCAAGGCATAGGTGAGCGGTATCCTCTAACTATCCCCAGGGAACTGCACCTGAACCAAGGCCTCTCTCTGGTGGCTGCACTGGAATAAGACTTCTGTTCACTAATGGCAAATGATTCCCTGAAGGTGCCAGCCAAGCTCCCAGGAGTGTGAGTGCAACTGAAACACTTACCTTATCCTCGAGTCCCGGATTGGCACTATGTGCAACTGCAGAACCAAGAAAATGACCCCTGGCTCTCACTACATCTTCGTACTGCCTCAATATCGGTTTCTCAGCTGTTCCACTGGAACTACTTGAGTCATCCTTGAGCTCAACGCTTAACTGCCTCTGCATCTTTATCTCTGCATCTGAGACCCACAGAGGCTTTTATTGTCCTCAGCTCGCACTCCTGCCTGGTGGCCAACTTCTTTGAATATCTAGCTGATGCTGCTGTAGTACCCCTGAAACCATGTCAACCCTGCTGAGTCTGCTCGCTGCCGCAAGGCCAGTCTCACCTTCTCCTTGCCTAAGGTCACATAGTCTTTCAGCGTCGCTGAACTGACATTGCCTACATCCCCAGCATCTTCGTCCCCAAGCCATTGCAGCTGCTAAACAGCAGTGAATCGTTGAGCCGCTCTTCAAATCAACACCAGCCTGGTGTCAAAAGCACCCAGACTACCGGTTTGATTCCGAAAACACTGGCGCAACAATCTTTAGCCCCAAAGACTAAAACATAAGATTCTGTGAAGTGGATGCCTTTGCGGCCATAGTGACTTTTAAGCCTCCCTTCTCTACCTTGTTCTTAAAGACAAATCACAAAAAACAGTGACATTGTGCAAATCGTGTGCCTGAACACCCCTGCATATGTATCCAGACTGCCCTTGCACAAAAGTCTAGATTCTCTGTGTTCTTTTACAGGGGTGTGATCTTTTTTAATGGTTTCTGATTCGTTTTTGTTTGATTAAAAGCTTATATTTGTATAGAACCTTGATTGGGCATTCTTTTATTTTGTACTATTGTACTTAACCTGTTTGGGTTGCTACTGATATCAGCTCACACCACTCCTAAAGTGTATTGTCTGTCCTCGGTCGGCTGTACCACAAAAGGAGAAGGACGTATACATGTAAGGCTGAGCCTGTTTCATGAGTGGGTCACTGCTGGTTTGGTAGTGATCACACTGAGACCTTCGCTTAGCTTGACATTTAAAAGTATAGCAGACTCGAGAATTGCTTGCACTTGCACAAGTAAAGGGGTAGCTCACTCAAAAATGTTATTGTTTAAAAAGATTGGGCATAATCAAAAATATATATAAAAAATATTTCTTTTCAAAGTACCTATGTCAAATTTTTGGGAAAATCAGCCTCCAAGTGTTCACTAGTTATAAGCAAAAGCTACCAGTAGGGGGCTTTTGCTTGATTGGTGCCGCGAGAGCAGAGCTTAATGATACGATGTGATGTGGCATTTATAACGTGCCTATACACAAGTGTTTTAAGGCGCAACGAGGCAAGGGAGGGGGAACAGAAGGAGGACAGAGACAACGATCTTACAAGGCCAAGTTAAATTGAGATCGCGCAAGTGCAGGGGAAAAGGGAGGGGAAAAAGTGCCAGGGGAGAGGAAGGGTGCAGTGCTGTACATGGGATCAAATCAATAACAAGAAGTGCGGCCAGCAGGTGGCAAGTGCATGGGTAAGTGCAGACAGCGGATGTCCAATAAGTGCAGGTAAAGGGACTATAGGTTTATAGATACAGACCCAAGTGCAAAAGATGCCAGGAGGCAGTGCCGGTGTGCAACTGGGCGGGCAGGGACCTGGGCCTGAAATCAGAGGGTAGCCAGGTGACCAGTGCAGCATCAGACAGGAGATCAGCAGGGGAGAGGAAAAGAGAAGGCAGAAGCAAAGAGAAAGGTCTTGAGATGCTTCTGGATGGTTCTCCTCAAGCTTCAGAGAGGGAGGGAGGCTGTTCCAGAGGGAGGCCTCAACTGAAGAAAGAGATCTACCACCAACTCGTTGATTGGAGAAGCGACTGACCCTGAGGGAGTTGGAAGTGGAGGAGCGAAGAGCTCGAGTAGGAAGGTATTTACGAAGAGAGAATTGGAAGTATTAGGATCCAGGCCCCAGAAGGCCTTGTAGCCAATGCAGAGGGTCTTGAACTTAATCCTTGCAGCCACAGGGAGCCATTAAGAGATTTCAGTGCTGGAGAGATACGATCCCTGGGCTTGAGGCCAAGGACAAGTCTTGCAGTCCTGTTCTGGATGAGTTGCAGAGGGCGGAGGTTAGAAGCAGGCAGATTTAGAAAGAGGCTGTTGCAGTAGTCCAGCCTAGAGAGAACCAGAGCTCTAGAGACAGTGAGCTTCTGGGGGAAGGACAGGAAAGGAAGAATACCTCTGAGGAGGTGCAGTTGGTAGTTTGAGTTCTTAGAGAAGTCAGAGATATGAGGAGAAAAGGAGAGTGTGGAGTCGAAGCTGACCCTGAGGTTCTTAGCCTCAGAGGTGGGAGCAGGAAGAGGGCCAAGGTAGGCCGGTCAGAGAGTGACAGGAAAGGAGGGTGCAGGTGTGCCAATCAGGAGAATCTCTGTCTTGCTGGCATTAAGGCAGAGATCATTGGCGGCACACCACTCCTAGATAGCAGACGGAGAGGAAGAAGAGGTGGCAGAGGGGGCTCTGAAAACGAGCTGAGTGTCATTTGCATAGTACTGAAAGTTGGAGCAGAGAGCGGCAATGCGGTGGGCGAGAGGTGCCAGGTATTGGTTGAAAAGCCAGGGAGAGAGGTTAGACCCTTGGGGAACACCACAAGTAGAGAGTGAGATAGAGGAAGAGAAGGATCCAAGTTGGACCTGGGAGTGCTGGTCAGAGCGGAACGAGGTCAGCCAGGCCAGGGCCTGATTGGTGATACCCAGGTTATCACAGAGACTGTTGAGCAGGATGGCATGGTTGACCGTGTTCTGGGGAATTGCTAGGTCTGGAAAAGACCCGGGGCTAAGCTGATGTCGGAACTGTTGGGACTGGGGGATAGCTAGTCTTTTAGCTGTAGCTCCTGAGATTCTATCCGGGGCTACAGCCAAAAGATCAGGGGCTATAGCCCTCTTAGCCCCCCCTAGCAACGCCCCTGACCGTGTTAAAGCCAGAAGAGAGATTGAGTAAAATGAGGACAGAGGGGAGATTAGAATCAATGTTAGAGAGCAGGTCTTCCCAGATGTTCAGGAGAGCAGTTTCTGTGTTTTTGGCTGCTCTGAAGCCATACTGATGGTCATGGAAACAACCAACAGATTCAGTGTGAAGATTAAGCTGGGAGAAGGCCAGCTTTTCCAGGAGTTGCCAAGGAAAGGAGTGATGGAGATGGGGCAATAGATAGCCGATAGTTAACATTAACACAGGAGGCTGCTGAAATCTACAAAATGGATGCCTCCAGGGGAATTAAAATCTAGGCTTTGGGGCTGATTTCCCAAACATTTGACATAGGAATTTAAAAAAATATATATTTTTTATGTATATTTCTCAGTATGCCCTGCCCAATCTTTTTGAAACAATAAAATGTTTGAGTGAACTACCCCTTTGATGAAAACAGCAGCCCAACAGAGTAGTGTGTGCCCTGCCCCAGGAAAAGTAAACCCTGATGAAAAAATACAGTATTAACAAGGCTGTGATATGATGTGTTTCTGAAATACATTTCAAGTGCTTGTCTCGATTAACTCTTTGTTCCACCCTTAGCCCTCCCCTTTTGTCTCCCTTCCTAATGGAGAGTCCCCAGAGTCATTGTTTCAAATACCAGAACTAAACAGGGTATCTGGTCATTTCACCCAAAACGTTACCATCGAATGCCATTCCATCGACAAAATTGCATCGAAGAAATATGCATCGAATGCATATTTTTCAAGGTAAAGAGTTTAGTGTTATTTATAATGGGTTTTAAAGGGTAAGAAACAGGGGGTTGGGGGAACCCCCATTTTAAAAAAAAATAGGAACAAGCATGCATTCGATGGTACTTTTTTCCATGCATTTTTTTAGATGGATTGGTCATTCGATCGTAAAAATTCGATGGAATGACCATAAACCCTAAACATGTGTTTAAGATGTGTCAATGTGCATTCATCTAGATTTCTAGCAAAAAAAAACAGAAGTCAAAATACCTTTCTTGGTCTGGTGCTTTCTGCCTGCAAGAACTAGTCACCAATATCAATAGCAGCTTCAAATAGACAACAGCAACCCCTCTTATTATGCCCAGTCTGCTGTAAAGGAGGAGCCCTGAATGTCAGTACTCATGCCCGCACATAAGGAGCATACCTGTGGATTTCTTATATTGAAATAAATATCAAAAGTGGAGCGGCACCGTAAACATTTATTTGTGAACCCCATTTTCTACGGTAGGGGCTTTAAAGCAAACACTATTAGAGCATAAGTCCCTCAAAGTCAGGTAATCACTACACTTTCTTTTAATGTCAACAATTTATTTTATTCGGTCACTGACATGGGATCAAACATACAGCAGTTTTGCATGAAACGTTGATTAGAACAACAGTAGATCAATTGTGCAGAATTGTTCCCCTTTTGTACACAGTATTCACTGCCCAAACATGCTTTTATTACATATGTATGCAATGTGTGTGCCGATAGATCATGGTTTAAAGGGTGTGAACTCAGGACTAAACAAAACTTCCGCCTGTACCAGAAAATGGATTTTTTGGGACGCATAGATAGAAGCCATATCAAAAAGAGAGTGGGTCCTCTCTGGACTCTGCAGTGCATATGACTGCAACAGGCTTCACGTGAGGCTGATACTGCCTGTTCAAAAGCATGTCTGAGAAGTGAAGCCAAATGTTTTTACGTCAACAAATAGGCTTTGAACCTGAATAAGGCCGGGTTTATCAAGCCTTACATTGACATTGTCTTTTTTTCATTTAGTAATGCGCGTTCAACATTGTGATGACCTGCCTCTTCCATCAACATTACCATGGTTACGACTCATAATGAGAACATCTGACCCCACCAGGTGGCCCCAACATGACTTTCTCCCAACACCACTTGGTTCCAAAGCCATGGGTTTTAGGAAACCCGGCCTCCATTTCTGCCTGTTAATTGTACATGTGATCAAGGGAGCCTCTCCTATTGGTAACATGAAAGGGGAGGAGCAAGCCTTACGGCTGTGTTTACTATGGAGTGTTTTCTTTTGCTGAACCACAAAAGTAAAAAGCATGGTCTGAGGATTTTTTTTAAGCGCCAGCTGAGGTGATTGTACCTAATCAACAGGCACTGTTCATTTTATGTGGGTAAAGAAAGTGACCAAAGGTTGTAGATGCCTTTCCATGTCCTGACCCTCTAGACTTTAACACTAAAATGGACATGGCAAGCTTGGAGTACTTTAGATCAAGGCATACTGCAAACACAGGTTGTGGGCAATCTTACAGGGCCTGGTAATGTACCTGTAGGCGAGGAGACTTTCTATAACCAGTTACACCATAGCCTGGTTCAACTGGAATGTCTTAACTTTGTATAGTAAGATATCCTGACCAATGGAAGGGGATAAAGTACCAACTTTAAGGAAACTTAAAACTTTGGCAGGCTCAATTTAGCAAACTGGGGCCGAATCCAGGTTGATTTATCTAATAACCCAGGGTCAGTAAAAACATCTGTTTGGGAGGTTGATTGTATTTGTAAATATACTTAATATTGTTCACTCACAAAAAACGAATAAACCGCCTGGAACTCTGCCCAGGAACTTAAATAGATTCCCAGTGGTTATTGGAGGAATCTATTTTTGAGATTCTGCTGGACTCTACTGCAGAGGAATAAAGTATTGGCGCTACGCTGTGGTGCGAACTAGAAAGAGGGCTTATGTCGCTATTGGCCGGAGTGAAAGGTACTCAAACATTGAAGCATGTTATGGTTATTTGTACCGGTGCGCCACGTAATACGAGTATTATTTCTGGGGCATTTTGTTGATGAAATCTATTGGCTTACCACAGATGAATTTTGGGACAGGATAAATTAGGGTCATGAAACACTTTTAACATTAGAGGTCATACAATTCGTAAGCAGCATTTGCCTAATTAAGAATAGATGCCAAGATACTATTTTTTATTTTTTATTTTATTGTGCCATAAAGTACAAAGATGCCAAGAGACTATGACATTTACTGATTAATACTATTTTAGGCCGTTATTTTGTTTATAACTAATCTGTGTGTGTTGTTTTATATGCATGTGAAAATAACATTTATATAGTCCTTATTTGAAATATTGTCTTTTGATATGTGTAATTGTGTTTTTGTTTCCTTCTTGTTACACTTCTGGCTGCGTATAATGTGGTGAACTATTTATTTTCTTCATGTTTCTCTTATTTTTAATGTATTACGTGTTGTGATTTTGTATGTGAAAGGTCAATTTATTTGACCATAAAACTTTAATTTAAAACAAAAAAAAAACGTCATAACCAGAGATGTTCAGGGGTTTAACCCAAACTGTCCAAAAATACTGCTGCTCTATTGTAGGAATTCACACCTCGTCCTTTAATAACATTGTGGGGGACGGATTTCCTGAAGCCCACCCTGAATGCAGGTATCCTTTAGGGGGGCAGTGGTTCCCACCTGTACATGGGTGAATTTCCTGTGGTTCCCCAGTACCCTCGAGTAATTGTCAAATGTTCTCAGGTGTAGCCTCCTGACCCATGGGCCTTAACCAGGACGGGGCTGCACTGCCACCCTCTACTTTTGGGGTCCCTGCTCTCGCAGCTTTGCTTCCACCAAGTTCACCATGGCTGCTGCGCTTCGCTCTGTGTTTCCGAGCAGAAGACTGGGGTGGACTCACGAACCCTCAGAAGCAATGGCCCGCCCACAGACGAGGCCCGTGTGTAAGAACACGCTGCAGGCACATTGGCAGGCAGGTCACAGCAAAGGGGGGCGGGTGCCCCGCGAGTACCAGTTCACTGCACAAACAGAGGCTCTGTTCCCTGCCTGCTATCAATCTGTCACCTTACACAAGCACTACACTTCCGTTGGCTTTTCAACAAGGTAAACACACAAAGGGGCCCAAAACACTTGTCGCATTTTCTAAAAGTGATGGCTGCTTCCTGTACCTTATTGTGTGTGTGTTTTTTTTTTTTAAATAAGTCCTGATCACTTCGTTTTCCTTTTTTTCCCTCCGGTTTGGCACAAACATAAAGCTGGCTGTGCACGTTGGCCTTGCTCCTGCTGCAAACGCAGTCATCCCGAGCAGTGCGGGAAGAACAAAGGCTACAGGGAGAGAGACGTGGCTGGCGCCTGCCCTGACGAAGGGCGCTGCTTGCCTCAAGGCCCGGAACGAATCGAGTCCACTGTTGACATGAGGGCTCTGTGCAGAAACACGGCACTGAGTGCCGAGGCCGACGCCATCTACTCCAGAGACGCGGGAAGGTAGGGCGCTGCGCCATGGAAATAATATTACACTGTATAAGCCGCGCCCGACTTTGGGCGGGAGCCTTAGATTCCAGGGCGTTCCCGTAGTTTTTTTTTTTTCTTCACTATCTTTCTGCCTGCACACTCTCTCCTTCTTGGCACACGCAACGGTAGACTCGGCGAATGGGGTCTGGGAAGAGGGTAGCAGGAACAAAATGATGCACGTTAAGGGGTGCAAGATGGTTGCAAAGTCCTGCATGAGGTGCGTAGAGCGAGATTTTAGTGCATGTCCTAGTGTGCTCTTGGAAGGCGCCAACTCCAAATAGCAGGGCCAACCCAGGCCCATAGCCAATAACTTACAAAATAGACCGCAGAGACAATTATATTTTTGGAACAAACAGATCACATTTTATTGGAGTCAGCAAACAAAACGGAGGTGGTCCCCGTCTCCTTTATCGTAATGTATTACATCACCTTTCAGGTGGCCCTTTTCAATTCGTTCCCGGGCTTCCATCAGTATTTTATTGTCCTCAGGTGACCTGTGTCACTTCCGTTGTTAAATAGCAGACGTCTGCCTCTGGTTGCCAAGTGCCAGGCAGTAGCTCCCACGCCCTAGCTTGGAGCAAATAAACCCGGGATCACTGCATTCAGTTGACGAAGAGTCTCAACTGTCTATATTGGGGTCAGTGCCCGTCAAACCCCAAACCTGGCTCATGAGCGGCCATCGGGTACCGCAATGAAAACTCCTTCCCAGCTAGGACCTCCCTGTAACTCCACCACGCTTTGGTGGCGGCACCCGCACTAACCCCAATGCCCCCACCTACTTCAGAGCTTATCTTCATGCATCTATACTCACCAGGGCTTCTTACGCACATCCTGACCCTTTTTAGAGCTGGAAAAACACATCCAACAAGAAAACCTTGTGCCGTATGTACCACAAATTCCTGCCCTCAGAACCTCTGATATCCAACTGCCAGGTCAGTCACTCCTATAGCCTTTGTATGGATCACTTCAGTTTCCGTTCTTGCGAGAACGGTCTGCCTCTGGTATCCAACTGCCAGGTCACTCCCATAGCCTTTGTTTGTATCACTTCAGTTTCTGTTCTTGCAAGAACAGTCCACCTCTGGTATCCGACTGCCAGGCCAGTCACCCCATAGCCTTCGTATGGATCACTTCGGTTTCTGTTCTTGCGAGAACGACCCGCCTCTGCTATCCGACTGCCAGGTCAGTCACTCCCATAACAATGCCCCCACCAATTTCAGCCAGAGCTCCGTAGGCACATCCAAGCCTTTTTTAGTGCTGCCACACAATTTCAGTTTTTAGGTGGGTCTGCCCCAAGATCTTGATCCCTTCCGGGTGGTGTACCATCCTTACCCTTGGTGCAGCCATCCTGCCTACCTTTCTGCGGGTACAAGGCAGCAATGATGCCATTGCATGGCCATGGAATACAACCCGACCAGATCAGTGCTCCTCCGCCCCATGTCACAACACATACCTGCCGTAACAACTGTCATCCACCTGCTATAAAACAGTTGCTTCATCTAATGATCAACTGACCAGCTATTCAAGCACCACCTTTTACCCATGAACTGGCTGCAAGCCACTCCTTCCGAGTGGCCCTTTGCCATTCCTGTTCATCAGCCGCCAGGGACTCATGTCTCTTCGTTCTTACCTGCTTCCCAATGGCCCTGTACTATTTCCGGGAGTAACTCCCATCACTTTTATGGAACATCCCCCCTGGCCACTTAGTCACTGAGGAGTCCAACTGCCCTCATTATTGACAGTGCCCGTCTATTATCCCGTACTCACTTCCGAGTGGCTCTTAGCCATTCCCAACAATTCCGGTTGGCCTTTCGCCATTAGCGTTTATCATCCGTTTGGCCCTTTTCCAGTCTCTATTAATACACTCCCCCTAGCCTGTGTGGCGCGCTGCCCAAGGCCACTCCGCAGTTGAGGACTCTGTCCAGCTGTCCCTATTGTTAGAGTGCCCGTCAGACAAGGCCGGTCCCACTCGCTGTAGGGTATCTGTCATGCAGCTACGCTGGTACCTGGACCCAACTCCTGGCGAGAGTGCCCACTCCCAGAGGTCGCATAGCATCTGGTCCCCGTCACCAGCTGACCCATCCGTGTTGGAGTGGTCCCTTGTCTCCTGATCCTACTGATAAGCCTTCAGAACCTCTCTTTCAATACGCATGTCTTACCTGGAACAGCAAATACACCCTCCTCTGCAGTGCACCTGGTATAGGTGGACCATGCAGATGTCCTAATGCAACTGGCAACCTGCCATTACAACATACCTTGCTCTGGCCGCCTCCCCGGCAAACTGACATTGCCACAGTACCACCTTTAGGCGGTTCCATGTGTTAAAATCACAGCAAAAATGGCTGTGGTTACAAAATATCACGGCAAAAAGGCAGTGGTTTTGCTGCCGCAATCCATGTAAAGGGTGCAGGGGGAACCCCCCGCAACCCCCAGACCCATTATACCATTTAAGAGGAGCGGGGGACACACCTGCAATTCCCGCTCTCCTTAAATGGTATAATGGCGTACACCTTTTACTTGGTCAAACCACAGCATTTTGCCGCAATTTTTTTTACAGGCAACATTTTTACAGCGATTTTAACACTGCATACCCTTTAGGGTTATTTTCTTTTTTCTCTTTTCAGGGATCGAAATTAAGATTAGGTAAACCACGTCTTAAAGCAGCTCCTGAGTATCTGGCATTAACCAGCAAGCAGGAGCTGCACTGGGCAACCGGGAGCGAGTACTAGTGTTTTTCAAATCTAACTTCAACATAAGATACAAACGTAACAAGTTTGCTTATTATCTATAACCCCTTATGCTTTAAATGTCATCTAAGTGTGCCCTAACGCTTATTGTCAGATTGTGCCCAATGCAGAGAGTTAAATTCACATAGGTGTGGTTTTCTCTTGGCATCAGTTCGCCCAGGGAGCCAATAATACGGTCCCTTTGCACGGTTACCCAGTTCACAGGCGCACTATCGTCTCACTTCTGCGCTCCCGAACCCTCGGCACGGGGAACCTGCTGCCGCGGCGCTGCGCTTTCACTGCCCCAAGTCCCTTTTATTCCTTGCATAACAACCAGAATTGCTGTTTATTATCTATTAGGAAATTAAAGGCTGGGTCAGCCGTGCCCACATTCAAACCTGTGACCTTGAACTCCCCCATGTATTGCATTTGCAACCATTTTATTTGCTGAGCTCCTGGTGACAATTCCTATTTTCATGAACCCCGTATAGGATAAGCTGTGAATCATGTATATTAGCCAGCCGAGCCATTGACGCCTTTGCGGTCAGACTGCCCCCCCCCCACCCTCTCCCGGGGCCACCGGATGCTAGCCCTGCACCCTCTAAAAATCCTTCCTCTATGTCAACCTCACCTTCGCTTCCATTCCTCTTGATAAGTTTACTTTCTTACAGTACATCCTGGGAACCATTCTGAGACTTTTGCAGGTGCGCAGCACTATACAAATGTGACAGTTTATTGGGGGCGTAATGAAAATCATACAAAATTCTGGAGCATGACGCACAAAACTGGTATGTTCTTATGTAAGGAGCATTCTCTTGACCCCAGTCATCGGTAGACCATTTGGAGAGACAAAAGTGCCTGTAAACCTGCAGTGATTTTAATCAATGACTGGCTTGTTGCTCACAGTTGCTTAACTCGCTGAGTTGCCTTACCAGTGCAGTAACAGCACCCTGGCCCTGGGTCCCTACATTCGTGTCGGCTCTCTTGGAACTTAGCCGGAGCCCCAGCCCAGGTAGCGTATCTTCCTGTAACAGCCGCCTCACGCACCTCCCCCAACTCACTTCCTTGCGCCAATACTGTCCCATGTCAAGCTTGCTGCCCTGTAACCTCTCAGATGCATCAGCTCCCCCCATGATATCGCACATGTTTCCCAGCTAACGAGGCTGTAGCTGCACCCTTGCTCTTGACAGGCATCTACACAGCCCTACACGTCAACGCCGTGCACCGGTGAGTGCTCGACCCACTGAGCTATCAACCAACTCCCCCCGTGATTGAATCAAACAGTTCTCCATGCAGTCTCACCCCCAACTTCACCAAGCTTCTTTTCCAAACTATAGATCAATTCCACTTTAAGCCGCTTTCCTGGCACCGATGATGAGTTACTTCTTTATGTGGATAATAGTTTTGACCAGTGTTGCTGAGTTAATATTCTTTAAAATGCACAATGTGCATCCCATTTTATTTATTTTTTAAAAATCTCCCCCTTCACTACTATTCAAACAGGGTGATTTCTGTTCGCCATAAGCAACTTTTTATCACAGCTCCTGCAGCTCCCCTCTGAAAGCAGTTGGGTGGCTGCATCGTGTGTCATGTCAATAGGGGTATTTATTCATGCACTGTTTGTCGGATACCTGTATATCCATGCAATGTTTGTCAGATACAGGTATCCGACAAACATTGCATGAATAAATAAATAATCTGTGTCCATGTGTCAGACAAAGACTGCATAAATAAATAAATAAGCCAGGTCGTGGCTGAGGACTGTAACTTCCTCTTGTGACCTCTTGCATGGGGCCACCAGAGGAAGTTACATGTTTCTTGCAGGCGCCTTTTTTTCTTCTTCAGCCCAGCACAGGCAAGGTATATTGCAACACGTGTATTCTTCGGCGGGGTAGAAATGCCCATGCATTCTCAGTATGGCACCCATGGAAGGGGGTGCACCCAGATTAGCGGAGGAAGAAAGGAAAATACCCTAGTGTAACATAGGCGTCATCCAAACAGAACGGGGCAAGGTAAGGGGTCTGGCAACTCTCCTGATATCGATAACAGCAAGCAACCAAGGGGTGTTACCAAGGGCATCCCCTTAGATGAGCCATAGTGCGAGGGAGTGCCCGGAAAAAAAAGTGGGGGATAAACCTACGTTCACAATCACCCTAATCCATGTAGCATACTAGCTACAACATCACACCTACCTGGTTGTTGTCCCCCAGCAGGCCCTACCACAATGAACCTCAAACCTTACCCAGAAATACATAATGCCCATTCTCATCGTTGGCCCAGTGCACCTAAACACAATGCACCTTAACCATTGCCCAGAAATACACTGGATTTCAGATGCATAATGCCCACTGTCATCGCTGGCACAGTGCACCTCAACCATTGCCGAGAAATACACTGGATTTCAGATGCATAATGCCCACTCTCATCGTTGGCCCAGTGCACCGAAACACAATGCACCTCAACCATTGCCCAGAAATACGCTGGATTTCAGATGAATAATGCCCACTCTCATCGCTGGCACAGTGCACCGAAACACAATGCACCTCAACCATTGCCCAGAAATACTCTGGATTTCAGATGCATAATGCCCACTCTCATCGCCTTAACACAATGCAACTCAACCATTGCCTTTAAATACACTGGATTTCAGATGCATGATGCCCACTCTCATCGCTGGCACAGTGCACCGAAACACAATGCACCTCAACCATTGCCCAGAAATACTCTGGATTTCAGATGCATAATGCCCACTCTCATCGCTGGCACAGTGCACCGAAACACAATGCACCTCAACCATTGCCTAGAAATACGCTGGATTTCAGATGCATAATGCCCACTCTCATCGCTGGCACAGTGCACCGAAACACAATGCACCTCAACCATTGCCCAGAAATATGCTGAATTTCAGATGCATAATGCCCACTCTCATTGCTGGCACATTGCACCGAAACACAATGCACCTCAACCATTGCCCAGAAATACACTGGATTTCAGATGCATGATGCCCCCTCTCATCGCTGGCACAGTGCACCGAAACACAATGCACCTCAACCATTGCCCAGAAATACGCTGGATTTCAGATGCTTGATGCCCACTCTCATCGCTGGCACAGTGCACCGAAACACAATGCACCTCAACCATTGCCCAGAAATACGCTGGATTTCAGATGCATAATGCCCACTCTCATCGCTGGCACAGTGCACCGAAACACAATGCACCTCAACCATTGCCTAGAAATACGCTGGATTTCAAATGCATAATGCCCACTCTCATCGCTGGCACAGTGCACCGAAACACAATGCACCTCAACCATTGCCTAGAAATACGCTGGATTTCAGATGCATAATGCCCACTCCCATCGCTGGTACAGTGCACCGAAACACAATGCACCTCAACCATTGCCCAGAAATACTCTGGATTTCAGATGAATAATGCCCACTCTCATCGCCTTAACACAATGCAACTCAACCATTGCCTTTAAATACACTGGATTTCAGATGCATGATGCCCACTCTCATCGCTGGCACAGTGCACCGAAACAAAATGCACCTCAACCATTGCCCAGAAATACTCTGGATTTCAGATGCATAATGCCCACTCTCATCGCTGGCACAGTGCACCGAAACACAATGCACCTCAACCATTACCCAGAAATACTCTGGATTTCAGATGCATAATGCCCACTCTTATCGCTGGCACAGTGCACCAAAACACAATGCACCTCAACCATTGCCTAGAAATACACTGGATTTCAGATGCATGATGCCCACTCTCATCGCCTTAACACAATGCACCTCAACCATTGCCTAGAAAGACACTGGATTTCAACGTGCATAACACGTATCATCCTCGTTGGGCAATACAGTGACCTAGGCAAGCAACGTCATATCAAGGAAATAAAGTGCCCCCCAATACATACACACCCAACTTCTCGACAGAACCTCCCAACACACAGCGCAGTGCTACCCCGATCTACTAAAACACAACCCTATCTGTGCGCCCTCTCTCTCTCTCACACACCGGAACACATTTGTTTTGTATTGATTTAATTGCATGTGCAATTTGTACAATTTTTTCTTCCGTAAAATACATCTAAATCCTGTGACTTAAAAGAAAGAAAAACATTTGCTGGAACTAATGCACACAGCATGCAGTGCTCCCTCATTCGGGAAATGGTGTGATTTCATAGACACACACACACCCCGCACCTCTGGGGGATGCAGCGGCCGTAACCCGGTGCACAGGCCAGCACATCAGTGTAAAGTGCTGATTTCAAAGTGCAAAGGCATCTCAGCACATGCTGCGGGAGGTGCAGCCAAGGGGGTAACAGAGCCCATACTGAAGGGGAACCATGCAGACATAAGGGGTGGGGGGGGGGGAGGGGTGACAAATGAGCCACGTCTGAAAGAATCCCAGCTCACAAACATTGGCGACTAATGACACGCTTGTGTGGGTAGGGGGGCATTGAACCATTCGCAGGGGCATGACACATGTGGCCATGGACATTATCTGTCTCCTCAAACCAAATGTACTCGTTGCTTCGTCGACCACCATGAAACCCGGTCACCTGCAGGCACAGTTTTTATTATGCACGTCTACACTCCTGTATGTATATATTCTGCTGTAAACTCTTGTAAGTCTCCGGCGCCCAGTTACCTCAGGGTTCGGCGCGCGGTATAAATGAAGAAACTAAATCCCATTGAAACACACAGCGCGGCCGATGCTCGCCATGCACTTAACACTATTCATTAATGCAACCAATTGTGCCATGCATTTCCTCCGAGTCACTTACACCTCAACCGCTGCACGAAATCCGCAAAGTGCATATCAGATCCTTCCTTTATCATTGTCAAAACCAAATTTCATTTGCTGTTAAATTTACATTCCTTTGAAAAACACGGCACAGCTAACGCTCGCCCTGCAGGGACTAATAGTGGGGCCATCCCCACTATGCCCCCCCATCCCTTCTCCAGTCTCTTAGACATCTGTGCAATGGTTACATACTTCATAATAATCACAAGGACAATTGTATATTTGGAAACACAAGGTCACATTTGTTAGAGTCGTACACAATTTGGGGGCGGTCCCAGACACATAAGTAAAGCAAGATCTCCTTAGACTTCTAAGGTAGCCCTTTCTGTTTGTCAGGCGATCATAATTATTTTGTTCCCAGGGACCAGAGGCATTGCTAGGGGGGGCTAAGGGGGCTATAGCCCCTGGTCTTTTGGTTGTAGCCCCGGATAGAATCTCAGGAGCTACAGCCAAATGGCTAGCAGGCCCACAGTCCCAACAGTTCGGACATCAGCGTAGCCCCGGGTCTTTTCCAGACCTAGCAACTCCCCTGCCAGGGACACTTGGCACTTCCGGTTTTGCAGAGTAGCGGACGTCCACTTCTGATTATAAACTGCCACGCAGTCATTTCTCTGGACCACTGAATCTCATTGACGAGGAGTCTCAACTGTCCATAAGGTTCTCAGTGCCCATCGTCCGAACTTGACTCAAGTGCGGCTATTGGGAAACACCCACGGCCAAAACCACAGCGTCAAAATCCCCCCCGGCTAGCCCCGCCCCGTAACTCCGCCTATGACGAAAAAGAAAAGTTAGCAAAACATCACACCCTTATGAACAAATAAGCCCGTTACCTTACACACCTCCGCAAGTCACTGAAAAGTAAAATGCTATACTCAAATACTTTCATTTTGTACAAATGCCGGAATCCCTTCATCCTACTCCGTAAACGCCATCATTTTGCTCATCGAATCCTACTTAATCGGGGTACTGCTGAAGAGAGACGAAACAAGGAAGAGGGAGGGTGGGACTTGGGGCTGCAACAAAGAGAAAGAGCCCAGCAGCCCCCGCCTTATAACTGCTTCCCAGAGCCCAAGCCGGATGTGGCTGGTCCGCCACTTCCGCCTCCAAGGGAGAAGAAGAGGTGCTAGGTACCCACCGGGTGCGTGGCCACAGAGGCGCCCATGTTAGGAAAGATTTCCATTTATGTGTTATTTCCCTCCAGTTGTGGACCCCCCAACTTTTTGCTGTTGTCTGACCATCCTAGCCTGACTTTTGCCAGTGGAGCCCAGCCTTATGCTGTACTCCACTGGGTTTTCGGTCACTTTGTTATGGGGAAACTGATGTGCCCTTAAAGATAGTCAGTACTGGGAGACTTTGTTTCCCTTAGTCTTTCACATGTTAACAGTGCGCAAAGTACCAGTGTACTGGGGTCTTCCTTTCATTTTTAAGACCCTAGACACCCTCAACAGATTTTTCAGTAGAAGTACAAATGTGCCTTGGACAGAGCTGGTGGATGCTGCTTTTTTTCTCATATTTTTAACCCTTTCGTGTGGTGCATACCCGTCTTACCACGTTTGGCCCCGGACAGTGGCTTGACCCCAAAATGGCCATTCCACAAGGTCCTTTTGTTTTGTCCTTTGGCCATCTTGTCCCTTTGCCTTCCACAGGACGAGCAGACACAGGAAAACCCTTATTTGGTCATGCAGATCTGAGCACAAAACAAAGCTTTCACGGATTTATGCATGCCTTGTGTGTGTGTGCCCCCATAATGTTTGGCTAGACTGTCTAGTTCCAATGCACATCCGGACTGCCAGGATGTCTGGTGTGATTGGAATTACTGTTACCACCGTTGTCCATGATTGGTCCACGTCTGGGATGGCTGTATGTGAGCAGATCTCTCATTGGGTCCTCTTGTTTTGGTGCGTAGGAGATTCTGTATAAGAGAAGGCCCCTTACACCCATACCAGGTCGTTGTCTTGAGTTCTCTTAAAACTTAGGATAGGAGTCAAGTATCCTGAAAGCAACAAGCAGAGCTGAGGAACCGCTGGTGACCCGCTGGAAGGTTTGGCATCCTGAGCCCGCTGTCATCCCATTGGACCCCCTGTTTCTGGTCGAACCTAGAAGGTCTGCTAAAGCATTCCGACCCATTGGAATAGTGGGACTAACTATGCTCAGCACCTCCAACTTAACCTGTATACAAATCTTTTTGGAAGTGTTCCTGGACCGCCCAGTGAACTGACCAGCTTGCACGGGACCTTTGCTCTGGAACCGCCGCTGTCTCGAGTTGACACTTGAGCAGTTGGAGACAGTAAGCTCTGGGTATAAGGCACTCTCCCACCAAATTTCGTAAACCTAGCATTCCTAGGTCTGGAATTAGGAGAGTAAGCCTGAAGCCGAGCATACGCAGTCGCTGTGTCGCCCAGCTCTGGTGACAAACTTCGAGGGTGCCTTGCTGCTGTGCCCCCCAGTGCCCTCAGTCCTGCTGCAGTGGAATTAGCCTGATCCCTTCATCAGGAACTGAGAAATCGCCACTGTCCCACCACAGAATCTTCCCTGGAACGCTGCCCCTGAAAGCAGCAGAACCGCACAACTGCAGGATTTGAACCCACAACTGAAGTGGACTTGACTGCCGAAGTTTGGTCCAGAGTGCGCCGAGCGTTAGTGAGTACTTGCAAACCTTAACGGTGGCCCCTGACGCATTCATCCATTTTTACACATGAGTGTCCCCTGAGGGCCACTCTTCTCTACCGAGGCAGTCTCTGCTACCAAGCTATGCCCAACTCTTGGATCCCCCCGTTTTGGCCCAACCGCACGATCGCGTGCATCAGCACCAAAAGTACTTTTGAGCACAAGGCTCCACTCATCGTAGGGACTGGATTGCCTCTTAGGGTTTGATAAGTGAAGGACTGCCTAAATAATATTTGCACTGTTTGCTCCCTTTCTTCACAGGTTGTGGACCCTTACTGTGCACTATTCCTTTGGGCCACTGGTAACTTTATATATGTTTAATTGTGGGGTTGTGTTGATTTATTTATTACTGCTGATATTTGCTTTTGTGTTTCATTTAAAAGGCCTTTAATAAATGTATATGTATTTTTGATATATACACCTGACTGAGAGTAATTTGTAGTGTCGCTTACTGTGTGCTTATTGTGGGCTTGCGATCACACTCACACCTCCTGAGACCTAGTCTTGACCGCCACCAATGCTACCTTGATTGGTCTGGCTTGCCCAGAAGGTTACCCTGTTCTAAGAAACTAGGCTGGCCTTCTGAACCTCTGCCCACCAGGTCAGAGTTCAGAAATCCATCTGTTTATTTTTAAAACCTTTATTTTAGTTGGCAATGTAATGAGTACAACAGAGATTATAAAGCATCTCACAGATCACATATATGTTTTAACAAACTTCATTGTTAGAGTCAGTCGTAAGGTACCGCAGTTGGTAACTCACTCGTCAGGTGCCTTTTCGGGCCAGGTAAGAACTGTAGTCTACCCAGATGTCACGGGGTCTGGCAGCAACAGGGAGGGCAAATGCACACTGTCTCTTGTTCTCCTGAGCCCAGGTCAGTGCAAGTAGCCATTCTTTCTCTCTTCAGGGATTCCTATTTTTCCAATTCAGAAGTATGGTTATTTTGGCAATCTTGCAACCCATGTTAACGAATGCTCTGTGACTTTTGCTCTGGTTATTAGCCCACAACCCAAATGGTGCTCCAAGTGGGTTCCTCTCCAGCGGGGTGCCGACCACATCTGACATGATGTCGAGAGTGCTATTCCAAAAAACATCCAATGGAGGACACCCCCAAAGCATGTGTAGGTGATCTGCTGATGCATAGTGGCATCAGGGGCAGTACTGCTCTGTTCTTGGGGACATTCTGAAAAGCCTAGCGGGGGTATTGTATAATCTGTGTAGTATTTTAAATTGCATGAATTTTCATTTCTTCGGACCAACAAACCTGTGCTCTCGAGGGAGTGGGAGTCATTTTTTCCAATATCATTCTGTATAGGATGTGTCTTCATTCACTCGCGTTTGCTATGTACGCCAGTATGGGTGTCTCAGCGGGTTCACAGGGGTAGTCCAGCCATTTGGACAACACTGCAGAGTAGATTCTATAGTATTGCAATCTTTCTCATCCTGTCCCCTCATGTCCGGGCTTCCAGGTCTCCGGCGCGATGAATTTCCAGCTCTGAAATAGGTCTGCCAGTGCTCTGTATCCCTACCTCTCCCATCTTTCTTGGATTGCCTTGTCCCGCAGTTGTTTGAGCCTGCGGAAGTTCCAGAGTGGAAGCCAACGGTAATATGGGTGTTCGGCTGCTATGAGGGTAAAAATTCAGCACCACGCTCCCAGTGTAGAGTAGACGGGTCCTTTGGGGAGTCATCTCTATATTGTTGCTCAAACACTAGTCTCTTGAGGTCTGTGCATCCTGCCGCTAGTTATTCTGATTTGACATGTGGTGGAGGTCGCTTCGTAATATACCAAAATGAGGTAAATTGCGCTTGGGAAGCCACTGTCATGGCCATTGGACAAGGGTCCAGGCCTTCATCACCCCCAGGGCGCAAATGGACCCAGTCCTGATGCCTTTGGCGCCAGGCTCATGGAAAAGTGGGCTTTGCACACTCTGTGCCTAGGGCACATGCAGCTGGGCCGGGCATGGCCATAGACTATCATTGGAAGGCACGTTCAAGAGTCCCTGGGAGGGTGAAGGTGGAGCCACAAGGCGGGGCCAAAGGGAGGGACCAGAGCCAGCCTATTTAAGGCCAACCCACCCACATGCGTCCGCTTCGCGTTATTCTGCATTCAGCAGCTTAACACATGCCGCTGCCCTTACCTGTTCTTCATCTCGTCATGATTCGACTTGATTCCAGCTGCTCCATCGCTGAAGGCGCCTCTTACCTGAATCCAGCTACTCCATCGCTGAAGGCGTATCTTACCTGATTCCAGCTGCTCCATCGCTGAAGGCGCCTCTTACCAGAATCCAGCTACTCCATCGCTGAAGGAGTATCTTACCTGGTTCCAGCTACTCCATCGCTGAAGGCGCCTCTTACCTGAATCCAACTACTCCATCGCTGAAGGCGCCTCTTACCTGAATCCAGCTACTCCATCGCTGAAGGCATATCTTACCTGATTCCAGCTACTCCATCGCTGAAGGCGCCTCTTACCTGAATCCAACTACTCCATCGCTGAAGGCGCCTCTTACGTGAATCCAGCTACTCCATCGCTGAAGGCGCCTCTAACATGAATCCAGCTACTCCATCGCTGAAGCCATATCTTACCTGATTCAGCTACTCCACCGCTGAAGGCGCTCCTTACCTGATTCCAGCCGCTCCATTGCTGAAGGCGCTCCTTACCTGATTCCAGCCGCTCCATCACTGGGTGCTCATCTTACCTGCATCCCATCGCTATCAGAGTCAGAGTCTTTCCTCGCCTGATACGGGCTTCCAGCAACGCTGGGCTCCACTTCTTTTCCTCATCTTCGTGGTACCTTCATCCTGCAGCCGCAGAGCTGCTCCTGAGCCTCCAAACTCCGTTCTACACCGCCAGTCTTCTCCTTCAAGGGAAAAATAACACAACACGTTAGAAACCATATAAATAATGAATGCTTGGCTGTGCCATACCTAAGTCTAGAGTTCCATTATAAAGGCCAATTTACCAGCTAATTTCGGGAACTCCATCATCCTCAAAGGAACCCCCGGACTCGCTCCACGACTCTGATTGGCCATCTTCACACCTATTTGGAAAGAGATTAGACATTGCAAGAATTGCTATTAATAATCAAGGCAAAAAACATTATAATAAAACAAACAATAATCATAATCAGAAGACTTACCTTCTAAGTGGATTGGTTGCAGCCGGTCTGGATCGTCACTTCCACGGACTAGTGAAGTAACTAGGTCCACTCTACGCGCCCCTGCTACAAGAAGCAGGACGGAGAGCTCAGCGTTACAAAACCACAGGTGAGCTTGCATGGGAAAACACTTGCGCACTTCATTTTGGCACGAGAGGTTCGAGGGAATTCACGACACCACCACGCCATTTTCATTGCCTCTCATCTTCTCTCATGGGCAATACCAGTGTCCAGAACAACAGGCTCATCAGCAGCTGGGGGAGAGAGTCTACTGAAGAGAGCCAAGCAGAGGGAGGGCTCCAACCGTGCCCCAACGTCCCCACAGAGACCAGGTGAGCGTAACAGCCACCCAATAGAGTTCCAAAAGTGGTGTTGAGAACCCTCCTTTCTCATATGGGAATGTTAGTTCCACCCATTTCTTTCGAACCGCACCGGAGTGCCACAAAAAATTGTGCGAGGAGAGAGTGCAACTTGGTGAAGTAAGATTTCCCGGGCCATATTGGGACATTAGTGAAAATGTAAAGTAATTTGGGTAATAGCTTCATTTTGATGAGGGGAAAGTTTAGCGACAGTAGAGAGCGGGAGAGATTGCCATCTCTGTATATTGCTTTCAGCGATTGCTGTGGCCGCTTCGTAGTTTTTCGCAGTAATGCGGTACTTGTCCTGGATATCATCACCCCCAAATATTTGATGTGGTTGTGGGACCACCGCAAGGGGAAACGTCCCTGAAATTCGTGGATGTTATTCGTAAGTGGAAATATTTCAGATTTTGAGAAATTGTGTTTAATATCATGTAGAATGGGATCAAGATTTATGTGTGAGTCTCGGACATATAGCCACACGTCATCCGCATATATGGATAGCATCTCTGGTGGAACAATTAAGCGGATTCCACATGGTCTGTGGCGCTCTCTGATAAAGTCATCCATAGGCTCGATGGTCACATCGAACAAGATGGGGGAAAGGGGACAGCGCTGATGGGTGCCTCTGCGCAGCTGGAATTGCTCGGACACACAGGAGTTAACAAACAATCTATCCCCATCTTTTCCAGTGCCGCCCACAAGAATTCCCACAACACCATATCAAAGGCATTTTGAGCATCAATGGTTACCGACACTGCCTGTGCAAAGGGGTCTAATCTAGCCATGACATTGAATAGTCGCCTAATATTCAGCAATGTGGACTATCCGGGGATGAATCCATCCTGGTCGGGATGGATCAAGTGCTGCATCAGGGGGAGTAGGCGGTTAGCCAGCACATTAGCAAATATGTTTGTATCGCAGTTCCTTAGTGATAGAGGTCTGTAGGAGCCGCACTGATTACTAGGCTTGTCTTGTTTGACGAGTACCGTGATCACAGCCTCCCGCAGGGAGTCTGGGAGCAGTGGATCTCTCAGGGAGTCATCCCACACATTAAGGAGAAAAGGGGCAATTACCGCTGTGTATTCCCGGTAAAACTCCAAAGTGAGGCCATCAGGTTCCAGAGCCTTCCCCTTCGGCAGGTTTTAAATGGCCGCCAGAATTTCTTCCAGTGTAATGGGGTTGTCGAGCGCCTCCCTCGCTATGGAGTTAAAGCAGGATGCCCTCTAACAGTGGCTGTATGGCCTGGTTGCCACTGGGAGGCTCTGCAGTATATATATACTGCAGTAGAAGTCCCGAAACACCCCCACCACTTCAGCATCTGTCCACTTAATTTTGCCCTCTTCGTCAAGAATGGAGTCTACGTGGGATCGCCCTCTTTCTACCTGCACCAGTCTCGATAATGTTTTTCTCGGTCTGTCTCCTTCCCCATATTTTCTGGCTGCTCGTAGACGGGTGAAGTAACTCACCTCCCGCCTCGCATGGGCTTCGAATGATTCAAGTTCTGACCGTATTTACAACAGTGTTTGGGGGCAAGGGGACTGGGAATACTCTGTTTCAAGCCTCCCTGGATATCGCCATCCCTCTAATGTAAACCTTAAAGGCTTGCCACCTGACGCTATGGGAGGTGGATCCCGCCACATTGCAAGCAAAGAAGGTATCGATATCAGTCTTAATCTCCACACGGAACACTATGTCATTCAGTACAGCTGATTTGAACGTCCAAGTGCAGTCTTTATTCCTGCCCCAATCTGTAGCGTCAAGGACACCGGGAAGTGATCTGACAGGTTTAATATCCGTGTCTGTAACCTTTCCCCATCAATGAGCTCTTGATCCCCAGGAATGTGCAATGGGCGCCCAAACTTTCTCCGGGCCGCATCTTAATAACTGCCAAGATCCCTCTCCTGTCCCCCACTGCCTTCCCCAACCTAGCAGTGCATCTACATCTCCCACGCCCCCCCCAAATTCGCCCTCGGTCCACTGGCATCGGGGGTACATTTAACCCTTAATACACACAGAGCAATTGCAATGTGGTATACTGTTGCCGCACGGCATCAAACATTGTACTTGGGGAGTAACTTCCCACTAGTGTAGTTTGAAGAGGCTGCATTACATAAAAAATGCTGCTATCAGCTCATGTTAAGTCAAGGATCCTTGACCACGGATCAGAACATACAAACCATGCACCATCAGATGGGTAGGTTCCCCTCAGCCGGGTCAGCGGCTGGGTTATCCAAGGGTATCTGTGCTTCAACAAACTTTACAGCCTCGCTCGGGACCGTGAAATAATAAAGTTTGCCCCGAAATTGGACCTTCAGACGTGCCGGGAACAACATAGCATATTGGACGTTCCGCTCTCTCAGCATCTTCTTCACACCTTTAAATTGACATCGCTGTTCCTGCACTAAGGTAGAAAAGTCGGGGATAATCCGGATGATTTGGGAGCCCAGCCTCATTTCATTTTTTTCATGGGTTAGTCAAAGAAGGTGATCCCTATCCCGATAGCTCAATATTTTCGCTTTTATAGGCCTAGGTAAATCTTATGGTTTGGACCGGGGGGCCAGAGCCCGGTGGGCTCATTCTACTGCAAAGAAGGGGGAAAGGCCTGGGCTCCTTAGGAGGTCTTTGAGTAACTTCTCGATGGCCAGTTCCATTCTCCCTGTAAGTGCGTCTTCGGGGACCCTGACTATCCTAATGTTGTTCCTTCGTGAGCGGGACTCGAGGTCGTCACATTTTGTCATGATTCCTGCCCTTCCAAGATGTCAGGCTGGAGCCAGGTCACGATCACCTACATGGCCCTCAAGGGCCTCTCCATCCCTCCAAAAACCCACCTGGAGTCAGACTTGGCGCTTGTGGCACCAGTCTCACTCACTCCCATAGGATAACATTGGGGATTGGACTTGTAGTGCATTGATGGGGACAAGATGGATGCCCCCACATATTTCGGTTCCCAGAACTGCATGTGCAGTCTAGTCTTTTGGGTGTGGTTCAGCCCAGAGACACCTGGGATACCCAGAGATTATTTAAGCCACGCCCAGGCTGAGAAACATGCTATGTGTTTTCTGCACCTGCAGCGTGACACTCACCGTGTTCGGATCGGTCTCCAGTAGGCCTGCATCTTTCTTCTGCGCTCAGCTCCTGCAAGAACAAGAACACCATTAGGAACAGCCTTACCTCACGGTGCTTCTGCCCATCATTCATCGCTCCTTCTGTTCTGCGGGCATCTTCGGCGGTGTCATTCCCATCCCAGCACGCCGCTTCCTAAGGAAAAGGGAAAAGAACAGAAAAAAAGCATTAGTAAGCATTCAGCAAATCTTTGCTTATTTTTAAAGACTGTACGAGCTTCAAACGCTTACCTGAATCCCAGCCGCTCTGGGGGAACTCTGTCTCCAGAACTTCTCATCCATCTGCAAAAGGGAAAAGACACTCCAGGTTAGCGTGGAAACATCTAGAGGCGCCGCATAACGCGCTTATTCACCGCATTTCTTCTTCATAACCGGCATCAACGGTGAAAACGTTGCGGCATCTAAAAGACACAGAAAAATAACTCAGTTCAATTCAAATACGAAAGGGTCGCATCGCGCATCGCGCTCTCACTCACTTTCAGCGCTACTCATCTCAGCAACACGTCGCCATCCCCGGACGCCGGCCATCATCTAAGGAAGGAAAGAAACGAAGTTAGAGAACTGTTCAAAAGACTCATTATACTTACCTGTTGGACTCTTGCCAGCGAAGTAACTAGGCAGCAACGAGCCCGCATCAATCAACGCGCCCCTGCACTGAAAGCAGGACAGAGAGCACACTTTCCAAGAAAACAAGGTGAGCTGTGGATCAAAAGGAAGGGTTGGACCCTGGGGAAGAAGGGGTTCAAGCACACAGAGACAATAGGGAGTTAAACTCTACCAATCCTGTGTTTCAGGCCCAGTCTCCAGTCGAGTAGACTCCAGGGAAGGGTTCAAAGTCATAAGAGGTCAGAACAGGCTGAGTGACGGACCCGTGGATACCAGGTGAGAGTTACAGAACACAAAGCCTCACATCAAAATCCACCTGGGCGTCATGGAAACGTCAGAAACAGACCAGTTAGCCCACATGTTGGGGCAGCTACGTTCCAAAGTACATTCAGCCAGGCAGGAGACCAACACCCTGAGGAGAGAGCTGATAGTAGCCAAAGAACGCACTGATGATTTAAGCCGGCAACTTCTCCACTCACAAGCAGGGCATGCACCATTGCCAGGAAGTGTGCCCTCGATGCTAGCACCATCAACCAATCCCGTTCAGATAACCCTTCCTGGGGCAGTTCCCTTGGCCCCGCCCGAATGATTTACAGGGGATCCCAAGAGGTTTGCATCGTTCATGAACCATTGCCACCTGCACTTCCTTTGTAGACCAGGGGCCTTTCCGAATGACCAATCATGGTTCGCTTTTGTGCTATCCTACCTGAGTGGTAGCGCCGCAGACTGGTCTGTACCCTTTGCAGCCCAAGATGATCCTTTGTTGCATGACTTCAGGGGCTTTCAGCAGGAGATGGAAAAGCTGTTCGCCCAGGGAATCAAGACCTGTTAACATACATAGCCACGTTCAATAGACTCGTAGTTGAAGCAGAATGTCCAGTGGAGAAGAGAACCACGTTATTTCATCGGGGGTTGCGGGGGGAACTCAAGGATGTTCTTGCACAAGTAGTGAACCCCCCGAAAGACTGCTCACAATTCATTGACCCTGTTGTTCAATTGGATCATAGGTTGCAGGACCGAAGAGCAGATCGAACCAGACCGGACCCTCGCCCTATGTATGTGCGTTCAAAGGACAATATTGCCCGCACAACAGAAGGTTCAGGAGAACCAATGCAAATCGGGGGGTCAGATCCCCCTTGACTAAAGCGGAAAGGGATAAAAGGAGACAGCAGCAGTTATGTCTGTACTGTGGAAGGTCAGGTCATTTCCTTAAAGAGTGCCCTGTGAAGCCACCGAGGAGGACGGTAGGGGCCACGGACAAGGAAGATACCATCAAGGAATCGGAAAACTCCCCAGCCCGGCAAGTGTAGGGGTACACTTGTCGAGCGAAGAAAGTGAACTACAGACCTCCCATTTTGCACTATCTGTGGTCTTGATCAATCTCCAACAACCATCTCGGATGCACGCAGTAAGAGCATACATTGACAGTGGAGCCGTTGGGAATTACATCGACCAGGATCTTGCGGCAAAGATGGGGCTTCCGTTACACCCTAAATCAACCACCGACACTGTTACCACTGTCGACGGCACGGAAATAGCTTCTGGTCCATTATCCCAATGCATTGCAGCTTTAACCCTTCTGTGCCAGGATGGACACCAAGAATCTATCGTTTTCGACCTCATTAATTGAGGCACCACAGTTCCAGTTGATTTTGGGAATGCCATGGTTGGTAGCTCACAATCCTCGAATCGATTGGCGAGCAAAAGAATTGGCCTTTTCTGAGACTTGCGCCCACACATGTTATCGCCAAGAGAAACAACCAATAGACACCAGAACCTCCATGCTTGCGACTGTGGCAATCAGCTCCCTACCAAGTGAATACCAGGACTTTCAAGATGTCTTTCAGAAAGAACAGGCTAATACCCTGCCACCGCATAGACCATACGATTGCCAAATCGACCTGATACCCAGCGCACAAATCCCTTGTGGGTGAATTTACACACTCACGGAACCAGAAAACCAGCACCTGAAGGCCTATCTTGACCAATTCCTGGCCAACGGGTTCATCCGTCGCTCGAAGTCTCCAGCAGCCAGTCCTCTATTCTTCGTACTGAAAAAGGAGGGGGACTTGAGAATGTGCATCGACTATCGCGCACTGAACCAGATTACCGTAAAAAAACGCTACCCCCTGCCACTGATCCCTGAATTGCTTGATCAAGTCAAAGATTCCCAAATCTACACAAAACTAGACCTGAGGGGGGCATATCACCTTGTTCGCGTAAAACAGGGGGATGAATGGAAAACAGCTTTTCGCTCCAAATACGGCTTGTACGAATATCAAATAATGCCCTTTGGTCTTTGCAACGCGCCTGCAGCATTTCAATACTTCATGAACGATGTCCTACGGGAATTGATTGATGTCTGTGCTCTAGTGTACATCGACGATATTCTAGTATATTCCTCATCAAAGCAGGACCACGTTAAACACGTCCAATCCGTATTCGAGAAACTCTGTCAACACCAGCTCTACGCCAAGCTCGAAAAGTGCTCATTCCACGTCTCCGAGGTGGAATACCTGGGCTTTATTCTCAGCCCGAATGGAATCCAAATGGATGTACACAAGGTAGATGCTATCCTGAACTGGCCATCCCCAAATTCATTCAAGGGGGTTCAAAGTATGCTGGGCTTTGCAAACTTCTACTGCCGGTTCATCCCAGGATTTGCGCAAATTGTGCATCCCATCACGTCATTGCTAAGGAAAAGCAACAAAAAGTTCCAGTGGACAACAGAAGCCGAGGAAGCTTTCCAGGAACTCAAAGCAAGATTCACATCTGCCCCCATCTTACGCCACCCTCGCCCTGATCTCCCATACCTGGTGGAAACTGACGCCTCAAGCATGGCTATGGGAGCCATCCTCTCACAAAAGGACCCCGAAACGGGCCAGTTACACCCTGTTGCCTTCTGGTCACGTAAATTCACACCCCCTGAACTCAATTACGCTATCACAGACAAAGAACTCCTGGCCATTAAGTCAGCCTTTAAGGCATGGCAGCACTACCTCTTGGGCGCCAGACACACAATCACCGTAATAACTGACCACCGGAACCTCCAGTACCTAAAAACGGCAAAGGCCCAATCCTCACGACAACTACGTTGGGCTCTTTTTTTTGCTGAATATGACTACGTGATTACATTTCGACCAGGGGTGAAAAACAGGAAGGCTGATGCCCTTTCCCGTATGGGGGTGGAAGAGCAAGGGTATCAGACCCCTGACCCAATAGCAATAATCCCGAGTGACAAGCTCCTAGGAATCACAGCAACCATAACTCAGAAAGAATTACATGAAGAAATCCAAAACCTGATGAGTCCGGAGCAATTACAAGCGTGGAGTGCACAAGGAGAACATTACATGATAAAAGATCAGTTGCCCTACTTCAGGAATCGTTTATTCTTACCAAACCAAGAACTAGAAGAACAAGTCATGTCCGGTTATCATGATTCCTTGATTGAGGGCCACCCCAGAATCGCTAAAACCCTAGCCAAGGTAAAACGAAATTATTGGTGGCCCACGTGGCGTAAAGACATTATTCGATTCATCCTATCTTGTGGAGTGTGTGCTCAAAACAAGTCATCCAAGCAGAAACCGGCTTGGCTATTACAACCATTGAAAATCCCACCAGCACCCTGGCGTACGTTGTCCCTCAATTTTATTACTGACTTACCACCCAGTCAAGGGTTTAACACTATTCTTGTGGTCGTGGACCTATTTTCAAAAATGGCACATTTCATTCCCTTTAAGGGGCTCCCAAATGCTTCCACTCTGGCAAAGGTATTTCTTGAAGGCATCGTACGGCTCCATGGGTTTCCTTCAGTTTTAGTCTCAGACCGAGGTACTCAATTCGTATCTAACTGCTGGAGAAAATGCTGATCTATGGACCAGATCGACATCCGGCTATCCACCAGTCACCATCCCCAAAAGGGATGGTCAAACTGAGAGGACAAATCAGACGCTCAAGCAATATCTGCGTTGCATGTTACACCAAGCTGAAGGAAGCTGGTTCGATCTATTATGGATAGCTGAATATGCTTATAATAATTCCCTAAACACCAGCACTGGGCAGACATCCTTTTACACCATGTATGGCAGGCACCCACGTACTTCTGAGTTGGACGTTCCTACAACCCTGGAAATGCCAGCAGTCAAAACCTTGCACACAACCATTTCTCAAACCTTTAAAAGGGCAGCTGAACACCTACTTCAAACTAAGAATCGCCAAAAGAAGTTTGCTGATCAACACCGAGCAAAGGCCCCCAACTACCAAGTGGGTGACAAAGTCTGGCTGGCGTCTAAACACGTGTCCATTAAAGGAACCCGAACTTTCCGTCCAAGATACCTGGGCCCATTCACTGTGACCTCCGTGATAAATTCTGTGGCGGTCAGACTAGCTTTGCCGTCAAACATGCAGATTCATCCTGTGTTCCACGTGTCTCTCCTTAAACCTGTTCAACCTGGGACCCGGGTAGCAACGCCACCGCAGCCAGTAGTAGTCGCCGGGGAGCCAGAATTCGAAGTCAAGGACATCCTGGATTCAAAGTACATCCGATCCAAATTATACTACTTAGTAGACTGGAAGGGGTATGGTCCACAAGACAGGACATGGGAGCCTTGTGCGTACATCCATGCACCTCGCTAGCTTAGACAATTTCATCAAAACCCTCCAAACAAACCAGGCCAAGATAGAAGAGCCACCTTGAGAGGGGCCTTGGGGGGGAGTGCTGTCATGAATCCTGCCCCTCATGTCCCCAGTCCTCCAAGATGTCAGGCTGAAGCCAGGCCACAATCACCTAGATGGCCCTCAAGGGCCTCTCCGTCCCTCCAAAGACCCACTTGGAGTCAGACTTGGCGCTTGTGGCACCAGACTCACTCACTCCCATAGGATAACATTGGGGATTGGATTTGTAGTGCAATGATGGGGAGAAGATGGATGTCCCCACATATTTCGGTTCCCAGAACTGCATGTGCAGTCTAGTCTTTTGGGTGTGGTTCAGCCCAGAGACACCTGGGATACCCAGAGACTATTTAAACCACTCCCAGGCTGAGAAACATGCTTTGTGTTTTCTGCACCTGCAGCGTGACACTCACTGTGTTCGGACCCGTCTCCAGTAGGCTGCATCTTTCTTCTGTGCTCAGCTCCTGCAAGAACAAGAACACCATTAGGAACAGCCTTACCTTGCGGCGCTTCTGCCCATCATTCATCGCTCCTTCTGTTCTGCGGGCATATTCGGTGGTGTCATTTCCATCCCGGCACGCCGCTTCCTAAGGAAAAGGGAAAAGAACAGAAAAAAGGCATTAGTAAGCATTCAGCAAATCTTCGCTTATTTTTAAAGACTGTACGAGCTTCAAACGCTTACCTGAATCCCAGCTGCTCTGGGGGAACTCTGTCTCTGGAGCTTCTCATCCATCTGCAAGAGGGAAAAGACACTCCAGGTTAGCGTGGAAACATCTAGAGGCGCCCATACCGCGCTTACTCACCGCATTTCTTCTTCATAACGGGCATCCACGCTGAAAACGTCGCGGCACCTAAAAGACACCGAAAAAGAACTCAGTTCAATACAAATATGAAAGGGTCGCATCGCGCATCGCGCTCTCACTCACCTTCAGCGCTACTCATCTCAGCAGCACGTCACCATCCCCGGACGCCCGCCATCATCTAAGGAAGGAAAGGCACGAAGTTAGAGAACTGTTCAATAGACTCATTATACTTACCTGTCGGACTCTTGCCAGTGAAGTAACTAGGCAGCAATGAGCCCGCATCAATCAACGCACCCCTGCGCTGAAAGCAGGGCGGAGAGCACACTTCCAAGAAAACAAGGTGAGCTGTGGATCAAAGGGAAGGGTTGGGCCCTGGGGAAAAAGGGGTTCAAGCACACAGAGACAATAGGGAGTTAAACTCTACCAATCCTGTGTTTCAGGCCCAGTCTCCCATCGAGTAGACTCCAGGGAAGGGTTTGAGGTCGTAAGAGGTCAGAACAGGCTGAGTGACGTCCCCGTGGATACCAGGTGAGCGTTACACATTTATTTTTGATGTACTTCATGTCCGTGGTCAGGGTGGCAACAGTGTCTTGGAGGGCATGCAAGCTGTCCTCGTTAACCCCTAGTCTGGTCTCAGCCTCTGTAATCCGGGCTCCTTCATGCGCCAATTGGGATCTCATAGATGCCACATTCGCTGTGATATCATCAAGTTTCTTATGTACGACGGCAAATCCTTTCGCCGTAGCCTCCATCGTACTGGTTAGATCGGGGTGAAGGGTGGGCTGGGATTTGGTATGGGGGTTCCAATTGAACTTGGGCAGAATGCCCCTGTTAGGTTCTGGGTGCAGACCTCGTGAATTTATCCATGGCTCCGGAGCTCCCCCAGCCCCGGCACCTTTGGTCATGGTTAGTGCTCAGGTCCTTTACCAGTAAGCCTGTCGATGGTATGGGGGAAGGACGCAAGTCGGAGCGTGGGCTGTAGTCCATCAATTCCTGACCCACCCCAGCAGATGGCAGCTGTTGTCGCAGGGCCAAGAGAGACGTCTCATGTGGGCCGAGGTGAACCTCCACGAGCCCCGCAGTACACAACCGGGGTGACACCAGCCTCCCCTTCTCTTGGGTCAAATTAACACTTTAGGGCCTTGGCACGTATCTGGTGGAGCGGGCCACGTATATTGTATTGTATTGTATTTATTAATCTTATATAGCGCTTTATACCAAAGCGCTGTACAGTTATAACAACAGGGTACATTTAACATAACAAAAACTGTAACAACAGAAGCAAATTACAAACATGAATTAGTCACCAAAAACAGTATGTAGAGCAAATGTTCAAAGGGGGAAGGGGAGAGGAGGGTGAGGGCTAGGAGGAAGAGGGAGGGAAGGTAGGAGGAGGATGGAAAGGAGGGGGTCGAGAGAGGATGGGGAGGGGGAATGAGGGGGGGTTACAAGGGGAAGAGGGGAAAGGGGTAGGAGAGGGGAGTGAGAGGAGGGGGGTGTCATGGCGGGGAATGGAGGAGAGATTTGAGGGACGTGCGGAAAGAGGAAAAAGTAGAAGAAGAGCGGATAGAGAGAGGCAAGGAGTTCTAGTGGAGGGGGGCGAGGAGTTGGAAGGAGTGGAAACGGGAGGAGGCACAGGGGGAGGGAGGAACAGTGAGGAGGAAGTGGTCAGGGGGATGAGAGGGAGTGTAGAATGAGAGAAGAGAAGAGAGATTAGGGGGAGCAAGATCGTGGAGAGATTTGAAGACCAGACAGAGGAAGTGAAATTTAAGTTGAGAATGAAAGGGGAGCCAGCCAATGCAGGAAAGGGAAGCAGAGATGGAGTCACAGGGGGAGAGGAGACAGAGGGTACGGATGGCAGAGTGATACATAGATTTGAGGGGGGCAAGATGTGAAGTGGGAGTACCAAAAAGTAAGGAGGAGCAGTAGAAGAGGCGAGAAAAGATATCTTCCTTTGTCTCAGGGTCTCCAGGGTTTGGAAGGTAGAGTTTATGGGCTTCACCCCAATGGTCAATGCTCACCCTCTGAGCTAATAGCCCCAGTGGATAGGGGCAACAGTACTAGGAACAACTCCCAGGTCCTCAGATGATGTAGTTTCAATACCCTCGGAGCCTCCCTCACGTGCGTTTATTCACGTGTTATGGCTTCTTGTGTCATGGTAGGGGCGGAACGAAGTGGGTTACTCGTGTGATCAGATCCACTGCGTCCAATGGATGTTCAAAAGGGTGGGCCTGCGCTGGGAGGCTCGACGAGTGCTCTGTGTTCACCTCAGGGGGCCATAGGTGCGGTGCAGGGTGGAGCGCACCTCACCTCAGTTGTATATGCCCGTGGTTCCCTTCCGACCCCCACCGTCCAACTGATCACCGCCCGCGACCCGAGCACTCACAGGAGGTTCACTGTCCACTCCTTCAGTACAATTACAGCCCGGGGCACAGGAATACCCAGCAGCTCCAGCCCCCCCACCACGGCCGGACATCTGAATGCAGGGACCGGCTCATCGTGAGACAGTATCTTGGTGCAGGGGGATGGGCCAGACAGGCCGTGAAGATCGCACTGAAGGGGCTGGGGTCAGCAGAACTCCAACGGGGAGCTGGAGTCTGAGCTTGCACAGCATGTTATGGCTTCTTGTGTTGCTGCAGCAGGAGCGGTACTGAGTGGGTTCTCTGTGTGATGCAACTTGCTGCACCCAATGGATGACCAAAATGTTGGGCCTGCACTGGGAGGGTCCGATTAGGGATCCGTGGTCATTGTAGGGGCCCAGAAGTGCGGCACGGGGTGGAGCGCACCTCATCTTAGTCGTGTCTGCCCGTGGCTCCTCTCCGGCTCCCGCTGCCCAACAGATCACCGCCCACGGCCTGGGAAATCACAGTGGGATCACAGTCCACTTCCTACTAAAATTACGCCCGGGGCACTGGATGACCCAGCAGATCCAGCCCCCCTCACCTCAGGAGGACAGCTGAACGCGGGCACTGACTCGCCGTGAGACAGTATCTCGGTGCAGGGGGAGGGGCCAGCTGGGCCACGATGATCACACAGAGGGAGCCGGGGACAGCGGGACTGCAGCAGAGAGCAGGAGCCCGGGCCTGCACAGCAAGGAGCTGACACCCACTCGATGTTGGAAGTTGATGTGCCAGCTGCCGGATCAGTGGCGTTGGCTGCTCGTTTAGCGCGGACCTGGCAATGAGTGGGCCGCCAACGCTACGCCCACTCCGACCACGTCTGGCCGCCACAGCTTGCAGGTCATCGGATCTTAGCCACCAGGTCTCCTCCAGACATGGCTCTTGGACTGGGCCCCCACCAGGGGATTATGGTTTATCCCCTTAGCAGGGTTATCCCCCACTATGGCCCGCCCTTCTCCAGGGTGTAAGACATCTGTGCAATTTAACATTCTTCATAATAATCACAAGGACAATTGTTATATATTTGGAAACACAAGATCACATTTATTAGAGTCATACACAATTTGGGTCCGGTCCCAGCCACATAAGTAAAGCAAGATCTCCTTAGACTTCTAAGGTAGCCCTTTTTGTTTGTCGGGCAATCTTAATTATATTGTTCCCGGGGACAATTGTCACTTCCGGTTTTGCAGAGTAGCGGATGTCCGCTCCTGATTATAAAGTGCCAAACGGTAATTTCTCGGGACCACTAAATCTCACTGGCGAGGAGCCTAAACTGTCCATAAGGGACTCTGCCCGTCGTCCGAACTTGGCTCGAGTGTGGCCATCGGGAACCGCCCACGGCTGACACCGCAGCATAAACTCCTCCCCGTCTAGGACCGCCCTGTAACACTGCCACGCTTTGGGGGGTGGCTGCCCCCAATGCCACCAACTTCAGAACTTATCTACATCTACACTCCCCATGTCTTATTAGCACCTGCTGCACATTTTAGAGCTGTGAACCAGAACCATGAGGAAAACGTTATGCTGTATGATATCCAACTGACAGGTCCGTCACTGCCATAACCTTTGTATCGATCAATTGTGTTCCAGTTCTTGTGAGAACGGCCCACCTCTGGTTTATGACCACCCAGTCAGCACTCCCATAACAATGTCCCCACCGGTTTCAGGCCAATATACTCACCATTCCTCCTTTCAGGTGTCCCTTTAGCCTGGTGCAAAGTACCTGAGTAGCGTTAGTTGGTCAGAAGAGTTTTATGCTTTTGGTCTGTGTACCCAGGCTTGTGTTGTGTTTTCTAATATCCTTATAACTATATGACAAAGTACTTCACCAAGGCTTTAACTCGGCCTACTATCTTTATAATAGACCTTTATTTTTTGTATAATACTTCTGGTTGTATGTGTTTCTGCTGAACATTAGTATAACTATCCAGTCTCACTGCTGAGCCTGTATCCAGTTTGAGTGTCCCATACCTTACCAACATTCTGGGCACTTCTGCAGTGCCCATGGCCATACTCTAGACAAATCCAGAGGTGGCACTCGTCCTCAGATATCTCCATTCCTATAACAGCACCTAAACCGTTAGTTTTCACCCCGCAAGTCTGCAGAACAAAGAAAGCCCTTAAATAGTAACTTCAACTTTCCCTCTGTAAATACCTCCCGTCTCAAGCTCTTCGCTCCTCTACCTCTAACTCCCTCAGGGTCAGTCGTTTTTCAAATAATCAAGTTGGGGGTAGATCTCTGTCTTTGGCGGGGGCCTCCCTTTGGGACAGCCTCCCTGCCACTCTGAAACTTGAAGAGAACCATCTCCGGTTCCGGAAGCATCTCAAGTCCCTCCTCTTTGCTTCTGCCTTCGACCCGCTCCACACCCTGCTGATCTGTTTCTCTCTTGGCACCGTGCACCTGGCCACCCTCTGTCTTCCGGGCCCAGGTACCTGCTCACCCTGCCACCCTCCTGTACTGCCTCCGGGCCTCCCCTTTCACTGGGGTCTGTATCTGTATCCATACAGTCCCCCACTCTCTTTCTTTTCTTTCTGCATTTATCAGACATTTATTTATTTATTTATTGTATTTGGTAATACGCCCAAACCCAGAGGTATCACGGCATAGGTTACAAGTATATTTACATGCTTACATTGTTACTGGGATACAGAAAATACATGTTACTAGGATACTTACAACATGGCAATGTACAGAAGATTTACAGGAATGTACAGAAAATACATGTTACTAGAATACTTACAAAGTGACAAGTTACAGTACAAAGATAAATGTTGCTTGGTTACCGGCTTGGCAGGTGTATGCTTGGTTACATAGGTGGCTCTCATTGAATTCATATTTGTTAAAGAGCCAGCTCTTGAATAGTTTTTTAAACTGTGGGAAGGAGGGTTTGTTGCAAATATTGGATGGTAGTGAGTTCCAGATTCTGGGAGCTGCTACAGGGAAGCTGGAGTTGCCTGATCTGGAGTTATTGAACTGGGGTGTGAGCCAAGAAATTACCCTACCAAAGGATACATGGTATATTATGTTGGCCAAAAACCAATTGCTCATATGCCCTACATCGCCAATAAGGAATCGTCAGCATAACCATAGAGCGTCCATTTTGTGAAACGTCCGCCATTTGCTCTCTTTGCCTTTCTGTTCAAACGCTTTGCAAAATGTATTTTATTCCATTCTGCTCATGCACAGAGCAAGGCCACAAGTTACATGTTGAGAGACTGACCCAGACAGAAATGCCAAACAGTATAGAAATACATTGTTTTCCTCCCTCACAAGTCCTTGAAGGCGAGCAGAGAGGCATTTAATCACCAAGCCAGCCGGTCTCACTGAAACTGCAGAAACAGGCCGTTAAAGCATCAATTATACTTTCTTTGCAGCCCCCCTTTCGGGGCCCTCTTGGATCAGGCTGACCCCTAGTTCACGAAAAAAAACTAGAAGATAGTATGCTTTGGAATGTGTCTCTCCTACGAACACAGTTTGGTCGCTGAACAAGTGCTGTGTTCCCCATAACAAAGAACCATGTCTGCTTACTGCGAATTGCAACTGTTGCTAAAACAAGTAATAGTCCAAGATTAAGAAAGAAACTTGTCATGAGGTGTCATATTTGTTAATTGGCAATTATCGAACCCTAGCTCAAGAAGATACATTATGGGCGGTTTTGATGTGTCACTAAGAGATTGTATGATTGTCTTTTGATATATATGATACTGTTGTAAAATGTTCGCTCTCTTGCGTCTCACGAGGTCTGGGTGATTACACGTTGCGAGACGTTAGACCCAGTCGGCTGACTGAGAATATTTGCTTTGCAATGAACCCTAGTACTTGGAAATCAATCCTCGTGTCTGTCGTATCACTGGGTGTATGGTGATTGTGCCTTGTTTCCATACGTGAGGGTCTTCAGGGCCTTGCAAAAAATGGCGCCCGAATAGGGACCCTCCCCCATTTGCTCCATCGCGTATGTTGAATTTGAAGAAGGTGAAAATGAATCAAGGACGAGGCCGTCGAGCTGGGATCGAAAGGTGTTCGGGGGCCCCCTGTGAAAGTGATGATAGACTCCTTTGCAGATCTGTACACAGCCGATCCCTGATCGACGAGCAGCGGCCGGAGAGCAAGAAGGCGAGGGTCTTGAAATGAGGCAGATTGAGCCAGATACACAGTCACAGCGATTCTTGGTTGCGTCTGTATACGGACGAAATTGCGTCTTGAGAGACGAACTGATTGATCAGGTGAGTCGTGCCCCGATTCTTAACAGCCCTGATATTGGTTTAGTGTTGCTCCTGCAAGATCAAAAGCCCACGGTAAGGTATGAATAAGATCAATATGCCTGGGAAATTGTCTTCCTGTCTAGTGGGATTTTTCCACTGCGGTAGACAATCTTTGGAAACTGGCCACGTTGTGCCGCCCATAGGGTCGCCAGCGTTTGAAATGTATGTGAAATATGGAATAGGAGCGATAATGTTTAATGAAATGTGGCATAGGCAGACCAGAAATGTAGTAGATTTGCAATGGCCGAAAGACGGTACTTTTGAGATGGCCCGAATAGAGCACTTAGAATAAGTATTGCTTCGCAAGAAAGCACGTCCCGTGACATTTGACATCATAAGAGACTGGAGGAAAGAAGCTAACCTCTGTTTAAAAAGTAGGGAGAAACATGCGCAAAGGCATAAATCAAACACAGAAAAAGCGATAGAACTAGTAGAGCTAAAATGGGAAGAGGATATCAGAAAAGGGGATAGGAGTATCCAATTAGGCATACAAAAGATATATCCACAAGAGTTATATACATCAGATGAACTGATAAAATAAAATTTTGAGTGGAAAGAGACAAGAACGTCCTAAAAATAAGGTTGAAACGATTGCACCAGTACCCAATGCTCCCCCTCAGTTGCCATCCCCTTTCCTGTTGTTCCAACTGCACCATCTGCCCCTGCGCACGTGATATCATTTCCCCCACCGCCGACAGAAGAGAAATTAGCAGCTACAAGAGAAGGCAGCTCTTCAGAGGCGGGGCCTGCACCGAGAGTAACCCGTAGTATGGTTAGCAGGGAGAGGAGAGAAGAACTTAAAGAATGGGCAGAAATGTAAATTGAAGGAAATGATGAGGGAGCTACGCTAAGTGCAATGTATGACTATCAGAAGCTCAGTGAAAAACAGGTATTGTTAGAATGCATGGGGGAGTATCTTATGGATAGATGGAAGAAATGGACTGATATGATAGCACCGCAGAAGTTACGGGATCTGAATGCTTTTTCACGTATGAGGGAAAGTGTGGCAGAAATAAAAGAGCACATAGACAGGCTATTCGAGTTTAAAGATGAACTCTATTAATTGCATGCAGAGATGAAAAGAGGGAAACAAGAGGAGGTGGTACCATATGTCGTGCAGCGATTTTTTTCCGCCATCAAAACCTGTTAGTGAGGAAATGAAAATATGTACACGAGAGGCGATTAGATGGATTACGGATGCTAGCATTCCTACAATGGAGGTGCATGATACGTTCAATCAGTTTACGATAGAGGTGCAAAGGAAGGTATTGCAGGTGATGGTTGAGTATTTGCAAGATAAATGTATTGAAAAAAATTATTGTTGTCCCACTGAACTAATGACAATATACAAGAGAGCGTTTTCACGTGAAACTGGTAAGACTGCCCTTTCCCTCAATCTAGCTATAGTGCTTAATAAGAGGGAGAACGAAGAAAGGGCCAGCTCAATATTTCCCATGAGGGATGTCCCTCCCACTTTTGTGCCAAAGGTAGAAGTTCCTGACGTTGATGGAGCTCCCGCGCAGGTAACAGAAGTCCATTATACAGCCCAGTACTTGCATGTTCCTTTTTCTAGACAAAAAGTAAATAATATAAAACAAACAATCCCTGATTTGAGAAAGAATCCGGCAGGATTTTATAAAGAAATTGAGTCGTATTTGAGATCGTCCATTTTCACAATGAGTGATATTGACCTATTATTTCCTGTGATTCTCCCAGTAGATATATGAAAACAAATAAGGAATGTAGATGACACTGATATTTTGGGTGATACATGGGAAAATTTGATAAAAGAGGATACAGACAGAAAAGCTGGCGAGAAGCCATCGCCAGCTCTGTTAGCATTACCAGCGCGAATAGTACAGAAATTAAAGATTTTGGTACCTGAAAGGAGAATTATCTGGGACAAATTAACGGCATGCATGAAAGGTAAAGATGAATTGTCCACTGACTATTTTAATAGATTTGAAGAAGTATTTGCAGATTTTAGTGGCCAAGATTTAAGCACCGAACCCAGGAAGAGATAATTTGTTGACAAATATTTGAGAGGATTGCTACCGAAAATTCAAAATTTAATAATGACGTCTGAAAGTGCGTGGCAAGCCAAATCACAGAGTGAAGTATTACACATGGCACAATACTATGAGAATAGAGTAAATACAGAAAAAGAGAAAGAGGTGAGGGATAGGGTGAATCTAAAAACAAGAGTATTGATGTAACAGGTAGTGAATAATAATAGGGGCGGGGGAAATGCACAAATAAGAGGGAATTTCTCGAACATGCATGGAGGTCCAATTGGACTGAATCAATGTGCATATTGTAAGGAAGAAGGCCATTGGCGAGCACAGTGCCCACATATACATAATAGGAATGGAAATGCCCCGAGAAGACAGAATAGAGGTCGCCCAGGAACACAAGGACAAAATAGAAATACGAGAATGCCACAAAATCAGAATAACCAAGGAAATAATAACACAAACCAGAACCAAACCCAACATCAGCAAAATAGTGTGGGAGAAGGAAATGTTTTTGATACTCAGCCGAATTCATACTATTCTGGCGACTTCACATCGGATGATGTATTGTTCAACTACTAGGACAGCCCAAGACAGGGGTCAGAACCAGTATCTATTCCCATTGATCAGAAAGGGCCCTATGTAGAGATGAAAGTAGGGAATAGAGAGCACACTTTTCTACTGGACACAGGTGCACAGAAATGCTCCATTGACCATCACTCGGTTCCGGAGATACCACTGTCAGGGCAAAATAATGTTTCAGTGGGGTTCGCAAGTACCCCAGTCATCAGTCCAGTGTCACAATCAGTACCCATAACACTAGGTCCATTCACTGAGTCGTGCCGTTTTCTTTTGACACAAAAATGTGGCGAGAATTTATTGGGTTTAAAATTGTTGAAAAAATGAAGTGTGGTCATTCATTGTTCGCCTGGTGGAGTGTATTTGACAATATCACCACCAAAGATGCCAGTATCACAATTCTTGTCTAAACAATTACCAACTGAATTAAGTAACGTACCGACTTGTATATGGGCAATGAATGACAACGATGTTGGTTGTTTGAAAATAGAACCAGTGAAAATTATTTTGAAGGAGGGAGTTACATTGCCACGTATCCCACAGTATAACATTTCAGTGGAAGGTGAAAAAGCATTGAAATGTATTGTTTCTGATTTGATTAAACGTGATAGAAGAAGAAATTACTGGTAGCACTTGCAACAGTCCCATTCTTCCAGTTTATAAGAAAGGAGGTAATGAAATACCATATTGTTTTATAATTGATTTGCGCGGATTAAATAAAGTAGTTGATCCCCAATTTCCATTTGTGCCAGATGTCACTACCATTTTGACAATGATTCCAGCCTCTGCTTCACATTTTAGTGTTGTAGATCTGAAGAATCATTTTTTAGCATCCCAATTCATCGAGATAGCAGATATTTATTTGCTTTCACACTAGGAGGACGTTCTTTCACATTCACATGAATTCCACAAGGTTACACTGAGAGTATTTATAGCAGAGCACTAAAAGAACAGATAGACATGTTAGAATTGCCAACAGAGTGTGTACTATTGCAGTACATTGATGATGAGTTGATTGCTGCCGACACAGAAGACATTTGCAAAGAGAGTACTGTTAAATTGTTGACACATTTCGCAGCACATGGACATAAAGCTTCATTAAAAAAAATTCCAGTATTGTCGAAAGGAAGTAGCCTATTTGGGCTACCTCCTTTCGAAAGAGGGAAGGAGACTGACACCAGAAAGGATAGAAAGCATCTCTGGTATGCCTATTCCAAGGACAAAGAAGGAAGTCAGAGCTGTAATAGGCATGGCTTCATATTGCAGGCAGTGGATTGCAAATTTTGCGATGATTGTAAAACCTATGGTGGCATTGACAAAGAAAGATGTTGCTTTGCCTTTACCATGGAGCAAGGAATGTCAGAAAGCATTTGATCTGCTCAATGTTGCATTGTGCTCAGCTCCAGTTTTGGGCACACCAAATTATGAAAAGGATTTTAAGTTATTTGTGCATGAAAATAATGGCTGTGCGCTGGCTGTTTTGACACAGGAACAAGGAGGAAGAAATAGACCATGCGGTTATTTTTCTTCCGCGCTGGATCTTGTTGCATGCGCTTTTCCGCGCTGTTTGCGAGCTGTTGCTGCGGCTGCCGCGTCAGTATAACAAACCGAGGGAATGGTTTTGGGTCACGCCTTAACTTTGATGGTGCCTCACACAGTAGACGTTCTTTTAAATAGAATGCAGATGCAACATCTTACATCAGCTAGACTGACGAGATACGAAATTGTCCTCTTTGCACCACATATTCAAATTTTGAGATGTCGCGCTTTGAATCCTGCTGAGTTAATGACCCCTCCCAATGAAAGTACGGGTGAGAAGAAATCACCACCCCATGATTGTTAAATGGTTACTGAACAAGAAATGAAATGAAGAATTGACCTAACAGACACCCCACAGAAAGAGCAAGATGTAGAACTGTTTTGTGACGTTTCCTGTTTTAAATTGCCCGATGGCACATCAACTGCTGCGTATGCCATCACAACACTAAAGAGTATTGTAGAGAGCAAAAGGATCCCATATAATTCAGCACAGGCTGCAGAGATAATAGCATTGACAATAGCATGTGAGATTTCCGAAAATTTGAATGTAAACATATACACTGGCGTGGTACACAATTTTGGTCGACTCTGGGATGAGAGGGGTTTTCTAACATCACATGAAACCAAGATTCAACATGGTGCTTTAATAGCAAGATTGTTGTCTGCACTGGCGTGTCCTAAGCAACTAGCAATAATAAAATGCAAGGCGCATAAGAAAGTAACATGTAACGTTGGAAAAGGAAACGCATTTGCAGACAAAATTGTGAAACAAACTGCCACTAATACACACACGAAAAAGTTTATAGCTCAGCCAGAAGAAGGGCCCTGCATGATAGAAAATGGTATTGCCACTATTAAAGAGATGCAAGCAGAAGCAACTGCATATGAAATAAAAACATGGACTGAGGGCTCAGCAGAATTAGACGTGGAGGGTTGCTGAGTAGATAAGGAGATTAGAAAGTGGATGCTGCCCAACTCCTATGTAACTGCAATGGTAATCATGGCCCACAGTCCCACACACATATGTGCTAAAAAGATAATTCAGCATTTGGCCTCAGAATGGCAGAATCCACACATTAGAAAAACTGTGGAAAGACTAGTCCAGAAATGCATGACTTGTTTGCAACATAACATTGGAAAAGGAACCACTACTCCAGTAGGTAGTTTTGGCCCCCCTTCTATGCCCTTTGAAGTGATCCATTTTAATTTCATAGAAATGGAAAGATGTCAGAATCTTAAGTATATCCTGGTGGTAGTGTGTGCATTCAGTAAATGTATGGAAGCATACCCGCTTAAGGACTGCACAGCAATGAGCACAGCAAAAGTGATGCTGAAAGAATAATTTGCTAGATTGGGCCTGCCACGGGTCATATGGTCAGACAGCGGCCCGCATTTTGTTGCCGCCGTGATATAACAGATTAGTGCAGGCCTTCAGATTGATAAACGATTCCATTCCGCCAGACACACGATGAGTGCCAGTCTTGTTGAGCGCCAAAACGGCATCTTAAAGAATAAAATAAGTAAAATCTGTTCAGGGAATCAATTGAGGTGGCCTGATGCGCTGCCCTTAGCTTTGTTGTGCATGCGCACGTCTGTGCAGGCAAGGACTGGACTCTCCCCATACGAAATCGTCATGGGGAGACCTGCAAATGTTTGGTGCGCGCCACAGCTGAGGCGCTTGAATGAAGTAAAGTACACTTTGCTCAGCACTTATTGTAACTTGTTAATGCAGAAACTCAGTTTGATTCATCAGCAGGGGCAGGAGGCTCTTCCTGTCAGATACACAGGCACAGGGCATTGTCTGCAGCCAGGCGAGTCGGTCCTGATCAGGAACTTTGAGAGAAAGTCCTCGCTCGCACCCAGGTGGAGGGGCCTGTATCAAATTCTCCTGGTAACGCAGACTGCAGTCCGAGTGGATGGTTGAAAGGCATGGATCCATGCCACCCACACGAAAAGAATTCCATTCCCGTTGAAAGAACTGCCTGATCAAGACAACAATAAAGATACAGCTGCCCTTGACTCGAAAGACACGATCGCCAGTTCTCTGCCACAAATACTGCCTGAGCCTGAGAAAAAGCCTGAAAAGATTGCCACAAAGGGAAAAGGGCTAAATGTGCCCCAACTTTGCCCCGCTGAACCTGCATCATCACAGGCTGACACTGAGCCTGCATCTGGAAGTGCATCTGCACTGTTCATTGATCACACAGTACCTGGAGCGATAAGGTACAACCTACGTTCTCAAAATCGGAAGTGATCTGATCTACATGTTTTGTTTTCGCCTCTATTCCCATCACCGATGAATTTGGGAATCAGAGGTCTAGGGAAGTGGAGCGTGGGGGCTGTACCAATCTGCATCAATTTAGGAGCTCTGAAACACAGTTTCCCGGTGCTGTCTTTGAAAAAGTGAATGACATATGTTGATCACCCGATGGGGACAAGTGGGGCGCATATGGTACAAACATAATTGATGCCTGCTCTGGAGTCTTTGAAGCATTGTGCAGAGGCACAATAATCTTGCCACATGTTTAGCAATTCAGGCTGCCGAGAACTGCCCTAGACACTTTGCTGACCCCTTTTGACGCTTTGGTGTTTCTATGGGCGCTGCTCAAAAGAAAGTATTCACAACAAACATTATTGGAGAAGAAGAATTGCACACAATGCCCATACTCACTTCTGTTCCCCCTGCACCAACACTGGTGATATAGTAGATGTAGAGACTATAAAAATGTTAAGAAGAATGTGCTGTAGAAAATGTATGATAATGATTATAATACTACTTTGCATTCTGAGTACACTGATCCCAGTACTATGTATTTGGAGAGCGTGTATACATGAAGCACTCTTTTGCCTGTTACCAATGCACCTGCCACAGACAGTCCAGTCCATGTACTCTCTTATACTCTCCCTCCATTAGAAGAAAGACACGGGGAAGGGTATGGCAATAACACGTTGCATTTGATAATGAATATGACTCACTCTATCCTGAACAGAACAAATTGCTGGGTCTGCTCCCATTTACCCCAGCATGGCCGGAAAGGAATGGGTTGGTATGTCCAGCCATTACCCCTCAATACAGCATGCTATGCATCACTAAGCACACTATTTTATGGGAAATGGAATGAGAGTGATACAGGTCAGTTAGATAGAACAAACATAGATGAATTTTAAAAAGTGGTAATGGAACCTGTAGGTTGTTCCATATTTAACAGAGCAAGAGTGATAAAACCAGTGGTAAGGCCAGTGGACAGACTGTATGTGCCTTATAAATCATCTGTAATTACATTCCACATGAACCAAGGAGGGAACAAGGACGTAGTGCCCCCCTTGTATACAATAAATTACAATCCTCAAACTGTCCCATTTTGTCTACGGAAAAAAGGTTCCTATTCAGTAGGGACATTCAATAGTTGCATGAATATTGCAGTACTTGAAAGAGAAGAAGAAACAATATATGTAGGTGATCCCGTTTATTTTATATGTGGAGAAAAAGCTTACCCCTGGTTGCATAGAAATTTGGGAGGGACGTGTTACTTAGGGATCCTTTTCCCAGGAGTATTTCTGTCCAGAAAGTCAGACATATCAAAATTATCTAGATCCAGGCCCCGTCGGGATGAAACAGGATTGATTGCAGAAGACATAGCAAAATCATTTATCCCATTTTGGGGCCAAGCAATAAACTCGTGGAATATACGGAGGCTGTCAAGAATATTAGAAAAAACGATGAATGGAACAACCGACATATTATATAATATAACCCTAGAAGAGAAGGTAGTTAGATTAATGACAATTCCAAATAGAATGGCTTTTGATATAATTTTGGCCGACCGTGGAGGTGTTTGCAAAATCGTGGGTTCAGCATGCTGCGTATTTGTAAGTGACTCCTCACCTACGATTTTTGAGGCAATAAAGAAATTACACATTCTGAGCTCGGACCTTCGTATCCCGACACGCGGTTCGGAGCTGAATATAAGTTCTTGGTTTTGGAGATTATTGCGCTCATGGGGATGAAAACTAATTGCAATCATAATAACATTACTTGGAATCATCATGACATGTTGTTGTTGCATACACTGCCTGCCAATCATTTGCTCTGAAATAACGAATGAATGTATACACATGGTAACAGAAAAAAGAAGTTCCAAATTAGATACGAATACCAGCTACAAAACAGAAACTACGAAACAGTTCATGTCGATTGATATTGATGATCACGATTACAGTAGTATGCATAGTTCAGAACTAGATACATGGTCAGAGGAAGATGCGATGTATGGATGATGCTCTTGGTTTACGGCCAAAAGGAGGGTTTGTGTGTCCAGAAATTACACTACCAAAGCATAGATGGTATATTATGTTGGCTGAAAAACAATCGCATCATATGCCCTACATCACCAATAAGGAATCATCAGCATAACCATAGAGTGTCCATTTTGTGAAACGTCTGCCATTTGCTCTCTTTGCCTTTCTGTTCAAATGCTTTGCAAAATGTATTTTATTCCATTCTGCTCATGTACAGAGCAAGGCCACAAGTTACATGTTGAGAGATCGGCCCAGACAGAAATGCCAAACAGTACAGAAATACATTGTTTTCCTCCCTCACAAGTCCTTGAAGGCGAGCAGAGAGGTATTTAATTACCAAGCCAGGTGCCAGCCGGTCTCGCTGAAACTGTAGAAACAGGCCGTTAAAGCATGAATTATACTTTCTTTGCAGCCCCCCTTTCGGGGCCCTCTTAGATCAGGCTGACCCCTAATTCACGAATAGAAACTAGAAGATAGTATGGCTTGGAATGTGTCTCTCCTACGAACACAGTTTGCTCGCTAAACAAGTACTCTGTGTTCTCCATAACAAAGAACCATGTCTGCTTACTGCGAATTGCAACTGTTGCTAAACCAAGTAATATAGATTAAGAAAGAAACTTGTCATGAAGTGTCATATTTGTCATAATTGTCAATTATCGAACCCTAGCTCAAGAAGATACATTATGGGTGGTTTTGATGTGTCACAAAGAGATTGTATGATTGTCTTTTCATATATAAGATACTGTTGTAGAATGTTCGTTCTCTTGCGTTTCACGAGGTCTGGGTGATCACACGTTGCGAGACATTAGACCCAGTGGCCGACTGAGAATATTTGCTTTGCAATAAACCATAGAACTTGGAAATCAATCCTCGTGTCTGTCATATCACTGGGTGTATGGTGATTGTGCCTTGTTTCCATATGTGAGGGTCTTCAGGGCCTCTCAGGGGGATGAGCAAGAGAGTGTTAGCATTGGAACAGAGTGTTCTAGAATTAAGTTTGCGTGTGATGCAGTGGTTGAGGTAGGCAGATGCCTGTTTGGTGATACATTCATGAGTGATTGTGAGTGTTTTATGTAATATTCTCGCTTGAATGGAAGCCAGTGGGCCTCTCTTCTGTACTGGGATATGCGATCTTTCTTGTTGATGCCTAACGCTGCTCTTAGGGCTTTGTTCTGTAGAAGTTGCATTTTATTCATATTTTTCTTTGAGGTGCCTAATAGGAGGATGTTGCAATAATCGATCTTAGCCAGTATAAGAGCCCTTGCCAATGTGATGCAATTTAGGTGTGTGAAGAAGGGTCGGCTAAGTGCGATGAGTTTGGCAGTATATGACGTGGAGGATGCGAGTGTGTTTACGTGCTTGCTCATGGTGAGACTGGAGTCAAGGTAGACCCCTAGGGTTTTGACTTGATGTGAGATTGTGATGGAGATGCCATCTATGATTATAGCAGTTTACTCAGGTGGTAATTTGCTAAGGCGAGGGGGTGGTGCCTACAATAAGAATCTCTGTTTTTTCCCATTTAGGCATACACTATTGCCATCCAATTCTGGGTAAGGGAGTATATTTTGTTGATACTGATGGTGTCTTGTTCGATGTTGCCTGTGATGGGGATGAGTATCTGAGTATCATCAGCAAAGTTAGTGTAGATTGCTCCCATGGCATGAAAGGCCACAAAAAATAGCTTAGTGTAAGCATTATATAGCGTAGGGGCGAGGCATGAGCCTTGCGGAACACCCAGAGGTACTGGGATGGGACCGGCTGCTTCATTACTGATGGCTACTCTAGAAGTTCGGTCTGCCAAGAATGATTTAATCCAGGAGGTTGCATCTTTGGAGAAGTGGAAGTTGTTGGCTAGGTTTTGGCATAGTTTGCTGTGGTCCAGTAAATCAAATGCCGCAGACAGGTCCAATGATAGGAGGATGCATAGGTTGCCTGTGTCTCTGATGGCATCCATTTGGTTTTTTAAAAGTCCAATAGTGATGTCTCCGTACTGTGCCTGGGGAGGAAACCTGATTGTCTATCTCCTAGTAGGTGGTTAGTTTCGAGGTGGGATTGGAGTTGAGTGTAAGCAATTTTGTTGATGACTTTAAGGAGGAAGGGGACTGTCCAGGGTCGGTTTTTAAGGTGGGGAGTAACCCAGGCTTCCTTAATATTGGCAGGGATGTGGTTCATGCTGAACGAGGCATTGATGAAGTCAGTGATGGTAGGGGTTAGAGCAGGGGCACACCTTTTCTGCTACCTTAAACCCACTTGCTGGCTGCACTACCACTGTTTATTGCCTTTATTATTTATTTATATTTATTTATTATTATTATTTATTTGTTTCTCCTCTGCTCTGCACTTTCCACTTCTCCCCCCTCCAATGCACGTTCCCCCTTTTCCCATCCCAATGCACTTGCATGTTCTCAATGTCACTGGGGCTAGTAAAATTGTTGTTTTGTTCTCTCCTGTTCCCCTCCATTGCCTTGTCGTGCTCTGAAACACTTGTGTACAAGCATGATATAAATAAAATATCAATTTAATTAAACTCACCCTCTTTGTCCTTCAGATAATACTCACCATTTTTCCCACTGGGGAGGGCCCTTTTCCCACATTGATGTATTGAGCACCTTTGTGTTGCTCTCTGCCCCTGCCCTCCCCTCAGCTTTGAAACATTTTCCAACTAGGTGACTACCCCCACATTTCAAGCAATGGTGTGGAAATCGCCACCTTGTGCCCCAACTGCACGACCCTTTGTTAAGATCGGCAGGCCTGTCCAGAAGTAAAACTCCTGTGTGCTTGATCATTCCTCCTCAGTGCTGATGGGCCGTGATCAAAGGTCTGCCAGTCGGCTCCAAGGTTGGGTCCATCCTTACTGCACCACGGCTTCTGTGTACCATTTGACACCTCAACAGTCGGCTTACTAGACCTGTCTTTACCACCCATGAATGAAACCCACCCTTCCATGTCCTTCTGGTCTCACGTCATATCCTGAACCATTGACATCTTGGATCTAAAATCACTGTCTTAATCTACCCAACCCGTTGAGCCGTACTTTCTCTGCTCATTGACAATAGTTTCCCTATACTTCCATAATGCAGGCCCCTGCTCTGGATATTTTCACTATCACAACTGCTGCTAATAAAGAGAATGCCTTGTTCCAGTTTAATATGTTCTCTTCAGCCCTATGTTTCTTCTGCCTCTTCTTTGCTAACAGTAATGTCAGGACCCGCCATCCCTACCACTAATAATAAGCAGAACTGGCATTAATAAAATAGGCCGCCCATGCTAGCAGCACAGATTTAATTTCACAAGGCAACGATAGGGCCGACTCTGCAGCAAAAGAAACAGCATATTTACCATTACTTACAACACGGTTCATACCTTCTAAAGGGATCAAGTACCTTTGATGGCTTTGCTGCAATGATAGCACCGTACACCCATGAGCCATTTAACATATTGCCTATTGTCCAACTGATTGAGTTGCAAGGGGGTGCACCTCAACAAGAACAGGAGTTATGGAAAATAGAGGGGCTGCTTACTGTCACCTGCAGATTTGTTGTGGAGATAGAATAGTACAGGGAAGATGGTATTGCCCCAAAGGCTGCTCCACACAGCCTTGGATCTTCTGAATTAACCAGCACGTGTCAAAAGAGCTTGTAGCTGCAGAAATTAACGAACAGCGGTTCATGCCTTACCTACAACAACTGTTGACTGATTTTGTAAATAACTGTGTAACGTGCCAAAAATAATACAGCATGGCACACACTTATAACTAAGGCAACATTACCACACACTGAAGGCCCCTTCCTGCATTTGCATATTGACTATGTCGATATGCCGAAATGCAGGATTAATATACCTCTTATAGGTATAAAACTGTTGTGGCATGCCCTTTTTCACTTTGGCTTAAGGATGGTCCATGTGCTCATAATGATGCAAAATCGTCCGGCAAGTTTTTGGTCTGTAAAGTATTCCAGAGGTGTGATGTGATGTGTTGAGGTTTGACAAGGGACAACACTTTGCTGGTGATCTCTTTAAGGAGTTAACGTCCCTCCTTGGTATCAAGAACAAACTATGTTCTCCGTTCCATCCTCAAGCCAACAGAATTGTTGAGCACCTCAATGGCCTGCTTCAAGAGCACCTTGCCAAGCTGTCAGTGACACTTGGAAAGAATTGTCTCTTTTGTCTTGCGCTCGCTTTATTGGCACTACTCAATTCCCATGGCGTGGATCATCATTTGGCCCTGTACAAAATTGTCACTGGCAGGATGCATGCTCCTCTCACTCCTGCCCGTACAATTTTAGATGCTAACAGCTGTGCCCAAATCCTTGGCGATGAGTTTAAAATATTTTTGAGTGAGCTCACAAAATCTCTCACCTGCATCTCACATAAGGTGCAGACAATCCAACTGCACAAGACGAATAGTCATTTGCAGTAAAGCCTCCTCTTTATCCGGGTGAAAAGATCCTCATCAGGAATTGGAAAGAACCACGTTTCACCAGACCGTTCACTGTAAAGTACTGCACCCAGACAGCGGTGAAGGGAGCAGAGAGACGCCCATGGCTCCATCTATCTGACATCCGTTGGGACAAGACTGGCACTCCCCTCGCAGGAGAAGAGATGGGGCCAGCTGACGGGAAGTATTCAGCAGCTGTCCATTACTTTTTTGTCTTCCTTTCGCCTGTATCCAAAAACTGTGAGCAGGCCGAGAGAGTTGCGCCAAGTGGAAGTGGCCGGTGGAGGAAAGATATTGTATAAGATATGTTATAATGTACTGTTTTTGTGTTTTGTTTTTCTGTTTATTTGGTTTTTAGTTGAAAGGGGACAGCTTGCCCCTACTAAGAGTAATAATTCCTGCGCCTACCTGCAAGGCAAAAAACCTCGGGGTCATCTTCGACTCCACACTCTCCTTCTCTCCTCATATATCTGACGTCTCTAAGAAGTCACACTACCAGCTGCACCTCCTCAGAGGTATTCTTCCCTTCCTCTCCTTCCCCCAGAAGCTCACTCTCTCCCGAGCCCTGGTTCTCTCGAAGCTGGACTACTGTAACAGCCTCTATCTTAATCTGCCTGCCTCCACTCTCCGCCCTCTGCAACTCATCCAGAACAGAACTGCGAGACTTGTCCTTGGCCTCAAGCCCAGGGACCGTATCTCTCCAGGACTGAAATCTCCACACTGGCTCCCAGTGGCTTCGAGGATTAAGTTCAAAACCCTCTGCATTGTCCACAAGGCCTTCTGGGGCCTAAATACCTTCAACTCTCTCTTCCTAAATATCTTTCTTCCCGAGCCCTTCGCTCATCCGTCTCCAACTGCCTCAGGGTCAGCCGCTTCTCGAAGCAACGAGCTGGGGGTAGATCTCTCTCCGCGGCAGGGGCCTCCCTCTGGAACAGCCTTCCTGCCTCCCTGAAACTTGAGGAGAACCATCTCTGGTTCCGGAAGCACCTCAAAACCTTCCTCTTTGCTTCTGCTTTCTCTCTCCCTCTCCCCTGCTAAATTCTTCACTGAAACTGCACTGAATCTGCAACTGGGCCACTCTCACCAACCTCGGTCCTGGGCCCAGCCACTCTCCACTTGCACTGCCTCCCTGGCAACCCCTGCACTGCGGGACTGTCTCTGTATCCCTACAGCCCCCCCTTCCCAGCACTTGTCTGCACTTACCTTACACTTGCCATCAGCTGGCCCTATTTATTTATTTTTATTCTACTTACTTTGTACTGCACTTCCCCCTTCCCCTTGCACTTTTTCCCTTCCCCCTACCCCTGCACTTGCGCGGTCTGAATGACACCTGGCCTAGTAGGATCGTTGTCTGTCTTCCCCTTGGTCCCCCCTCCCTGCCTCGTCGCGCATTGAAACACTTGTGTGTAGGCGCGTTACAAATGCCATATCATATCAATGAAGGAGTACGCACCAAACAAGATGTTTCTAAATCTGAAATGTTTGAAGATGGCATTATGGCAGTCACGGCACGGCTTCTGTCAATATATGGTATGACAAAATGAGACGGGTTGGGCGACGGGGCCAATGACACATGTCAAATGTGCTCTCTCATTCCACATGTTACAGGTGCCCCCAAGCCCTTTCTCCCTCAAGAAGTGTCAGCAGAGGAGGGAGGGAGGAGGTGTGTGATACATTTGTCATTGTGTAAGATAAGGGGCTTATTTTATGGAAACTCAGTTACTTTCCAATGGATAGATGAGGTGAAATAGGTTTATAATGACAATTATATGAAACTCAAGAATGGAGAAAAAAGAGGCCACAAAACACATTATATTAGAATATGTGACAGAAGGGGCGAGAAGTCAGTTGCAACTGTTCACAAACCACAGCAAATGGAAGTGTCATAACGAGAAAGGGCACATCATTCCATGGTGCCATACAAGATCATTAATGCAAATAGAGGGGTCTGTCTTGCATGCTGGGGCATGGGAGGGGGGAATATTGCAATGTAAGGAGGAAGGACTGGTAGGGTCAAAAGAAGATTTAGTGAGTGAAATGAATACCAGCTGTCTCACGGTGTGGAACAAACATGTTCACACTCTAATGTGGATCGATGAGAAAAAACAACCTTTGCATATAAAGGAACTCAAAGGCTTTTCTTTGTGTTTCAGATCCACTGGCTCAATATATTTGGGGAAAAATACTGGATGCACCAAGGTGATGAGTATCCATGTGCTGAGGAGCGGGATTGCAGTTGTTATGGATAGATGGTGGGCTTGCGGGACCCAGGCATGCACCCAGCTCCCTCCAGATTGGGGAGGCACGTGTTCCCTCGTCACACTACACAGCCCTGCCCTGGTGGTGCCCCGTTCACAACTCATTCCATTCAACAATCCTGCACTACTGAATAAAGATTTAGAAACTAATAAAACATTGAGGGGTGTATACACGACCAGCCCGATCCTTAAACTTGGAGAAATCAAAGGGACAGTAATTATTTGTCCCAAAAATCTTCGGACCGACTAGCTGCTGTTCCACCAGAGCACAGACTGTTTAATAAACCATCAACTTTGTTTGCGTGCCTCTTCCTTCCAGGTGTCCAACAGCAGCCAATGCAAAATTGCTGCAGAGAACAAGGTATGAGTTACAATTGGCAAATTCAATGGAGAATGGACTAAACGCTGTGAGGGAAGAACTGAGGGTGGTCAGATTAGTTGGCTTCCAGAATAGGTACATTTTGGACTTATTAACAGCAATGGAAGGTGGGGTCTGAAACAATATCGGAAGCAGCTGCTGTACTTTCGTGCCTGCAAATGATGCAGCAGACAGAACTTTAACAGAGGCTATTGAGGAGCTTGAATACGCTCCACAAGACTATGATGAAGGAAATGAGCACAGTAATATCAGACAACTGGCTCTATAATCTATTTGCCTGGGTTCCCATGTGGTTGATGAACGTTTTTAAGATAACTGTTCCAATACTCGTTCTGGTACACATCACCTTTTGTGCATGTCAATTAGGATTAAGGATCTGGAAGGGAAACAGCAGAAGGGGGAAATATATGATGCCCCTGAATGTTGACGGGGTCGGAAAAAATACACCCCATGTTGACACACACAAACAGAAATGTCTGAATTTGGTCCACCCAGAAGGCTCACAATGCCACATTTGGATGTAGGTAACTATGAGGCGTTTTGGGTAGATTGTTTATCGGATGGGGAAGCTGTCAGAGAGCACCAAAGTATTGACTGAAAAGGATACGGTACTCAAAAGGATACAGGTGGTAGGGTCTTCCGGATCCCTGTTCACACGATTTGATAGTTGTGAAGTCAAGTTTAGACCTTCCAAATAATACAACTCTCTGACTGATAAAACAGGCAGAGAGATGGATCACTGGAAAGGGCGTGGGTGAGGTATAGGAAGTCAGCCTAGAACAACATAAAGTATCATAAGAAACTGCCCCAAACTGAGTATGATAGAACAGAAAATGACATGAATGCACACACTGACCTTAAGTCTAGGGCAGAAGAATCCAGCAGAAGTCTCTTGAGGAAATCCAAAGGTAGAACAAACGACAAGGAAGGGAAGATTAGTAAGGGAGACTTATCCCGAACGGAACGAGGCTCACGCTAGATACGGGTTGATGCACCACAGGATAGCGTCCAAAGTACTGTTCACTGTCACCTTCCAATTATCCTTGAAAAGCTTCCTTCCCACGTAGAGAAAAGTATAGAAATGAATCAATCCCCCTGTTAATGTCACAGGTGCAGGAATTGGAAATATCGCCCTTTTTATGGTATAAACAAAGTACACGTGGTTCTGCACAGCCGCAAAGAAAATAGCATGCGCGTGTGGAAATACACGCGATTTAGGATTCACGCAGTCCAGGCCAGCCGCGCTTGAAGACAACGTGTGCGTGTGGATTTACACGCGAGCAGGATTCACGCAGTCCAGGCCAGCAGCGCTTGAAGACAACGGGTGCGTGCGGCTTTACATGCGAACAGGATTCATGCAGTCCAGGTCAGCCGCGCTTGAAGATAGCGTGCGCTTGTGGGTTTGCACGCGAACAGGATTCACGCAGCCCAGGACAGCCGCGTTTGAAGACAACGTGCGCGTGTGGATTTTACACGCGAACAGGATTCACGCAGCCCAGGACAGCCGCGTTTGAAGACAACGCGCGCGTGTGGATTTACACGCGAGCAGGATTCACGCAGCCCAGGACAGCCGCGTTGGAAGACAACGTGCGCGTGTGGATTTACACGCGAGCAGGATTCACGCAGCCCAGGACAGCCGCGTTTGAAGACAACGTGCGCGTGTGGATTTTACACGCGAACAGGATTCATGCAGTCCAGGCCAGCCGCGCTTGAAGATAGCGTGCGCTTGTGGGTTTGGACGCGAACAGGATTCACGCAGCCCAGGACAGCCGCGTTTGAAGACAACGTGCGCGTGTGGAATTACAAGCGAGCAGGATTCACGCAGCCCAGGACAGCCGCGTTTGAAGACAACGTGCGCGTGTGGATTTTACACGCGAACAGGATTCATGCAGTCCAGGCCAGCCGCGCTTGAAGATAGCGTGCGCTTGTGGGTTTGCACGCGAACAGGATTCACGCAGCCCAGGACAGCCGCGTTTGAAGACAACGTGCGCGTGTGGAAGGACACGCGAACAAACAGCTCCAGGAATCAGCGTGTGGCGGAAAACACGCTATAGAAGGCCCAAAAAGTAGCTGAAGTAACCTGCAAGGATGCAGGACGGAGGTTAAAGCTACACAACGCCAAATGATTCGATCAGAAGCAGCGAGTGAAGTTTCCAGGCTGCTTTTATACGTAATGCCGTAGTTCACGTGACGAACAGAATACACGTGAAGTTAGCGACGTGAAAAGTGCAAACGTCGTTTTCCCGGCAACGTATCGAACAACCGCCATTTGGAATAGAACGGTCTAGCTGTTCTACGAGCGTAGGAGGTAGGACCACGTCCGGCATGCATGACAGTGCCATCCCCCAAAGGGGCAACCTCTCCCCTTCTCGTGTGAAAACGCTTCAATAAAGCAGGAGCATGAATATTAGAAAGAGGTTCCCAGGACCTATCTTCGGGACCATAGCCCTTCCAATCCACCAGATAAAACGGCCTACCAGAACGTAGCCTCATATCCAGTATGTCCTGTACCTCGTATTCATCTGAACCCCGCACAGAAATAGCAACAGGCCGTACAGGCAATCTAGTAGCTTCAGAACATGGCTTAATGAGTGACACGTGGAATACGGGATGCACTCGCCATCGTTGAGGCAAAGTTAGACGGACAGCAGCCGGATTGATTACTTGGAGCACTGCATACGGACCAATGTATTTAGGCAATAATTTCTTTTTGCCTGGAATTTTCAAGTTCTTAGTGGACAGCCATACTTTCATACCAGCCTTGTAGACAGGTGCGGGTACTCTGTGAGCATCGGCATAGAACTTGTCGCGTCTTTTAGCCTGCTCCAGTTGCTGCTTCACTTTCCTCTGTAGTTTCTTCAGATCACGAAAAGTACGGCCTGCGGCAGGAGTATCCAAAGACAAGCTGGAATCCAAAGGTATTGATCGGGGGTGTTGTCCATAAAGCGCATAGAATGGTGAAGTGCCTATAGCACTATGATAGGAGTTGTTATAGGCAAATTCTGCTGCCGGCAGGACCTTGAGCCAATCCGATTGGTACTGTAGACACAAACACCGCAGATATTGTTCCATAGTGCTATTGACTCTTTTGGTCTGTCCATCAGTTTGAGGGTGATAAGCACTGGACATTCTATCATCAATCAGTAATGCTGATGTTAGTGCTCTCCAAAAGCGTGACGCAAACTGTGAGCCCCTGTCCGTAATGATTACTGACGGTAGACCAAAGAAACGAAAGATATGTTGAATGAATAGGTCAGCCAGAACAGCAGCGGTTGGTAAACCAATACAGGGAATATAAAGAGCCAATTTAGTGAAATAATCCACTACAACCCATATGGTATCGTACTCCTGGTTTGGTGGGAGTTCTACCACAAAGTCCATAGATATCATGTCCCATGGTTTGTTAGGGACAGGTAGGGACTGGGGTAAGCCCACTGGTTTACCAGGAGTGTTTTTACATTGGATGCATACAGAACAAGTCGATACATGATCTATGACATCTTTTGACATGGATGGCCACCAGCACCATCTTTTGAGCAGCTCTAGTGTTTTCTTCCGTCCAGGATGGGCTGCGATCAAGGAATCATGATTCCACTTGAGTGCTTTATTCCGCGTTGAAGACGTCGGTAGGTAGAGCACTCCTTGTGTGAAAGGTAAACCGTTGTGTACGTCCAGATTCATATCCTGGATAACTTGTGGATGTTTTTTCACCCACTCTTGTACTTCGGTTTTTAAGGATGGTTGAACAGAACAACTACATATTACATGATCTGCCAACAACTGATTTTGTACTTGTGCTTCGTCCTTCGCCTCTTCACCCATACGAGACAACGCGTCCGACTTAACGTGTTCTCGGGCAGGACAATATGTGACCTGGAAATCGTATTGGGCAAAAAAGACATGCCATCTGGCCTGTCGGGCCGTAAGGCATTTCATAGATTTGAATGCTTGAAGATTTCTATGGTCTGAGTACACCAACACCTGATGTTTGGCCCCAAGAAGATGATGACGCCATTCTCGGAAGGCATCCTTGATAGCCAGCAATTCCCGCTCAGTGACTGTGTAATTTCGTTCATATGGGGTAAGTTTGCGAGAGAAGAAAGCCACTGGGTGCTCCTCCTTGGTTTCTGTGCAAACTTGTGAGAGTACCGCAACAAATTTAGACAAGGGTTCAAGGATGGAGTTGACTCCAGAAACAATAGGTCTGCCTGGGGGATTAGTAAGGCTCTTGTGCACCTTAGGTAGAATATAAAAAACAGGTACGCGTCCTTGTTTTCTAATGAGGTAATCACATTCCTGTTTACTAATCATTTCTGCTTCATATGCACTCTGTACTTTGGCTTCTATGATCTCCATCATAGCAATAGATGGATCAGAAGGTATGGAATGATAACTTCTGCCATCACTCAGTAACCGTTTAGAGAACAGTATCAGACTCATTGAAAGAGGTCGGAGGACATTCGGGTGCACTGTGGCACACCTACACTGCAGTAATCCTACTTGTGAGGTATGTAGTGACTATTGGGTTCAATTGATCTTACCAGTATATAGGTACATATTTGAATGTTACTGGTAACATAGTTAGTATTTTGGAGCTGACTTATGTATTTGTGATGATGTTGATCTGTAGTGATACCCTATTTTTCTTTGTGTATTGAAAAATTATAGGAGTACGGTTTGAAGAGTACTGTTGGGGCCCTGGATTACATGGTGGAGAAAAAATTAAAAGTGTTCTTCCCCTGAAGAAGGTTCATGCATTTAGTGCCACGATGAACTGAAACATGTCGGGACTGTTTATTCTGAGTTAATAACACTCAGTGATTGGAAAATGTTTAAATCATTATATAAATTGTATATGTAGATGTATTGTATTGTCATGTTATAGGAATGGATGTGAGTGAAACTAGTAATTTGTATTGTAGATGTATCCACTGTATGTTGTGTTATGGGGTCCTTTTTACTGAAAATTCTGTTTTAGAGCTATTTTTATAAAAGAGCAAGTTGGGTTGTGATTCAACCTAGTAAAATAAACTATTTTTGATATTATAAAAAAACAAATAAGTACTAGGTCTATTTTTTCAAGACTATTGGTATTATGAGGGTCTTTCAGCATCACACGATATGTAAAGATCAGTGTTGAGTGGGGAATGTATTTTCTGTCTCCTTTATATGATGAAAATAGATCAGAATATCATCCAGATAAATCACCACGAACTGGTCCATTATATCCCTGAATATATCATTCATGAAGAATTGAAAAGTGGCGGGAGCGTTGCACAGACCAAAAGGCATCACCAAATACTCGTAAAGACCATACCGTGTCTTGAAAGCGGTCTTCCATTCGTCGCCTTCACGAATGCGAACTAAATTGTATGCTCCTCGCAAGTCCAATTTGGTGAAGTAACTGGAAGTACCTAATTGATCCAATAGAACGTTTATCAGTGGTAAAGGATATTGATTTTTTATGGTGATGTCGTTAAGTGCCCTGTAATCAATGCAAGGCCTTAGATCACCCTCTTTCTTCGGAACAAAGAATAGAGGAGACGCAGCAGGTGATTGTGATGGCCGTATGAAACCCATCGCTAAAGCTTTGTCGATGTATTCTTTCAACACAAAGTCTTCTTTTGGAGTCAGCGAATATAAACGACCTGTAGGGATTTTGGCACCAGGAATCAATTCAATTGGACAGTCATACTGTCGATGAGGAGGCAATTGTTCTGCCTGGCCTTTATCAAAGACATCAGCGTACTCAGCGTATTCGCATGGTATGGTAGTGTCGCTTTGATGTACCACGCTGATAGTTGAAACTCCCCCCATAGAGGCCAATATGTGTTGCTTGTTTGACACCTCCTGACTGGTAAAGCAATGTTCATTGCAATGAATTGAAGGATACTGGAGCAATCCCGAAACCCAGTCAACGGCGGGATTATGAAGGGTTAACCATGCAAGACCAAGTATGATTTCGTACTGCGGAGCAGCTATGACATCGAAGACGATTTCTTCCGAATGATTATTCGATAATGTCATCTGAACAGATACCGTCTCCTGGGTTACCAGACCAGAAGTCAAAACAGATCCGTCCACGGTATTAACCGTTTCAGGTTTGTTCTTGTTTACAAGGGGTATGGAACAGTTCTTGGCATATGTGATGTCTATGTAATTGTTGGTGGCTCCGGAATCAACCATGGCCTTGGAAACCAATTCTCGGTCATCACAATGTAACGTCACCTCAACAATTACGGGTGCGTGATTAGGAATAGTACTGGAGTCCGATGAAACACTCGACACAGGGACTCCTGCTATTGTCGAGTTTTGGCGTTTCCCGAACGCTTGACAGGTCTTTTAGGACATGTCGCTAATAAATGCTCGGATGAACCGCAATACATACATAAATGGATCTTTCTTCGGTTCTCTCGTTCTGCATTGGACAACCGGCCTCTCACGGCGCCAATCTGCATTGGTTCGGGGTCGTTCGAGAGGACTACCGGTGTCTCTGAACGAACCGAGGCTTGTATGAAGGGCTTTTTCTCTCCTTTCCGAGCATTCCTTCGGGCATCGATTTGTAGAACCAAATCAAGCAACTCTGTGAATCCCGTAGGAACCACCGGAACTGTAGATAAGGCATCTTTCAGTTCTTCTGAAAGACCCTTGTAGAAAACAGCCGTTTTCTTACTGTCAGGCCATTGTGTTTCGGCTGTCAGTTGATTGAATCGGGCAATGTAAGGCAAAAGAGGTTGATTGCCTTGTTGTAGATTAAGTAACTCCAGATCCATGGCTTGAGTAGAATAACGCATGTCAAAGACTTTACTCATTGCAGCCAAGAGATCGTCACAGTCGTACAACAAAGGGCTATTTGTTTCCAACAAAGGGTTAGCCCAAGCAGCAGCTGTGCCCCCTAAATGGGAAAGCACGAATGCTGCTTTTGTGGTTAGGTCAGGAAAAGATGTAGGACGACAAAGAAAATGGAGTCGGCACTGATTAACGAAGGTTCTATAGGTTTTGGGATCACCAGTGAACTGTTCCGGAGGGGCCAAGGGAAACTGAGTGGGCATAACCACATTAATAGTTTCCTGTGGGGGTGTCATAGTCCCAGATCCAGATGCAGTGGCCATTGGAACCTGTGCTCCCTGAGGACTACCGTGCATGGCGTCTTGCATTACGTCCATACGGTGCCGTAACATGTCCTGTGCCGTAACCATCTCATTTCTCAAATCGCTGATCAACTGAGTCAAAACAGCTAAAGGATCCGTACCCTCCATGGCTTCTGATTCTGTCAGAGAGCACCAAAGTATTGACTGAAAAGGATACGGTACTCAAAAGGATACAGGTGGTAGGGTCTTCCGGATCCCTGTTCACACGATTTGATAGTTGTGAAGTCAAGTTTAGACCTTCCAAATGATACAACTCTCTGACTGATAAAACAGGCAGAGAGATGGATCACTGGAAAGGGCGTGGGTGAGGTATAGGAAGTCAGCCTAGAACAACATAAAGTATCATAAGAAACTGCCCCAAACTGAGTATGATAGAACAGAAAATGACATGAATGCACACACTGACCTTAAGTCTAGGGCAGAAGAATCCAGCAGAAGTCTCTTGAGGAAATCCAAAGGTAGAACAAACGACAAGGAAGGGAAGATTAGTAAGGGAGACTTATCCCGAACGGAACGAGGCTCACGCTAGATACGGGTTGATGCACCACAGGATAGCGTCCAAAGTACTGGTCAGAAGCAGCGAGTGAAGTTTCCACGCTGCTTTTATTCGTAATGCCGTAGTTCACGTGACGAACAGAATACACGTGAAGTTAGCGACGTGAAAAGTGCAAACGTCGTTTTCCCGGCAACGTATCGAACAACCGCCATTTGGAATAGAACGGTCTAGCTGTTCTACGAGCGTAGGAGGTAGGACCACGTCCGGCATGCATGACAGAAGCATATATGACAATGGGCTATTCGCTGGAGGAATATGAGGCTGAAGGGTAGAATTTCCGTAGGGTGAAAAGGTTATGGATACCAAAGGAAATGAGCAAAGAGATGCTTGCCCAACATGTGTCGATCAATAGATCGATCAAAGAGGAGAAAGGTGCAGATTCAACGCTGCCCATGGGGGTGCACATACCAGTTGTGCAAATAATGTGGTGACGTCAAGGGTGACACCAGGGGTGGCAGCATCATTGAACACGATGCTGCTAGCATAAGCTAACATTTAAGCAGGCGCGAGAAGTCCCACGGTGGAACACAATGAAGGTCGGGGTACTGTGGAGACTGTACGGGGTAGTTGTATAGAGCGGGCACAGCATTTGGGTACAAGATGTCTAAGGGGGCTTATGTACAGGTTTTCTTAGCAATATGTGAACAGTAGAGAAGCTATTTTGCTTGTAGGCCCAGGTTAAGAAAATGTTTCTCGCAGGCAACTCATAAGCAAAAGAGCTGCATGCCTTTTGTGACAAACAGTATGTATTTTTGAGTATTCAGCAGAAACAGTGTGATGAAATATCTCATGGTTGAAGTTTCCCAGGAGAAAGTAGCCACAGTGAAGTCACTCTAAGAGATTCTATCGAAGCAAATGATCTAGGCACCTGGGTGCACGAGCGACAATTGGCAGAGAAATAGAAATGATACACCATGAATTAAACTCCAGCCACAATGTCGTATCATTTTTTCACACTAGACTTGGCAGCAAGGTGTGAAAAAGGAGCTGTGGCGTAGGGCTATGGGGTGCTGGACGAGGAGCCAATCAACGTGGAAGGGTTTTGGTTTCCCAAGGGTGCAACATTGTACAGTGTCCTCGCAGATGTCCACGCGGCACACCATTGGTCGGACTCGCCTCTTGCTATCTGTATATTGGACGTTGCCAACCAATGGCAAACGTGTGTTTTTGACTGGTCAGCACAATCACATAATTGAGGGCCAGTGTGGGAAGGTTTATGATGTCACGAGGGGTGTTCATGTAATTGTGGCCAAAAAGTGTATCAACCAATTAGGGTCATCCAACATATATGTGGATATAGGGGACTGACGTAGTCCCACTAATCAGCTCTTGTAACCTGCCTTAAAAATGTAACTAAAATATTGTATGGTAATTTGGCAAACTATGTATAAAATGTTCAGCCGCAGTGGGTGGCGTTGACAGCACATTTCATTCAATTCAGTTCCGCAGGGCTGCCTGAACTGTGCTTCCCAGCTGTTTTGGGTCCAATAAATGTGTGTTACTTCTTGATTGGTTTATGTTCCTTTTTGGATGGGTTTTTCATTGCTGTGATTACTTTTACCAGAGGCCCCCTGGTACACTGCACTGGTCTACAGCGGTTTCACTAGCAGAGGCATTGTTTCAACAGTGTCCAAGGGGGTTGATTCCCAATCATAACTCTTGAAATCTGGTGACCATCGATAACAGTTGCAGATCAAGTGTCCCAGCGGCAGGCGAATGAGAAAGAGAGCGCAAGGAGGAAACTACTGGACAGCAATTTGTTAATAGGGGATTCTTTGTTGCTTTGGGCATGATGCCCTACAGAAAAAACTTCCCCTACGTATGAGCATCACCCATTCCATGTGGTGGACACAAAGGTGTTGATGATAATTGTGTCAGATGACCGAGAGACTGTGAAAAGGAACTTAAGGTTTCTTGCCAATGTTTGAAAATTGTCTGGATGAGCCACCAGATGAAGGGGAAGGAGTTGATGGCCTGCCCAGTAGTGGTCCGTGCCAAGACAACAGGGAGGAGGCTCAGGGAGAGATGTTCGATGACAGTGCTGCAGGAAAAGCAGAACGTAAGAGTGAACATCAGAATAGTCAAGGTGTGCGTGTCTGATGGTCAGGATGGCTGTAGGAGATACCCCATGAAAAGTTACTGGTGTTGGCTGGAGTATATAGGGGTCTATATTGTAGATGTAAAAGTGGACCCTGGTCTAAGAGATTTACAGGTGTCATGATGGTTAAGTTAGGTTGTTTGTTGTTATGGAAAAGGAGGAGTGTGATGGTGCTTTTAAGACAGAGTGCTGTGAGGTCAGTACGCACATCCAATAAATGGGAAATCACGTAACGTGCTCAGGCAGAGCAGGAGCGGACTCCCAAGATGCAGTACCGAAGTCTCTGGGGGTCATTACGAGTGCGGCGGTAAGGGGTTAACGGCGCCGGTAAGGATGCCGGTGCCGTTAACCCCTTATCGCCGCATTACGAGGTCCCTTAGCGGCTCCCGCTAAGGCCGGCTGGTAAAACCAGCCGTCCTTAGCGGGAGCCGCTAAGAGACCAAGGAGCTAATAGGCCCGTTATTAAGGGGCCCGTTATTAGCTCCCTCCCCATTCCCATTCGACCCCTATGGGGGCTCGAATGGGGATGGGTATTTTGAATGGGGACTTACCGGGTCCTCCAAGGTTGGAATGACCCGGTAAGTCCCCATTCAGGGAACCCAGACACGACTTTGGAGGCAGCCATGGCGCTAATAGTACCAAGGCTACCTCCAAACTCGTAATGACCCCCTCTGTGTCTCTTAGTACTGCGCCGCCCAGCTGCAACAGAGTGGAGGAATCGGAGGTGTAGAGTGTTTTGTTTATCATATTGATCCAAGAAAATGTACTAGGTAATACTAAGAGACCAGGGAAGCTAGGAGTTGCTATATACTAAGGATTGTGTTATATAGGTAGCATTGGCTCATACCATAACATTTCTTTTATTTAATTTTGCATTTGTAAGGCACTTATACAACAAGTAAATTGTGTTTCAAAACACCCACAGGGCAACAGGGAGGGAACATGGAAATGAAAATAAAAAAACAATGAAAGATAGAGGTCGACATACTAGGCCTTATAAGCATTCAGAATGTGCAAGTGCACAGAGATAAATAGAAGGGATAAGGGTTTGGGGGATAAGAGCCGATGTACTAGGAGGGAAGTGCTAGGGAGTGTGCAGCTGTAAGTGCCTAGGTGAGCGGTCAGCTTTCTATAAATAAAAAAGTGTAAGCCTGTGGTGGCATAGGCCAGCGGGTGCCAAGGCAAGTGCTGGGAGGGGGCGGAGGCTGGAAGCGATTGGGTATGGGAGGCCAGAGCCTAAGCAGACACATAAAGGCCCTGGTCACCAGTCTCAGCAACTGTGGGGTTTTAGCAGGGGAGGGATGAATGGAAGGGGGAGGTGAAAAGGAAAGTCCTGAGGAGCTTCTAGAATTTGAGGAGATCTGGCTCAAGACGAAGAGCAAGGGGGAGGCTGTTCCCTAGGAAGGAGCGTGCTGAAGAGATCGGCCACCAGCTCGCTGTTTAGCAAAGCGTTTGGCACGCAGCGAGTTGGTGCCGGAGGAACGTAAATATCTGAAGGGTGTGTATTTTGTGAGACCAGTTATAGATAGCCTGGTCCCCGGCTCCAGACAGCCTTATGGATAATGCAGAGGGATTTGAATTTGATCCTTGCAGCAACCGGGAGCCAGTGGAGAGTTTCTAGGGCTGGCTTGATGCCAAGGATAATTCTTGTAGCCCTATTCTGGATTATCTGAAGGGGACCTAGAGACGAAGCCGGTGGATTAAGGAAAAGGCTATTGCAGTAGTCTTGTGTAGTATGGGATCCTACATACCGTGTCATGGAATCTGATGACACAGTGTGGAACTAGATGGAGGAAAGGTAAAAGGCACGGAGAAGAGAGTGCGGTTGGGAGACCATGGGAGAAAATAACTATTGATGTGATTGATGTGATTGGCCCAGTGTGGCGTGAAGGGTGTCAGACGTATTGTCTGGTTGTGGTGGATGTTTTGACGAGATGGGCAGAAGTGATAATGACACCACGTGTGTCTACCAAGAGGATGACTGAGGTCTTGGAGGATTTGTGTTAACGTGAAGTGTATCCAGGGGAGATTCTCACCGATAATGGGCCGCAATTTAAGTCAAGAGAGATGGAGAAGTATTGTGAGGAGCGAGCTATCTTACACAGAACTAGTGCAATATACCACCCGCAGACCATTGGGATTGTGGAAAGGTATACCAGCATAATTAAAGAAGCTATCATAGTCTAATGGGAGAGATTGGAAGAACGTGGTAAGGATGATGATGATTGTGTACAGTTTTACACCACATGGTACCAGGGGAGTCTCACCATTTGAACTTAGCAGAGGAAGGAAGGATATTACTAAGCTGTTTCCGAGTTGTATGGGTGAGGGGGCTGGTACGGGTGTAAGTTTGGAAGGTGTGGAAGGGAACATCAGGCGTAAACAAATGGGGAACAAAGTGTTGTATGAAAACAGGAGGGTAGGAAGTTGGGTCAGGATCAAAGTGCCATCGGTGTTGAGGGGTGATGGATGTCAATGGTCAAGGCCTGTTGAGGTTGTGGAAGTAGTCAGACATGCTGTGAAGACATGGGATGGGGGAGTGTGGAATCTGGAGAGAGTTATGAGAGTAAGGCCTTAGGAGAGAAGGGATAGAGTTGGCTCTGGTGGTGATTCCTTGTCTGGTACAGCAGATATGGCTTCTTCTACATCACGGTTTGGGAGAAGTTATCGAAGACCAAGTTATCTGAATGAGTACACTTAATCGAGGGGAATAAGACCTTTTGTGAAAGAAAGGGGTTTGTAGCATGGGATCCTACACACCATGTCATGGAATCCGATGACACGGTGTGGAACGTAGAAGGAGGAACAGCGTGAGGCACGGAGAAGAGAGGACAGTTGAAAGGATATCTGAGGAGGAGAGGCAGAGATCGCTTTTATATTACTATATATTTATATAACAGTTATGTACATGTCCAATAAACCAGCATTCAGTTAACGTTCCAGCTTGATCAAGACGTTTAACAGCGTTCATAACATTGGAGGGTGTATTTCAATATAAGAGGATGCCATGGAGTGATTTTCTTTCAAAATGGTGTGCTGGTATAAGTTGAAAACAAAGAAAAGCATGATAAGAGATTGGGTACAGTTCTCAAGAAAATAAATAATGTTGGGATGACTCTCAGCAAGGAAAAATCTAAGATGTACAGGAAGGAAATTGAATATTTGTGTCATGTAATTTCAGAAGGGGGGATATCCCCCAAGAAAGACTTGATTGACACAATAGAACACATGAGCACTCCAAAATGTAAAGAGCATGTTAGGACATTTTTAGAGATGGCAGAGTATTATTCTAAGTTTTGCTGACCATACAAGTGCCTTAAGGAGTATGCTGAAAAAAGGGAAATTTTAGTAGGATGATCAATGCGAGAGTGAGTTTAAATACATAAAAGAAGCTTTGACAACAGCCATGCCATTGCATAATTACCAGAGAGGTTGACATACAATAATGACCACAGATGCAAGCAGTTTGGGGATTGGGTGCTGTTCTCACACAAGTGAAAGAAGTGAAGGAAATTGTAATATCATTCGCCTCCCGGCTGTCGAAAGGCTCAGAGAAGGCCTAAGCTACAATTAAAAAAGACGCCCTGGCTATCAGATGGCCTCTACAGACAAATTTAAAGTTTCATATGGGGTACCACTTTTGAGATACACGCGGATCATAAGCCGTTAGTTGTGTTGTTTCCTACGAAAGGTTTGGACGAGGAGTCAGGAAGGATAAGAAGGTGGGTGTCCAGACTGCAGGAATTCGATTTTACAGTTCAGTACATCCCTGCAGTAAGAAATTATGCTGCAGATTTTTTATCGCGAATGACCACCAAAGTGGAACAAGAGGAGGAAGGTGAGCAGCAGGATGACATTTGTGAAATAGTGGAACCTTCAATATCAAAGAAGCAGTGGCTAGAAGCAAGTGAAAGAGATATCAAATTGAACATTGTTATTAATGGATTGATGAAAGGCAAACTAAACAAAGAAGTTGCAAATAAGGCATGAGCGGAAGGGTTTTGGAATATCAAGGAGGAACTATGTGTTTTGGGTGGCATTGTTATGAGAGGGTACAAGTTGGTCCTGCCTGAGGAGTTAAGAGAAAGGATTGTGCGACTAGGACACGAAGGACATCAAGGGATAGTGAAAAGCAAGTGACAAATAAGGAACAATCGTTGGTGGCCGGCATGTGACAGTCAGATAGCGAAAATCGCCAGAAAACGTATCCTTTGCACCAATGGTGAGAATGTTTATGTGGGGGAGAAGTGTCCCATGGCTCTCACAGACATTGCTGGGAGACCATGGGAGAAAATAACTATTAATGTGATTGGCCCGGCGTGGAGTGAAGGGTGTCAGATGTATTGTGTGGTTTTGGTGGATGTTTTGACGAGATGGGCAGAAGTGATGATGACATCACATGTGTCTACCTAGAGGGTGACCGAGTTCAGTGCTCTTGCTCTATATATATACATATATATATATATATATATATATATATATATATATATATATATATATATATAGATATATATAGATATATATAGATATATATTAAAAAAATACTATAGTTAAGGTGAAACCTATCACCAATTGGAAAAATTGAGATTCTATGGTTAATACCTTTTGAGCCATAGGACAGATCAGCACAGCGTTTGAAATTCCTATATTAGGGCCCGTTCCCTGGGTCTGTAAAGTTGCATGCAAATCCGTGTTACGGTTCAAAAGATATAAAGGGTAAAAAAATGGTGTGTTTTTCATTTTTCCATGTCCAATTTGTGCTCACAAGCATGGCCCAAACCGCTGGACGGATTTGTGCCAAAAAAGAACAAGTCGGGCACGAAGGGTCTGTAGGAAATCCTTTCTTCAGTTGATGCAAATCCATCCAGTGTTTTTTTGTTTTATTTGGTGCAGAGTGGGGTACCAGGCATCTGTAGCCATAAAGTGAGTTATAGCTCCCATAATGCATTGCGGTTGCCAAGCCTTTTCAGTTCTGAAAGGCGACCATTTTGTGCATCGCGATTCGAGTTCAGAATAAACATTAAAAAGTGCCGTAAAATGAAATAAAGGGTATTAATTAGGGAGTTTTGAGGGCAGGGAGCATGTTGGCAGGGCGAGAAAGGATGATTGATGAACGTTTGGGGCTTGAGGCTAGTGTAGTTATATTTTATTTATTTTGAGTGTTTTGCCAAGATCGAGGCGCAACACAAATGGGGAAAAGAAAGAGTAAATACCTCGTAAACTATAATACATTCAGATGTGGTAATCAGCATGGTTGCTAGTTAGGGGAAGATGAGTATTTCAAGTAAATTTAGGAAACTAAAACGTGTAGGTGGTTGTATTAAGGTAATTTAATGACTCGTCTTTGTGTATTGAGATCTAGAACTGTGTTATTTAACTTTGTTTTGTGAATATGAAGTGTGCCTCTGAGACACGTTCATAGCTGAGCCATGGTTACATTGGCCCTCATTACGACCTTGGCGGAGGACCATGGTGCTATTAGCACCATGGTCCATGCCGCTAAGGTTGCAATTCCGCCATGGTGGTAGGCGGACTTACCGCCCCATTCCGAGGTCGGCGGGGCGGTAAGTCCCCATTTCCCATTTTACCCTTCCCCATTCCCATTTTTGCCCCATAGGGCATAATGGGAGTGGGGAAGGCGTTAATTACGCCACCGTAAATTACGGTGGCGTAATTAACTCCATGGTCCCTTAGCGCCATGGATTTTAACACCTGCTAAAAGCAGGTGTTAAAAGCTCCATGGCGCTAAGGGACCTCGTACTCAGGCGGTAAGGGTCGGCGCTGTTTACGCTGCCGTAAACCCCTTACCGCCTGGGTCGTAATGAGGGCCATTGTGTTTTGTTTTGATTGTGTAACGTTTTCATGTGATGTGAAGGAACATTTCTCCATTCAGTGTTCTCTTTGGAGCGGTTCTTGAAGTCAAGATTTATATAGAAGTTGTAAAAGTTGATTTTAAGTTTGCTTAACGTTTGATTTGTTTGAAGGGAAGATATGAGGAGTATAAAGGAGGTAGATTAGTGTTGTCAGTTTTGGGAAAGAGGCCGTGGGCACGGAAATAAAAATACACACTATTTTGCATGATTTCTCGATTCGTTAGACATAACTAACAAAGAGTATACAATGTAAATAAGGTCTTCTTAATCTAGTGTTCTCTATGATGCGGTTCTCAAAGTCAGGATTTGTACAGATGTTTGAAAAGTTGCTTTTAGGATTGTTTAATGTTTGAATTGTTTGAAGGACTACGAAGCGATTCTTGAAGTAGGGATTTGTACAGAATTTTGAAAAGTTGCTTTTAGGATTGTTTAATGTTTCATTTGTTTGTAGGATGGATATTGGGGGTATAAAGGAGGTAGAGTAGTGTTGTTAGTTTTGGGAAAGAGGAAGTGGGCACCTTGAGAAACCAGAAGTTGTCTCACCCGATTGTCCCTGAGGATCTGTCATCCAGGTTGCCAGGACACGGCCATAGCTTTTGGATCCAGTTCCTGGGGGTAGATCAGTGTGGGAGGATCACATGGATGAGGGGTCTTCAGGGAGTGGGAGTGGGACACTGGATAGCGAGACGCAGAATCGCTTCCCTGGAACACCTTTTCCCCATCCTACCAGGTAGGATACAAGGGAACCTTACGCCCCCTTTCCCTTCTCCAGCACTTTCACACAGACAGCTCGCTCGGGGGGAAAACAGACTCACAACCGAGCCATGGATGTAACATGTCCCGCTACTGAGGTCAGGCGAGGTCGGGCAATTACTGACAGTCGCCCACACCTGACTCCCATTAAACTTCCCCCACATGGATAAAAGGCAGATCACATGAACACACTCTGAGCGAGGCATATCACACAAAGGTACATCAGTTTCAAGTCTGCAGCTGAACAAAGGGAGAAAGACGGCAAACCAAGAAGAGTTTGTAAGAAGGGAATTACCCATGTCCTTTTTGGCCAGATGTCGTTACTTTCAAGAAACCTCAGGGGCAGAAAGTGTAAGGCCAGGAAACCAGACTAAAGAATCCTACATTGTATGTCAGAGATTACGAAGGCCCTCCTGTATAACGTACCAAGGCGGGGAGGAGCAGCAGCAGTCGCTGTGATATTGTCCTTGGCTCCAAGAACAAAGAAGTATTAGAAAGAGCAACACAGCTTGTGATTTGGCAAGACGTATACAAGACCGGTCTGTGTTAAGGTCAAGGTTGCAAGTGGCAACATTGTATAACGAGCGCTGGAATAAACATTGTTAAACGCGTGTGATGAAAGACGCGAGTCAAGTTAAACTGCTGATGAATGTTTGAACTTAAGAAGGAAAGACGCGATACTGTTGACAGAATGGTATAGCACCCTGGATGTGCTCAATCGAAAGTCTTTGTAAGGTATGCCACCAAAAGAAATGAAAGTAGAAGATTGATGAGAATAATTGTGTGAAGTTAATCAAAGTGGTCCTGTGACGGCTGAAGCAAAACCCATTGCACATTCGAAAGTCTTCAATGTTGGTGAAAAGAGGATCCGAGCCTGAATGAGGGGGGTCCATGGTCCGAACCCGAACGAGGGAGACCAAATGTAAACATTGAGATATGAAGAGGATACGACCCCAAATCAAGGGAGGTCCGTGGTCCGAGCCCGAATGAGGGACACCAAGTGTGAACATTGTGCTAAAAGGGGGTCTCAGCATGAAGAGGGAGACCCACTATGAACATTGAAAGCGAGAACCTGTGCATGTGAAAATCCTGATAGGAATGAAACTTTGAGACTTTTGTTACGACAGACCCTCTTCAGTAAGAGACTGTTATTGGAGAGGCTTTGGCAGAAGACTCTATTGTCTGTGGTTTGAACTGTATCCACGTGGCCAAGAAGCCAGTGTGTGCGAAGCTCAAACGTGCCACCTTGCCCTGTGCTGAAAACGCAGGGAAGTGAAGCCAATTGCTCAACTGTCCTGACATATTATTTCTTGAACACTCTTCTTTTTTGAATACATCATTGTCCCACACCCTTTTGTATTTAGAAGTAGGGATTGGCAATAGGTTTATTAGTGTAGGACCTTTTATTTGACATAGACTTTACTAGTACTGTGTTATTATTTGATGGCCGTAGCTTGCTCCCATCCTTCACTGTTTGATACCATGCCTTTCTTACAGCACAGAGATACATTTGCACCATTTTGCATGATTTCTCGATTTGCAAGGCTTGAGTAACAAAGAGTATGCAATGTTAAAAAGGAGACGTTTATTTTCCGAAAGTAAAATATACAGGAGTATTAGTTTGAGAACTGTGATTCTCGATTCAGATTTGTATATTTGATTGAAGTTGATGGTGCTGATTTAACTTTGTTATGTTTATATTTATATGAAAAAGTGTACAGGAGAATTGGGGAGTGGTTTAGCCACTGCGTTTCATTACTTTCGTGGAAGGAGTGCTTGGAATGTGAACTGTATTCTCTGGTATAAGCCTGCACTATGAGCAGCCTGAGTGCTGATGGCCAGCGCCCCTTCCCCTGTACATTGTTGCCCTCCCGCTCCGCGCTCGCCTCCTAGCACCTGTGTAGTTTACTATGTGAGAGCTAAGTGTGTTTAATAAAAACAAATATATATATATATATATATATGACCTTGCGGTGTGGCATTGTGCTATACTGTATTTTCTGAAGTCTGTTTACCTGTTTATTCTGTCACAATCAGCGACAGAGAAAACTGATTTCAGGAAGCAGGCCGTGGTGCCGAACTGCACTGCAGCAAGGTAAATGTGTGTTTTTTTTAAATCGTTTTTTATTAACAGTTGTGGCAACACAAGACAAAACATGGGACGGTCATATCAATGACAAGTCCACAACTGCATTTTGTAAAATTTTCACCCCCAAACGTACAAACTTCTCCCATCGTGCTAACCTGCCGGCCCTATCTCACCCCCCGCCCCCAGGTAGCACATTGATACAGTGTAAAAAGATTGAACTAAAGAAAGAAATGTGCAGCACATCATCGCATTGTGACCTTTTTCGGCAGTGTGAGCCCGCCTCTAACCATTTGGTCATGGGTCTGCTCAATGATACCTCCTACCTTCAGTCCTCCTCTTCCCGCGTGTAGTGGGCATCCTCTTCACTCACCTCCCAACAAACATTCACCCCTTCCCATGCATTTCTAGCTTTCTCTTGGCCATATTTATTAAGGAAGACCACTCCAGTGCAGGTGAGGCTTTTTGATCACGCAATAACCCAGTTAATTGCTCCATCTCGTAGATGTCGAGAGCTTTCAAGGCCCATTGACGCTCCATAGGGAGCTGCGCACTCTTCCATCCCGCCATCAAGCATGCTCGCGCTGCCAATAGCAGAAAATGGGTCATATGCAACAGCCTCCTCCATGCATCCTTCTCCACCTCTACTCCAAACAGATCCAGCAAGGGGTCTAAGCTCCTCTCCGTTCCTTCTAGGGCCTTTATCCATCCCAGAACTTCCTTCCAAAAGCTCTGCACCTCCTTACAACCCCACCACAAATGCCAATAGTCGGCACTCTGGACGCAAACTCTCCAACACCTGGGATCAATTCCTGCAAACATCTTCGATAGCCTCACCGGGTCCCATTGCCATCTGTACAGTAATTTGATGCCATGCAGCTTACATTGGTACGCTATTGATGTCCTGTGGGCATTCCTACATAACATCCTCCATTGCTCATCTTCCAGCTCCACCCCCATGAGCCCTCTCTGCAGCACCGCCTTCCATCTCTCCGACATCAGCACTAATTTCAGCTGAAGGTATTTGAACACTGACAGTGCCCCTATGGCTAAGCTTTCTTCCAGGGCCTTTATCCCCATAAAACCTCTCTCTTCACTACTTGCCCCAGTCTCTCCAATCCTGCCTCGAACTAGTCCTGGAACCAGCAGTGGTCAGGGATACATTCACGTATCGGGGATGCCCATAAGTGGCTCATTGGGGACGGCCATGTCGTAACTCCATTCATACTTTACTTTAATAATTTATACAGCGCACCGCAGGACCTGGAGGCTTATGAGCGCAACAAACACATCTCCCTTTTGAGTCTCCATAATGTCCACAATAGACCCAGGACTGGATGTCTATGTATCTTCCGGGGAACCGCCCTTTGGGGCGCCCAAAGCCACTCTCCTAACGTGACCGGTTGCCACTGATAGTTCTCAATGAGCACCCATTGTTTCTGCACATCTGCTCTCAGGTGTGGGATTAGCACCCGAAATTGTGCCACCCTATAATATGTATGCATGTCCAACAGTCCTACTCCTCCCTTTTCCTTCGGCTGTATCAGTACCCTGTAAGGCACCCTTTGCTTCTGTCCCTGCCATATAAATATATTCTTACACTGCCACAATTCCGTAAAATGAGAGTCCGACATTGCACTCGGCAGCGCCCGATATAATTACAGTATCTTGGAGAGCAGTGTCATCTTAACTGCATTCAATCTGCCGAGTCACGACAGAGTAAGCCTCAACCAAGTCTCCATGTCCCGGAAGAGTGCAAGCAGTATTGGGGGGTAGTTAACCGTATATAAATCATCCAAGTGTCTAGATTATCCGAATCCCCAGGTACTCTATGCTCTCTCTCTCTCGATTGGGATCCCCAGATCTTCCATATCATCATCCTGTCCCTGTGCCTCTTGGCGAAATGGGAAGAGGACTGATTTTTTCATATTTACCCGGAAGCCCGACACCTGCCCATAGCCGCTCAGTACACGGAGAGCCCCCCCTTACCAAGCTGGCTAAGTCTGTAACATGCATACCTTAATACTTGCTATCTGCTCTTCCCACCTCATCCTTATACTGAGTGGCTCTACGGACAGTGCGAAAAGGAGAGGAGACAGCCGGCAAACCTGTCTTGTACCTCTCTGTAGGTGAAAGGTTCTAGACGTCTTCCCTTTAACAACCACTCTCACAGTTGCCTCTGCATATTTCACGCTAATTACTTGCAACATTCTGTCCCCCGGCACCACCTTAGGTAATAAGGAAAATAAAACCCACCATTCGAGACAGCCAAATGCTTTTTCGGCATCCAAGCTGGCCAGAGCAGAGTCTCCCGACATTGTAGACACATGCTCCAAAAGGTCCAGTGTTTTGCGAATGGCATTGGTGCCCTAACGCCCAGAAATAAATCCCACTTGATCTGGGTTGATCAATCGTAGCATCTTTCCCTCGAGGCACGTGACCATGATGCGTGTAACTACATTTTCATCTACATTCAGGGATATGAGACGATATGAGGAACACAGTGCGGGGTCCCTCCCTTCTTTTGGAATCACAGTTATTAATGCATTACTAAACGATGCCAGGGCCTTCCCCGTCACCAGTATGTTATTGTATATCTTAGTCATAGGACCCAGTAGGACACCTGTGAAATTCTTATAAAAGCCCATAGTGTACCCATCTTCTCCCAGGTCCATTCATTTGGGAGGCTCCTTATTGCGTCCGACACCTTCTCCCTTGTTATTGGGCTCTCTAGGGATTCAACTTTAAGGTTAGTGAGTCCCACCATATTGAAACCTTCTAAGAATTCTTCTGCCTGCATTCCTGCCTCTGTGCTGTCAGTATCATATAAACCTTCATAGTATTGTGCAAAGCCCTACGGCACTTCTGCTGGCGTATCCCGGCAGGTACCCCCAGCATACCTCAACCCCATGACCCACCTCTCTGCCCTCTGCGCGCTGAAACATCCATCTTGTCCCCCTTCTCATAGAATGTTTGGTTAAGGTATTTCAATTTGCACAGTGTGTCCCCCAGCCATATTCCCTTCAGTTCCATCCTCATCTTCTGTATTGCCTCTAACGTCTCCTCATCGTATCTCTCACCCCCATGCATCCGCGATTCACTTTCCTAAATATTCCTCCTAAGCGCTTCCTCCTGAAATCCCCTCTCTCTCTTTCTCAGCGCTCCTTCCCTCATTAGGAGCCCCTGCCAGGTGGCCTTCCCCACATCCCAAACAACAATTATGTCCATCCCTCCTATTTCATTTATCTCAAAGTATTATCAGATGTCCCCAGATAGCTGCTCAGAAAAGAGCGTATCCCTCCACAATGAGTCATTACATCTCCACCTACTCTCCGCCCTGTTAGCCCCTGCATGTCTAATTGCATCACAACCATATCATGGTCAGACCACCCCACTGGCCGGATGTCACTACTGATAATCCGCCTCCCTTGGTCTCCATTCAATAACAGGTAGTCTAGTCTGGTGTATGTGGAGTGAGGGGAAGAAAAGAAAGTGTACCCCTTCTGCCCTGGGTGTAACCGTCTCCATCTACCAGTCCCATCACTGTGATGGAACGGCCCAAGTGCCCTTTCTCTTCCTCCTCCTTCAGGGACAACTGGGTCCTTGACAGACTGCCTACCGTGTGTTTTGTCCGCTGAAGAGTTAAATCACCTCCAATGATGAAAAGATCCCCTACTAGGGCCAGTATTATGCCTAATGCACCTTGGATGAATTACGCATGACCTTGGTTTGGAGTGGAGAGTTCTGCCAATACTATCCGCACCCCTTCAAACAGGCCATGTATTATGAGTAGTCGTTCCTCTAACAGTTTCGTAACCACACACCCCCGTAACTGGCATCGCTTATGCAGTTTAATGCCCATTCCCCCGCTTCGCTGACCCAGAGGCCCAATGGACCTGTCCAATTCCTGGCCCTCGCAGCCTTCCCTCATCCCCCTCCACCAGCCTAATTTCTTGCAAAAATAGTATATCCAAGGCTGTGTTGCGAAATTCCCGTGTAACTAGGGACCTCTTTGTGGGTGAGTTCATCCCTTTCACATTCAGGGTGCCCACTACTAAATTCATCCCCCCCCCCGAGCTCCCTTCACCTTATCACCCATTCTTCCCAAGTCATTCCACACTGTCCGCCCTCAGGCCCTCCCGCCTCCCCTTCAGTATACTGTGATGTTGCGTGTCCCCAATCAGTACATGCTACCCGTGAAACACCCCAAAATACAATAACCACAACCAAATAAAATTAAACCTGCCACTGGCAGTAGAAGTTCTCGAGACGCCCTCCATCCTATTGAGGTCCACGTAGGGTGAAGAACAAATGTCCCCCTAGCCAGCTGCCTTGTACGTGCCACACCGTTTTCCCCAGCCAATGATTCCATCTCTCAAGCTTTCATGGGTTCTGATGTGGGGATGGTCCATTCAAACGCCTGTACTTGCGCCATGTCTGCCCCCTGCGACGCCAGGGAAGGCTCATGGATGTCCCCTGTTTATCCCTTGTCCTGGGTCCGGCGTCTCTCCATCTACAGAAGTTAAATGGCGCAGTGCCTGCTCCGCCTCCTCTGCCGAGATAATCTGATAGTCTGGAAGATCTCCTTCTCATTCAACCACTTTGTGAGTGGTCAGCATTCCCTTCTCCGGGACAGTGTTAAACTGGACAGATCTTGGTAAATCATTGTGCGTGAGCCTTCATATTCCAGGTTTGGTCTCGACGGACTCTGGCTAGCACTTCAGCTTTTTCCTTGTACCTCGTGAATCCAGACACCACTGAACATGGACCTCTTCCATACGGCTTGCCGCCTCTGTGTGCTCTCTCAAACTGCACCCACTTCATGGATGAACAGGAGGTCAATGATAGCCTGCTCCTTATGCTCCCCTTGAGCGGGAGTCTCCCCATCGCCCTCTCTTAGTCCTAGTATACGTATATTATTCCGCCTCTGCCTATTTTCTAGGTCATTCATTTTGAGCGTCACCTTCTCCTCACACAGTTCCATTTCCGTAATTTGGGCATCCAAACCAGGTCTGCTTTGAGCTGATTGTTCTGCTGGTTCTCTACTTTATTTTCCACTGTCCCTATCCTGCCTGTAAGGTCTACCAGGGATACCTTTAAGTCCCCTTGGAGTGCCTTGATTTCCCCAAGCATGCTCCTGATATCATCCTTCATAGCAAAACATGATATGTCTATGCCCGCCAGCACTCTCCCCTCGCCTGCTGCACCGGGCACTCCACTTTGCCCTCCCTTCGGCATGATTTCAGGCTCCAGCACTGGGGAGAGCCTCTGTATGTTTTGTCCTGTTTAACCAGTCCACACCCCGACTGCGGTTGGGTGGAGCTGGCCTTGTTGTGGTCTCTTGCAACGGCCCTTGTAAACACCACACTCTGAGCCCCTTCCGCCAAGCGGGCCGTGTCTCATTGGGTGGAGCCTCGAGCTTCAATGGGTGGCGCCTTAATAACTTCCCTACTGCTAGCACTCACCACTCAGTTGTCTCGGATTCGCTCTAGAAGCAAACGCCGGTCAAATGCCACCTCATCTGCTCCAATGTTCTTCTCAGGGACAAAGGCCGCCCTTCCTTCTCAGTTTCAGCTATGTCTGGGTCTGCCGCTGCCTCCTGGTGACAGGCCCCCCGACCTGCTTCTGCTCCGGGGACCAAGGCTATTTCTCTTCTCAGCCTCCTTGAAGTCTGCCTGACCAAGCTATTAGCTCCCAGGTCGCGCACCACATGACCTGGCCTTCAGCCCCAGTGCAAGGGTATGTCTCTCCTTATGGGCCCATGAAGTCCCTGTATAACAGAGCCAGGGTCTTGCTGCCACAAGCACAGTTGCTGTTCTTCCAACTTCAAATTGCCGGCCTCGGGCTTCCACTACCCCTGCTCCACCATCAACTGACCACGGAGGCCCTCCACACCAAAGGGGTCGGGATGCAGTAATCAGCGGGTGCTGTATGCTGCTTCCTCAACAATCCGCTGCCATGTGACTTCCAAGCCGCTCCTCTCTCGCATACCGCGTCTCATCTGGTAGTGCTCTCCGGCGCCATGGGAAGATTCCCCAGATGAGCCCCACCCGCCCTTGCCTCTACGGCATTGCTGCCCATGGTTCTCCACCTCAGACACCGCTGTTGGTCGTGTTTTGGCACGACGTGACGCTGCAGACCCCTCGCCGCACGGCAGATGCTCTCCACTGCCTGAGACACGGCCCTGTGTTCCGCCGGTACCACTCTGGCCACTGCCCCCAAAGTCTGTCAGGGGGTTCCAGACACCGTCCGTCTCATATATTTTGCCATTTTCGGGGGTCGGCGCGGCGTGGATCAGCTCTTTCTCATTTCTCTACTGCTGGTGGAAGCTGGAGCCCTAACTCAGGCAGCCATACTTTCCTGCGCCCCCTGGTGGTCTCCAAATGTGGTTTTTCAATTTAATTAAACACCCTTAGCAACTGCACAGTACTAAGGATGTACAATTAAATAAAACTGAACTTGCGGTATGGCGCTGTGCTGTGCCGTACTTTCTGAAGTCTGTTTCCTTGTTGATGATGTCACGGTCATCAACAGAGAAAATGAATTTGAGGAATGGCACCGAAGTATTTTGCAAGGTAATTGTGTTTTTTCCCATGAAACACCCTGAGCACCCGCATGGTACTAAGGGTGTTCAATTAAAAACAAATATATATATAACCTGCAGGCATAATCCAAGGTGGGCCTGGAATGCTGGCAACAGTACAACTGGCTGTGTTAAGGAGCCCTTGTTTAATTTTGGCCTTTAACTTTGGGGCGGCCAGTTACCCATAGGGTTTGCCCATTGCTGTGGTGCTTAATATTAAAGGATAGTTCCGGGACTTTTTTTTTATTGTCCCTACGGTTCGGCCATGTGTTTTTAAGCATAACTCGGTAGATCGTAGAAAACTTTCCTATGGACCTTACCCGACTTTTCGTCCATTAACGCACTCGAAATCAGCCGCCATTTTCTGATAATCCTATCATTTCCCCCCATCGCCCTGGCTCACCTGCTTTTGCGGCACTAAATCAAATCCCCCCCCCTGAGCCTGACATCAGCAGACGCGTACCGCCCATTTCCCAACGCCAAAGCACGTCTCGTGTCAACATTCGCTGCGCTTCAGCTAATGACGTGTCGCCATGGAAATGGCAGGACGCCTCTTTCCTCAATAAGTATAAACACACCGTTTCACAACACACAGCAGCAGATTTTCGATTCCATTACTCTCTCTGTGTTACTTTGAGTATTCTGTGACTCGTTTCTGTGCTCTGGTCAGCTACCTTCGCCGCTTCTAGGCCTTGTGAACACCTGTACCATCTCTGTAAATTATTTTACTTTCTTTACCACACAATGGCTACAATAATGCCGTATATCTACGAGCCCGAGAACACCGAGGAAGAACTACTGGAAAGGCAAGCACGCGAAAACGATGGGGATTCGGACGGCAGTTGGGAGGACCAGTCAACGGATGAAGAGCCTGGACCATGTCGCATGGACGGTGTCTCCACCTGGTGCACGTGCAATCGGTGCGAGCTAATGCCAACTGAGGAGGAGAACTGCTGCTGCCGTGAAAATTCCGGGTGCTTGGCCTACATTTCGGAAGGCGAGCCAAGTCCGCAATGCATCACCGAGCTGCCAGAGTTCAGGGAAGCCTGCCTCTCACGGACCGTGTTGAGGATGATGATGGTGCTTATGCATGAACTTCGCGGCACTGTTCGTCCGCGTAATCCGAGTAACGAGTAAGTATACTCTGGTTTTGATGTCAGTGAGTGATGCCACTACTATGTCATGGTCGTCTCCCACATTTAAAATTACATCTACATATCATTCGAATGCATGTAAATTGGTTCCATATTGTGCATTTTCTAGATAGAATTTTTTTCAAAGCAGAATGACATTTTTTACCTGAATCGACAGTGATAAGAAAGTTTTGTCATTTTAATACAGTTTGCATCTTTCATTTTCACAGGTGGTACAGGCTGGTGGCCTATCGTTGCTTCACTTGGTGGCTTCACGGGAGGCTCGGACACCGCGTTCGGAGAGTAATACCAGCCTGTGCGGTACTTGCCATTAGACAACATTTCCCCAGCGACAGTGGACAATACCGCGGATTTTCCCTGGATGTGCTGCAACCGGAACTTTACAATGTGTAATGTTTATTATTTATGTTCAATTGAAATTAAGATCTAAAATAAAACCCAACATATATTTTAACAATGGTTGTTTTGATTTTTTAAATGAATCTAGTGTGTCTCCATTGAATAGTCTTCCTGTGCCTTGTCTTGTCACACCACATGTCTCCGGCCAGCATCCTCCCTCACGCTGGCCGCCCACCTTCAATCCACATAACCGTTGAACCCATATGCAGCAGACATACATATGTTATTTTGTGGGTTGGCATCAAGCCTCCCGGCCTTGCCTCCTCCCCCAAAAATACTTACCACACCACTTTGTTCAAGCGTTGGCAATAAAAGGAAGGCCGTTGGATTTTATTGATACAAAACATGATTATAGGTAAATAATCAATATGGTTGATCATAATAAATCATCCTTTTGGGCACCGGGTACAGAGATGACCCCCTCTGGCCCGTGCCGCCTTGCCACCACAGGCCAGCCTGCTGCTGACTAACTGCCTAGGCATCCAGGGTCTCCAGGGTGAACTGCACCCATATATTCTCCTGGGAGGCTGAGGTATTTATAAACTCACCCCCCTGCCTTCCATGTACTAGATCCTTCAGCCTACCTCGTACATGCAGTGAGATGGCCTCTCCTTGGTGAGGCCCTGCGGCAAACGAGTCTTGTCTGCACGACCAGCGCCCTAATCCACACCCCCCCCGCCCTATCAAAGGCAGTTCGCACCGGGGTACTTGTGCTGGCAAGTGGAGCTGTCAGGGAGCGATAAAGGCCAAGAGGTGCCAAAGACCATGTACACTTCAAAGTGGTCTATAGAGCATGGGTTGTTGTTCCCATGTCTACCTCCAGACCCCGTGTCTCCTGCCAAGCATCCCCCCTCACGCTGGACGGCCCCCTGCAATCCACATAAGTGTGTCTCCATTCACGAGTCTTCCTGTGTCTTGTCTGCACGACCACCGCCCCAATCCACCCCCGCCCTATCAAAGGCAGTTCGCACCGGGGTACTTGTGCTGGCAAGTGGAGCTGTCAGGGAGCGATAAAGGCCAAGAGGTGCCAAAGACCATGTACACTTCAAAGTGGTCTATAGAGCATGGGTTGTTGTTCCCATGTCTACCTCCAGACCCCGTGTCTCCTGCCAAGCATCCCCCCTCACGCTGGACGGCCCCCTGCAATCCACATAAGTGTGTCTCCATTCACGAGTCTTCCTGTGTCTTGTCTGCACGACCACCGCCCCAATCCACCCCCGCCCTATCAAAGGCAGTTCGCACCGGGGTACTTGTGCTGGCAAGTGGAGCTGTCAGGGAGCGATAAAGGCCAAGAGGTGCCAAAGACCATGTACACTTCAAAGTGGTCTATAGAGCATGGGTTGTTGTTCCCATGTCTACCTCCAGACCCCGTGTCTCCTGCCAAGCATCCCCCCTCACGCTGGACGGCCCCCTGCAAACCGCATAATGCCACGACATATACACGTCATTCATTCACAAACACACCCCTGATTCGAATTCTTTATAACCCACTTCATATTTCTAATGAGCACTTCTTTGCGCTTTGCTAGTCAACCCGTGAAGGTGCTGGTTATCTGCTCTTCGTCTCTGTGAACTTCCGTGAACACTTCGAGGAAACTCCTCAGTTTGCAACCTGTGAACTGCTCCCTGTTCTACGACAAGAAACTACTCTGATCCCAGCATCTAACTGTTTGTTCGTCAAGGTAAGGCCATGTACCATAATCATTTTGCGTCCAATTTCTTTTCGTTCAAGACAGTACATGCAAGGAACTAGTCACATGTTCTGAGTTTACATTGGTATTCATAGAGAATTGTTGATCTTTACTTTTCAGAACTTTCCACAATGCCTGCCTGTTCCATTGGCGGTTGCCCTTCGAAGACCCATAATAAATCTGAAGGTACTATAATGCATGTTTTCCCTAAGACAATAGATCAGATAAGAGAATGGGTCCGATATTGCGGATATCCACCGTCTGAGCTTGAAAGTAGAGTCCTAGAAGTCTTTGCGGACAAGAGGGGTGATCGATACCGCATCTGCAGCAGGCACTTTAGCTCAGACATGTACTCCACATCATTGCTAATAAAGAAGAACACACCGCGAGCGAGGCGAAAATTGCTCTCAACCGCTATTCCCACTCTATTCGTCCACATCCCTCCACTGGTGAGTCAAGTTTACGTATTTATCTCTCGGCCTTGCGGTAGTGTGTAGCATTAGCTAACAATAATTTCCCCATTTATGTATCCACTCAATATGAAGGCGGAAGATTCTCCATCCGTGTCGTTATTGCAGTCATCAGCCACTTCAAGCGCCTATCGGGTAATCTTACTTGGCTATTCTGCCACTGACTTGTTTTAGGCATGTAAATCAATAGTTTTAATTTATCGTGTAATTATTTTACCTAATGGTACACCCTTGTACTCGTCCTCTAGTCTTTGTTTTCAGTTATAATTATTGTTATCCAAAATAATGCAAGTACTGTCTTTCAGGGAGATGCTGAGGAGTCCAACGTATTGACGACAACCGTTGATGTCACTCAGATGCTCGAGGTACGTTTCCGGACAGTTCCATCGATGGAGATCATCAGATCTTGCATTCTTGTAGCGTGATTGTTACACACAATGTTTCTTTCGTTTTTAGCCATTGATATGTCCTTCTGTCGTCGTCCTCCTATGTGTCTTCTATTTTCAATATTGTGTTCATTACTAATGAAAGTCCTATGTTTCAGGGAGTCGATGGAGCATTAGTCCAAGAAGAAGGGGGAGCATGCAGTTACGGGTCTGCGCAACAGCTTGCAGAAGTGTGCACCGCAGTTACATCGTCCCTTGATGTTCTTATGCATTTCGAGGTATGGATACTGACAGTTCGATCAAGCGAAATCATATGACGTGATTACATCCGCTATACTTCCTTCTTTATTAACGCAAGTACTATGTTTCAGGGAGATGACAGAGCTTCTTCTACAAGAACATCACCCCTAGTAGTTGATGCAGATCTCTGGGTGGTGACACTTCCAACGATCGAGCAAATCGAATCATATTTACATATCCATTATTTATTTTAGACAACTGATCATTTGTGCAGGTCTATTTAGATGAGCCGTTGACGCCTGCACAAAGTTTATGTTCTTTTTAACAAAATAGAAAACCATACTAATGTAATTACTGTGTTTCAGGGAGTTACTGAAGCATCATCTTCAATAATATCATCAATGGAAGTCTATGAGGAGCCCGAGGTATGGATCTTGACAGTTCAATCTAACTAGATCAACAATGCGTGAATAATTGTCATTTGAATGTTCTACACAAAGCGTTCATTCGTGTTTTGCTATTGAGATGTACGTGGGTATTGGTCCCCAAGTACATTTTGTGTTTTCGATATTATTATACATACTAATGAAAGTTCTATGTTTCAGGGAGTCGATGGAGCGTCAGTGCGTGATGGATGTGCTTATCATGAAAATATAGTCGTTGCAGCGCAAGAGGAAGTGGAGACATGCACACACGAGTCGGAGCAACAGCGTCCTGATGTTGAAGTTCGAGGCAAGAAAGTTTCAAAGAAAAGAAAGCAAAAGAAGGTTAGTGTCCTGGTCACTATATTATGTTGTTTTTCACTGTTATTAGTTCAATACTGTAAGTTGTGTTTAAACTGAACATCCCTTTTCCAATCTGTCCTCTAGTTGCGAGTGGGTGTACGAACTAGATCTACACAGACAGTGAAGCGAACGAGAGATGTTGCTTGTCAAACCTTTTGGCAGGGACTTGAGATGCATCGTGCCAATGGGAAGAATATCAAGTGATTGACAACGGAGCTATACCACCACCAGCCATTGATAGTGAATGTCCTCCTGGTAGTTCGGATGCAGTCGGAGATCAATTCACAGAATCCACACCCACAAAAACTAAGACCGCGAGAAAGTTGAAGAAATTGTTTTATTCACCCATCGCCGGAGAAGGAACAGATGTTGCAATGGAAGAGAATGAAGTGGACGACAATGAAACACCATCAATATCACTGAACATAGCGGAAGACGATATCAGAGATTCTACCTTTCATGTGAGTGACATGTCCTCAACCTTACAGGCCGAACCAGCTGGGATGCAGAGTGACAGTATAAGGAAAGAGGCCAAATTCATTGTATTCGATAGTTGTTTGATTGATATTATTATTCGGATGAAATGTGGGCATTCGGTTGGTGGGGAAGTATGTGGGGAGCCATTGATTAATGTGACTCGTGCAATTCGAGGCACTAACCTTAAAATACATGCCACCTGTACAAAATATCATCCTTTCTCATGGTCTGCACAACCCATGCTGGGGCAACTGCCAGCAGGCAATCTACTTTGTGCAGCGGCTGCACTTTTTAGTGGTTCAAGTTTTAAAAAGTTAGAGTCTTTCTTTCAGTTTGTGGGAATCCATTTCATTGCGAAAACTCAGTTCTACAAATACCAAACCGATTATCTATTTCCAGCCATTAGCGAAGCTTGGAGAATGGAAAAAATGTCTATCGATAGTACATTCGCGGGCAAACGGTTCAGGCTAGCCGGTGATGGACAGTGCGACAGCCCAGGATTTTCAGCCAAGTACTGCACCTACCACTTTCAGGACATGGAAAGTAAGAAAATTGTGAGTTCGGTGGTCGTGCAGGTGTCACAAAGTACATCCTCAGTGGCCATGGAGAAAGTTGGCTTTGTAGCATCATTGCAAGAACTACAATCGCGGGGAATGGTGATCGACCTGATAGCCACGGACAGACACGTTTCAATTGCCAAGACAATGAGAGAAGAGTATAAAAATATAAATCACCAATTTGACGTTTGGCATCTTGCAAAAACAATCAATAAAAAAATGTCGGCTGCAGGTAAAAAAAAAGATATGCAAGGTATTTCACAGTGGTCCAAGTCAATCAGCAACCATCTTTGGTGGAGCTCAAAAACATGTGGAGGGTCGTTGGAAATTCTACTGGAAAAATGGCGGTCAGTAATGCTACACTGTACCAACGTTCACCGTTGGAACACAAACCAACATTTCCACAATTGTGAACATGGCCATTTGTCCACAGAGGAGGCACGGAAGAAGAAGTGGTTGATTCCTTCATCACCCACTCACAAAGCCATTGAAAAGATTGTATTTGATAAAACTATAACAAGAGATTTGAGGGGACTCACGGAATTCTGCCACACAGGAGATTTGGAGGTGTTCCACAATATGTGCCTAAAGTACAGGCCAAAACGATTGCATTTTGGCATGGAGGACATGATTAATCGGACTCTTCTAGCGGTCTTGGCACATAACCATAATGTTGGCCGTCAACAAAGTAGGACGACAGTATCTTTAGGGACGCTTCGCTACAATAAGGCCTTCACTAAAAGAAGTAAACAATGGGTGATCAAACCAGTGTTTGAGGATATGCAATATGAGTTTATTGAGAGACTTATTGTTGATGTCCTAGATAAGCACATCCATGGAGTTGTGAACGAACCTGTGCAGGGGACAACTGCATTGCCACCCAACATTGCCTCTGTTCCATGTCCACCTAAAGAAGAGCTCATTGAGAAATACACATCACGGTTTAAATGATTGTAATTTGATTGTCTGTTCTCTCGAGTCTCCTCATGTCGCAGGCCCATTGAATATGTGTATCTATGTAATGTGTAAATGAAAGTGATTGCTCAGTGTACATGCAATGTGTCTCTCCACCCTTGCCCCTCTCTTCACCGTGCAGTAGTGCGAACCACCCGAGTGTCACCTGTGACTTTGCTCTCGAGTCTCCTCATGTCGCAGGCCCATTGAATATGTGTATCTATGTAATGTGTAAATGAAAGTGATTGCTCAGTGTACCTGCAATGTGTCTCTCCACCCTTGCCCCTCCCTTCACCATGCAGTAGTGCGAACCACCCGGGTGTCACCTGTGACTTTGCTCTCGAGTCTGCTCATGTCGCAGGCCCATTGAATATGAGTATCTATGTAATGTGTAAATGAAAGTGATTGCTCAGTGTACATGCAATGTGTCTCTCCACCCTTGCCCCTCCCTTCACCGTGCAGTAGTGCGAACCACCCGGGTGTCACCTGTGACTTTGCTCTCGAGTCTGCTCATGTCGCAGGCCCATTGAATATGTGTATCTATGTAATGTGTAAATGAAAGTGATTGCTCAGTGTACATGCAATGTGTCTCTCCACCCTTGCCCCTCCCTTCACCGTGCAGTAGTGCGAACCACCCGGGTGTCACCTGTGACTTTGCCCTCGAGTCTCCTCATGTCGCAGGCCCATTGAATATGTGTAGCTATGTATTGTGTAAATAAAAGTGATTGCTCAGTGTACATGCAATGTCTCTGTCCAACCTTGTTCATTTGCGCATTAAATTAAACCAAACAGTAATATAAATCATTTTTCAAAAAATATAGAATGTCTCCGTATTTATGGTTCTCTGGGGCTGCAAAGCACGCAGACAAAATGCAAAGATGGAGTGTAAATTTCAAGTCCTGTGAGATGGCCTTACACTGAATGTAGCTAACTAGGAATGTGTGCTCGTTCAAAGTGAAGGTCAGCTGCTTTGATTTTTTGCTCGGGTGCCGGAATGGCCCACGACTCAGTATAAGGTTCTATTGTTATTTGACCTTGACAGGCCGGACCATCCCGAAAGACTTCTTTTTGGGGGTGTGGTGCAATAACGTAAGAAACGATAATGAATAAAATTTCAGAAACAATAGCCATTTAATGTTCGTTCATTAGAGGAAATAACGTCGGCATAGAAGGAGTGGTATTTCGGGGCTGCCCTACGCACAGACACAATGGAAAATGCAAATATAATGTAAGTAACTCTTTAGATGAGTTTATACCGCAATTTAATTACTATACAGTAACTTTAAAGACGGGTTAAGTTGTACTTGTTTGTTCAATGTGGCATATTGTTTTGTACCGCGCACTATCTTGAGGAGAACAATCTCCTTTTACGGAAGCACCTCAAAACCTTACTCTTTGCTTCTGCTTTCTCTCTCCCTCTCCCCTGCTGACGAAGTGGTCCACTGGCGCTCAGGCGGCTGTGAAAAAGGCGGAGGAGAGGGGGTGGGTTACTGGAAATGACGTATAATACCCAGTTGCACTGTCCTAGCTATGAAATAATTTCCCGACCTAATATATAAAATGAATAATTTTAATAAAGATCTGATGGTGAGACTAATTTCATTTTTTATGTTTTTAAAACAGGTACATCACTCATTATTGTGTGTGTCACGAGTACCAGACACCGGCAGATGGGTTTTTCAACCGCCAGTTGCTTCTCCGCGTGAACAACGTTACCACCCTGACCATTTTATGGGACGATCGCCAAGTACAAGTATGCCCTTACGCGGTACTAATGGCTAGATGCAACATACATACTGTTGTGGTGGCATAGTGCCTCGTTGTTGGAACAGCCATGCGATTATCAGTGCGACCGAAGAGCTTATTTTATCGTAAACCAACACCCTGTGTACTGCACACGAACATCGCTTGCCTCAAGACGAACTATTTTGGATCGAGAGCAAAGAAAAATGCAAATCGCTGAATATTCTCTAAACATTTGATGTCCAATAAATGTACTTTGCCAAATGTACAATCTTGCAGTTTGCTTTTAAACCACAGCTTCATATTCCGAATTGTGGCGCTGTATTGTGAGATGATCTAAGACCCTGTGTACAGCAAAGGAACATCGCGTGCCTCAAAACGAACTTTTTGGAACGTGAGCAAATAAAAATGAAAATCGCTGAATATTCTCTAAACATTTGATGTCAAATAAATGTACTTTACCAAATTTACAATCTTGCGGTTTGATTTAAAAGTACAGTTTCATATTCCGAATTGTGGCGCGCTGTGTTGTGAGCTGATCTGTGTTGATTTCCGGGTTCTGTGTGGAGTCGCGTAGAAGACGCCTGGGCGCGTTTGCCTACGCAGCACAGTCACGTCACGGATAGAGGCGGGGTATATGAATGTTTTGATAAAGTCTGTTTCAGGGGCGGGGGATTTGATTTAGTGCCGCAAAAGCAGGTGAGCCAGGGCGATGGGGGGAAATGATAGGATTATCAGAAAATGGCGGCTGATTTCGAGTGCGTTAATGGACGAAAAGTCGGGTAAGGTCCATAGGAAAGTTTTCTACCATCTACCGATTTATGCTTAAAAACACATGGCCGAACCGTAGGGACAATAAAAAAAAAGTCCCGGAACTATCCTTTAAACCCACCTCCCCGAGCTTAGGTATTTTGTTTGAACTTTCATGGCGATTCTGGAAAAATCTGCTGTGGGGTTGTAGAGGGCATTGTAGCAGGAGGGAGTGAATGTAGGAGAAGATAGTTGGAAATTAGACCAATTTTTTTGTACAAGGTTTTTTGTTGTTTTTTAAAATTAACTGTCAGGTAAAAGAAACCTAAAAACATGAGCAAAAAAGCCCTAAAAAAAGCTATTAGAAATGTTGCTATGTTCCACCCAGGCAGCCCCAGTTGCCTCAAAAGTTGTTGCATTCAGTGCTGTCGGCATCTAGCACTTCTCGCAGGTGAAAACACCACCTTCTGGAGACCTGCTTTGGTGTGGAGGGTCCAACGCTGGGGTGGCAGAGGTGACACGTCCATCATTGGCACCAGATGAAGTTGATGTCAGAGGACCAGCAGATGACACAGCTTGTGATGCTGTTTCTGCTTCCTCCTGTGGCGTTGCAGGTCCAGCAGTGGGTTGCAGGGCATTGCAAACCAGGTGGATTGCCTGTTTCCAGAACCTGCTCCTGAAACGTTCATCCACTTGCCCCCAGTAATAATGGATAAGGTGGTTGAGGAACGCTGTGGTGCCCAGGCTCTGCGCAGGAACCGTTGAAAATCCTGTCCTTCGGACTTCTCTGCAAAATGTGCACTGTCCCATCTCAATGTCTGACAATGGAGTGTCTTTAGGCACCTTAAAGTACTGACAGCGCAGGGAAGGTTTGAATCTTTGGTGGTGGTACTTCTTAGGTGCGGTTGGCTGCTCTACCCACTCAACGTCTTCAGGGACAGTGATGAGGTCAATCTCTTCATCACTGGAGTGTGCCTTGGGATGTTGTGTCTCCATCTCCAGAAAAAAAAAAAATAATAATAATAATAAACCGAAATTAAAAGAAAAAAGATTAATCCATAAAAAGGGAATACAAAAAACAAATATAAAATAAACAAACAGAAAACAATGTACAACAAATGGAAAACACAAAGGGAAAATGTTTGAATAGGAAATTGGGCCAATGGGCAAATTTGGTAAACAAAGCACTGTGTCTACCTGAATGTGTCTCCAAAACAATGAGGATATGTAAGGATTTCTGCAGTATACATATGTGGTTAGCTATCTGTGTTTCTATGAACCAATCAGCTTTTGAATGGCATACCATGCATGTGCCCTTAGGACAATCGGTTTGAAAAATGTTTGAACCTGTGAATCAGTAAAAGAAAATAATCTGTTTCTATGTCTTTATTGAGTTTTTTCCAGTAGAGTGCAATCCTCAATGGTTTTGTAGTGTTTATATTCTCTCTTCAAATAAGATATAAAGTTATTGAAAGATTAAGATGCAGTTTTTATTACATTCGGTGTAATCCTGGTTCTCGATCTGCATTGTTGTTGTGCAATGTACTGTTTCCCATCTCAGTTTCGTCTGAGTAATTTGTAACATTATGCATTCTCGATTCACATAGTGTCTTCATATCTTTCCTTTTTTGTTAAATCATGTTCTCAATAGTTAAATAGATAGATATTGTTCATAATTCTAGATCTCATTTCAGCATGCCCCTCTTCATTGTCCCAGTACTTTCGTAGTTTTCTATCTGAGTATTATTTTTGGGGCAAAAAAAATAATATTTATATGTAGTCATTAAAAGGAGTCCTGTGTTTATAATGTGTACAGTATGTTTGTGTACCAACTCAGTCTTCCTTATGACAGTCCCACTCTAATCATACCTTGCAATTCCTCATTACAATCCGCAACTACCCGACCTTAGGGTTCCTTGTCACAGTTCTTAACTACCCACCTCACTCTACTTGGTCACAGTACCCAACAACACAACTTTAGTCTTTCTCACCTCACCTTGCTCTTCTTCGTCACAGTACACCATTACTAATCCCATCTTGTCTGGTGGACACAAAAAAACATGAAATACTTGATAAACCTGATGTTGTGTAGCTCAAGAACAGATATCAACTACAAATTATATGACATCAAGTAGGTTATCAGAAAAGAAGACCTTTGTACAGAGACAGGGTCTTCTGGTCTCTTAAAGTTCTGACAAGTGCAACGGGACCCCCCAAGGGCCAGTTTTTACAGTATCTGAAGCTAGTAAAAGTTGCAAAGTGAAAGTGGGTGGACTGGCCCGGAGAACCGGAGCCTATGGCGCTGCTGACATTGTTGTACGAGCTGGAGGATGGCTGGCGGACGGTGTCCCGGTTGTATTGATGTTTATTGAGTGCGGTGAGTGAGAGGCTGAGAGCGCAGTGGGAAGTGGATCTGAGCCGGAAGCTCGATGATACCCAATGGGATAATGTACTATTTTTTGTCAAAAGGGTCACCCGAAACGCAAGGTTTGGCCTGCTCCAGCTTAATTTACTCCATGGAACGAACATGACACCCAGCTGAGTTGACATATTCGATCCCAAGGTGCTCATTGTTTTTCCATTGTGTGGCATTGATGGTACAGACATCATGCACATGTTTTGGCAGTGTGTGCAGGTGTGCGATTTTTGGCTCCAGATAGAGACATCTTGCGTGAAGGCTGGGGTTACCCGATACCAGTGGGATCCGGCAGAATATTTGCCCGGCGCTTACTATAGGCCGGTCAAGTACATACCTGTGGTTACATTTATGGACTTAGTGGGTGTTTTAGCAAAAAGATGAATTGCAATGTCATGGAGGAACAAGGATGGGGGAGGCATTATATTGCTTATGGTACAATGATTTTAGGTCACAGAAAACAGCAAAGACCACTGTTTGGCATAGAGCCCTCAGGGATGGTAAGCAAGAACCCACTGAAAGTATTGAGGCATAGATCGCACTCATCCTCGCGATGTTCAGCCCAGCGGATTATAAACCCCCTGAACTCTTCCCCTGGGTCCTAATTACTTCAGATATATGATTCACTGGACTAAAAGAGAGACAATTGTATCGAGACCTGGGCCCTAAATAACTAAGTTGCTTCTATCTCTTTGGGGGTCTCCCAGAGAGAGAGAGGGTGTGCCAAAGACATACACCAGGCCCCTACCTTATAGCTGGATGGAATATTATGGGATGCCTTAGTTCCTTTATGTTGTTTTTCTTATTTTTTGTTTCCTGTTACATTTTGTTTGTTTTCTTCTATACTGATTGCTACAGTACATGCTTTGATGGCATTGTGATGTTATTTGTACAATGAGATGTCACATCACTAATAAACAGATTTTAAAATAAATCCGAAAAGAAAGTCGAATTATTGGTGGTGGGATATATAGCATAACAAAACCCTTGAAATTCCGTGAAAAAACGTTAGTTGAAATGACGTTAAGGTAAAATAATCTGATGCAACGAAACCCTTGAATTCTGTGAAAACAATTCAGTTGAAGTGATGTTAAGGTGCTGATTCAACACCACAATGCCCCTGAAATTCGGCAGGCACTAAAGCGGCTCCACCTGAACTAGGATGCCCCCATTACACGGCGAATAAGCACACTGATGACATCACAAATGTCATCACTGATATCAGATCTGACATCAACTATGGCATCATGAGTGACATCACTGGTACAGTATATCACGTGTGCAAGAAAGAGAGATGCAACGTTTGAAAGGCATGTTTCCCGAATCCCCGATCAGCACACAGCGAGTGCCCATGCTTGCAAGAAGTGCACAAAGAGGCAAGGGAATGCTCTCCCCGTAAGGACGACAGCAAGGGCTGTAGCTTGCGTGGTCAAAGACTGCCAAAGCCGTTCACGGTAGTAGGAGCTGGAAAACCGGAACTAACACCAGACCCAGGTAAAATGGAGTGTGTAAGGTGTGAATAGTGCATATCAAGGCTGGAGAAGTAGCCGTGAGCCTGAAAGCCTGAGACAATTGAACAGGCATTCGACCCAAGTAAAGCAGAGTGCAAGCAATTCAAACTCTGTCTATGAAGGCTGAGGAAGCAGTTTACAATATCCAAAAGTGAGAGAATTAAATGGACACACATCATGTGAACCAGAGAGTTGAATGCACACGTTTGCTTCAAATCATGTAGTAAGGAAGGACACAGACGTGGTGTGGGGATATACATCAATTGAGTCCATCCCACGGAGAGGGCAGGAGCCCTTCTCTGCAGCCGCAGCCTCACCGCAACTCCAGCAGTTACACAGCGAACTCAAACAGCTGATTGCTGTTACCACGCTTCATCTGCTCTCCCTTCGGTGTGAGGTGAGCTCATCACGGTGCCAAAAGGCACTTTTCATTTAATTCATCACTTTTGCCTTGACCCCCCACGGCACCCACCCCACCGTAACAAGGAGCATCACCTTATTTAGCGTATTTTGCCTGCCAAGCCTGATTCAGCCTGATTCCAAAATGACGGGCGCCCTGACCGAGGCAATCAACGTTGCCCAGCAACCGAGGTGCATTTGGTAAGCACCAATCTGCCGGCTGGCGGAAGACGCTGGCTGCGGCCCTTCCAGAGAAAGCCCACAGGAAAAGGCCCTGTTTTGCGCCTGTTGTGCGCATGGATGTGCAGTAGCCTAGCCCTGTAGGTCGACAGGTACGCCTCCTCTGACCCTACAAACTATACCCACAGCTCAGAACCTCTCCCGGCACCAGGCGACTGAACGCTGCCCATCTAGCTGTAATATCTACGTGTTCTCTGCCCCAGCTTTGCTGCCCTGCATACCTCTAATAACTGCATTGGCATCAGTAGTTGCGGTCTCTTACGGGAGCCCCCCAATAAATCAACACCAAAACACGGTAAATCCAGTCCTTCCCCCATAAGTGTTTGACTGTTTCCTCAGGCGCCCGCTCTCTGGATATATGCTATACCTATGAGCAATCACCTGACTTTGTAGTACCTTCAGACCTCCACAATTTGAACTACTTCAGCGCCGCTCTAGCGTCAGTCTGCAAATGTGCATGCATATTGCCCGTATTATATCAAATAGAGTCGCCATTGTTATGACATCACTGCCTGCAGTACAGTACCTTCCACTACTCCCCACGATATCACGATCCCGCAGAGCGCACCTGTACCGCTTCACCTCACTGCAAGAACAGTCTGTTATGAAGTACTATACTTTGGAATAATCTATAATGCCTACATTGCCTTAAAGTATGACCAGCCAGTACATCCTACAATGTATATGCCATTACGAGTAGCATGTTCCAACAAATAATGCTAGAATGAACACCACTACCTACTGCCTAATTGCTATATACTGCCCACTGACCTACTAAGCTTCTCAATGCTATATTGTCTTAACGTGTTCCTTTATGCTTGCCACTCATGCATTTGATTAACATTAAGTATTCTGTCAGGCCTTATAAAAAATTGTTTACCTGACTCCCTGATTGTGTCCATAGACTAGCACACTCCCTTTTATGACGCTGATTTCAAACCTTGATAACTGTAAAAGCAATATATGTTACTACCTCCTAACACCACTGTGACACCTGCTGTCTGTTAACAAAGTGTAAAGAGATACCTATACTGTCACACTGCCTAGCAACATGGACGCCAGCACGTCCCTGACCCTCAACTCTAGTGTATGCTGAAACCTGTCTACATGTCAACCACACATACACCCGATAGATCCTGGTTTAACATGCACTCGCTTACCACTACCCTCTACCATATTAGCTTACTATTAGCGCTCAACTTGATAGAATGCTTCAACCCCCTGAGATTACATACAAGACCCATTGACCTTGGCTCCTATGACATTTAATTGTTCTCAACATACTATGCATCCTAGCAACCAGTTCAGGCCCAGCATTCCTTGCACTGTAGAAACTAGAAATTTGAGACTACGAGCGCGCCTTAGTAAACTGTACGAACCACTCGCTAGATCCCTACCCCCACTTAACATCAAAACCAACCTCCACATCACACAGAAAACCTTAAGTGGTATGCCTAACCCTATTAACCTTATCCATCAGACCACCTCCAAACAACACTCATTGAACAAATCTAACAAATTAGACCCCTCAACACCACCTTCCACCAATATAACACTAACCATTCCTCTCAAAGCAGCACTAATAAATGTGAGATCCTTGGTGGCACATGCCACAGACATTGCTGACCTATTATTGGCTAACAACCTCGACCTCTTAGCCATTACTGAGTCTTGGCTACATGATGCAGCAGGACCCTTGGTCTCAGTAGCTGTTCCGGATGGCTACACCATAATCCGACAGGATAGAGATAAATCACGAGGCGGAGGAGTCGCCATCATCTGCAAATCTAGCCTCTCTATGAGACTTGCTCCTGGCCAAAACACCCCCTCCTGTGAAATCCTCACTCCAAAACTCCCTCTAGTTAACTCCCAGACATTAACTATTCACCTTATCTATAGGCCCCCCGGCCCTATTGGAACTTTTGAGGAGGACATTCACTCACTTCTATCCAATAACCTGAAAACCACATCTCAGGTACTAGTTCTGTGAGATTTCAACATGGGCTTCAATGACCCTTTAGACACACATGCCTCTGCCATTGCTAACACCCTATCCGAATTAGGCCTATCCCATAAAATCATTGAACCTACCCACACTAAAGTGAGACCCCTCGACTGGGTCCTGGAGCATAATTGCACAGTAAATATTACCTCCATCACTCCCTATCTATGGACAGACCACTTTCTCGTGTCCTTTTCACTTCTCACTACCAGACCACCCCTGCCAACTACTCCTACAGCCCCACCTTGTCTAACTAGAAACAAAAAATATATAACTAGGGAGAAAGTGATCCCAGCGATCATCCCTACCCTCAACCTGCTTGGAGACGACCTTGACCCAGGCTCACTTGTCAATGATTATAATAAAATCATGCTTACTACACTTGACACCATTGCTTCCAGTAAACTCAGACCTAGTAAGCCTGAAGCACATCTGAATAAATGGTTTTCGCCTCAACTCAAAGACCTCAGAAACCTAAAGAGGAGTTGTGAAAACACCTGCGACTACTCCCAACACCATCTAACAAAACGAAACTTACCCGAAATCTCATCCCAATACAAAAAGGAAATTATCCTTGCCAAACTCAATTCCTACAACAAACGTATCTCTAGTGCTAACTCTAGCACCAAAGAATTATTCTCCAACCTGAAGGAACTTGAATGCCTATTAGCACACCTGATATCTGCACCAAAGACAAAACATGGTGCACTGATATACAACAGGCCCTCTCCAACAAAATATCTACCCTTCAAAATAAAATATCCCAAAAAAAAACAATCCCTTAACCATCTTCCTCACAATATCACTCCAAGTGTCCCTGCGAAAGACCCACTGGCTAACCTGACTCCCCGATTTAATTTCAACAACATTTGTACCCTTGAGGCAGAGAAAGCAATTCTTTCCCTCAAGCCCTCTCACTGCCAGGAAGATCTCTGCCCTGCTCAGCTCATAAAAGACGCGGCTAGAGAGCTAGCCCCCTTCATAGCCCAACTCATCAATGCCTCATTCACATCTGGCACCATCCCATCCAACCTCAAACAATCCTGGTTGCTCCCGCTACTAAAGAAACAAACTCTAGAACCACTTATACCTACTAACTACCTCCCTATTACAACAGTCCCCTTTCTGCTTAAGATCCTGGATAAAGTTGCTTATCTTCAAATACAAAAATACTTGGAGCAACATAAAGTCCTTGGAGCACATCAATCAGGCTTCCGCCCTCAACATGGAACTGAGACTGCCCTTATCGACCTGAAGGCACAGGTAGACGAGTTGAGAGACAAGGGGAAATCAGCCTTACTCCTATAACTTGTCCTCTCAGCTGCATTCGACCTTGTGGATCACAAGGTCTTATGCAGACACCTGGATTCAGCTGCCCACTTCTCTAAAGATGCTATTACCTGGATTGAGTCCTTCTTAAGCGAGAGAACTATGAGGGTCTTCTCTCCCTCAGCAGCAGCAGACCCCATTCCCATCTCCTGTGGCGTGCCTCAGGGGTCCTGTGTCTCCCCCACCTTATACAACATATTTACCAAGTCCCTCTTTGGCGATTTGGACCTTCTTGGTATCACCTACACTAACTATGCAGATGATACCCAGATTCTCCTGACACTTTCTTGGGTCTTCGGAGAGTATTTGGCCTTGTTGAATAGGGTGTATCTCATCATCCAGGCATGGATGGCCACCCATGCTCTATGCCTGAATGATGACAAAACTGAGTTTATCATTCTCGGCACCCACACTAACCTGAACCCCAACTATTGAATGCATTATACATTGGGGCCAACAAATCTATTATCAAAAAAATCCAAATCCTGCAAAATAATGCATTAAGAGCTGCCCTTGGAGTGCCCAAAAGATCACATATATCGGCAAATAAGGTGCCAAAATAACTGGCTCTCTACTCTCAACAAAATTCAATTAAAAACAACCTCCCTGACTCACAAGGCATTGAACAACGCTGCCCCAGCTATCTCATGAACAGACTTCAAAGAAGAAGCTCCAACAGACCCACAAGACGTATCATTTCCAACTGCATCACAATCCCGAGATTCACACTCTCTAAGGTTGGTGGAAATAGCTTCCACGTCAAAGCTGCTCAACTGTGGAATTCCTTACCACATCACATTAGAGAAGATCAATCTTACCCTAAATTCATACTAAGCTACATCAACTGGCTTAAGTCGAAAGACATCTAATGTCCTTACATACAAATCTATCCAGTAGGACTACACTCTTGCATCATTGCAGCACCTCCAGTCTATTTGCCTGTACCCTACTGTATCCCAGTTGCTCCAACCTTGACTTTGTATCCTGCCTATAATGTAATGATTGTCTTTGCACACTCCCTTGCATTGCCCTTTCCTCTCTGTGTTCCTCAACTGCACTGTTGTTTGCCTGTATTGCTATTTCTGTAACATGTTAGCTAAGCTTTGCATTATCTGTAACTGCTGTGCCCTGATACCCCTGGGTCTGGTGTGCATTACAAATGAATAAACAAAACGAAACTAAACTAAACATATAGGATGTATTTAAGTTAATAAGGTATGGAGCCCCGCCAGCCTTCGACCTTCTCTCCATCTTCCTCCAACTGTCTCTGTTCTTCCCTGTTCTGCTCCTGTACCACCCAGCACATCAGCTGAGGGACAGCCGCGTGACACTGCTGGCAGGAGCCAAACTGCACATCACCTTCTCTTCACAGAGTTTCTTCTTCCAATCGGGCACTCAGAGTCTCTCTCTACACATAGGGCCTAATTACAGGTCGGGCGGTCCGGAATTAACAGTGGCGGTAAACCCGCCGCCACTGTTAATTCTGGACCGCCCGATCCCGAGTCCTGCAGGCGGGAGGTGATGTTCCCGCCAGGTCTGACCTGGCGGGTTTAACACCGCCCGCCTGCAGGCGGACGTAGAAACACCAGCACCATCACAAGATGGTGCCGGTGTTTCCACTTCCCCATTCCGATTGAGTCCTATACGACTCAATGGGAATGAGGATTTACCGAATTCCGCCTCTGGAATTCCCGGGACACCAGGGTCGTAATGCCCTGGTATTTCCGGGAGTTTACCGCCTTGATTACCGCCGGACTCGTAATGAGGCCCATACTCTGCAAGATGCTTGGGCCTCTGGTAGCATCCCCCCGACCTCCAACGGAAGGAACTCCCAGCTGTATGGCTAGGTAAGGAAAATTCGCCATCACAAAACCACAACATTCTCATCCTTGTACTCTCACCAGCTTTTATTTGCTCTCTCATTCCTCCCAATGACACTCTCTCCACTCTCCTCACAAGAGACACACTCTCCATATGCCATACTCTCCCGTCACCCAATTTGACTGCATGTTTAAAAACCTCTCTCACCTTGTTAGGCTTGGACCACCTACAACACCCATCTCTGAGGGTGGGGGGAAATGTGATTCTTACCATATCCCCTGCAGCAGGGAGAACATCATTCCTCCGCATACCAGTAGCATAACGTGCTCCTTTGTTCTTAATCTGACTGATTCCGACTGAAACTGAGGCTGCTGACACCAGGCCGAATGGCATCCATTTGTACTGAAATAGCCCCTCAGAAGTCATGAAGGCTGTTAAATCCTTGGACTCATTACGTAATCTCACTTGATGGTAGGCAGAAGTGAGATCCAAGGTCCAGAAGTATTTTGCAGGACCTATGGGCGATAGGATCTCTTGAATGTTGGGCAATGGGTGCCTCTCTGTCACTACACATTTATTGAGTTCTCTCATGTCCACACAGATCCTGAGCATTCCAGTACTTTTCCTTAACATGACTATGCCCATTCCGCTGCATCTATGCTCTCTATGATTAATGTCTTGATCCTCTAGTTTCTTCAGTTCTCGTTTGACTTCTTCTCTCATTGACAAAGGGATACTGCGTACATTCTGTGCAACCTGGCATTCAGTTGTCCTTCATTTTTATCTTATGTACAAATCCACGTAAACAGCCTATCTTATCTTGGAATATTTCATCTGTTACTTTCTCTCCATTGTTAGCATTTTCAATGGCCAGCACCGCCTCTTCTGCATTGGGATCTAGTTTCACTTTAAGCTTTCTTTGGTGGGTCCAACTCAATAAGGCAGTTGTGCCTTTACGTAGACTTTCACTTTGGCTTCTCTACCTTTGAATTTGAGAGTGGCCCAGAACCACCCAAATAACTCAATTCTCGCTCCTCCATATGCTATGGGATTAATATCAACCTCATTTAGGTAATCATATCCTAGACTTTCTCATTCGTTCTAACGCAGGAGAGTATATTTGGCACTTGAATCAATCATCATGGACATTAAAACACCATCAACAAATACTGCAGCTTTTGGACTATCTATTTTGTCTTCATCTACTACCATCAATATGCATTCATCGCCCTCTTCTTCACTGTGGTCGCTACCGATCCAATTGGTAGAAGCTCTCCTGCTTCTGCAACACCTTGCAAGGTGACCTTTGACCGTACATATTCGACAAATGATTTTCAGGGTAGGAAATTCTGGGTTGTCTGCCCAATAGTCTGCGCTATCACACCTGCAACATCTCCTTGGGCTGATCTGTCTTGGGCTGCCTCTTCTCCTTGTGCGAAAAGGTCATTCTACCTCTTTTGTCATCTTTCCATGTAGATTTCTGCATTCTCTCTCTCCTGTCTTCTTCTTCATGTATGCATTCTCGTTAACAGTCGAGATAGCATCATTCACTTTGGGTATGGTTGCCAGTTGCGGTACAACCTATGCCTTTAAATTTGTGTCGTTTATTCTGTTTTCGAGGACTTCAACACATTTTTCTGTGTGCTCCACCTCTTTGGCTACTCTCACGACCGTATCTGATGGATGGGGTCATCTTCCGACCAAAGTTTTTTCCTGACTTTTGCACTGTTGCACTGCAGCATGAATTGATATCTGAGGCGTTTGTCCAGATGGTTATTAAAATTGCATGTCTGCCCCACTTCTTCAGGCTTGTAATGTATTGTTCCACACTTTCGCCTTCTTGTATTCTTTCCCAAATTTGTAATGTTCTATTATTGTGCTTAAATTCCTTTTGTAGTGTTTACTCGTCTTTTTGATTGCTTTTTTCGTATTCATTTAGATCTTCACACTCATTTTCTGGAAAATCTGGCAAGCCCTCAAATTCCTCCTGTCCTGCAGTGCCCAGGCAATGCCATAAAAGAGATTTCCTTCTGTCAAAGCTGTAGTTGATGAAAAAAATAGCAGAAGCGGGCACCACTTTCCTTTTACTATATATACTTTTTAGTTTTATACCAAAGTGCTGAGTTTGGTTGTAGGTGGTCCCACATATTACACTGGCATAATGTTCAAATGACTTTATCATCTCTTCCAGGGTATTGTGGGTTCGCCTGTTTCTGGCAGGTAGAATGCCGGTAGGGGAACACTACCGAACGCCATTGTCATGGTGAGAGATGGTGCAGGTGGATCACAAGAAAGGTGATTGCGTGGTGATGCAGTGATAAGTAGTTGTATTTGTAGTCACAGTATGATTAATATATTGAGGCTGGCTGGTAGAATGCTGGTTGATGAACAGGATTGTAGTCCAATGATCTGTATTGCCCCAGTATGTAATGATAAAGAATCTTTATGCTGGCTGGTGAGATAATTATTGGGCGGGCGTAGTAGCTGTTCCACTGCTCTCTAGTCCATTGCCCGTATTTGCAGAGTAATACAGTAATTAATCCTGAGCTCTGCAGCGTGCCAGAGCTCGGGCCATCTCCGTCCAAAGAGGGAGAGGTCGCACTGCGGCTCGCTCAATTAAAATGCTTTAATGAGCACTGGGGGACGAACATTTTCGCTTACAGTTCTGCTCACTGTTGCCAGCATATGATGAAGCACTAACAGAGGTGGCTGCTGGGCTCAGAAGGTTCTGGACCCTTTGTCGCCATATTGATAGTAAGGATATACATATAGGATTTATTTAAGTTAATAAGGTATGGAGCCCCGCCAGCCTTCGACCATCTCTCAGTTTTCGTCCAACCGCCTCCGCTCTTCCCCGTTCTTCTCCTGGAACACCCAGCAGGTCAGCTGAGGGATAGCCGTGTGACACTGCTGGCAGGAGCCACACTGCACATCACCTTCTCTTCAGAGTTTCTTCTTCCAATCGGGCACACAGAGTCTCTCAGAGTCTCTCTCTCTCTACACACTCTGCAAGATGCTTGGGCCTCTGGTAGCATCCCTCCGACCTCAAACGGAAGGAACACCCAGCTGTGTCGCTAGGTGAGGAAAAGGGATATCCACGTGACACTGCTGGCAGTGTCCACACTACACATCAAGGCTGGGGAAGCCAACAAAAGCATAAGAATCATTGGATTGAAAACCAATAATCAAGACTTTGGGGAGTTCCAGTGCCACAAAGGTGAAATACTGGAAAATATATATATATTATTCCTAGAAATTCCTAGAAATATTTTACTGCTGGGAGGAACTGAAGAGATCCTGGAGGGCTTTAACCAGTGGTATACATTGGAGCTATATAGAGAAAAAAGGAATGTGTCATCTCCCAGAGAGGGGGAAGGGAGAACTGTCTAGAAGAGCTTTATCATTTTAAATCGACAAACTACACACAAGGACTGTGCACTGTGTAATGACTTTTGAATGGAACTGTGAGACTGAAAATAAGTCTTCTTAAAACCGGCCCAGGCAGAAGCCCATGCCAAGGCTGTGTGCAAACATCCTTCTCTTTTTAGTTAGGTTTTTTAAAGTGGTAGGACCAGTTAGTGAGTAGGAATTTGGGCCAAGAACTCTTTAGTTTGTGCCATGCGGAGAACCCTGTGTTTTTGTTTTAGAAGGCAGGGAATCTCCCTCAGGGCCAGTTAGGCATTTTTCTTTTATTTTGAATAAATCATTATATATCATGACCCATGGTAGTCCAAGTCATTCTTCTGGTTGGCCACAACGGTTAGACTTGAAACAATCAAATAGCTGGATGACAGATCACCAACAGTACACATTAGGATTGTGCATCATTTTCAAGCTGCCTGTGCTCACAATTTATGCCAGAATTGCCATGCACAGGTTCATCATGCTTGTGTCCACAAAAAATGCCAGAATTTCAACACTTCTTCATGCTTCCCGTGGCCACATATATGTCAGCATTGCCTCTGTAAAATAATTCCTTAATAGTATCCAAACTCTATGCCAGGACTGCCACTACGAAGCACATCCATCCTCGTGATGCCTTTGATCAGAATATATCTGAGCATTGTCCTCCAAAATACTTTCTAATGCTGCCTTCAGCCATATATCTATGCTCCTGAAACTCTTTCCCAATGGTGGCCACATCATCTTCCGGCCAGGCAGCAAGCACTGTAGAGCACATTATGGTGCCACAGTGGTCTTCCGGCCAGGCAGCAAGCACTGTAGAGCACATTATGGTGCCACAGTGGTCTTCCACCAAACACGCCCACACATGTCACTCCCCCAGACACATACTCCCAGATACAGACCTGGAACAGACTCACCCATGCCTGCACACACACGCTCATTCAAGTTCTAGAACACACACGTTATACACTGAAACACTTTTTTTTTAATGTGTTGTCCATAAATTACCCTTTTGAAACTTACTATGATGCTTTTGTCCTCTCATAACCCTACCGTTCTGACTCCTCTCTATAGTACTAGCACAATCTACTAAGTCCTCCCTGATACAAGCTGTTCAATCCAGCTCCTGCCTTCTGCCCCTCTGCTATGCACGCTTTCACTCAGCTCCTGACTTCCAGCTTCAAATGTGATGCACGCATTGCCCACTGTGCATGATGGAAGAGTCACGTGTTTTCTTTATGGGCGGAGACAACCTAAGCAGCATGCTCACTCCCCTCAAAGTTTAATTCTCGCCTCCTAAAAATGCCTTGCCTAGTGGACTGCAGCGGTGGCACACCGGGATGTGGGACTATGGCCTGAGGGACTGGTCACCGCCCACAGGCACACCACTGGCCCGGAAGCCACGCTTGGGTTGAAAGAAGAAATGGAGCCACTCAGGCTGAAGAAATTAACCCTGTGCGTGATGTCAAAGTATGGTGGCATCCTTAAACCCAATATTATAGAATTCCAAAAGCCTGGGAAAATAGAGACTAAGCATAGCAGGAAGAGGTACACTCAGGAGAATGGCATTGCGCGTAGGCTATCTTGATTGCGCCCCATTTTCTGCAATCATATATTGATATTGATATTTTATTTATATCGCTCTCAAGGCAAGGGAGGGGAACAGGGGAGAACAAAACAACGATCTTACTAGGCCCCCTGACATTGGGAATGCGCAAGTGCATGTAAGAAACAGAAGCATCTTAAAAGTAAAAGGTTGTCTCTTTTGGTGATGCCAAAATGTTATTACGAGGGCTTTTGCAGTAACATTACAGAAACAAAAATGTGTTGGATAAGGCATAAGCATATAGCAAGACAGTTTGACATCTAGCCATGTCAAACTGAACGCACCAAGCCATGCAAAACTAATTGCAACTAGCCATATTGAATAGAGTGTGCCTAACCCTGCTTAGTCAACTGCACCTGTCCCCACTCAGTCAATCAGACCTAACCCCACTGAATCAACTGGGTTTCCCAACCCTACTAAGTGTGACCAATTGCCCTTAACCCCTAATCTACCTAATGCACCTCCCAGCCCTCCAGAATCACACCTCCTGCCTAACCCTGCTAAGCATGACCATTTGCTCTTGGCCCCCGCTCAAGCAAATGTGCAGCCCAGACCCGGCAGATGGGACAAACAACATACTACGGCATCTGAGCCCAGGTTTATACCCTGCCTCACCGACATCACTCCAATGCTTAGCAATCCTACTGAGCCAAATGATGCACTAAGCTGTACTATTCTCTCCCCAGCACACAACACCCCAAAAGACATTTAGATTACCACCATCAATGAAACTACTATCAAGGGCGGCATCATCAACGCTAGATCACTTCTAGCACTCGCCCTTGACATATCGGACCTCATAACCACGAACCAACTTGACCTCCTAGCGGTCACAGAAACCTGGCTGCACGCCACAGCAGGCTCTGCACTATTGTTAGCCATACCTGAAGGATTCACAATATTCAGAAAAGATAGAACCTCCGCCAATGGAGGTCGCGATGCCCTGATCGCTAAATCTAACCTATACATCATAGAATCACCCAACCAAGCTTTCCCCTCTGGGGAACTTCTCTCAATCAAACTATCCTACCCTAACACTGCAACCACCACCATGCACATCATATACAGACCACCAGACCCACTACAATTCTTTGACGAGGATATAACCCTACTTCTCTCAAAAAACAATAAACCATCCACACGAATCATCATTCTAGGCGATTTCAACCTTGGCCTTTATGACAGCCTAGATCCTAATGCCACAACCATTCAAAACACAATGGCCGCTCTAGGACTTACTCAACGCATTGAACAAGCTACCCATGACAAAGGCTGCAACTTAGACTGGCTTGCCGACCTAAATGTGTCAACCAGCATTACAGCCAATTCCCCTTGCCCCTGGTCAGACCATAACATCATCACATTCCCTATCCCTAGCAAACCCAACCTAAAACTGCTCCACACTTAACCCCAGCTACCCTTGTAAGAAGCATGCGTCACATCAAACGCACAAACCCGCTCCCATTATTAGGCCCTATCACTGCAGGTACCTACCCACTGGCCAACCCATCAGCCATGGTAGATCTCTACAACACCATTATCCTCCAAGCCATCGACAAAATTGCCCCACTCAAACACTGCAATCCAAAACAGACAGCTCACCTGAACTCCTGGTTCACACCTGACTTCAAGAATCTTAGCTCTAATAAACGTGCTGCTGAATCGCTCTGGAAAGCCTCACCTCGAAAAATAACAGGGACCTATTTATCTCATCCGCCAAAGAATACAAACAAGCTATATTGCTAGCTAAAAACGCTGCGAACAGCGAGCGCATAGCAAATGCCAAATCTGGCAGTAAGGAACTATTCACCATCCTGAGGGAACTAGAGTCTCACACTAGCCCACCTTACAATTGCCAGAAAGACGAAACATGGTGTGCTAGCATACAGCATGCACTTCTGGACAAAATAGCAATGCTCCGAAACAAAATTGCTAACAAAAAAGACAAGGTAACTATGCCAGTCATAAACACTGACCCGCCAACTACTAGAAATCATATATCCCCCAATTCGAATTCAGGCCAGTCTCCACAACCGAGGTCATCAAAATCATCACCAGTTTAAAACCATCCAGATGTCAAGGCGACATATGCCCTGCCCCAGTCATCAAAAACTGTGTTAGAGAACTCTCCCCAGTTTTCACCTCTCTCATCAATAACTCCTTCTCACAAGGTACAGTCCCTAATGATTTGAAAGAAGCGTGGGTCCTCCCACTCCTAAAAAAAACATCCCTTACCCCAGCAACCCTACTAATTAGCGTCCCATTATGACAGTCGCCATCCTCCTGAAAATTCCTGACCGCGCCACCTACCTCCAGATACAGGAACATCTGGAAACTAGCAATCTCTTGGGCCTACGCCAATTGGACTTCAGACCTAGACACGGCACGGAAACTGCACTCCTCGACCTAAAAAACCAAATGGACACCATAATTAACAACGGAAACTTAGCCATATTACTCCTCCTAGACGTTTCTGCAGCATTTGACTTAAGAAATCACAAAATACTATGCCACCACCTGGACAGCGCGGCCCAATTCTCACCCAAAGCCATCGCATGGATAAAATCGTTCCTCTCTGAGCGCACTATGAGAGTTTTTTCCAACCTAGCTAACACCTCCCCTGCCCCTGTTCCTTGTGGGGTACCTCAAGGATCATGCATGTCACCAACGCTCTACAGTATATTTACCAAGCCGCTATTTGACCACCTTGATGAACGCAGTGTCCTATACAAACTATGCAACGATACGCAAATACTCATCCACCTAACCAGAGACTACGATTGAGACTCTTCCACCCTCAACAACATTTACCACATGATCCAATCCTGGATGGCCCACCATAAACTTTATCTAAACAAAGACAAAATGGAGCTACTTCTGGTCGGTACCCAAACACACCTCAAAAAACCTGACCCCAAATACAAACACTTCATAATTGATGGGAATACCATCACTGCCTCTAAAGAAGTTAAAACGTGTATTTGGACTCCTCCTTAACCTTCTTCAGACAAGTCAACTCTACAATCTCATCAGCAGCCTACACTGCCAAACTCATCAATGCTTGCAGACTCTACTTATCAGCAGAAAGTTGCCTAACCTTAGCAAAAGCCCTCATTCTGTCGAAACTCGACTATTGTAATATCCTCCTGGCTAACACAACGACTAGCAGTATCAAAAAACTACAGGTCACTCAAAACAACGCCTTACGGGCGGCCCTAAACATACCAAGAAGAGAACATATCTCTGAAATCAGATGCAAAGTGCACTGGCTACTGGTTCAGGACCGTATCAAATTCAAAACAATGGCAATCACCCACAAATGCCTCAATATAGCTCCCAATTATCTCACAAACCTGCTCATTCCAACACAAACCACCAAGCCCACCCGCTCCGCCTCAGTTCCTAAATTCAAAAGAACCAAGGCTGGGTATGCAGCTTCCCAGTTGTGGCAGCCAATGGCTAGAACGCCCTACCTCTAGACATCAGAGCCGACCCTTCCCACGCAGATTTCACAGAAAACTTAAGGCCTGGTTCTTCACATGCAATCTGTAGCCCTCCTTCAGTGAGAGTACTCGTCAAACATTGCCTCAATGCTTACAGTATCATCATTATACAATATTACTGCTTCTGTAAATACATCTGTTTACTACATCTGTAAATTACTTATGCGTATAAGACTCTACATTTAAATATTATTGATTATTACTGTATCTGTTTATACTTATGGGATCAATGTATCTGTAAATATCTCATGACTGCAAATATGTTTAATCTGATATATGTCAAGCCTATGTCTTCCATTGTTCCCTGTGGTAACTCTTGTATTGTGTATTACCTGCTCTCCAGCGCCCAGATCCCCACGGGTTTGGCGTGCTCTACAATTGTTAAATAAATAATTAAATAAATGAAAGGCCATAAAAAAGTGCTTTTTCTTATAATCTGTGTTGTTACTGTTGCAGGTATGTCTGTGACTATGCCTATTACTGCTCTCTGTATTATGGAAACGGGAAGGCAGCCCTCATACACGTGCCACCCGCAACAGAGTCCCTCACAGCAGAGAGTCTGGCAAAGGTCCTCCACAGAATCATCCGTGAGATGCTGGACCAGTGCAGAATCACAGACGCCAGCTGTACAGGCTCCAAAGCCTAATGGAAACAATGTCATGTTAGACCAGTACAAGTAAATAAAACGTGCTGTGAGAAATATATTGCACTGATGAGGGTCTCCTTGCAGGTAGAGCCAAAGCTGAACAGATGTTATTCAATAGGCGTGCTAGCTATGCACAAAAGACAGGTGCTAGTAAACCTCTCTAAATGAATGGTTCTGGTGGTCCAGAGTAAGAAACCTAGCTCATATGGCTTCTGAAGAATACCACCTGCATGGCGTCATATTTACGGATAATTGCTGGGGAAAAGCACTTGCTCCGCTCAGTCTGGCTAGGGCGCAATCTAATCCTAGGTATCTGTACCTTCCTTGGTTACCAATCCATTGATGTGGTTATGTGGATATACCAGGGCGAACCTTGAGTGATCACACTCTAGGGTGCCGAATTCCTGGGGTTTGAGGAGGTGGCACATTTACAAAAGATCCAGGGTGCGTTCCTGAAGCGCATCCTTCCTCTCCTCCGCCGCAGCCTTCTTAGTCCGCAATGAGAGTAATCCAGCAAATGCATTAGATGCGCTGAGCAATCCTTGCACACTATTCATTGACTGAGCAGGTCCTGACAGATATCTTGGCTTAGGATCAAGCCCTTGCAATTCTGCTGACTCATCATATTCCACATGTCTGATTTAGCTAACTTCCAGCAGGTCAAAGCTTGATGCTTCGGAATAGTAAATATGATTTTCTCAATGTGGGCCCTTTTATGTGGACCCGGGAGAGACAATGCTTCGCTTAGTTTTGTCCTAAACATGTTCTTCTTAGAAAGACAATTCTTATACCCATCCTAGAACCTTCATGCTTTTGAGCACGTAGACCTGCTTTGTTTTATCTTAAGTCGGCCACTGATTCACCAGTGTCCTGGGCAGTACCTAAAGGAGGCATTACGAACAATCAAAACATGTGGTAGAGAGGTTATGCAGATCAAGAGGCTGCCCTTAAACATTCAAAAAAATAACGGCTGCAATTGGGAGGATAGCTCAGGGGCAACGCGCTCCGTCTTGGAAGCAAGACGACACGGAGCAACACAGGTTTGATCCCCGGGTTCGCGCTTAGAAACCTCTGGGTGCAAACAATACATGTATTACCCAGGTATTGCTATTATTATCATCTAAGACTGTTGCGTGTATACCCAGACTGTTATTCTGGAAGATGGATTCTTTCAAAATTCTAATAAAAAGAGGATGATAAAAGAATTAGAAAATGTGTGGGCCACAATAGCATTGTCTTTACTCATCTACTGTTTAGGATAGTCTTTTAGCCTGGAGAATAGTCCCGAATAATCAGCCGCAGCGCATTTTAATGCTGCTTTCGTGCTCTACTAATGACCGCAGGTCGTACTAGTAGTGTCCCCTACCCTACTGTATGATGAAGGCCCAAACAGGCAATAGGAGGGGCATCAATAATTGAGAAATGTGCTCGTTGTGACTCTATTGCTTATAATGAATCGTTGTTTATCAGGTATTGTAGTTTAGAGATTATTTGGTAAACTTGCAGCTGCGTCATTATTGCTGCATTTATGACACTAAAATAATAGTAGGATCTTTGTGTGATGTCATTTATAGTGTTTGATGATGATAACCTTTCTTGTGCCCAAATAAAGAAATGGCGATGATGGTAGTGCACAGTGCGCCTCCGTCCACTAGTGCCAAGGTAAATGTTTACAAGTTTTCACTGTCATCTGAAATGTCCCCTGATACTAAGCAGTGGAGCAACTCGACGTTCAAAGAGCTTGTGTTTTCTGGTCGCACAATGGAGAGTCAGTAGCCACTACAGTGTAGTGTCATCAAGGTGGCCTAGTATGGAAGAAACAAGCAAGGGAACAGTTATCCAACAAGTAGGACATCCATTCATCTTCCAGCCAGGTGTTCACTGACACAGAACACGTGATCACATCAACTCAAGGTTCCATTCAGCAGAATACTCATGACATCAGACTTCCATCACACTCACCTCACTGGCGTAACAGGGGCCCCCGCACACCCCACATGTTCTGGAACGGGCCCCCACTTGGAGTAAAAAAAAAAATCTTTTTTTTTTCATTTTCTTTTTGAATTCACTCTGCATTTCTAAAGAAATGATTTATGTAACAGAAATCATTTCTTTATGAAGGCAGAGTGAATACAAAAAGCCTGGTGGCTACCCCCACCCCATGACATGAAGACCTAGGCTGGAGGCCTCCATGTCATTGGGTGGGGGAACCCTATGACTTCAAAAATAAAAAAAAGTCACTCTGCCTTCATAAAGACATTATTTCCGTTATGGTTCAGTCCTTAACGGAAATAATTTGTTTAGGAAGTCAGAGTGACTTCAAAAAGAAACAATGGGCTTTATTACGAGCATGGCAGTAGCCGTGCCTGTATGGCAGGCACGGCTACCGCCATGCTTGCTACCGGCACCGCCTCCCGCGATTGGGCAATACCGGCCCATTACGAGATGAATTAGCCGATAATTGCCCATTCCCGGGTGGCGGTATTTCCAGGCTCCCGATCCTCATTCTGCCCAACATGGTTGCGCGGGCACCGTTGATAACGGTGCCGGCGCAATTATGAGTTATGCTTGCGGGTGCCGCACCGCCCGCCAGTTAAGACCTGGCGGGATGTCGGGAACCCGCAAACAGAACTCGTAATGCGGCGGGATGGTATGAACAGTGCCGGTGCCTTACCGATACCATTCATACCGTCACCGCCAGGTTCCTAATGAGGCCCAATGTATTTTTGAAGTATTATGGCTCCCCTCAACCCATGGCTTGTCCGGGTGTAAGTGTATGGTGAAAGAGTGCACACAAATGTATGGGTGGCTGGGTGTGCATGTGTGCGTGTACGGTGAAAGGATGCACAATTAAATGTATGGGTGGCTGCTTGGGTGTGCCTGTATGGTGAAAGTGTCCACACTTAAATGTATAGGTGACTGTCTGTGTGAGGGTATGGTGAAAGGGTGCACACAAATGTATGGGTGGCTGGGTTTGCGTGTATGGTGAAAGGATGCACACTTAATGTATGGGTGGCTGCCTGGGTGTGCCTGTATGGTGAAAGGGTGCACACTTAAATGTATGGGTGGCTGCTGGGTGTGCCTGTATGGTGAAAGAGTGCACTCTTAAATATATGGATGGCTGGGTGTGCGTGTGTAAATATGGTGAATGGTGTGTGTGCTTGTGTTCAGGGGCGCAACAAAACCTACATTTTAGGGGGGCTAACTTTTCAAATGTTGGGAAAGGTGCTAACGTCATGTGTGTTGGGGAGGAGCAAACTTATTTGCGTGGGGGCATTTTAATGAGACTATTCTAGCGCAGCTTCAATGTTACAAGCAGTTAACTCTCTCCTTTATGTCTGAAAACACCCACTTATGGGCTGCTGTGAGAAAGACTGGTCTCCTGTTTCCGCTCTACCCTTTCAATCACTCCCATTCCATGCAGTACTAAACCCACATCACAATTTCAGTTACTTAAAGAATTTGGCATTTGAATGCAGGTACAAACAGTGAAATGCTGTACATTAGTAATTGCTGGCCCGGGCCCTTGTTAACGGCAAAACCCAGGTGCAGTTTAACATCTGTGTCCTTTTCTGTCTGGCAACTGCTCTGTAGGTCAGCCAGGTCAAGTCAACATAGCCCAGGTCAAGTCAACATACCCCACAATTTCAGTGGGGGGGAGTGCTGCAGCCCAGTCAGCACAATGGTGTTGCACCACTACTTGTGTTTAATGCCTTGATTAATTATTGGTAATCTTCATTACACCTAGCCCTATTCTTCCTCATCCCAGTACTTGTGTATGAGGCAGTACTTGTGTATGAGGCACTATACCTCATACACAAGTACTGGGATAAGGTAGAGGTACATGAAGGTAATGCCTGACTTAGCTACCTGTAATCTTCATTACTCCTTGTCCCACTCTTCCTCCAGTACTTACCAGTGAGGCAAGGAGCCTCATACGTAAGCACTGGGACAAGGAAGAGGGACTGAGGTAATTCTGGGCCAATTAGCTGATTTTGGAGGTTATGGTAGGGGATGGGAGGGAGAAGGGATGTGTGAGGGGGGGTTGGGGTTGTGCAATAAATCATAATGGTCGTCCATGTCCATGCTAAGCAGGCATGATATGTGGTATTAGTGGCTAGAGAAGCATTTTGGTGCAGCCAGTCTAGTCATTCCTCAGTTTGGTATGACTTTTTTTTAACTGGGCATTTCTGATAAAGCAGTCCTGCTAAGTGTAATTACCTGGTTAGACTGGCATTTGGGTTCTGCCAGTCTAGCTGTTTCTTACTGCGGCACTGTATATTTTTCTGGGCATCTGTGATAAAATGATATGTTATGATATGAAAAGTCATATATAACGCACCTGTACACAAGTGTTTTTAGGCACGACAAGACAAGAGAAGGAAAACTGAGGGCGGACAAGACAAATTATCTTACTAAACCTTGTGTCATTCAGATCGTGCAAATGCGAGAACGAGAAGTGCAAGGGGAAAGGGAGGGGGGAAGTCAAGGGAGAGGGGAGGGGAAAACAGGGCAGCAATGCTCTGAGTAAGTGCCGCCAGGGCAGCTCCGCTCTGGGTAGTGCAAGGAGAACAAGGGACGGTAGGGTTACAATTACAGCCCCTAACTGCGTGATAGGCCTGGAGGCAGTGCAAGGGTGACTGATCAAGAAAGAGCCTGGACTCAGTGAGACAGAGGGTAGCCAAGCAACCAGTTGGTACAGCGGACAGGTAGGTCAGGTAGTTCAGCAGGGGAGGGAGAGAGAGAAAGCAGAGGAACTTTTTGAGCTGCTTCCGGAACTTCAGGTGGTCCGGCTCAAGTTTGGGAGGGTCAGGGAGGCCATTTCAGAGGGAGGCACCTGCACGAGAGAAGGATCTACCCCCCCACTCTCTGCCTGGAGAAGCATATAACCCTTAGGGCTCTAGAAGGAAGGTATTTTGGAAGATAGCGTTGGATGTAGTGTGGATCCCAGCCCCAGAAAACCTTGTGGACAATGATAATGGTCTTGAACTTGATCCTTGCAGCCACCGAGAGCCAGTGGAGAGATTTCATGGCTGGAGAGATACAGTCCCTGGGCTTGAGGCCAAGGATAAGTCTTGCAGTCCTGTTCTGGATTAGTTGCAGAGGGTGGAGAGTAAAGGAAGGCAGATTGAGAAAGTGGCTGTTGCAGTAGTCCAGCCTAGAGAGAAAACCAGAGCTCTGGAGACAGTGAGCTTCTGGGGGGAAGTGAGAAATGGAACAGCCCCTTTGAGGAGGTGCAGCTGGTAGTGGGACTTCTTGGCGACGTCCGAGGTGTCAGGAGAGAAAGAGAGAGTGGAGTTGAAGATGACACCAGGAATGAGCGAAAGAGGAGAGTAGGCTGAGGGGAGCCTGAAGGAAAGCTGAGTGTCATCCGCAAAACACTGTAAGTTAGAGAAGAAGGTAGAGATCAGATGGGTCAAAGGGGCCAAGTAGAGGTTGAAAAACCAGGGTGAGAGGATAGAGCCCTGGAGAACGCCACATGTAGAGAAAGGTGGCGGAGTGTAAGGGACAAAGTTGGACCTGGGAGGGGCTGCCCAAGAGGAAGGAGGTCAGCCACTCCAGGGCCTCACCCATGATGCCCAGGTTCTCACAGAGTCAATTGATCAGGATGGTGTGGTTGACCGTGTGGAAAGCAGAGAAAAGTTCCAGGATGATGTGGACAGAAGGAATACTGGAATCAAGGTTAGAGTTAAGATCTTCACATGTGTTCAGGAGAGCAGTTTCCATGCCTCTGGCAGCTCTTAAGCCAGACTGATGGTCATGGAGACAACCAACAAATTCAGTGTGGAGAGTAAGCTGGCAATTGGCCAGCTTTTCCAAGAATTTGGGAGAGGGGAAAGTTCCAGTGGCCAAAGAATGATTACAGAAATCGGCCAAGGCTGGATCAAGGGTGTCAATGTGGTCCTGAATGGTTCTGGAGGAGCAGGCGAGTACCTGCTTCGGCGACCCTTCCATAGATGGGACTTGTCTAGAAACCTTGTCAGGTGTTAGAGAGAAAGAGGAGAAAGGAGGAGGAGAGGGAGAGATGGACAAAGGGTGCCGAGAGAGGAAGAGGGAGAGGAAGAGGAGATAGTGGACAGGATGTCCTGAGTTTTAGCGGAGAAGCAAGAGGCCAAAGCCGTACAGAGGGCCTGTTGAGGGAACAGGAGAGGTAGAAACCGTAACAGGATTGGCCAGTTCCTTGCAGATTTTAAAGAGTTTGGCTGTGTTGTTAGAGGACGCAGAGACTCGGGCTCGAATGTGTGCTCTCTTCTTGATGAGTCTTATTGCTTCGACTGACATTTTGGTGCAACCAGTCTAGGTATATCTTAATGTGGCCTGGCATGCTTTACTGTAATGTTATTATGTGTCTACACTGGTCTACATTGTGCAGCCAGATGGACATGTTTTCATTGTGCCATGGCATTTGTAATAGCAAAGCATTAATGTTCATGTGCACTGTTGGTTACTTACATGTTTTGGATTGCTGTTACCCTACACAACAATAGCCAACACTGTGGCTTTTTAGTAAAATTTTCTCAGAAAGTGTGCTGTATATTGCATTAAAACACATATTTATATGTTTCTCCTAGTACAGTGTGTGGCATACCCCTTAAGCAACACATTTTTGTGTATTGCGCATGCGTGGTAATCTAGGGCGGCCCAGAGTGTGGTGCGACTCGTGATTTGTTGCAGAGTTGCGGGGGGGGCCCGACAGCATGGCTTGCAGGGGTGCCCCCAGAGCTGTGTTATGCCACTGACTCACCTTGGTTACATTCAAGTCTCATTACAGCAATGCTACTTTATGTAAGACGTCAATCAACCTTTTGAGCTTTGAGAACCCTGTTGGATATGTGCTTGATTTTAATTGTGTTATATACTTGCCACTTCACTATCATTATCTTTCCCGATAAACATACATGAGCGAGTGGGAAAAAAAATCGGCATAGCTTATTTTGAGCTACTAATTTGCAGACAAGCCCTAAGAGCACACACTAATAGAATTTTTGGTCAGGACTGACAAAATAAAACAGTAAGGGCCTGTTCAAACTTCATGTTCCATCAGGCGGTTTACATGAATGCACATGTTACTCTGTAACTGCCATGTGTCCCAACTACAAGGCAACTGCTGAGAGGTGTCATCAGACCGGCTCAGCAGAGTTACATGTTTGCATTATACTTTTCAACATGGAGAATTTATGAAAGTGTGTCTGATTAGAAGAGCTCACTTTCAGAGGCATAATTACCAGCATCATTTTGGGTTGTGAAAATCAAAAAAAGCTCACGCTCGTCTGCCATCTTAGATGGCATTCTATCACAGCCCCTTAACTATAAAGCCATCTTAGGTTCAGCCAAAGTCCTGCTCTCTTCACCCTTTTTCGTAATGACTACAGGATATCTAAGATAAGGTCAAAGCAGGACTCACACAGCCACTTCAAAAACAGCCTTTTCCAACTCGGCAGTGTTGTAGGGTGGCGGAGAGGAAGTGGGGGGCATCAGGTGCAACCCCTGACAAACTGGCTTGCTCCAAACGTAGTACAGACTTTCTATCCTCTCATCTAACAACTCGGCCAAGCTTTTCAAAATCTGCAAGGAACTGGCCAATCCTGCTGAAGTCTATACCTCTCCTGTTCCCTCCCAGGCCCTCTGCACGGCATTGGCCTCTAATTTCACCACTAAAACTCAGGACATCCTGTCCATCCTCTCTTCCTCTACTTCCTCTTCCTCCTCCTCTACCACTCCTGGCCCGTCTGAGGTTGTCCCATATCTTCCTTTCTCCTCCTTTCCCCTGTTCACCCCTGACAATGTTTCTAGACAAGTCATGAAAGTCTCATGAAAGCAGGTTCACCCCTGCTCACCATCAAGGACCACATTGACACCTTTGCTCCAGCCTTGACCGATTTCTGCAATCACTCCTTTTCCGAGCGAACTCCCCTACCCCCTTCAGCACTCCCTTGTGCACCCCCTTCTAAAGAAGCACTCGGCCGATCCTTCCTCTCCGGCTAACTATCGCCCGATCTCCATCACTCCTTTCCTGCGGAAACTCTTGGAAAAGCTGCCCATCACCCAGCATAATCTACAAACTGAATCTGTTGGTGCCTCCATGACCACCAGTCTGGCTTCAGAGCTACCATAAGCACAGAAACTGCTCTCCTGAACACCTGTGAAGACTTGCTCTCCAATCTTGACTCTAATCTCCCTTCTGTCCTCATTCTACTCCATCTATCCTCTGCTTTTGACACGGTCAACCATGCCATCCTGCTCAATAACCTCCGCGACAACCTTGGTATTACCGATCAGGCCCTGGCCTGGTTGACCTCCTGTCTCACCGACCGATCCTCTCAGGTCCAACTGGGGTCTTTCCTCTCTTTTATCTCTCTCTCTACTTGTGGTGTTCCTTAGGGGTCTGACCCCTCTCCCTGGCTCTTCAACTACTACCTGGCATCTCTTGCCCACCACATCGCTACTTTCTGCTTCAATTTTCAATGTTATGCGGATGACACTCGGCTCTCTTTCAGGTTCCCCTGAGCCACCTTTGCTGCTTCTCTCATACCAGACTGTCATGCCGCAATTCAGCAATGGTGTGCCACTCTGCCTTAATGCCAGTAATACTGAGATCCTCCTCATTGGAACACCTGCTCCCTCCTTTCCCCCCTCTCTCTCTCTCTGGGCTCTCTTCCTGCTCCTTCCTGTGAGGCTAAGAACTTTGGTGTCATCTTCGATTCCACCCTCTCCTTCTCTCCTCTCCGATGTCTCCAACAAGTCAAACTATCGGCTGCACCTCCTCAGAGGTATTCTTCTTTTTCTCACTTTCCCCCAGAAGCTCACTGTCACCAGAGCTCTGGTACTCTCTAGGCTGGACTATTGCAACAACCACTTTCCAATTCTTCCTGCCTCTACTCTTCGACCTTTACAACTTATCCAGAACAGGATGGCAAGACTTGTCCTTGGCCTCAAGCCCATGGATCGGATTTCTCCAGCTCTGAAATCTCTCCCCTGGCTCCCTGTGACTGCAAGGATCAAGTTCACAAGGCTTTCTGGGGCCTGGGTCTGCTCTAACTTTCTCTTCCAAAACATCTTCCTTCTCGAGCTTTCCGCTCATCCACCTCCAACTTTGAGGCTCAGACGCTTCTCCAAGCAGAGAGTTGGGGGCCGATCTAGCTCCTCGGCTGGGGCCTCCCCAAGGGAACAGCCTCCCTGATTCTCTCAAACTTGAGCAGAACCACCTCTGGTTCCAGAAGCAACTCAGGACCTTCCTTTTTGCTTCCGCTTTCTCTCTTCCTCTACCCTGCTGATGCCCCTGACTGCTCTGCGCACTGGTCCCTCGGTCACCCTCTGAACTTGGGCCCAGGCTCCTGCATGTTCATTGTTAGGGAAGAATAAGGTAGACTTCCCTGCACATATCATATAGCCTTGCAATTTCTTTGTAATAAATTAGTGTTCCAATAATCAAGCACACTCAAACTAGTAGACTCAACATATGAGGTAAGTAGAAGGGGCTATAATATGTGGCATGGGATGTTCCAGCCATGGGGGTACAGGGAAGGAGACATCTAGGCTCCCTGCATTCCCACAACACCTCCCACCCGCATGAACGGAACATCCCACTTCACATATTGTAACCCCCTCCTTACCTCATATATTACCCTCAACAGCTGTCACACCACAGCACTCGACTCTGTCGTTCCCTGCTGTTCAGAAAAGCATACAGCGCTTCTCCACTCCATTTCTCCGGTGTTGGAGATTACCATGGAGTTAGACTTCCGATAGCCGCATACTGCCCGCTAACTTCCCACATTTCCCATCAGTCTCGGAACAAGCACATGACTGGTCCCACCAGTTTGCGCTCAGAGCCTCACTATCGTCAAAGAGATTTAAGCGTCCTGAGCTAGCCAAACGCTGCTTCTGTTTAAAGTCGCTTGGCGAACTGAAGCGCTGTCTTCATTTGCTTGTTCCTTTTATTATTTCTATGAACTCCTGTGTACTGAACCACTTTTGTGTACTTGGACTGCTCCTGCTCAAACGTTCTATTACTGCAAACTCCTGTGTACCGAACCTTCCCTTTTGTGTACTCGGACTTCTCCTGCTCAACGTTCTATTACTATGAACTCCTGTGTACCGAACCTTCCCTTTTATGTACTTGGACTGCTCCTGCTCAATGTTCTATTACTTACGACCTCCTGTGTACCGAACCTTCCCTTATGTGCACTCGGACTGCTTCTGATTAACATTCCATTACTTTACAAACTCCCGTGTATGGGACATGGCTTTTGTGTACCTAGACTGCTCCTACTTCATCAGCATTGTGCCTTGGACGACTCTCCTCCAGTGCCTGCTCGGATCTACTTCTGGATCTTACCTTCATGCAGCACAGGACACTCTGCAGATAAGTGCACCTCCTCGTACCTAGTGTGCCCCTTGTACCGCCCGGGTACAGAATTCCCTTACTAATCAACCTCTTTGTTATTTTCTCTTGTTGTTGCCCTTCTACCGGACTCTCTTTCGACAGGGCCAAGATTCCGCTAACGGGTAAGGAAACCCCTGTTGTTGCTTTGTTTTCTAGTGGACCATCTGTACCAGGTTAGCAATATCCTTGTTCTTGTAGGGGGAATCCTTGACACCATCTGCTAGGAAGGAAGGGAATTGTCTGCTAGGAAAAGGGAACTATTGACCCAGGTAGATCTATAACGCTCACCTTGATATATGGTCTGTTGACATCTACCACCTTACTGACCTGTTACTTTTCCTTTTCAGCTGGTTCTGTGACGGTGTGCTCTCCCGCTCTTTTAAGTGATCAGCCCCTTTGTCTGCTTAATTGGTTCAGCAAAGAGTCATATCACAGAAAAGAGTTCCTTCCCTCACAGAGAAGAGGTATGGGTGTTATTTAGCCCAACCCCTGAAATAAAAATCCGATTCCAGGTTCCAAGTCCTGTCTTCTTGCTTCTAGCAGTCATCAACCTGGCGAGTGACAATAGCATGCATAGCGCTCCCTTGCTTTGTGCTAGGTTTGCGCAATATAAAACCCCAATTACAAAATACAAATACTCAGCGAGTATGTTCCTCAGACAACAGTTTCTTAATGCATGTTTAGTTGAAAGTACAAAAACAGTAGTAATCTGTCTACTGTGATGAATCTGATGGTGTCATCACTCCTTTTCCAGCAGTGACCTCTCCCCATGCGGCCGCTGGACTGATCCTGGCCCTGGGGGCGCCTATATGAGGGAGGATCACATGGGTAAGGCAATCCTCAGGGGAGTGATGCAACATCATTGGACGAGACATGGTACACCCCTTTTTCTTTTGAGGATACCCCCCCATGCCCCATAGGCATATTGTCATAACTCCACTCACCTATGAAGGTTACTGAGAATACCATTCCATACTCTGTATACACACCATCAAAAACTGAGTTGCCTTTCAAGACTACTGAGAATACTTTCCCAGACTCTGCATATAAGTAATCAAAAACTGACCAGGCTTTCCCTGAATACTGTAACGAGGAAGCCGAGCTGAGTAATGAAGATCAATGGAAGCCAAGAGCACAAGCCGTGCTCTAGTTGTTGCAAGCGCATGCTTGTTGCCAGGACATTTAAATCGCTGAACCAACTGACAGAGAGACGCTGGCTGGAGAAGTCTTATCCTCTCGGTGCCAACCGAGGGACTGCTGGGCTACTGTGAGGTCCATGGAGCCAACCAGCTCACAGTAGAGGCTTACGAGAGCAGACTGCAGGAGATGGTATGCTGTGTGGACTCCAGAAGAGGAAGAAAGGCTTCCTTGTATACGCAGGTACCGTAAGGCATCCTCCACGCTGCTCGAGCATGGAGAAACCCAGTGCAGGCGAGTGGGAAGTGCAAGGGGCACACAAGCCACTGAGCACAGGTAGCGAACCTGAAGACAGGGAGGGGGACGCAGAAGAGCCACTACAGGCTTGCAGCAGGAGAACCAATGCATGCCATAGAGAACCAGTGAGTCCACCCAAGGGAAGCACGGACACTGGAGCATTTCGGCAACTCTACCAAAGGCAGATGAAAGTAAATGACTCATATGAGAAAGAACAAGAGATTCAAGATTTCTTAAAAAGACATATTGCAAGTTTGCACAGTGTACCTATGAGAAAAGTCCTAGCAGGGGAGTATACCAGGCAGATCTAAGTTGCAAGTATATTCATACGAGAAACGCCCTGGCAGGGGAGTATGCTGGGCAGATTCAAGTGTCAAGAGTATTCATATGAGAAAGCCCTGGCAGGAGATTACACCAGACAAGGTTAATTTGGACAGTGTGGGTTTATAGTAAAAATGTCGAAAACAAAAATGTCGAAAAAAATAATGTTGAAAAAAAAAATGTTAATGTTTTTTTAAACTTTTTTTTTAATGGGGGTTTCCCCCCCAACCCCCTGTTTATTTTTAATAGCTAAACCCAAAAAAAATACAAACAAAAAAAAACACATTCGATTTTTTTTGTCGACATTTTCTTTTTCCACATTTTTGTTTTTGACTTTTTGCAGTCGACATTATAACTGCACACCGACAGTGTGTCCCAGTGAGGTCCTGCTTGCCTCTACCCCTAGGAAGGGTTTCGCATAACAGGGAAAGGCTCCCCCCTGGGGAGAAGTGACTGAATTCCACGATTTGTCACAAACCTTACAACTATATGTCCAATTTGAAAAATAAAAATAGATCTGAATTCCGTGCAACAAGGAGAAAAACAAGCATATAAAAAATATACTTTACAGTGTTTTAATTTCTAATACATTTGCATATTTTAATAACTTATGCATGCAGTCGCAAAAATTAAGGATGTCTTTGGATTCACTATATTCTTGCAAATCGGTATTGTGACGATTCTGAGGATGTCGTCCCTTCTCCCCTAGGAGGATATGTTTTTCATGGGGCCAGGGCGGTGAATCCACAGTACAATAATCCCCCTGGGGTTGGTGCACCGAGGATGGATTACATGGGGGAAGGAAGCCCCCTATAGGATAGGGGACCACTAATCTCAGGAAATGCGGTATGCCCCTGCTTCAGTACCGCCAACCGCTTCTCCAATACCAAGTCCTCCTTTCCCCCATCTAACCAGACCAAAGTTAATGGGCCTCATTACACGGAAGGCGGTGAACCATGGCGCTATTAGCGCCATGGTTCATGCCGGTAAAATACCGGCACCGCCTTGGTGGAAAGGGGAATTACCGCCCCATTCCAAGGTTGCCGGGGTGGTAATTCCCCCTTCCACCATTGCCCTTCCCCATTCCCATTTTTGCCCCATAGGGCTCTATGGGAATGGGGAATGCGATAATTACGGTACCGCAATTTGCGGTACCGTAATTAGCTCCACTGGTCCCTTGCGGGTTGGTTTTTAACGCCTGCAAAAAGCAGGCGTTAAATTCCCCAACCCGCAAAGGGACCTCGTAGTAAGGCGGTAAGGATTTACCGGTACCGGTAAAATACCGGTACCGGTAAACCCTTACCGCCTACCGTGTAATGAGGCCCAATGTCCTTTAATGTCAAGGTAGTCAAACTAATATGCTTGGCAAGACTGAAATACCAACCAAGTATTTTGCATCTAGTTTTAAAAGAAGTACTGAGAAGAAGATGACCGAGAGTCCCAGGATTACCGTGGAGAATGAGCGTGAGCGGTCTAGCTTCTCACAGGATGTAATTGGCTCAAATGAAAGCAACAAACATGCGCAGGAGTTCAAAATGAGCTCAGCTAGGACACAGAGTGAGATCAATCCTCTGTTGATGCACTGCGGAAGCTGTGCACCGGGCGAGCAGACGAGAGCCGAAAGGAAGGCCGTAAACGGTGCCAAAGGAGAATGCGAGCTTGATCCAAGCTGGAAGAACCACTCGCACCGAAGTCCGAGATGAACCTCTGGAAGCCCCAGGCCCGGCAAAGTGCCTGTGAGGAAGGGCGCACAGCCTGGCAGAGTCAGATGTCTGCAGATCCGCTGCAAACCCCACCACTTACCCGAATGCTGCCGGAGACTCGAGAAGCAACACAGCTGCTTGGGGAACACCGACACCTACAACAATGGAGATAACAGGTACACAGGTTGCCCAAGAGGCGTTGGAGGTCTGGTGAAAAAAGGGGTTGAAAAGAGACTGTAACGCTCACCTGATTCCCGTAGAGGCGCCGGTCTTGACTGGGCGTATACCGTATCTTCAAAGGTGATGTGTAACACACGGCTGGCTCTTTGGGCTGGACCTCTGTGCACTGTATGTCTGACTCGAAGGGTAAGATGTCTGCAGATAGAAAATATGGGATTAAGGAACTGGGTTATTGAATGTCTCTCTCTTCTTCCCTTTCTCTTCTCCTGTAGAACCCCCAAAGGTTAACGCTCTCACCTTAGGTAAGTGAACGCTGTGCTCTCCATCTGCCTCGGGGCAGGGTGCTGTAACCAGTTTCTTCACTGGATAAGGGGAGCAGGCCTCTTGACTTCAGAGGACTGCTGTCCGTCGTTTACTGCACGAACGGTAAGTTTCGAGTAATTCTAATGTCTTTAAAGTCTTTAGTAATGATGTCTCTTGTTTTGCAGGGTTCCGGCGATGGCGGATGACGGGCTGAAGTGAGTTGAAGATGGAGCCCGTGTGATGAATAGAAGCGCCTGGAAGCACGTAAGTAAGCGCTTGTTGCCTGCTTCACGATGCGCTCTAACTGTCTTTTTATTTTGCAGGTACAAGTTCGGAGTGGCTGCAGGGTGCCGGAATACCCACTGGGTTAGATGTGGAAAGGAGTAATGGCACGTGAGTATTAAAGTTCCCCAATGTCTTTAAACGCACCTTGTTTTGTCTTTCAGATGCGGGATGCAGCGCCGAAGGCCTCCCGAGCGTGCGAAGAGTTGGTAAGCTTTTGTCTTTCAGATGCCGGAATGCAGTGTGAAGACCTCCGGAGCGCACGAAGAGTAGGTAAGCCTTTGTCTTTCAGATGCCGGAATGCAGCGCGAGGCGTTGGTGACAGCCGATGGACCAGGTAAGTGAAGAGCTGTCACTGAAGACCGTAATGCTAACCTGTTCTTTCTTGTCTTTATAGGTGTTGCTGAAGACTGGATTCAGGATGGTAAGCCTTTTTCCTTCGGCCCAGGATCAGATGCAGAAGACACGATGAGCGTTCTGCTGCAGAGGATGCAGAATAACGCAAAGCAAGATTCATCCATCGGGTGTGGTTTAAATAGCCTCCTGTAGTGCTTAGGTGTCTCCTTCCACAGCCATGCCTAAGAAAAGAGTTCCTGCTTTCCAGAAGAGTTCCAGTGTTCTGAATCTAGGGAGTGGCTCCTGCCTCACCCAACAGGAAAAGTAGTTCCAAACAGAAGAGGATCAGAGGCTCAACTGGCAGGCAAGTAAGCAGCATGGTCTGCTGCAGGTAAGTCCACCCAAGCATTATGAGCCCGGCGCTTCCAGCGCTGGGACTGGGCATATTTATGAGCCTGGTGCCACTGGCGCCAGGACTGGGTCCAAAAGGTCCCAATTGGGACTGGTTGGCACTCGGAACCTGGGTTATGGATCTGCTTCCAAGGGAGTTGGGAAAACCCTGACCTTTTGGAAGCAGAGATCATGACAGTACCCCCCCTCAAGGCCCCTCCCAAACCGGGCTTCTCCGGGGGTTTTGGCTTGTCAGGAAATGTTCGGTGAAATCTTTTCATTAGGCGAGGAGCGTGGACATATTCAGCAGGTTCCCAGGATCTCTCTTGGGGGCCGTAGCCTTTCCAGTCAATTAGGTAAAATAGTTTAGATTTGGAGATCTTGGAGTCCAGAATGCTTTTGACTTCAAACTCGAGTTCTCCATCAACTAGGATAGGTTTTGGAGATTTAGTTAGTCGGGTTTGAGGTTGCACGGGTTTTAATAGAGAGACGTGGAAGACCGGATGTATCTTCATGTGCGGGGGCAAGTCCAACTTGACCGCTACTGGGTTTACTATGGTAGTGATGGAATAGGGACCAAGGTATCTTGGGTTGAATGTGCGTGGCCCTTTTAGAGGTAGATATTTGGTGGATAACCAGACTTGATCCCCTACTTGATATTGAGGGGCTTCCTTCCGATGTTGATCTGCTCCTTTCTTGTATTGTTCTTTAGCCCTTTGAAGGTGAGAAACAGCTTCCTTAAAGGCTTGGGTGATTGTAGAATGCAGGTAGTCTACTGCTGGTGTTTCAAGATCTTGGAGGGGATCCAACTCCGAGGTTCGAGGGTGACTGCCGTACAAAAGAAAAAGCAGGGTTTTCCCAGTTCCCGAATGGACAGAGTTATTGTAGGCATATTCGGCTATCCAAAGGATGTCTTTCCAAGTTTTTTCAGTTTGTTGCAGCATGCAGCGTAAATACTGTTCCAGAGTTTGATTGGTCCTCTCGGTTTGTCCGTCGGTCTGAGGGTGGTGACTGGTCGATAGTCTCACATCAATTTGAGCCGACCGACAGCAACTTCGCCAAAAATGAGAAATAAATTGACTACCTCGATCCGAAATTAGAACCGAAGGAAAACCGTGCAGTCGGACGATGTTTTCGAGAAATTCTCGGGCCAGAGTTGCTGCTGTTGGCAAGCCTTTGAGCGGAATGAAATGCGCCATCTTGGAGAATAAGTCCACGATTACTAGAATCGTATTGTATCCGGAGCATGGAGGTAGATCGGTGATGAAGTCCATAGAAAGCGTATGCCAAGGGCGAGGTGGGATGTCAATAGGGCGTAAGAGGCCTGCTGGTCTTTCCTTTTGACTCTTGTTTTGGGCGCATACTCCACAGGACATTATAAAGTCTCTGATATCTTTTTTCCAAGACGGCCACCAGAAGTAGCGCTTGATCTTTTCTGAGGTCTTGGCCATACCGGGATGTCCTTCCATTAAAGAATCGTGATAACAAGAGATTACTTTTTTCTGTAAATCTGTGCTGGGTAGGTATAATCGTTCTTGGAAATACAATAAGTTGTCCTTTACTGCAAAGTCCTTTCCCTGCAGATGCCAATTCTGTATGTCTGCTGGAGTTACAAGTTGCCTGGCTTTATCCTTAACTTCCTCTATGGATTCTGTGGCGATTACACCCAGAATTCTTTGTTCGGGAATGATTGGTACAGGTTTAGGGTTGATCAAGTGTTCTTCCACTCCCATCCGAGAAAGGGCATCAGCTTTACCGTTCTTTGTACCAGGTCGATAGGTAATTATGAAGTCAAACTCGGCAAAGAATAATGCCCAACGGAGTTGTCTAGAGGATTGGGCTTTTGCGGTTTTCAAATATTGCAGGTTTCGGTGATCCGTAATCACAGTAATGGTGTGTCGGGCCCCCAGCAGATAATGCCGCCAAGCCTTAAAGGCAGACTTGATAGCCAGAAGTTCCCTGTCAGTAATCGTGTAATTGATTTCAGGAGGCGAGAATTTGTGGGACCAAAATGCCACGGGATGCAACTGATTGGTTACCGGGTCCTTTTGTGATAGAACTGCCCCCATGGCAAGGCTTGAAGCATCAGTTTCCACGATGTAGGGAAGTTCGGGGCGAGGGTGTTTTAAGATTGGTGCAGAGATAAATTTAGTCTTCAAATCCTGGAAAGCTTGTTCCGCCTCGGTAGACCATTCAAAACGTTTGTTTTTCTTTAACAAGGCAGTGATGGGCTGGACTATTCGAGAGAATTCGGGGATAAACCTGCGGTAAAAGTTAGCGAAGCCTAACATGCTTTGCACACCTTTTACGGAGGATGGTGATGGCCATTTGAGAACTGCATCGACCTTCTTTGAATCCATACGCACTTCGCCAGGTGATAATATGAATCCCAAGAATTCAACTTCAGTCACGTTGAAAACACATTTTTCCAACTTAGCGAAAAGTTTGTGTTGACGCAATCTTTCGAGGACCATTTTCACGTGTTTCCGATGTTCAGATTCCGATGAAGAATAAACGAGGATGTCGTCAATGTAAACAACAACACACACATCTATGAGCTCTCTGAGGACATCGTTCATAAAATATTGAAAGGCGGCCGGGGCATTGCAAAGTCCGAAGGGCATGACCTGATATTCAAATAGCCCATACTTGGTGCGGAAGGCCGTCTTCCATTCATCGCCCTCTTTTACTCGTACCAAGTGGTAAGCTCCTCTAAGATCCAGCTTTGTATATATGCATGCTTTTCTGACTTGGTCCAGTAGTTCAGGGATCAAAGGTAACGGATATCTATTCTTAACGGTGATCTGGTTCAGGGAGCGATAATCTATACAAGTTCTAAGGTCTCCTTCCTTTTTTGGAACGAAGAACAAAGCTGAAGAAGCAGGGGACTTGGAAGGACGAATAAACCCATTTGCCAAGTATTGATCCAGGTATTGTCGAAGGTGAAGGTTCTCAGGCTCGGTGAGGGCATAAATTCTACTACAAGGAGGAGTAGATCCAGGTATCAGGTCTATCTGGCAGTCATAAGACCTATGAGGAGGTAGAGAGTTAGCCTGATCCTTCCGGAAAACATCTTGGTATTCTAGGTATTCGGGAGGTAACTGGGGAGCCTCCGAAGAAATTGCTGCCAGTGCAACACCAGGTGGAGGGTGACAAGTAGAGACACATTCTGGAAACTGGACCGTTCTTGCTCGCCAATCGATCAGAGGATTGTGTTTCTCTAACCAAGGTATTCCTAGAATAATCTGAAACTGAGGGGCCTTGATCACATCGAACACGATCTTCTCCTGGTGTCCATCTTGACTTACTAGCGTCACCTCTTGAGTGGTATGCGTTACTGGCCCGGAGGCTATCTCCGTACCATCCACCGTAGTAATGATGTCCTTTACAGCCTTGGGACAAAGAGTTAGATTCATCCTCAAAACCATTTCATGATCCACATAATTGCAGATGGCACCGCTGTCGACGTAAGCTTCAATTGCATGTAATCGATCCGGATTATCAGGGCTAATGAGGACCATAGGTATCACGAAATGCGAGGTCACGGAACTGGTTTTCACGCTCGGCAAGAGGACCTCTATTCTTGTCGGGCGAGGTCGTTTCCCTGCTCAGAGTTTGTAACTTTGGTAACTGCCGCTCCTACTGCCTTCTTGGCAGGTTTCACCGGACAGTCTCGAAGAAAGTGCCCTGAGTTTCCGCAATAGAGGCATAATTGCAACCGTTTTCTCCTTTCCCGCTCCTTTTGTGTTAGAGGACCTTTCAGACCCCCTATTTGCATGGGTTCCCCGGAGTCTACTCCTTTGGAAGGAGTTGGCGGTTTGGAAAATACTCGAGCATCAAACTTGGAACGATCGGCCTTCCTGTTCTGCAGTCTGTGATCTATTTGAACGACTAAGTCTATATAGTCCGAACAATCTTGTGGGGGATTCACTACTTGGGCTAACACATCTTTGAGCTCTCCACGTAGACCTCTATAAAACAGCGTAATCCTTTTGTCCTCAGGCCATTGAGTTTCCACTATCAGTCTGTTGAAAGACGCAATATAAGCCAAAAGGTCTTGATTACCTTGTCGCAACGAAAGAAGCTCATTGTCCAAGGCCTGCCCCTGTGAATGTCTTGCGAACAGTTTTTCCATACTGAGCTGAAAAGCTTGAAAATCATGGAGGACCGGATCATCTTGATTTACTAGAGGGATAGACCAGTCTGCCGCATTGCCACTAAGGTACGAAAGCACGAAAGCTACTTTAGCTTGATCAGTTGGAAAGGCTGCTGGCCGGCATAAGAAATGCAACCGGCACTGATTGATAAATACTGCAAACCTCTTTGGGTCACCAGAAAATCGTTCGGTCGGAGCCAGAGGTACATTCCCAGGTAGGTTGATCTGCACTGGATTCATAGAGGATGTAGAAGGAAGATTTCCCCCAGATGCGGGTAACGGGGTCTGTCCGGCTTGTGACTGTAGCAATTGTCTAGCGAGATCATCTGTTCGCTCCTTGGAAATAATCAGTTCCCTTCTTAGAGCGTTCGTTTCCTGACGGGCTGCATGCACTTCTGCCCTTAGTTCCCCAAGTAACTGGGCTAGCTGGTCGGTATCCGAGGTTTCCATAGCGCCTGGACGTGAGTTTTGTGGTAGGCTTTGCGTTCTGTAACGCTCACCTGATTCCCGTAGAGGCGCCGGTCTTGACTGGGCGTATACCGTATCTTCAAAGGTGATGTGTAACACACGGCTGGCTCTTTGGGCTGGACCTCTGTGCACTGTATGTCTGACTCGAAGGGTAAGATGTCTGCAGATAGAAAATATGGGATTAAGGAACTGGGTTATTGAATGTCTCTCTCTTCTTCCCTTTCTCTTCTCCTGTAGAACCCCCAAAGGTTAACGCTCTCACCTTAGGTAAGTGAACGCTGTGCTCTCCATCTGCCTCGGGGCAGGGTGCTGTAACCAGTTTCTTCACTGGATAAGGGGAGCAGGCCTCTTGACTTCAGAGGACTGCTGTCCGTCGTTTACTGCACGAATGGTAAGTTTCGAGTAATTCTAATGTCTTTAAAGTCTTTAGTAATGATGTCTCTTGTTTTGCAGGGTTCCGGCGATGGCGGATGACGGGCTGAAGTGAGTTGAAGATGGAGCCCGTGTGATGAATAGAAGCGCCTGGAAGCACGTAAGTAAGCGCTTGTTGCCTGCTTCACGATGCGCTCTAACTGTCTTTTTATTTTGCAGGTACAAGTTCGGAGTGGCTGCAGGGTGCCGGAATACCCACTGGGTTAGATGTGGAAAGGAGTAATGGCACGTGAGTATTAAAGTTCCCCAATGTCTTTAAACGCACCTTGTTTTGTCTTTCAGATGCGGGATGCAGCGCCGAAGGCCTCCGGAGCGTGCGAAGAGTTGGTAAGCTTTTGTCTTTCAGATGCCGGAATGCAGTGTGAAGACCTCCGGAGCGCACGAAGAGTAGGTAAGCCTTTGTCTTTCAGATGCCGGAATGCAGCGCGAGGCGTTGGTGACAGCCGATGGACCAGGTAAGTGAAGAGCTGTCACTGAAGACCGTAATGCTAACCTGTTCTTTCTTGTCTTTATAGGTGTTGCTGAAGACTGGATTCAGGATGGTAAGCCTTTTTCCTTCGGCCCAGGATCAGATGCAGAAGACACGATGAGCGTTCTGCTGCAGAGGATGCAGAATAACGCAAAGCAAGATTCATCCATCGGGTGTGGTTTAAATAGCCTCCTGTAGTGCTTAGGTGTCTCCTTCCACAGCCACGCCTAAGAAAAGAGTTCCTGCTTTCCAGAAGAGTTCCAGTGTTCTGAATCTAGGGAGTGGCTCCTGCCTCACCCAACAGGAAAAGTAGTTCCAAACAGAAGAGGATCAGAGGCTCAACTGGCAGGCAAGTAAGCAGCATGGTCTGCTGCAGGTAAGTCCACCCAAGCATTATGAGCCCGGCGCTTCCAGCGCTGGGACTGGGCATATTTATGAGCCTGGTGCCACTGGCGCCAGGACTGGGTCCAAAAGGTCCCAATTGGGACTGGTTGGCACTCGGAACCTGGGTTATGGATCTGCTTCCAAGGGAGTTGGGAAAACCCTGACCTTTTGGAAGCAGAGATCATGACAGAGACACTGGAGTAAGAGGGTCTGGGACCTGCACCCATACACAAGTCAAAATGTAAGCTGGTCTGGGACCCTGAGAAATAAGAGGTCTGGGACCCTGAAGAGACATTGAGAGTTTCGGACCTGCACCCATATGGAAGTGAAAGTATAAGAGGGTCTGGGAGCCCGAGAATAACGAAGAGAAAGGAATCATGTTTGGCAGTAGAGTGAACCAAACAAATACAACAACGAAGTGTGAGTCTGGGATCCGCTCCCATATGAGAACTCAAGAATAAGAGGGTCATGGACCCTGATTTAAAAAGGAGTAAACAAGGGAAAGTTGTATGCTTGGCAAGTGAGTACACCAAGCATATAGAACTGTACATTGCGAGTCTGGGACCTGCGCCAATGGGAAAGGCAGAGGCCTAAAGTAACGAGGAACAAGAGGGTCTGGGACCCTGTAAGAGAAAGATAGACAGTCCATAAGAGGACAACGGCTTGGCAGGAAAGTAAACCAAGTGTGAGAAACCTGACAGTATTCTCCTACCTACTCCCCTGTGATCTTCCATTGAGGTGGCCAGAGAGGGGCCTTCGCTTATGGATCCCGACCCTGGGTGAGGAAAAGCGAGGTAGTATCACCTCAGTGGAGGGTAACTGGGGATTGGGAGGAGAAACCCAAGGGCTAGACATGGCATTCCCCCTTTCCCAATTATAGCCCAAACTCACTCTCACTCCACCTTAATGGGGTATTTCCAATCACACTCCATCTCCACCTCCCCATTTCCAATAAGTACAGTGACAAAGAAGAGGCAATCAGGGCAATGAGGATTACCCATAGAAACAACATTGGAATACAAAGTGAGGCCTACCATGTAACACGAGTAGAGTGTTCCACTGATAGTCAGGCATGGTCAGGCAATCAACCCAAACCGGTTACACCTGATTCCACTTGACAATCACTTCACGTATAAAAGGAGTGATTCTGCTAAGAAGTACGAGTGAGCTGGGATTGCTGGTTGGAATGTGAAGGTAACAACCTGAGAAGCCTGAGAGGACCGGTGGAGAACGGGACACTGAGACGCTGGTCCGGTGTACCAGAAGGGTTGCAGCATGGTGAAGTAGCTGTGTCTCTGTGAAGCCCGAGGAAGGCGAGGTGCTGCATATTGGCCGCCTCCAGGCCAGTGCTCGTTCCCCTGGGACATGTGTCGGTCCCAGGGGAGTATGAGGGGCAGGTGGTGAAAACCTGCCCTAACGCCCGTACCCAGGGAGCTGCTCGCCGCCGCCGCGCTGTTTGGGTGAGTTTCGCTAGGTGAATACGAGGAATCAAGGCACGTGAGGATGGCTGGAGCGGGAGCGGCTTGAAAGCAGAAAGTAAAGTGGTAAGCGGAAAGGAAAAGAAAGCAAGGAAAAATTCAGAGTGTGCAAGGGGCATGAAGCGAAAGATAGTAAAGTGAGGGTGCAAGCAACTCGAAGCAGGAAAGAAGGGTGCGAGCGACCCAACAGATTGAGAAAGTGAATTTACAAAGTGAGAGAAAATAAAGTAAAGGGTGCGCAAAACCCAAAAGCAGGAAAAGGGGGTACAAAAGACCCACAGGTTGAAAAGGGAAAGTGCTAGAGGGACGATACAAAAAAAGGAAGGTGTAAGGGTGCACGACCAAAGAGCAGAATGTGGCAAGGGCACAATAAAGCCAAGAGGAGTGTGCAAGAGGGACAGCAAAGAAGAGAGAAGGGTGCAGATGTGCACCATAGAAGGAAAGGAAGGTGAAAGCAGGTGAAAGAGAAATAAGGTCTGAGTGGAAAAAAGCATGAGGGAAAGATGCCCAAAAGGAAGAAACAGAGTACAAAGAAAGGGGTCAGGAGTCAGAATGGTTGTGCAGGGGAGGAGCCAAAGCCCAGCGCTTTCAAAAGTCTCTGCCACTATCCCATGGAAAGAACTGTGTGTTAAAACGGTGCATCTTGACAAGGTGAACTTTTGTGTGAAACCTGAGGGGCCTAGGCTTGGGGAAGGGAACCCTGAGTGGCCCACCCGAGACATTGTTGAACATTGTAAAGAGAGGCCTAAACCTTGGGGAAGGGAACCCTGAGAGGCCTAACAGGAACTGTGTCTTTTTGTTTGGAACTGATGGATCGAAACTTGGGGAAGGGATCCCCAAGAGACCCAAAAACATTGTGAACTCTATTGACTTACGACAAGAGCCCTACATTGAAGGTTCCAAGGGCAACCCTTTCGAGCTGAACTATTTTGAACTGGCAGAACTACAGCTACTGGTAAGACTACCTGAAACCAGCTGTGGGTTCATTTCCTTTTTAATCACCATTTTTCTTTAAGAAGATCCCTGAACACATTTTGTCTAAGTGAGGGCAAGCATAGGTTTAGACACAGACATATTATTGGACTTACAGACATTGACGGCTCTTAGAACCATCAGTTGAGAGAACCACCCCTTTAGAGTTAGGGCCAGTTAGGCATTCCACCAAACCAACCAAGTTTATAAATAAAGGTTTTCAAATTGTTACCTTTGAGTCTGTGTTTCTTTTGATACCATGCCTGTCGCACACAAGTCATTTAGATGCTTGTGACTCTGGGACCCGCACCCTCTAAGACGTTGAGAACAAGCGGGTCAAGAACCCTGGAAGTGAAAAGGACATAATTCTATGCCTGGTAGAGAAGTGTGCCAAGTTGGTGGGGTAAAAGAACTGTGAATCTGAGAAGCATAGCCTTGTGAATTGCCCAGTGACATTCACCTGAAAGGATACAGGGCTCAGAAGTCCAAAACGAGGGAAAGTAGAATACGAAGTCGAGGGGGAAAGGAGCTCAACCCAAGCCTTGGAATCATATATTTTTTAACTTCCCCAGTTTTGATTACCGATAGACTGGGAACTTTTCTGTTGGTTGGAACCACCACAAACACTTTACTTTGGGAAGAGATCATCCTTGCACAGTTGGCTTAAGTTATTAGTGTTAGGGACAGACGTAGGTTTTTGAGCCACGACAGTGACAGACTTTTTGGTTTTTCACTAGTTTTCTTTGAGGCATGGAAACCCCTCTTAGCTTTAGGGGTAGAGAGGCCTTTTTAATTATTCCAGTTCAATTTTGATTTTACATTCTTAAAGGGAGGGCTACCTCAGAGTTAGCATATGCCCTTATGTCATGAAATTCAGTGGGACTATCAAAGCAAACAAGTTGATCCTAGTGGATGTAAGTGACGTAAACAACACAGGCTCTGTCCAATCCAAAACTACTGCATCAAACAATGCTGCATTTGGGAAGTTTGCTGGTATTTCAACTCAAACACATAGGAAGAAGGACGTTTTTTGGGAAAGCAGAAAAGGAAAAGGGCCTGTTGGACAGGACAATATCAGATTAGGGTTCCACCTGGAAGTAGCTGATGGAAAATATCCTTAATAAGGCCTTTTACAAAATGGAACTGAAATCAGAGGACTTTCTCAAAACAGAACCAGATTTCCTTTGAGGAAATCTAGGAGCCGGTGGACCAAGTGAAGGGAAGTGCCTATCTGATGATGATGCCGGAAACAGGTTTATTTTGCTCATGTCCCGGGACTTTGAAAGACAAACCAGAAGTGAGTACAATAATTCTGGATTGTTTAGACAAATGGATCAAGACTGAACTAATCCAGGTAGCATCTAAAAGTGTTTTTGGGGAACCCTGTTTATAAGCTAAGTGACTGAAAGTTGCTATGGGCCTTTAAATACATTTTTGTCGATTGCTTTTTAAAATAGATTGGCCTAGAATCTATAATTGCACAAGGTATATTTGTCTCCGACAGCGTGTTTTCACCAGAGCAAATTACATTTGGGCTTGCGAGTGTAGAGTACAGCGTATCTCACAGATTTCAACGGATTTATAAACTTCTTGACCTGTAAAAAACATAGTTTACATCAGAAAACATAAAATAGAGGTTTCTCCTCATTAAAGTGGAATAGGTAAGGTGGTTGATTTTTTCCCTTCAGTAACAAGAAAATAATATCAATTTAAAAAAAACAAAATGTTTCCAAGTAACTTTGTGCAGAAATAAAAGGATTCTGCCTTAAGTCGATTTCTTAGGCAATTAACATTAATTTGTTGATTCCACTTCCATTACAATTTTATAATCTCTTGCTTGCTCTTGCTCTTTAATACATTAAGGAGTTTTTCCTCTCCAAAATAAAAGCTTCTCCCTGGTAGTAGCATTTGTGTCCATCACGTTTTATTCTCCTTTTAGGCTAGGGGTGTATCCCCAGGCCGTAGCGGGTAACTGGACGCACCTACTTGCACGCACGCTAAGATTGTAGCGTTTTTATTTGTTTTACATTTATTTATTTCATCTAAGTTCATTTCTGTTTACTTACCTTATTTTTCTTGTAAGCCAGGGTGCACTGGCTGCATTGGCTGAGGGTGCCTGGACTCGGAATATACTGAGGCTCTTGCTCGGTCACTGCTAGTCTTTCTATTCTTTTCATACTTTCAGTCATCCCGCTACTGGGGGCAGTCTGTTCTCACTGACTATTGTTAGTGGGACAGGATTGGCCATTGTGGAGCTAAGAACCTCTCACTTATACTTGCCAGTGGATTGACAAGGTACTGCTTTAGCCTCTGTGTTCCATTCTTTACTTTATTTTACTGTTTTATTAGTATTGGTGTTCCATCATGTTATTCTCACCTTTTAGTCTCTGGGTGTAACCCCGGGCCATGGCGGGTGACTGCACGCTGCCTACTTGCACGCATGCTATGATTTTAGCTTTTTTATTTCTTTTATATTTTATTTGTTTCATCTAAGTTCATTTTTCTGTTTGCTTACCTTATTTTTCTTGTAAGCCAGGCTGCATTGGCTGCATTGGCTGAAGTTGCCTGGACTCGGAGCACACCGAAGCTCGTGCTGAGTCACTGCTAGTCTTTCTATTCTTTTCATACTCGCAATCATGCTGCTATTGTTAGTGCGACAGGATTGGCCTCGGTAATACCATGTGCCCATTTATTAATGAGCTTGGACGTAGACAGCACAGCGGTCGTGCGCAGCATGGAAGAGCCCGTCGTGCCGAAGTTGCGCCTAAATTAAGCCCGTCTGGGATCGTCTGGGCCCATCCAGGCTACGGACAGCTCAGTCGGTCCTGACTTCTGCGGCACTCCAATTCTTTCTTGTGCATCTTTGGTGGCCTTGGCCCCTCCAGGCATGGCTTTCCCGCTGGTATCTAGTCCCTTGGACACTGCTGCTGCAGCCAAGGAAAACATGGGGAAGCCTGTGTTCCATGCTTGCCTGCTGAACACAAGCTCACTGATCATGTGAATCACCTAGACGTGGCTATCAGTCAGTTTGTCTCCTACACCTGTGGAGGCATTTCCAGATGGGTATAGTATTCTCTATCGTGACCTTCATTGCTCCCCACCCCGGTAAAGGGATAGCAATCCTGTTGAAATCCTTGCTAAAGCTTTCTGTAGTCCCCCTGGTGCACAGTCTGAATGTGGAAGCCTTGTTAGTGCCCCTGACTGCTAATGCCTCTTATTCCACCTACTTTCATATTGTCTACAGGCCACCTGGCCCTTATGCTGCTTTTCTCACTCCTTTTGTGGAATTGGCAGCGTCGCTGAAATTGCGTTTCATGAATTTAGTAATGTTGGGCGATTTTAACATCAGGTACAATGTCCAGCAAGCTCCTACATTGGCTAACTTCTTTGTAGTTCTGAATAACCTCAGTCTTCATCAGTTTGTGCATGAAGCTACCCACCTGTTGGGTGGCATCCTTGATCTTATTTTTTCCACAGTCTCGTCTATTTTGGTTTCCCCAGTTTAGCAAGTACTGTGGTCAGACCACTATTTAATATCATTCAAGGTGGACTGTATGTGTTCTCCCACGAATCCTACCCCCGCTACTGTACTTAAACGCAATTGGCATTCAGCCGACCTTGCCCATATGGGTTCTTTTGTCCATGATAAATGTAAAACTGCCACGCTAGTGGATCTCTCTTTTCTTTCGCAGACGCTGCAGGAAGCAACTTATTTGGTAGCCCTACTTAAGCCAACCTGTTCTCGGAATATTCCTTCTGCACCCTGATTCTCTGATGAACTTCGAGCAGTGCATCCGGAAGCGAGGCAGGCAGAACAAACGTGGCACCGCTCTTACTGTCCCAAGAAGAAACAAGCTTTTCAGCAGCTCACTCGCGTATACCACGCAGCTATTCGGACTGCTAAACAGACATTCTTTATGCACAAAGTAGGGTTAGCTCTTAATCAGTCCAAGGAACTCTAGTCAAGTCCTTTTCCTCAACTACTCGTTTCACTCCTAAAGTGCCTGCCACTCAGTCTCATTGTGATCTGTTGATCGAGTTTTTTACTACAAAGGTAACAGATATCCAGAGAGTCATAGAAACTAATACGGCTTGCTCTGTTTACCCAAAGTTGAATAATCCGGAGATCGCCAGTACCCAAGTGTGTTTTTTTTTCACTGAGTTTTCGGCTGAACCGTTTTTTATGGAAGCCAATCAACTCAAATCGGCATCCCTTTGAGACCCTTCAGACCCTGTCCCCCTTAAGGTTTTAAAAAATATTCTGCCCACCATTACTCCCTGGCTTATGCTGGCAGTCAATCAATCCTGCCAGCTAATCTCTATTCCTAAAGAGTTCAAACAAGCCACTGTTATCCCTCCTCTTAAAAAGCCATCATTGGATGCTTCTGTTCTGGCCAATTATCGCCCTATTTCTCTCCTCCCATTTCTTATGAAGTTTCTTGAATCTTTGATTTCCTTATTTCTTGTATCTTCGTAATTTTTCGACCCCTTTCAGTCGGGGTGCCGGCCCGAATGGGGCACAGAGAGTGTCCTGGTCTCAGTATTTATTTATTTTATTTATTTATTTATTCACATTTGTTAAGCGCACAGCAGCCCGTGGTTACGTAGCTTAGTTACATACCCGTACACATAAAAGGCGCAGGCGGCCTTGCGGCACTCGCTACAATAATGCAGATAGCATAGTTGCATGCAAAATACAGACAATGATCTAGCAAACTAATTGAAGAGGGCGGTTTTAAGGCTTTTGCGGAAGGCATGGAGGGAGGTAGTTGACGACCTTACCATGCTGGTTGACCAGGGTGGAGTGGGTGCACTGATATTATTAGATCTTTCTTTTGCATTCAACACTGTCGACCACCACATCATACTGGCCCGCATGGCTGCTGCAGGCCTCTATGGGCCACTCCTGGTCTGGTTTTCATCCTTTCTGCCTGAAAGGGGACAATCTCCCTCTCTTCCTCCATTTTGCTCTTCCGTCAACCCACTTTCCTGTGGTGTTCCTCAATGCTTTGCCTTGTCCCCAATGTTGTTTGATGTGTATATTCGACCTCTGATTGGGCTCATCTGCTCCCATGGCTTTCGGTGCTATTCCTACGCTGATGACACTTAGATCCTGTTGCGTTTAGATCTCGACCAGACTGAAGTGTCTCCGCAGTTATGTGAGTGCCTGAGTGCCGTGGGAGAATGGATGGGCCGTAATCGGTTAAAGCACAACGGGGACAAAACTGTGACCCTGGTGGTCGGTCCTCCCCCCCGGATCCCTCTTTGTGATCCCCAACTTTCTGGACAACGACTCTGGGTGATCTACCTTTCCCTATCACAGTGGTCAGGAACTTGGGAGTCTATCTTTCTGCCTCACTTTCTATGGGGTATCAGGCAATATTATCCCCACCAATAATATCGCCATATGTATGGTTGTGGGGTAAGGCCATAGGCGATATTATCAGTGGGGATAATTTATGGGGTAAATGGGAGCGGGGTGGTGGGGGTGTCCCCCGCCGGCTTTAATAAAAATATGGTGGTTCTGGGGGTGTCCCTCGCAGGTTCCATGGGTTAATATCACCGCACAAATATGGCGATATTCTTGTATGGGGATATTTTTGGGTGGATATTAACACAGGGAACCTTCTATGGCCACTCAGGTGAGTGCAGTATGCAAAGCTGGCAATTTTCCGCTGCGAGTGCTACGCAAGGTGTTGCCTTTTCTTCCTGCCCACCTGCACCCATGGGTGCTTACCTCGTGGTGATCAGTCACATTGATTACTGCAACGCTCTGTACCTGGCTCAAACTCTTGGGCTCATACATAGGCTGCAGGTTCTCCAAAATGTGTCAGCCAGGGTAGCTATGTCCCTTCCCCAAGGATCTCACATTAGCCCTGTGCTCTGTTCCTTGCACAGGCTCCCTGTGGCCAAAAAGGTTGAATTTAAGTCCCTGTGTCTAGTTCACAAAGCTCTCTATCACCTAGGAGCTGACTGTATGCAAAGTGAATTCTATAACTAGATCCCGGGCCGCTCGCTTCACTCTGAAAAAACATGCCTAGTGGTGAAACCTACATTTCGTCTCTCCAGGGTTGGTGGCCGAGTCTTTTCAGTCTCCGCCGCCAAACTCTGGAATAAGTTACCTATATCATTAGATATACTGAGAACCATCTCCTTTTTTGTCTCCTTCTTAAAACCCTTCTATTCTACCCTGCCCTTTATATATCCACAGATATTAAAATACCCAATTCTTCGGTATAATTATGCAAAATAAGTTGGATATTGAAATGTGAATGCAAACACAAGGCAACAGCAGGCAGGTTCAAGCTCTCTGTATTTAATTTCTTGATTATTTTAAACAAAACACAATCAGATACAAAACAGCATGCTTCTTGTCCCAGATTTTGGGGTGGGATTGTGGCGAGGGTGGTGCGATTAGATCAGGAATGTTTCTCTGCAAAATGAATCACTGGAAAAGTAAAAAATATTCAAGAAATAAGAAGTCATTACAGTCACAGAAAGATGAGGGTGATTTCGAAGCAGCCATTGCAGCCATTGCAGAGAATAGTTAAGGCCATCCCTCACCACAACCAAGAGACATACTGCTGAATTAACACATACCACATACCATGCACCAGCCATATGCAGATTAAAGGCAACTGCCTACACAGGACTCTGTGTACAGTTGAAGAGGACATTGAAGCAAACGTCGCCTTCTCAACCACCATCATCACTGCATGGACCACGTGGACAGGTCCAAGGACCAAAGAACTAATTGGGAAGAGTTTGTGCCCGTGTCATTTGCCATACATGTCTGCATAAGTGCTGGGTGGCGACAAGGGAATGTATGCTTCACTTGAATCAGCTTGGTGATGCCATTAAAGTAGGAAACTGTTTAGGCCAGTTTTGGTGCCATATTTTGCTTTGGTCATGACACTGTTTCAAATGCACTGCCCAGGTATTGAGCATTCAACCATTCCCATTGAAAGTGGGAAGGGCCATAGGGGGATAAAGTCGATGCCCAGTCAACCCTCACCACAACACCAACCCACTTCCCCAGAAGTACCCAACGCAGAAGCCAAATACCTGAGGTACCCACGTGCAGAGCCTGGACACACAGCAAAGGTGCAGCTCACAGGGGACACCACAGTAAAAACCCTGCCCTTCAGGCAAAGTCTGGTACTGATGTTCCTGCTGGTTCAGGTGGACTGAATAGGCAGGGCCCGCCTACTCCAGGTAGCCTGTAAACAGACTGCTCTAGGCGGAACCTCAGGCAGCACTTCCCTCAGGGAACTATTTTATGTCAGAATTACAATACTTGTTCGGGTCATGAGGGTGGTATTGGCATTCTCTATCTTTCCTCGTACATCTCGCTCCTCCTCCCCCTATCCTTCCTCTTTTCTCGTCCTTTTAATAAATCAGTTCAGTTGTTTTTCTAAACCTTTACCTATTGCTTTTTTTATTAATTTATCATCGTCCTGGTCCTCCAAATTCCTTTTGTATCGCCCTTGACTGTTTCTTATCGACTCTTCTTCCTCTTGATACTGCACTTTTACTTTTGGGGGATTTTAATCTCCGTCTGACTACTATTCACTCTTCTGTTCCACGCCTTCCCGTTCTTGATTCCTAGCTTCTCTTGCTAGTCCCTATCCCTCCTTCTCATATCCCTGGTTCTTCTCTCAATCAGAACTTTTCTTCCCCTATATCTCTTACTCCTGTGTTTGCCCTTCCATCCTACTCTGCTGATCATTCTCTCACTATCTTTTCACTTATTCCTTCTTCTTCTCTATCCCTTCCCTCTTCTCCCTTCACGTTCATTCCACGAGAACTTTTATCCTGTGATACATCTTTATTAATTTCCTCACTCACCTCTTCGCTTTAGTCGCTCGACACTATCCCTTGTTTTCTGTTGATTCTTTTGCTTCCCTTTTCTCATCTTCAATTCCTACGACTCTTGATTCTCTCCATCCTTCCTCTTCTTTTTGGCCTTCATGCAAGCCACCTCAACCTTGGGTTACCCCTGCTCTTTGTTATTCTCGGCACCTCTTGTGCTGGGCTGAAGGCCGATGGGGGAAGTCTCAATCACCCTCTGAGCTTCTCAATCTTTCTTCTCTTTAGTGACTTTGACACTGTCCTTTTTCTTGCTAAACAACATTCCTGCACTGATTGAATGGCCTCTTTCCCCTCTTATCCTCGTCGTCTCTTCCAAATCTTCAATCGTATTATCTCTCCGGTTCTCCCTGATCCCTCTCTTTCCTCCCCTCTTTCTGCTTCTGATTTTGCTTCCTACTTCAGATCCAAAGTTACTCTTCAACTTTCTTCTATTATTTCAGCCTCCTCATCCCTACCCACCTCCCCTTTCTGTCCCTGAGTCCCCTTCTATTTTAAATGTATTTCTCCTCATTCTGTCCTATTCCTTCCACGATTATTTCTTCATTCCTTTCTAAAGCCCATCCCACTGCTGCCCACTCTGACTCTCTGCCTTCCTCCCTCAATCCCATGGTCTATCCTTCACTCTCTTCTTACTTGGCCTCTCTCTTTAATCCTTCTCATCAATCCCCTGTTGTCCCTTCCTCTTTTAAATACGCTACTATTCTTTGAATTCTCAAGAAGCCTTCCCGGGATACCTCTCACCCTTACAACTACCGTCTCATCTTACTTTTACCTTTTCTTTCCAAACTATTATAGCACAGCGAGTAGAGCACTCGCTTTGACACAGGTTCGAATCCTAGCAGGGCCAAACTCAGCCTTTCATCCTTCTGAGATCGATAAATGAGCACCACACACCATGGGTAATAATAAGCAGTGCTCAGATGCCTGAGGGTTCGTAGCGCTATATAAATGCTAAATTATTATTATATTTATTTATTTATTTATTGGACGTTTGTATGGTGCCTATACACAAGTGCTTACAGGCGCCACAAGACAACATAGGGCTAGGGGGACAAAGGAGGAAAGTAGAACAACAAAAAATGGTTATATTGGCCTTGTGAAATCCTACCATGCAAGTGCAAGACAAGGTGGCAAGTGCAAGGGGCGGGAGGTAGAGGGAGAAGTGCAGAAGTGAGGTGCCCAAAGGGAGGGGGGTGGGCTAGTGCAGTGGGGGCCTGGACAGCAAGTGCCAGGGCAGAGAGAGGGGGAAGGAAGGATGTGTACGGTGGACAGGGTGGACCAGGTTTAGGGCTAGTCCGAGGAAGGGGGCCCAAAGGCAAGTGCTGGTGAGGTATGCTATGGGGACTGGTAGGGGGGTGGTCTGGTCCCTGTGTGATTCTGAAGGGACCAGGCCCCAGTCCCAGCGGCGGGGGGAAAGATTAGCAAAGAAGGGGGAGAGGGAAGGAAAAGGAGAAAAGGAACGTTTTTGAGAAGTTGCTGGAACTTAAAAAGATCCGGCTCAAGTCTGAGGGGTGCAGGAAAGCCGTTCCAGAGGGAGGAACCCACAGAGGAAAGTAATCCATCTCCCACGATCTGCTTGGAGAAACGTTTGACCTGCAGAGAGTTGGAGCCAGAGGACAAAAGGACTCTGGCAGGAAGGTACTTAGGGAGAGAAATCTGAATGTAGAGAGGTCTCAGGCCCAGACAGCCTTGTGGATAATGCAGAGGGCCTTGAATTGTATCCTTGCGGCCAACGGGGGTCAGTGCAGAGATTATATGTGGTCCCTGGGCTTGAGGCCAGGGATAAGTCTTGCAGTCCTATTCTGGATTAGTTGAAGAGGGCGAAGGGAGGAAAAGAGGTAGATTGAGGAGGAGGCTGCAGAGTGTAGTACAACCTAGAGAGAACCAGGGTTATGGAGATGGTGAGCTTCTGGGGGACAGTGAGGAAAGATAGAATTCCCCTGGCGAGGTGGAACTGAAAGGGCAAGGTCCGTGATGCGCGGGGAGAAAGGGAGAGAGGAGTCAAAGATTATCCCAAGGTTATTTGCCTCACAAGTGGGCGAGGGGACGGGACCCAAGGAGGCTGGCCAGAGAGTGGGGGGAAAGACGGAGCAGGCATCCCAATGAGAAGGATCTCGATCTTACTGGTATTAAGGCAGTGATTTTTTTGTTGTTGATTTAATTGTTTTTTTATAACGTGCCTAATACCATACCTGAGTTTGGTTCCTAAGCGCGGATCCGGGATTCAAACCTGTTTTGCTCTGCGTGGTCTTGCTTACAAGATCAGCGCGTTGCCTCTGTTCTATCCATTGGCCGAGCACCATGTCTGAATAGCAGTCAGGCAGTCAGGTATGAGGAGGAGGTAGAGGATGGTAGCTTGAAGGTGAGCTGTGTGTCATCTGCATAACATTGGAAATGAGGAGAGAAGGTGGAGATCAGGTGGGCCAAATGGGCCAGGTAGATGTTGGAGAGCCATGACGATAGGACAGAGCCCTGAGGGACGCCACAGGTAGGGAGTGAGGTAGAGGAGAGAGAATAACCCATTTGCACTTGGGAGGGTCTGTTTGATAGGAAGGAGGCCAGCCATGCAAGTGCCTTGTCTGTCATGCCTAGGGTATCATGGAGACGGTTTATGAGGATGGAGTGGTTGACTGTGTTAAAGGCTGAAGAAAGATCGAGGAGTATCAGAACAGAAGGAGTTTTTGAGTCCACATTAGAGAGCATATTGGAGCATATTGTCTATTATCAGGTCTCTGCTCACATCGGTACTGTTTCCTTTCTTCCACCTTACCCATCTGGTCTGCACCCGTTTCACTCCACTGAAACTGGTCTCCTTTCTGTATCTGATTCGCTTTTCACCTCTCGTCACTCTTGGCAATCATCTCTCCGGTCTTGCTCGACTTGTCAGCTGCTTTTGACAGTGTCAACCACACTCTTCTTCTCGGCTCCCTTTCCCGTCTCAGTTTCCTTGGTTCTATATGAAACTGGTTTCAACCTATCTCACTGACCACACCGATTCTGTGTCATGGGCTGGCTCAACCTCTCCTGTTCTCCCTTTTCACTATGTTGTCCCTCAGGGCTCTATCCTCAGCCCTTCCTCTTTTCTGTAGACACCATTCCTTTTGCCTCCCTTATTTCTTCTTTTGGTCTTTCTCATCACTTTTACACTGACCATACTCAATTCTTTCTCAGCTCGGTGTCATGGGCTGGCTCAATCTCTCCTGCTCTCCCTCTTCACTATGGTGTCCCTCAGGGCTCTGTCCTCAGTCCCCTCCTATTTCTTTTCACACCATTCATTTTGTCTCCCTTATTTCTTCTTTTGGTCTTCCTCATCACTTTTACACTGAATGTAGCTCTTCCTTTCCATTTTTCCATTGTCCCCATCTATACATTTGATTCTTTCCTCCTGTTTCTTGCTATTCAGTCCTGGATGGCAGCTCACTATCACCATCTAAATCCCTCCAAAACGGAAGTTCTTTCCTTTCCTGCCTTCACTATTCCACCATCTATGCCTCCCCCTCTATTTCTTTGCCCTTTCTCTTCCTATTTCCTCCTTCTTCAGAAATCTTGGTGTTATTCTCGATTCTTCCTTATCATTCTCCTCACACAACTCTGCTGTTGCCCATTCCTCTCACTTTCTCTCTAAAACATTCTTTTAATACATCCTTAATTCTTGTCTTCTCTTTGATCTTCTCTAGTCTGTTCTACTGTTCCTCTCCTTTTTGGGTTTCCTGCTACTGACCTTGCTCCTCTTTGTTCTATTTATAGTTCATTGTAACGGGAGGATAGCTCAGGAGTAACGTGCTCGCCTTGGAAGCAAGACGACATGGAGCAACATGGGTTAGATCCCCGGGTCCACGCTTAGAAGCCTCTGGGTATTAAGCGCATTATAAATAACCTATCATCAATTCACCCCCTATTCTCTCTAGCTTCTTGTGACTCCATCTCTTCTGCTTTAGACTCTTTGCACAGGCACCCTTTTGAATTGTGTCTGCTTTTCAATTTTCATTGTCTAATTTTTAAATGTATTCATGGTCTTCCCTTCCCCATCGCCCCTCCCCATCTCTCCTCCCTTATTTCTTTGTACGTCCCTCCCCGTTCCCTTCAATCTCAAATCCTCTTTTTACTTAGAGCTTCCCAGTCTCCCTGTGCTAAGTCTCATGTCCGATCTTTATCTCTTCTTGCCCCTAAATATTGGCACACTCTTCCTCTTCGCTCCATCTCCCCTCTTCCCCTTTTTCGTTCATGGCTCAAGACCCATTTCCTCACCTCTTGATTTTACCTGCAATTATTTTGAGTCCACTGGCGGATTCCTTTTGATTTGTACCGTTTATCTGTTTTTCTACATCGCTTTGGCGTGTAGGGCTCCATAAATAAAATTCACAATGTATCCCTGGCCAGTAACTCACTTTGCATTTGTCTTAGTGCTGGAGCAGTTAATAGATTTGCACTTGTAGGTCCAGTACAATGAATGTGGCGGGTGTTAGCACTAACAGTGTCAGGATATGCACTCTTGAAAGAACCAGGATCACATACAGTATACTCTAAGGCTAGGACTGGTTGCGAAAAGCAGAACAAATCTGGAGATTGTGTTGGCCCGGCCCTAATAACCAAACACTGCTGGCCTACCACCAACACTAATACCGCATAAATTGGGTCATTGCACCTGAATTGCTAATTTTCACCCACTTCAGGTACCCAGGTCCTATTCCATATTCTTTGAGGCCTGCCGTCAGCCAAGGCCATTTGACAGAATCGAAGGCCTTCACCGCATCTAATGAGACAATTTCAACTTCTTGTGAGTCCCCTCCCGTTTGCTCTATGACCCGGTGGAGCCTTTTTAGATTATCAGATATGCTTCTGTGTGGAACATATCTGGTCTGGTCAGGATGTATAAGTATGTTAATAACCTGTCTCGGTCTATTTGCCAGTACAGCCGTGAGTATCTTGCTGTCTTGGTTCAACATAGATAGCGGTCTATACGACCCGCAGTCTGTGCTTGGCTTGTTAGGTTTGAGAATCGGGATAATAGTTGCCTCTCTCAAGGATTCCAGCAGCCTCTCTATTTCCCACGCTTCATTCAACATTGCCAGTAGCAGGGGGAGCACCGCATTCTTATATGTTTTGTAGAACTCACTGGGGAGTCCGTCCGTTCCCAGGGCCTTACTAGTGGGTAGTAGCTTAATTACTGCCTCTAGTTCCTCTAATGTGATAGGGGCCTCCAGGTTCTCTCTCTCTTCAGTACTCAGTTTAGGTAGGCCAATATGTTCTAATATTTCCATCATCTCGCTCTGTTCACTCTCTTCAACGTTTCTATACAGTTGTTGGTAGAACTCGAGGAACCCCCTGTTCATGCTCTCCTGGGTGTCTAGTGTTTATCTATGCTCTCCTTTATTGCTCTGTTCGTCGGTCTGGGTATCTCATTTTTATACAACCATGCTAGCAATCTCCCCGGCTTGTCCCCGGCAGCGTGCTGCCTCTCTGTATATTTCTTATAACTTAAGTTGCATAGTCTCTCCCAATACCCTCCACACTCTTGCTGCAATTGACTTATGATTTCAGCATCCTCAAGGGAGTCATCTCCTCTCCGCATAATCGCTTCTAATTTTGCTTCTGCCTTTTGCAACTCCTGCGTTCTACCCCCTTGTAATCCCTTGGATTTAGATATAGCCGCTCCCCTCACCACCACCTTAAATGCCTCTCATAGAGTGCCAGCCGATTCTACACTTCCGGTGTTATTTTCAAAGTAGTCTACTATTTTCAGTCTTTCAGTGCTTTGGCTCTAAGGCGCCACGTTGGGATCCTAGCCCTTGGAGGCGTGAATTGCCAGGTTAAGATCAATGGCGAGTGGTCTGAGAGGACCCTCGCTTTGTATTCCGACCGCACCAGCTCTCCTGTCAACTCCGGAGTAGCAAACATATAATCTAGTCGTGTGTTAGGTTTTGTTGGGCCGAGTAATGGGACTATTGTCTTTCATGTGGGTGGTGTAGCCTCCATATATCCTCCAGATGAAACTCTCCCAACAGGGTCCTCAAGGTTTTGGCTGCAGGGGTAGGTTTGTCTAACTTCCTGTCTGATCTGTCCACCCTGGGGTCTAGTGTGCAATTAAAGTCACCTCCCCATATCACCGTGCTCCCAAGGTATGGGCTGACTTTACTATATAAGGTCTTGTAATAGGCTACAGTATCTTGGTTTGGGGCATATATATTAATGATGCACAGCTCTCTATTTTCTATCAATCCCCTTATCGCCACCATCCTCCCATCTAATTCCACAGTGGACTGTAATAACTGAAAGGGGACATGTGGTGCTATCCAAGTGATCACCCCACGGCGTATGCAGAGTACGTATCCCCTATGGTGGTCCTCTTCCATTTCTTCCTTATCACATCCTGTTTTTCTTTTGTGAGGTACGTTTCTTGTAATAGGGCAATATCTATCTTCTGCCTTTTTAGGTACATCATGATCTTGTTCCTCTTCAAGTAGCTATTGAGCCCCCTGACATTCCAGGTTACAATCTTGAGGTCTCCCATCTCTCATCCATACCCAGTCCCGCCTCTATCCTTCCTTGTCTTCTGCACCATGTGCAGTAGCGCATGGATGTAAGCTCGTTCCCTGCCCCATACTACCTCCCCCACCCCCCACACCCCAATACCTCCCCCAACTCCCCCTCCAAAACCCCAACTGCTGACCTCCCCCACACCCCCTTCCAACTTCCCCAAACTGTTGCCCAGCTCCATCCCTGGATCTCAGGCTATCCTGCATCTAGCCCTTCTCTCGGTATAACCGATTCACAGTACTCTGCAGGGGGATACCGCTCTAAAAGTATCCCAACTAATCTACCTCTCGGGGGATCAATAGTGTCTCTCCTGGTATTACCTCCTACTTTGCGCTGACAGCATGTCGTACTGGAAGCTCTGTACTCCGAACCAATGAACCCAGGTGCAATTCGCTATAATCTATTCCCAATGTCAACATGTTTGACATAATCGCTTCGCATGGCCATCTAATATCTCCGTGCAACGTCTACAAGGCTCCGGTTACATATCTCACTCCCCTTCTGGTCTGCCGCTCCTGTCTGACAATTCCTTGAGTCCAGCCAAGTCGTCACCTCCTCTGGTGAATCAAAGAATAACACTTTGTTCTTTAGGAGCACCTTCATTTTTGCCGGGTATAGCAGCATGTATCTGTATCCTGCCTCACGCATCCTCCTCTTCACCACCATATAATTCAGGCGTTGCCTCTGTAGCATCAGTGTATAGTCTGGGTATATGGTGGCGGTTGCTGATGCTCTGTTTATTGTTCCACCCTTACGGAAGTGTTCCAGGACCTTCTCCCCGTCCTTGTAGTGCAGGATCTTTGCCATAATCGGGCACGGTGGGGCTCCTTGTGGCGGTTTTCTTGTCAGCGCTTTGTGCGCTCTTTCTACTGCGAACCCTTGGCCTAATGCTTCACTCTGTATTTCCTGCAGCAACATGTTTTCGATGTAGTTCGTCGGGTCCGATCCCTCTTCCCCTTCCAGAAGCCCTACGATCCGCACGTTATTTCTGCAAGCCCGCCCTTCCGCTTCTTCAGCTCTATTTTCAAAGTTCTGCACCTGTTCTTGCAACACGTGGATGTCCGTTGTGTTGGTCTTAAATGAGCTTGTATTGTCTTTCAGTTCCGTTTCCTGGGTCCCTGTGCGCCCAGCCAGTGCACGTACCATCTTGCCGCAGTAAATTTACATCAATACTCACAGCGTCAATTTTAGATTCCAGAGCAGACCGTAGGTCCAAGATGGCTGTGGCCATCCTACTTCCCATCGATACTTTCAATTCTGCTATGGTGTCCAGTATCTGTTGGCTGTTAAGCGCCATCCTATCATGTTCTCTAGAGCTTTGTTCCTTCCCACTGGCACCTTCTGTGGCTTACAGTGTTTTAGAATACTCCTGGATGGTGGATTGTTTTCCCTTGCATTTGGGCAATTTGGACGGCATAACTCTTTTTTGAACGGGCTACCAGCGAGAAGATGCATTTGACCTCGGCTTGCTCTGTTATGTAGGGCCCTTGGGATGTATTCCTTGGTTTTTCTTCGGGCTTGTACACTGCTTCTCCTGTAGTGTGTCCACAACTGTTCAATTTCAGCCCTTGCACTGCATTTACTCGGTCACTGCGAAGTGTCCCTTTGAGCATCTAACCCTTGCCGGCTCCCTTTTGGTTACAGCCTCCTGCAGCCGGCTTGCCAGCACCGGTCTCTAGCAGTACTCTGCGTAGGGCCTGGGCCTATCTTACAATGCTACAGTTCGGGCTCTCTCCACCACACAACTGTTCACTTTGTTGTTGGATGTGACCCCCTCCCTCGTGCCTTTCCTTTTCAAATACATCCGGGGTCCATCCTTGTTTTTACAATGGCCTCAGAGGGCTCCGGCTGCACACACCACACTTCTGTCCTGGTGTAAACCCGACAGTTATCCGTTCATCAAGTGCAGGGTGTCACCTCCCTTGTTCGTCCATGTGATTAAGATTCGGACACTTCCGCTTTGGGTGGCACCTCCAGTCGTATACCTGGTGTTCTCTGGGTGCTTGCAGGCATGTGTGTCTTAGCGCCTGGCCGCTGGTCGTTCTGTTTAGTAGGGTCCGGCTCGGGTCCTGAGCTATGCCTAGCTCCATTCCATCGTGCTTATGTCTCTATGGCGTGGCGCTGGTGTCTGCTATTCGCTCCCGCACTCTCAACAACAGACTGTGTCCTATGCCTTCCCTGCATGTCTTGGGGCTCTCAGTCTATTGAGCTGCTTTAACTCTTTGTTGCGCACCATCTACAGGGCACACCGACAGCTCCGTTGGCTGCCAGGGGCACACCTGTTTTTTAACTCCTGTATTTATTTATTTAGTTTGTCATTAGTATAGCGCATCAAACCCGGAGGCATCTACGCGCTAGTTTGCAGAAGGAAAGTGATGCATACATGCATAACAGTTACTTGGTTAGGTGAAAGGTAGTTCATACAAAGTAGGTTGTGAGATCTCTGCTAGTTTTGCAGTTCCTGAGTGAATAGCCAGGTTTTGAGGACTTTGCGGAAGGACCAGAACGAAGCTTCTAATCTTAGTGATAGCAGAATGACGTTCCAGTGTTTTGCAGCCACCACTTGGAAGCTACGACCCCCTGCTTTCTGACGCTTAAATCTGGGAATGGTAAGTAGGTCTGAGTGGGCGGCTCAAGTGGGTCTGCTGTATTGCATTTTTGGAGAATTTTATTGACAATTATATAGGGGCGGTATTAGACAAACAGTTGTGAGTCAAGGAGAAAGTTCTGAACACGATGTGTTTGTGAACCGGTAGCCAGTGGGAATTCCGTCTAGTGGCAGGGATGTGGGTTTTTTTTTAGAAACGTTCAGAGCGGTTCTTAGCGCATTATATTGTATGACCTGAAGTTGCAGGATGTTGTGAGTATTTCAGCCTGCAAAGAGGGCATTGCAGTAATCTATCCTGGATAGAATAAGGGTTCTAGCAATCGTGATGCAGCTATTGGAGGTCAGGAAGGCTCTGCAGGCAATGATGAGTTTGGAGATGTATAATGCCACAGATGCAGTGGCACTTACCTGTCTAGTTAAGGATTGAGAGGAGCCCAGGTATACCCCCCCCAGGTTTTTACTTCTTTTGAGGCAGTGATAGTATTCCCGTCAATGATGAAGGATTTGTAGGATCCATTAAGTTTGTTTAGCCGAGTTTGTGTGCCTATAAGGAGTAACTCAGTTTTCTCGATATTTAAGCATAGGCCATTTTGTGCGATCCAGGCCTCGATGGTTTGATACATTTTGCTCAGTGATCTGGAGTATGGGTCATAGGTGCCCGAGATAGTGAGGATGATTTGGGTATCATCTGCATAGTTGGTTTAGGTGATACCCAAGTTTTCTAGGAGTTGGAAGAGCATCTTAGTAAAGATATTGGGCCTCATTACGACTCTGGCGGAACGGGTTAAACGGCGCCGTAAAAAGGCTGCCGCGCCGTTCAACCCGTTCCGCCACATTACGAGGTCCCCTCGCGGGACACGTTAAGCACGCCTGGGAAAACCAGGCGTGCATACCGGGTCCCGCGAGGGGAAGAGGGAGCAAACAACGGGCCATCTCGTAATGGCCCGTTTTTTACTCCCTCTCCCATTCCCATTCAGCCCTATGGGGGCTGAAATGGGAATGGGGATGAACCGTGTCCGAACTCGGAATTGTCCGGTAAGTCCTCATTCCGAGGACACGGATGCGGTTTTGCCGGCAGCCATGCCGCCAATAGCGGCATGGCTACCGGCATACCTCATAATGAGGCCCATTGTAAGTGTTGTGGAGACACAGGAGCGTTGGGGAACTCCACAGGTGACTCGGGCTGGGGGGTGGAGAGAATGCGAAGGTGTAGAAGACCCAGATAGTTTGGTTGGATAAGAAAGACTCTATCCAGGTTACAGCTTTGGTGGAGAAGTGAGCTGCCGAGGAGCGGTGATGGCATTGGATTTTGTGGTTCACCAGATCCAAGGCCGCTGAGAGGTCAAGTAAGAGGATGAGTGCCAGATTGCTATTATCTTTAATCTCATCCATTTGGATGTTTAAGTCCAGGAGAGCTGATTCTGTTCTGTGACCAGGGAGGAAGCCAGGTTGGTGCAGACCCAGGAGGTTGTTAGTTTCCAGATACTTTTGGATTTGCACATAAGCAGCTCTGTCCAGTATTTTGAGTCGGAAAGGTACTGTCGTGAGAGGGCAGTCGTTGGTGGGTGTATTGGGGTCTAGAGTGGGTTTCTTAAGGAGTGGGAGGACCGAAGTATCTTTTAGATTAAATGGTACATTGCCAGTTGAGAAGGAGGTATTGATCAGCGAAGTGATGAAGGGGGCAGTGCAATCTTTAATGAGCGAGGCATGGCAAATATCCCCTTGGCATCTGGAAGGCTTCAGGCTTTTAATGATTTTAGTGACTTCTGTGACTGAGCTAAACTTAAACAGAAGGACGGAGTTAGCCGGTGATGGCACAAGGTCTTATGGTGCTTCGATTGGCAATTTCTTTTTTTAGCCACAATTTTAGTTTGTAGTAAGGGGATTTTGTCCAGAAGTGCCTTTTGGATATTCGAGCACCAGGCAACTATCTGGGGGGTGAGGGGGGGGGGGGGGGCTGGTGATTCAAGCTCTCACAGGATGGCAAAAAGCTCTCTAGTGTCTAAATTGGCTTTATCTATTCTCTCATTGTAAGTCGTGCTTTTGGTTTGGAGAATGGCTTGTTTGTAGTGGCGGTGAAGTATTCTTTGTTGGCATCTGAAGGAGATTTTTCCAAGCAGTCTTGGCTGCTCTCTTTGTCTAGCACAAAGCTTTAAGGTTTGGGGTGTACCAGGAGTTCGGGTGGACTATTGGTTTGGGTTTGTGCTTGTTCCTGGGTGCTACCATGTCGGTAGCCGATAGGAGAGTTTGGTTATATGGATCTACCATACAGGTAGGGTCATTAGTTGAATGTGTGTAGGCTATTAGAGGTTGCAGCAGCGGGAGTATGTTATTATGTTAGCTGCAGTGATGTTACAAGCATTTTTTGAAAGGGCAGCCGGTGCAGGTTGAGGCGTAGCATCCATTTGGAGTATTCTTCTGGATAGTAAAGGATATGATATTATGGTCAGACCAAGAACAAAGACTGTTAGAAAGGATGTTAATATTGCAGTTGATGTCTGCCAGCCAGTCAAGTGTGCGACCTTTATCATATTAGGAAAACCGGATACATAGAACAAGAATTATAAGGACTAAGAGACATATAACCCACTAACCCAAAAGCTCACATTTCTGCATACTTAACTCTCACAAAAATCCACACAATCACCCTCTCGCACACACTTCACCACACTGCAACAACAAACAACACATAACTTGCACCAACCGCAGACGAGGACTCACATCGATCCGATATTCACACCCAAGCTCAGCACACAGTGAAAACCGAACTGAAGCTGCCAACAGGACATCACTTTTCTGACTTTCCTACACCCACTTACCCGATTAATCCCCCCACTCCCCGCCTTGTTTGCAGATCCACCAATGCACTTGGGGACCAATTCCGTTGGTGATGGTAAGTGATACAAATACCTTTAACATTAACATGTGTGGGGTTTGTAATACGATGGGTGAAACCTAAGGCTTCAATGGTGTTGACAAGGAAGTGCATTGTCGTCAGTATGATCGTTGAGACCCTTATTTATTTTGCCCAAAAGGAGGATTCTGGAGGATGGCTTGGTGTCACTTGAGCGAAGTTGTACAATGTCTTCCTCAAAGGATATCAGTGGACCCCGGGGGTCTATTTATTAGGTGAATTGTTAGGGTGGGTATGGCGGAGAGGAACATTTTGATTAAGAGCAATTCACCTGATTGGAATGTTTGGTTAGAGATTTATTTGATGGACGGTTGGTTTTTGGCTATGATAGCTACTCCACCTTCCTTTATTGACCAGTCTGTCCTTCCTGAAGATGGTGAAGCTGTCTGTGATGGCAGGGGAGAGGGCTGGACCGGTAGCTACATGCAGACACATTTCCGCGATGGCAATGAAGTCAAGATCAAATATATCAAGGGTGTGGGCTATGAGGAATCTGGCGTTGATAAGTGCTCCCTTAAGAAGCGTTGTTACATCTATATTGGTATCAACAGTGAGGGTAGGCTAGTCAGAAGTATTTGTTGTGATTGGAGAGGCCAATGGTTCCAGAGTGCCAGTGGCCTTGGCAAATACAAAGGCATCAGGCCCTGAGTTGCAAATGGCGCTGGCTATTGCTTGGGCGACAGGCTTCAAGGTACATGGGGTGAGGACGTGTAGGGGAAGAAGGTTTTCGGAATGCATGGTATTACGATCAACCCATGGGCAATAGTCTCTGGGGTACTTGTAACAGTAAATGCAGGGGCCATAGGCTTCGAAATACAAGGGGTGGCAATGGTATCTGGGGAAATAGGCGTCAAGGTACAAGAGACATCAGTAAATGCAAGGTTAATAGGATTTGAAATACATCAGACATCAGAAGATACAGGGGCAACAGGCTTCAAAATACAAGAAACAGCAGTGGAGCCTGGGGCAATTGGCTTTACAATCTAAGTGGCAGTAGTGGAGCCTGGGGCAATGGGCTTCGAGATGCAAATGACATCAGTGAGTGCTGAGGCAATAGGCTTCTAAGTACATGTTTCATCAGTAAATGCACTGCCAATGGGCTTCAGAAAGCAAGCGACATTAACAAATGCAGAGGCAATAGGCTTTGAAATACATAAGACATCAGAAGATACAGGGGCAATTGGCTTCAAAATACAAGTGGCAGCAGTGGGGCCTGGGGCAATGGGTTTCAAGATGCAAGCGACATCAGTGAATTTAGGGGCAATAGACTTCGATGTACATGTGCCAATACAGAGGAACTGGACTTCAAAGTGCACGGGGCAGAAGTAGTACCAGGGGCAGCGTGCTCCAGTGTACATAAGGCAGTAGTGTTAGGTAAGGCATTCTTGGCAGTATTGATTTGCGTACAGGCATTAAGGGCTAAAGTTAGTGAGGCAGTAGCTAAGTCCAGATCAGTTCATGTGTAGTATGGTTCAGTGCAAGAGTTTGCAGCACTTTTCTTGGCTGTAATATTAAGAATGCCGAAATTCTCTTGTGTTATGGATGGCATTCTACTTCTGCACTCGTTGCCAGCACTGGTGGTGTCCAGGTGCATATGAGGGACAGAGGCTGTTGGTGTCCGACAAGTTAGGAGTTCCGGTCCCGCATGGCCGGAACATGCGCAGATGCGTTCCGGAAGATTGGGGAACAGCACAGGTAGATCCGGTGCAGGCGCTTAGGGTTCTGAGTCAAGTAGGAGCGGCACTGGAGTTGCACGATGGACAGGGCAAAGGCTTGTAGAGGAGGAGCCAAAAGCCTCTACCGGAAGTCCCGCCCCTAAATTGCCTATATGGTGCGAACCGGAAATAGTGACAAGCAAGACACCTGTAATGATGCCAATAACACAAGCAGCGTTCTTTCTTAACAAAAGACCGTTCTTTATGTATCCACAAAGAGCTGACAGTCTCTTGGGGAAGATCCCTGAAGAGCGAGAAAAGATGGACGAAAGAGCAGACTGGTGACGTCACATGGCATAAAGTGACACAACGAGAAGCAATAACAGAAGAGAAAGTAAAGAGAACATAGAATCTGCTGACAAAGTAAGAATCGAGCAAACGTTTATGTGCAAAATGACAATTACACGTATGAAGAGCACAGAAGAAAATGCAAACCATTTTATAATTGTACAGATGCTGGAAACCCAAGTAGACTAAGTAATCATAAAGTCTGGCTATACATACTCTATTTTCAAAGTTCCGCACCTGTTCTTGTAACACGTGGATGTCCGTTGTGTTGGTCTTACATGAGCTTGTATTGTCTTTCAGTTCCTTTTCCTGGGTCCCTGTGCGCTCGGCCAGTGCACGTACCATCTTGCCGCAGTAAATTTACATCAATACTCACAGCGTCAATTTTAGATTCTAGAGCAGACCGTAGGTCCAAGATGGCTGTGGCCATCCTACTTCCCATCGATACTTTCAATTCTGCTATGGTGTCCAGTATCTGTTGGCTGTTAAGCGCCATCCTATCATGTTCTCTAGAGCTTTGTTCCTTCCCACTGGCACCTTCTGTGGCTTACAGTGTTTTAGAATACTCCTGGATGGTGGATTGTTTTCCCTTGCATTTGGGCAATTTGGACGGCATAACTCTTTTTTGAACGGGCTACCAGCGAGAAGATGCATTTGACCTCGGCTTGCTCTGTTATGTAGGGCCCTTGGGATGTATTCCTTGGTTTTTCTTCGGGCTTGTACACTGCTTCTCCTGTAGTGTGTCCACAACTGTTCAATTTCAGCCCTTGCACTGCATTTACTCGGTCACTGCGAAGTGTCCCTTTGAGCATCTAACCCTTTCCGGCTCCCTTTTGGTTACAGCCTCCTGCAGCCGGCTTGCCAGCACCGGTCTCTAGCAGTACTCTGCGTAGGGCCTATCTTACAATGCTACAGTTCGGGCTCTCTCCACCACACAACTGTTCACTTTGTTGTTGGATGTGACCCACTCCCTCGTGCCTTTCCTTTTCAAATACATCCGGGGTCCATCCTTGTTTTTACAATGGCCTCAGAGGGCTCCGGCTGCACACACCACACTTCTGTCCTGGTGTAAACCCGACAGTTATCCGTTCATCACGTGCAGGGTGTCACCTCCCTTGTTCGTCCATGTGATTAAGATTCGGACACTTCCGCTTTGGGTGGCACCTCCAGTCGTATACCTGGTGTTCTCTGGGTGCTTGCAGGCATGTGTGTCTTAGCGCCTGGCCGCTGGTCGTTCTGTTTAGTAGGGTCCGGCTCGGGTCCTGAGCTATGCCTAGCTCCATTCCATCGTGCTTATGTCTCTATGGCGTGGCGCTGGTATCTGCTATTCGCTCCCGCACTCTCAACAACAGACTGTGTCCTATGCCTTCCCTGCATGTCTTGGGGCTCTCAGTCTATTGAGCTGCTTTAACTCTTTGTTGCGCACCATCTACAGGGCACACCGACAGCTCCGTTGGCTGCCAGGGGCACACCTGTTTTATAACTCCTGTATTTATTTATTTAGTTTGTCATTAGTATAGCGCACCAAACCCGGAGGCATCTACGCGCTAGTTTGCAGAAGGAAAGTGATGCATACATGCATAACAGTTACTTGGTTAGGTGAAAGGTAGTTCATACAAAGTAGGTTGTGAGATCTCTGCTAGTTTTGCAGTTCCTGAGTGAATAGCCAGGTTTTGAGGACTTTGCGGAAGGACCAGAACGAAGCTTCTAATCTTAGTGATAGCAGAATGACGTTCCAGTGTTTTGCAGCCACCACTTGGAAGCTACGACCCCCTGCTTTCTGACGCTTAAATCTGGGAATGGTAAGTAGGTCTGAGTGGGCGGCTCAAGTGGGTCTGCTGTATTGCATTTTTGGAGAATTTTATTGACAATTATATAGGGGCGGTATTAGACAAACAGTTGTGAGTCAAGGAGAAAGTTCTGAACACGATGTGTTTGTGAACCGGTAGCCAGTGGGAATTCCGTCTAGTGGCAGGGATGTGGTTTTTTTTTTAGAAACGTTCAGAGCGGTTCTTAGCGCATTATATTGTATGACCTGAAGTTGCAGGATGTTGTGAGTATTTCAGCCTGCAAAGAGGGCATTGCAGTAATCTATCCTGGATAGAATAAGGGTTCTAGCAATCGTGATGCAGCTATTGGAGGTCAGGAAGGCTCTGCAGGCAATGATGAGTTTGGAGATGTATAATGCCACAGATGCAGTGGCACTTACCTGTCTAGTTAAGGATTGAGAGGAGCCCAGGTATACCCCCCCAGGTTTTTACTTCTTTTGAGGCAGTGATAGTATTCCCGTCAATGATGAAGGATTTGTAGGATCCATTAAGTTTGTTTAGCCGAGTTTGTGTGCCTATAAGGAGTAACTCAGTTTTCTCGATATTTAAGCATAGGCCATTTTGTGCGATCCAGGCCTCGATGGTTTGATACATTTTGCTCAGTGATCTGGAGTATGGGTCATAGGTGCCCGAGATAGTGAGGATGATTTGGGTATCATCTGCATAGTTGGTTTAGGTGATACCCAAGTTTTCTAGGAGTTGGAAGAGCATCTTAGTAAAGATATTGGGCCTCATTACGACTCTGGCGGAACGGGTTAAACGGCGCCGTAAAAAGGCTGCCGCGCCATTCAACCCGTTCCACCACATTACGAGGTCCCCTCGCGGGACACGTTAAGCACGCCTGGGAAAACCAGGCGTGCATACCGGGTCCCGCGAGGGGAAGAGGGAGCAAACAACGGGCCATCTCGTAATGGCCCGTTGTTTACTCCCTCTCCCATTCCCATTCAGCCCTATGGGGGCTGAAATGGGAATGGGGATGAACCGTGTCCGAACTCGGAATTGTCCGGTAAGTCCTCATTCCGAGGACACGGTTGCGGTTTTGCCGGCAGCCATGCCGCCAATAGCGGCATGGCTACCGGCATACCTCATAATGAGGCCCATTGTAAGTGTTGTGGAGACACAGGAGCGTTGGGGAACTCCACAGGTGACTCGGGCTGGGGGGTGGAGAGAATGCGAAGGTGTAGAAGACCCAGATAGTTTGGTTGGATAAGAAAGACTCTATCCAGGTTACAGCTTTGGTGGAGAAGTGAGCTGCCGAGGAGCGGTGATGGCATTGGATTTTGTGGTTCACCAGATCCAAGGCCGCTGAGAGGTCAAGTAAGAGGAGGAGTGCCAGATTGCTATTATCTTTAATCTCATCCATTTGGATGTTTAAGTCCAGGAGAGCTGATTCTGTTCTGTGACCAGGGAGGAAGCCAGGTTGGTGCAGACCCAGGAGGTTGTTAGTTTCCAGATACTTTTGGATTTGCACATAAGCAGCTCTGTCCAGTATTTTGAGTCGGAAAGGTACTGTCGTGAGAGGGCAGTCGTTGGTGGGTGTATTGGGGTCTAGAGTGGGTTTCTTAAGGAGTGGGAGGACCGAAGTATCTTTTAGATTAAATGGTACATTGCCAGTTGAGAAGGAGGTATTGATCAGCGAAGTGATGAAGGGGGCAGTGCAATCTTTAATGAGCGAGGCATGGCAAATATCCCCTTGGCATCTGGAAGGCTTCAGGCTTTTAATGATTTTAGTGACTTCTATGACTGAGCTAAACTCAAACAGAAGGACGGAGTTAGCCGGTGATGGCACAAGGTCTTATGGTGCTTCGATTGGTAATTTCTTTTTTTAGCCACAATTTTAGTTTGTAGTAAGGGGATTTTGTCCAGAAGTGCCTTTTGGATATTCGAGCACCAGGCAACTATCTAGGGGGTGAGGGGGGGTGGGGGGGGAGCTGGTGATTCAAGCTCTCACAGGATGGCAAAAAGCTCTCTAGTGTCTAAATTGGCTTTATCTATTCTCTCATTGTAAGTCGTGCTTTTGGTTTGGAGAATGGCTTGTTTGTAGTGGCGGTGAAGTATTCTTTGTTGGCATCTGAAGGAGATTTTTCCAAGCAGTCTCGGCTGCTCTCTTTGTCTAGCACAAAGCTTTAAGGTTTGGGGTGTACCAGGAGTTCGGGTGGACTATTGGTTTGGGTTTGTGCTTGTTCCTGGGTGCTACCATGTCGGTAGCCGATAGGAGAGTTTGGTTATATGGATCTACCATACAGATAGGGTCATTAGTTGATTGTGTGTAGGCTATTAGAGTTTGCAGCAGCGGGAGTATGTTATTATGTTTGCTGCAGTGATGTTAACAAGCATTTTTTGAAAGGGCAGCCGGTGCAGGTTGAGGCGTAGCATCCATTTGGAGTATTCTTCTGGATAGTAAAGGATATGATATTATGGTCAGACCAAGAACAAAGACTGTTAGAAAGGATGTTAATATTGCAGTTGATGTCTGCCAGCCAGTCAAGTGTGCGACCTTTATCATATTAGGAAAACCGGATACATAGAACAAGAATTATAAGGACTAAGAGACATATAACCCACTAACCCAAAAGCTCACATTTCTGCATACTTAACTCTCACAAAAATCCACACAATCACCCTCTCGCACACACTTCACCACACTGCAACAACAAACAACACATAACTCGCACCAACCGCACATGAGGACTCACATCGATCCGATATTCACACCCAAGCTCAGCACACAGTGAAAACCGAACTGAAGCTGCCAACAGGACATCACTTTTCTGACTTTCCTACACCCACTTACCCGATTAATCCCCCCACTCCCCGCCTTGTTTGCAGATCCACCAATGCACTTGGGGACCAATTCCGTTGGTGACGGTAAGTGATACAAATACCTTTAACATTAACATGTGTGGGGTTTGTAATACGATGCGTGAAACCTAAGGCTTCAATGGTGTTGACAAGGAAGTGCATTGTCGTCAGTATGATCGTTGAGACCCTTATTTATTTTGCCCAAAAGGAGGATTCTGGAGGATGGCTTGGTGTCACTTGAGCAAAGTTGTACAATGTCTTCCTCAAAGGATATCAGTGGACCCCGGGGGTCTATTTATTAGGTGAATTGTTAGGGTGGGTATGGCGGAGAGGAACATTTTGATTAAGAGCAATTCACCTGATTGGAATGTTTGGTTAGAGATTAATTTGATGGACAGTTGGTTTTTGGCTATGATAGCTACTCCACCTTCCTTTATTGACCAGTCTGTCCTTCCTGAAGATGGTGAAGCTGTCTGTGATGGCAGGGGAGAGGGCTGGACCGGTAGCTACATGCAGACACATTTCCGCGATGGCAATGAAGTCAAGATCAAATATATCAAGGGTGTGGGCTATGAGGAATCTGGCGTTGATAAGTGCTCCCTTAAGAAGCGTTGTTACATCTATATTGGTATCAACAGTGAGGGTAGGCTAGTCAGAAGTATTTGTTGTGATTGGAGAGGCCAATGGTTCCAGAGTGCCAGTGGCCTTGGCAAATACAAAGGCATCAGGCCCTGAGTTGCAAATGGCGCTGGCTATTGCTTGGGCGACAGGCTTCAAGGTACATGGGGTGAGGACGTGTAGGGGAAGAAGGTTTTCGGAATGCATGGTATTACGATCAACCCATGGGCAATAGTCTCTGGGGTACTCGTAACAGTAAATGCAGGGGCCATAGGCTTCGAAATACAAGGGGTGGCAATGGTATCTGGGGAAATAGGCGTCAAGGTACAAGAGACATCAGTAAATGCAAGGTTAATAGGCTTTGAAATACATAAGACATCAGAAGATACAGGGGCAACAGGCTTCAAAATACAAGAAACAGCAGTGGAGCCTGGGGCAATTGGCTTTACAATCTAAGTGGCAGTAGTGGAGCCTGGGGCAATGGGCTTCGAGATGCAAATGACATCAGTGAGTGCTGAGGCAATAGGCTTCTAAGTACATGTTTCATCAGTAAATGCACTGCCAATGGGCTTCAGAAAGCAAGCGACATTAACAAATGCAGAGGCAATAGGCTTTGAAATACATAAGACATCAGAAGATACAGGGGCAATTGGCTTCAAAATACAAGTGGCAGCAGTGCGGCCTGGGGCAATGGGTTTCAAGATGCAAGCGACATCAGTGAATTTAGGGGCAATAGACTTCGATGTACATGTGCCAATACAGAGGAACTGGACTTCAAAGTGCACGGGGCAGAAGTAGTACCAGGGGCAGCGTGCTCTAGTGTACATAAGAAGTAGTGTTAGGTAAGGCATTCTTGGCAGTATTGATTTTCGTACAGGCATTAAGGGCTAAAGTTAGTGAGGCAGTAGCTAAGTCCAGATCAGTTCATGTGTAGTATGGTTCAGTGCAAGAGTTTGCAGCACTTTTCTTGGCTGTAATATTAAGAATGCCGAAATTCTCTTGTGTTATGGATGGCATTCTACTTCTGCACTCGTTGCCAGCACTGGTGGTGTCCAGGTGCATATGAGGGACAGAGGCTGTTGGTGTCTGACAAGTTAGGAGTTCCGGTCCCGCATGGCCGGAACATGCGCAGATGCGTTCCGGAAGATTGGGGAGCAGCACAGGTAGATCCGGTGCAGGCGCTTAGGGTTCTGAGTCAAGTAGGAGCGGCACTGGAGTTGCACGATGCACAGGGCAAAGGCTTGTAGAGGAGGAGCCAAAAGCCTCTACCGGAAGTCCCGCCCCTAAATTGCCTATATGGTGAGAACCGGATATAGTGACAAGCAAGACACCTGTAATGATGCCAATAACACAAGCAGCGTTCTTTCTTAACAAAAGACCGTTCTTTATGTATCCACAAAGAGCTGACAGTTTCTTGGGGAAGATCCCTGAAGAGCGAGAGAAGATGGACGAAAGAGCAGACTGGTGACGTCACATGACATAAAGTGACACAACGAGAAGCAATAACAGAAGAGAAAGTAAAGAGAACATAGAATCTGCTGACAAAGTAAGAATCGAGCAAACGTTTATGTGCAAAATGACAATTACACGTTTGAAGAGCACAGAAGAAAATGCAAACCATTTTATAATTGTACAGATGCTGGAAACCCAAGTAGACTAAGTAATCATAAAGTCTGGCTATACACAGTGAATAGATTGCAGCGATGCGCCAAGGTATATATATGCATAAGAAATCCGGATGATTCCACATCGTGTTTTAGCAAACTGGGACCCAATGAAAAGGAAAGCTGAAAGTGTGGCACAGTTAATAAAAGTAGCTGACGAGCAAGAAAGACTCCAAGAGGGCTTGGTTGGCCCAGTGTCAAAAGGCCAGTGCAGCCAAGAACTGGTTGTCGAGCTTCAAGGGATACAATGAATACAAGAGAAGAGCCAAGCCCCTGCAAAGGTACGGCAAAAAAGACAATGGCCCTCATTATGAGGCCGGCGGTAGCCGTGCCGGTAAAACCGGCAGGCTGCCGCCGGACTCGTGGGGATTTACTGGCACCGGACTTGCCGGAATTACCGGGGCATTACAGCCCCGGCGGTCTGGTAATTCCGGCGCCGGCATTCCGTTACTCCCCATTCCCGTGGAGTCCCGTAGGACTCCACGGGAATGGGGGCCGCGGAAACACTGGCACCATGAGGTAATGATGCCGGTGTTTCCGCATCCGTCTGCGGCCGGTGGCGTTACGCCCGCCAGGTCAGACCTGGCGGGTGTAACACCACACAGCCACAGAACTCGTAGTTAGCCGGTCTGGAAAATGGTGCCTGTACAGTTTTACCGGCACCGTTAAATCTGTACCGGCTAACTTGTAATGAGGCCCAATGAGTTTTATCCATTTTAAAACCATTAAATACAGAGAAAAAGCGCGAAACGTGGGCTCCAGTCACGTGACCTAGATGGCAATAGACTTGGGCGGATGACGTTGAGAGGAGAAGAGAAGAGCATGCTCACACTCCTTTTTTATTCCCAGGAGTTGTGAGGCTTACAAGACCATGTTCAAAGAATAACTGAATGACAAAGTAAAAGTGATGATAGATGTTGGGCTAATTGGGTGGGGAGGCATGGTCAAGCCCGACCCACCAAAACCTGGGGTACCAACTTGCGTGCTGCTAGCAAGTGGAATATTCCAGAAGGGTACAAGCGTGCCCTTTAAGAGATGCACATTTGCTTGGGAAAGGTCAGCCTTCCCCCAGGCAGTTGGCGAGGAACACACGAAGCTGCACCTATGGGCAGAGAAAGAAAGTTCTAAGACTGCATCATTCCAGCAGCTGGTGTGGGTATGCAGTGATATTATCTAATTAAAAACAACAAATTGAATTTTGAACGAACCCAAAACGTCTAAAAAAAAAAATTATTAATTTTTAAAAACTATATATATGTGGTTGGGAATGGGACTAGTAGTTTTGGGGGTGGGAGAATTTATGAATTACAAAAAAATGGGGTGGTTGGGAGGAACCCCCCCCCCCCAAAACAAAGAAAACAAAATGTGTTATTTTATCTGTAGATGTTTCTCGTTTATTAAAAATTGATTTGTTGTTTTGTCATCCGTTTAAATCACATGTAACCGCTGGTGTGCCGCAATGACTCAACACACCCAGAGAAACAGACACGGCTCTGCATTTGGAGCTGAACACTCCTGGAAATACACACAATTCCATTCCAAAATTGGTTCTGCAGCTTTTAAAGCCATGGTCCGCTTGCCTCTAATAAACTGTAGTTAGAAAAGTACCAACCTGACACTGCACACCCATAACACCCAGGTGAAATACTTGAACAAAGCACAGCCACGGGGGAAAAAGTAGAGGAATATATAAACCTGTTAGCTGAGAGTGTTTGAACGAAGTCCACAGTGGACTTTGGAGCTAGTTGGCGATTCAGGAAAGAAGGCGGCTGGTAAGAAAGAGGAATGAGAGTAGTGGACTGTGGACGAGAGGAGGAGGAGAAGTAACAACGTGGTCAGGGGGCAGCAGAAGAGAAGCAGGTGGTGGCAAGAGAAGAATATTAGGCGGTGGCAGGAGGAGAACCTAAGGTGGGGGTCGGTGGAGACAGATAGGATGTAACGAGAGAACCCTCGGATGGTGGCAGGGGGGAACCAGGAGGAGGCAGCTGGTAGCAGGAGGAATCATCAAGGGTTAGTGACACTAGAGCTAATTTGAACAGGAATAAATGAGGGCATGTGTTAACCAAAATAGGAGTAGGGGTAGGAGCCTGATCCCAATCAGAAGGGGATGAGCACAAAGTGGGATAAGGAACATGTGGCCTGTAGTCAAGGAGGAGCAGGACCAAAAGAGAATTAGATGGGAGGTGGAGAGGGTAGACATCAGAAACCCAGGGAAGGGAAATGATAAGTCCCTTCTGTGGATTTGTGGTCGGAAGGCTCAGGTGGATCAAACTACCATCGGCAGCCAAGCTCTGTTTTTAAGGCTTAGAGCAGAGAGTGATGTCGACAGAATCTGCGAGAAGGATCAGAAGTGGAGGTATTCAATCCCAATAGGAGACAACCGAAAAGACATTGGGCCTCACTATGAGTTGGACGGTAAGTGGAAAAAGTGGAGGTGATGAAATTACCACCACTTCTACCACTCCACTGAATTAGAAGTCCCACAAATTGAACGCAAAATCCACCAGTGGAATTACTGCCAGCAAAATTAGCCCCAGGGTACCACAGGACCACCACAGACAACATGTACAGCGCTAATCCAGTCTCAAGACATGAATGTTACAACTAGTGGTTGAGGGATGTGGTGAAGGGGATTCCCAAAATAACATTGCATATGTACCCCCGTATTTTATGCAAAAAAACAAGGGGGGGGAGTCCTGGGAATACCTCTGCCCCAGACATTAGTCCCGGGTACAAGCCTTACCCAGATTCTGGATAAGTTGTAGAGGTAGCAGAGTAGAGGCAGGTGGATTTAGAAAGAGGCTGTTGCCATAGTCCTTTCCTAGATTCTTTAGCTCACCATCTTTCACAGAGAACTATCCAAAACATAATGGTTAAGAATTAGTGACAAGGCGCGCACTCTGTTGCCAGTCAAGTTTTCCTGCATTGACCTCTCCTCCAAACGCACGTTTTCATGACTCCATCAATCTTCAGGGAGGCTGTGTTTCTTTACCTTTTCAGGCATGTCTTCATTTCCTTTTCAGGTGTAGCAGGTTAATTGACTATAGTGTCTCTAAGGATTCTGGTACTTGCATTTTTCGCACTTAATTATTCTTGCAGGTGACTGGAAACAACTCCTATCCAAAACATATCAGTCTTTGTCCTGCCCTGGGGCAGTCCAGCACTGAAATGCTAGGCAATTCTCCTCTGAACAAGAGTACCAACAGCAACCCCAGACACATGTTTCGGTCTGGTTGGACCTCATCAGTAGGGTGAAGCTGTGCCTCTCTAAGAACAGTGAGCAAGATGTCCACATCTGGATTCCCCCAGTAACTTAGGGTGAGATCCAAAGTTACTTAAATTATGCAAAAAATAAGCAGGGGTCCTGGGAGTCCCTCTGACGGACATAAGTCTTACAGGAGACTTGCTTAACATTTCGGTGCTTGACTGCCGCAGAGCAGGACAAAGACTGATATGTTTTGGATATTTCTCCTCTGTGAAAGATGGTGAGCTTAAGAATCCGGGAAAGGACTACTTCAATAGCCTCTTTCTAAATATGTTTGCCTCTACTCTGTGACCTCTACAACTTATTCAGAACAGGACTGCAAGATTTGTCTGTGGCCTCAAGCCCAGGGATAGCATCTCTCCAGCTCTGAAATCTCTTCACTGGCTCCCTGTGGTGGCAAGAATCAAGTTCAAGACCCTTTGCATCGTCCAGAAGGCTTTGTGGGGCCTGAGACCGCACTACCTCCAACTCTCTCTTCCTTAACATCTCCCTTCTCGAGCTCTATGCTCATCCACCTCCAACTCTCTGAGGGTCAGGCGCTTTTCCAAGAAGAGAGTTGGTGCAGATCTCTTTCTTCGGCTGTGTCCTCCCTGTGGAACAGCCTCCCTGCCTCTCTCAAACTTGAGCAGAACCACCTCCGGTTCTGGAAGCAAGTAAAGACCTTATTTTTCGCTTCCACTTTCTCTCTTCCTCTCCCCTGCTGATGTCCCGACTGCTCCATGCACTTGTCACCTGGCTACCCTCTGAACTCCGACCCAGGCCCCTGCATGTCCAGCTGCCCTCACACTGCCTCTGGGCTCCTCAGCACTTATGGTCTGAATCTGCAACCCTACAGTCCCTTCTCGCTGCACTTATGAGCCACTCGCTGGCTGCACTTATTGAGTTACCTGCACTCTTCCCCACCCCTCTGCACTTCTCTCCTTCCACTTCCCTGCACGTGCACAATCTGAATGACACAAGGCCTAGTAAGGTTGTTGTTTTGTCCTCCCTCTGTTTCCCCCACCTTGTCTTATCGCACCTAGAAACACTTGTGTACTGGTGCGTTATAAATGCCATATCATATCAGTACCGAAAGGAACAACCCTTCCAACTTTGAGAGGCCGAAAATGCCTTTGATATGGTTGACAAATCGCTGCTTCCAGTGACCTAGCAGCTGCCTTGGATGCCCGCAGCTTCTAAAAACTCTCATCTGCTTTTTGGCCTAATAGTTGAGAGCCATGAAACAGCATGTCTAATAGTTTGTTGTGAGTTGCGGTTGGAGCTTGTAGGAACTGTGAATCTCTGCGCTAGGTGGTTAGTCTCTGTTTTGATTTGTAGTGGGCTGGTTATCTCCTGCTGCCTGTATGTGTGTTGGCACTTAAAAATCACAAGCATGTAGCTTTAGGATTTGCATTGGAACAAGGTAAACAACAGGATGCATGTCATGTGAACATCTAACACAATAAAACCTAGTATTTTCACAAAACCTATAAAGTGTGTAAATCTTATTGAAGATCAACTCAACGTACTGTCAATTACGAACAGGTCATTACCTCATCGAGCACCAATGTACAAGAGAGTTCCAATACCAGCAATAAAGCGACAAACCCTGACCTGTGTAGGCACGCACATCTTCTGGCAACAGAGCTTGCTGCTAAAGAGCGGCTCAGATAATCTGAGGAGTCTAATCCAGATTGCAACAGCTCACACAATCCGAGGATCCTAATCCCAGATTGCAACGACTGACACTTTGAGTCCTTCCCATCCTGGACGATGTTCAGAAATCCTTCTCTTTCTTCTCCTTCAGAAATATGCTGTGTAGCCTGAGCAACCACATCCCACAAAGTATGAGAACATATAGCTAGTGCACACATAGCATTAATGTCCTTCAGGGCCATGCTTCCCGCAGAAAACACCCTCTTTCCTAAGGCATCACATTTCTTATCATCCATATCAGGAGGCATCGTCGGGTAGGCTACCACCTTCGAGGTAGATGGCCGTCTGCACCTCCAGATTCTCTGGGGAAGGCTGTCTAGAAAGAAACGCCGGGTCTATCACCAAAGGCCTGTACTTTCTTGTCAGGTCTTTGATAACTACTGATGTGGTGTCTGGCATTTTCCAATTCTCAAGGAACCTGTTTTTTTAAAGTAGTATTAAATGGCAAGACAGGATCCTTAGGGGGACTTACCAATGATGTCTGTCAGATTATCCGTTTAAATCTCTTTAACGAGATGACCCCAACCCAGGTACTCAATGACCTTACCCATGACAGACCTGTAGGAGGCATCAGAAAAAACAGCTGAATCTCGGAGGCAAACTCCACTTCCGGTGAAGTGTCCAAGCAACTTGCATCCTTTAAAACAATCAACTAGTTTAAGCACTTTGGCTCATCAGGAATTAGTTCTTCTGCTACATTTGAAGTACCATATTCCGATCCAAACAGTGGATTGTCCTGTGCCTCTATTCCCTCTTCCTCAAAGATAAAGCCCATAGTCTTGAAAAAGTCCTTCTTAGACAAGGGCTTAAAACTCTGAAAGGGTTCTGACGAAATCATTGATGGCTTTGACGTCAAAGAAATCGATGTCGAATCCCCCGACAGAGCGCCAGAGGAAGGACGTGACTTCAACTTCCCTTAAGTCCGTCAAATCCGTCGATGCCTCTAGAGGGCACTTCTCGGACTCACTGCCTGGGCTCTTATGTGCACGAATAGAAGTCTTAAAGGACTCCTTGTCGGTCTTACGAGGTGCAATAGGGTCAGAATCCTTCTTAAGTTCCTTCGAAGGGCAGGGAGGGGCCACCTTTGAGAACACCTTAAGCATCTGGAGGTGAAATTCCTCCCAATCAGCTTTAGACACTAATTTGCTTGGAAAATGTAGCCTTTTTCTGTCAGGTGAGAAATCCAGTGATGATGGGGAGCAATGACATCTCCTTTGTTTTTTCATGAGAAGATGACAGTGATGAATGTCAAGAATCACTCCTCGGTCTGGAGTGCTTAGAACATTTAGATCGCTTCTTAGCTCTCTGTGGTGAGATGTCCCTCGAGCTTTTTTCGTCGATCTCTTTTTTGACAGGGTGGTCGAAGGTAATTTAGATGGTGGCCTACCTAGTGCAAGTTTCCACTTCCTCTCCTTCAAGGCCTTAATGATCACATTCATCGACCTTATGGTCCAAACCTAGACGCCAGAGGCATATCCTTTGCAAATCTTTAATAAACATTTTCGATCCACAGTCCACACACCTCTTGAATCCTGTGTTTGGAAAACATATCTCTAGATTTTGAGAAAAACACTCAGGCGATTGAACCGTTCAAAGCACTGTGCCGTGGATAAACAAAACGGAGGCAACGGGTGCTGTGCGTGCTATTTGTACCAGTGTCGACATCATGGTCCAATGAGGCATGGAAGCCACCGATGAACCGATGATGCATGTCACCATCTGCTGTGGAAAAGTTTCAAAAAAATGCAAGCAGGATATCGGATATATCAAAGATGAGGAATCTGTGCAAGGACACGATCCATTCGAAATTAATATAACATAAAGTGCATGCTCATTATCCACAGTTTTTAAAAAGCCTAACCCATCCTTCATATGCTGTGTATTCAAAATCTTGAGTACTGGTCAATACCACAGTCTTTTGTATACAGGACAAATAAATAGAAAATTACAAATATTTTCATCCCATATACAGGCCCTTCAGAAATTCCATTGGTTTCTGCAATACAACTGCCAGAGGTAAATGCCCACTTGCAATTGGGTCAACAAGATTTTTGAATGTCTCGTGTATGGTAGGTATATCAATAACCAAAAAATTGATGGGCGGAACGTTTTGAATTAATTTGAACCACTGGCACTGCTCTGGGCAACCTTCCACACCACCGTTTTTAGCATGTCTTGGCCATTGCAAAAGGGGTCCATCCATATGCAAATCAGTCCGGTTGGCAGGTGAAGAACGATGGTCTGGAGGGTTGCCCAGAGCAATGCCAGAGGTTAGGATTAATTCCAAACCTTCCAGTCATCACCTCTTTTGTTTTGTGTAAGTCACCCTGAGTGGGACGGGTATGCCCAAATGTGGTCGCGTGCCTGCCTGGAGACCCAAGCTACTCCTCATTGATGAGGCCCAACAAGGCCGAAACATGCTTGGAAATGCCTGTGGTCTTGAGCAGAAGGGATGTGATGAAGCAGTTTGGGCTGGCCTGCCCCTTTTGGGGTGGGACCAAGCCTGATTTGCATGTGGTCTTTACCCTTTTGTAATGGCGTGGCAGGCCAAGAAGGATGGTCTGGTGGGTTCCCCAGAGCAATGCCAGAGACTAAAATGAATTCCAAACCTTCCAGCCATCGCCTCTTATTTTGGTCAGTATATCAAGATGCCTTTCAAAATCTACAGTGTTTAGACTTAAGGTATTGTAAGGATAGACTTGCTTTGGCGCCACAATCCAAAAAGTCCTTTAATGTCCAATCATCAGGTGCAAAACGTTTTATTTGCAAAGATCATTCCAAAGGATCGATAGAATAATAACATTCTTGCTGTATTTAAATCATGGCAGTTACAAGCCTCCTGCAAAGACAGCTCATCACAATGCTTTTAGAAAGAAGCCTACATTTGGGGGTTTCCAGATGTTTAAACATAACCTTCTTGCTCCAAGTAAAGAATGCAAAATGTCATGCAGATTGGTTTGAAAATAATAAAACAATGTTGCTTAAACAATCTGGTTATTATTATTATTATATTTTTGTTTATACTGCGCCAGCTCACTGCTGTAGTAGTCTCAAAGCACATAAAAATTGCCATAGTTGAGGGGCATTAAGTCCCAGTGAGGGACAGCAGGGCCTTAGGATGCATTGACTGGAAAAAGGTGCACGATAGGACTAGAGAGCTGTGTTAAAGTAAAGTCATGTAAGAAGCATGATAAGGTGTGTAAGACGGTGATAGGTGGACCTTGCTGTAATGTGAATGTCTATGAAAGTCTGGTATGTGATGGGCTCGAGAGGTGCCCCAGTAATCCGAAGTAAATTGTGTGCATGGTCCAAACGGATGGGCTGTGTCTTTTAAAGGGTCTAGATAAGTAGACTGCCCAAGATCGAGGATAAATGTCCTTGGTATATGTGTTGAAAGGTACAGTTATCCAGTTATAAACATTCATGGTACAATTAGGCCAACACATGTTTCACTCAATCTACAAGCTCCCGCTGGGCCTAGTACACTATTGGTCTCCAAAGCAAATTTCCACGCATTTCCATAAGAGTTGGATTTTTTGGATCCTACTGATATGTGGCCACAGAGGTTTCTATAGTAATCTCTCATCTATACTATATATGTAATATTTAATACAGGTTATGTTAGGCTTTTTTATTTATTGTTATATGATTATTCAAACAACCTTTAACAATCAAAAATACATATGCCTAGGTTGAAATGGTCCAAAATGACAGAACCTTTTGAAAAGGGTGGGATTGCAGCCCCAGACTTCGAACTCTATTACTTAACATCTCAGCCACACTTTGCTAGACACTGGTTTGACCCGGAAGACACTGCTCCACACATCCCCCTGGAAAGATTTGCGGCTTCCCCTATAGAACTACGAGCAGTCATGTTCGATCTTAAACGAAAAGAGTCATGCAAATACGACCCTGTCAACGCCACTGTGCGCGCATGGTCTATGATATATAATAGGCTCGTCCTTACAACCCCGTACGATCCAGAAGTACCACTATGGAACTTCCCAGGCATAAGCCCCACGTTTGATAGGGCCCTCCAGGGTGCTTGGGACCCACAAAAGCAATTTTGAATGCGTGATATGTTTCCGGAAGGAAAATACTGTGCTCTTGACGATTTTATTGGTCCGGTGGGTGGAGATCACCTTAAGCGATTTCAGTTTCATAGAATGAGGGCTGCCTTTGCCGCTAAATGGCCCTCGTTCCCAGAAGAACCTGCCACACATGAATGTATCGCAACCATGACGGAACTGGGTGGTCATAGTAAAAGACTGTCTGCGCTCTACAGTCTAGTCCAAACACATTCCAAGTCAAGCAATGATATTAAGGGGAACTGGGAACATGACCTGGGGGTGGAACTAGGTGAAGACACATGGTTGAGATATTGCCACTTGACCAAACATGTATCCATGAACTCAGGGCTTCGGCTCATTCAGTTTAAGGTCCTTAACCAGCTACACTATACCCCGGCTAAGTTGGCTAAATTTGTACAAGGTCACACAGGAAAATGCTTAAATGCGATGCCCCTGACGCAGACTCTTTTCACATGTACTGGGCATGTCCACCGGTCACCGCATTCTGGGGGGAGGTGGCGGAGATCCTGGAAGATATCACGGCGATACCTGCCACACCTTCCCCACTGAAATATCTCTTTGGGGATATCGGTAAAGCCGCCATCACCACTAGACGACTATTTAACTTGGCATGTGCTGTTGCAAAACGTAATATACTGAAATGTTGGAAATCAATACATCCTCCAAGGCGGCTAGACTTCTTGAAAGACTTGTCAATGATTAATGAACTGGAGGAACAATTTATTATAACATTGCCATCGAGATGCCGACCCAAAGATATATGGGCACTGTTCAGGCTATATTTGTGTAATATGATATCTGATGGAGAAGATGATCCGACGTCGCCACTCTAGTACTGCTGTGCGATGTGAAAATTTGCAACCTATACTGTTAATGTCTGTTTATGTTGTTATGATCGATGTGCTTCGCCAATTGCCAACCTGTTTAGTACTGCTGTAACCCTCTGAACAAAAATAAAAATTATTAAAAAAAAACAATCAAAAATACATATAAATTCATATCAACAGCAAATGAACTCACTTAGAGGTAATTCATACAACTCGTAAAAACATTTCTCCCTTAAAACTACATTTAATTTGATTAATCAATGTCAGAGGAGGAGAATAAATAGCATTATCACATTCATAAAAACTACACATTAACATTACAATTCTAAAATAACATACCCATCACCCACAATTCATCTTACTATGTTATAAAATTCATAAAACAGCACACATTACGTCCTTGTTCCTAATTTAGTGCCTGAAATCTAAACACTCAAAGAGAAGCTATATAAGCAGTATGATTTACAATCATAAAAACTCAGTAGTAATATTAGAATCAGGGAGTAGCTCTAGATCAAAAGAGTTAAACATAAATCTACTACCGCCATGATAAGTGTGGTAGTACAACCCACTAGACAATTTGCCACACAGTGTGCTCATCACTCAGAATTAATAACTTCTGAAACTTACTGAACGCATTCTTTCTTTTCCCATCCAATTCTTTACAGCTAGTTAGTCGATGCTGTACGGTCTCAAGCTTGTCCTGTTCCCTACAAAATCTGACACTCGCAGAAACAAGTGATAGCATCCCGTATCTCAGTACTATTTCCTTTGTATGCAGTAGGTTACAAGTAAATCTTAAGAAATACCTCCTAATCTGTCTGGGTAGATTGAAAGATATGGAGCCAACACACCAGCAATCTTATGGTCCTAAGCAAGTTATATCCATGTGTAGATTTTAATGATGATATCTAATCCAATTCAGACAGTCAACATTTCACTCTTTCTGTATTATCCCTGAGAACGTGACTTGCTAAACCAATTTTCATAAGCACGTTTTTGCAAAACTGGTCAAAATGACTCACAAATTCCACACCATTAAGACCTAACATTTCTTTTAAATTATAAAACAAAGAATTATTCAAAGGATTAAAAATCCTATTTTAAAAAGATAACAGTTTCCAATGAGCTCTGTTTAAAAGCTTATAAATACCGAGCTCATATCTTATAGGAGCAACAGGAATCACGTTAGGAATTCTCAGGGCTCTCCTTAAAACCAAACCCTCCAAATACGTTAATGTATCTAAAACCCACAAAATCTGGACTTCGATTCCTTATAAAATCTTAGCTACTATCTTTCCGCATAATAAGAAATTGCACAACCTTTTATCCAATCCTTGATTAATAAATGTATATGGCCTGGAAGTAATAGGAAATCCAAGATAAATAAAACTGTCAACCTTTTGTAGTACATCAGAACCATTACGCCATAGAAATGCAGAAGTCTTTTCCTTTTCAGTGCACTGCATAGTTTTAGTCTTTACAGAGTTTATTTTTAAGAAAGAAAAAAGTAGCATAGTTACTAAAAGCATTAAATACTACAGACCTTTCTGCGAGCAATCAAAAATTAAAAAATAATCTGCACATGCAAACCATATGACTTTTAAATGACTTATTTTTAGGGATGCCGGAACTAAAACAAATCACCAATGTTAGACACGTATAAGTTAAAAAGACAGGGCACTAATATGCAGCCCTGTCTGACTCACTTATGCGTTGAAATATTTCACGAAAGGGCCCCCAATTAAGCCTCACCTGAACATTGTAATGGTCATTTAAACCCATTATCAAATGCAAAAGCCTGAATGTAATATCCCAATTTCTTAGTTTGGTCCACAAACAGCCTCTGTCGACTGCAACAAACGCGGCCGACAGATCAATTGTCGCTATGAAAATAGATTTGTATTTTTGAGACCATGCCAAGCTTTGAACACATTGAAAAATAAAACTATTTACTGAGGTTCCCAAGTATTTTCTGAAACCCGTCTGCCATATTTTAATTCTCATGGTTTCTTTCTCTTATAATTCTAGATGCCCCCAGAGCAAGGTAACAAAAGCCTTGCGGTCGGCATCCAGAACAGCAATGGGCCTATAATTGATAGGGTCAGAACGGGAGCCCTACTTACAAATTGGCACGATGTATGCAGTTGACCATGATTATGGATAGATATTCGATTCCACAACCTGGTTTAAATAAATGGTTAATATCTATGCCCAAACTGCTGGGTTTCCTTTATATAGAATATTTGATGTTTGTTAGGACAGGAGGCACGAGAAGAACATATCTTCTTCCGCCTCTTCATAATATTATCGCAAGTAGTGTCAATTTCTAGCCTTCGCAATTCAAGTGGGTGCTCAGCATTGTCCAGCGGGGTCAGACCATCGATTTCCTGGACAAATGCCCCTCCATTTCTCCAGTCAGGAACAACACCTGCCTCTGCTCTTGCAAGAGATCCATGCACTGTTAAAAATGGGGGCAATAGAGACAGTGCCAAAACACCTCTGGGGCTTCAGAGAGTACTCCAGATACTTCCTGGTGAGAAAGAAGTCAGGAGGTTGGACGCCCCATCATTGACCCAAGGCAACTCAATACATTTCTCAAGTCCCAGAAGTCCAGGATGGTCACGTTGCAACACATGCTCGAACAACTAAAGCAGAGAGACTTCCTGGCTTCCCTAGACCTAATGGATGCCTATTTCACATCCCCATTCATCGCAGTGACTGACGCTTCGTCCAGGTTTGTCATGAACAGCAGACATTACCATTTCAAAGCTCACCCCTTTGGCCTCAAGTCAGCTCTGAGGGCCTTCACAAAGTGTCTGGCTCCAGAGGCAGCACATCCACAGCATTTAGAGATCTACGTCTTTCCCTACCTAGATGACTGGCTGATCTGCGCCTGCTCTCCGCTGGCCGTACAACACCCTTAAGAGACCATCAGGTGCCTCACTTCACTGCGATTCTCGATCAACTTTCGCAAACCATGCGCTCTCTTTCTATGCTCACGTCTCAACACACTGACGTGTCTGGCTTCCCCCTTGGAGGAGAGGGTAGAGACCATCTTAAGCAAAGTGTGACAGCTTTCAACACTTCGAGTGACAACCGTCCGCTTGATCAAATCTCTCTTGGTGATGATGCCTTCATGCATCCCCCTGGTCCCTTCATTGCAGACTGCACATGAGGCCTCTACAACAGTTCCTAGATGCGGTGGCAGCAAATATCCGACTCCTGGAATCACAAGATCACTGTCGCTCCAGTGTTCAGGAAGACCCTGCGGTGGTGGTCCATTTGTCAGCATCTCATGAAAGGCATGTTTGCGCCTTCCAGCACATCAGGCCACTGTGACCACTGACACCTCCCAGGAAGGGTGGGGAGCAGAAAACGGTCAACTACATGCCAGGGGCTTATGGCAACCAGAGGAGAAAGAGTTTCACATCAACATCTTGGAGCTGTGAGCAGTGTTCTGGGATCTCTAGGCATTCGAGCCCTAACTTAAGGGCAAGGTGGTCTGCATCTTCACGGACATAACCACCATGTCCTACAGCAGGAAGCAGTGGGGGAACCCATGCTCCCATTCTGTCCAAAGAAGCACAAGCGATGTGGAAATGGGCCATAGATCAGAAGATGTTTCTCATTCCATCTGGCGGGCATTCACAATACCATTCCAGATTCACTCAGCAGGGAACTACGATCATGCCACAAGTGGAATCTACATCATACTTAGGTTCTTCTACTCTTCTCCAGGTGGGGTCGCCCTGAAATCGACCTATTCGCCAATGCAAAGTGGCCCAGGTTTGCGCCAGCAGGTACCCACAGCCGAGGAGTCTGAGGGATGCCTTCTTGTTCGCCTGGGAGTGCTGATTTCTCTACGCATTCCCTCCAATTACTCTGATGCAGCGATTGATAAGGGCACTTAAACAGGCTCATTGCAAGATGATACTCATTGCTCTGGCATGGCCCAGGCAAATCTGACTCAGACCTTCTCTGTTAGACGTAGCGTCTGCAAACAGAACAGAGCGGCAGTCTTTGACACGTCGTGAAGTTATTGGGTCTTTCTGACAATATACCCCTCAAGAGTATGAAAGGACAGATTTAGGTGAGCATTGCCTGAAAATGAGTTACGCCTTGGTAGACCGCTGGCTGCAAAGAAAAATAACAAAAGTTAGCCAAGAACACACACCAGAGTATACCAAAAATAATAACAATAGTAATACTCACTAAAGAAGTGTTTAGAATGTCTGCCAAAAGATATTGTCAAGGTATATGGAAGGTGTAATCCTGGATATAAAACCCAGAATTATCAGCTAAAAATTCACTATAAGACAGTAGAAATACACTAGAGTTCAGTACCAATCTTACTAGTGTTTAACAGAGTGATATTTCATGGAGAATGTTCAGGTATCCTTATTCTGTACTGTGGAGGTGCATCCAGATAGCAAAGTTCCATAACAGACTATTCCCGACAGAATGAGGACGCCTACAAGAGTCCTGAATTACACCTAACATCGACGAAACGAGGACGCCTGTAACCAAGTCCCTAATCCAAGCAAGGTTCAAAGAAAGTCCTTGACAAGTTCCGAGATACAAGGTGACAGTTCGAGGATAAGACGAAAGCAATCCAATGGGAAAATCTGAGGTCGTAATCCAAAAGCAATAATGTCAAAACAGCATGCGAATAAGTCCGTTGAACGTTCCGGGTCCAAATCCATCGCTGTAGATGAGCCGAGGACACAGAAGAGAGCAGTCCAGATGCAGAAACAGAGTCGAGGTAAACAAGAGCAAAACGAGTAACAATGAAAATGCCACTAGAAACGAGATTCAGAAGCAGTGTTCTAAATCCTGGACAGAGTCTTTAAGGCATCAGCAGACTTGACGCACAGCATCTCGCCGTGCATGATCCAATGGGAGTCTATGGATAGGCTGCCAGCATTTCCAAGACAACCCCCAGTGTTCCTGGAACGAGACACGGCGCGTAGGGGTTTTACCTTTGCGAGAGGGATTCCCATGCTGCATGCTTGAAGCTTTATGTGATGTACACAAAGGATTGGAGGAAGTGAGCGAGTACATGACTTGCAAAGGTGAGCTGTGTGCAAGGGAGCGTGAGGAAGGTGCTTTCCTGACATTCTCCACCTGTCGGCGGCTCCTTTCATCAAAGCAGCCTCTGCTTCCAGACCTGCTCTCCAGAAAAGGAGGGTCTGTCCTCCACCACAACACAGCATCCTTGAAACTGGCAGCTTGGCTCTTGCAAACCTAGAGTTTGGACATTACTTATTGCCCGCAGAATGCAAAGATATTCTGGCTAAGGCTAGAGCACTGTCTACCCTTGCATGCTATGAGCACACATGGAAATGCTTCTTTGTGTGATGTAATTTTCAGGGGATTTCTCCCCTTCAAATAAAAGCTCCTCAAATCCTGCTATACCTGCTCTCTCATCCATCAAAGTACACTGGCAGCTATCTCCCTATACACTTCAACTGGCAGGCCTTCCTTGTGGTCTCACAGACTTGTTAAAGAATTCCTAAAGCGTCTTTCAGAGCGTTCCCTCCTCTGAAAGCTCCAGCTTTGCATGGGACCTCAACGTTGTTCTGTCAAAATTGATGAGACCTCCTTTTGAAGCTGTTCACAGTATTTCTCTAGGGTTCTTGTCTTGGAAGACTGCTTTTCTGATGGCTATCACTTCAGCCAGACATGTGGGAGAGTTACAGGGTCTCTCTTACAAACCACCGTATTTGTCTTTCTGCCAGTCCAAGGTGGTCCTACGCATCATCCATCTTTCATGCCAAACGTTCCATCGGACTTTCAATTCAACAAGCCTTTATTTCTGTCTGTCTTCTTCCCCAATCCTACCGGCAGAACAGACTTTACATTCACTGGACGTGGCGTGTGCTTTGAAGGTTTATGTCGCACACACTAAAACATTTCGCAGAGCTTCTCAGTAGTTTGTGACATTTGCACCTGAAGGGCAGGGGAAAGCCCTCTCCAAGACGTCCATTTCCAGGTGGCTCTCTGGCTGTATCACGTATTGTCACCAGCTGGAAAACAGGCTGCTGCCAGGCAGACAGAGCCCATTCCACCAGAGCCATGGCCGCTCCTACAGCATTCCTGTCTGGTTTTCCTCTGCTGGGCATTTGCAGGGCTGCTACATGGAGGTCGACTCATACCTTCATGAGATTCAACTGCATCAACAGGGATTTCAGAATTAAGTCCCAGGTCCGCCAAGCAGTGCTTTGCAACCTGTTTAATTGACGTGAGTGTGTTCCAGAAGTGAGTTATTGTGTTGCTTCTCTTGAGCCTATGCCACCTCCCGTGGTTATGTATGTACTGCTGTATAATCGTATTCATGAGCATGTGAATCCATGTGAGATCCCATGCTGGAGAAGTAACAAGTTACTTACATGATTCACATGCAACCCTCCATCCTAGCCCTCCTATGGCTCTTCTGGGTTCATACTGCCACTTCACGTGTGCCTCTAAATATGAAGATGGCCCCTGGTGGGAACTGATGAGAACCAGTTTGTTTGTTTATTTATTTTATATAGCGCTCCAGACACAGGAGTAAAAGGGCGCTTAAGGATAGGTTACAGAAAGAAGTACAATATATATACATTTTGCAGTTATACATTTGTAGAATATACAATATACAATATATACAAACAATGGTAGTTAGAGCATGCGGTTTAACATTTGTATGGTATGTACAGTATATACAGTTTGTATTGTGCTTAGTCTGATTTGGGATTGGTTTTATCCAGTAGCCAACCAATGACTAATTTCCTGAACAATTGGAAGGATTTGGTCGATTTGATGTTCTACGGCAGGGTGTTCCAAAGTTGAGGGGCAAGGACCGTGAAACTCGAGCCACCGGATTTTTTAGTGGTGAATCTGGGCACCGTGAGGCATAGAGTATTGGAAAGATTTAGTTATTCTGGTGCTCGGCTTCAAAGTGAGTTTGTTAGTGAGATGGGGGGGCTGGGTGGTTTAAGGCTTTGTAGGTGAGGCAGAGGGTTTTTAAGTCAATTTCTTGTTGAATGGACAGCCATTTGCATGATATTTGTTTGTGGGAAATGTGCTCTCGCCTGGGAATGTTTAGTGCTGCTTGCAGCGCATTGTCACATTTTTAACAACTGGGATGGTGTTACCATCGATGATGATGATGTTGGTGTAGTCAACGCTGAGCTTCTGTAGGTTGTTGGTTGATCCGACTAGGAGGAGCTCGGTCTTCTCATCATTCAGGCAGAGGCCATGTGCGGCCATCCATGCCTGAAGGATAGAGAAGATTTTTTTGATCCTAGTGACGTCGACATTGTAGTTGTCAGTGATGGTGGGGAGTATCTGGGTGTCATCTGCTTAGTTGGTGTAGGTGACACCCAGATGGTCCAGTTTGTCAAAGAGAAGCTTTGTAAAGATGTTATATAGGGTGGGGGAGACACAAGATCCTTGTGGGACACCGCAGGTAATGGGGATGGGGTCTGCTGCAGCCGCAGATGAAAAGACCCTCATGGTTCTGTTGGCTAAGAAGGATTCTATCCACATGACAGCAGAGGGGGAAAAGGAGGCAGCAGATGAGAGGTGGTTGCAGAGTATCTGTTCCATGTTGAGGTCGAAAGCCAGATTGACGCAAGCCTAGCAATTGATTGGACTCTAAGTAATCTTGAATTTGCAAGTAGGCAACTCTGTCAAGGATTTTTAGCAGGAAGGGGACCATGGTGAAAGGCCTGTAATTAGTGGGAATGGCAGGGTCAAGGGATTGTTTTTTTAGAAGAGGGAGAACCCAAGAATGTTTCAAGTTGTTAGGTACAGAGTTGGTCGAGAAGGATATGTTTATTAGTTTAGAGATGAAGGGAGATAGGTCTCTCACTGCATCTTTGATGATCTGGGCGGGGCAGCTATCCCCTTTGCAATTAGAGGGTTTGAGGGATGCTATAATGTTTTGGATTTCGGGTATAGTGACCTTTTTGAATGTGAAGCCAGATGTGGTATTGGTAGGGGTGGATATGCTAGGGGTGGAGGCGTTACTGTTGGAAAGTTGTAGTCGTTTGGCCTCGATCTTGGTTTGAAGACCAGTGATTTTGTTGGCAAGGGCATTTTGGATGCTAGTGCACCATGGTTTGTCTTTCACACAGGTGTCCGTCGGTGGGTTGGGATTTTCTAATTACTTCAGAATGGTGAAGAGTTCTTTAGCAGAGGATCCTGCATTGTTTATTCTAACGTTGTAAGCTTCCTTCTTGGTGCGGATTATATCTTTTTTGTAATGGGAGGAGATAGTCGTGAGATTGGTTTTGTTCTCAGCTGAAGGAGTTATTTTCCATAGGGTTTCCATCTTGGCTTTCTTTTTTCTGAGAGTTTCGAGTTCAGGTGTGTACCAAGAGTTCAGATGAGCTCTGGGTTTACCTTTGCCTAACTTTAGTGGGGCAACAGCGTCAATGGCGTTAGTCATGGCATCATTGTAGGTGCTGACTAGAAGGTTGAGGTCAGCAGTGGCTGGGAGCGTGTTTAGGAGGGGGAGAACCAGTGGTGTAAGGGTATCCGCATTAATGTTGCGCTTGTTTCTGGTCAAGCAGGCTGGTACGTGGGGGCACTGCTTGGGGTTAGGGTTGTTAATACTAATGTCAAATGGTATGAGGGAATGGTCAGTCCATACAAGAGGTTGTGGGGCTTTGCAGGTGATAATGCAGTTATGGGCTGCGACCCAATCAATAGTTCTGCCTTTCTGATGGGTGGGTAGTGTAATGACTTGAGTAAAGTCTTTTTTAGATAGGGCGTTAGCCAGGGAGGCGGCGGGAGAGTCGTTGTACCCTAGATTAAACTCTCCTAGAATGATATTTTGGGAGAGGGACTTAGAGTTCTCGGCTATGAGGGAGGTAATGTGTTCCTCGAAGGTACCTGTGGGACCTGTTGGTCTGTATATTAGTTGCAAAGTAATTGTACTCTTAGGGGTGGTTTGTACTTTGATGGTGGGGTGCTCGCAGGATTTTAGTGGGAGGGAGGTAATAGATCTGAGGTCGGGTGAGGATTTGAATATGAATCCTCTGCGAGCATTAGGTCTGTCAGCTCTGAGGATAGAGTAATTGTCGGGAACAGCAAGGGTTAGGTAGGGTCCTGCTGCTTCATGTAGCCATGTTTCTGTAGTAGCAAGGAAGTCGAGGTCTGCTGAGAGGATGATGTCAGCGATTTCGGAGGCGTGAGCAACTACGGATCAGACATTGAGTAGTGCTCCTTTTAGAGATTCCGTGTTGGTAGAATTTGCGCTATTCTTATTGGTGGCCTTGGACATAGGTGTTGCGGGCAACTTGCTGGATGTGGTGTGGACTCTAGAGCCTAGTCTGTTGTTGCGGGCAGAGAAGGTGGGGTTGGTTGTGGGGCGGTATCCTGGTGAATTGGGAGGGTTAGGGTTGGTATCAGTGTAGTCATCTTTAGTAGGGTTGATAGTGTTGGGTATGGTGTTAACTGGTGTGGCGCTGACTTTTGCAGTGTGGTGTTGATGAACAGTGTGGGGGAAAGGTGGTAGGGTGGGCAGGAAAGGTGTGGGACAGGGAATGGGGTGGTGTCTTGGGCAGCCGAGTTTAGCTAGTCCATTATTGTATGATATGTAGCTGTTGTTGCTACATGGTGTATTGTTGTTCATGACACAAAAAGGGAACATGGTGAGAATGAGCCAAGAGAGCATAGTTGGGAGTCCGACATGGGTTGGGCTGCTAGGCTATGGACTGGTTAGGTGGCTATGGATTGGGCGCAAGCAGGTAAGCACAGTAGGCAGTTGCAGGTATGTGGGTGCGAGCAGGTTTGGCTTGAACTGTAATTGGCAAGTGGAAGTGGGCTATTCGAATGTACAGGTGGTAAGTCTAGATAGCAATAATAGAGTATGGAGATAGGTAGATTCAATTTTGGTAATACAATGCAGGCGTAGGCTAAAATCGAAATTGCTAATATTGTGTAGAGGTAGGCAGTTTCAATTATGCTGCTACAATGCAGGCATAGGCTAAATTCGAAATTGCTAATATTGTGTAGAGGTAGGCAGTTTCAATTATGCTACTACAATGCAGGCATAGGCAAAAATAGAAATTGCTAATATTGTGTAGAGGTAGGCAGTTTCATTTATGCTACTACAATGCAGGCATAGGCTAAAATCGAAATAGCTAATATAGTGCAGAAATTGGCAGTTTCAATGATGCTACTACAATGCAGGCATAGGCTAAAATCGAAATAGCTAATATTGTGCAGAAATAGGCAGTTTCAATTTTGCTTATACAGAGCAGAGATAGGCTAAATTCGATTTTGCCAATATAATGCAAGAGTGGGCAAGATACTTTTGCTAATGCAGTGCAAGAACCTAAACCATTGGGTATTAAAAAAGGTCACGCAGAAATAGTGGCTGGCAGAGTTGAGTAGATACAGGTTATACATTGAAGCATTATGTGGCAGTTTGTGGGCACAGTGCGTAGTGAGGCTGGTGCAATGCGACAGCGGTGCAGGATGGACCTCGGAGGTGGCAAAGTTAGGAGATACAGGAGCACAAGTTCAGTGATCGTCGGGGAACAGTTCAGGTCACTGGCTGCAGGGGGTGGACAAAGTTACGGAGGAGAGCAGCACGTTTACCCTGTTAGGTGGGGGGACGACACTGGAGGGGCAAGGGTCGTTGCCCTAGGCTCGATGGAGTAGACAGGCTTGAAGACAGGCACTGCGCCTTCGATGTGTGCCTTAGATTGTGAGCCGGCTCCAAGCCTGCCGGCTTGTGGTTGGCTGTAAATTCAGAAGATGAGCCAATCACAGTGTGCGCAGTGCTGTGGGGTCGGCTAGGTGGCTGTGGAGATGGCGGTCGGCCATCTTAGAAGGTGGAAAACCTTGTGGCTTCCAGTGGAGTTTGATGCACTCTCAGTGCAAATCGAGGGTAAATCCGAATGAGAATGGGGCAGCTGAGCAAAGCCAGAAGCTGCGCAGATATAATTAATTTTATCGCCGCGGATTTGCAGCAAAAGCGCATTCGCGCTGGTGATTTCTAATGTGCAGCTGGGGGAGGCATATGGCTTACCTTACATCTGGCAGGGCACGCGGGCATCAATCCTGTTGCCTACTGCTCCTGCAGTGGATGGAGGGAGCTCCTGCTCCTCCAGGCTTCAGGTGTAGATGAGCTTTCAGGCTTGAGCAAAAGGCTGTATAAGTGACAAGCAGGTTTAGTTTTAAAGCAAATCTACTTTTAACATTACCAAGGATTTCCAGCCTGACGATGGGGAATATTCATGAGCATGTGAATCCATGTAAGCAGTGCTCCAGATAAGATTTGGACTTGGGAGTATTTTACTCCCTTTTTTGAAGTTGGGAGTAAAATGACTTTTTATGGAGTAAAAATGTAAGGCCAATTCCCAATGAGAGTATTTTATAAGCGAGTAAAAATGTTCCAACTGAAATATTGAATTGTTCTTGTAACGTGTATTTCTTAGATACATATTTACAGGCCAATCAGTCAGTTAAAATAGCAGTTTGTTCTTGTGATACTATGTGCACTACTGCTTCAAACATATCCATGTTGAAACACTTGTGTATAGGCACGTTATAAATGCCATATCATATCCATGGAGCTGTGAGGGTGAAAGCAGGGGCACAAGATTCTACATGTCTTTTTCCCATTTTTTGTTGGGAGTATTTTTACTCCCTATTTTTGATTTCTGGGAGTATTTGCCAATTGTTTGTGAATAAAAATGGCTGATACACACCTTATCTGTAGGGTTGCATGTAAGATACCCATGCTGGAGAAGTGGAGTTACAGGTAAGTAACTTGTTCCATCTTGTTCCTTAGTTTGTACCTTGGGTTTTATGTTTTAATAACAGACTGTGGCTTGGTGTTGATGGATGTCTCTGAAGTTTGGATGCAACTGTTCCAAAAGAAAGGGCTCTAATGAGTTCCTTTGCGGAACAGGAGCCCTTGTCCCCCAGAGGGGAGTATCTCTCTGTGAGGTCCCGCATGTCGCTACCGCCCTAAGGGGATTAATGCGTAGCAGGCTCACCTCCCTGGCCTCACAAGGAAAGGCCCCCCGCTGTGGGGAGAAGTGACTGAATCCCATGATTTGTCACAGAACACATTGTTCAACAGTGCATTGTTTTAGTATTTTTTACATTTTCTTTAAGGTTTTGGGTTGCAGTACATTTGGCAAGGCTCCTGAAATGCCTTTTAAAGCACTGATGGCTTCAATTTCAGCAGCATTAAGTTCTTCTTGAAATGATAATACATTTAATATGCTCATAAAATGAGACCTTATTCCCTGAAGTTAGTATTTGTGTTTATTCCGATGCTACTGGTGCTCCTTGGATGGCTATTTGTATATCTACTGTAAATATCAAGTACCTTTTTAAAAATATGTTATGACTAAACCACTATTGACATATTGTACTTCATACTTTCATAAAGACATTGACGTCTGATTGGTGCTTTTAACAGTGAATCCAACATGTATATACACAATGATGTCACTTCCTAGCTTTCAAATCTGAACATAATAATCAAGTTATATGATTTTTTTTACAGACCATCTTAAAGCCCTGTAAACCACTTTCTCTACGTCTGCTACTCTTCCCAGGTAACGCAGACTTGATAATATCTTTCACTCACGGTACATTTTGGAATAGAAGAATGAGATGTACCTTTCTAATCATGCTTTGTCCTGACCAATAAACTATTCTGACTAGGAGTACTCCAGTGTAAAATAGGGAGTTCACCATTTGTCTGGTGTTTTAATAGTGATGCCAGCTCACAAACCTACAGATGGCATCTACTACCTCCCTGGTATGAATATAATAACCGATTACTTCATTTTTTACACACCGTTTTAGGGTCCTAGAAACTACTTTTCTTACTTTGGGTAGTCTTCCCATTAAAGGAAGATTTTACACGATTTACGCTCCACAATCTGTGGATCTCCAGATGTTTTGGACTACTGATATAAACATATCTCTGGTCTGGCCACATGTTTTGGGAGTCTCTACTGTTCCAGAGAAACTCGGCTTGATAATTGCTTCTGGCCACAGTATCTGGCACACCAACTGCTCGGCAAACACGGCAATCAGGCTCCCATGGGGAAACCCGTTTCTCCTGCATGTCTTCCGCTGCGCAGCCTCTACACTTCAGAGTTTGGGAGGACACGACTCTCTCAGAGCATGCAGGTGAAATCTGCTGTGTTCGTGTTCTGGAGTCCCTCTTGTTCTCCCACTTCTGCTTAGTTTGTCTGCCTTGTGCCTTCCTTCTGCGTCTACTGCTACAGCCTGCACTCCCACTAACATTCCAGCTCCTTCCACACCTCTCTCCTTCTGCCTGCAACTGAGCGGGCCTTTTATACCTCACAGGTTCCTTCAGGTGTGGGCTGTTGGGCTGAATTGCCTGACTAATGCACCTGCATGCCTCTTCAGTCCTCTTCCTCGTCTCGATTCCTCTAGAATTCTAGGACTTGTAGTTCCTTCAACAAAGTTAGTTTTTTCATATTTAAGTTACTTTTAAGGGTAGATTTAATTCCTTTATAATTATATAGAGGGGCTATGAAAATTAGCCTTTACAGAGGAAGATAGTTTATTGAAGACTATATCCATATTCCTGTATATTGCACCCTTGGGTTTGAGGATGGTGTTTATTTTGGGAAACCCAAAAGGATCTTTTCTTTGGTAAAGTTTGCTCACCCTTCCCAACATCAAGGTCCATGGCTATAGATCAGAAATGAGGGTTAGGGACATTAAAATGACAATAATACATTACCTCTTTAGGTATTTTGGGAAGATTCTTCCTGCCAGAGGATAAATACTGTGTCTCATCCCACGTAATCTCCTCACCATCCTGGGCCTGGTCTCCTCCCAGGTGATTCTCCCACAGTACACCACCCCCAGGGTTGGGAACTGGACGTGTTTCCATCCCCTGGCCACCTGGGAGGAGACTTTTGGCAGGGTTTCAATTAGGGATCCATAGGATTCTTCACAGTATCCCTTTCCAGGGAAAATAAAGAAGCCTTTTCCCAAAGCCCTTTTAACCAAACGTCCAATCCTGGACAAAAGGGTAAGAGCTCCAAGTCTGTCTTTCCCAGTTCTAATTATCATCCATGTAGAACTGGCTCATCATTTGGAAAGATTGCAAGTAATGTTTCAATTTGCATTAGTCATCATAAATGGACGTCATCTCCCCCAATTACCCAAATACTGGGACAAGGAGAAAGAAGAGAGCAATATAGAGCGGAAAGAAACTCAAGCTCAATGAGCATGCTAGTTATTTTCACAAGGCACCTGTGTGCGGGACATTTGAAGATCGAAAACCAATTGCAAGAGGCTGCTGCTGTTGGGAAGAAGTCATTGTACCTCTCATCGAAGTGTGTGGTACCTGGGAGCACAGACCGGTGTGGCAAGCCAAGGGGCTCTCCAGCAACGAGGTAGAGAAATGTTGCATGAGGAGGGCCGGCTGCTGACATGTCAGGAACCAATGGAAGATTCCTGGGTGTTTGTCCACTGGAGAAAGCAACGATTCACTTACCGGGGCTCAAGGAAGGCAGGCGTGCTGACGGGACTACCGCAAGAGGAACCAGAAGGAGGTGGAAGCAGTCCAGAGTGGAAAGCTGGAGACAAAGATTGGCCGCATAAGCACAAACAGGACCGAAGATGCCACAATGAGCCGGTGAGTCAAACCAAGCAAATTGGGGACCCCGGGGCGTTTCAGCACCCACACCAAACACAATTTGTAAACTTTAAATCAACATAAACAAAGACATTAAGGAGATTGTTTACAAACCAAGAAGCGATACTGAAAGTAGAAGACTCAGCCATATATGAGAACATGGAATGCAGATTTGAGGAAAGCCATGGGTGAATGTTGACACAATCAGATACACAGAACCAAAGAAAATATATGCAACAGTGGAATTAAAAGAGGAACTGTTTATTTATGCATTTGAGAAAACCTGGCAGGCGAGTAAACCAGATAGCTACAAGTACATGAGAAAACCTGGCAGGCGAGTTAACCAGCTAGGTGCAAGTGAATACAAAGTCCAGGTAGGGGAATATACCAGGCAGTTGCAAAGCTACAGGAAGTCCCAAGGAAGGACTGTGTTTGTTGAATCAGAGAAGGAACTTTTGAAAAAAGGTACTACAAGTCTAAGGAGCTTTGTAACAAAGAGGATTGTTGTGCATCAAGAAAGAGACAAAGCACTGTTAGGTCAAGAATCATTGGAATAGTGTTGAAGAATCCTGGGGAAGAGAATCGTCCTCTGGAACCAAGGTCCTTTTAGTTGGGAGAACTTTTATGCTGGTTGTAAGCCAAGGAAGACATCAAGAACAGTAACAACATTGGCGTTAAGGAAAAATCCGTGGGCAGAGAATAAACCTCTGGAACCAAGGGTTGCTACTCTCTGTGAATGTTTGTGTCAAAAATATTAATGTACTTGAAACGAAATCCAGGAGACGGGAATTCCCCTGGAACCAAAATCATATTTTGACTTTGGAATACCTTGGTATTTGAATTGGGAAAATAAACCAGAGGATGGGAATCACCCACTGGAACCAAGGCCCTTTTACCTTGGAGAATCTTTATGTTGGAGCTGTTCCATTTTTCCTTAATGACCTCGTTTTGCAATCACCAGCTTAAAGACATTTCCATTTTCACCTTATGATTTGGTTTGTAGTGTGAGGGTCAGGATAGAACGTTTGGACACAAGGACAGTTTGGACTTTGATATCCTGACATGGACAGACCATAACGTTTCTGGTTTTAGGTAGGGAAATTCCTCTTAGGGCAGGGTCAGAGAGGCCTTTTCCCAACCCACTTTATGTAAATAAGAGACTTTAACCCAAAACAGGGCAACTTTGTGTCCGACTTTCATTTCTGACTCCTCACAACAGGGAACCAAGCAACAAGAGCTGTTTCTCTGTTTTTCCATTTTTAGGAATAAATACAGAAAGCAGATTGATTCCCGTCTGTATTTGTGTGTAAAAAAGCAGTCCAAATTAAAAACGGGAGCCTTTTAGCGCCTTGAAGCACACTGTGTGTAAGTGCATTATAGATACCCAATAAATAAAAAAACATAAATAATGTTGCTTTTTTGTACAATTCATTTGTATCTTCCTATTTGTCATTTCTTTTTCAATATGGACTATGTGGTTTACTTCAAAAATGATTGTCTAATTATTATGCTAACTGTAAATCCAAGATGCATATTATCCTTTCAAAATCAATTGTTTGAAATCCAATGTCCCACTGATTGACTGTTCAATATCCCACTGAGGTTTTTGCCCAAAGTGGAAGGAAGGGAGGGGCGGGGCACATGGTGGGCGAGTGAAAACATAGTGGTTAACATCCGACAAAAGTGTGTGCGTTGACTGGTATACAAAACCTTCTAAAAACATTATTTTAATAGGCACGCTGCGTCTGAGACTTGGTACAGCAAAAGGCAACACCGGCCCTGCTCGGTTTTCCCATAATATATTAACGACGATGCCATTGTATGGTGTTAAATTCACCTCTTGTGTCAGTAGACCGTTGTGAGGTGGATAATGTCCATGACAAGGACACACAAGAAAGACATAACTGCGGATCAATAAATACAAGTTTTAATTTTCTGCCCTGAGGAATACATATTTCTGTCTTTTCTGTCTATACCACTGGTCTTCAAACTGTTGTGTTGGGCCCCCAGTGGCCCAAAGGAAGTCCAGGGGGCGCAATGCTCTTTAAAAATAAATTATGGTGACGGATTTCAATAGTGGGTTCTCAGTAAAAAAAAGGTTTGAATGCCACGGTTCTATAATAATGCTTTTCTAATATTCTCTGTTTTCCCACTTCTAGAAGAGAATCCCATTGATGAAAGGGATGAAGGTCATTGGTGTTTTCACAAGTTTACAAATACTTATCCTCCCAAGCTCATGTTTTACAAGGAGACATTTGCCAATAAACTCAGAGACCTAGGAATATTAACTACAGTAGCAATACATACTGTTAAATATAGCCATAGTGTTAAATAAAACAGTGGCACTATATATTAAGCATTTTCTTGCTTAGCCATGTAAATATGTGAGAGAGAGAGTATGCTGGGTTAGGGGGTAGGAAGGAAAGGCAGGGGGAGATGTAGAGGGTGGAGAGAGAGGGGGGAGGCGGGGGAAAGAGAGAGAGAGAGAGAGAGAGAGAGAGAGAGAGAGAGAGAGAGAGAGAGAGAGAGAGAGAGAAAGAAAACAACAGAGGGAGAGAGTGAGACAGGGCAGTGGCAATGATAGAGAGTGGGGTGGAGAGTGAAGGAGAACCAGAGGGATAGAGAGGGAGGGTGAAGGAGAGGGAGTGAGAGAGAGGGAGAGATGGATTGAATAGTGAGAGAGAGATTGACAGACGGGAAAGACGGAGAGAGAGAAAGAGGGTAAGAGGGGGAGAGAGATGGCGAGGGTGGGAGAGAGATAGCGATAGGGAGAGGCGGAGTAGAGTGAGAAGGAGGGAGATAGAGGGCAGAGTGAGGCAGTGAGGGGGCAGAGAGACATAGAAAGAGAGGGTGGAGAGACAGTGAGATGGGGGATGGGGATAGTGAGAGAAATAGGCGTTGAGAGGGAGACAGATAGAGAGTGGAGAGAGAGAGTGAGAAAGAAGAACAAGAGGGTAGAGGAAGATGATAAAGAGAGGTAGGAATAGAGAGAGTGAGAGGAAAAAATAGAAAGAGATGGAGAGACACAGGGGGAAAGAGCGAGGGGGGAGAGAAAGTTAGAGGGTTTGAGAGAGATTTATTTGACTTTCAACATGAAATCAAAGTTTCTTATCTTACTTTCCTACTGTCATATATTAATGAACACAACCCATCTTTTTAGTTTCAGATCAAAGCGCTGCAAAGATGCCAATATTTGTAGACTGTTTTAACAAGGAATTCAGTCCCCAAAATGTACACAAACTGGAGATGTTACTAAATGTAGAGCTACTTCATAACGGAGCACAAGAACTATGTGATTTGTTTTGTTGTTTATTTTTGTAAAGCGCAGCATTCGCCCAAGGGCATCTAGGCGCTAGAGACAACAGCAAAGAAAAAAAATGTAGATCTGGAACAGAAACGTTTTTAGTGCTCCAAGTACATTTCCGGCTGGAACTTTACCAAGCATTGGTTTTGAGGGACCAAGAAAAACTGCAGTGTTCGTCCACACACCTTCCTGCAATATACAGGTTGGTTCTAACCACTTATCTTGTGAACTGTACCAATGGTTTGCGACACCTATTAGCACATTTTGGTGGGCTGCATTTAAGCTTGTTTACAATGTCCAGCAGGGATCAGACAAAAACGGTGTATTGGGGCCCCCTTAAAAGCCACCACGTATCTTCCACTGTGTTGCCAACTGCTTCAAAGGGGGTGATAACTTCCTCCTCACGTCCCTGCTGCCACCTTGGCCTTTGTATTGGTTTCCAACTGGTGGCTGTGATTCAATATGCGAAACTCAGTATTTTGCACCAATCCTGAATATGGTGTTGACTGGGTGAGAGGATCCACAGAGAAGGCTGGCTCTAGTGTGTAGAAGGCCAGTTCAGGGCGACATTGTGTGGTACAGGATTGAGCCATCCTTACTTTCCATGGTTCAGTGGTGATATTGAGCTCACATTCCAATCACTGCATATGGCTATCCATCATGGGAAAGTTGGGTCGAGAACTTGAAATCTTCATCAACAGTTCCTTCCAAGTCACCATAGTTTCACTTGGAGCACCACATATTTTTGGTGTGGTCCGAGTCTCCTTTTTCTCTTCTTCCATGGCCTCTTTTCCAAAAGGAAAGGAAAGTGAGCTATGTGTGTCTGTGCTCAATGCAAATGTTCAACACATCAATTTTAACTTTCCAATAAATAAACATCAGTAAAGGTCACTGTACAAAAGAGACAATGATGTACAATTATGCATTTTGAATGATCACATACTCATACCATTGTTTCTTTGATGCACTGGGAAACAGTAACTGTTCCTGAACCCATGCAAGTCTCCTGCTACAATGGGGCCATGACAATAATTCAAAATTAGATACGCAATACTTCAAAGTAAATTTCAAATTTGGCTGCTTAATTAAAGATTTTATCATGAACTATTTTCATTAGCAACTAAAAGTAATGAAATGTGCTATTAAAATTCGCTTTTATTAACACAAATAAATAAGCATCTCGTAACCTTATACCTGTGATCTTTGTTTGGCGTTTGTTCCATCATCAATAATTGCCATCACTTTGTCATCCTGCTTTGAAATCAATAGTTTCATGCTTTAATATACATGTGGAATAAAGACAAGTTCAAAGCTCAACTAAATATTCTTTAAAAGTGACACACAAAGAGCTACAACATGCACGTCTATACATTTACAAATGTTGCAACTTAAAGATAATTACAATACAACCTGTGTATTTGTTCTCCTCGTTTTGCTTTTGCACCAAATTTGGAGTCAGCCCCTTATAAACCACAGAGAATAATTAGAGGATAACACATATAGTGGTAACAGTGTGGTTAATATGCATTGCATTTTGATGAAGGATAAAGCAAAAACGTTCACTTGTTATATTGTTGATTTAAACAAGGCTACATCCCCTTACCATGAAAACAAAGTAACCAAAAACTAGCAATATACCTGTTCTCCATGTGTGTATTCATATGATACGTAAAGATGACTGCCAGTTACAGTATCAACCTTCGGTACCAGTAAAGAGAAAAGTAAACAAAAGTACAAAGAAAATGTTATGTATAACTGCGTGATGCTATACATTATAGCAGACGTATGGATATATTATTAATATACCACACTAACAGTTTTGAATGCTAATCTCGAATTTTTAAAACTTTAGATATGATTGCAAAAACAAAATAATAAGCAATACCTGCTGTACTGGTAGTGTCATACCGTAATGACACAAAAGTGAGCACAACAGTTTCCTCTTTTGGCTCAAAGATAAAAACATGGATGATCACATTCAATACATACTAATGTAAATAGCGGGTTGATAACCCATGGTCTATGTTTGGACTACAGAAACACATAGATAGGTCCTGTCAATATGGATGCAAATAGAGAACGACTGTAAAACCCACATAAATAGAAATTCATATCTGCTCCCCCAGCCCCATGCCTGATCAATGGCACAACATTGCAGACAAGATGTTTCCATCCTTGTGCAATATATTGATGATGGCCAAGACTATATTGAATAATGAATAAACCAAATGACCGGTTTGGCTAATAAATATACATCTGTCAAAAGACATGTGATGACATTGTATATACCAATAACATTCTCATAACCATACACAAAGAATTCACAATAGAGTACATGTTGTGATATCTGCTGGGCGGCTTGTAGTGTTAAAGATGGTGGTTGTCTCCTATAGTGGACGTGTTGAAATTTAAAATATAAAAGAAAATTTAAAAATCATATTTGTCCCTTTTTTAATTACTTTATGTTTTGTTAACTTTAATACCAAGAAAACACCAAGAAAATGATATTATTTTGGTTGAAATACATTTCAACTATTTACAGTAATCATCCACCAAATGTAGTTCTTCACATGGGTATATATGTAATAAATAAAATGGTTGCAATGCACTGATGGCAGATAACATTTTTTACAAAACAAAAATGTGTCCCTTTTTTATTACATGTTTTGCTTACTTTAATACCAAGAAAATGACCTTATTTTGGTTGAAATACATTTCAACTATTTACAGAAAACATCCACCAAATACAGTTATTCACATGGGTATATATGTAATAAATAAAATGGTTGCAATGCACTGATGGCAGATAACATTTTTTTTCCAAAACAAGAAAATCACAGGACTTTTAAAGATTTCCATTGCATAAATGAACTTAATAGCTCAAAATATAGCATGTGACATGGAAAATTAAATAGATATTGCTAGAAATAAAGTATTCATCAACTGTCAGCATATACACTAATGTAAAATTAAAATAAGTATACTTGACCGCCAAGCCAAGTGTCAGTGGTTTCTGGTAAACTTGTACAAGTGTAAGACTGGCCTTGTTGACCAGATTTAATGCGTCAAGATACTGTTTCAAAGAAAAACCGCAATATAGAAATATAGATAACACAGACATTTCAAAACAACAAGATATATAAATATGCAAGACATATAGCCTTACTGGTGGGCCACAGAAGGGTCTGTCATTTCGTCCAAAGTACTTGAGTGCATTTCCATTTGCTGTATCTACATTACGAATAGTGCCAATAGAAATAACTATAAATTAATACCTGTATTACTTCGAAGGTTTCACATGCATTTCATAACAAGTACATTGACATCAGAAATAACAAATGGGATCATCCCAACTCACGCATCTGAACAGAAGTATTTGACAAAAAAGTTTAAAGTTATGACAATTACATAACTTTTGCATGAGTCATATTCCATTCTTCAAGAAATATAAAACTAATTTAGAGAGTGAGTATTGCAGAAAGCTGATTGTAGAATATTATACTCACGTTCAAAGCAATATACATTCAACACCCTTTTCTACTTTATACTCATCTGTCTGTGTGTATCTTGAAAGACAGTGAGAACAGCGTATGCCAGACATCCTGGACAACCGTTCTTGGTGAATTGCGAAAATGTATACATCTCTAATGCAAAATGCATGCTGCAGACGCAGAAGGGGTTGCCCCTTGAACCCGCAAAGACATCATGGGCAGGGCTGTCAACTTCGAAATCTGAAAAGCCTCAGTTGCGCAACCACTGCCATTGTACCGGGAGTGCTTGCATGACTGAAGATCACACATCCAAAAACAATACAGGAACGCATCTAAGCAAACAAAGGAAGTTCTGAAAGAAATATTTAAAGGAAACTGAAGTTTCATGGACGTATATGATTGACAAAACAATAGATGAGATAATGGAAGCTGTATCTTGAAAATAAAATGTGTTAGGCAGATAAACATTAAAATGATAGATTTAGAGAAAATGTAGGGACGATGAACATAACAAAAATAATATTAATACAATTCCTAAGTTTGAATATGAACACAGCATGAATAGAAACATGAAAACCAGTCTGCAGAGGATTTAAGGGGTGATTCGAAACTAAGACAAAAGTCCTGGTTGAGGGTATTTTCTGTGGTACAAAGCCGAGAAGTGGTGGTCTTTTGTTTTAGAAGTGGTCTTTAAAAATTGGGCGAAGGGGGTGTACATGTGAAATAGTTGCGGATACAGTCCTTTGTTTCGGTTGCACAGTTTATGTTTGGGGCCTGAATTACATTGAAGTGTTATGGCAATATGCCACGTTCAAACTTAAAAGTGGGGGTACCTGGGATGTTGTCAAGATCACGTGAGGAGAAATGTCTCCGCCTGCAGGACCAGCAACATCCATGTATTCCCAGGGAAGGAATTCAAAGTACAAGCTGCAGACACTGTCTGTGGTGGCCATTTGGCCAATGGCATCTGATGCAAAGTTTATTTGTGTTGTACATTATTTTTGAAAGTAGGGTTGTTCTCGCACTCGCTATGACGAGTGGCCCAGACCTATTGTCAGAGGTTGGCGTAAGTGAGCCTTGCATTTTATTAGGTGTTGGGTGTCAAGATTATGTGAGGAGAAAATGTCCCCGGCCACCTTCAGTACTCGTAACATGTATTTATTCCCAGGGACAGTCTTCAGAGTACTAGCTGTAGGCATGTTATATGATTGAGTGCCTGCTTAGGTTCATACCTGACCACTGGTGCACCTTCCCTGCATGTAGTACAATAGATTAGGTGCTCTCAAAATCAAGTCAGAAGCTCACACGCCTTTGTTGACATAAGTTCAAAGCCTGGTACTTTGTATATGTATATTTTGACAGCACAAAACTTTAGGGTATGTCTGTTAATTGGCTACTCACTATGGATGAAAATGAAAACACCTAACCATGTATAGGATAAGTAAGTAACCCGATAGTCAGTACCTGCACTCATCCATATGACAGATTTGGCATCAATATCCCTACTGGCCACACAAAAGAACCCTTCTTTAATGTGTATTGTTAAAAACCTGCATTGAGCGACACAGCATACAGTTGAAAAAAGGACTTGTACAGTTTGACTTGCATTGAAATTGAAAGGTCATGTAATTGCGTTTGTAGGCATGCTGTACATAAATAGAATAGAGAAATAATAGAAAATATGAACATGACCATATCTTAATTAGCTTATATGTGATATGGTTTGGGTGACTTAATACATTTATGACTGATCACCTCTGGATCTTTACAATTCAACATTCTTTTATTTAGAAACACAATTAAACATGTCTATGGTGTGCCCTTTAACTAAGACGCAATTTCTTCATAAATGTGAACCCTTGCAAGGTGCTCTCAGTGAGGTGATTACACAAGAGGCACATAAGCAGTAGGATCTCTATTAATATCCATGCGGTTATTCTTGGTCATGGCACATGTCTGTTTATATCTAGGTATATGATAGAAGTAATAAGTTACTTACCTGTACCTCCTGTTCTCCAGCATGGGTATCTTTCATAGATTCACATGCTGGGAATATTCCCCGTCGTCAGGCTGGGAATCCTCTGTAACAGAGCAGTTTACACTTAAACTGAAACTTTCAGCCACTTTTATGCTCTATCAGTCATTTTTTGGTCATACTGCCCGCAGCCAATATGAACACCTCCCTTAGCTCCTCCCATGTCAGCCATCTTCAGATTTGGCAGTGCAAGTAAGTGGCAGTAAGAGGCAAAAGATGAGCCATGCGGTGTTGGTGGGAGGGTTGCATGTGAATCTATGAAAGATACCAATGCTGGAGAACTGGAGTTTCAGGTAAGTAACTTATTGCTTCTCCAGAATCGGAACTTTCATAGATTCACATGCTGTGAATAGATTACAAAGCAATATTACATACAAAGCAGTATTACAATACCCATGGGCAGAGGCAAGCTCCCAACATAACTTACCACTGGAGACTTACCCACCTCACGCAAAAAGGTTTGATCGGCCAACTCTAGATTCTTCTGCAGAATGTTTGTCGAAACAATAGAACATGGTGAACATATGCACCCATCTCCAGGGTGCTGCACTGCAGATGTCAGGCAGCGGAATTCCAGAGAGAAAGGCTGTGGTTGCAGCCACTGCTCTGGTAGAATGAGCCTGGGGCATACTGGGAAGAGGCCTATCAGCTTGCTTTTGGCAGAACGAGATACAGGTAGCAATCCATCTTGCAATGGAGGACTTCGAGAGAGCCTTCACAGGACCAGCCGGTCCAAATGAAACAAACAACTGGTCCGTTGTGTGGAAAGATTTAGTACGTGCCACGTAGTACTTGAGGGTGCGCACCACATCCAGCGTGTGCAGAGTACGTTCCACTGGAAACGTGAGTGTGCCAAAGAATACAGGCAAACCCACCTGCTGGTTTAGGTAGAAAGTAGATGGCATCTTCAGCACAAATGTTGGGTTGGTACATAGAACCGCCTTGTCCTTATTAAACGTTAGATAGGCCGGTTTCACAGAAAACGCCTGGATTTCACTCACTCGTCTTGCTGAAGTTATGGTCACCAAGAATGCAGTTTTCCAGGAAAGGTGTTTAATAGATGCTTGGTGCATGGGTTCGAATGGTGGCTTCATGATTCTTGAGAGTAGCACATTGAGCTCCCACCCTGGTGCCAGGTGGCAAACCAGAGGAAAAGACCGGAAGAGCCCCCGTAAAAACTCCTTCACCAGCCGGTGAGACCATAGGGAAGCCACAACCGCTGCACGGTTGTACCTAGAGATTGCCGTTAGGCATACCTTTAATGAGGAATGCGTTAACTCACATTGAGCCAGGGACAGTAGATATGGCAACAGCTCATCCGGTCGGACGGTTTGAGGTTGCAGTCGTTGGCTTCGGCACCACACTTGAAAATGTTTCCCCATGCTCTTTCAAGGTGGACGGGGCTCTAGCCTTGGCCTGGACAGCTTGCCAGTCTTGTGGAAGGGACTGTGTCCCGAACTGTAAGAAGACAGGAGCCAGGCCGCGCCGGTTCATGATGCAGTACTGCTCCTTGATTCCTGGACAAGGGTGCTTGCTGAGGAAGCAGCTTGATTGGTGGGGCCGACGAGAAGGCAAGGAGTTCTAAGTACCAAAACTGTCTCGGCCACACAGAGGCCACTAACATCAGTTTGCACTGATAAAGGTGTGTAGGAATTGTAAAGGCGTCACGCAAGCTCTCCGAATGGGGAAAGCGGCTGGCAAATGTCTTGCAGCATCTGTTCTCATGGGTGGCAAATTGGTCGCTCTCCGAAGTGCCCCACATCTGAAACAGGTGTAGCTGGTCATTGTGCAGTTCCCACTCGTGGCAGGAGCGTACCTCCCTGCAGAGAGAGACTGCCAGAGTGTTCTGAATCCTTGATAGATGGAGGGGAATGAAAAACATGCCCCGCTGTAGGGCCCAGTGCCATAAGGCTTGGCCTCCTTGGAAAGCTGTGGGGACTTTGTTCCTCCTGCTTTCGAACATAAAACATTGATGTTGTATTGTCAGTGTAAATGCGTGCCACCTTGTCCTTTAGGAGGGGGAGAAAAAACTTCAGGGCCCAGAAGATTGCTCGTAGCCTCAGCAGATTGATATACTGGCTCTTTTCCTCTTCTGATAAAAATGCCCTGGTGTGTTGGCCTTGGCAGTGGGCGCCCAGTCCACCAGTGAAGCATCCATCGTGACGGTTGCCTGTGGTCTGGCAGTCTCAAGAGGGAGCCATGCCCCAGGTGTTCCCTTACTGATCTCAAGCAGGGATTTGTAGTTGCGGAGTGGTGTTACTCAGGCACTGTTGAGGTAGCGCTCCTTTTGTAAAAGAGCCACCACCCTTTCGTCCGAGGATTTGGCGGTGCAGGTGTGGGAGTCGAGTGTTGCTCCAAGATAGAGCGCATGCTGCAATGGAACCAGGCATAACCTTGGGAAGTTGATGGAAAACCCCAGTTGCTGCAGACACCGGATGGTGATGGCAGTGTTGGTTTTTGCCAGCGGAAATGAGGGGGCCCTCATAAGCCAATCATCCAGATGCAGGTAGATGTGGACACTCTAATGCCGCAGGTGAGCCACCACTGGTGCAGGGCACTTAGTAAACACTCGCGGGCAGACCACAGGCCAAATGGAAGAGCTTTGAACTGATAATGTACTCCTAACAACACGAAGCGTGGGTATCACCGTTGTGAAAGGTGAATAGGGATGTGGAAGTAGGCGTCCTCGAGGTCGAGGGACGCTAAAAAATCTATCTGTTGTAGCTGCAACAACTCCTGCTGTAGCGTGACCATGTGGAATGTTTGCAATTTTAGGAACTTGTTGAGCACCCTTAGGTCTATGACGGGTCTCCAACCCCCTGGCTTGTTGTGCAGTGCTTTTTCATTACCAGGAAGTATCGGGACTGAACTCCTGTGCACTGCTCGCTTCTCAGAACCTTCGCCACTGCACCCTTCCACTGCAGAGCTTGCACTTCTTGAAGCAAGAGTTGTCGTAGTCTTTCTGGTTTGTGCTTTGGAGGAATGTCTGGTGGATAGTCCACAAATTCCAGCACGTGGCCCTGCTGGAGGAAGGATAGCACCCATTCAATGGTTGTTATTAGTGTCCATTCGTCAATGAACTTTGGCAGGCGTCCTCCAACTGGGGTGCTGAAGTGGGAGGGCCTGACCCTGGTCTAGTCATGCTTGCTTGCCGGACTGGCCCCTTGATTGGGCTGAGCCACGGTGCCACTGTGAACCCCTGTAAGACTGATATCTTTTCCTGTACTGGTCCCCTGATGAACACAGGGTCTTGTAAGAGGAGGAAGACTGGTACCTGGTGTGGTTATCCCGTGATGTTCTGCCATAGCGACCTGTTCCTGACCGAAAGGACTGGTGCCTTTGCTGAAGCATGCCCAAGGAGCGAGCAGTTTCTGTGTCCGTTTTTATGGATGCCAGAGCCTCATCCACCTTTTCCCCCCAAAGAGGGCAGATCCATCGAAGGGCATATGTATGACCCTGGACTGGACGTCTGGTCGTAAATCTGTCGCCTTGAGCCAACCCTGCCGGCACAGGACCACTCCTTCCCCAGCTGGTGAAAACCAGTATCTGCGATGTCTACAGAGACCGTAATGGCATGGTCGGAAGCCAGCTCACCTTCATGAAAGATGTCTAAGGCGTCTTGTCGTCTAGTAGGAACTGCACAAGGGACCCAATTTGTACCACAGCTCACGATCGTAGCGTGAGAGTATGAGCATTGCATTTGCCGCCCTGATAGTCGTGGCTGCGGTGGGGATAACTTTCTTACCAAAGGTGTCAAGGCATTTTCCCTCCTTGTCTGGAGGGACAGAGCAGGATGAGGATTTATTTATTTATTTATTGTTCATTTGTAATGCGCCTATACACAAGTGTTTCAAGGTGCAACCATGCAAGGAGGGGAGGTAAGAGTGAAACAGAAAGACCATCTTCAAGGCATGGTACATTCAGATCGTGCAAGAGCTCAGACAGGTGTAGGGGAAGGGAGGGGGTACAAGTGCAGGGGGATGGGGTAAGGGAGACCAGGCGCACCCAGTCAGTCAGGAACCGGGTTAAGTGCTGAAAGATGGCATTCTCAAGGGTCATTGACCAAGTGCAGTAATGATGAGCCATGTGCAAGGCCCGGAGGCAAGTGCGAGAGGACTGGCGAGGGTGCCAGGGACCTGTGGGACTCTGAGGTACAGCAGACGGCCAGTCAGCAGGCTGTGCGGACAAGGAGGAGAGGGGGGTAGAGCGGAGAGAGAGGTTAGCAAGGTAGAGGGAGAGAGAAGGAAGAGAAGAGTAATGTCTTGAGGAGTTTCCAGAACTTAAGGCGATCCGGCTCAATATGGATGGTGGCAGGAAGGCTATTCCAGAGAGAGGCCCCTGCAGAGGATAATGATCTCCCTCCAAATCTCACTTGAAGAAGGTTGGAGGTAGATGACCGGAGGGCTCGAGAAGGACAGTACTAAGGTAGGCATTGTTGCATATAGGTGGGTCCCAGGCCCCAGAAAGCCTTGTGGACAATGCAGAGGGTGGTTTAGCCAATCTTTTCCTGGCTGCGGCTGAGACAACGGAGTCTGGTGTGGGTTGAGTACGGAGGCAGCGCTCTCTGTGGCTCTGTATTTTTTGTTGAACCAGTCTTTTTTAGCAGGGGTAGTTGCAGGATGTGCTAAGGTGATTAGGCCATCGTCCCAGACGTCTTCCAACAGTGAGATAGACATGATGGATGTCCTGTGCTGTTCTCTGTGCTGGTACAGAACACTTTCTTTTTGCTGTTCCTCCAGCGCAAGGCCAAACCTTTTGGCCGACCTGAACATGAGAGAATGGAAGGCTCCTACCTCATCCGGGGGTGAATCTGAGTGGAAAGACATCTAGCTCCCCATCAGCTGAATGATGTCATCAAATTCATCTGTATGGGTTTTGTGTGTGTGTGTGTCTGTGTGTGTGGAGGCCCCGGTCTGTGTCCGTCCCACTTTCCGACAACCTCTCTGGTGCTTACTGGTGCTTACCCCACTGTTTATCCCTCATGGGGTGATGTTGTCCATCTCCATGGAAGGGCCAGGGTGATCAGTGTGAGGATGTCTGACCGGTAGTTGTAACCATGGCCGGTGCTGGCAAAGATTGCTGCAGGTTTGCCACTAGAGTGGTGAGAGTAGATAAAGTGTCTAAAGACATGTCTCTTTGTGTAGGATTAGCAATGGCTTGATCTGAATGCAGAGGGGGTAAAGGTGGTAGCCTAATTCGGCTTGCCTTCCCCACCTTCTGGGAGGCAATGACCTCTGCTCTGGAAAGAACGGAAGTGATACGATGGCCTCTTCCTCTTCCTCCAATTGGGAGTGAGCCGTCTCTGACACGACATTTCCACCCGGTAACAAGGTTAGCGAAAGATGCTCTCGAACACGCAGTCAATGCAGGCACTGTACTGGTGTCTGAAACGCCAGTGAAGAGGGAAAATCGAGATCAAACCCATGCCCTCTCACCCCAGGCGCATATACAGAAGAACAGCAGGAAGAACAAGGAGCGCACTTATCATTTGAACCAGGCCCTAGCGCACCCATGGGTGACAAATATGCTGAAACACACCCACTACACCAACAGTGCAACTTCCATGCTACATTAGAATCAATGCTGCAATATCAGAATCTACAAACACAAAAATCCCTGTTTAAAGGCTTGCAAATGCCTATATGAATTAACATGGTCTAATTGCACAGTGTAAAGCCATTTTCAGGAAAATTACAGCCAAGTTCATTTCTCTCACTGAACACTGGCTGCAGAAGCCTTCAGCAATGCTCCTCGCAAAACCCACGAGCAGCCAAGGTCGCGCATTCAAGATAAGATTGCTTTCTGCAGACAAACATTTTTAATTCTCCACAAATGTGAGTAAGCCACAGCAACCCAGTGTGTTTTTTGTTTTCTTTTCTTTCTGGGAAAGAAAGACACTTTCGCAAAGACTTGCACAACATTTGAAACATAATTGTAACAAGAATGGCTCAGCCCAGCCAATGAGCGCTCAGAGCTCAGGTGCGAACTGCTTGCTTCAGCTAAAAAGTTATGGGAACAAAGTCATAATGCAACAAGTTAGAATTAGGTAATGGGGGGCTGGCACAGCTAAACCAACCCACTGACGCAAAAGGCTAACATCCAATTGTCAGGCTCTCTATAAGGGCTACATAGGTAATCTATCACTTAGCAGCCAATAGCAGGAGGAAATTGGTTTCTGGGAGCTGATCCAATTCTGTGAGGTCAGCCTGCAGTGTGATTACAAAGCTGGCTTGCAAGCCAGCCCCGGGGGAGACGGCGCCTGAACTCTCGATGTGCACGATGCTCTGCGTGTTTTTTTTCTTTTTTGCTGCCCAGAAATAAACGCAGTTTGGAACATGCTGCTGCCTGCTTGGGACTCTGTTGCATTTCTGGGGGCCATATGGGAGGTGTTGGGGTCTCCCATAGATGGTGAGGGTATGGCTGCTGGCCCCCCACAGCCCTGGTGGGGGTCCAGCTTCTCCCCAACAAGTTGGTGCCCTCTGTGAGTCTCATTGCTCATTGTAACATGGGTGAATGAGCACTGCCTGCGCAAGCCCTGCGTTGAACTGCACTCCCTGCCGCCGACTCAAGGAAGCTGTGGGACCCTCGCCTGCACCTGAAGACCACCGGAAAACGCGTAACCGGCTAAAGGCATTGGGGGCCACTTGGAAATACCCTGCTTGAGGGCAGGTGAGAGCCCTGCAGGAGAAGGGGTCCGGTGAAGCGCCTTGAGGGGGTGTCCAGCAGCAGAGCAAGTGCCAGTGCAGCATAGGAAATGTAAGTCAACCAGCAACATGGGCTTTGAGGGGGGAAATGTTTAAATTATTATGATGCATTGTTGATCAGTATGTTGCAGAAATGTTAAGTTCTTTTGTTTGGGTAGAAACTGGGGGGAGGCATTGTAAATTGGGTGGTGGGTGATTGTACATTGTCGCAAAATTTGGCGCATTGGTGGTGATCGGCACGTGAATTGTAGTTGGGACTGGAGCGGTGGCAGTGGTCCCTTCTTGTGTTTATGAGGATATTGGGTGGGGTAGTGACTCCCCACATTTAGAAAGGAGTGCCGCGCTGGTTGGTCCAGATGGCGATTTCATGTACAGGGGTGTGGATTTCCTATGAATTGACGTTGTAGATCAATGAGTAGATGAGGTTCCCTGCTAATTGGCGACGCAGCCTGCGCAGTCCAATTATAAGAGTTTTTATTGTGGTTTACCTTGTTCCAGTTGAGACAGGAAGACAGCTGTGGGGATTGTGGGGTTTTATTTTGGGATTTTTGTGGGGTTGGGAGAAATGGGTTATTGTTCTGTGTATGCACATTTGTCTGTTCATTTGCACTGTGTTTTAGTTTGGTGACGTCATCTTCAGATTGATGCATAGGACACAGAGTTTTGATGGTGAGGAGATAGTGGTGTGGTTTTGGATTTGGAGAATAGGTGACCCAGAGGCTGTGTGTGGAAGACACATGCGCAAGATTGTGGGGGTGTGCCGGAGAAGGCAATGGTTTGGTGAAGATGGGCTGCACGTGGAGTGCACTGGCTAAGGTGCGGAGCCAAGAAGGCTCACAGAAGTTGAAAAATGTTCAATTAACTTCTAACTTTTGCTCCCTGAACAGCGGACTATCGAAATGTTCAAATTGAATAGAGGTAAAATGTATCACACAATACAGAAATGACTCCCCTTCACCTGTTGTGTAGCACACAGCTTCCATGCCGAAATAAGTCAGTAAAACATAGTGTGCAAAGATTCAAAAGTACTGAAGGTAAATTAAAAAAGACCATGGCTTCTCCAGAAGCGTGCAGCAATAGCTAAGGACACACATACACAGCACTTACACGGGAATAGCTTTAAAAGCACATGGCTACAGTTGAACTGTGTGCACGAAGGAAAGGGAAGATGCGAGGGGTCAGCTGATGCTGAACAAGCACGAGCAGAGGGAAGAGGGGACTCACCCTTCTGAACCTCCGGGAGTGTAATATTTGATGACACAGATGGCAAGCAAGGAATGCATTGCATGAGAGAACTGAAAACAGCAGAAGGACATTTAAACACCACACACACACACACGACAATACACTAAAGAGAACAAACAGGAAGGTGCAGCACAACCCACTAGCAGCACAGGAGCAAGCAAGGGAGGGCTGCAGTGCATGGAAGCAGATTTGAAGGCACAGGTACAGAGGAATTAAATTTAAAGGGAAGATAACGGGGGAGGTGCAAGGAGTAACAATAGCAACAGAGAGGGGGAACTGGAAAGGGAAGAAAGGGATTGGAGGAGGAGAGAAGGACTGAACGAGACAGCACAGCCAAACATGATAGAGGATCAGTAAGGGGTGGTGCAGCATGCATGGGGTTATGGAAGGGAGGAAGGAAGGATAGCGCGCTAGACATTGACTGTGTGCATTGTATATTGTGGCAAGAGAACAGCGGAGGCAGAGAAAGGCAGATGAGGACAAGCAGGCACAAAATAAATTGTTAAAGTATGCAATGGGGGGGGCAGTTAAAAACAGCCTCAACACACACGCACAAGCATCACAATAGCAGTGTCAACAACCACCACAATATGCACCACCCATGTGGGGAGGATGCATGGGGCAGGACGGGATCATTTCAGCAGACACCACAAGCACCAACGCAGGCACTGTCACCACTACATGTACAGACACAACAAATGACAGCACCACTACACCAGGACTGACAAGAATAACAACCCAGGGGCACTGCACAGCAGTAAGCACCCATACAGAACACTGACACAATAGCAACGGTACCGGTTACATGACTGGGAGGGGTCTTCCTGATGGGGAACTAACCTTTCAAAGGACATAGATTGACATTATACACCTAATAGGACAGCCCAAGACAAACTTGATTTGACTTACTCTGCCACACACACTAATGCTCCACCTCCCCGACAGAGGGGGCGAGACGCACGCCGACACACACACTCACGCACACTCAATAATGGAGAGGACAATTGTATAGGGGTGGTGATAGGTATCAAAACATTTTCTTTTCTGGGTGACAGTGGGGCGACTAGGCCATGCATTAGGGAAGAGACATTTGTGACATCATGAGCGATGTGGATATGACCACCTTATTAACAGAGAAATCCATAACTTGTTAAACACCAGGTATACACATGTTGAAAGTAAGGAAGATTGTTTAAGCATAATGGGGGTGCACGGTACACAGGGGGGGTGCATAATGATAGCGCATCACAAGAGAGTACATTTAGCTACATTTTGAGCACACATCTTTCAGCGAGGAGACTGGGCTCATGAATACAGGAATAACACAGAACAATTAAATGAGACACACAAGGTGGAAGAAGGTGCACTTGAGGGGGGAGGCCTACATTTCATTGACGGTTCACCACGGGAGGAGAGAAATAGGGGTAAAGGGTGGATGATCCATGTTCCCAACAGAATGAATTTGGCGACAAAATAACAGTGCAAGTGGTAATGCCACTAGCGCTTTTGAAAACAGCACTGGCACAAATGCATTAGCCAACACACATAGGGAAAGAGGTCATTGCTGCACGAACTGGAGAATAATGGTTGTATTAAAATTTGAGAGCAGATATTGGGGGGAGAAATATATTGTTTAAATGTAACAGTAATTACAGTAGTGGAGTAATAAAATACTAGACTAAATGAGTAATTAACAGAGTAGGTAGGGTTTAAAAAGTGGACATGGGGTGGGATAGAGAGAATGGGAGTAAATTGTGAGGGTTGGGTTTGAAAGAAAAGAGGAAATAAATAAATAAATAGAAAGAGGGGGGAGGGACAGGTAGCGAATAATTGGTAGCGAATTTCATTAGTACCAGCTTAAAGTGCCTGCAGTTCACTGTGAGACACGCCCTGAGAAGTTGAGAGAGGAGCCATAGAAAAAAAGATTTAAAAACCCTTGCGATTATCTTAACTAAGTAACATGGTCCACTTAATTTAGAAACACAGCCACCCTATATGACAAATTTACCACCCTGATGTTTCCCTGTTTAGCTTGTCAGTGCCTAATGCCCACGGGACAAAGGCACGCACTATAAATAGCTTACAACAAAAGCACAGTAAATATAAAGATCCAAAGGCCCATTTGTACACTAGCACCTAAATTGCGTATATATGATCCAAGTGTGTAATGAGTATCTTCACATAAATTAAGTGCCTACCCATTTTCCGGGTACATTTCGAATTGTGTAACAATTTACAGTCAGACCGCCATTGAACGCCACCAGGTGGTGACAGGATGGTGCATAGGTGTACCATTGGCTCCTCCCCCTAGGACACTGAATAGTGTGAGAGTAGTGCAGAGAGGTTAGGTCAAGAAATTGAAGAATATGTAAATTCTCAGGTCTCAAGCGCTTCCATTTCATTTCTCGCCAGACATAAAGGACCCAGGGCAGGCCTGAAGACAACGGACAACTAACACCCAATGGCTACAGACTACAGTGGGACATTTTCCCCTCCTGACAGACTTTGTTAGATGTGTGAGGAGTCAAGCCTTACAAAGCGGTGGCCACCCTGGCAACGAGGGAGCAACGATCAACAGGGCCAACGGAAGAGATTTTCATGAACTGCAAAATAGCACGAACACTCCCGAGTTAGGGAAACATGGACATCCTATGGTCCGACTGTTATGACCGGCTCTTGATCATAGGGTTCACTCCAAGGGACACTCAGGATACACAGGCCAGGTACGCATAGTGGTTATTTTATTATCTTCTTAGGTTACAGGATCAGATGTCATCAAGTCATTAGGAGATAAAGAGGAAAGGGACAAGTAGCCCACTGGCTCCCACCACCCAGGCTCACATAATCTAACTGCCTGGGTTAGAACCCATTCAACCCCAAACATTCTAATCTCACACTCCAGACTCACAGCCTACATTCTGATGGTGACATCAATCCTGGCTCAGCACACATGCAAGTATAAGAGCCAACCCTAACACCTCCTTTCCTACAACAAACAAACACACCTCAACCACACACACTTAGGGAAAGCAACCCTAACACCTCCTCCTCTTGCATAAAGAACAACACACACTTTCACCACAGCAAGACACACCTCACTCTCAGCAGAGTTCCGCTAACCCCAGAGATTGAACAAACAGGCGTAACTAACATCCTATGACAGTCCCAGCCGCCACAACTAACATTCCTAACCAATCAAAACATCACAAATCGCCTTCCGTTCCCGCCTGCCACAAAGGAACCTCGAACTGCCACTTTCGAGCACTAACCGCCCACCTCGGCAAACAAACCACAACACTACCAAAACCAACCAAACACAAAGCTCCTTCCGTTCCTCTCTGCCACAAAGGAACCTCGGACTGCCACTTCCGAGTACTAACTCCCAAAACCGGGAAAAACCAGGTACTGTCATAACTGCGCAAGATACTTACTAACAACCCAACAATCTACCCGGGTCACCAAGAAACCACAGTCACAACTCATGCCGCTGTCAAATCCATTCCAAAATTCAAGCAACACAGCCACACCTAATCACCAGTCACTCACCTCATCACACCAATAAAGAAACGCAACCAGCTGTCACTAAACAAACACAACAAAACCCAGCTGCAAATGTTGGCCTGACATTTGAGCCCTTCTGAACAATTCAAAACACCCCCATAGTGACCACAGCCGAAGATGAAACGTTGCCAAGGTTCTGAGATTGACCAAGAGGAATTCAATGGCAATCCCAGAAACCACCTAAAACTTCACAAAGAAAAAACACAAGATACAATATCACTTACATCTTAAGAATTTCAAACGAAACCCCTGGACCTTACCTACTGCATAAGGTCACCAAAAACAACATCTAAGCTTCATATAGCTTCGGGCACTAGTGCTATGCTAGATGCCTCTGGGCTCTGCAGAACCACAACCCAAAACAACCTAAAAGCTTCTCAAAGCTTCACGTGAACTCCGCAGAGCCACAAATCACCACAACATAAAAACTTTGCAAAGCTTCTGGTACTAGTCTCCTACTAGATACATCAGGACCCCGCAGAGTCACTAACCAGAAACAACATCAAAGCTTCGCAAAGCTTCTGGTACTAGTCTCCTACTAAGCTTCTGGTACTAGTCTCCTACTAGATACCACTGGACCCCTCAGAGTCACTAACCAAAACCCATCAAAACTCCTACAAGTTTCTTGACCACTTATTGGTCATGCACAACCTCTAAAATCTCTTACAAAACCCGCAGGGTTCCTTGACTAACCACATGGGCCACACTCACACTACAACACTACCAACTCCACAGAGTTCTTTGACCACTCCCTGGTCATGTACTAACTTGACCCAGAACACTCACATACTCCTCCAATACATACATCAGACGCAAGGTACACGGTGTACAAACACCCCCACATGGAATGTTAATGGCCAAGCAGCGCTGCAGTCGCTGTAGCAGTCTTCATGGGTTGCACATCCATACACACACTAACAAAACATAACCTACAATGCCTCAAAACTGGTTATACTAAGAATTGTTTGACATATATATAATCACATTATGAATTGCAGATATCTTTTCCTAAAAGTTCATGTTGCCAGTACGCGGGCAACTCTAAACACTGGAATGCCTCAAAAATGTTATGCTATGCATAATGTGGACTACATCACTCTGATCATGCACCAAAACCTTATACCTCATACAAGCCACTCAAGTAAAAGACATCCTGACATGCTAGAGTGCAATCATGTTTAGCTGCAACTTAAAAGTTCATGTTGCCAATACGCGGGCAACTCTAATAACCTAGAATGCCTCAAAATGATTACAACTAAACATGCGGTGCATCATGAAAATACAATAATGCTACTTTGAATGCTGCTGATAATAACATTGATACCTCATAGTTACATTTTCAAAAACCACGTATTATGCATTCAACAGAATTACTCTCAAGCACTACCAACACTCATGAAATCACCCATCCAAAATCTTCAATACAGTATATTACAGCGGTAACAACCATAACACGCTTCCAGCGATGACACCATTGTTCAGGCATCAGTCCATTTCCATGAACAGCATTGAGTCAAATGCTGGATAAAAATACAAACAAACTTGGTAAGGTCCTCAGTTGATCACAGCTTGTTGGGACCCGCCACTGTAAACATACGCTGGACAGTGCAGGCTTGTTGACGCCCACCACGTTAAACATACGCTGGACAGTGCGGGCAGACGACTTTGTTTCGCTCAACATTGCTCTCTGCTACGCGGCGTCGCCACACATAGAATGCTCCACTAGATGAGGTCAGAACACTCTTCCTCCGACAGCGTATCTCGTTTCCTCGGCACGTTGTCACGTTCCAGCAGGTGCCTTACTCTGAACTCACTCCACATCCTCCGAAACGTCACACATCACAAACACCGGCTAATTAACCCGTACCAGTTCCAGAAAACGAATGCTGTACAGCCATCATTCCACTCAATCGCCATCACCAGGTTCAGGTCCTGTGATGTCACTATTCTCACAGAGACCACCCTAGTCGACAGGTCTCTCAGCTCCAACTGCCACTGAACACAGCGGACCGCACAGCTCCTTAGGCACCCTTGCCTAACCAAGGTCTGCAGCAGACACCACATCATAGTACATGTCTTAGTGGCAAAAACGCTACTTCACTGGAAAAAACGCTACTTCCCACTGCAGACAGAGTTCCCTTTCTGCCTTCTCCTCGCAGGGATAACGCTACTGGGCAGCATTCAAAGTAGCACAGGTGCAGGCTCCCTGCTATTCTACTGACAGCCTCTTAGAATGCCTTGGTTAAGCAAAGTATGCCAAACTTCTCTGCTTGCCTGTCCATAGCTCCCTTCCAGACAGCCTAATTAGACCCTGACTGGGCAGCAGCAAGTCACGAATGTCCCAACTGCCACTGAGGCAGACTGCCTCACACAGCCCTGAATGGTTGACTCAAACAGCCCTCGGTATTTCGGTTATCCCGTCTCTTTGGCAGCATCTAATGACTCCTTGTCTCCAGCGGGTCACTCTCCCCTCTCCCCAGGGGTCTCCTTGGACAGGCTGTCTCTTCCAGCTCTGGGTGGTGGGCGCTAAACAGTCCATGGGGGCAGTGGGCTCTCCCTCTCTTTGCATTCACTTGTCCTCTTGCTTGCACCCCCCGCAGCAGAGTCTCTTCTCCTCTCTCACATGACATCACACAGGTACCTGCTTATCTTTGCTTTCATGAAGTCCACTCCAAGGTCAAGGTCCTCCTTCACCATACCTTATCCCATCCTCGTCGCCAATTGTTATGACCGGCTCTTGATCATAGGGTTCACTCCAAGGGACACTCAGGATACACAGGCCAGGTACGCATAGTGGTTATTTTATTATCTTCTTAGGTTACAGGATCAGATGTCATCAAGTCATTAGGAGATAAAGAGGAAAGGGACAAGTAGCCCACTGGCTCCCACCACCCAGGCTCACATAATCTAACTGCCTGGGTTAGAACCCATTCAACCCCAAACATTCTAATCTCACACTCCAGACTCACAGCCTACATTCTGATGGTGACATCAATCCTGGCTCAGCACACATGCAAGTATAAGAGCCAACCCTAACACCAACGCACACTAGCAACTAGAATAGGGACTGACACACGCATGTCCAAAGTTTAATTGAGTTTCATATTACATTTTATGCACCTACAGCTGTAACACTGTTTTGTTCTGTCTCTTTTCCCCGCACATGCAGGTTGTTGCGTATGTATGCTGTTAGAAATGTGTAGGAAATTTCCTTAATGTTATCTTCCATTAGAAACTGTGAGGCCTACTGATTAAAACATTGTGAAGCATTCCCCACTCAATTGCCCACCCTATCAAGAACCTCGACCCCTTAAAGCATGTTTCCCTGAAGTATATTTCCTTGCTGCCATTGAATAAACAGCCCAAGATTTTCCCTACCCATATTGAGAAATTTAGAAAACACAAAATGTCCAGGGGGAGGTTTGATTTTTGCCCTTAGTGATTGTTTAGTTCGCGGAGCTTGAGGTTACTAACAAGTACTAACGTATTAACGTCTTTCTTGAGATTTTCAGGCGGGCAACTTTATCATCTCATCAGCTGCAAGGACCCAGCAGCGTAAGTGGTTATGGGCACGCAAATAAGGACTTTTACCTTCACGATGGGACTATTAATGATGAACGAAATAATGGGGGTGGTAATTTGAAAATTATATGTAATAGTGAGCATTACCGCTGTATCCCCTGCTAACATTCCCTAACCTAAGCAGGAAGAGTTACGGCGTCAGTGCGTGAGGAAAAGCTGCTGCTAAAGTAAGGAGAGGTAAGGGCAGACACAAAGGGAGTAAAACATACACATTACACAAATAGCAGAAGTGACCAACAACATGCACACATGTACAAAATTGGTAGGGACACCACTGGAGAGAGCTGTCCTGACTGCTCTTTAACATATGCCGTGAGAGAATTGATTACAACAGAAATTACTACAGCAGAGCACGACGCCCGTGTATCCCAAGGTGTGAAGAAGATTGCAAGGGAAGACAGCAACATTGAGATTGATTAAAAAAAAAAAAAATAAATAAATAAAAATAATAATAATACATTTAAAAAAGAAAAAGGGGGGTAATCCCCTGTGGAAGATGATTATATAAAGCAGCTAATTGGAGAACAACTGTATGTGGAAAGTGACCAGAGAGAGAAGAAACAATGAGCAAATGCACCAGTGAGCAAGCTGCAAGAGAAAAAAAACAAAAGAAAAAATAAATAAATAAATAATAAAAGAAGAAAGAAAAACAAAAAGAGAGAAGAAAAAATAAAATAAAAGAGACAAAAATATGATAAGTGCCTAACGGAGTGAGACAAAAGAGCGAAGATAGTCACTTGGGTGGAGAATGAAGAAGGACGTATACTGTTAAGGTACCAGCCTTATGTTATCAGCACAACAGTGACAAGAAGTGGACAATCATGCTGGATGCAAGAAGGTTGAGAGAAGTTGCGAGATGAGAGCAGGAACATCACTGCTTATGGACTACTATTGAGCACATGCATCTAAAGATCAAGAGAAACTACCACTGATTTGGGGAGGAGACTGTTAATTGGTGCACATCAGGATGCCCTTGTTGGTGATGACCAAGGAAGATGTGAAGAATGACACATTCACCAAGATGGAAAACAACGGAAGAAGAGAAACAGACAGAGGAGTAAAAAGAGGGGGAATTACTTCTCGAGCGAGACAGAAGAATGATTGGGTGAAGTACCAGCATACTAAAGAATGATCAGCACAAAATGCATCTGAAAAGAGAAAGCAAAGAACTAGCTAGTGCTTGCATGGTAATGGATGACATCATGACTGCCTGGTTGATTGAAGGTGATAACGGAAGGACTAGTACCGAGCACAGCATCATTGTGCAAGATAGAGATACATTGCAAGATGTAAGAGAACAACAGAAGAAGACATCGGAATGCAAATAAGAGACATGATGAAAGGAAGAGCCGGATTAAGGGCGAAGATAGCGGTGTGCGACATGGTTCCATCAGTAATAAAGGTGGCCACTCCCTGTGATCAGAGGAAGTACGAAGGGAAGTGAGTGTGGTGGAACACAGAAGGAGAACACTCCTATATGTACTGTTCATCAACAACAATGCAAAAAATTATGAACACTTCAAGGAATTGACAAAGATATGCAGACCGGAAGGAGGTGAATGTTGCTTGGTGGTGTGGTCGACAAAGTCGACCAGAGGGGGGACTGAAGAGGGAAAATCGAGATCAAACCCATGCCCCCTCACCCCAGGCGCATATACAGAAGAACAGCAGGAAGAACAAGGAGCGCACTTATCATTTGAACCAGGCCCCAGCGCACCCATGGGTGACAAATATGCTGAAACACACCCACTTCACCAACAGTGCAACTTCCATGCTACATTAGAATCAATGCTGCAATATCAGAATCTACAAACACAAAAATCCCTGTTTAAAGGCTTGCAAATGCCTATATGAATTAACATGGTCTAATTGCACAGTGTAAAGCCATGTTTCAGGAAAATTACAGCCAAGTTCATTTCTCTCACTGAACACTGGCTGCAGAAGCCTTCAGCAATGCTCCTCGCAAAACCCACGAGCAGCCAAGGTCGCACATTCAAGATAAGATTGCTTTCTGCAGACAAACATTTTTAATTCTCCACAAATGCGAGTAAGCCACATCAACCCAGTGTGTTTTATTTTTTCTTTTCTTTCTGGGAAAGAAAGACATTTTCGCAAAGACTTGGACAACATTTGAAACATAATTGTAACAAGAATGGCTCAGCCCAGCCAATGAGCGCTCAGAGCTCAGGTGCGAACTGCTTGCTTCAGCTAAAAAGTTATGGGAACAAAGTCATAATGCAACAAGTTAGAATTAGGTAATGGGGGGCTGGCACAGCTAAACCAACCCACTGACGCAAAAGGCTAACATTCAATTGTCAGGCTCTCTATAAGGGCTACATAGGTAACCTATCACTTAGCAGCCAATAGCAGGAGGAGATAGGTTTCTGGGAGCTGATCCAATTCTGTGAGGTCAGCCTGCAGTGTGATTACAAAGCTGGCTTGCAAGCCATCCCCGGGGGAGACGGCGCCTGAACTCTCGATGTGCACGATGCTCTGCGTGTTTTTTTTCTTTTTTGCTGCCCAGAAATAAACGCAGTTTGGAACATGCTGCTGCCTGCTTGGGACTCTGTTGCATTTCTGGGGGCCATATAGGAGGTGTTGGGGTCTCCCATAGATGGTGAGGGTATGGCTGCTGGCCCCCCACAGCCCTGGTGGGGGTCCAGCTTCTCCCCAACACCAGTGACGATAGCCGTGGTTACATTGGTGTGGTGGTAATTTTGGTCCATCGATTGAGTCATCAACAAGGTTGTCGTTGATGAGCGTGTGACAGCCATGGACGCAGATGCCATCGACGTGGTCATCGGGGTAGTTGTTAACGATGTGGTAGTCATAGCCGATGACGGCTTAGTTGACAACGGCTTTGTTGACGATCGCTGCAAGCCAGTCATGGTTATGGACGGTGTCGAAGACCTTGAGGTAGATGACCGGGAGTGAGGCTTGGTCGTCGACGATTAATTTTTTGTCACAGAGGAGGAGGAGCTCGGCTTTGATTCTGAAGATGAAGGTGAGGACGTGGACATAGGGGACATTACGCCATTGGGGCGATGGAAGCAGCTTCGGCTCTCATCCCCTGTTGATTCCCCTTGGCCACTGACCTTTGTCAAAGACTGGTCCTTTTGCGAAGATCTAGGCACGTCAGTTGAGGAATCCTTGTGCCTCTTCTTGGAGGCCTGGACTTCGTGCAACCTAGACCTCTTGCCAGAGGTGGTTCACTGGGTCTACCTGCCCCAGCCTAAAGAAGCATGACTCCGTACTGAAGCAGAGTCAGAGGCCCGCCGGTATCCTCAAGCCAAGCGATGAGATAGCAGGTGAGGATCCCGGAAGAATCGAAAGGTAAGTTTGAGGAAAGGAAAGGGAGGAAGTAAATTCAAGGAATAGGGGAAACAGGACTAGGAAGGAAGTTCCGGGCGAACTTCGGCAACACACGTCAGACTGCTCCGGGCAGTAGCGTTGAGATGCGCAGAGCCGCGGGGGGGTGTCTGCTTTGCAGAATGCTGAACGTAGCACGTAAAGACTGGCAAGCTGCGTTCCGCACCAAACGGCCATGTTGGAAGGATCACAGAATTCAGTCCTCTATGGGTCAGTGTAATGCTCACCTGGCATCCACGGGGACGTCACTCAGCCTGTTCTAACCTTTTACGAGCTCGAACCCTTCCCTGGAGTCTACTCGACTGGAGGCTGGGCCTTGTTTTCTTGGAAAGTGTGCTCTCCGTCCTGCTTTCAGCGCAGGGGCGCGTTGACTGATGCAGGCTCATTGCTGCCTAGTTACTTCACTGGCAAGAGTCCGACAGGTAAGTATAATGAGTCTTTTGAACAGTTCTCTAACTTCGTTCCTTTCCTTCCTTAGATGATGGCCGGCGTCCGGGGATGGCGACGTGCTGCTGAGATGAATAGCGCTGATGGTGAGTGAGAGTGCGATGCGCGATGCGACCCTTTCGTATTTGTATTGAACTGTGTTCTTTTTCTGTGTCTTTTAGGTGCCGCAACGTTTTCAGCGTGGATGCCGGTTATGAAGGAGAAATGCAGTGAGTAAGCTCGTTATGCGGCGCCTCTAGATGTTTTCACACTAACCTGGAGTGTCTTTTCCTTCTTGCAGATGGATGAGAAGTTCCGGAGACAGAGTTCCCCCAGAGCGCCTGGCATTTGAAGCTCGTACAGTCTTTAAAAATAAGAAAAGATTTGCTGAATGCTTACTTATGCCTTTTTTCTGTTCTTTTCCCTTTTTCTTAGGAAGCGGCGTGCCAGGATGGGAAGGACACCGCCGAAGATGCCCGCAGAACAGAAGGAGCGATGAATGATGGGCAAAGCACCGCAAGGTAAGGCTGTTCCCAACAGAGTTGAGTGCAGAAGAAAGATGCAGGCCTACTGGAGACCGATCCGAACACGGTGAGTGTCACGCTGCAGGTGCAGAAAACACAAAGCATGTTTCTCAGCCTGGGCGTGGCTTAAATAGTCTCTGGGTATCCCAGGTGTCTCTGGGCTGAACCACACCCAAAAGACTAGAGTGCATTGAGGGCCATGTAGGTGATCGTGGCCTGGCTCCAGCCTGACATCTTGGAGGGCTGGGGACATGAGGGGCAGGAATCATGACAGCCAGGGACCACGAAGTCCAGAATGGGCGCAGGCAGCGGTTCATGACAGTATGCCTCCTCCAAAACCCAGCTCCTCCGGGTTTGCCTGGATGGATGAGATGGTATCTTCATATCAGCCGGGGGGCATTCATGTTTGACACGGGTTCCCAGGTGCGCTCACTGAGAGGATACCCTTTCCACTCGACCAAATACTGTAGTTGACCACGTCGCTACCTCGAGTCACAAATTCTGGAGACCTCATATTCGAGTTGGTCATTGATAATCACTGGGTTGGATCTTGGAGGAGTTCGAGAGGGCTGAACATATGGTTTTAACAGAGAAGTGTGGAAGACTGGATGAATCCTTTTCCATGACTCTGGTAGTCGGAGTCGAAAGGCCACTGGATTAACAATTTCCTTTATAGAAAAGGATCCGTAATACCTGGGAGCCAATTTATTTGGTCGTAGGTGCCGAGGAAGGAGTTTTGAGGATAACCAGACCTTATCGCCAATTGAATAGGAAGGCCAGGCCTTCTTTTGGAGTCTGCATATTGTTTCACGTCTCTTCGGGCCTTTTCTAGGTGTTCCTTTGCTTCTTTGTGCACATTGATAAGTGTTTCAATCCAGGAATCAACCGCCGGAACTGGGGTAGGATGTGGGAGAACGGATGGTAGGATTGAAGGATGAAATCCTTGACTAAAGAAGAAAGGACTGGTCTTGATAGCAGAATGATCCAAATTGTTGTATGCGAACTCGGCCACAGGTATTAAGAGTGACCAATCATCCTGGACTTTGGTGGCGAAACAATGAAGATACTGTTCCAGGGTTTGGTTTACTTGTTCGGTAGCACCATTGGTCTGTGGGTGATAACCCGAAGACAATGCACGTTGAATTCCCAATATACAACATAGCTGTTTCCAGAACTGGGATATGTACTGGGGTCCTCTGTCGGAAATGATTTTGGAAGGTAATCGATGAAGACGGAATATGTGTTCTAGAAAAATCCCAGCGAGTTCAGATGAGGATGGTAGTTTGTATAGAGGCGTAAAATGAGCCATATGTGTGAATAAATCAATGGTAACCATTATAGTCATGTAGCCTCTGGAAGTAGGTAGTTCTACAATAAAGTCCATGGCAATGATTTCCCAGGGTCTTGTTGGTACTGCTGGTTGGTGTAGGAGACCTGCTGGTCTTTTATTGTCATGTTTGTTCTGATTACAGACTGCACAAGTCTGGGCATGGATCTTGATGTCATCCTTCATCATTGGCCACCAAAACTGTCTTTGTATAAAATGGAGGGTGTTGGTTATGCCACGGTGTCCTGAATGAAGAGTATCATGGCATATGCTTGTGACCTTTTGTCTCATTCCAGGAGTAGGGATGACCAGTCGATTGTCCTTGAAGAGATATCCGTCTTTTGATTTGAGATTCCACCGATTGTTCTTCTTAAACTCCTTCCAGGGTTCAGAGGACTGAGTTTGGGCTCGAATATCCTCCCGGAGAGTGATTACTTGAGCAACAAATATTGAGTTGGGAAACATCTTAGGAAAGGTCCGGTCCTCAAGGGTTTCGTAATCAGGACGCCTGGATAAGGCATCGGCAATAATGTTATGTGTTCCAGGAAAATGATGGATCTGAAATTGGTATTGGGCAAAAAAGAAGGCCCAACGGGCTTGCCGACTGTTTCTACATTCCAGAGATTGTAGGACTTGAAGATTCTGATGGTCCGTGCGGACTTGTACCGGGTGTTTGGCTCCCAGAAGAAGATGACGCCATTCGGTGAAGGCTTGACGAATGGCTAACAATTCCTTCTCCAGGACGGAATAATGAGTTTCACTGGGAGTCAAGGTGCGGGAGAGATAGGCGATGGGGTGTTCTAACTTGTCACCAAGTTCCTGTTTCAAGACTGCCCCAATGGCGTAGTTGGAGGCATCAGTTTCAACAAGAAAAGGTCATCAGTGTCGGGTTGAACTAGGATGGGAGCTTGTGTGAATTCTGACTTCAACCGTTGAAATGCCGAATCTTGGGCTGAGGTCCAATGAATGGGAGTATCTTTCTCTAATAGTGTGACAATGGGATGCACAATCTCAGAGAAAGCGGGTATAAACTTCCAGTAGAAATTAGCAAGCCCCAGGAAGGATTGGATCTGTTTTACAATGGTCGTAACAGGCCAAAATAGAATGGAGTCAACCTTGGAAGAATCCATCCCTATCCCCTTTGAGCTAAGAACGAATCCGAGATAGTGAACAGTTGATACATGGAAAAGACATTTCTCGGGTTTGCCCAGGAGCTTGTGTTCTTGTAAATGGTGTAAGACTGCCCTTACGTGCTCTTTGTGTTTCAGATGGTCCTTGGAGTAGATCAGTATGTTGTCTAAGTAAACAATGACGAAGAGGAACAACATATCAGAAAAGACCCGATCAATGAAATGTTGGAAAATTGCAGGGGCATTAGCAAGTCCAAAGGGCATGACCAAGTATTCAAAATGGCCGAAGGGTGTTCTAAAGGCTGTTTTCCATTCATCACCTTCTTTAATACGAATAAGATGATAGGCACCCCTGAGATCAAGTTTTGTGAAGATGACTGCACTGCTTCCAGGATATCCGAGATGAGAGGCAATGGGTAACGATCCTTGAGAGTGCATTGGTTAAGGCCACGGTAATCCAAACACGGTCTGAGCTCCTTGGAATCCTTCTTAGGAACAAAGAAAAGGGAAGCGCCTGCTGGGGACTTGGATGGTCGAATAGTTCAATTTTCCAAGTTGGTGTCCAGGTATTCCCGGAGGGCCCTTTTTTCTGGTTCTGACAAAATAAACATTCTTCCGAAAGGGATCACGGCTGAAGGTTCAGTGTCAATGGCACAATCCTCTGGTCTGTGGGGTGGCAGAGCTTGAACAATTGCTGTTGAGAATACATCTGCGTATGCCTGGTAGGCCCTGGGAATCCAGACAACGTTAGAGACAGTGACTGGAATTTGCTGAGTTTCTTGAAAGTCTTCAGAGGAACTTGGTAAAGTGATTGGGGACAAACAATGGGACATAGCATGTTCTGAACCAAGAAATAAGGAGCCTGCTGCCCAGTTGATATATGGGTTATGCTTCTGTAACCAGGGCATGCCTAGAACCATAGGATAGTGAGCAGATCCTATGATATCAAATATAACCCTTTCTTGGTTGTGATTTATAGAAAGAAGAATCTCTTTGGTTTGAAGGGTTATGGGTCCTGAAGATAAGGGTCTCCCAACAATAGCTTCAACAGGTTGCATAGTCTCTCGTGTTTCGTGGGGGATGAAGTGACTAGTGACCCAATCATGATCTATGAATATGCCCATGGCTCCGCAATCCACTAGTGCCAAGATGGGGTAGGATTCTTTCTTGGAAGGGGATAGGAATGCCTGTAGAATCACAAGATTGTTTTGTCCAGGAGAGTTCAAGGAAGGAATTAATGTGGAGCAGACATCTCTCTCCCCAAACTGTGCCCCATCTAGGATCGGGAGCTGGCGTTTCCCGACCGCCGAGGTGGAGCGATAGAGCACTCTCTCACAAGGTGTTTATCGGAGGCAAAGTACATGCACAGTCCAGTGTGAATCCGACGCATCCTTTCCTGTGGAGTAATGGGTCCACGGAAGGCCCCCAGTTGCATGGGTTCTGGGTCCGGGGTAGGAGAAGCTGCGGGCTCTGGTCTGTATGAATGGTCTGTGGCAGCTTTTTGAGATGTTGACTTAGACTTTCTTTTCTCTACCTTCCTTTTCTGGATACGAAAGTCAATTTGTAGGGAGAGGTCCATGAGGGCCTGGAAGGAGCTTGGGCGAGCTACCCTGGCTAGCTCGTCCTTTATTTCTTCATTTAGGCCTCTTCGAAAGAGGGTGAAGCTGGCTTCTTGGGACCAATCAGCCTCTTTTACAAGTTGTTTAAAGTGGGTCACATAGGTAAGCATATCCTGGGATCCTTGTTGAAATTCAAGTAGTCGTTCCTGAGCACTGTAAACAAGCTCTGGGCGATCAAACATGGCTTTTAGGGCTTCCACGAATCCATCATAATCATCTAGGAGGGTGTCGCCCAAATTGACTAGGGGGCTTACCCAAGTTAAGGCGTTACCGTTGAGGTGTGAGATCATAAACCCCACCTTGGCTCTTGGAGTGGAAAAGTAGTAGGGCTTGAAGGTGAAATGCACCAAACATGAGTCAAGGAAGGCACGAAGGTTCTTTGAAGAGCCATCATATTTGTCCACCACTCCTCCCAATAAGACACTTTCTTTAGTAGCAGAGTCACAAGACAAGACTAGCTGCTTTAAAGCAGCGTTCTCTGCCTTAAAGTTCTGGACTTCAGTGGTTAATTCCTGCATACCTCGCATGAGGTCTTCAACCGTGGCTTCCATCTCTGTATTCGTATCGTTTTTTACGCGTCTCAATCTGTCACAAGTCTCCCCCCTTCTCACCTGTCTTTCTTTGCTTGCGACCTTCTCTGATGATTTCTTTCGCACGGTCCGGGATTTGTAGAGACTTGTGTGCTGGTCGTCTGGTTCCAGCGTGGGGATAGCGGTCCTCCTCCAAGAGGCGGTCGGATGTCCAGTACCAGGAACCAGGAAGGAGACTAAGTCCGAGCTCGGAGGCACGGAACGCCGTGACTCAAGCGCAGGTGAGGATCCCGAAAGAATCGTAAGGTAAGTTTGAGGAAAGGAAAGGGAGGAAGTAGATTCAAGGAATCAGGGAAACAGGACTAGGAAGGAAGTTCCGGGCGAACTTCGGCAACACACGTAAGACTGCTCCGAGCAGTAGTGTTGAGACGCGCAGAGCCGCGGGGGTGTGGCTGCTTTGTAGAATGCTGAACGTAGCACGTAAAGACTGGCAAGCTGCGTTCCGCACCAAACGGCCATGTTCGAAGGATCACGGAATTCAGTCCTCTATGGGTCAGGGACCACGAAGTCCAGAATGGGCACAGGTGGCGGTGCATGACATCCACTGCTAGAGAAAATATAATGTTTTGGATAACTGAGTACCAAGCAACAGGATTGAGTTTATGCAAATTGTAGTGACAAAATGAATTTGAAAGAATAACACCATTATCAACAAACAATCCATAAGTCAAATAATGCAAATATGTTAAGAAATATTTTATTTTATATTTTAAAATGCATCAAAGAATGACCAAGAAAAATAAGTAAAAAAACAACTGGACACCTGAAGTAGTTCCCAGAGTGTTTATTACAAAAACTGTGGATTTAGGTGGTATCGGAAAAAACAAATTGCAATTTATTTTTTCGTAATTGACGCTTAGACCATCCTCTCTCCCTCTCTCATCTCCCTTGGGTTACCCCCATTCTAGCCCATGCATCCGCAATTATGGATAGTACTAGGGCTTATTAACCCCTACTGTTTTATATATTGGCTAAGCCTGCAATGGTTACCCTGAGGGATTGGCTCTCTGACTCCCTCTGGATTTTTCTATCTGTACTTCTCCCTGCACTGCTTTGTGCTCTACTGGGTGTCAGGGAATGCTTTGCACTAGCCCTGTTGGAATCACCTACCAGTCGCACAGGCTCACCTCATTCTTCTTCTACAATTCCTCCTTCTCTTCTCTCTACCTGCCCTTCCACGCAGCCTTCCCACCGTTAGAAGTTACTTCCTCTCCCACTTACTTCTCCTGCTACTCTTCTCTTACCAATACTACTTCTCCTACTACCACTAATACCACCTTTTCACTATACTTCTCTTCCACTACCACCACACCTTACTGCTACCACTCCACTCCTACCACTCTTACTGCCACCTGTCACTATAATTTCTCTACCGCCTCTTACTACTACAACTATCTTGCCACTTTTACTACTATTACTTCACCTCCACTACTAGTACCTCTCCAAGGCTAACACTATCTCCTGCTCCCCTGTACTTCCACCCTCCACCAATACTTCACCCTCTCCTCTCACTCAGATACAACCACTCTGTAGTACCTGCTCTCCAACCACCTCCACACTACTCTCCAACCTCCTGCTGGTCTCTTGGTTCTCCACCTTCCACACCTGACCTCACCCTGGTAGCCCACACCAACTCTTTCCTGTTTTCTCCGTAAATTATCCTTCCTCTTCCCCGATTAGCGTGCTCTAATTATTTGGGTATCAGGGGTGTTCAGGGGGGATGGGAACACTTAAAACGGGCTTTAAGCTCCACCCCCCTTTCTGCACAGCTCTGCTGTGTTTCTGCCATGTAAAACAAAGCAGTTTAAGCCTCCCCCACTTTCATGGCTTTCCTGTAGGCCCTTTGTAATTTTGAAAGTCCCTGGTGGGCTACTGGTTTCTCCCCCAAGCACATACTCCAGCCAGTGTAGTTCGCAGAAGACAGCGCTTACTTCAACAGATTTGCAAGTCAGAATCAGGAGGCGCACAAGGTGGCATTTTGAGTGACAAGGTCCTTTATTATAAACACCCAAAACCTATGCTGCCCCCAAGTTTCTTGTCCCTATTTTTAAAGACAAGAAAGGAGTATAAAGGAGACCTCGTCAGGGTGCCCTACAAAGTAAATGAAGTCCAATGTTCAGAAAACCTATCATAACCGGATTACTGTCCCTACCACTGTGAGCACAAAACTAACTTTAACATACGCAGAATAAGGGAAGAATTCTGGCTAGTTTTGGACAGCAGCTTGATATTTCTTTATGGAAATAGAAGAACAAATGTCTCTTCAAACTTCCCCTCTTTGGGGTTGCGTGTCAGTCTTAGATCAAAACAAAGGGGGTCATTGCTCCATGGCAAAAGTCAAATTAGGAGAACAAATGTTTCTTCAAGCATCCCCTACATGGGTTTGTGTATTAGTTTCAGATCAAAACAAAGGGAGTCCTTGCCCCGTAGCAGTGTTCTAACACAAGAACTATCTCTTCAAGTTTCCCCTCCCTGGAACTGGGTGTCATGTTTTAGATCAAATAAAGGGGCCCCTTGGCTTATAGCTCAGTACAAAACAGAAGAAATGTCCCCTTCTCAAACACTTTGTCTCTGTCTCTGGTTTTCTTCTATCATTGGGAACTGCCTGGTTCCTAAGTCCACACCAGGTATATGTATTGGTTTCCACACCAAGGAACTTTGTGGTACTCTCACCAGTGAATTATCTCCCAGGGTTTACTTCTCCCTGAGGCCTCAGGTCTCACACCCTGCCTAGGGATTTGGTATCTCTCAGTCCACCTTGGGGTTGAATTTATCTCTCCCCGCCTTGGGGTCATGTTTCACTTAGCCAGTCTTGGAGTTTGGTTTCTCTTGCCCCACCTTGAGCTCTGGTGGCTCTCACCCTGTGCCTTGGGGTCAGTTTTCTCTTACCCACCTTGGGGTCTGGTTTCTCTCACCCCACCTTGGGGTCTGCTTTCTCTCACCTTGGGGCCTCTGGCCTCTTCACCCACCTTGTAGTTTTGTTGGGCTCTCACCTCGCCCTGGCTGGGCCTTTCTGCCCCTCCTCCTGTTTCCCTGGAGCGGCCTTGCACCTTCTGTCTCCATGTGGTGCTCCTCCAGGCTGGGCTTCCAGTAGGGCGATGCAGCTCTTCTACTGGGGCTGTTTCCCAGCATTCTGCATCTTGTGGAGCTGGCGCTTGCTTCCCACTCTTCTGGTGGGGCTTCGGCGGCGGTGCCAAGTTACGCTGCTTGTTCACTGCTTAGACATTCTCCACTGCTTGGGGTTCTCATGAGCCTGGCTTCTTCAGTCCCAGCAAGGTTGCTGAGCACTCCAGGGGCCTGACCACGCTTTGATCTGCCATGCTGGATGCACACTGACTTCTCTTTGCCACACCACACAGGAAGTCTCTCCGCCTTTACAGCTTCACCGGTTCCTCTCCTATGTGTAGTAATACTGATTCAGTCTATCTTCCACAGACCCAGGGATGGCTCTATGCAGCATTATCTCTTTTGAGGTATGGACGGTGCCTCAAAAAGTGTAAGAAACCAACCATCCATTGCTGTAGGAAGTGGTAAGTTATCACACAGTTTAACATCGATAAAACCAACAAGTCTATCCATTTCTTGATACAAAGTACAATAGAGCATAACTCTGTTTAGGGACTGCCTATTCTCTAAGGTGGGGTGGGGTGGGGTGGATCACCGCCAGTGGAATCCCCCTTGCCTTGTCCCGTAGGGGGCGTTCAGCTTAGTGGGCTCATCTGCCTAGTCCCAAAGGGGGTGGCTCGCCTTGGGGAGAGAGGACGAATTCCCTTGATTCGTCATGCACGACGCGTCGGCTTGCAGGCTTCCCTTGGCATCCCTCTTGCCTTCTGCCTTGATTTTTACCCCTGCTGTGCATCTCGCAGGGCGCAGCCGGCCTCACGCTCCACCTTGCCATCATCCTGCAGCGAATCAGGGCTGTCCCATACAGACTCTGCAGAGGCATCGTATGCAGGTCCCGCTCCCTGGCAGAGCCTGGGGCCCGAAGGTTAGGAGGGAGCCTGCCAGCAGAAATCCAGGCACCTAGATGCGAGATGAGGATCAGGCTTCTCCCTTCCCTCTTTAGGTCTAGGAATGGGATTGGTCACTAATAGGACAAAAAGATTACTTAAATAAAAAAAAGATGAATACATCAAATTATAGGTTTAATTGAGATTGATTGTATGCTGTATCTGAACAAATTCAGTGTATACATCGAAAACGATCGTACAACACAAGCTGATGACTCTACGACTGATCCCAAATCTTCCATGAATCCACCAAATATGGGCGACACGCCTGTACCATCCATGTAAATAAGAGAAACTGTTGAATCAAAGGCAGTGAAATATCATTTTCAATTTTTGCTCATCATATTATAATTGATATAATTATAATTGTTCTTTTATAACGTGCTTAATACCTAGTGGTTTCCTAGTGCGGGATCGGGATTCGAACCTGCGTTGCTCTGCTGTCTTGCTTCCAAAATAAACGCGTTGACCCTGAGCAATTCTTCTTCCCCAAGGAAGTAAATTAAAAAGTATACTCTGCCAGATATGCAAAACAATAAAAATACTGACCAACAGAGTTCAAAAAGTAGTTAGAACAGATGATATATGCAATCTTAATTTCCAAGGCCATATAAATATTTGCTGGATAGTGAATAAAGGAATGTATTGAACAAACATTTTTGTAGATTAGCTTTGTGACAAAAACATTGTACACTACTAGTAAAACAAAAGGTAAAATTAAAAAATCTGTACAATGATTGGCGGACAGTAAAAAAAGGCGATATTACATATATATGTAGAGGCGATTGATCACCTCTGCACTGTACAGAATTTAAAAAAGAATTTAAAGAGGATTAGTATATAAAAAGGATCAATGATACCATACAATACTCATTGCTGGTAACACAAGGACGAACGTGCCATGAAGTACGTGCATAAGCACCAGCAGCACTCTAAAAACAGAACGATTAAGGCACGCTGCCTTGCAGTCTTTTTGCGAAGATACGCAAAGTGGCAGAGGGTCATCTTCAGATATTTAGATCATGCAGGTGAAGTTTTCATGCCAATGGGTATTTGTTTTTTAAAACTTCTTTTTATTGGCATTTCCAAACTAACACCGACATTTACCCCTACACCTCAGCTCCCCCTTCCCTACCCTTACCTCGCCTCACCCAACACCAACATAGCAAAACCAGTTTTTATGCACACCCTCTTCATTAACGTGACAAGTCTCGTAAACCCTCCCATCAAATCACCTACCCCCCCCCATACGAGTCGACTTCAGACTTTAGTCCAGTCTTTCCAAATCCCCTTGTCCCTTTTGTTTCTTCCCACTCTCCCAGTGCCACCCCTAGCATGCACCTGTTGTCCTTAGGGGCAGGGTCGGACTGGGACAAGAAATAGGTCCGGACACCCAAAAAAAAGTAGCCCACCCCTCGCCTCACAACCCTTGACCTCTGATGATATCAACGGAAGTGATGTCATTTGACCACACCCCAAAGTGACATCCCAGGAAGCGATGAAACACGACCTTTCATCCCTCAGCGAAACAGGAAGTGGCATCAAATAGCATTGGGCCTAAGTACACTACGAAAAATATGGAACCGGCCCAGGCATGAGCAGAAAGTGCCCCCCACTCCCCAGGGACGATTGCAGCCCGGCCACGGTCCAAAAGGCCGAGGGGCCAATCCGACCCTACTTATGGGCATAGAAAGCTTCCCCTTTGTCGGCCTTTTACCCTTGTTTACCCCCGACCCAGCAATTGCAATCTCCTAGGGCTCCAAACAACCCCTGAATCTCTTTGCAGAAACTGCACAACTATGTCCCAGTCCATCAGGAATTTTTGATGTTCCCCCTGGATCGTGTAGGTCACGCATTCTAGAGCCACAAAGATCCATAACCTGCCCACCCATTCATGTTGCGTTGGGGCTTCTTTCTGCTTCCATTTACGGGCCACTAGCAATATAGCTGCCACCATCATATGCTTTTTTTTTGTGTTCTCAAGGGTAGGTTCTCCAATATTATACCCGTCCCCAATAATGCCTCCCCCACCATCCCCCCTCTTGTGAGCTAAAGATCTCTTTTATTGCTGCATTGACCATGTCCCAAACGGCTGTACCACTGAGCATTCCACCATATGCGTTTCCAGGATCCCACATCCCCGCATCCCCTCCAGCACAGATCTGATGTGTGTGGGTAAAACCTATGTAGTTTCTCAGGTGTGAGATGCCATTGAATCATAACCTTGACCCACATTTCCTATACCGAAATGTCCATTGTAAGTTTGGGGCTGTTTATCCAAAGTTGAGCCCATTGTTCTGCCTCCAGTTTGTGGTCCACTGCTGCCTCCCATTGGGTCATATACCCCCATTTTGAGGACCTATGCCCTTCAGAGGCTATTTTCTATAATGTTCCCACCAAGTGTTTATTCCCTGTATCTGTTGTGACATACTTCTCAAAGAGGGTAAGGTCCCTTGTGGCTGCCAATTTAAGCGAGGGGTTCAATTGCAAATACCACAGTCTCTCCCAAGTTGAAATCGTCTTTACATAGTTTCTAAGATTTGATTTCCACATTTTCAAACATATCCCTTAATTTATGACATCCCCCCTTCTCCCACTTAGCAAATGCACCTCTTTCCTGCCCTGGTGTAAACAGAGGATTCCTGAATAGGGACATTAGCGGGGAGGAGAATTAGGTTTGCCTGCCGCCGCAATTCGTCCCAAGAATCCCCTACCAACGCCGTCAACCGGCTTAGATACATATTTTTGGGACGATCTTTAGGTTGCAAGACCACTTCCTCCAGTGGCCCTCCCAATACTGCTCTATCCATCCAGCACCACATTTATGTGTGGTTGTCCATAAACTACTCCCACACCACTCTAATCAGTACCACCAAGAAATAGAGTCCAAAGTTTGGCACTCCCATCTCGCCTTTGCTACTCGGGGCATGAGTTCTTTCATTGAGACCCTGGGTTTCCTGCGATTCTAAATGAAGGCTCCCACCACCTTTAGCAGGCTCCGTAGGAAACCATGAGGGAGTGCCACCGGGAGGACCATGGAGTAATACAGAATCTTGGGCAGGATCCCCGTTTTGAGAACGTTGATCCTCCCCAACCAAAAGATGGATAGAGGGCCAAGTCTGCAAGTAATTTACCCACCTTCTCAAGTAGTGGTATATAGTTTGCCTGATAGAGGGAGTCCCATGAGTCTGTCATTTGAAAACCCAGATAATGAACTCGATTCACAGTCCACCTTTATGGCATGAAGCCACAGAGCTTCTGGGCTTTGGAGGTGGGATCAAGCAGACTTAGTTCTGATTTCTGTGTGTTAATGTCTAGTCCCGCTACTGCACCAAAGAGCCCCAATTCCCAATCGACAGGAGCGTCAAAACCAGGTCAGTAATCAGGAGAAACAGGTCATCTGAGGAAGCCATGACTTTCTGCTCTTCTCCCCTTAAAGTGATCCCCTTATGTCCCAGCTTGTCCTTAACTTTACTCCAAATGGATCACGTACAAAAGCGGGAATAGAGGGCATCCTTGCTTGGTGCCACTGCTAATTTCAATCCCCCACGACAGGTGCCCATTGATAGCGAGTCGGAGAAGGGGCGTCTGATAGTTGGCTCTATGAATAAGAAGAAAATGGACCCAAACCCCATTGCCTCCATTGTTTGGAACAGAAATGCCCATTCGACCAGCTCGAAGGCTTTTCCCGCATCGAGTGACAGCATCAGTGCGGGCGCCTTTCATTTCTCAACCTTCTCAAGTAGATGGCACACCCTACAAATGTTGTCGAAGGTCTGTCTCTGTTTTACAAAGCCAGACTGGTCGGGGTTGACCAGCTTGGTGAGGAGCGCTTCTAACCGGGACGCCAGCACCTTTGTATAGATTTGCATCTCGGTTGATAAGTGCTATGAGGCAGTATGATCCACATGGTATTGGATCTTTGCCCGGCTTTGGAAGTAATTCAACTTTGAATTCTTCCATGGAAGGGGTAAATCGCCTGGCCCTGCCAAATGAGGTTAAGAGCCCAACCAATCAAGGAAGCAGTTTCTCACAGAGGGAAGGGTGACAATAGCTGCCCTTATTTCCTCAGGGGAGATATCCCAATCTATGTCCTCTCTCCCCTGGAGTGAGACCCTATGTAGGGAGCAGTTGGCAATGTGCCTGGAGAGGGTTTACTCTTTTGTTGAGTCCAACGTGTATAAGGTGGTTTAGTACTCTGTGAATTTCCCGAGAATATCCAGCAAGGCAGTACTACGGACCCCCGATTTCTTCCTTATCTCGAGTGTCATCCGTGATGCCTCTTTCTTTCTTATTTGGCACGCCAGGAGTCGGTCGGCCTGGTTCGCCTTTACATAATACCTTTGTTGGAGGTTTAGCAGAGCCTGTTCCGCCTCCCTGGTTTGCAGCATGTCTAACTGACCCCTAACTGACCCCTAACTAGCCGGTATTCCCTCTGCAGTTTCATTATCTGACATCCTCTCCATTATTTGTTTAAGTTTCTCTTCCATTTCCACCCGACGCTGACCCCATTTATCCCTATGGCACTTTCTGGCTATCAGCTCCCCCCTCTGGCATCCTATACCAGATGTTCCTTGGCCCCCTCAGTGGAATTGAAGCTGAAGAATTCCTATTTTTTTGCTCATTAGCTCATCACATATGACTTTATCCCTTAGTAACTGACTGAGGAATCTCCATTTCCACAACCCTGACTCACTTTTACCCCTTTTCAGGACTACCGTTATAAGTGTGTGGTCGATACCACTATTGCCCCTAGTTCCACCCAAGGCATGTGCCCCAAAATCGTGCTAGAAACCCAGGTGTAGTGTATACGCGAGGACGTTCTATGAACATGTGAGTAGAATGTGTATCCTTTATCCTCCCTTTTCAGTTCTCTCCAACTGTCCACTATCCGCAGCTGGGCCATGTGCTCCCGGAGCACCTTAGAAGGGGCCCCTTGGCTATAAAAGATCCTTGCACTTCTATTGGCCAGAGGGTCCCATGCAAGATTAAAATCTCCCACTACTATTAGGTGCCCCATAGCAAATGTCTCTAGTCTTCCCAATGCTACCTGTATGAACCCCTCTTGCCATTTGCGTGAAGTGTCACAATGGTATATGTGCACCTTTCCCAGCGAAATACAACCGCTAAATATCTGCCTGTTCCGTCGTTCTCTGTGGCTTCTATACTGATACCCGGCAGGGCCTTGATTGCAATTAGGACTGTTTTCCCATGGGCATTGGACTGGAATAGATGGTCATATTCTTTGAGTTTTAACTTGTGTTTGTCCCGTTTTTGAATATGTGTTTCTTGTAGGGTAATAATCTCTGATTTCCCACTCACCAAGAACTGTGCCACCTTTTTTTCCTTTTAACTAGGGGATTGAGCCCTCTAACATTTAGGGTAGTGATACGGAGTGTCACGTCATTCCCCATATTGGGTCATGTTGAAAATTATGAAAATTATGTCCATAGCTGGAATTCTCTACCTGTAGCAAGTCCGCAAACACTTGTTGGGCAGCCGCTGCCAAGTCCTTGTCAGCTACCGTTTCTGCCAGGCCCATTATTCTGATGTTTGCCCTTTGTGAGTGATTCTTGAGATCTTCGGTTTGGAGTTCCAGATTTTGGGTGACTGTTGGCAGTCGTTCAACCAACCCGTCCTTCTTGCAGTTATCGTCTACGATTTCCTGTAGCGTGTTTGTTGTTCAACACTCACTATATCCCCCTTCACCTCCTGCAAAGACTGAGAGAACTCTGTGGGGATCAGGCTCATTTGCAGCTAGATTGTCTCTGAGATCCTGTCTCCAAGTCTTGAAAATACTGGTAGAGTATGGCTTGGGTGACCACCTGCTTCTTCTTCTCTCCAAGGTCTGATCTTGCTCAGCGTCTGCGGCTGACTCCCCCTCTTTTCGCCATAGCCTTTGTAAATTGCCCTCCTGGGTCTTCTTAGTGGACTTGGGGCAGTGTGTAGGTCTTTACCCTTGTTCTTGGACATTTTTGTTGCCTTAGCCTGGGAGTGAGGGTCAGAGCCCCACCTCCTTTCGAGTTGTCCTGTTGCCTTACCGGACTGTCTCCAAATCCCTGCCTCAGGGCCTCTGCAATTCACTCACTCCCGGGCCTTTTTTCTCCAAACCTTGGTTGACTGCTGGCCACAGAGTTGCCCTCTACTTGTGCCCCTGTGGGCCTGCTGAGGTCCTCCTCAGTTTGACCCCCATTTAACGTTCCTTCCTTTGCCTCTCTGGCAGCCGCTGGGGAGCTCACCAGGGTGCCCCCCCCCCCAGGTCCGTCACCGCTTATTGAGGACCCTTTGTGCACACGTCCCCCTTGTGGTGCTTGAGAAATGTGTCGAGAGAAGTCTGGGACTGGTCTATCTTGTGTCCCTAGTTGCCCTGTCCCTCCCGTCCGTGGGCCTCATGACAATATTGCTGGGCCTACTTCAAATGGTCCCAAGGGGCATACCCCCAAGTCAGTCCTGACGGGCTTCTTCCCCACTCTTGTTGGTGCTGCCCGCCTCCTCTCACTGTGTTCTTGACAGTCGCTGGCTACCAGAGCGGGTTGCGGCATGTCGCTCCTCCTCTCACTAGGGGGATCTGGCCCCTGCCTCTGCTGCTTCATGGTGCTCGGGGGTTGGGGGGGTGGATGTCCAGATGGCTCCCCACCCCCAGACTATCAGCAACCTGGCAGGCCCCTCCTGGGCCTTACGCTGCCACCCACGGCTGCTCCTGTGCCAGGGAGCCTGTCTGTGGCGGTCTCACGGCTACACTATCCCTTGCTGGAGCCGGCCCCTGCACACTCTTTCCCGCTCACCGCAGTCCGCCTCAAAGCTTCCGTTGCCGCTCTGGGTTCTTCCCTGGCACTTCTCTAGCCCCACATAGTTCCGGCCTGCAAGCTCACAGTCTTCTCCTACGGTTGCTGCACGGGTCTACACACACCCCTCGCACATTGACCGGGTTCGGCAACATTTCTGTTAATTTTCCCCCACATGGCAAAGGGATCTTTATTATTTTGCTTTACTTTTGGCACCGGCGAGATGAGAGCTCTGCCTCTATGCTGCTCTCTCCATGGCTGCCATTTTGGTACTCCACCAACAGGTATTTTTGATCAAACGTAGCATCACTTGAAAAGGATGGCATGTACACCAAGTAGAAACTCATGCCGATCCATTAGGTTAGGGATCCGGTGAATATTCATCCCTGCTACCAGTCATATCCCTCATTTCGTGTTGACCCTGCCATGCCAGCATTTCTGTGTGTGTATATTCCAGTTTATACATGAACCCCTGAATACCGCCCCTGACGGCTGATGAACGAAACCAGGAAAAACGGAAGAAAAAATTTAAGAAAATGTATGCTTGTAATCAAAGTTACTTTAGTGATCTACTTTAAAAAATCCAGTGAAGTTACTTTTTTTGGAAAGTGGGAAACAATGCATAAATTAAAACAAAATTATAAAGTAACAAATGTTCAATGAGCCCATGGTGCAAATAAGACATCAAAAGAGACATAATTGTGCATTAAACCATTACAGAAGGTACAATATAAGTATGGGACTCACATGGAAAAGAGCATGTTGCATTAGCAGAAATACCTTGTGTTGTAGGGGACAGGGGAGTTAGAAGTAAACCAGAAAGTAGGAGTCTTACAGGCCAGAAATAAATTGAACGAACACCAAGTGAGGAAAAACAACATGCATGCAACCGGCATGGAGAAAGAGTTTGTTGATGTCTAAAACAAAGCAGCATCTTGCGCACTTCCATGGAGGCACGTTAATGCATTGAGTACAGAAGACGTTTGTCTCTGTCGTGCACCAACATCATGACAAGGGGCGTTGGATAATGTTTGCGGATTGTGAGACGCAGACACAGAGTACTCATGGTTTTGGCCATAAACCTTTATTGAAACAAAAGTGGGTTCCCTCGCTATCCCTATTCCCTGCCTAAAACAAAACTAAGGATCTGTTCAATGTCAAGATGTCCAAAGTAAAAATGTCCTGTGTCCGAAATACTATCCTGGCCCTCACACTCTATAAATGAACTCTGAGGTGAAAAGGGAAATGTCTTTGGCCTTGAACAGTGTACACATGTTCAAAAGGAAAGGCATGTATCCAACACAAACGTTTCAAACAGTTCACCGTTCCAGAGGATGAGTCCCTTCCCCTGGTTTCTCTTCACTGCACTTAAACTTAAAAGGATCCAAGTTTTCCTTGGGCTTCTTTAGTCAGCAAAACAACTTGTATGCAAAACAACTTGGCTGTTAGTCTTAATTTTGGTAGGATACCTGATGCACTCTCATGCCAAATGGCATTGTTCTTCTCCTCTTTTGTATAACTTCAACACAGTCTTTGGCTATACATGATGTATCCTTGTCGGGACTCCCTCATGTGATTTACTTTACACACTATCCAACTTGCCCTTGCCTGATATGCTCTCCTGCCAGGGATCTCTCATATGCTTCATTCGATATACTTGCAAATTGAAATCTACCTGTATACTCTCCTGCCAGGGCTTTCTCTTGTGCTTCACTTGAATATGGCAATGTCCTCACCTCTTTCCCGAGGAGGGGTAAAGGGGAGGAGGCTTTCCACATGTGGCCAGGGGACGTCAGCTTCTACCTGATGCTGACCCTGTGGGTACCAATATGAGGGAGGACCACATGAGGGGGGGGTGACCCTCAGGGGGATAACATGACATCATCAGGTGAAGGCACATACATTTTAGGGATTTTCTTCTGTATCGCACACCTTTATAGCTTATTGTAAAAGTTTCCGTCCTTTATCCACAAAACCTGCTAAAGACCTCTTCTAGTGTCATGTAGAAAGAAAACCTAGGAAAGTACAACATTTCCCTCCATATAAAAATACTGAGACGAGGAGGCTGAAGGGAGTAATGTAGACCCACAATGTGAAGAACTGCAGAATGCGGTCTAGTAGTTATGGTCGCTTGACAGGTTCTGGGACCTTTAAAAGGTGGAACCTGAATGAGCAGGAGAAAAGCTACTTGGGTGACCCACGCTCGCTCAAGCATGAGCGAGTGACTGGTGTGCCACTGTGGAGAAGTCTGTGGCACTAACTGGCTCAAGGCAGAAGGAAGAAGGCTGCAATAACTGGTGTGCCCCTCTGGGACTGCAGAGACAGAAGGCAAGTTGGTCAGCAGTCGCGGGAACCAGAGAACAGCACCTTAGCCCCAGGAACACAGAGAGGGCTGAAAACCAGGCAGGAGCTGCAAGGGATGTGGTGAGAGACGACGGTGGACCTGTAAACTGAAGGCAGAGCACTGAGATGCCAGCCCCACTTTACCGCGATGGACCTAAGGAGTGCTTCAGAAAGCAAGTGAGTCGCGGAGTGAAAAAGAAACACTGGGGCGCTTGGCAATGATACCAAAGAGTGCTAATTGTGTATTGAATGAAAGAGAATCATTTTTGGGAAGCAATGCCCGAGAGAGGTCAAGGGTGGGTAGGGGATGGGGGAAGAACCCCTCGACTCTTGAACTTTTGCAAAACTTAACAGTTACGAGTCTGGGACTTGTGACCAATTGGAGCAAAGCCTGATAGAGGTTAAGGGGAGTGAAAGAAAAACCTCGCCTCATGAACTTTTGCAAATATGCACGTCTGCAAGTGTGTGTAAAGTGCAGCATGTTAAAAGCCCTGGCAGCTAAGTATACCCGGCAAGCATAAGTCTGCAAGTTTGTGTAAAGTGCAACGTGTTAAAAGCACTGGCATGAGAGTATACCAGGCAAGCACAAGTCTCCAAGTGCATGTTAAAAGCTGCGGCAGGAGAGTATACCAGGCAAGCACAAGTCTGAAGTGTGTATAAAGTGAAGCAGGTTAAAAGCCCTGGCAGGGGAGTATACAAAGCAAACCCAAGTCGACAAATGTGTGTAAGGTGTGTGATGAAGCTGATGTTGTCATTACTCCTTTCCCGGTGGTGACCTCTTGACATGTGGCCGGTGGACGGCAACCGCTAACTGATCCTGACTATCAGGAATGGGGTTTTGTGGGGGCTGTGCAGGTCCTCTGAAGCCAGGTGGCAGTCTCTACACTGCCAGGGAACTACATTTCCCATGGACAGCAGCGACACAGAACTCCCGTCACGTCACATGCTGCATTGCGCTTACGTGAAGGAGCAGTTACGGAAGCCTCCCTCATCTGTGCCCATTGCTAATGATTACACCAGTTGGCGGACACAGGTACGGTGGGATTTGGTGCAGCATTTTCTTTGGTGTCTTCAAGCTTGAGAGGGCAAACGGGTGCACATGGAGACACTGAGCATGGCAAGCATGTCAATATGCAGCACCAGTGATGTCACATCTATTGCGGGCAGCAAAGTGTTTGGGAGGTCGTTACAAGGCCTCCTGGGCTTCAGATAAGTGTTCCTTGAATACAGAAGCTGAATTGTGATTTAATTTAAATGTACAACTCTTGTGGAGTCTGCTAATAGTTTGGGCTTCATCGTGTAGGTATGTTAAAACTTCACAGTATGCCTCACTGAATGGTCAGAGGAGGGAGGAGGCAATTATGAAAGCTGGAAAGAGCAAGATTGGGAAAATTGTCTGTTGTGCTTTTGTCTCCATTTCATGCATCCATTTCTTTCTGGGCTTCATTTACCCAAGGCAATCATTTTCAATTTGTCTCTATAATGTTGTACAGTTGTATTACCTGTGTGCATTCAGTTCTGTGTAGTTTGTTGCATTCATGTTGAGTAAATGTCATATGGGCAATGCGTGCAGAGTGAGCCAAGGCATTCCGGGTTGTTAAGGAAAGTGTCACGAGGGCGCTGATTACCTGTTCATCCGGTTGAAGGTTTCGTAGATGATGCCATACTGTCAGAAAGTCCTGTGGAGATTTGGATGACGCAGGGAACCAGCCCAACTCCCACCCGAATGGGAACTGGGTTGAAGGTGAACCAGCTCCTAATGCCACGGGTGTGCTATCCCTTGATTTATGTGACGTCAGGACTGTGCAGGCTCTGACAGGGGAAGTGTGTTGAGTTGATTGGTCGAAATCCCTCTGTAGACAACAGGATTCAGATGTTGAGGAAACCGTAGGCAGGATGAGGCGATGAAGGTGATACGTCCAAAAGGGCAGCGTATCAGGAATGGACAATAGGCAGCAAGGCAAGCAAGGCAGGGGATCCCAAAAGATGAAGAAGGACCAACCCAAAAGACCAACCCAAAAGAGGGAACAGAGGGGAACCACCCCCAAGGCAGTTGGGTCAAGGACAAGGTAAACAGGGGGGGTGGCCTTACCCAGGAGCAGGGAGAGGGTCAGGACAGCACAACAACCAGGAAGGACCAAGAAGACGGGAAAAACAGGAATCTGGCCAAAGGTAGGTCAGGAGCTCAAGGAGTCATGCAAGGACACGATCTGTACCAAACTGCATTGAGACGCGGTTTGTAAAAGTGGTCCGGCTCCTTATAAAGGGCTACCAACACCAGAGAGCTTGGAACACAAGCCATGCTGTTTCCCAGGTGTTGGTATGCCCAGAGAGAGGCTCGGACCGCAAGTCCGTCCCGGACCGAGTGCCCTGTGGACTGCGCATGCGCGGAGAGCGGGACACGGCCAGCCCGCGCATGCGCAGTCCAGTGCGCATGGGAAACCCGGAAGCCCCCGGGAACAGAGACACCCCAGGACCCCCCAAACGGAAGCGCGGATACATCCGCCAGGATGGGGCACGCCGTGACTGGCAGGAGGACCCCGAACCCCAGGTAAGCACAGGTGCAGAATTAAGGGCTGTGCCATACAAGAGGATTGCCAGAGATATCAGGAGTACTTGCTTACAGTGTTCTAGGTTTCCTTTTCTGTGCTTCCCCAATCATATCCATTTAAGTTCCCTAACCCTCTTTCCGGGTTCCCTAAGTCCCCCTTTTCCATCCACAACCTCTCCCTAACCCTCTTCCCCCATTGGCAGCAACATGGAGACCTGTTGTATACAAAATCAGGAACCCGTGCCAACCACAGTGGGCGGGGTCATCTTTCATTTGGCTTCTCTGGTTAGGGAGGGGTTGTGTGAGACCCCCACCCATCCATCCTGACATAATCACTAGCCCCCAAATCAGGGTAGTTTTAACCACCCAGGCCAAATGGATTCCGCCTCTCCTCCGCTAGCGGAAGTGCTAAAGGCACTTCAAGATACGGGGTCGACATCATCATATTCACCATGAATCCCTGCAAGTAGGCCAAATACTGTAGTGGTGCAGCAACCCTTGGGGGTTCCATAAGCTGCACCAGAACGGTTTTGTGGGGATCCACGGAAATATATGCCATTATTAACACACTGTCAGTTGCATGTTATGCAAACCAAGGGCTTTTGAATCTACCCAAGCAAGGACTGCATCTGTCATTTCCTATTTTAGTGGGGATGCAGCAGCATGGGCAATTCCACTGGTGCAGAAGGGTGATCAGTCACTATATGAATGGAATATGTTCACTTCTGATTTCGGAAGAATATTTGACCGAAGGACCGTATCCTTGGCGCAAGACAAAGAGTTGTTTTACGGCATGGAACAAAGGATCTTGTTACATATGTTACACAATTTAACAGATTGGTAGTTGAAACTGAGTGGTCCACACCAAAACAGGCTGCCCTCATTTATCAGGGCCTCTGGGAGGAACAAGAAAACACCATTGCCCATGTAGAACATGTAGTGAGAGTTAATTGATTTGGCATTACGATTAGACCACAGGATAAGTGAACGCAAAGGAGAGAAGAAAAATACAGAGGTGGTACCTTTTGTCCTGTTGGGCAAGAGAAGGGATTCTAGTCCTAGACCGAGCGAGGGGCACCAATGCAGATTGGTAGTATTAGGAGACCACTGTCTTTTGAGAGAAAAGGGAAAAGAAGAACAACCAACCTTTGTTTGTACTGTGGAAAGATAGGACATTACACCAGGAACTGTCCTAACACACCCGCACGTAAATCAGATAAACGGAAGCCTGAGGTGACAAAAGAGATGGCTCAGCAGCAGAAGGACCCCTATAGCCGAGCCCAGGTACCCCCACGTCTCCCACTTCAATGGCCAATACAATGCAGGATGAGGCCCCCCATATACATGTTCTAGTCACACGCCACTATGCAGGCACCAAGGAAACTGTTTCGGCTATAGTTGATTCAGGGGGTACTGCTAATTTTTTTGACTTGACATTAGCTAAGAGATTAAACATTTCCACTCAGGAAAATAATGTGGTCGAGTCAGTGTTGGCAGTGGACGGTTCCTATTTGAGGCTGGGGCCTATCACCAAGCAGACAATACCACTTTGAATGATAGTTTGCCAGGAGATGAGAAAGTGTTAACCTTTGATATAATTTCAGCACCACAGTTTGGGTTGAATCTAGGTGTGCCTTTGCTGGTGGCTCACAACCCCGATTAATGGCAAGCAGTGTTTAGGACACCTTCATGAGGTGATAAGTCCCACAGCATTCTTAGTGGAAGGGGCAGGAACCTTCATGGTGGTAGGAACAGTTGAGACCATGATTTGAAAGGAGTATGTGCGATACGCTGAGGTCTTTAGTAAAGAGAAAGCAGGGACATTGCCTCCACACCGGCTTTATGATTCCGTGATACATTTGGAGGACGTGATGTGAAATTACCATGCAGTAGACTATTCACTCACTGAAAAGGAAAATCAGCATTTAAGACAATTGGCCTCATTACGAATTTTTCCGGCCCCAGGCAATGGGGAAATACAGGGCCATTAAAGCCCTGGCAAACCCTGTATTTCCCCATTGCTAGGGGCTGGAAACTTTTACTCCCCATTCCTATTTGAGCCCCCTAAGGCTCAATGGGAATGGGGAGGTCGGATGCACCAGCACCATTCAGAATGGTTTAGTTTAGTTTCTTTATTTATACCACGCGCCAAACTCTGAAGTAACTGGGCGTCGGAGACTTACAAGAGGTTACACCAGAATATAGACATACAATATAAAAACAGTAAGTGCAGTTGACCAGGTTACATGGTGGTCTAGAGGCAGACATAGGATAAGAGCACATTCATTGGTGTGTCAGACAGTGGTGGAGTTCTTGTTGGAGAGCCAAGACTTTGCTTTTGCTCTGAAGGTCCAAAAGGAAAGTTCTGCTCAAGGTTCAGTGGTATAGTGTTCCATTGTTTGGCAGCTAGGACCAGGAAGCGGGAGCCGCCTGCTTTTTTAAGTAGAATTTGGGGATGGATAGACAGTGAGAGTACAACATTCTGGTTGGTTTGGTTGAGGTGTGTTTGTTGAACTTGTCTGCCAAGTATTTGGGGGCTTCATTCTATAGGCATTTGTGGACGATAATGAGGGAATCTAAGGGTGATTCTGTCTCGTACAGGGAGCCAATGGGCATCTTGTCTGAAGCTGGAGATGTGTGAGTGCCGCTAATACTCAGACCCACTCTGAGGGCATTATTCTGCAGCACCTGAAGTTTGTTCAGATTGCGTTCTCAGGTGCCAAGAAAGAGAGTGTTGCAGCAATACATTTTTGAGAGCACTAGCGCTCTGGCTAGTGTAAAGCAACTGGAAGGCTAGAGGAAGGGTTTGCAGGCATTGATGAGCTTATTAGTATAAGCTGTGGAGGAGGCTGTGGCGTTCACCTGTTTTTTTGAGCGAGTGTGTGGAATCTAGATAGACCCCTAGAGTTTTAATTTCTTTGGCCACAGTGATTAGGTTACCGTCTATGTTGATAGAAGTGTAACGGGGGTCCAGTTTGTTTAGCCGTGGTTGGGAGCCGACGACAAGGAGCTCCGTTTTCTCGTCGTTGAGGCATAAGCCATGTTCTGCCATCCAGGCTTGGATCTCCAGGTAGAGGTTGTTGATCCGTGTGGAATCCTCTTCATAGCAACCTGATAGGGTGATGAGAACCTGGATATCGTCAGCATAATTTGTGTATGTGACACCCAGGTTATCAAGGCGGTCGAACAATAGCTTTGTGAAGATATTGTATAAGGTCGGCGAGACGCACAAACCTTGTGGGACGCCACAGAGGATGGGGATGGGTTGGGCTGAAGCCCCTGGTAAGAAGACCCGAGTGGTTCGGTCGGCTAGGAAGGATTGGACCCAGACGGTCACCTGGCTAGAGAAAGCAGCTGAGGTCGTCAGATGTTCCGTGAGGATCTGATGGTCGACGAGGTCAAAGGCTGCCGAGAGGTCAAGCAGCAGGAGAATGGCTAGATTGCCCTTATCCTTTGCCTCATCCATCTGGATTTTTAAGTCCAGGAGGGCTGTCTCAGTTCCACGCCTTGGTCTGAAGCCAGATTGTCTAAGGCCCAGAAGGTTGTTCTCTTTCAGATGCTTCTGGATTTGCAGGTAGGCCACTCTGTCTAAAATCTTTAGGATGTAGGGGATGGTGGCATTTGGCCTGTAGTTGGTTGGGTTGTTGGGGTCTAGGTTAGTTTTTTTTTAGAAGGGGCATGACCCAGGCCCCCTTGAGGCTGCTAGGGACTTAAGGCTCGTTTTGAAGGAGGCATTGATTAGGGCTGTTATGAAAGGGGCCAGGTTGTGGTGCCTTCCTGGAAGATGGGAGCTGGGCAGGAGTCCCCTTGGCATCTAGAGGGCTTGAGGCCTTTGATGACGCTTCCCACTTCTTTCGTTGACACCGGGGTAAAAGAGAAGGGGAGGGCATGTTGGAGTTTTAGAAGTGGGTGGTAGTGGAGGGTTTGCTTTTTTGGCTAGGCTCAGCTTTTTCTGTTCAATTTTGGATTGTAGCATAGCAATTTTGTCTGCCAAGGCTTTATGGATCCTCTCACACCAGTCTGCATTTTTTTACGCATGTTTCTGATGGTGTGGAGGGGGACTCGAGTTCCCTGAGGATGATGAAGAGCTCTTTTGTTCTAGATTTGGCTTTCTCAATTCTGTTGTCATAAGTTTCTTTTTTGGCCCTGAGGATAGAGGTTTTTGAGGTGGTGGGTGCTGGTGGTGGTGCTGGTACATCAGATATGCTATGCTCGCGGGTGACGTTCCACCTGCCAGGTCCGACCTGGCGGGTGAAAAGGCACCCGCGAGCAGAACTTGTAGTTTGCCGGTCCGGTAACTATGGTACTGGCAAACTTACCAGTACCATAGTTACCGGTCCAGCAAACTTGTAATGAGGCCCAATACCTTGATGAACTTTTGGAGTGTGAATTTATAAGGCATTCTAAATCCCCTGTTTCATCACCTTTGTTATTTGTACCCAAAAAAGAAAGTAACATAGAAACATGAATTGACTATAGGGCCTTAAACAAGATGACTCTTAAGAACAGGTTTCCATTAACATTGATCTCTGTTTTACTAGATCAAGTTAAGACAGCAGTGATGTATACCAAGTGGGATCTCAGAGGAGCATACCATTTGATTCGGGTCAAGGAGGGTGAAGAATGGAAGACCGCTTTCAGAACTAAGTTTGGCTTATTTCAATATCTGGTTATACCGTTTGGGCTGCAAACGCTCCAGCAGCCTTTCAGCATTTTATGCAGGAGGTGCTCAGAGATTATATAGATCAAGACAGAAGCAGAGTGCCAGCTGAGTGCTGACTGCTGTACCTACATGCCTCCCCTGTCGTTCACCGCCGAAAAGGTTTTGGATTCTCTTTCTTTCTGGACTTTCCTTGGACCGTGATTTAACAATTGGGTATTAACGCCCACCAAAAAAATGTGCCTTTAGAGTATATACTCTTTGTTACACACTTAAATACTTAATTTCTTCTTTCCCATAGCAATGCCTCCTAATAACGTCATCTCAATAAGAACTAGACCACATACGCACCAGCGCACGTGCATGAGTGGAGTGCCAGCTGAGTTCTGACTGCTGACCGCTGGTCTGCAGTGCTGCCTGCCGCGTGTTTCTTTGCATTCTACTAGCTTATTCCTATTTCTACCTTTAACTTGTCATTGCTACTTCCTACCTGGCCTCTTTTCATCTCTACTAACTTTAGGTTACCCTTCGCAAGTTGGTTTCCCTTGTACACGCTGGAATCGCTGCATTCAATTCCAACCTAATAATGGCAACGTACCGACTCACCAGGGTAAAGCCCAATCAGCTACCACCCGGGAACAACAAACATCCAAGAAAACTGTTGCAAGCGACTCCGAAACAAATGTCCTCCTGCTCATCTCTGCACAAGCGAGTGCAAATATCCAATCCTGACACCAGGAACTTCTGTCAACAGACCAGGAGCAGAGCTGTGTTATCTAACCATTCCACTCTGGTGTCGTCCATTATTTCCAGGTCTAGTTCTCTCCCTCAAGCACCAATCGTGTCTGGCTCGCCCCATAATGATCCTGTCATTACACTTTCTGATTCAACACTACAAGCTCGCATTACGCCGACTATAACAGATCATGAATCTGATCTTTTTCAGACTCCTGATGACTATTTGCATGCTCCTATAATTCAAGCAGCCATTCATGTTGTCGACTCTTCCATAATCCCTCCCTTATATTCCCAAGTAGTAAGTGGTGCCAGTGCACTGAGATTTAGCGAAACGCAGCAGTTTGATTGTTCAGCCATGCTTTCCGACTTCTTGCTTCCAAAGAGCGACATTCCACACATCAATCTGCATACCATTCTTCTGCAACTTACCTTCGGGCACTCATCTAGACTCTCCACCTCCCCTTACCTCTTCTCCACTAAGGAAGCGGCAGAAAATATTTCACCCTCATTTTCAGAGTCTTCACTAGTCCATCCTTCTCTAAGCCTACTCCACGACCTTCCTCTGGCTTTTCAGCTCCTGCTACCCTTTCAATAGACACCACCCTTAATGCGGTTAATGCAAGCATCTTCTCTCTAACTAAACTATGTGAAAGCCTTGATCTTAAATCTGCCCATCATAACTCAATCCTGGAGATCCTTGTGGCTGGATTTAAATGCCAAGAAGATTTGCGATGTTCTTGCTTCACCCACCCAATCTTTAACTTCTGCTCCCTTGATTCGGAATATGTCTTGTAAACCCCCCTCAAGCCTACCAGTAGCTGGGACAGAGTGCTGCAGATCCTGTATTACATCTGAGCAACCATCTGTTATAGCATTAAATTCTCCCACACCACCTAATCAAGCATCTAGATGGTCCTGAGTCCATCCTCACTTTTCGTATCCTCTTGAATCTGTCATTGTTGAAAATCCCTTATTTGACGTGTTTCAATCAAAACATCAACGAAATAACAAAAAAAAGAAAACAAATCTAAGAAACAGAATAACCTTCAGACAACTCAAATGTACAAACAGCCAAAAAACATGCCGTCAAAAAGCAAGAAAAACCTGACTCAGAAAACAAACAAGTTTATTGATAAAAAACAATGCCAAAAAATGATTCCAACGCAGCTACTTCTGACTTGGAAGAAGAAACCACACAAATGCAAATGGTGGCGTCTTCTCAATCTACTGCTCTCCATCCCGTGAGCTCCGCGGCAGTGATGCAAGGTAATGACAATATTAATGTTTCAAACGGAAATATTCAAAATGATTGTGCTTACTCTGTGTGGACGAAGGTCCTTCAGCTTCAGACTGCATTAATGCTGAACTCATGAATTTTTCAGTCTATTCAACCTCCTCATTGCCGATAACAGAAATTGTTCACCAGAGTCTGCATCACACCCAGCCATTAGACAAAGACAACAAGCAGGCCTTCTGTGTGAATATTGATGTTGAATACCCCAATTTCAAGACTCTTGCTCAAATATGCGCTAAGTCAATTGAACCCAATCCTAGCCTGCGCAAGAGTCCTGTGCCAAATATGCAAATTACTAAGCCCCAACACCTAGTACACTCCACAGACAAACCATATCAAAACTCATCCAGTGCTCCTAGTATAAGTAGCCCAATTCCTGCTCCTCCAGAATCATCTCTCCTAAACCTTGATAGTCGAACTGTAACAATGTTAGATACAGTCCACTCTGGTCCGTTTCCTAACAGATTGACTCTACAAGCCATTTTTCAAATCATCCCTGGTCTAGATAGGCTCTGATGATATTGAATCCATCAGATATACAGAGCCGAATAATTATGACATTGTAGAACTGCACATTCTATCTAGGATTGTGAAAAATTGAGTTTGGCAACAAAGGGATGAACTAAAAAACAATGGTCTTCTTCTCCAAATTCAAAACCACCAACCACCACCAGTGTTATCTGACTGCGTCCCCGCCCATCAAATTGGTTTCCCAACCTCGATTGTAAAAATTAATCTCAAAATCCTCACTTTGACTCATGTAAATGCTTGTGTGCGAATAATCAAATTTCTCAATTGGCTAGATGCCTTCCACCGGCTCAACCTAAATCAAGATGGACATGGTTGCCTAAACTAAATCATGATCCTACTCATCCAAGCTTTTACTAGAATGACCCTAAACCTTGCTGGCATTGGCATTCGTGTTCTCTAGTAACTTGGAACACAAGATGTTTTTCTCATTTGCTTACACCTGGAGCTAGCACATTGAATGTATATGATTATAGTCCTACTCCAGGAAACTTGGCTTACCTGTCAGCCAATCTTGCCGGACCATCAACTTAGATTGTTGCAATCAAAGTGGCCACAGGTCGCCTTTCTGCAGGCTTAATGGTAGCATCAATAAACAGTATCTCAAATTCATATCAAGAATTGGGCCTCCCCCTACCCCTACCCAGGCATTCAATTAGTCACAATCATTCCTAGCAATACTCTACGTCCTCTATACCCCGGAGCGGTAGTGTTAAACATTTACTGGAATCCCACAGGAAGACTAATTCTTAGATCACATAGAAACAATGTTAGATCGAACTCTCCCAAGATGCTAAAATACATACCACCATTATAGAGGGTAATCTTAACACCAACTGCCTTTTAGCAAATACTACACACACATTGACAAGAGCAGCGAAATGGCTAACTCTCCTGCAAATCTGAGGTTTTATCATGCTAAATTGCACATCCAAGCATGATGACTAGGTCTATGACTAGGTCTTCATTTTTGAGAATGCTATAAATTGTGTATCATCTTTCAAATCATTCCGAATTCAGCAAGTGACCATCAGATTCTGGAAGTGCAATGGAATCCACACATGGCTTCTTACTCAGAATATAACATTCAATCAGTACTTCTAAATCAAGGAAGAAATAGACTGATTTGGAACCCATATATGTTATCAATCTTAAAGCGCCAACTTAAGAACACCTTTACTGAGGCACACCCACCATAATCCATGATACCGATTGCCTTCAGGTAATCACACAGACAGACTCCAATTCTCGCCCTCCATCTTTTCACCACAAGTATTCTTGGGATTTGGATATTTTTAATCTAAAAAAAAAGGTTAGGCAGACATTGAGAAAGCTCTCACCGCTAACTTGTTCTAATCAAAGATCTAAATTAGAGACCAGTTTCAAGAACAACATCAGCCAAATTATGGCAAGAAAGAAACAAATTAATGCAGAAAATATGAGAAATGCAATTATGAAAAAGTCTGCTATTCAAATATGGAATCTTATAAATAATTCCATTCTAACCGCTTTCCCATCTTTACAACTTAATATTTGTAACCTATTGATGAGCCGACATGGATAAAACACTTTGAACTTCTCCTTAATAAAGTGATATTTCATTTACTTTTTCTTCCAGCATCTCGTCCTGATCTATCTAAACTTATTTTTGATAATCTTGATATTGTCCTCATCAAGAAACGAAGCTCGTCAAGAGCTCCAGGGCCAGATACATTATCTACTGCTACCCTTAAGGCCCAAACACAGGAGTGGGCTCTAATTCTGGAGTTGATCTTTTCTAGAATTATTAAAACAGGCCGCATTTAACCATTCTGTCAGCGATCAAAATAAGGCCATTGTTACAAAACAACCAGTCTTTTTTTAGCTCTAATCGATTTTAAACAGGCTTTTGACTCAGTATTGCATGAACATTTATGGAGAAAATATTTTAATGTCAATCGCCCTGCCTATTTAATCCACCTAATACGACAATTTTATGCCAACACCACAATTAAAGTCAAGCTCATGACTGATGGCCTGTTATCTAAGTCGATTAATACACTCACAGGTCTCAAACAATGTTGTATCTTCGCCTCTATTTTATTCAATTTTTATATTAATGACTTACACAAAGCATTTGAGTTGGTACGCTTTTTCCCCACCCAAGACTGGGTCACACCGAAATAGCTTGGTTATTGTATGCGGATGATTTAGTTATTTTAGATAGAACCCCAATAGGTCTCCAGAGGAAACTTGCTGCTCTTGATATATATGCAGAAACTAATCAGCTTATCATTAATTCTTCCAAGTCAAATACTTTGATGTTTCATCATAACTTACCCAAAACAAGCTAAACATTTAAATGGACATCGACACAAGTAATGCTAAGACACTATAAATATCTAGGGATGAACCTAAATACTCATCCATCTGACCTGCATATAAAGCTGAACTAAAATCGAGGATGAAACTTAACACCACAAGGCTAATCGTTCAATCTAAATATAGTCAGTTCACTTATAAACCATCAATAATGTTCTACCGACAAAAGATAATTCCAGTTATTACCTATGGGGCGCATACCAAACTCCTCAAAAATGTACCCAAATCGGATGTATTAGAAGGTATGTATTGGAAACAAATTGTATCCCAACCATCAAGCATACCGATTGCTGCAATTAGATATGAGCTAGGCCTTACATCTTTAAAGGCAATTGTCTCATGGCAATGCACAGCGGCCTACAAAAAAATGTCTTGTTACGACTTTCACTGCCCAGACATTAATACCGGTCCTAAAAACACCTCTTGATTCTGTAAATCAAGGGACCGATACATTCCGTCACTCGATAATGAATGAAGCTGACATCACAGTCGATCATCTATTAGCATCGCCTGATAAAGCGAAATCTAAATTATGGCTTTACGACTGGCGATCAACATGGGAAATCTGTAATACATATGCTATATTTTGTCAGGGACCATTGCTTTTAAAATCCCTAGATTAACTACCAAGTTATCTTAATCACTTCCCAGCTACGAAATATGCAATCTCAATCCTAAACTAGGATGAACCTAAGGCGACAAAAACCAAACTAGCGACCGATAGCCCAACTCTGGATATTGACACAGTCTATAAATTCTGTAAACTAACCAATAGCCATGAAACCCTACGACACCTAATCACAGAATGTTCAGCTCTTACGGAATCAAGAAAACAAGCATACTAGAAGTACTTCAGCGAACTAAAAACACTCACTGAAGAACAATTGTGAGTTTTAATATTTGCAACCAAAGTGTCAGTGAACATTGCAAACGTTAATTTTCTTTTAGCCCTCAATCTATCAGGAAAACATGAAACAAATGAATCTGCTGCAAGTACTGCCGAAAATTTGAGACACTTTTTTTTTTAAACATTCCACTGCCTATATTACTGTGAGTCGAGCGTGATCTACAGTCAGATACTGTACACAAATTCTTCTAAAATCTGTTTTAAGCCAATCTTATGAATCATGATTTTATATGAATTTTATTGCATTTTATCCTTTTGATAGTTTTTTAAATGAAATTTGAATTACCATTATTTGAATATCATACTGAAATGAGAGAATGTATATATTTTATGTGAGCAAATATTGTGTTTTAACCTGAATATATTTCACTCTGGTTATTTTATCACATTTTCTTAAAAATACTCTTTTGGTCAATATATATTATTAACAACAGTACTCTAATAGCTTGAACATGTTAAATAACTACTTCTAGTAGCTGCTTAATCTTGAAACAGATATAACTGTCATAACAGATACATAGGCTTGATGTCAGGTGAAAATACATGAAACATGTGACATCAAGAGCATCGATTCAATATCCATTGTTTTATGGTATTCCACATTAACACATGTAACTAATCATATAAATGTATGAATGTTATATGTACAAGTATTGAGATGACCTATTGAAAAAGTTGAACTTTGTCAACTAAAACATTATTAAATTAAAAATAAAATAAACAATTTGTGATTGTAAATATTGATGACATCCTCATTTACTCTGACACAGTGGAACAGCATGGGCAGCACGTTCAGGCAGTTTTGCAAAGACTACAAGAATTTCAATGTTTGCCAATTTGGAAACATTTGTTTTTCACATGACCAGGGTGGAATTCTTAGCTTTGATCCTTACCCCCATGGGAGTTGTGATGGACCACACTTAGGTTGAAGCGGTGACAGATTGGCCTTCCCCACAGAGCTTTAAGGACATTCAATCATTTTTAGTGTTCGTTCATTTTTACCATCAATTCATTAGTGGGTTTTCAAAGACTGTTGCACCAATCACCAGATTACTGAAGAAAGCGTCTCCTTTTGCATGGGATGAAGAACCTGAAAAGGCATTTTGCGTATTAAGACCGTCTTCACTGAGGCACCCATTCTCCGGCATCCGGATTTGGAGAAGCCCTTCCAGGTCGAAACAAAGGCCACAAACCAGGTGATTGTAGCAATGCTATTTCAAAGGGATTCAGAAGGAATATTACATCCATAGGATTCTTTTCCCTTAAGCTTACAAGTCGTAAGCTTACAAGTTGCGAACAGAACTTTTCTATTATGGATAAGGAATTGTTGTCCATGAGAGCGTCCTTTGAGGAATGGCAGCACTACTTGATGGGGGCACGCCACCAAATCATTGTTTTGACTGATCATAAGAATTTACAATACCTAAAAACAGCAAAAACATTAAGTCCCAGGCATTTATGCTGGTCCCAATATTTCAGTGAGTTTGATTTCCTTGTTACATACCGGCCGGGCAAGACTAATGGGAAGGCTGATGCTGTAACCAGGCAGCAGATTGGGGAAGGTCCGGTGGTTGAGTGTTGGGCCACAATCCGGGTGAAGAAAATAGTGGGAGCGGTCATGCAGGGAATGCTGGAGGAAGTCAGGAAGTCTTTCACCCCGAGGAAATTGCGAAATTGGGCAGCAAAAGAGCCATTATGGACCAGCAGGGAGTGGTTACCCGACTATGCCCAGAAATAGTTTTTCCCTACAATTTAATTGTGGAAGAAGGCCCTGTTTTGATGTTATGAGTCTCCATAAACTGGCCATTCTGTAGAACAAAGACCCAGCACTTGTTGGAAAAATATTTCTGGTGGTCTGGATTGAATAGGACATGCATGCCCATATAAACTAATGTAATGTTTGCACGAGATACAAGGTTGATTATTCCAGAGTTGGGTTGTTACAACCATTACACACGCCTACAAAGCCATGGGCGCCCATTTTCTAATGGGTTTTGCTACAGATCTGCCCAAAGATGAGAAATACAATACTGTCGTGGTGGATTATTTCTCAAAACAGGAACACTTCGTACCAGCTGACTACTCGGTTTTTGCAACACATTGTACGATTGAATGGGTTATCCAAATCTATTATCTCACATAGGGGTCCTCAGTTCACTTAACGGTTTTGGGGTGCGTTGTGCAACATGTTGGCAATCAACTGTGCATTATCCACTAGTTATCCTCAGACGGACCGGCAGACTGAACGAGTGAATCAAACCACGGAATAGTATTTGCAATGTCTTTTGGCAGAGAGAATAACCTCCTGGGTGAAGACTCTCTGGTTGGCTGAGTTTATTTACAATATGGAACATGTTTTGTTAGCAATGTCACTTAACATGTGTTTATATGGCTGGGAGCAACACATGTTTCCTAAACAACTGCCAACGTCAACAGTCCTTCTGGTGGGAGTCTAGCACAAACAGATGCTGCCCAAGGTCAGACAGAAACCACGTTAAAACCTGGAGAGAGCAAAGGAGACGTACAAGACGTATGCTGATAAGAAAAAGCATGCTGCCCCCGATTATGCTGTAGGGGAGAGGGTCTGGTTATCTACTCAGCACATAAGGTTACTGGAGCCACATACATTCTTGCCCAGATTCATTGGGCCTTAGGAGTTTGAGAAATGCATCTGGAAGACTCCAGTAAAGTTATGACTTCCCCATACAATGAGAAATCATCCCATGTTTCATATGTCTCTGTTTAGACCCACAGATATCAGAGTCAGGAAGCAAAAAGCACTGATCATTGCAAAAGATGGCCAGGAGGAGAGTTTGAGTACAAAGTATTATGGATTCCAGAAGGAGGCAGAGGAAACTCTGGTATTTGGTGGAATGGGAGGGCGGAGTACGGACCAGAGGATCGGTCTTAGGAACCAGCAGAAGCTGTGCATGCCCCATGTCTGCTAAGTGTGAAGGCATCATGAACAAAGACTCAGCCAACAGATTCACTTTTATTAACAACATATTTTATTTTAAATGTCAGGATGGAGTAAGGCTTAACTTGCCCTATGCTAAGGTGGGATTTCCCTAACTGAAGAAACTTAAGGGCAGACTGTGTCGGTAAGTTCAACTTAAAAGTCTGTCTTTGTCCAAAACCTATACTTGCCCTTACAACTGAAGATATACAATGTTAAGGGATGTAAGCACCAAAATAAACAAACATTGTTCAAAATAAAGCTCTGAGCTTCTTCCAGCTCTGGCTTGTTTTCAACTTCAAGTTCAAAATAGTTCAACAAAAAGGCTTGGGGTTCCCTTCCCCAAGTTCAACACAGTTCCAGTCTCTTGACTTTAAATGATACTTCCAGTTCCACTTTATAATCCTTGTAACAATTCAAACAGATGTTTTCCTTTACTTCAACACTTATGCCACACAGCCTTTGTCTCTTGGCTTCTCTTGATTCTTTCCGAGGTTGGGCTACTCGGTCTAGGTGCAGATGTCAGACCATACGGCCCACCCATTACAGGTCATACAACCGATTACCCCAGGCATTTGTAGGTGCCTTTCCCCGTCTTAATACGTGTGAGAGAAAAAATAAAATAGCAGACAAAACCCCTTTTCGGGGAAAGAGGCACTGAGACCCGGCTGCAAGAGTTCAAAGGACGGCTTATTTCTCCAGCTAGGAAATAACCCAAAAAAACTCTACCTTATTTACATCAGTGCCAACATTTATATTAGTTAAAGTAACTCTAACAAAAAATACTAAATGGACCCGATTGGCCAGACAGTGTGGTGCTGTAGGTGTGGGTAGCATCTCTTTCTCCTGGTTGGCTGAGTAGCTGACGGACGTCAAACATCTTGCGCTCCATGCAGGTCAGGGTCCGGTCACTGTGGTCACTACCTAAGCTAGTATTGTTACATACTAAATGACAAATTATTTAAAAATGTTATGCTACTTGTCACATTTCTACATAAGTTACACACAATGATTATTGTCAGTAAAATTGGGTCATTCGTGGCTTTAATTGAAGGCCTTGACCTTTATTGTGCATGTAAAAGAATCAGGCTATGTTTCGCATCTCTTTCTAGGTTTCAAACTCATTAGTGCAAGTAAAAGCATATATAATAATAAAAATGCTTAAGGTTATTAGTGGGTGTGTTGGGTGGGTTTCGCAGCACAGGCGAGGGTCTGGCACTTGAAAGAAATACCTTACAGGGGGTACAGGGTCAGGATGGCAATAAATTGTTCTAATGGGGGTGGGTGGCTTGCACGTTTATGAGGACGAATCGAGCAGAAAGTGCTTAGCTCATCCTGGTTCACATGCCAGTTTTCAGGCAAACAGTGATCTCAGAGGAAGAAAACTGTAGCATATTGATTGTTGCAACTTTTTCCAGCTTCAGCGTGAGAATGGAAGCGCAGAGCTTTCCTTCGCAGGGGGAGTGCAAGGGTGGGGGCCAGCCAGCTGCCTGCATGCCTTGTGTGTGTGTCTCTGTCCTTGGCTGCTGCGGTGGAAAGGGGAGCTGAGCATTGCTGTACTATCGCAGTGAGGCCTGTTTACCCAAGATGGAGTCGAAAGGGGGCACAAAAGATGGATGCCCCGTTTCCTGCTCAGTAGTCCCATCTATGTAGCAGTCAACCGTGGTTAACTTTAGATAAGGGCAAGGGGCAATACCACTAGCGGAGGAATGTGGTCCAAGCCTTGTACTGAGGAGCGTACGATGCGAGGGGGCCTGTGGACCCCTCGCTCCCATACATTCCCCTCTTTCGTTACATCTAAAGTAACAAACTACTTTATCTCATTCTTTCCATTCTCCCTTCGGTAGCGCTCAGCTTCAGCCACAGCCTCATTCCAAGCAGGTGTACCCTTTATTGGCATCCATGCTTTACACACACTTCTTAAGCTGTTACCCCTTCTTGCATATTCTTCTGGGGTGACCATTAAGTATATCCCACCATCCCCATCTAAATCTATCCATACCTCGTTATACCACAGCAAGTTTTTTGGTTCTCTAATGGTAGTGTAATGTAGATTATCGACCACGTCCCCATACTGGCTATAGATGGCAGTCATCCTATACTGTGGTGTGGTGTATTCTCCGGTTTGTACTTGGGCATCTATCATGGTAGCCACCGTTGTCTGTCTGCCCACTGTTACCATCATCATTGCTGAATTAGGCATATTATTTTCACAGCATCTTAGTCCCATTTGGCACACACAGAATATTAAGAGAAGAAAGACTATGATGGGAATGAGTATCTTTGCTGCGATGTTCACCCACGATGGTATCCAGCTCAACGTGTTGTTGTCTACTCCGCCTTCTGCTCTCATTCTTTCTCCTAAATTATGCACTGCTATCACATGTGACAGTGTCCTGTTATCAGCATCGGAAGTTGGTACGAACGTGCAACACGCCCCCCCAATTTTTTTGCAAACACCACCGTCCATCGCTGTGATAAGATCTAAGACATATCTGTTTTGCATCGTCATCAGGCGCAGTGCACAGAGCTCTATTTTTATGATGTTGGATTCTTCTTCAGTTTCGTTGGCCAGCTGGATGAGCTCCCAGCGTGTTATCTGCAGCCATTTTGCGTTTGCCCTTGCTTGAACGCCTGGTGCTAGGAACGATGCAAAGAATGTTTCTGCAGATGAGAAAAGCTTATACTGTTGTAGGATTTTAGCAAGGAGTTCTGACGATTTGGACGAAATATAATTGGATCTTTTGCTGCATGACAACTTAGTTTTCAAAGTTTCTTCTGACAATAGTTCATATGCTGGGGGCTCTGTGATTGTCTCATCGGGCGCTGTCGATGGTTCAGCCGATTGCCCTGTTGCCGATGTGTCAATCGATTGGCCTGCTGTCGATGTGTCAGCCGAAGGCCTTGCTATAAACTGGACGTAACTCTCTGGTATCACCATTAGTGCTGAGTGAAGTGTGGCTAGGGCACAAGTGCCCCTCCAGGATGCTGGGAGATGCAGGTAAGCTCGTTTGCCACAGATCCAGTATATGTCCATTAATGCAGCAGTGGCGTTTTTCATGAATGGCATTATTAAAGTCTTATTGCACTGCCGCACGGTTCCCATGCTCACCTTCCCTTCTCCATGGAAGCAAAGTTTGTGCGGTATTTCCTTTTGAATCTTTATGGGTCTCTCCAGGGGTGTGACCATGTCAGCTTGGTGATATGCTGTGTCCAGATGGGGATGCACGTTTCTTTTGCCCATTCGTATGTTTCATCTGGCAGCCCTCGAAACCCCTCAGCTTTGCATTCAATCATTTCATCATGCCACTTGTCATCTGCATATCTTGTGCCTTTTATAACGAAAAATGGTTCCTGGAGGCAGATTACCCCTTGTCGTCTGCTGGTGCAAGTTTGTTCGTTTTCCAATTTTTCCATAGTGACTGTGTGTGCTTGAAATGTCTTTTTTATTCTACACAGCATCAGATGAATCAAACATTGGGCCTCAGACAAGGGTACTTCCTGTGGGATTAACATTTTTGGGGTTCCAGTTGCGTGAGGAATAAGTGAGCACACGTAACAACTTTCGTTACTTGCTTGCTTTGCTGCGGTGCTCATGTCTGAATACCATGTGTTTGATTGGTCAGGGTGTCGGGGGTCATCTATTTCATCTAACCCCAAGTTATGATAAATATTGTATCTGTTTTTTCCCACCCCCCTTTTTCTCCTCCTTCTGTTTTTTAATTGGGTACCAACTAGTGGATATTGCAGCGGGAATATTCTAGACCATGCTTCATCTATGTTGTTTATTGTGACATGTGTGTATTCAGTAGTGGTTTCTGATGCAGAGTGTGTATGCATGCTTGTATTTCTGGAATCAGTTAACCAATAGTAATCATCATTTACATTCCATCCAAGCTCTATTTCCTTGGCTCCAGTATTATTCAACAATGGAATAGCAATTTTGTTTACGTGCAATTGTACAAGGGGCAATGTTATATTTTTATCATTCAATTCAATGTTATAAGTGTCCTTCAAAATAGCCGTTGCTTCAGTCCATATTAGTTTAGACCCTGGTTTTGTCATATCAATTCCGCTCCCCCGTTTGTTCATTTCATTTGCCACATATAAAACAACATTATACCAAATAAGATAAAATATCATTATTGCAAATAGCATGGCAGCATATTTTATAATACATTCCAAATTATTTAATCTACTGGCCCTAGTGGCATCCCTATTTCTATCTAACATTTCAGCCTGCTCAGCCATTTCGTCGCATTGGCTCATGTTGAACCTATGTGGGCGAGACAAATTCGTTAAGTCATATGGAAGAAAAATAATTGCAATTATTCATTCTTTTTCAATTCTTTACTCAGTTAGGCATGTAACAATTCCTTTTCATTTCATCATGGAATAAATTAGGAAAAAATAGAAAAAACAACACGATTTATATGAAAAGAAAAGAAAGAGAGAGAGAGAGAGAGAGAGAGAGAGAGAAATATATAAAACCTTTGCTTTTCCCCTATACTTTCCCTGTCTAAATTGCAATTGTCATCATGTCAACCTGTGCCAGTGATGGCATCCACACAGTCAGTTTCATTTTGGGGAGGTGTAACACTGTGTGCCCTTCTTACGTCTGAGAGGAGCACCCAGTACTTTAACCCTGTAAGCTTAACTGCAGTTGGGGTGCTGTACACCACTGTGTATGGACCATGAAATCTTGGTGAATTCCACCTTCTTACAAAGTTTCTGACAAGAATTTGCTCCCATGGCATTAAAGGCCCTTCCGGGCTGTCTGCTGTTGGCATGGAGGTGTCTGTTGCTACATCTTCAGTAAATGGTGAAACAATTTGTTTTGCTATGCTGCGTACTGCGCGCGTTAGCTGTGTTAGGTATTCCTTAAACTCTTCTCCCAGCACTGTGGCAGGCCTGTGCGCATCAGACGCCCTCCTAACAGGGGAGAGCGGTGTGTGCATTCTCCTTCCCATCACGATTTCGTGCGGGCTTAAATGATGATCCTTGCATGGTTGGTTTCTGAGTTGGAACAGTGCTAGGGGCAGACAATATACAAAAATGTTTTTCAACGTGCTGCATAAATTCGATAAATTGCTTTTGAGCAGCCCGTTGATCCTCTCCACAACTCCATTGGCCATTGGATGATAAATCGAACATAATTTGTGTTTCACCCCCAGAAGGGAGGTCACTTCTTTGAAGAGGTCATTTACAAAGTGCGTGCCGTTGTCTGAAGGATCACGTCACAGATTCCCCACCGTGAGAATATTTCTCGCACAAGGAACTTGGCAGCACATTTTGCATCAGGATGGGGACAGGGACCCGCTTCCACCCACCGTGAAAAAGGGCATACCACCACAATCAAGTATCTTGCTCCGTTACATCTTTCTCCCATATCAGCGTAATCGATATGTAGTTCTCTAAATGGACCTGTAGGGCATGGCAAAGTGCCACACAGTGTTCGCAATGTCATTCCTGAATTGTAAGTTTGGCATGTAGTACATTCAATCACAAATTTAGTCAAGTATTCGTGTAGATTAGGAACAAACCAATCCTCTTGAATATCTGAGGCAATGTGTTGTTTTGCAATGTGAGCTGGAAAATGCAGTTGTGGAATGCTACTTCTAATAATTCTACGGCCATCACTGCCTTGCCTATCGTTTCCTGTCTCCAAATGAGATCTGTGGCTGATTGCTTACACCCTCGTTTGCCCCACAACTCCTGCTCTTCCGGTGGGGCCCTTCTCTGAAGTTCTATCAATTGTGCTATGGGCGTGTTATTGTATGCATCTGCTGGTTCTTCTGCTGTGGTTGTTTTTACAATGTACTCTGATGTTGGTGTCTTATTGAAGTACGAGGCTTCTTTCGCTGCTGCGTCGGCTGCCGCGTTCCCCAATGAGACGGCGTCTGTGTTATGGGTATGGGCTTGGCATTTAACCACCGCTACTACCGATGGTTCTGCTAAAGCTTCTATTAGTTCATTTAGCAACGTGGCATTTTGTACAGGGGACCCGTCTGCTCTTCTGAACCCTCTCCTTCGCCAACGTGATAGCCCTGAGTGAACTGTGGTGGTAACATAAGCTGAATCTGAATATATGGTCACGGCACAATCTTTGGCTGTGTGCAACGCGCTGATTAGCGCAGTCAGTTTGGCTGCTTGTGCAGAGTAATGTGAGGGGAGGCATTTTTGCACAATCACTTCGTATGTGTCTTCTTCCATGCGCACTACCGCCATCCCCCCATGTTTCTCTCCGGTCTCTGAATTTATGGATGCTGACCCGTCTATGAAATATATTTCTCCTTCTGTAAGGGCGTTTTCGCTTGCTTTGGGAATGTCATCACCCTCTCCCTCGTATGTGCTACAATCGTGTTCCTGTAAATCCTCAGTTGTGCATGGCTCTGTAATGAAGGTAGCTGGGTTCACTGTCTTGCATCTGACCACATGTACATTTGGACTTGATATTATTATTTCATAAGCAGAGGCTCTCTGTGTTGTGAGGGTAGATTTTGATCTTTCCAAGATAGCAAATAACGAATGTTCTGCATATAGCGGCACTGAACATCCCATTACGATCGTGGCACTTTTCTCAATAGCGAAGGCCACTGCAGCGAGGGCCTGTTCGCAAGCTAAATGTCCCTGCAGTACTGGGTCTAATATTCCACTGTAGTACGCTAATGGTTTGTGGCCTAGTGATGTCTTTTGTGTCAATACTGCTGTCATTAATGTTCCATTGCTGTGTGAAAACAGGAAAAATTCCCTTTCATAATCTGGATTTGCAAGGACTGGGGCGTCTGAAATAAGGTCTTTTAATCAAGAGAATTGAGCAATTGTCTCCTGCGTCTATTTTATTGGGGCTCTGTTCTTTTGTGCGTCTTTTAGTGCATGTAGCATTGGCCGTGTGTATGCTGCGTAATCGAGGATCCACACTCGGCAATAGTTAAATATGCCAAGAAATTTCTGCATGTCCTTTACTGTTTTTGGTATGATAATGTGTCGAATGGCTGCTGCTCTGTCTGGTAATATTCTTTCCATCTTTAGATATTTGCTGGCCAAGATACACAACGTCAGAAAGGCAGTATTGTAACTTGCCTTTGTCCACCTTGTATCCTTTGGCAGCCAATACGTTAAGCAGTGTTATCGAGTCTTCTCTACACTCTTCTTCTGTTTTACTGCAGACGAGTAAATCGTCTACGTACCGTATTATGGTGCTCCCTACATCTATGTTGTCAATGTCTTCTCGTAGTACTCTGTTAAAAATGCTTGGGCTCTCGCAATACCCCTGTGGGAGTCTGCGATGTTCATATCTACTGTTTCTTAATGTAAAAGCTGTAAGGTACTGCGACTCTGGTGCGAGTGGCACAGAGAAAAAGGCATTTTTCAGATCAATGACAGTGAAGCAAGTTGCCTCTTTTGGTATACTGCACAATATTGATGACGGGTTAGGCACGAAAGGGAACTCTTTTTGGATGACGTCATTGAGTGGGCGGAGGTCCTGGACCATTCTCCACGCCCCTCCTTTTGCTTTCTTAATCGGAAAAATCGCTATGTTGCATGGGGAAGTTGATGGCACTAAGATACCTTGGCTTAGGAGTGCATTCGCTGTTTCTCTAATACCTTCCTCTGCTTCTTTGGATATTGGGTATTGTTTCACTCTGGGTGGGAGGGCACCTGGTTTCAGTTTTATTTTTATGGGAGTTACCTCATGCAACAATCCTACATCGTGTGGTCCGTTAGTCCAAATTTCAGGTGCTACCCTGGCCATGTCTTCTTCAAATATTGTCAGTGGGGCCTTTATGTTAGCCATGAGTGGGTTGTGTATTTCTCGGTGTTGAATCATAATGTCACATGGTATGCTTATTTCCATTATTATTTCTCCATCCCCTTCGTAGTCATTAAACAATTCTTCATCAGTAATATCTTTTAGCATTATGTTTGGCTCTATGCATAGCACACTTCTCCACTCGCATCCTTGCGTGTCCAGGCCTATGACCACAATGCGTTTGTTGGAAACTTGAACTGCCTCAATGACTATAGACATACCTGTGCCTGGCACTACATCTGTTGGTGTGATTGGGCGGAATATGAAGTCGGATGGTATTCTCCACTCTTTTTGTGTTATTTCAGGCACTACTCGGGCTAATACCTGTATTCCATAGACGAACATGTCCATGTCAATGGGAATCCCTCTTACTGCAATTCCTTTGTAATCGTACTTATTAGCAAGAGTGCCCGTACGAGGCATACCCCTGGCGTCAAGCACACTATTCCTCTTTCAGTAAAGGCTATGGTCATGTTTAACTTACTGAGTAGGTCTAGTCCCATCAAATTGATTGGCGCGTCTTCGTAATACAATAAGGGTGCACACACTGTTTTCCCCCCACTGTTACATCAAGATCTTTTGTATAAGGAACTTTTAAAATAGCCCCAGAGAACCCATGCGTCTCCAAATTTCTTCCCGAGAGCTGAAACCGCCCTTCTGTGAGGAATGATTTTTCTGCTCCAGAGTCTACCATAAAGATAAACTGCTTGTTTCCTATCTCTGCCGCCACTAGTGGTTCCTCATTTGCACTTTGTGTGGTGGATAGGACTGGACACGCAAGTGCTCCCTGTGGGCTGTCCTAGTCTTGGCATCTTTGCTGACCTGGCATTGAAAAAACATTGTCACCCACGACCGTTACGCCGCGGTATGGTGCAGGGGCACCGTTTGCGGCCGCTGCAAAAGGGTTATTGTTTATGTTCCCTACTGGGTTTTGTCTCGCCATGGGCTGTAGTGCGTTTTGCTGTTGTGGCTGCTGCTGCTTTTGCTGCTGTTGTGGGGCTGGCTGTCTCTGTTGCATTTGGGGGTCATAGCAGTATTGATCCTGTTGTCCCCCCCTCCCCATTGGAGCTCCACAAGGACTACCTGGGTGTGGACAGCCCCACCCCTGTTCATTGTTCATGGGCTGTTGTTGCTGCTGTTGAAAATACCCTGATGGTCGCATTCTACAATCTCGTGAATAATGTCCCCATCTTCCACAATTCCAACATGACCCCTGTTGTCCTCCCCTTGGTCCTTGCCCACCATACCCTCTGTTTCCTATTCCTCTGTATCCTCTTTGCCCGCGGTACTCACCTCTTCCTTGGGCCGGCCTGTTCTGCCACTGCGATCCTTGGCATGGTTGTTCCTCTCCGTTCCACTGTCCTTGGTCCTCTCCAACCCACTGCGCTTCTATCCCGACAGGCCTTCCTCCCGCGTTTTCTTCTCCTTTGTTTCCTCTATCTGCTGTTGCACTGGCAGTAATAGCGGTGACCTTCACTAATTTCGTGTGTACTAATTTTGCTTCGTCAGCCAGCCTCTTTTGCGTGACCTCCTTTTCCTTCTCTTTGATCCTCCTCCAGTGGTGTACAATTATGCTCTGAATTTCAGGCCACCCTTTGGCTTCGATCCCAGCTATTTTGTCCAAGGCCTTCTGTACCTCTTTCGGCAACCCCTTTTTAATGATAAAATAGAATAAAGCTGTTGATTGATTCCATGCCGTACCAGTTTCGCTTCTCCATAAATCTTGCACTCGCAAAATGAATTGCGCAGGATCCTCGTTTTCCTCCATCGTACACTGCATCACTGCATGTAAATCTGGAACATCTGGAAATGCACGCCGCAATGCATCCCACACTTGTGCTCGAACATTGTTAAATGGTGATCCATCGTGTCGGTCACAGCTCATCGTTACTCCTGGGAACCCTGCCCTTTCCCAGATTGTGTCTGCTTGGTCCCCGATTGCTGAAACTAATAGACTTTTTACATCACCTATAGCTAACGGCACACCTGCTGTGTTTTTCTCAAATACATGTATCCACTTACCTGCCCCTCCCGTCAGCAGGGGGAGGAGTTTTAACTGGTTAGTTTTGTCCATTTGGGCCCACGGAATGTAATTTGGCCTACCTGCTCCTTTATGTATCAGTGGCATTTGTAGTTTTTGTTTCTTTCCCGTACTGCTTGTCTTCCCTTTTTTCGCTTTACTTACCAATATGTTTCCTATCCTCCCTGTTCGTTGTCTTAATCTACCTTGCCATAATGGTGGCGATAGTGTGTCTGGGTAATGGTGGTTTGGCAGTGGGGAACCCTCTGCGGCAGCTGCCTCTTTGCATTCATCTAAATCGTCCCATATTTCTTCTATTTCTGATTCTAACTCGTTATTATCCTCCCAGTTTTCCTTGGGTTCACTTCCTTGTCTCTCACCCTGGTCTCCACTTTGTTGACTCTCCGGTGTATCTGGGCGTATAATTCTCACTGGCTTGTTATTCAATTGGAACAGGAACTGTCTTGACTACCACTCTTGTTCTTGCCTCTGCTGCGATGACGTCCCTTGCGATACTATAGACTGCCTGTCACGACTTGCTCCCTTCGCTCCCCTTCCCGCCACTTGGGGGCATGTTTTGGGGTTTATTCCCTACTGGACATTTCCTCCGAACCTAATGCTACAGTGCTGTGATGAATTGGGAGCGCTAAAACCTTATTTTCCAAGTTACTTCCCTTCCGGATCCATTCCAGGTTTTTGGCAGCCAGCATGCTACTTTAATCAAATGACTATGCTTCCCAGAATGCCTGGCTCACTGCTTCACCTCCTCCCTTGCAGGACAAGGTTGGGTGGAGGATAGGCAACACCTGTGGCTGCAGGTGCAGCAGGCGGCACACCTGAGGGGTGTGCTCGTTAAGCAGCTTTAAAAGCCTCAGTTTGCTTCAGTCCAGCGCTGGTCATCGTTGCAGTGTTCCTGTTGTGACTGGTCCCTTGTTCCTTGTTCCTAGCTTTTGTGCCTAGTTCCTAGTTCCTGTTTCTTGTTCCTCCGCCCTGGATTTCAGATTCATGTGCTTAATTGATTTCTGCTTTCTGGATTTCCCTTTCTGTCTTCCTCTGTCTGCAGGCAGCCTTTCTCTGTGCTTTAACCTTTGATGCAGCCCAATTTGCCTGTGTTTTGTTTCTTTGATGCTGTCCTTTGCTACTGAAAAACTTGATGCATTAGTCTTACCCTTTTTAGATTTAGCTTCCTGCCTTTTCTCCTTGGATGGGTGGGAAAGGTTTCCTTTTGTGATATCATTTTCCCTGCTCCTGATCCTTACTTTCTATTGGGATCCATTCCATGTTTTCCATTTCACTTCTGCATTTATTTCCCATTTGATTATTTAGGTGTGGGGTGCTGTTGTAACTAGTCCCTGTGTGAATGCCTTTTGTTTTCCTCACTATTTCTTTAATCACAATTCCTACTTGCTCCTTTACTTAGGTCTTAGGTATTTAGTTATCCTCCACCCATTGCTGTTATAGCCTTCTGGGTCCCTGTTTGATCAACTGGGTTCGTGGGTTTACTGACATTCAAGTGGTCTTTCCGGTTCTCGTGAGTACTGTTTCTAAGTTCCTTATTCAGTATCATCCAGAGTGTCAGCACACAGATCCTGTCCTTGCTTGCCCTCTACGTGGGCTTAGCGCTGTCAGTATCTGTAATAGCATAGTGGGTAAGGAGTTTGCCGACTTTCCTTTCAGTCATAAAGAGGTTCTAAGTGCTTACCCCACATCCCTTTTCATATATTGGTATTTTTGTTTCATTCTATCTGCACTCCTGGGTTTTAGTATATATGAGTCGTGGTTCTTGTGTGCACGTTGTTTGATTCAAGGTTATTCACTGTGCGATTTTGTGCACATTTCCCTTGCCATATTCGCTGCCTTTGTACTCACCTGATTAATCCTGACACTGCCCTGATACCGAGGCTGCTGGGGTTGCATTGCTTGCTGCCCCTGTCGGGGGTGTGAGATCTGCCAGTGACAGCGGGGGTACCTCCCCTCCCCCTGGCAGCATTTGCCCTTTGTCACATAAAGCTCTTAACCGTGTTATTTCCATTTGTGCGTGTGCTAGCTGACGGTTCAAATCACCTGTTAAACGTGCTATATCCACAGGAGGCGCACTCGTGGGGCCATACAGGCCTCCTTTGTCATATGGTGGAGGTTCGGGGGCTGTTGCCCCGCTCTGGGCAGTGGCAGTGGGTGGTATATACAGGGGTTCACTAAACCCTACCGCTGGCCTAGTCATTAAGGGATAGATTTTTGTTACTTCGTTTTCGGTCGTAGTTGTTGAGCATTCCCCTTTTGGTGTCCCACCTACTTCTTCAGGGTTTTTCTGCTTTTCTGTCATTCGGCTTGTACCTAACCTCTGCCGTGGGGGAAACTTCCTCAAACATTTGCCATAAATCTAACACTTCTCTCCGGTTCTGTAACTGTTTCCCTTTGTATCGCGCTAGCAAATGTGTTGATGCTAGGTCTAACACTCTTTTGTCAAATGATCCTCGTTCTGGCCAAATTGGGGTAACCCCGTCTCCCTTTATCTCAGTGATCCACTGATCGTGATACTTCTGTATCCTGTCGCTATAAAGTGGAAGGTGCTGGCAAATATGTGCCAGTGGTGTTACTCCCCCCATGGCAATGTTTCTCTCCTTTCTTGTATATTGTAGTACCTTTGAATCTCTTCCCACCTCTTACTTGGTATATCAGTTACAATATGTAGAAATAAAAAGTTCTTTATCAATGCTCACAATTACCATTTGTTACATTAGCTTTCTGAGAGGTGTTACCTGATCACCCCTCACAGTTTATTTCTTCTGCTTTACCTAATATCAATCACAAATTACTTGTGTTAAAATATGTTAGCGTGTTCAACAAGACATATACATAAAAGCAGACCAACAAACATATAATCATGCAACATACACATGCACTGCCTTCGCACGTTTGTTCTTTCCCTATTCCCTTTACTGTCCCTGTTTTTTCTTCTTCCCTATACTACCCACTATTTCGCATTCACTCCCCACCTCTTTCACCTTTATTATGTCTCAAGATTTCTTACTTCCACGGAAAAAGAATATTCTAAAAACTACTCCGATCCTACACGAGACCCCTACTATTTTTCTCTTTATATATACTCTGCACTCTGTCGGGACAAATGCTACGCGGCGCCGCCTTCTACCCCCTGCGGGCTAGGATACCACTTCTCTTCTTCTTCTCACTTCTTACAACACCTAATGGCCATATAAAGGATAGATCAGAAAAGCCTCACCATCACGCATGCAGACCCTATTCTTGGCTACCTTCCCTTTGTTGCTAATTCCCTTCTTCCCGTATTTTCCCCTTACCTTCCTTTGGGTCTTTGCAACCGGGACTCCACGTGTTCAGTCAGGTACTCCGAGGGTCGCCGCTCACGGCCGGACCTCGCTCAGGTCCGTCCCCCAACCAAGCCGTGGCCTGCCTTGGCGAGCAGCTTTTTTCGATCGGGTATTCGTCAACCGGGAACCCTTGACCCTTTCTTCTTGGTGTGCACAGTCTGGTCAACCGATGAGGCGATGGTTCTGCTGGGGGGCGCCCTGGATCTCGCTGCCGGGCGGCGCAGGCCTCAAGGCACCTCTCTAAATCACAAAAATGTAGGTGGCTTTCCCCGTCTTACTACTGTGGAGGGTTTTGACCCATGTGGAATCATTAGACGGGGTAAATATGGGGATTAAGCTGTCGCTGCCCATCATTTTACCCCAGAACAAAAATAAATCATTGGAGTGCGTAAAGATGGGGATGCGCTGTCGCCGCCCATCATTTCATCCCAGAATCCAGGAGAGCTGCGCAGTTGTGCACACACCAAAATGGTTACCTAACTTGCCACCCACCAGTGTAAAGAAAGGTCTTTGTTAACAAAATCCACTGTTACTGATGTCAAAAAGTTGCTGAAATCGTGACTCATTGGACCACTTTAAAGATTCAACCCTTTTTGTGGGGTTCCACATAACCATCTTACTGTAAGGAGCCCCATCAAAACAATGTTAAGCAAGGATTTACTACCATGTAAGAACCATTCCTGTTTAGAATGCATTAATCCAAGAAAATCCCAAAATTGCATGCAGTACCAACAAAATCCTCAAGGGGGCGCTGTCGGTCTAAACTCTGACAGGAGAACTGAGTGCAGTAGCTGACAAAGGGATTTGACTTAGCTGACTTCAAAGGCTGCATTTTAATTAAAAATTAGCCACATGCTGTTCCCAGAGGCCTGAAGCCTGGGAAACCCTCTCACCTCCAGAGCTCACACCAGGAGTTAGAATCTCACATGACCTCTTGATTGATAGAAGGCAGACTGGCTGGGAGCTTCCCAGAGACCACACAATGGCCCCTTTCCTCTGAAAGGAATATGTTGACTTTGACTGTTTAATGTCAACAAAGCCCTGCCTGCCCAGAGGACTGACCCACCCAAGTCTTGGAGGCGGACTTCAACACTCTGAGGACTGAATTGAAAGTAAAATATATATTTTACAAAAACACTGATAACTCTTTGTAATCAAATGACAGAAATGTATAACTTTGAGAGCCTTACTTTAAAAAATGTACCTTTCATTCAAGCCCAAACTCGAATTTGTGTGATGTTCTGGGGCAAAACCCCATTGTTTATTAATATTACAGACTCCCTGTTTCAGCTAGACAAACGAAAATGCATTGGTATGTGGGTAGATATGTGAGGAACAGTTGTATAAAATTTAATGAAGATCCAATGTTGTTCAGCACATGAAAAAGTGCTAGAAGTTGCCATTTTTGAATGCAAGCTCCTAGAAACAGCAGATTTGGACAGAGACATGGCTAAATTCAGCCACACCATGTATATGTAATTTCAAACAACTGTGTAACTCTGAAATATGTCTTTTATTATCAAATATAGAATGTGTGCAATCTGACAGAGGAGTGTCCTATCTGCAAGCCATAAAATGACATCCCTCTGACTCACAGTTCATTCCCCAATCAATTGATAAATGGAAGTTTGACCAATTAGAAGCTGAGAGAGAGGTAGGGTCAGTGATGCTAGAACACACCCACATTCTAAACACATAAAAGCAGACAGACAGGACAGATAGGGGCCTTCCAATTCCATCTGCAGCGGGACGCTCTGCCGGACCATACAACATCCAGAGATCCAGACTTCAAATTCATCAAACCTCCAGAGAGCCAAACTAGAGACTTCAATCTATCCAGAACTAGAGACCAGACCAGAGGGAGAAAGCAGTGCTGTACCCAGAGAGAAAGCAGTGCTGTGCCCAAAGAGAGACCCGAGCCCAGTCCAAAACCCTGACCAGATCCATGGCGAGGCCCATTTCACTCAAGAATATAGTGTGAGTACCTAGAAAACTGTGCAGAACCAATCTCTTAGTTAAAATAATATAATTCAATCTATTTAATCTAAGTAGAACTGCCTCCTAACTGTCACCTGTCATTTGTAAAGCTGTCACTTGTCATTTTCTGGTCGCAAGCTGCACTTGTCTTTTTGAACTGTAAAATTTCAAATCTGAAAAACGACCTTCACAAAATCGCTCATATCTCCGCAACCGTTTGTGCTAGAGACTTGCAATAACTTTTATTTGAAAGCTTAGAATCTTAGCTTTGAATCGCACCTAGAACCGCATTCCTACCCCTTATAGTTTTACCGCAATCGCGGAACACGCATTCGCGAATTTTACCGCGATTTGCAAATTTCTTCACATGTAAAAACTGCTGCTGCTTGCCTTCCATTTGCCAGAAATTCGTTTAACCTGCTAACTATCCCTGCCTCATTGCTAGTGTGAGCCTGGACTAATATTAACTAGATACCACTCACCCTGAACCTCTGAAAGGGAATTAAAAAGCATTTCCAGCATATTTCTCATCCATTGCTAGCACATATCAAAGCATTTGGGCCTGTGTTTTCAAAACTCCTATCTGTGTTTTAAACTTCTGTTGTCTAAGCTTGGGGGGGATTGAACTGATTACATTGATTGCATTTCTGAGAACTGCGTGCTTTCCTCCCATTCCCTTGCATTGCATAAAGAGGGGGGGAGTGAATAGCCAGAGAAAAGTGATTACATTGTTTTGTTGAAATCATATTGAGTATTTTCTATACTGCATTTCATTCATTCAACCTTGCATTTCCTTGAACCCTATAAAGCATTTTCTACCACATTATACTTTTGTTCCTATTTACCAGCGTGCCACCTTATCCATTCATGTCAACTCCTTATTGATTATAAGAAGTGTGCTAGTGCCAGATTCTCCGTTGTTGATCTTTATCATATCAGATTAAGTGTGCTATTCAATTATTAATTTATTATAAAGCGTGATATATATATCTATTTTAAATTATCAAATAAACCTTTTAAACTTGCAAAACAGAACTACTTCTTGGCTCAGTGGGGTCAGGGGGATTCCAAGAGAGGGGTGTTATACAGGGGTAGTCATCCAGAACGCATGAACTGGACCTAAAGATATATCAATAAGGGTTTTCATTCAGTATTCTAGACTAGGCGTTAACTTAGCTGTAGTGCTGAATTGAATCCTCTTACACTACGTGTGAGAGAAAAAATAAAATAGCAGACAAAACCCCTTGTCGGGGAAAGAGGCACTGAGACCCGGCTGCAAGAGTTCAAAGGACGGTTTATTTCTCCACCTAGGAAATAACCCAGAAAAACTCTACCTTATTTACATCAGTGCCAACATTTATATTAGTTAAAGTAACTCTAACAAAAAATACTAAATGGACCCGATTGGCCAGACGGTGTGGTGCTGTAGGTGTGGGTAGCATCTCTTCCTCCTAGCTGGCTGAGTAGCTGACGGACGTCAAACATCTTGCGCTCCATGCAGGTCAGGGTCTGGTCACTGTGGTCACTACCTAAGCTAGTATTGTTACATACTAAATGACAAATTATTTAAAACATTTTATGCTACTTGTCACATTTCTACATAAGTTACACACAATGATTATTGTCAGTACAATTGGGTCATTCGTGGCTTCAGCGTGAGAATGGAAGCGCAGAGCTTTCCTTCGCAGGGGGAGTGCAAGGGTGGGGGCCAGCCAGCTGCCTGCACACCTTGTGTGTGTGTCTCTGTCCTTGGCTGCTGCGGTGGAAAGGGGAGCTGAGCATTGCTGTACTATCGCAGTGAGGCCTGTTTACCCAAGATGGAGTCGAAAGGGGGCACAAAAGATGGATGCCCCGTGTCCTGCTCAGTAGTCCCATCTATGTAGCCGTCAACCGTGGTTAACTTTACATAAGGGCAAGGGGCAATACCACTACCGGAGGCACGCGGTCCAAGCCTTGTACTGAGGAGCGTACGATGCGAGGGGGCCTGAGGACCCCTCGCTCCGATACACATTTTATGATGCTCTTGGTTTTCTTTGACCAACACAGACTTTTCCACCTTGCCCCTGTGCCAGTAACAAACATATGCTGTGGATTCTACTTGACAGTCTTTTGGCTTTGCCACAACTTGTATTCACTTTATTCTGTGTTGTATGACCTCTTCAATAAACTTGCTTTTACATTGCTCGTTCAAGTTCAACAACTTGTCTTTCACACTTGCTTTGCACTTTAGTTCATAAGTATTCATTACATTCTTTCACTTTGTTCATCAATGCTTCTCAACAGATTTTAATACTTCCAACATAGCACATCTCTCACTTTCCACTTGTGCTGTAATTTCACATTATTTCCAGATCTTCTCCCCTAGTTAGGTAATCAATATATGTCGTATTTCACACACTACTTGGCAACTTGCTTGTGATTCAATGTTCTTTCATTCGTGTTGCAAACACCATTCCTAAAAGTTTCCGTTTGATTGCACTTAGCAAATGTCCAATACCTGCCCCCCTGGAGTACCTTGGTACAAGAATTTCCTGCCTCGCACTCACCGGGGCTTGTCTGCTCCTCCCAGCATCTTCCTTCTGTTTTCCGGCTTCCACTTCACTCCAGGGTATACATTGGAAGCATCCGGCAAGCAGTGCTCGCCACCCGTGAATCTCTCATCAGCGGCTCACGGCTCTTCTGAGTCTTCTGTCTTCCCCATCTCCAGCTGGGAACATGCAGCATAGGGGACTGCAGGGGCGTCCATCTCCTCACAGCCTTTTCAGGTTGTAGTGCCTCTCGCACCCCTCTACAATGCATCGCGTCCTCTCCACCGGCCCCTCTCCAGCCTGCTCCTCGCCTCTCAGCGGTGTCTTCTCACCAGGCAGGTTCCCCCCCCTCCTCCACGCTGCTGGGCTCTCCTTTTAAGCACCGGTGGCCTTTCAAGGGTTGCAGATGCGAGTCCTTTGCCTGACCATACTTGTACCAATTAACTGCACATGCCGGACCCTCCATAGTGATCTTCCTTGTCTCAGTACCACAGTAGTATGTACGAAAAGTGTGCATCACTCCTAGTTGTCTCTTCCTCGTCCCAGTCTTAAAGACATATGATTGTGGGACAGTGTGTGCGTGTGTGTGGAAGGGATAGAGACTGAAAATACCCTACAAAGGCAGAGGAGGGAAGGACTCATTCTCATACGGAAAAGGGGATACCATGTCTCACTTGAAGATATCCTCTCCCCACTCCCTGAGGTCCCTCCACCCAGACGATCTTCCCTTGCATAACCATTGTAGGGGAGGACTGGTCCAAGAAGACCCCCCCTCGCCTACGCTTTCTCCCCAGGTGAGGACTATGGCTCTCTTGGGCGTCCCCTCATGCCACCCGGGCCCAGGTGGTGGAGGGTTCACCCACTGGAGACATTGCCCGCACGTATTAATTGCCCACATGTATTAAAATTTAGCTAGGCCTAGAAACCATTTTGTCTGATAAAGATGGTGTGAGCTCAGCGCACTGTAGCGCGGCCCCCACCCTTGGAGGGCTTCAGTCATCCTTGTTGCCGCAGCACCCTGGCAGATCCGCTGCGAGCACGTTCCCACGAATAAGACGGACATGAGCTAGTGTAATACACTAACATTGTAACAGTTCACCTCCCGCAGTGTATCATTGCTCCCAGCATGACCCGGCCAGCAGGCCTAGGCAATGAAAAGAACAGTAAAATAGTCATTGGATGACAGACAATCTTTATATATTAATGTTGAGACTACTTGCAAAGGATGCTTTCTTCCACAAAATCCTTTATAGTACAAAAGCCTGTAAGATGTAGAATTACAAGAAATCATGCTTCCATGATATAAGCGATGGTGAGCCCACACCATTGCAGTTGGGTGCTAATAATAATGGAACGCACCAGGAATCTATTTGTTACGTGTATTACTGGGAAACTTACACCCCATGGGCTCGCGCCATAACTGAACTAATGCTGCTAGAGTACACGAGAAAACGAAATGTAACCATACTGTGGAACTCATGTGAAGGATGCGCAAGAAATGCACTTGTCATGTGTGTATGTCTAAGCCCCTTAGGTGCCACCACCGTCACGTACAGTGGCGAATCATTTCCTATGTACTCCACCAACCCGACTACTACCTCACTTATTGCAACTGTATATGCATATAACTAAATACTGTAGTTGTTAAAACATAGTGTACGAATACGGTGTTCAGACTGGGTATAATCGAAACACATCCAGCAAAGTTGAAATGCATGTTTTAAAATGATTTGAATAAGTATTATAGAATGTTCAAATGGTTGATGTTTTTACCTAAATCGGCAACACACGAGGGAGATACCTTTGTGAAATACGTGCAAGGCCATTCCCCCTCCCACCCTACGAAGGCTGCCAAGGCATGAGAGCAGAGACCGCGCCGCGCTGCGTTACCTCCCCCAACCAGACTGGAGTCGCTTCAAAGATTTGTAACCCCCTCTGTAGCACCCAAGGCCACCACCTGCCACATGCATTATTTACAGCACAGCAGTAAACCTCTGCCTGAACACACGCGCCCCCTCGTAAACCTCACAACCCACCGGACCATCTCAGACTTATGGCCCTGTGCAATCAAGACACCCAACACTTTGACAACACACAGTGGAACATCCATAACAACTTCTAACAAGGCAGAAAGACATGTACCGCCCGTCCCAGGCCCTGAAGCTTAGCCCCTCGACCCATGGCCCCGGTCAACAGGACACTGGTAACCATGCCCTGACGTATTACCTCCAGTCCCCTCACAAGGTGCATTCCTCCTGTGTTGCATTAACCTGTTGTATAACCTATTGTAAGATTTACTAAAGAAGATAATACCAAAAATGCCTGAATGACTGCGGTGTGCATGGCCTAGGGCTAATAAGTCAGGAGAAGACATTCATCTCTGCCACTGGCCGCGATGGCCCCACAACACCGCCTGGATGAACTCCGCCACCCTGCCAGGCCCAGCCCAACCCACGAGGCTGCCCAGTGACGTCTTCCAGCCAAAGCCAACCACATCACAGCAGCACCTATAGTTAGTCGTCGCCACCCAATCCCCATGAACTTGTACCCCCTATAGTGTGTAGGGTCTCATGACGTTTTTTGTAAATATATACGCCTGTCTTTGCTATTGTCGGACAGAGCGCTCTCGGAGTTTGCAGAGTCCTTTGCATGCCCTATTCTGATTGATAAACTCCCATTTACGCTCACCCGCACTCTGTCTTGGCCTTATTCCCATTTTGGGAGAGTCCTTCATTGTCTCTCATTGCGGGGAGGATTGTGCTGTTTGGGGACGCTTGCCTTCAGTGGTGACCCCGATAGCGTGATTTTATTTCTTCCTAAACTCGTTATAACCGTCCCCTTTTGGCACGAGAATCTCCGGTCGAAAAGGGATACGCACGGTGAGCCGGCTCCGGGAGGCTGCCCGCCAACGGCGACCGGTACACTAAGAAGTGCGCACTCAATAGAGAAAGGGTACGGGATCCCGGTTGAAAAATCCCCTTTGAGTACCGCTCGCCGGAGTCGGGGCTGACTGTTGAGCTGACGGCGACACTGCCTGGACGGACCCAGTTTCGGAGACTATCGGTTCAAGACGGGCACGTGAGTACTGAGTGTGAGCGATTGTAAAGGGAGCGGGGAGAGAAGTGTAGGACAGGGAACGAAAAGGGGGTACGGAGAGATACTAAAGATTATTCTAAAATTTCCTTTTCTTTTTCTTTGCATATGGCCATTAGGATCACGAGGTGAATAAGAGATAGAAGTGACGGGAACCTAGCTCCGAAAGGGGGTGGAAGGCGGCGCCGCATAGTGCTATATTGACTAGTACTGGGAATATATGACGAAGTGAAATACAAGATAAAAGTGTTCAGCAAAAGGGGACACTGAGAATATATTAGTGCTCGCTATTATTTCTTTCTTTTCTTTTTCTTTAAGGGTAGGGGGAGAATAAAAAAAAAAAAAAACAAGTTCAGCACGAACCCGGGAAGAAAGTAAAAGAGAAACAGGTCCTACGAGAAGGGGGGAGAGCAGGTTAAATATATAAATATATGCATATGCGCATCCATCTATCTAAGTGAGACGGACAGGGACAGCCGGCTAGGGAGGAAAGGGAGGGAAGCTCGAATGGTGAATTGAATGCTACCAAGAGGTGTGTGCACCTCGTATGTGTCAGAGGACGACTTTGATGTTGCGAATGCGTAAAACGGCTATAAATGTATAATTGTTAAATGGTCATGGTAAGTGTGACCGGATAAAACTTTTGGAGGCAACGTTGATACAGTGACGTGAGTGGGTGCTTTTTCATTTCCGGGTTGATATTGTCAAAATAAATGATGGGTTGCTCTTGTATGTGTCCCCCAAAGAGAACAAAGTAGAAATTGTGTACAGTCAGTTTTGTATTGTGCAGCAAAGGGAGGGAAAGCCCAACCGAGCATAACATTGAATGTGAAGTAGAATACGAAAAATAATATTGATACTACATTCACATTGGAGTTGCAGACACACAGAGACACATAAGCACTAGGAGGGCACACAGAAATGGGGGCTGAAACACCCTTATCACATATTTGTAAAAGTCTTCCAGGGTACGCGGAGCGGATTAAGAAATATCACGACCAATGGGTAACTGAGTTGAAGGGAGAGGGGCTACCCCAGATATGGCCAGAGGGAGGGTCATTTGACAAAAGCGTTCTGGATATGGTGATGACATGCATTTTCTTGAAGTACCGAGGGAAGCAGCTGCAGAATAGGAGGGAAATATTAGATCTTTGGTGGTTATTTGAAGAGGTACCACCGCCTAAAGCGCCAGCATCAAATCCTGATCTCCCATCCACTACAGACAATCCACTGATGATACATAAAGATATCAAAGAAGTGCCAAGTGTAGCGCCACCAGTAGAGGTAATAAGTTTATATCCAATATTAAAAAAACCTGTACCCGCAGAAGGATACAGTGATCCAACGTATGTACCTCCCCCGACAACTACTACACCCCACCGGCCCACTGCACCCCCACCATATGAAAGTACAAGGGAGCGAGGCCAGGCGAGTACACAAAGGGTGGACATAGAGAAACTCACAGATGATTTACAGTCAAGACTCTCAATAGCAAAAGATGAGCTCTCAAGAATAAAAGACATGTGCGGACAAACAGCACTTAATGCGACTAGATCAGGGCGCACGTCTAGAGCGCCAGGCGAGACAAGAAGAGCTGAAGAGGGGTGGAAGAAAGGTGAGATACTGTTCAGAATTGAGGAAGAACCAACCCGAATAATTGAAATAGAGACACGTGAGGGAAATCCTGACAATGATGAAAGGCCTATGGGGGATAGAGAGGAATTACTATGCGATATAAGGGACGAGTTAGAAGAAAGTGACAGGTTGAGCATGGCTATGGGAGGGGGAAGCGAAGCGGGGGATGGCACATGTTCAGTGAGAACACTGGACGATGAGTGGTCGGGACGACTAAGGAACAGAGTGGGGAAAATGGCATCGCTAGAAGCATCGGCACCCACATCGAGTCCGGGTGCCATAAAGAAAGGAAAGCTACAGCTCCCGTTGATACACAGAGGAGGAGGGAGACCTAACTATATCCCATGGGCACAAATGGACAAAGCCAACTTATTAAAGCTATTGCCCCCGTTATCAGGAGGGGCAAGCAAGTGGATATACGCCTTTGAAAAACATACTGCTGGAGTACCCCTAGCTGTAGGAGATGTGAAAAGTCTGCTCGTATCAGCGGTGGGCGATCAGGCTGAAAGAGTATGGGTTAAAGCCGGTTTCCCGGGAGTAACGTTAGACTGCGACCGCCATGATGGGGCCTCCTTTAACACAGTACGGGCTAGGGTGTGGGACGCCTTACGTGAAACATTTCCAGATACACCTGACTTGCAGTCCGTGATGCAGTGTACAATGAACGACGGGGAGGAGGCTATGGATTACATTTTTCGGGTCCAAGAGATGTGGAGAGCGGAAACGGGCACGCCTTGGTATCAATCGACTTCTTTATTTTACTTCATTATAAAAAGAGGGCTCCCAAAGGAAGTGCAGAAAGCGCTCGACAAGATAGCAGGTATTGAAGCAAAGGGATGGCCAGAAATTCAGAGCATAATAGTACACCATTGTAAACGAATAAAGGAAAGGGAGAGGGAGGTAGCTCAGAAAAGATTGGCAGACGAAGCAAAGTTAGTACAGACAAAATTGGTGAAGGTCGCAGCGGCAGTAGCCGCACTCCCACACAGCAGGGAGGGAGACGATGAGGAGGAGGGGCTGATAGCAATACAAGGAAGGATGGCAGCTAATTGGGCGGGAGCAGGACAGCGGCAGTGGAACGAGCAAGAGCAAGGTGGAGGTCCGCAGTGGCAAGAGTGGACCCCTCGAGGGGGACGAGGTGGGTACAGGGGCCGAAGAGGAGGCGGAACGGGGTATGGGGGAATGGGAGGAAATGGATGTCAGGGCCCCAGAGGTGCACAAGGAAGTTGCTGGAACTGCGGGCGATGGGGGCACTATTCTAGAGAGTGCAGAAGCAGACCCAATAACGGGTTCCAAGAGGTAGAACAATATGGCCATCCCCACCCGGGAAGCCCATATGGCCTCCCAATGGGACAACAACAACTAAGAAACCCAAGCCAAGGTAATGCCGGCCAGCAACAGGGACCCCAATATAGAACACAGAACCACCCACAAAACATGCAAAACAACGACAGTATGCAATATACACCAGGCAACCCTTTCGCGACAGCAGCAAACGGGGCCCCCACACCAGCACCTTACAACGGCATGTCAGTGGTCTCAGGTAATGTATTCAATGAAGGGGGGGCAATGAGACACCCCGCATAGGACAGCCCACAGAGAACACTTGCGTGCCCAGTTCTATCTACCACCCACAGTGCAGCAGAGGAACCATTGGTAGGGGCGCAGATAGGAGACAGGCAATTTGTATTCATGGTTGATTCGGGAGCGGAGAAATCATGTGTCAGGGAGGGCCGGTTCCCGTTATCTAACAGGAAGTTAGAGACGCAGGGGTTCTCTGGGGCTGTAATTGAAGTTCCTTACACAGAAGTTTTAGATGTAACCGTAGGGGGCAAGACTGTAAAGGCACCCTTACTGTATTATGAACAGTCCCCGATAAATTTGCTGGGGAGGGACCTTATGAGTAAACTTAACATGACCATATCATTTACCGAAGGAGGAATAGTGTGTTCTACACCCGGGATATGCCCCTTGCGTGCAATGTTGGTAGTGCAAGCCTACACAACCACACAGGAAATACGAGGGCTGCCACAGAATGAAGAGATGTTTGTTGAAGGGCTAAAGACTTTGGCCCTTATAGTTCCCGAGCTAAAAAGCATGGATTGGAGGATTCCAGCAGAGTTCCTCTTCCGCCCCATAGTGTGTCCAAACGCAGCACCAGGATCAGTGGTGTCGTTGGATTTGCACGCTGTGCAGGTATCAACGAAACGGATCGCTGTGATTGGAATGGACAGAGAAGGATGTGAGTGGCGCACAGTGCTGTGTACAAACGCCAACCTCGCCCTACGCGAGGTAACAGATGAGGATCTCTTTTCAGACACAGAAGCAGATGGTGAGATAGTAATGGAAATAGCGATGCCCTGTGACATTTTGATCCAAGCCAGAGAGATCCCCGTCCAATTGATGGCAGTGGTAGGAACACCACCGTCCTTTTTTGATGACGACATGAGGCTAGTACCAAACAATTTATGGACAACAGGCCCCCATGATGTAGGGCTGTTGCACGGAGTACAACCTGTGATAATAAAACTAAAACAAGGAGCTATCTTACCCCGAGTCAAACAGTACCCATTGTCCCGTGAGGCTGAAGAAGGGATAAAAGAAACGATAAAGGCACTACTAATACAAGGGATAATAGTGCCCTCAAACTCCCCATGTAACACATGTATTTATCCAATCAAAAAAGCGAAAGGGGGATCTTGGAGGATGATACAGGACTTACGCCCCCTCAATGATGTAATCCAGAAAGAGTTCCCTTTAGTCCCGAACCCGGCATCAATACTATGCAGTATACCAAAAGCAGCATCACATTTTACAGTAGTGGACTTGAAAAACGCATTTTTCTCAATACCCCTGGCTAAAGAGAGTAGATACCTTACAGCGTTCACACTGGGGGGAAAAAGATATGAACACTGCAGACTGCCACAGGGATACTGTGAGAGCCCGAGCATATTCAACCGCATATTGCATGAAGACTTGGGAAACCTATCAGTAGAGAGTACGATTATTCAGTACGTGGATGATTTATTGGTGTGTGCACAAGACGAAGCAACATGTAGAAAAGATTCAACAACGCTCCTGACTTTATTAGCCAACAAAGGATACAAGGTAGACAAGGAGAAGCTACAGTATTGCCTGACTGAGGTCCTATACCTGGGACAGCTCATATCAAAAGACGGAAAGAGAATAATACCTGACAGGGTGGAGGCAATAAGGTCAGTAGGAGAGCCCGCGACAGTGAAAGATATGCAGAAATTTTTGGGGATGTGCAATTATTGCCGAGCATGGATACTAGATTATGCAGCATACACCAGGCCCCTCCTACAAGCACTCAGAGAAGCACAACAGGAGAATGTAAAAATAAAATGGTCAGAAGAAATGAGCATATCGTTCCAATCACTGAAAGAGCTAATTTCAATCGCTCCAGTACTAGCAAACCCTGATTATGGATGCGAATTTTACCTATTTTCACATTGCAAAGGAATACTTATGACAGCAGTACTGACACAAAAGACATCCTTAGGACACAAGCCCCTGGCTTACTATAGTGGTACTTTGGATGCCGTGATGCAGGGTCATTTCGCGTGCGAACAATCACTCGCAGCAGCCGCATTCGCGATTGAGAAAAGTGCCACAATAGTAATGGGGTGCCCTGTGACATTGTTTGTGGAACACTCATTATTTGCAATACTTGAAAGATCAAAAAGCACACTGACCACACAGCGGGCAACAGCATACGAGATTATATTGTCCAGCGCCAACATCCATATAGTGAGATGTAAAACAGTAAACCCTGCCACATTCATTACAGAAGCGTGCACATTAGAGGATATGCAAAATCACGACTGCGCAACCCACACAGGAGAAGGAGGGGAGGACACCGTGGTGTGTGAAAACCCTCTCAGCGAGGGGGAAGTGTACTTTGTGGATGGATCCGCATCAATTGATATGGACACGGGAGAAAAACACGTTGGCATGGCGGTAGTGAGATTGGAAGAAGGTGAGTTTGAAACACTAGTACAGTACCGCCTCCCGTCGCATTACTCCGCACAGGCAGCAGAACTGATTGCGCTCATAAAAGCACTACACGCAGCACAGGGCTGTGCAGTAACAATATACACAGACTCAGCTTACATGACGACGACAGTACATGGAGGTCTAGCAAGATGGGGCCGTAGGGGATTCAGACGGGCAGACGGAACACCAGTGCAGCATGCAGAATTGTTAAAAGAATTAATTGAGGCCCTACAAAACCCTACTGCTGTAGCAATAGTGAAGTGCCAGGCCCATACATCCAACTCAGACGTTGTGTCTTTAGGGAACGCGGCAGCGGACGCTGCCGCCAAGGAGGCTTCCTATTTTCAGAAATACGACACAGGTGAGTTTATGATCAAGACCACAACAACCGAAGAACTGCCAGAAGGGTACAACATGATGTCCTTATCACAAATACTAGAATTACAGCAAGGAGCGAGTGCAGAAGAAAAATTGACGTGGACAAAACGGGGATGCAGCCAATCAGGAACAGACCTACTATGGCGGCAAAATAACTCAGGGAAAGTGGTAATGCCACTGCAGTTACTAGAAGTTGCATTTCAACAGCTGCACTTCCCAGCACATAACACTAAACAGCACATTGCAGCAGAAATACAGGAAGAATGGTTTGTGCCCTGTCTCCAGGAGCATGTGTCTCGATTGGCAATGGAATGTACAACATGCCAAATATACAACTCAGGAATGACATTACGCACACTCCGGGGAACAATTCCAAAACCCATTGGCCCCTTCAGAGAACTGCATATAGATTATGCAGACATGGGGGAAAGGTGTAATGGCGCGCGGTACATGATCGTGGTTGTGTGCCCATTTTCAAGGTGGGTGGAAGCGGGACCATGTGCGCGACCTGATGCCAAAAGCGCCGCCAAGTTCCTAGTAAGGGAAGTGTTCCCGCGCTGGGGAATGTGTGACGTGATTCGCTCAGACAACGGCTCTCACTTTGTGAATGAACTTTTCAAGGAAGTTACCACGTTATTGGGTATAAAACATAAATTGTGTTTGATTTATCATCCCCAAAGTAATGGCGTAGTGGAAAAGATGAACGGACTGTTGAAGGGCAGGTTATCAAAACTATGCTTCTCATTGAAGAAAAGTTGGATTTACTGTCTACCCCTAGCGCTATTCGAATTGAGAAATCAGCCAAGCAAAGACCACCATTTGTCCCCGCACGAGATCGTGACTGGGAGACGAATGAACACAGCACACTCTCCACTGCGCGAACACTCAGATGCTCACAGAAGCGCCGCAATATTGGGAGATGAGTTCACAGACTATCTAAGAAAATTAACAAGGGCAGCGCGCGCAATATCAAAGCAACTCTCCCCACCCTTCACTAGAGAAGAGGGAAACGTAACAGGATCTGTCACAGAGCCAGAGCAACAGCTACAGCTGATGCCAGGTGACTCAATTTATGTTAGAAGCTTTGTGCGTCGGTGGAATGCACCACGATTCCATGGCCCATACGAAGTAATATTCTGCACGCCCACAGCAGTGAAGGTAAAGGGCTTGCGGTACTGGGTGCACTTGACCGACGTACGAAAAGCATACAGCAATGTACACGAGGAGATAGATGAGGAGGCACAGACAACAGCAAACGATGCAAATGAGTAGGATGTCTAAATATCGACTTGCGTGAGTGTGTGTGTCAGCACTGGACTTGAATGGAATAATGTCAGCACTGGAATTGAATGAAATAATGACTGACAAGGATATTCCAAAAAAAAAAAAAAAAAAAAGTGTGTGTGTGATTTCTTTTTTTTATCTTGTTGAGTGGTATGTAATTAATGAAATAATAATATTATAGCTTGTATATACCCTTGTCTGTGAATACCCCTCCCCCGCATCCCCACCCGCTTCCATTCCCCGTCAAATGTATTGGCACAGATGGTGCCAGCAAAACGTTTACATACATGCACTTAATGCACTTTTATATCCCAAACAGGAGCTTCCATGGCATCTAACGGGCAGCCTGCAACGGATAGAATTAGTAGAATGAGAGAATTAGTATATGAGAGATGTAGATATTCGTATGAGTGTGGATTATCAGTATGCATCACATTGTTTTTTATGATGATGTTTGGCTTGGTTACATATTGGTTTATAGCGTTCATCTCTATCGAGATGTACGAGGGGGGAGGGAGTAACAACACTACTGGACCAATTAACAGTACCACCGGGCCCAATACATCTGCAGGTGTCAATACCAGGGAAGGTGATTTTTTGAAATGGGACGGAACTAAACTTGTGTGGGGGTATCATACCACACCATCCAGTGTTGTGACCTCACAAAGAGAAAAGCCACAAGGTGGAATACAGAGCAACACAGTGTCTCCACCAGGGGTATCCACTTACGATGCCCACAGTCTCAATGACCGAAACCCGTCTGCCATATCATGGTTGTATAACACCCCCACCAGCCAGCTTGCCCCCATCCCAAAAAACAATCTGCCAGATAACGTCAGGAAAGAAGACGAAAAGCTACTAGAAATGCACGAAATATTATATGATGAATGGGTCAAGGGGGGCGGGAATAAGAAAGGGGGGTCTAGTTTGTCCACTGCCCAGGGGGGTGGGAAGTACATGAGTAACAAGAACAACAGACGAAAGAGAGAAGCAGGGAGGAGAAAGTACGATGAGTACTATGGGCTAGGTCTAGATGAGATGGAAGACCCACGACACCCCCATCAAACAAATAAGTGGTATGCAGACATGAGTGCCACAGCTAAACAGACAACAAACGAGAGCTGTTATGTCTGTTCCCTCATCCCCCATGCATCAGGTACACCCAAAGTGTTGTTACCTAAAGAGTTGCCTATTGTGGATGCCCAATGTCTCCTTCATCTCACGCTGTGCAGGATTAAGAACACCTTCCAGGCACACGAAGTGACTTTTCAAATGCTGCAGAACGAGAAAACGTGTTACCCAAAAACGGCAGGAGTAGTATGTTTGAAAGAACCATTTTTTGTGATAGAAGGGACACTTTTTTCTGACAACAAGCGGAAGGATGAAGAAGTACTGTGCAAAGCGGAAGCACTAAGAGGTGTAGCACCGGATAAATTGCAGTGGATAGAGGAAACATGTACACCAGTATGGAGAGAACACATTTCAAAGCTAACTTGGGTAACTGCCATTGAAAAGCCGTTCAAACTGCAGAGCGAAATGGACTATAAACTGTGCTTTAAAGGAGAAGGGAGAACCCCCATGGGAACAAACAAGAACTGCAACAAGACCCTCACCATCCCAGACCTAAGGAAAGGGACAGCGGCCCTGATGGACACGTACTGGGTGTGCGGCAAACAGGCATACCTACACCTCCCCCAGTCATGGAGTGGCAGCTGCTCAATGGCCACTCTGCACTCAGCCCTAATGGTGATACCAGAAAGCCACGTCGATGGGACGCAGGAACGCATGCAGAGTGTGGCTCAACCAACTGCAGAGACACAAATATATGTCCTGTCTTCTGGAAACAAGGAAGAAGTGCTGACCCGTAACAGGCGAGCATCAAATTACATATCAAAGGCATCATCAGAACTATTGGCTCAGATCCCAGACAAATATCGATTATTCAGCTCAGCAGAAACATTTTTTGCCTCACTCGTCTCAAGTGTCCAAGCAAGGGCAAACGCAAAATGGCTCCAGATAACACGCTGGGAATTGATTCAGCTGGCGAACGACACTGAAGAAGGATTCAATATTATCAAAGTGGAACTAAGAGCTTTACGACTAATGACCATGCAAAACAGGTATGTCCTGGACCTGTTGACGGCGATGGACGGTGGTGTTTGCCGAAAAATAGGAAGTGCCTGCTGCACTTTCGTACCTTCTGAAGACGCAGAGAATGGCTCCCTGTCCCATGTGATTGAAGCAGTCCACAACCTAGGAGAAAAAATGAAAATGGAAGGCGGAGCAGAAGCGAGTACATGGTTCGACAACATCTTCTCCTGGGTTCCCTCATGGCTTGGAACAACTGTGAAATTTTTAATACCAGCTGTTGTGTTCCTCCTTCTACTTTTTTGCCTGTGCCAGGTGGGTCTTCGAGTTTGTGCTAATGCAGTACCAAATGGTGCAATGATGATGGTGACAATGGGCAACTCACACGGTACAATAAAAACGATGCAAGAAGCACAAGTACAAACAGGGATAGATAACTCGCCCAAGTACCAACTGGTGCCTATATACCACGATAAAGATATTGTAGATAAGTTGTGGCACACCACCATCAAAGAGCCCCGTATACTAGAATGGTATGAGGACGTTTGGGTAGATTTGGAAGGAGATGGTGGGTGCATATATCTAATGTGTACCCCAGATGAATACGCCCGGAGAGGTGAGAGCTTAAGGGGGGTGTGCAGAGCATGGATGCCCATCAAAGGAACTCCTGCATGGGATGAGGCGGTGATGAACGAGGCAGAATGTAGGAGGATAGAAGATTTGAAGAATTCGTTACTTTAAGTAACGAAAGGGGGGAAATGTAGGGGAGGACTGGTCCAAGAAGACCCCCCCTCGCCTACGCTTTCTCCCCAGGTGAGGACTATGGCTCTCTTGGGCGTCCCCTCATGCCACCCGGGCCCAGGTGGTGGAGGGTTCACCCACTGGAGACATTGCCCGCACGTATTAATTGCCCACATGTATTAAAATTTAGCTAGGCCTAGAAACCATTTTGTCTGATAAAGATGGTGTGAGCTCAGCGCACTGTAGCGCGGCCCCCACCCTTGGAGGGCTTCAGTCATCCTTGTTGCCGCAGCACCCTGGCAGATCCGCTGCGAGCACGTTCCCACGAATAAGACGGACATGAGCTAGTGTAATACACTAACATTGTAACAGTTCACCTCCCGCAGTGTATCATTGCTCCCAGCATGACCCGGCCAGCAGGCCTAGGCAATGAAAAGAACAGTAAAATAGTCATTGGATGACAGACAATCTTTATATATTAATGTTGAGACTACTTGTAAAGGATGCTTTCTTCCACAAAATCCTTTATAGTACAAAAGCCTGTAAGATGTAGAATTACAAGAAATCATGCTTCCATGATATAAGCGATGGTGAGCCCACACCATTGCAGTTGGGTGCTAATAATAATGGAACGCACCAGGAATCTATTTGTTACGTGTATTACTGGGAAACTTACACCCCATGGGCTCGCGCCATAACTGAACTAATGCTGCTAGAGTACACGAGAAAACGAAATGTAACCATACTGTGGAACTCATGTGAAGGATGCGCAAGAAATGCACTTGTCATGTGTGTATGTCTAAGCCCCTTATGTGCCACCACCGTCACGTACAGTGGCAAATCATTTCCTATGTACTCCACCAACCCGACTACTACCTCACTTATTGCAACTGTATATGCATATAACTAAATACTGTAGTTGTTAAAACATAGTGTACGAATACGGTGTTCAGACTGGGTATAATCAAAACACATCCAGCAAAGTTGAAATGCATGTTTTAAAATGATTTGAATAAGTATTATAGAATGTTCAAATGGTTGATGTTTTTACCTAAATCGGCAACACACGAGGGAGATACCTTTGTGAAATACGTGCAAGGCCATTCCCCCTCCCACCCTACGAAGGCTGCCAAGGCATGAGAGCAGAGACCGCGCCGCGCTGCGTTACCTCCCCCAACCAGACTGGAGTCGCTTCAAAGATTTGTAACCCCCTCTGTAGCACCCAAGGCCACCACCTGCCACATGCATTATTTACAGCACAGCAGTAAACCTCTGCCTGAACACACGCGCCCCCTCGTAAACCTCACAACCCACCGGACCATCTCAGACTTATGGCCCTGTGCAATCAAGACACCCAACACTTTGACAACACACAGTGGAACATCCATAACAACTTCTAACAAGGCAGAAAGACATGTACCGCCCGTCCCAGGCCCTGAAGCTTAGCCCCTCGACCTATGGCCCCGGTCAACAGGACACTGGTAACCATGCCCTGACGTATTACCTCCAGTCCCCTCACAAGGTGCATTCCTCCTGTGTTGCATTAACCTGTTGTAAGATTTACTAAAGAAGATAATACCAAAAATGCCTGAATGACTGCGGTGTGCATGGCCTAGGGCTAATAAGTCAGGAGAAGACATTCATCTCTGCCACTGGCCGCGATGGCCCCACAACACCGCCTGGATGAACTCTGCCACCCTGCCAGGCCCAGCCCAACCCACGAGGCTGCCCAGTGACGTCTTCCAGCCAAAGCCAACCACATCACAGCAGCACCTATAGTTAGTCGTCGCCACCCAATCCCCATGAACTTGTACCCCCTATAGTGTGTAGGGTCTCATGACGTTTTTTGTAAATATATACGCCTGTCTTTGCTATTGTCGGACAGAGCGCTCTCGGAGTTTGCAGAGTCCTTTGCATGCCCTATTCTGATTGATAAACTCCCATTTACGCTCACCCGCACTCTGTCTTGGCCTTATTCCCATTTTGGGAGAGTCCTTCATTGTCTCTCATTGCGGGGAGGATTGTGCTGTTTGGGGACGCTTCCCTTCACCATCCCCAAGATCATGACTAATGTCTGGCAGAGAGACTCCCCGAGCCCCCTTGTTTTTTGCATATTTAAGTAGCTTTGGGTCTCACCCTAAGTTACTAGGGGAATCCAGACGTGGACTCTTTGCTCACTATTGTTAGAGAGGCACAGCTCCACCCTACTGATGAGGTTCAACCAGACCGAAACACGTGTCTGGGGTTGCTGTTGGTACTCTTGTTCAGAAGAGAATTGCTTAGCATTTTGGTGCTGGACTTACGATGATGTAATTCCCGGACTTCCGGAAGTGACCGTAATTGCCACAGACTTACCAAGATTTGAGACCCTTCAAAGGAATGCTAATAACTCCTCCCTTCCTTACTCCCCTTTCGTTTTCTGGGAAGAAGAAGGGTTTATACTTAAATGCTCTATCTGGAGATGGGATACTAAGTGTGAAGAGAAACCTCCTTTCTCTGAGGCAACTCCAAGCCGAAACAAAGAAAAAAGCCCTTGGGTGGGGAGCCAAATCCTTAGGCAAAGAATATGTGATGAATCTGGTGATGTCCTCTCTTTTTTTTTTTTTTCCTGGAGTGAGCTTTCCCCATGTGGCCAGGGGACGACAGCCGCTACCCGATTCTGACCTGGGGGTGGCTATAGGAGGGAAGACCACATGGGGGGGACTGACCCTATGAGGGATAACATGGCATCGTAAGGGGAAAACACATACCCCTGTGTCCTTTTAGGGATGTTCCTTCTGTATCCCAAGCCTTTATAGCTTATTGTAAAAGTTCCCTTCCATTATCCACAAAACCAGCTAAAGACCTCTTCTAGTACCATATAGAAAGAAAGCTAGCAAAGTAAATTTCCCTACATATAAAAATACTGAGATGAGGGGATTCCGAGATGGCCACCGTGTAGAAGAGGCGCGCTCCTCTTACCTCCGTCCGAGTGGGAATAAATAAAAAGTGAAAATACAGCCAAAACCCACTAAAAACAGAAGCTTCCCACATCGAAGGCTGGACCCCACAAGAGGTGTTGAGGATTGGGTGAGTGACACCAATTTTGGGGTTTACTGAGAGGGACAACAGCTCCGCAGCTGCTGTGTGGCAGAGAGACCTGAAGCAACAGCTGCCCGTAGCTGGAGGAGGCGGCCCGGAAAGTAGCGGAGGATTCGCTGGCTTACAGCATCGGCGCTCTGCTGTCATCACAGCGCTGCAGAGTCCCGCAGAGGAAATCGCTGTTGGAACGCGGAGAGGGTTTGAAGCCTCGGCGTTCGGGGAAGAGCGTAGCCTCGAGGGACCTGTGCCGTTCTACGCCTGGTGAGATTGCGGCTCGTTTGAAGCAGGCGGGGACCGGAGCATACACCCTCATAGCGTATTGAGGTTTGGGCTGGGTGAGTTGGGTGAAATATGGGGCCCTTGGATGGAGCAGCCCGTGAACACAAGGCAAATTAACCAGACGGGAGAGGAGGGAGGGACGTGTGACTGGCCCCGAGTGAATATCTGAATGCGGATCCCTGGCAGGCAAACGGGGCAGGAAGTCAAAAGAAAGCACTGCCCAGATCCTTCCACCTTGGGGAATGATCCCGGAAATGTGGGCCCCCTGGGTGCTGCAATTGGATCATCCCCAGGTAGTCTAATGTAATGCAGCCTGACTGAAGGATCAAACAAGCATAAGAGCAACTACAGATAGCAGACCCACGTAAAAGCCATGGAAACAGAGGAATGAAGGCAGACTGCAGCGATTTGGGGCTGAAGGAGTGCACACGCAAATCCGAATGAAGCAGAGAACACAGAAGCGGTTGCGTCAGTCTGATTTATAGCATTGTGAAGTCCGGCTGAGGCCGGTGGAGCTAGGCTAGGTGAGATAATAACACTGCCCCCCCGTCCACCATCCTTCCTCTGGAGTGCAGCGCTGGAAAAGGGCGCACTTGGCCAAGAGCGAGGTGAGAGTTGTGAGCCGGCTGTTTGTCTGTTGAGGTGAGGAAGGGAAAGATATGAACGGTGGACCACCTTTGCCCGAGGGGGAACCAGCTTATCAAGCACCCAAGCACCCCCCCACAAATGAGGGCCCCTGGAGGAATAAAGTGTGGGCAACTGATATGGATGCTGCTAATACCAACTGGAAAAGGGGGTTACATACCCCTCTGCCCTGTTGCAATCACAAGACCGCCTGAACGCAGAGATCAGAGTCAGAACAACTGCTTTAACTAGCTCAGATTGAAGTTTCCTGATGCCAGTAGTAAAATCCAGAAGTGCTTCAGGCAAAGCCAAAGGGGCTCACACATGCTCAGAGAGCCAAATTGAGAAGTGCTGGAAAATCAAACAGTCAGAGGGAGACAGGTCAGCCATACCTCGACCAAAAAGCACAGAACTGGGATTCCTCAAGACATCAGCTATCATGGCCTCGGATAAGGAAGAATTACTGAACTGCTTAACTGCCTAAAAGGTATGGAAGCAAGACTGACAAGCACGTTCCAACTCCAAATCGGGCAGCTGAAAGAGGAACTGACATTGGCCTTACAGGATATCAGGAAAGAGGTGAACGAATTGGTGGAGAGAGTTGAAGTGGTGGAAAATGGTCTTTCATGCATAGCAGAAGACACCAAACAGAGTAGCATTCTGTTGGAACAGGTGGTGAGAGCAACAACTAATTTAAGGCTTCAAGCCGAAGACTTAGAAAACAGGTCCCGTAGATTGAATATCAGGATCAAAGGCGGGGCAGAGACAGTACTGGATGCAGATCTGCAGGCCACTATGCAACAATGCTTCAGCAGTCTAATTAACGACACCCAGCCGGAAGAGATCCGCTTTGATAGAATGCATCGGGTTGGCCCACAAAGAAACGAGCCAGGGGCAAGACCCAGGGATGTACTGGTTGCCTATACCTCATTTGCTCAAAAAGAAGACATTTTGAGAGGGGCCAGATCGCCAACAGAATTAACAATCAACGTAAACCATGTCCAGCTCTATCAAGATCTGGCCCTCTTGACCCTACATAAGAGAAGGTTAATGCGACAATTGACAAAAGCTCTGATGGCCAAACATATACGGTAACAATGGGCCTACCCCTTTGGCCTCATTTTCGCCTGGGAAGGCAAGACCCGCCGAATCAACACATGTGAGGAGGGGCTGTCCTTGCTACACATTGAAGAAGACCCAAATCAGGTAGAAACTACTGTACGCCGATCTCCCACGAAGGACTCAGTCAATCAGTGGGAGTGGACGACCGAGAGAAACAGGAGGAAGGACCGAGCAGCGGCCCTGATGGGCCCACGCATGAAGGCGGACTGAATTGAACAAATGCGCGGGTATGTGCAGTGCCAGGTTTGCAATCTCTCTGAGCTATCTTTGACAGGGGGAAGCAAGGCTGCAATAATTAAATATGTAAGTTGGGACGGAGGTGGAGGGAGACCCATCTTGGAATCGCACTCTGGATAGCTCATTATCCGGGCAGGGGGGAGTGTGTGGCTCAACGCCCTGACTGGGAATCAGGGGGGAGTCCGGTTGGACCCTGGCCGAATGAGGTTGATGAAGGGAAGAGGGGAGGGGATTGGAAGGGAGGGGAGGGAGTTGGGGAGGGTGGGAAAGCGAAAGGATGTTGGGGACTGTTAGGGTTGGCTCTTATACTTGCATGTGTGCTGAGCCAGGATTGATGTCACCATCAGAATGTAGGCTGTGAGTCTGGAGTGTGAGATTAGAATGTTTGGGGTTGAATGGGTTCTAACCCAGGCAGTTAGATTATGTGAGCCTGGGTGGTGGGAGCCAGTGGGCTCCTGTCCCTTTCCTCTTTATCTCCTAATAACTATGATGACATCTGATCCTTGTAACAGAAGGACCTTAATAAAGTAACCACTATGCGTACCTGGCCTGTGTATCCTGAGTGTCCCTTGGAGTGAACCCTATGACCAAGAGCCGGTCATAACAATTGGCGACGAGGATGGTCCAAGGTATGGTGAAGGAGGACCTTGGAGTGGACACCAAGTGAAGCAAAAGGAGATGCAGGTACCTGTGTGATGTCATGTGAGAGAGGAGAAGAGACTCTGCTGCGGGGGGTGCAGGCAAGAGGACAAGTGAATGAAAGGAGAGAGGGAGAGCCCACTGCCCCCCATAGACTGTTTGTGCCCACCACCCAGGGCTGTTTGAGCCAGCCCACCAGGCTGGAAGGGACAGCCTGTCAGAGGAGACTCCTGGGAAGAAGGTAGAGTGCCCTGTTTGAGGCCAGGAGTCATTAGAGGCTGTCCAAGAGTCTGGAGAAATGGAAAGCACCCAGGGCTGGAAGGGACAGCCTGTCAGAGGAGACCCCTGGGAAGAATGGAGAGTGCCCTGTTTGAGGCCAGGAGTCATTAGAGGCTGTTCAAGAGTCTGGAGAAATGGAAAGCACTCAGGGCTGTTTGAGTCAGCCACCAAGTACTTCTTTAGTCAGCCCCCAGGGCTGTTGCAGGCGGCCACCCAGGGGTGTCAGAAGCACCCTGCCCCATGGAGCCTGGGGCAAGGATGGCCTGTTGGAGTCTGCCAGGAGCAGGCCCCCTGGTACATGAGGAGACATTGGTAGTGTTGCATGAGGCTGCCCAAGTGTGCCACCATTTCCTGAGTGACTATGCCAGCATTATTTAAACAGGGGAAGTGTAATTTCCATACCAAGTAAGCGTAATTGTGCCTTTTTATGCACCTGGAAGGCTAAAGGTTTTAATGAGTATAGACGCTATGCTGATTTGGTCTGAAGTGGGGACCACGCAATGAGAAAACGGTTACTGTTTGGGTTTGGGTATGATAGTAGTTTTTGGGGATGATTAGTTTATGCTTGCAGAAGAAATTTTGGAGTTTCATTTAACAGTAAAATGTCATAATGGATTGAGCAACGATGTGGCAAGCAGTGACTGAAGAGTACTGTTGTGCACTAGTAGTGAATTAACAGTAGTGAGAATGATGTTGCACTGAGAAGAGGAGATGCATTTATTTTAGATGTAACCATTTTGAGGCATTGCAGGTTGGTTTTAGAGTTGGCCCCAGTTGGCAACATGGACGTTTAGGTCTCATTTAAAGTCGGTTTCCACATTTGTGTTGTGACAGGGGTTGTGTGTGAGTGGCACATTTGAGGTTGATTGAGGTGGACAATCAAAGGGTGTTGATCCTATTATGCTTAGTATAACGTTGTGAGGCATTTTAGCATATTAGGTTGCCTGTTTAATGGCGACATGGACTTTTAGAAAATGTGACTTGGATGTACTATGTTTCAATGTTCTGATCATCCTAACACTATGTTTTGCTTGTGTGTGTGTGGTGTGAGATTTGTGATCTTAAAGCACAATAAGAGTGATGTTGGTCATTAATGGTTACCACAATCTTTGAGTCATTTCAGCATTTAGAGTTGACCATGCTTTGGCAACATGGACTTTTAGGAAATGAGATCTGCAATTTATAATGTGATTATTGATATGTCATTGCAATGCTTACTATAACCATTTTTGAGGCATTGTAGGCGTGATGTTCTGTTTGTGCGTGTATGGATGTGCAACCCATGATGACTGCTAGAGTGACTGCAGTGCTCCTTAGCAGTTAACATTCTATGTGGGGGTTGTCTGTATTTTGAACATCCTGTGTTTGTGTGTGTGTTGTAGCAGTATGTGAATGTTTTAGTGTTGGTGCATGACCAGTGTTGGGTTTTGAAATATTTTTTTTTTTTTTTTTTGGAATATGTTTTAATTGATGTACATGACCAGGGTTGGTCAGGGGACTCTGCGGAGTTGGAGGTGTTTGGTGTTTTGAGGCCCTGTGGGGTTAGTGATGTTACTAGTGGTAGGCTAGTATAGAAGCTAGTTGGAACTTTGATTAATTGGTTAGTGACTCTGAGGGGTCCAGAGGTACCTAGTAGGAGACTAGTACCATAAGCTTTGCAAAGCTGTGTTTTTGTGATGATTGGTGGCTCTGAGGAGTTCACATGAAACCTAGTGAAGCTTTTATGTTGTTTTGGATTGTGGCTCTGCGGAGCAGTCCAGAGGCATCTAGCAGGGGACTAGTGCCTGAAGCTGTGTGAAGCTTCTATGTTGTTTTTGAAGGTGTCTAGCTCTGCGGAGTTTACTTGAAGCTGTGTGAAGCTTTGATGTTTTTGGTGACCCTGGAGTTGTTAAGGTCCAGGGATTGCTTGGAATTCTGGAGATGCAAGTTACATTGCATTTAGTGTTTTCTTTTAACTTTAGGTGACTTTTGGAATTGTTCTTGAGTCCGCTCTTGATTAATTTCAGAAGCCTGGCAACGTTTCATCTGCAGCTGTGTTCACTTTGGGGTGTTTATTTGGTTTTGAAGGGCTCATTTGTCTGGCCAACATTTGTAGCGTTATGCTGGTGGTGGTTGTTTAGTGACAGCTGGTTGCGTTTCTTTATTGGTGTGATGAGGTGAGTGACTGGTGATTAGGTGTGTCTGTGTTGCTTGAATTTTGGAATGGATTTGACAGCGGCATGAGTTGTGACTGTGGTTTCTTGGTGACCCAGGTAGATTGTTGGATTGTTAGTAAGTATCTTGCGCAGTTATGACAGTACCTGGTTTTTCCCGGTTTTGGGAGTTAGTACTCGGAAGTGGCAGTCCGAGGTTCCTTTGTGGCAGAGAGGAACGGAAGGAGCTTTGTGTTTGGTTGGTCTTGGTAGTGTTGTGGTTTGTTTGCCGAGGTGGGCGGTTAGTGCTCGAAAGTGGCAGTTCGAGGTTCCTTTGTGGCAGGCGGGAACGGAAGGCGATTTGTGATGTTTTGATTGGTTAGGAATGTTAGTTGTGGCGGCTGGGACTGTCATAGGATGTTAGTTACGCCTGTTTGTTCAAACTCTGGGGTTAGCGGAACTCTGCTGAGAGTGAGGTGTGTCTTGCTGTTGTGAAAGTGTGTGTTGTTCTTTATGCAAGAGGAGGAGGTGTTAGGGTTGCTTTCTCTAAGTGTGTGTTTGAGGTGTGTTTGTTTGTTGTAGGAAAGGAGGTGTTAGGGTTGGCTCTTATACTTGCATGTGTGCTGAGCCAGGATTGATGTCACCATCAGAATGTAGGCTGTGAGTCTGGAGTGTGAGATTAGAATGTTTGGGGTTGAATGGGTTCTAACCCAGGCAGTTAGATTATGTGAGCCTGGGTGGTGGGAGCCAGTGGGCTCCTGTCCCTTTCCTCTTTATCTCCTAATAACTATGATGACATCTGATCCTTGTAACAGAAGGACCTTAATAAAGTAACCACTATGCGTACCTGGCCTGTGTATCCTGAGTGTCCCTTGGAGTGAACCCTATGAGCAAGAGCCGGTCATAACAGGGACACATAAAGGGAAAGGGTAGATTAAAGTTCTGAGTTTGAGGTTGGACCATGGGAATTAACATCCCACCATGAAAATACTCTAGGAGACCTAGGGGTAGAAAACATGGGCACGAGACCCCACAGGACATGTCAAAGGGATGAGGTGGTAATTGTAACTCTGAATGTGCAGGGGCTGAACTCCCCAATGAAGCGTCGCGTGATATTGGGGAGATTAATAGAACTCCAGGTATCAGTGGGGATCCTACAGGAAACACATCTCCTCCCAGAAGATGAAAAGAGAATGTCTCACAGAATGTTCCTACAGCAATACTTTGCCTCCGGTGGGAGGAAAACGAAGAGAGTGGCAATTTTGTTGAATAGAGAACTGGGGTTTCAGAAAGAGCACCCCCTTAGAGACCCGGAGGGGAGATATCTAGGCCTTAAGGGCTGGATCAGAGGGCAGAAATATACCATTATTACACAATATGTCCCTAATGAAAAGCAAGACACATACATTGGGGAGGTCTTGCGTAAATTGGGAGGGTGTTGTGAAGGCCAAACAATAATAGGAGGCGACTTCAACTGTGTAATGGACCCATCCCTAGACAAAACACTACCGGCAACAATGGCAGATGGGAGGAACAGGCAAGCATCGGGCAAGCTGGAGGTTTTTTCACGAAAAGGGCAGGGAATACACACACGTCTCTGCAGTCCAGAGAGGGTACGCTAGGATTGACATGATCCTGGTATCTGCCACGCTGATCCCGCAGGTAACAAGGGTGAACATAGGGGTCCAATATCTTACGGATCACGCGCCAGTCATCATTCACATTGATATGGGTGAGTTAAATGGGAAAAGGATAAAAAGGTGGAATCTCAATTATCTGATTCTGAAGGTCATTGCGCTTAGGGCGTGTATGGAAGAGACGATACTCAATTACTTCAGGGAAAATGATAACGGGGAAGTGGACTTTAGAACTGTTTGGGACGCAGGGAAAGCGGTAATATGGGGGGAATTCATCTCACAGGTGGCACTATACAAGAGAGAGAGGGCATTAGCACTAGGGCGGGTCAATGTTTCTCAGTGGCAGCGTTTCACATCCTGGACTGGATGTACCTGAGAATGGTATTGGAGGGATTTGGATGCAGGCCGACTTTCATTAAAATGGTGTTAGCGAATTTCCGAATCCCATCTACGAGCCTCCTGATTAAGGGACTAAGCTCGGGCCAGATCAATATACGGAGAGGCACGCGGCAGGTCTGTCCCCTCTCCCCTCTAATATTTTCAATGGCAATGGAGCCATTTGCAGCGCAAATTAGACAAGACCAACACATAGAAAGGGTAAAATGAAAGGATATCAGGCATAAAATAGCACTGTATGCAGATGATGTCATGCGCTTCATGTCAAATACTCGGGACACACTGCCCAGAGAAATGCAAAAACTGCAATTGTTTGCCAACATCTCGGGATTCCACATACATTATGAGAAATCAAAAGCTCTGAACATAACAGAGGGGCAAGAAGTGATTACCGAACTTGAATCGTCACTCCCTCTACACTGGGAAAACAAAACTCTAGAATATCTGGGCATTCGGGTAACGGGGAAAGTTAGTAATCTTTACAAGGTAAACATCAAACCCCTATGGAAACAGCTGCCAGAGGATCTGCGCAGATGGGATAACCAAGACCTATCCTGGTTTGCCAGAATTGCAGCGAAAAAATGACTCTACACCCCTGTATGCTCTACGTTGTCAGCTCACTCCCAGTAGAGATCCCGCCCTGCATTTCTAAAGCCCTGCAGTCAGCAATATCTGATTTTGTGTGGCAGGGTGTAGGTATTTGGAAATGAGAAGACCAGCCTTCAACACTTTAGACCTACTGACTTTTATTTGCAGAAAGAACAAGCTTCTTTAATTCTGGGGAAAACGGGGGACAACATGCCGTTTGCTTTTCTTTCTCAAAAAGGTGAAGGTACTGTTCATGAATCATTCTGTTGAGGCTAACAGTGTTCGGGAGTCTTCTCAAGGAGATGAGACTCTATTGCCTTTTATTCTCTGGAAACTGTTTTCCCAGGGATCATTCATCATCAATTCCTTAAAGTCTCGTATTGTCTCTCAAGCCTCTCTATTAATTTCTCTATAGCTCTCCAGGGAGGAGGTCTCCAGCTCACACCCTCACTGGTGTTGGTTATACTCCAGCTTCCTTTGCCCAGCCCCTCCCCTTGTTGGGAAGGCTTCATGGACAACTGTCAGCACGGTCCTCTGCCTCTCTGTTCATTCAGTCTTCCTCTCATTCACTCGACGCTCACCTTTGTTTCCGGATGACAGACGCCTCCAGCTGGGTCTCAAGTGCCGTTAGGGCCGTCAACAGCAACTCTCTCACGGCTAACTTCTTCTTTGGGGTTAAATGTCTTAGTAAGTCTCTATAAACGGGTTATAACAGGATAGGGCACAGCGGGTGCAACTTGGACTACTGTTTCCTTATGGCCGGACGTCAATAGGCCCACTCATAGGCCACCTCCTCCTCAGGCCCCGGGCCCTCCTCCAACTCTTCTCTCTAATTCAAAAGACAAACACCTGAGACCTGTATCAGTATGACATCCTTGGAATCTTTCTTGTTCTAGAGCATTACCATTGGTCCAATGGTCTGTCTCTCCCAGGTTGTAGCCTCCCTCCATTATGACCTCATCCCCCAAGGTCTCCCAGGTTATAGCCTCCCTCCATTATGACCTCATCCCCCAAGGTCTGATTGGCTTCTTGCTAGAGATCTTGTCCTGGCTCTGATCTTCCTTCCTTTCCACCGCCTTGTCACACAGGGTAAACGACCCAGGATTCAGAGGAAGATTATGATGCGACCCCCCCCCTCCTTGGGGGTCTGGGAGTACCAGACGTAGAAAGATCTATCCCGGCAGCAAACATTGCACCAACGCTACAATGGGCAGGACAAGATAGGAGTCCGGGATGGCTCCAGTTAGAACAGGAGGTCACTAAGCTTCCTCTGAAGGTACCGTGTACCTTTCCACCCCATAATCGTCAGGGATGGGGCAAACTGCTCAAATCCACCAAGGTCACTCTTAGTAGCTTGGACAAAGTGCTGGGGAGGAAGAACATTTGCTGCAGACTGGGTCCACACTCCCCAATAGCGTACAATCCTGAATTCACCCCTGGGCTTCAGGCGAAATTCTGGGAAGGATGGGCAGTCGCAGAAAACCTGACCCTCGCGGACATGTTCCAGGGTGGGGAGCCACCATCATTTGAGGAATGAAAACGAAAATTCACCATTGGGGAGGAAGAAAGATACAGATATACACAGATTAGGCATTGGATTAAACACTCGACAGTCAAAAGAGCAGCCAATAGATCCCCAATAGGCCTTGAACTAACAATACAGGAAGAGTCAATCAGGAAAGGAATCTCTAGAATCTACAAGTTATTAGATAAAGCCCTACCGGAAGACAAGCTTCAGTATAAAACCAGCCGGGAGAAAGATCTAGGGGAAACAATCACAGTAGAAGAATGGGGCCAGATATGGACGCGAGCACATGAAACCTCTAAATGCACGGCAATCAAGGAATTGGCCTACAAGGTGTGCTACCAATGGTACATGTCTCCCAATAGACTGCATAAGATAAACTCTAAATATTCTCCATCCTGCTGGAGGGAATGTGGGGGAAGGGGAGACCTTTATCACATGTGGTGGACTTGTCCTAAAACGGTGATATTCTGGAAAGAGGTGCTGGGACACATAAAAGCAATGACAGGAATTACCATGCCATACGAACCAAAAGTCATCTTGCTGGGAGTGGTAGCTGAAAACGCATATGCAGCATCGGGGCACAAGGCCGCTCTTATCACGCACCTACTGTCAGCAGCAAGATCAACGCTGGCCCAGGGATGGAAAACTGTGCAGGGCCCAAGAATTGCTTGGTGGTGGATAAAAATATGGGGATTATGGCAATGGAAAAGATTTGCACGCTGCAGTCTTGCAGATACCTAAAATTCATAGCAGTGTGGCATTATTACAGACGCAAGATGCTGGGAATGCTAACATTAGCTAAAGTCCTGAACTAAGAACAAATTTGAGTGACTATGAACGCCCGCAAGCCTGTTTAAAGGCAGAACTCATAACTGTTTCAGTTGGGGGAAAGGGAGGGGAGTGATGACGTTGGGGTGGGGTATTTGAATGTTTAAAAACCCAAAGAGACTGCAGAGACATTACACGAGGCCTCAAAGGGAATGTTGGACTGCTATGAAATGTAACTGTTTATGAATATTTCCTAATTGTTGTTCTCTGTATGATTCTGCGGAATAAATAAACCATGTTAAAAAAAATACTCAGATGAAGAGACTGAAGGGAGTAATGCAGAGCCACAATGCTGAGAACTGCAGAATGTGCTCTAGTGCTTGACAGATGCTGAGAGATTTAAAAGGCTGAACCCACATGAGCAGGAGAGAAGCTACTTGGGTGACAAGCGGTTGCTCAAGGATAAGTGAGGGACTGGTGAGCCGCTGTGGAGAAGTCTGTGGAGCCGACCGACACAATGCTGAAATAACCGGTGTGCCCCGCTGGGACAGCATCAAAGACAAAAGGCAAGACTGGTCAGCAGTCGCGGGAACCAGAGAACAGCACCTAAGCCCCAGGAACACAGAGAGGCATGAATACAAGGCCGGAGCCGTGAAGGATGTGGAGGCCAGTCAGGGACAACAGTGGACCTGCAAACTGGAGGTGGAGCACAGAGACACCGCCCACGGTTTATTGCGAGAGACCCAAGGAGTGCTTCAGAAAGCCGGCGAGTCCTGGAGAGAAAGAGAGGGATGTCGGGGTGCTTCAGCAATGATACCGAAGAACACTAATTGATAACTGAATAAAAGGAATAAGTAACTTAATTGTAACTCTGTTTCTCCAGCATTGGTATCTTTCATAGATTCACATGCTGTGAATATTCCCCGTTGTCAGCTTGGGAATCCTCAGTAACAGAGCAGCTTAAACTTAAAATTTCAGTCACTTTTGTGCTCTAGTACAGTCATTTTTAGGTCATACTGCCTAGAGCCAATAGGAACTTCTCCCTTAACTTCCCCCTTTCGGCCATCATCAGATTTGGCAAGTGCACATGAGTGGCAGTAAGAAACAAAAGATGAGCCATGCGGGGTAGGTGGGAGGGTCGCATGTGAATCTATTAAAGATACCAATGCTGGAGAACCGGAGTAACAGGTAACTAACTTATTCCTTCTCCAGCATTGGATCTTTTATAGATTCACATGTTGTGAATAGATTACAAAGCAGTATTAATAAACAATACATATGGGCAGAGGCAAGTTCCAATTACTACTTAGCACTGGAGACTTACTAGAACTGACTGGCCAACTCTAGGTTCTTCTGTCGAATCTCTGTCGACACAGTAGAACTTGGTGAATTCATGCAACAATCTCCAGGTAGCTAGACGGCAGATGTCAGGCAGCGGGAGCCCAGAGAGGAAGGCAGTGGTAGCAGCCACCCCTCTGGATGAGTCCGGGGCCTGCCAGTCTGTTGATGGCAGAAAGAAATGCAGGCCGCAATATAGCTTGTAATGGAAGAATTCGACAAAGCCTTCCCGGCACAGTGGGGCCAAAAGACACAAGCAATTGATCCGTAGAATGGAATTACTATTATACGCCACATAGTACTTGAGGTCACGTACCACACCCAGTGTATTTAATGCTCGCTCAGCTGGAAACGTCGGTGTGCCAAAAAACACTGGCACTTTAGGCATAAACTTCAGGTAGTACGAAGGATAGCCTTCTCCTTGTGAAATGTCAAATAAGGCGGTTCGCAGGAAATGGCGGTCTTCCACAAAAGATGCTTGATGGATGCCTTGTGCAGAGGCCCAAATGGTGGTTTCCCAAGATTTGAGAGCAGCACATTCAGTTCCCACGCTTGAGCTGGGCGACGGATGGGTGGAAAAGAACTGCTGCAAAGCCCACATTTGATTCCTTCACTGGCCGGTGGGACCACATGCTATGCCTGCGGAACGATTGTATCTGGAAATTGCACCTAAGTGCACCTTGATAGAATTATGCATCAAGCCTGACCGGGCCAAGGATAACAAATAAGGCAAAATGTCTTGTGGCCGGACAGCACTGCACACCAGGAAGTATTTCCCCTTGCTCTTGTAGCACCTGAGAGTGGATGGCGCTCTCGCCCTGGCTTTGACCTCTTGGCAGTCTTGTGGAAGGGGCAAGGATCCAAACTCTAAAACATAGGAGCTAGGCCGTCGGATTGAGTGACGCCAGATCTTGGTGTAGTACAGTCCATTGGTTCCTGGACAGGAGAGTCTGGTGTGATGTCAGCTTGGGAGGAGCAGCTGACGAGAGGGCGAGGAGGACTGAGTAGCAAAACAGCATTGGCCACTAATATCTGGTTGCACTAATGTAGTCTGAAGGTGTAGATGAGCCGAGGCACCAGCTGGATCGGAGGAAATGCATACAGGAACTTCCCCTCTCAAGGAAATGCAAAGGCGCCCCCCAAGCTCTCTAGATGGGGGAAATCGGCTGGCGAAACTCTTGGACCGACTGTTGTAGTAGGTGGCAAAAATGTTAATCTCTGGCATGCCCCAACTCTGGAACAACAGGTGAAGTTGATCCTTGTGCAGCTCCCACTCGTGACAAGAGTGCAACTCCCTGCTGAGCGAGTCTGCTAGGGTATTCTGAATCCCTGGCAGATGGAGGGAAATGAGGAACATTTGGTGCTGCAATGCCCAGTGTCAGAGGGCCTGAGCTTTCTTGGATAGCTGGGGGGACCTGGATTCCCCCTTGCTTGCAGACATAAAACATTGGTGTCTTATTGTAGGAGCACTCTTAGATCTGATCTGATTTGGGCCTCCAATTCCCCCCCTCCCCAGACTTGTTGTGTAGTGCCTTTTTTCTTACCAGGAAGTAGCGGGAATAGACTCCTGTAGCCAATTCATCCTTTCGCACTCTCTCCACTGCTCCTTTTGCTAGTGTTGCACTTCTTGTAGAAGGAGGTGCTGCAATTTATCTGCCTTGTGTGTGGGTAGAATGTCCGGTGGAAGGTGTATGAACTCCAGCAAGTGGCCCTCCTGGAGAAGGGATAGCACCCATTTGTTGGATGTGATGTTTCTGCAGTCCTCAACGAATTGTGACAGTCGTCCTCGGGGCTGGTTATGGTCGTTTGCATGACTGGCACCTGGATTGGGTGGAGCGACTGCAGCGCTGAGAACCTCTGTAGAACTGGGACTTCTTCCTGTTTTGGTCCCCCTGAGGAGTATTTGACTTGTACGAGGAAGATGATTGGTATGTGGTACGGTAGTCCCGTGAAGTTCTACTGTAACGTCCTTTTCCAGAGAAAAAGGATTAGCACCTTTGCTGCAGCGTGCCCAGGGAGCGAGTGATCTCTGTGTCGGTCTTGATAAAGAGCAAGGCCTTGTCAACCTTCTTTCCAGACATGTCTCTGCCATCGAAAGGCATGTCTGCGACTCAGGATTGAACATCGGATGAAAATCTGTGGCCTTCAGCCACCCTTGTCAGCGAAGGACCGCTCCATTACCAAGCTGGCAAAATCCTGTGTCAGCGATATCCACCGATACAGTGATGGCATGATCTGATGCCAATTCGCCCTCGTGGAAAATTTCCATTGCCTCGTGTTTCTTGTTGTCTGGCAGAACTCTAGGATGGGGTTCAGTTTATACAATATTTGAAGAATGGGGTCTTGGAATATCAACTTAAAATGCACTGCGCCCAGCCTTAATGGTGTGTCGCGTGTTAGTGAAAGTACAGAGTATTACTTCCCCTGCTCCGTAATAATAAAAATTACCAAAGGACTATCACGCATGGGTTGCGCCCCCATAGTAAAAGACTCTCAGCCACAATTAATTGAGGTTGATATCTGGTTTAATAAATCATAGTAGCCCTTATTTGAGACACGTGTTTCGACACGTACTGTGCCTTTTTCAATCAGGGCTGTTAACAAATGCATTATGGTATGAACAACAAAACATTGAAAAAGATACATTAGAATGACAAAAGGCAAATTGAAAAGTTCAAGAGAGAACATTGAAAATCAAATACAATGAAAACATAATAGAACATGTAATGCACAATTTGCCACAGAGATAAGGATTGGGGTGCGGGGCGGAAGTTTAGGAAATGGAAGAAATGGGGGGAAACAATAAACACCACTAGAAGTTTGTTCTGGTTGGCTAAGACCTTGTACGTCTGAGGTCATTGATCCGATAGATGTCCAGGGTTAAATCCTTCCTATGAAACATATACAATGGATCTCAGTAAAAAAATAATGCTCCAAATTTATTGAGTGTTTAAAGCTTATTTGCATCCTTTTTCCTGATCTGCACTGAGGTACCGTTATCATGCGTGTATGGGGAGAGGCTATTGTTTACCAAGCGAGTAATCGCACATTCATGCTCTGTGTGCCTTACATTTTACTATTCTACATTTGCCAAGCAAGTCATTAAGCATTCATGCTCTGTCTGCTCTACGTGTTACCATCCGACATTTTCTGTATTTTCTGCAAAGGCTGGCTGTTATTTTAGTAGATTATGTAGATGATAATGTGTAGATAATGTTACCACTGCGTGTAATATTATTACGCAATCTGGCTTGTTGCATTTTAGCTTTATGGCCCGCCTGGCTGTCAATAGATTATGCTACTTTGTATGCGTGTTGGGCCAGTACACATTGCAGCTTCTGACACCGTAGCCCGCCCGCTCGATTCCAAGTGATCCGACCGCAGCTGATTTTGCCGCGGACGGAATGTTCGCATGAGAAAGGTGCAAACTACCAAAAGTTCACACCTTTCGCATGCGAACACACTTAAATACTACGGGGGCGTCCCCCGCAACCCCCGCTCACTATACTATAAAGTATAGTGGGCAGGGTGTTGTGGGGGACACCCCTGCAGCCCCTGTTTTTTTTTGTTTTTTTGCGAGTGTGCTGCAGGGGTGTCCCCCGCAACACCCCGCTCACTATGCCACACAGTATAGTGAGCAGGGTGTTACGTTTTTACGTTTTTTTTGCAATGCTACCACCAAAGGTTCGAAGTTTTCGTGTTCGAATCTTTGGTGGTAGCATTTTTCAGTTGTTTTGTACAGTCAGACCTTTTTTTCCGGTCCGATCGTACAAAACCAGTCCGCTCTGCTCATGAGGAGTTAGTTGCACGTATCGTTTGGTGGGATTAGGGTTTACATGCAAAGTGTCTCGTTAGTCTTTGCGCGTCGGCTCCATTCTATGCGAATGTGGCGTTCATTGCCATCTCTTCTATACTAACGTTACTATAGTTACGTTAGTCCTTTCTTCGTTTCTAGTTCTTTGGTATTCATGGCCGCCATGTTTTGGGACCGAAATGCCATATTTGAGTCTATGAACTGTTCCCCATACTTAATGCTATGTGTTATTTGTTAGTGCGAATTCCTCATTCCGATTATGAATATGACACTTATTCATAATTTATGTGAAATTTAAATTTTAAAGTTGCACTACTTTAGTTACACAATTGTTTACAAAGGAGTCTAAATCAACTCACTATTATTAATTTCTACTTATTTGGTTCTGGAATATCATAATTATTTTTGGTTTTAATGCACCCCCACGGTTTATTTAGTTCTATGTGTAATAATCTCTGATACCTCATTATTTGAAATTGTTTTAACAGGAACAGTGGAAACCTCGGTATTCCTGCGCATCCCAATGTATACAGAGCTTATTCACCATACATTTGCCTAGAAAGCATGGATGACATAGAGAAGTGAAATATTTTTAGAAAACACCATTGTTCATCAATATTTCCAAGCATTGTATGAAAGCATTTGCTGGCGCATCTCTATGTATACAGCGTTATTCACCCTACATTTACTATAGCATAGCTCTCAACTCACCCGCTTTTGGCGGGTGTCACCCGCCTTGAAAGCAGATGAATCACCCGCCAAGTCCCTCAGGCGCCCATTCACTTCTATGGGCCTCTCACCCGCCAAAAAGAAAATCGGGTGTTTTCACCCGCCTTGGAGACAAAAAAGTTTGGGAACTATGCTATAGAGCATGTTTGGCGTGGACCAATATATATATTGTATATATTAAGAACATTTTTCATATTATGAAAAACCATTTGTCATCAGTATTTTCAAGCATTGTATATAGACAGAGGATTTTACAAGGTGTTTCAAGACACCCACGCTCGTTGCTGGTGTGCCCCGGAACTGCCTCCCGAACGCGGGGGCGGGGCTTTTATTAGAGACGCCCTGCGTCACCGCGTAGCGGGACGCAGGGCGGAACATAACATTCCTCCTTTATTGTAAAACAACGAAAACACAATACAACATGCACTCAACTGGTGTGCCTTGGCTACCACACATAGTCACTTAGCTTGGCTGGCGGTCTCGTGGCAGTTCTCAGGCGGTATCGCCCTTCTCGGGGACTACACCCCCTTGGTTCCCGATCGGGTTCACCTTCATTGGTGGTGTCCTCGAGGCTAGGGGCCTCCGGTGGTTCCCAAGTTCTGTCCTCCGCTCCTGTTTCATCTGGGATGGATCCAGGCTCTTCTTCTCTGGCCCGAGCATCTTCTTCTTCCCAGTGACACTCTTTGTCTGTCCACAGGGTGCGGGGTACCGCCTTGAACCACGACGAATTCCTCGTCACTTGACGGCGTCCTCGTGTCACTGTCACCATGGTTCCGTGCCGATCACTGACGGTCCATGGCAGTTCCTCATATCTGGTGTCGAGCTTTGCCTTGGTGGGGTTGCGTAGCATGATGACTTGATCCCCCACTTGATGGTTAGACGGCCTCGCTCTCCTCTTGCCGCTCATGTGGGCATTGGCATCCCGTCTCCTCATTTCTGTGCGTTCCTCGTTGATCGTGTCTGGGGTCCTGCTTGGATGATGCGGGATTGAGGATCTGATGACGGTGCCAAATATGAGGTCCGCCGGTGGTATGCCAGTTGTGCTGTGGGGGGTGACTCGATAGTTTCGTAGGAAACGGTACAGGTCAACTTTCCATGGGCTTTCGTTCGCCTTGGATACCCTGAGCACTTTGTTAATTGTTCTCATGAATCGTTCAACGTCCCCGTTTGCCTGGGGCCATCCCGGCATGATGTGGTGGTACTGTATATTGAGTTCCTGCAAATAGTTTTTGAAGTCCTCCCCTGTGAACGGCGGCCCGTTGTCACTTTTGATGGATGTGGGTAATCCGTGAGTTGCGAACATCTTCTCGATGGCCGGAATGACCACTTCCGCCGCTGTGGATTCAACTATTTCTACTTCAGGATATCGTGAGTGGTCATCAATGGCCACCAGGAGGTAGAGGCCTTCGCGCAGTTTACAGAAGTCAATGCTGATTGCCTCCCACCGAGAGCGGCCGCGTTCAGCCGATAGAATAGGTTCCGGTTCTGGCGGGGCTCCCGTTATCTGGCAGGATAGGCACGTGTTGATTAGCGTCTCGACACGTTCTTCGATCTTGGGAAACCATACCCTGTGCCTTATGCGGGCCTTTGTTCTCGCCAGTCCTTGGTGTCCTTCATGTGCTAGTGCCACAACCCTGGCTTGTAGTTTGAGAGGAATTACGATGCGGTTTCCTCTGAGTATCACTCCGCCTTCTGTGATCGACAGATCTTGCCTGACGGCGAACATGCCGGACAGAAACCCTTTCACTTCCTCGGTCCTGTTGTGGGTGTAGCTCATGAAAGTCTTCCAGTCACCTGAGATGATGGCATCTCTCACTAAGTCGCAGCAAGGGTCCTTGTGGGTTTCCGACTCAATTTCTTCGATGCTTACCGCCTTGGGTCTCATTGCACGTACCACTTGGCATATGTGTTCCTCAGTCTCTTCGGCTACTTGGATCTCGTGTTGGGTTGCCGCTCGCGGATCCCTCGAGAGAAAATCCGCGGGGTTTCCACTGCCTGGTCGGTAGATGAGATTGAAATCGTATTGCTGAAGGTGTAGGAGCCATTTGGTGATTCGTGCCGGAGGGTGCGACGATGTCCCCATGAAGATGGGCAGTAGGGGTTTGTGGTCGGTGATCGTCGTGAACCGACGCCCATATACGTAAAGGTGAAAATGCCTGCACCCCCACAACACGGCGATAGCCTCCTTTTCGATGTGAGAGTACCTCTGTTCGGTCTCCGTTAGGGCTCTCGAGGCGTACGCTATCGGCATTTTCTCTCCTTCCTTCGTTACCTGCATCAGGATGGCACCGAGCCCAACCGGGCTTGCATCCACGAACAGTTCTGTCGGTAGTTCAGTGTTGTAATATGCCATTTTGGTGTTGACAGACAGGGAATCTTTAATGCTTTCGAACGCGTCCTGGCACTTTTGCCCCTAGTCCCACTTGGTGTTGGCTTTTGTCAGTTCCCGTAATGGCTCAGATAGGGTTGCCAGGTCTCGGATGAACCTCCCGCAGTAGGTGGCCATGCCTAGGAAGCTGCGTACTTCCGTGGGGGTCATCGGTGGGCTTGCAGCCTGAATGTCTGCGACCTTCTGGGGGTCAGGGGAGATGCCCGTGCTGTCAAACTTGTAGCCAAAAAAAGTGATTTCTGACCGGAGGAACTCACACTTCTCCTGGTGTATGGTGAGCCCAGCTTCTTGTAGTCTGCCTAGTAGGGTTCGAAGCCTTTTGATGAGCTCTCCTTTGTCGGGGGCATGAATCAAGATGTCGTCGCTCACGTTGAGGACACCAGGGATGCCCCTGATGACCTCTTGAATGGTTTGCTGGAATACCTCAGCCGCCGACGATATCCCGAAACTCAGGCGTTTGTATCTCCGCAACCCCAAATGCGTCGAGAATGTCGTGATATAGCGAGAGTCCGTGTGTAGCTTGAGTTGGTGATACCCCGCCTTCAGGTCAACCTTTGAGAACACACAGGACCCCGTGAGGTCAGCCACGATTTCATCTATTGTTGGTGTGATGTGGCGCTCTCTTTTGATGGCAGTGTTTGGGAGGCGCATATCTATGCAGATCCGCACTTTTCCAGGCTGTTTGGGTTTTCGCGTTACCACCATTGGCGAGACCCATGGTGTGGGTCCTGTGACCTCTTCTATGATGCCGGCTTCTTCCAAGGCCTTGAGTTCCTGCTCCACTTGGTCTCTCATGTGGAACGGTGTTCTCCAATGTCTAACGGCCTTGGGCTGTACGGTTTCATCGATGTGCAGTTTGATGGTTTTGCCCTTAAGACAGCCTATTCCCTCTTGTAGCTTGGGGTATTGTCTTAATATGTTCTCCACCTCCTCGACCTCATCGACGTGGCAGACGAATTTGACCACTCCCAGATCTTCTGCTGCGTCCCCACTCAGGAGGCATTCGATTCCTGCCTTCACGACATAGACTTTGGACCCTAGTCTGTTTTCACCGTGTTCCAGCATCGTGCGGAACCTGCCAATCACTGGTAGGGGCTTCCGGCTGCCATATGCGTATAACAGCGTGTCTGTGCTTTTCAGATCTGGTAGGGGTTTAAGAGTCTGGAATATGCTTGTGGGCATCACATTCACTGAGGCGCCTGTGTCAATGGTCATGAGGATGCGCTGGTTCTGGACGGTGACCATGCACTTGCGCCTTCGGGCAGATTTTCTTGGCGGTCCCTGACCTTGGCTCAAAGCATGCACCAGATACACCTTCCTCCCTTTTCTGTCGTTGTCTTTACTGATGTCTTGCTGCACTGTCGAGACGTCATCCCCTTCTTCCTCCGTGGAGGAGTTGGCCACTGCGACCCTCCTTGCGTTGGCCTGCTTCTTTTTCTTGGTCGCATTCTTCTCAGGGGGATTCGGTGGGGGCTGAGTGGAGCTGCCCACTGATCTGCATACGGTAGCATAATGATCCTTCCTGCCGCATGCTCCACACGTGGTTCCTTGTGCGGGACAGTTGCGATGGCCATGTCGTGGGCCACCACACCAGCCGCACTCTGTGGGCCCGGGAATGCGCGGTTGCCACCTGTTTTGGCCATATCCCCTTGTGTGGTCCTCTCTCGAGGATAGTTTATTGGAGATCTGGGCGACCATGGCAGTGCTGAGGGCAGGTTGCAGTCTGTGTAGCGTGGCCTCCATGTTGGCCGCTCTGGTGTGAGCCAGTTCCCTTTGGCGTCCGAGTTCAAGGATGCGCTGTAAAGGAATGCCTCTCTCGCTGAGGATCAGGCGTCGTAGTTTTTCTGAGTGTACGCCATTGATGACTTGCCTCCTAATTTCCCTCTCCACGTTTGTGAACTCGCAGGACATGGCCAATTTTCTCAATCGGGTGTGGTACGCGTCTAAGGTTTCATCCGCTGCCTGTATAGTGGTGCAGAATATAAAAGTCTCGTAGTCCGGGTTTAGTTGAGGGAGAAAATGAGCTGTGAGGGCATCTTTTGCGCTTTGGTATGCATCTTGTCCATCATCAACATTGAGGGAGTTGAAAATGCGCAGTACCTCGTCACCCACACTGAGCAGTAGTTGTGCTTTCATCTTCCTGGCCGCCGTAACCTCCTTGCACTCCATCGCCATCTCGAACTTCTGGATCCACAGCTGCCATCTGGGTCCGCTTGACGATGGGTCCGTGAAGGGGTCAAATGGCTGGATTAGAGTTGACGACCCTCCTTGCGTGCGAGGCTGGGGGGATGACAGCGACAGGTTTGCCGCAATTCTGGATGGCGTGGTGGGCCCAGGGGTTGATGTGCCGGCCGCCATGTCGACGTATACCTTGTCGGTGCTGTCGTGATACGCTCAAGTGACTGCCAGCGCTGAGGAATCGGGCCTTCACCGGATGTGCTGCGGCCCGCTACCGCTGAGTGTGGAAAGCGCAGGACCTGGTGCTTCCGCGTTTCCCTGGTTGGCAGTCCGTGTCACTGCATTCAAGTGTGGGTGTCCAGATGTCGACTGGCTCCACCATGCCCAGCTGGATGTCGTGGGGCCAAGGAGAAATGCAGATGTGGAAACAAATGAAGAAAAAAAAAATTTTTTTTTTTTTTTGGGTGGGGGGGTCATGTGTGCGATCCGCCCCCCACCGGGTGTCCAAAAATTTCGACGCGATGGATGTGGGCCATCGGTATGCTTTCACACGCCGAGCGCGTGTTGGATTTCGTTCCGCCTCGTCGCCATTGTTAGATTCCAGCCCACGGTGTGCGCACCTGGGGGCTGGCGTGTCAGGGCTAGGCCGCGCGGCCTGTGGCGCAGCGCCAGCGCGAGCTGTAATGATGTACACCCACGCTCGTTGCTGGTGTGCCCCGGAACTGCCTCCCGAACGCGGGGGCGGGGCTTTTATTAGAGACGCCCTGCGTCACCGCGTAGCGGGACGCAGGGCGGAACATAACAAGTCAGACCTTTTTTTCCGGTCCGATCGTACAAAACCAGTCCGCTCTGCTCATGAGGAGTTAGTTGCACGTATCGCTTGGTGGGATTAGGGTTTACATGCAAAGTGTCTCGTTAGTCTTTGCGCGTCGGCTCCATTCTATGCGAATGTGGCGTTCATTGCCATCTCTTCTATACTAACGTTACTATAGTTACGTTAGTCCTTTCTTCGTTTCTAGTTCTTTGGTATTCATGGCCGCCATGTTTTGGGACCGAAATGCCATATTTGTTAATTGAGTCTATGAACTGTTTCCCATACTTAATGCTATGTGTTATTTGTTAGTGCAAATTCCTCATTCCGATTATGAATATGACACTTATTCATAATTTATGTGAAATTTAAATTTTAAAGTTGCACTACTTTAGTTACACAATTGTTTACAAAGGAGTCTAAATCAACTCACTATTATTAATTTCTACTTATTTGGTTCTGGAATATCATAATTATTTTTGGTTTTAATGCACCCCCACGGTTTATTTAGTTCTATGTGTAATAATCTCTGATACCTCATTATTTGAAATTGTTTTAACAGGAACAGTGGAAACCTCGGTATTCCTGCGCATCCCAATGTATACAGAGCTTATTCACCATACATTTGCCTAGAAAGCATGGATGACATAGAGAAGTGAAATATTTTTATAAAACACCATTGTTCATCAATATTTCCAAGCATTGTATGAAAGCATTTGCTGGCGCATCTCTATGTATACAGCGTTATTCACCCTACATTTACTATAGCATAGCTCTCAACTCACCCGCTTTTGGCGGGTGTCACCCGCCTTGAAAGCAGATGAATCACCCGCCAAGTCCCTCAGGCGCCCATTCACTTCTATGGGCCTCTCACCCGCCAAAAAGAAAATCGGGTGTTTTCACCCGCCTTGGAGACAAAAAAGGTTGGGAACTATGCTATAGAGCATGTTTGGCGTGGACCAATATATATATTGTATATATTAAGAACATTTTTCATATTATGAAAAACCATTTGTCATCAGTATTTTCAAGCATTGTGTATAGACAGAGGATTTTACAAGGTGTTTCAAGACAACCTCTGCAAATGATGTATTGTCACTTGATCTCAATATACTCAGAGCTAGTTAGCATATATTTGCCTAGAAGGCATGGAACGTTAAACATTTAATCAATAAGTATCGTATGAAAACATTTGCTGTTCCTGGATATTCCTGCGTGTCTCAATGTATACAGCGCTATTCACTCTACATTTACTTTGAAGCATTATTGGCATGGAACAATATATATATTAAGAACCTTTTCATATTTTGAAAAAATCATTTGTCATCAATGTTTTCAAGCATTATATGTAAGCATAAGTGATTTTACACAGTGTTCCAAAACAACCTTTGTAAATAGTGTATTGTCTCTCAATAGCTTGATAGATTCTCTATAGACCTTCAAACTCATAAGTCATGAAAAGGGCAGATTTTACAAGAATACAGCCATCACATTATCTGTGTTTAGTTCGACCTCTACAGATCTGAATCTGCAGATTAGTTGCACTTCTTCCTGTCTCAAGAGCATTTCTTTGTTGCCCCTCGCCGACCAAAGGCAACTTTATTAAGTCCAACAAATCTGATGCCTTTGTCATTCATCTGATGGTGTCTTTGCCAATGTTGTGCTAAAGGTAGTGTTCCATCCTGGCTCCCTATTGAAGACAGATGTTCTTGTACGCGGGTTCTCAATTCACGTATAGTACTGCCTATGCATGTCTTTCGGCAGGTGCAAATTATAGCATATATTACAAATCTTGACTTACAATTGATACTTTCTTGGATCGTAATGGAGGACCAATGATTGTCTTTGAATCTGTTTGTGTATTCATGAGTGTACTTGCACATAGCGATTTAACCCTGGACAGCTATCGGATCAATGACCTCAGACCTACAAGGTCTTAGTCAAATAGAACAAACAAACTTCTACTGGTAGGAAACTAACCCAATACTGTGACACCTTAAGGCAAACACATAAACAAGACAAATATGTATTGCTAAAAAACAATTCTTACCACTGTGGTGGTGTTTATTTTTCCCTCCATTTCTTCCATTCCATAAACTTCCACCCCTCACCCCAATCCTAAAAGGTAAATTGGATGTGCCTCAATGGCACCAAAACTGAGCTCATGATCTTTAGCTCACCTTTGGCCAGAAAAAAAACGGAGTTCAGATTACGCCACTTTTTACATCAAGGAAAAACCAATCATGGTAGCGGAAAAGGTTAAAACATTAGGAATTTACATGCAGGCATCACTTGGAGCTGAAGCCCAGGTAGCATACTTTAAAAGGAACTGCCAATACTACCAAAAACTCCTGAGGAAAATTACACTTCTATTAAACAAACAAAACAGCACAACCATAGCCAGAGCCACGATCCTCTCGAGATTAGATTATGGAAATGCACTGATGCTGGGAGCTAGCAAAAAATGCATAAATCAGTGCCAAGTGATTCAAAACAACGCGGTTAGAACCATCACCGGCAAAACTAAAAGGGACCACATTACAGGAGAAAGGAGAGACCTGCACTGATTAGCCATAGATGAAAGAATCACATTTAAATCCTTTAGGCTTGTTCACCGCTCCACAAATGGAAATGGCCCAATATACCTCCAAAAACAACTTAAGAAATACAAACCAACACGAAACCTTAGATCCATGAACAAAGGCCTACTACAGGCCAAGCTATAAAAAAAACAAATGGATTAGGTAGAGCATTCCCTCCCAAATCCATCGCAAAATGGAACACCTTACCTGAATCCCTAAGAATTGAAACAAACCTACAAAGCTTTGAAAAGAAACTGAAAACTTTCTTATTCAAATAATCATCCATTAAAATGACCATCTCAAACTGATTTAACTATATATTTGTGTTGTCCCGTCACCATGTCCCCTGTCTCTACGGTAAGCACTCTGATGCCTGCAGCGCTATAGCAATAAATAAATAAATAATTTCTGTGGCAAATTATGCATTACATGTTCTACTATGTTTTCATTGTATTTGATTTTCAATGTTCTCTCTTGAACTTTTCAATTTGCTTTTTGTCATTCTAATGCATCTTTTTCAATTTTTTGTTGTTCAAACCATAATGCATTTGTTAACAGCCCTTATTGTAAAAGGCACACTACGTGCCGAAACACATGTCTAAAATAAGGGCTACTATGATTTATTAAACCAGATATCAACCTCAATTAATTGTGGCTGAGAGTATTTTACTATGGTGGCGCAGCCCATGCGTGAAAGTCCTTTGGTTATTCAGTTTATACAAAAATCACAATAATATCTGGTGAAAATGGCCATTGTGTTAGCTGCCCCAATAGTTGCGGCTGCAGTGGTAATGATTTTCTTGCCAAAGGCATCTATGTGTTTTCCCTCCTTGTACGGAGGAATTGAGCACGAAGACGACGGGTTGGCTGACCTCTTCTGGCAGCAGCAGAGACAACAGAGTCTGGCGTAGGTTGTGTGCAGAGACAGGTGGGGGCGCTGCCCGGGGCACTGTATTTTTTTTCGAAACTGTCCTTTTTTGCATGAGCCATAGCGGGATGTGCCAAGGTGACTAGGCCATCCTCCCAGACATCCTTCAAAAGCTGAATGGGCATGACTGATTTCCTTCGCTGCTCTCTCCGCTGGTAAAAAAAAAACACTGTCCTTGCGCTGCTCCTCCAGGGTGAGGCTGAAAATCTTGGCCGCCCTGCCCATGAGTGCATAGAAATCTCCCACTTCATTCAGTGGAGAGTCTCTAATTGGGATCTCACCAGTTTCCTCATCGGCTGGGACAAAATCTTCAAACTCGTTAGTATGAGACATATGCGTTGACGCCACATCATCCAGGAGGTCTGGATCTGTGTCCGTCCCTGTCTCAGTTTTCAGGTCTTAAGTGGAGTTCAACCCTCTTAGGGGTTTGCAGAGTGTCATCCTCCCTGTATGGAACAGGGACATCTGCGGGAGGCTGTTATGGCAGATCCGCAGTTGGTGCCGGAGCTGGAAGCCTTTGTTGCAATGTAGACACCAGCGTAGTCTGTGTGGATAAAATGTCCAGTGATATGTCCCTCTGTGAAGGTGGCGGCAGAGCTGGCAGCAACAGAGGCAATTAGTCCCCTGCAGGGGATGGATGCAAGGTTCGCAAAACTGGCAGCATTATGAGGCTTGTTTTACCACGTGGCGAACTAGGAGGTGGTGTCCTGCATGCAGGGAAGAGAGAGGTGACTTGACAGGTTCCACATCCCATTCTTTCAAAGCTTCAAATCCCTTTGGGAGCGCCTCCATGGACTTACTTGGTGCCGACTTCGAGGACCACGTTGACGGGGTAGATTTGACCACCGATGACGAAGAGAGGCCACCAGACTTCGATTTTCTGGAAGGGGCTGTTGTCGGAAACTTCCCTTTGCTTCTTCCTGCTGCTGGCGTGGACTTCTAACTGGAGGTGGTTCACTTGGCCGCCATGCCCTGCGGTAGAGAGACATGGCTGCGTACAGAAGTGGAGTCAGAGGCCCCGCCAGCATCCTCAAGCCACGAGACGCTGGTGACGATTATGCAGCATTTTGTTGGAGAAGGACTGGCAGATCTCACAGTCTGGTATTATGTGATGTGGGTGAAGACAGTAGAGACAGTCGACATGTTGGTCTTCAATGTAGACATTCTTCAGCCCAGAGCGGGCACACGCCTTGAACAGGCTCTTCTTCATGGACTCGGCCATGAGGTAGGCCAAACTGCGCAGACAATGAACATCAAAGATTATCTCGGGAGAATAGCTCATGTATCAGCGCTGGGAACAGTCTACAGGCTCCGCTGTGTCGCCGTCAGTGCCTATCGTTGATGAGACATCGAAATAGTTGATTTCTTTGTCATAATTGTAATTAAAGATTTTTTTATTTTTTAAAAACTTTATTTAAATAGCTAGACATTACAGCAGAGAACAACCAGCAGTACATGAGCAATCATCGATTCACAAAGGAGACATACAGTCTGGCAGTGTGGCCTAGCAAAATCAAAGAGGTGATGGCTGGAAGGTTTAGACTGAATCTTAACCACTGGCATTGCTCGGGGCAACCCTCCAGACCATCGTTCTTCGCCTGCCAAGCCATTACAGAAGGCGAAAGACCATATGCAAATCAGGCTTGGCCCCACCCCAAAAGGGGCAGTCCAGCCCGAACTGCTAGGACACTTACCTTCTGCACGAGACCACAAGCATCCCTAAACATGTTTCCCCTTGCAAGGCAGTGTGGCCTTGCAGGACCATGATAACTGAACCTATGAGCTGTCCCTCGGGAGGAGATAGGCGCCAATAGATCAGATAGATAAGTTAAGTGAGGTGCTGTGCACAGGGTGAAGGGACATCATCACCAACTTGGTCTTCACTGGAAGAGGACAGCAAATAAGATCGAAAAGGGGTCCAGATGTTCCTGGGTCTACTTACTACTAGCAGTAGGTTTACCCAGCGCTCCTCAGTATCGGAAGCCCAAGTGACAGCCTGAAGCCATTGGTTGAATTAAAGTAAATTTTTAATGAAGATTATTTGTAGAGAGAAAATTTAAGGACTCCCAACATGTACCAGCGGTAAGAAATCTGAAAATGGCCAACAGGGCAGAGGCTAAGGGCGATGTTCCTACTGGCTACGGGCAGTATGATCCAAAATTGACTGCACTATAGTTCAAAATGTAGTGAAAGTTTTAGTTTAAACTGCTCTATGTTAATGACAGAAGTCCCAGCTTGACAACAGGGAATATTCACAGCATTTATGAAAGATCCAATGAAGTAGTAGAGAATCTTTTTTGGGAAGCAAAGGCAGAGAGAGGACAAGGCGGAGAGGGAGAGAAATCCCCTCAACTAGTGAACTTTTGCAAAGATTTAACAGTTACGAGTCTGGGACTCATGACCAAGGGGAGCAAAGCCAGAGAGCAGTTAAGGGGAGATAAATAAAAACCCTCACCTCGTGAACTTTTGCAAAAACATAAGTCTGCAAGTGTGTGTAAATTGCAGTATGTTAAAAGACCTGGATGGAGAGTATAACAGGCAAGAATAATTCGGCAAGTGTTTATATAAAGTGAAGCAGGTTAAAAGCCCTAGCAGAAGAGCTATACCACGGGTTATACCACGCAAACCCAAGTCGACAAGTGTGTGGAAGGTGAACCACATTAAAAAACCTGGCCGGAGAATATACCAGGCCAAAACTCAAGTTTGCAAATTGTAGAAAACAAGCCATCCAAAGAAGTCCTGGCGCAGGAGTACACCAGGTAAAACCAAAAACAGAGAGTGAAGAGCAATTGAAGAGTGAAAAACCTGGCAGGGAAATCCACCAGGTTTTATGTATAGGTGGAACATATCTAAAACTGTCTGTTGGAATACAAAGTGTTTTTGTTATTTAATAAGAAAACTCCAGGGAAGTTTTGTGCCTATTGGAGTTGTGAGAAACCCTGAACAGCAACCTGGGGAAGGAAGCCATCCCCTGGAACTGTGAACCTTACCCATTGGGAAAGTATGTGTGTGTTGGAGTACCTTTCGATTTCCTTTGAACTTCAACATTTGTGCACCTTTCTAGAATAAAGACATTACCCCTTCAAACATAAGAGTTACTCTAGAATGTGAGGGCAAGGATAGGATTTCAGACACAGGACAGTTTTGCCTAGGATATCTTGCCATTCAACAGACCCTTAGTTTTGTTTGAGGTAGGGAAATACTTCTTAGAGGTAGGGACAGTGAGGCATTATCCAAACCTTTATTATTTAATAAAAAGTCTGTATCTACAAATATGACTTCTCTGTGTCCGTATCTCATTCCTGGCTCCTCACATAATACACTTACAACCTGAGTCTGCCTGGTATACTCTCCTGCCAGGACTTTCTCATATGTTTCACTGGGCACACTTGTACATTTGACAATATTTTGTATTTGTTCCATTATGCCTCTTTAGGAAACATGGAGTCTCCCATTCTCTCTCATATGATATGATATATTTTATTTATAGCGCGCCTATACACAAGTGTTTCAAGGCACGACGAGGCAATGGAGGGGTACAAAGGAGGACAAAAACAACGATTTTACTAGGCCCAGTGACACCGAGAAAGTGCAAGTGCAGGGGAGAGGGAAGGGGGAAAGTTCAAGGGGCATGGTAGGAGTGGAAAGTGCTGAACACGTGAACAAAACAACAACAGGTAGTGCAGCCAGCAGGTTACAAGTGAAAGTATTAAGCACAGACAACCGGTGTCTAATAAATTTTAGTTACTTACCTATAAATGTATTTCTCCAGCATTGGTATCTTTCATAGATTCACATGCTTGAATATTCCCCATCTTCAGACTGGGAATCATCAGTGATTTAAATAATTAGTACAAATTTAAATATATATACATTATTTCCATAGAAACCCACTGTAGATTGTCCATTATGGCCTATGAGCCATTCAATTGTGTAGTCCCTCCACCTCACTTTGGTCCTTTGTGGCCCTAACCAATGAGGTGGCAGGGTTCAAGTTCCGCCCCAGACAGCCATCTACAGATTTTAAGCTGTAAAAGACTACATGAATTGATGGCCACTGGGAGAGGGAGCAGACTCTCAGGGGAGGCGGGCAGGCGCATGTGAATCTATGAAAGATACCAATGCTGGAGAAATACATTTACAGGTAACTAACCAATACTTCTCCAGCATTGGATCTTTCATAGATTCAGATGCTTGAATAGAATACCAAGCAGTTAGGCCATGCCCATACTTTATGTACATTCTGCAGATCCTTCTGCTCGCCTTAATATACAGCAAGTAACAGGTTACATTACCAATTAAGGAGGGAAAAGAAGACTACTCCTACCTTACGCAAAGAGATGGCGGAGAACCGCTTGACCCACTGCTGACTCTTTGCTGGTATCTTCTGCCAGGCAGTAGTGCTTGGTGAACGTTTGCAGAGTGCTCCAGGTTGTGGCCCTGCAGATGTCTTTCAATGGTACTCCAGCGTGAAATGCAACCGAAGCTGCCCTCCCTCTGGTGGAGTTTGTTTGTTTCTTTATTTATACCGCGCACCGAACCCTGAGGTAAGTGGACGCCAAGGAGGTCTGGCGAGTGGCTCGCCTTTAAACTGGTGGAAGTGACTGATACATTGGGAAACCCAATGTGCCAAACTCTGCTTTGAAATGTGCTGCCCTTTAGTACGGCCAGCAAATGCAATCAAGTCTAGTCGAGGAGCTGAACTACTTAGTTCTTTGTTTGCAGAATTCTAGAACCCTTGCCACATCCAGCGAGTGTAATGATCTCTCTGGATCAGATGTGTGATTCATGAAGAATGTTGGAAGCACTATGCGCTCGGTGAGTGTCATTTCTGACAGCACCTTGGGTAAGAATTTCGGATGCGTCCTCAGGATGATGCAGTCCTTAAGAAACAAGGTGAATGGAGGTTCTGAAGAAAGGGCAATTCGCTAAATCCTCTTGGCTGTCGTGGTAGCTACTAAGAAAGCTGCTTTCCAGGATAAAAATGTTATGTCACACCTATGGATCGACTCGTATGGTGACTCTATGAGCGCTGCCAGGACCGTGTTCAGGCTCCATGCAGGGATCGGTGACGTAGTTGGCGGGAAAGTACGCATCAATCCTTTAAAAAAAATGTTGATAGCCAGTTTGATGAGCAAAGATTGTTGACCTGTGTTAGTCATGTATGCCGATATGGCGGACAAATGCACCTTGATGGATGAAAGGGAGAGCCTTGCTTTAGCCAAGTGCAACAGGTATGGCAGTATCTGCTTGATGGATGCAGAAAGAGGGTTCACTGATGACGTTTCACACCATTTGGTAAAACAAGTCAATTTTCGAATATAAGGGGCCCGAGAGGCCTTAATTATGTCCCAGCATTCTGCAGGAAGATTCAGGTTAATTAATTTTCACTGCTCAGGAACCACGCATGGAGTGATAGGCTTGATGGGTCGTGGTGGAGCACCTTTTGATTCTGTTGCGTTAAGAGGCTCTGATGAACTTTAAGGCGAATGGGGGGCCATAGGGACAGGTGATGCAGAGTTGCTTACCAAACCTGACGAGCCCAATCCAGCGCTATTAGTATCATCAAGCAGGCCTGTTCTTTCAGTCTGCGTAGCTCTCTCCGTATGAGCGGGATCGGAGGGAAGGCATAAAGGAACTTGCCTGTCCAGTCCACTGGGAAGGTGTCCCCCATCGAGAGGTGTTCTGGATACCTGGAGGCGAACCTGTGGCATTTTTTGTTGGCCTTGGTGGCAAAAAGGTTGATCTGTGGATGCCCCCAATAGTGAAAAATCCATAGGGCTTCTGTTCCCTCTAGCTCCCATTCATAGGATGCTGAATAGTCTCTGCTTAACTTATCTGCCAGGATATTGTCCACTCCCGGTAGGTGCTCTGCCTTGACGTGGACCTTGTGATGTAAAGCCCAGGTCCATAGCTTTTGAGCTTCCTGAGACAACAAGGCTGACCTCTTTCCCCTTGTTTGTTCGTGTAATGCATCGAGGTCGTGTTGTCCGTTTGGATGGTCACCGCCTGCCATGCTGGTACCAGAAGGAAGGCATTCAGCGCCCACCATATTGCCCTGAGCTCCAGAACATTGATGTGCAGTTGGGATTCTTGGGTGGACCACGTGCCCTTCGTTTGCAGATCTGCCAACTGTGCCCCCCAGCCCGATAGTGACGCATCTGTCCTGAGGAGAAGGGTTGAAGTTGGAGCTTGGAAAGGCATTCCCTGTAGCAGGTTTTGAGACATGCTCGACCATAGAAGGGCCTTGTGAAAGGTTGCCGGTAGTTGTATGGTATCCCCCCATGACCCGAGTGCCTGCTTCCATTGGCGGACCAGGGTCTCCTGAATTGGTCCCATGTGAAGCCTGCAATTTGGTATGAGGAATATACATGAGGATATCATGCCCAGAAGGGATTTGAGGGAGCAGACCGTGGCTGTCCCGTTGCTTTAAAACCATGAAGCCAGATGAATAAACACCAATATTCTGTCTGCTGATGGTCTTACTCTGGGTATGTTGGTGTTGAGTTCTGCTCCCAGGAAAAGCACTGTCTTGCTGGGAAGGGGCAGGATTTTTCGTAGTTTATCAAGAAACTTAACTCTAAGGAGTTTTGTTCTCTTCGCCAATGCGATGCTCGCAAGTTTGAATGAGCTCGTCTTTATTAGCCAATCGTCTAAATACGGGAAGACCTCCATTCTCGATCTTCTGAGCTTTGCCGCCACCAATGCAAGGCACTTGGTAAATACTCTTGGTGCTGATTTTAGACCGAATGGGAGGACACAGTATTGAAAATGTGACTCCCCTATTGTGAACCTGAGGAATTGCCTGTGGGCAGGATGAATGGGAATGTGGAAATAAGCAACTTCCAAGTCGAGGGTGGCCAGGAAGTTGTGTTGGTTGAGTCATAGAAGAATATTCTGAAGGGATGTCATCTTGAATTTGATGCGCTTGATAAATTTGTTGAGAGCTCTCAAATCCAGAATCGGTCTCTTCTGACCATTTTTCTTCTTCGCCAGAAAAAAAACAGGAGTAGAAGCCTCTTCCAATTTGATGGTATGGCACTGTTTCCATATATGCTTTTAGGAGCAGCTGGTGAACCTCCAACATGACCTGCTTCAAACGATGCACTTTGCGTGGAACGGGAGCAAGAAATGGAGGTTGCCCCAGGAATTCGATGGTGTGACCTTCGCGAACCACCTGCAGCACCCACTTGTCTGATATTATTCTTAGCCAACGTTGGTAAAAACGGCTTACTCTTTCTCCCACCGGGGTGCATTGTGGGAGAGAAGGAGAGGGATTGTCAATTTTGCTTGCTCTGGGTCTTGGCCTGGTTAGCGTCACGTCTACCTCTCTGGGTGTATCTGCTTGTTGACTGATGGTATCTGTCTTGAAAGGTGTTAATCAGCGATTTTTGGTTGTAGGAGGGGCAGCTGAAACACCTGTATTTGGAAGGTGCATCTCGAAAGGCTCTACTATCTTTGTCCTTGTCTTTAAGGGAACTGATGGCTCGTGCCGTATCAGTGTCCGCCTTTATCCCCTTGAGGTGGTCGATCATTTTTCCAAAGAGGTCTTTCCCATCGAAGGGCATATCTAATATCTGAGCCTGAACCTCTGGTCTGAAGTTTGTATCCTTTATCCAAGCATGTCCCCTCAAGACTGTACCACGGGCCATTTGTGTGAAACCTGACTGCGCTATGTCCACTGCCGCGTCGATCATATGGTTGGAGGTAGAATCAACATCTGATATGATTGCTTTGGCTTCCTCTTGCAGTTCCATAGGCAAGTGCTTAGTCAACTTGGACATGCGGAGCCACAGCTCACGGTCCAACCATGCAGTCATGGCAAGAGCGTTTCCAGCACTAATGGTAAGAGAGGCCGACGATGATACCTTCCTGCCCATGGCTTCCAATTTACGCCCATCCTTGTCAGGTGGAGCTGAAAAGGGCAATGATGGGTTAGCTGGCTGCAACCGTTATGACTGAATCCGGTTTATTATGCCCTCTTAGGCATAATGGAGCTGTGTCCGGTGCCTTATACTTCTTTTGCAGTCTTGAAATGTCAATTCTTCTGGGTGGGAATGAAAGGCCAACACACTGTGAAGGTGGTAAAAGAGTAACCTTTATTAAAAGAACAGAGATTTCACCAATCACAACATGTATAGGGGAAGCCTCCAAGCCGCAGGCGTTCTCCCTTCTCCAGGTTCTTCTAGTCTATCTACTAATACTGGGTTCTGGACTGCTTCTCAATGTGGTATTTCACCTCACAGGCAGTCTCTGGCTTTCCACTCTTTTGCGTTTCTCAAGATGGATGGCGAGACCAATTTCTTTAAGATTTACCTCTTCATGACCTGCTTATGTCCTATTTCTTATAGTTTCTTTCATTCAGTCACACTTTCCTTGCAAGTGGTCCCAACTAGTATTCACGTTCTTAGTTCTTTCAGCCGCAGTCACGTTTGAGGCTGACCCTTGTAATATTTACCAAGGTTTGTATACTAATTAGGTTTAGTCACACAATCTTTTCCTTTAGATCATTGGGCGCATTAGCCTGTTCCTTGCATGCAGTGCTTTTATTCATAAGCATATGTTCTTTCAGCTTTCTGATTACTGGCAGATGTCCTCGCGGTGGCGTTGAAACAAATACTATCAATGTGGACAGCTGAGTATAGCCCAGCTGTTACGTGGGAGAACACGCCCCCTTGCCCCGCTCCGTTTCTATGTTCACCACTCTTCGTCGCTGCGTCCTTAATTAAGATCTGGGCCGCTGGCACAGTCACTCCAGGCATTTTAAGGGCGGAACGTATTCTTCTCCTGTCAATATTATAGAGAGCTGGATAGTTACAAATGACAACCTTTGTATTAATGAGCAGGGCCTTGTCTCCACTCCTCTCTCCTGCGCTCCCAAATGCAGTCACGTAACAACTCTGAACTTCAGGGACTTGGTAACATGGATAACTTCAACTTATAACTCGTAACTCATAACGTTAAGGGAACTCGTTCAGTAACTTCACTTTCAATAAGCCCACTCGTAACGGATGTCCTCGCCTCGATCAGCTGTTCCCTGGCAACAACACCACGAACAGGCAGTTTAGATCAAAGGACCTTCGCATGAAGTATCTTCTGCTAGTGGATATTTAATCTGACCATCAAAACTCAGGCACCGCCTCCTGTCATTCACCCTTGTAGTCTTTTACTGCCGTGACACCTGATGTGATCAGACAGCCCCTCCTGGTCTTCCTTCCTAACATTAACCCTTTCACAGATCCCCCCTTAAGCCCTTACGTTCGGGAAGGGCATGGGCACGTGACAAGAAATCTGATTGTGCCATTAGGCGACCAGGGCGATGAACCATCTGAATTGAATATGACTGCAATGAAAGAAACCATTTTAGGATTCTGGGATTGGCATCTTTGTTATGAGACATCCAGACCAGTGGTGCACGATCCGTTACTAACGTGAAGTGTGTCCCTAGGACGTAGTATATGAGACCCTCCACCCTCCATTTGACCGCGAGGCATTCCTTTTCAATGGTTGCATACCCCAGCTCATGAGGGAGAAGTTTCCGACTGATAAAACAGGATGGGCCTCTCCGTTTCACCCTGACTTTGGAACAAAACTGCCCCAAGACCTATCCCGGAGGCATCAGTGTGCAGAAAAAAGGGCGCATCATAGTCAGGGCACTATAGCATAGCTTTATCAGACGGAGCGGTTTTGAGTGAAGTGAACGCTTCTTCCGTTTTCTCATTTCGCCAGTCCCTTTTGGATGGAGCTGATGACTTTAATAAGTTGGTTAAAGGAGCTGCAATAGTTGAAAAATGTGGAATGAATTGTCTATAGTATCCCACGAATCTGAGAAAAGCTTGAATTTGCCGGGCACTATCTTCTCATCTTCTCCTATTGAGGTCTGATGATACCTTGTCCAACAAAATACCCTGAATATTCTGTATGGAAATTTGCTACGCGAGTCTTCTTCGGATTCACGTGCAAACCGGCTTGATGTTGGGTCTTTAAAACATTCTCCAAACGAGTGATATGATCCGGCCATGTCTGATTATAAACAATTATATCATCTAAGTATGTGCCTACATATTGCTTGTGCCCTTTGATTAAAAAGTTCATCAGTCTCTGAAAGGTGGCGGGTGCCCCATGAAACCCAAACGGAAGCACTGTGAACTGATATAGCCCTGAGGGCGTCGCAAAGGCTGTCTTTTCCTTGTCATCAGGGTACAGTGGTATTTACCAGTAACCCTTCGTCAGATCGATGGTAGTTAGACATTTTGCTTTCCCCAGCTTATCTAATAAGTCTTCAATCTGCAGCATACGGTAGGCATCAAGCTCGGACACTTCATTCAATTTTACGGAAATCCCTACAGAATCGGATACTTCCGTCTGGTTTAGGCACTAGAACCATGGGAGAGCAGCATGCAGTGTGTGAAGGTTCAATCACTCCTAACCGTATCATCTCCTGTACCTACTTGTTGATAGCTTGCATCCCAGCCTCCGGTATTCTATATGGGCGTAAACAAACTGTAGTTCCAGGGGGTGTATTTATGTGATGAAATGCCAGCACTGTCCTCCCTGGAATGGATGAAAATACCTCTGCATACTTTTTAATTAAAGATGAAAGTTCGAATCTTTGTACAGCATCCAAGTCTTTATTGATGTTTAAGGCTTCCTTCCCCACATTCTCCGACGCCTGAGGAAGGTGTTCGGTTGGCATTTCTTCAGTTCTAATCAACGAGACTGTGGGTAGAGGCTCAAACAATTGTTTTAATAGGTTCACATGATATGTTTGTAGAGGCATTTTCCCATCAGGATGTCGAATGAACAGAACCCAGAACTTCTTCCACAGTATAGGGGCCTCTCCATGCTGCCAACATTTTGTTCTCAGAGGTTGGGAGGATAACTAGTACCTTGTCCCCTACTTGAAAATTTTGCATCCGTGAATGTTGATTGTAATACCGTTCCTGACTTCTTTGCGCTTGAGATAGATTATCTCGTGCCACTGACCCAAGACTCTCCACCCTTTCTCTCAACTGCAAAGCATATTCAGAGAGGGTTATCTCTTGATCGGGTTGTCCCTCCCACCCCTCCTTTAAGATGTCTAATAGGGTTCGTACTGGTCTGCTGAAAAGAAGTTCAAATGGAGCAAACCTAGTCGATGACTGTGGTGTATTCCTAAGAGTCAACAATATCCAGGGTAACAGCCTGTCCCAGTTCCTCTCTCCCGGCGTTGTAGTTTTCCTTAACATTTGCTTGATCGTCTGCTTATATCTCTCGACTAAACCATTTGTTTGAGGATGATAGACCGCAGTCTTTAGATGATCGATGTGCAAGGTCTCACAGACTTGTTTTATCACTGCAGACATGACATTACTGCCTCTATCCGTGACAATTTCTTTAGGGATGCCTACTTGTGCGATGAAAGGAATCAACACATCACAAATCTGCTGAGCATTGGTAGACTTCAGTGGGAATGCCTCTGGATATCTAGTGGCGTAGTCCACTATCACTAATATGTATTTGTGTCCCCGACTAGTAGGATCCAAGTGCCCAATAATATCCAACCCTATCCGGTGAAATGGCTCTACAATTAGTGGCATGCGTTGTAATGGTGCTTTTACAATCACAGCCTTATTCTTCCTCTGACACTCCGGACATTGCTGACATAATCTGGGCACTTGTCCATAAACTCTGGGCCAAAAGAATTGAGCCACAATCTTTTGGGTCGTTTTCTCAGCCTCCAAGTGTCCTTCTCCCATTTGCACGTGTGCCACCTCCAGGACCGGCTTATAATATTTTTTTTTTTTTAAACTTTGTTTTATTAACATTTTCATAATATAACAAACAGGCTGGAAGCTTTACCATAGAATAAACATGTCATCAGCCCCCAAAATAAGAGAAAAGATGAAGAGCCCCTCCCCCCCGCCCTCCCAGAAAAGAACGAACCCTCCCCCCCATTAACTTGGATCCAGTAAAACCCCCTTCACAGGGAGATGCGTTGCAAACTTTGTGTGACCGGAGTTCGGGAAAAAAGCATGAAGATTCCAACTGCGTGTTAGGCTGTATGTCGTCCAATGTCCCCCGGGACGTGAGTCCTCATTTCCATCCATGTTCCCTCCCCGAGCCTCAGTGGACCTCCCATCCCCAGATCTGCTGAACCCCGTACCAGTTAGCCTGAAAAGAGTTCATGTCATTGTTCATCATCGCTGTTAATTTGTCCATCAAGAACATGTTTTTAACCTTGTGTATCCAGTCCTCCTTTGTGGGCGTCTCCCTGCTCTTCCATTTCTGGGCCAATGCCACCCTCCCGGCCCTCAGCATTGTTTCCCACATTCTCGGGTATCTGTGTACCTCCGTATCCTCTGGGGGGAGGCCCAGCAGCACTGTTAGGGGATTATGGGGGAGCAATTCCTCCGTGACTTCAGCGATCCAACCCCTTACCCTCTCCCAGTATGTTTGCGCTTTAGGACAGTGCCACCACATGTGGCCCCTCGTGCCTGCTTGGTCGCATCCCCTCGGGCAGGCGGGGGATATTCCCGTGAACATTTTTGACAGTTTGACGGGATCTCTGTGCCACCCCTGTAGAATTTTAAAGTTGTGCTCCATGTCTGCAGTGAACAGGTTCCCGTGGAATGCTATTTTGAATATCCTCGACCAGGAGTCCTCCGAGATTTCTCCCCCGGCCAGCTCGTTCCAGAAAGTGCGGAACCCCCTCCTTCTCTCCAGGTTAACCGCGTTGAGGATTCTGTACATTGCAGATACCGCCCCCTTCCTGGAGGTTGCAGTATCGAGTAGTTTCTCAAAGGGGGTCAACTGCCTCTTTAGCCGCTGGCCCCATGATTGATCGCACAGGATACCCTTCAGGCGGAGGTACTCGAATATGGAGATTGTTTCCGGGCCGAGGGCGGTCTGCAAGTCCTCGTATGGTAGGAAATCTCCCTCTTTAAACAATTGTCCAGCCCATTCCATCCCCGAGTCCGACCAGGACTGTGCGTTACGGAACCCCTTGTTTCCCAGACTAAGTGGGTGGCCCCAAAGGGATGACATCGGGGACGGCCATGATGTCAGATGAGCCGTTTGGGGGCCCTCCCTCCATATTGCCCAGAGAACTCCCAGTGTTGGGTGGGATTTGAGTCTGTTCGGGATGAATTTAGGTGGGGCCCATAGGAGGTCGCGTACCTTAAGTGGGTGCGCATCCATGTCCTCCAGATACGCCCAGTATGTGCCCATCCCTTCCCTCATGTGTTCCAGGAGGACGCGCAATTGAGCGGCGCGGAAGTAGAGGTGAAAGTCTGGGAGCCCGAACCCCCCCTCCTCTCTAGGTAAGGTAAGAATGGCCTTCGCGGTTCTCGGGGTCCTACCCTGCCATACAAACTCGCGCACCGCATTCTGGAGGACCCTGAATGTTTGGTCGGGGACGTTGGTGGGGAGGGCGGTGAAAAGATATAGTAGGCGCGGGAATATATTCATTTTCACTGCCGTCATGCGACCATACCAGGACAAGATCATGGAGCCCCATCTCCTTAAATCGGCGGTGACCTGTGACATAACAGGGTCGTAGTTGGCAGGGGCGAGTTTGTGCAGGTCCCTGGTCAGAAGGATCCCCAGGTATCGGATTGAGTTCTTCCCCACCGCTATTCCCCCCAGACTGTCCCGGGAGTCTAGTCCCGGGTCCCGAGTTCTCATGGGGAGGAGGACTGATTTAGATGTGTTGATCTTTAGACCTGAGAATCGCCCAAACGCGGACAACAGGGACAGGAGAGGGGGGAGTGAGGATCTTGGGTCCACCAGATAGGCCAAGATATCGTCTGCAAACAGGGAGAGCTTGAATTCTACATCGCCTCTCCTGATCCCCTTTATGTCTGGGTGTGATCTGATTGCTATTGCCAGGGGTTCCATAGTTAGGACATAGATCAACGGGGATAGTGGGCATCCCTGTCTTGTTCCTCGTGATAGAAGGAGTGGGTCCGACAATCTACCATTCACTTGGACTCTGGCCTTTGGGGCCCTGTACAGTGCGGCCACCCAGTCCCTAATGTGGGTCCCGAAGCCCATCTTCTGGAGAGTGAGCTCCATAAACCTCCACTCGACCCTGTCGAATGCCTTTTCTGAGTCCAGGGAGAGGACGCTCGCGTCTAGATCCGACACCTGGGCGTAATGAAACAGGTCTATGGTCTTGCGAATATTATCTGAGCCCTGTCTCCCCCTAACAAACCCCACCTGGTCACCATGGACCAGCTTCGGTAGGACCCCCTCCACCCGGCTCCCGATGACCTTGGCCAGGATCTTAACATCGACGTTCAGCAGGGAGATCGGGCGGTAGGAGGAACACTCCGAGGGGTCTCTACCGTCCTTGGGGAGCACCACAATGATTGCCTCCATCATGGAGTCCGGGAGAGGGCCCCCCTCCAGGACCGCATTGAACACCCTGACCAGGTGGGGGGCGAGGGTCGACCGAAACCTTTTATAAAAGTACACTGAGTAGCCATCTTCGCCCGGGGAAGTGCCCACCTTCATGCCACTGATCGCATGGTCCACCTCCTCCTCGGTCACCGGACCCTCCAACCCCTCCGCCATCTCCCTAGTCAGAGACGGGACCTGTATGGAGTTTAGGAATTCCTCAATCTCCCCCCCGTCCCCTCTGTACTCAGACGAGTATAGCCTTTCGTAGTATCGGCGGAAGGCCTCTCCAATGTGAGGAGTACCATGCCCCAGCTCCCCCACCTCGTTCTTCACTGCCTTCACCATTCTACTCTTCTGTACTTCCCTCAGCCTCCAAGCTAGGATCCTGTCCGCCCTGTCCCCCTTCTCATAATACTTTTGTTTGACCAGGTGGAGGCTTCTCTCTGTTTTGTGGAGGAGGAGGTCTTTTAGTTGGAGCCTATAGTCGTCCAGGGCTGCCACCCGGTCCCGGTCTAAGGGCTCCGTGGGGGAGCCTCCCGGTTGAAGTTGGGCAATTTTTCCCCTCAGATGCCTCTCCTGGGCTTCCCTTTCTCTTTTCCTCCGGGTTCCCAGTTGGATCAGGACTCCCCGCAGGGTTGCTTTAAACGCGTCCCACAAGGTGTGTGTGCGCACCTCACCGTTGTCATTGAATTCAAAGAATTCTGTAATGGCGTCAAGGACCTCCTGGGCTAGGACCTCGTCCTTCAGGAGGGCATCGTTACATTTCCATCTTCCCCTGTGTTCATTAAAGCCCCCTCTCGCTATGGTGACTCGAACCAGGTCGTGGTCAGACCAGGGGACTGGGTCCACCCTATGGCCAGAGATAAATGGGTACAAGGTCTCATCCACCAGGACATAATCTATCCGGGAAAATGATGTGTGTACGGATGAGTAGTAAGTGAATATGGGGGTGTCCGTTCTAGGGGACGGGACCGTGTCCACCAGGCCCAGTTCCAAGTTGACCCTCTGGAAGCCCCGTGCCATGATCTCATCGAGTGCCCTGGGGGCCTGGGGGCCCGCTCGTTTCCTGTCCCGTATTGGGTCCAGGACCATGTTAAAATCCCCCCCCACCACCACCGTCCCATGGACAAAGCCTTTAAGTTTGTCCCTCACCTCTTCCCAGAACTGGATTTGGCCCTCATTTGGGCCGTAGACGACGGCTAGGGTAAGTGGGGCTCCCTGTAGGGATCCCCGCACCATCAGGTAGCGCCCCTCTGGGTCCTTCAGCACAGCCTCTTTCTCGAGCCCCACGTTCCTCGCTACCAAGATGGCCACCCCTCTCTTTTTGTTTTTGTGGGATGCACTGATGACCTCCCCAATACCTCCTCCCCGGATTTTGGGTTCCTTCCCCCGTGGCCAGTGGGTTTCCTGCAAGAAGAGGATGTCGAGGTTGGCCCTTCTGAACTCTCTACAGACCAGGGATCTCTTTGTGGGCGTATTTAAGCCCCGTACATTGAGGGAGCCCACTCCCAGGGCAGGTAGACTATCAGCCATAGTCCCAGATTCCCTCCCTCTCGGTCATTACCCACGTGACTCTTTCCTTCGCGCGCTCCCTTGGTTCTACTTTACGGATCTCTTCCCCTCCCCCCCCGGTGGGCCTAAAACACCCAACTGCCCCCCGTGTCCCAACCGTGTCTGAACAACCCCCACTCCCAAATATACCCCCACCCCCCTCCCCGGCGTCCAGCCAATTAGTTCTGCCATTGCTGGCTTTTGGCCGAACCACCAGCCTGCCCACCTCGGCCAGGCATTTCACCCATAAAGCTCATCCCCTCGAGCCCCCAACGTTCCCCCCCTGTCGTAACCCGACCATGTGTCCCCTGTACTTGCTGTTCGTGGGGACGGTAGTAGTGGTAGACTCTCCGAATCTGCGCATATCCGTCCCGGATTCAGTAGGTTACCCCCGTTCTCAGTCCTCGGAGTCATGCCGTTCTCCCTCTTTTGCTGGAGATGGAGTGTTCATTTTCCGAAATTTCCTTGCGCCGGTGCGCCTTCTCCTCTCTCCGGATGGACCGGGGCTGGTCGTTCTGAGGTTTTCTGGTCCCACTGGACCTCTCCGGGGGTGCGGATCCGCTGTGTATTCTTGGATAGCGCTCCGGATGTCTCCTTCCGTGATCAAGGTTGAGCGTCGGCCCATGTATTCAAAGTTCAGGGAGAAGGGGTAGCCCCATCTATAACGCACGCCCTTTTCCTTGAATAGTAGTGTGAGGGGTCGGCATAGTCTGCGCTTGGCCAGCGTGTAGGAGGAAAGATCCTGGTATATTGAGACCTGGGCATTGTTGTAGGTGATTTCTCTGGTCTTTCGGGCCTCCTCCAGCACCTTTGTCTTCTCGGAGTAATAGTGGAATCGGACCAAGATTGACCGGGGGGCCCCCGTTCTGCCCCCTGCCCTATGCACTCTGTCGAATGTTGGCTCGGTTGTCATTGCCTCTGCAAATAGGAGGGTGATGATGTCCCTCACTATTCGGGTGACGTCCCTCTCCGTCTCCCCCTCCGCTTCAGGAACACCGAAAATTCTGAAGTTGTTCCGCCTCTCTCTGTTTTCAAAGTCATCCATCTGTCGGGCCCTTTCCTCGTCCCTCTTCTCCAGGGCTTCCAGCCTCATACATAGTTGTATGTCCTGGGCTGCTGTTGATGATTGGTTGGCCTCTACTTGTAATAGTCTATCTTCGACCTTGTCCACCCTCTGGTCCATTTTTTCAAATTTCTGGGCTATATCTGAACGCATGTCCCTGATTTCCTGCAAGATCGAGGCGAAGCCTCTTTCCATTGCTGCCGACGAGGGGGCCGCGTCTTCCTGTCGGGCCATGGTTTCCCTGGGGTCCGCGCTCATGTTGCCTCTGGGGGTCTCCTGGAAACGGTATCCCTGTAGGGCTTCCCGCCAGTTCATCTGATAGTCACCTGCAACTAGCAGTGTCGATCCCCACCTGCTCCGGGTCAGTGTCCGAACTCCCTCCACGATTCAGATGGGGGCTTGGCTCTTTCCTGGGGGTTAGCCTTTGCTTGGGGGGGGCGGGCACACGCCCCACCCGTTCCTGGGTGGGGGCCTCACACCCCTCTCGGTGTCCTCCGCCGTGATCCGGGGCTTCTTCTGGCCAGCCCCGTAGGAGGGTGTCCCGTGCGGCCTGGGCCCGCGGGCGTGGAGGGCACCTCTGCCTCGGCGCCGCGCCCGAGGGCTCTTGTGGTGTGTGGGGGGGGGCGGGCACACGCCCCACCAATGGCGGGTGGGGGCCTCTCACCCCGTCCGCCCCGAGTTCTTCTTTCCGCAGGGGGGGGGGCAGGGCGGAATCGATATGCCTCGGGGGTCCTCCCCGCGGTGTTCTTGGGGCGCGGGTGGTTGTCCCCACTCGCGCCGGCGGGGGGGGGGCGCAGGTCCGGGCCCCTCCGCGGCGCTGCCACTCACTCTTTTTGCCCCCCTCCTCCGGGACCCCGCGGTCCGCGGCGGCCCTATGGGGGCAGGGCCAGCGGGCGCGGAGGGCACCTCTGCCTCGGCGCCGCGCCCGAGGGCTCTTGTGGTGTGTGGGGGGGGGGCGGGCACACGCCCCACCAACGGCGGGTGGGGGCCTCTCACCCCGTCCGCCCCGAGTTCTTCTTTCCGCAGGGGGGGGGGCGGAATCGATATGCTTCGGGGGTCCTCCCCGTGGTGTTCTTGGGGCACGGGTGGTTGTCCCCACTCGCGCCGGCGGGAGGGGGGGCAGGCCCGGGCCCCTCCGCGCCACCGCCGCTCACTCTTCTCGCCCCCCTCCTCCGGGACCCCGCGGTCCGCGGCAGCCCGATGGGGGCGGGGGCGGCCGAGCGCCAGCCCCCTCCGCTCGAGCGGGTCCAGCCAAGGGGGCTCCGGGCCGGTCGCTGTGCCTCCGCTTCTCTGTTCCGGGTGATGGGGCGGGGGGGGAGCCAGTCCCCCGAGCCGCCGCCGGGCCTTCTGGACCTCCGGATGCACGTCGCGGCGAGGGGGCCTCTGATGCGGTGCTCGCTCGGCCGCGTTCGCGCGTCCGGGCCGCGTCCTCTTCCGCTGGGGCCTTTCTCGGGGACCCCGGGGTCTGCGGACTCCGCTCTTTCTCCCGCAGGGCGCCCCGGGGATACGCTCGCTCCGTCCGCTGTGTCGGGCCCGCCGGGGGGGTCTCGGGGGGGCTCAAATCCCGCTGGACGCCTGGCTTCGGGGAGAGCAGCACGTTCAGGCAGCCATTGCCTGCGCGCCCCCTGGTGGCCTCCTGCTTATAATATTGACTGGGAACCAGGAGCTGCCTGACTGTTTCTCCCCCTTGTCCTTGTATAATGCGGTAGTATAAACCCTTGTCCTTGATGAAACTCAGGCTTTCCCATCCTGGCTTCCCCCTACAGACTCTCAGGCATGTTTCAAGACAGGATCCAACTCCTGAGCCATTCTGAAACTGTCCCCTTGTTCATCCATTCTCTAATCTACGGTGAAGGGGTACATATGTTTCTCCAGCCAATCCTTCCTAATATTCCGTTGACCTGCTCGGCTTTTCTTCCCTTTGATGGGTGGTGCTACAATTTCCTGACCGTAGAAGGGGGTACTCTCCAACCATTCTTTCTCTATGTTTCGTATCAAGCGCGGTAGAACAGGCACATCAGATCCTACCAAGAGAGGTTCTGGCAACACCGGCATCATGCAGCTCTCACTCCCATATGTTCCCCCGCCACCTTTATTCTTATTCTCTTAATTGGATATCTTCTCACATCCCCATGCACACATCTTATAGGGATACTATATCTCGACTCAAGCACTTCACCTATCAGCAGCGACGGCTGTTTGCAGGCTTCCACAGTCAATCAAGGCTCGAGTTTGACGACCTTCCACCTCTGACTCACATGTGGAAACATACAGAGATTTCGGTGGCAGAAGAGCTTCAGTAACGTCACCCTCTGGAGAGGCTTCAAAAGTTCCAAAGTCCATTGGTTCTTGTTTGCTTTTCTTGGGGCATAGACGAGCAAGATGGCCCCACTCTCCACACTCAAAGCAATGTGGACCTCTGAACCCAACGCTTGGTGGCCTCACTACGGTGTTACCAGGATTACTTTCTGTACTGGGCCGGGGCCTGGCTCCAACACCCTCCCAATCGGATCGACGCATCATCGAGTTTGGCCATCTCAAACCATTGGCTGGTCTGCTGGTTGAAGCCGGGGTACCACTGACACTTCTGGTAGGTCCAGCATATGTCATTTTCTGCTTTGGCTCGCCTTCTGGTATACCGAGGAAATGTTCATGGCTTCCGTCAGGGTAGGGCGATGGTGTTGTCTTACCCAGCGTTGTACAGGTAGTGGAAGAGCTTCGACAAACTGTTCTAGGGCGATCTTCTCAGCCATTTCTTGAGTCGTGGTAGTGACGGTTTGCAACCACTTGTCGCCCAGCTCCTTCACTCAGTAGTACAGTTATCTTGGCGTCTCATCCGCCAGCAGCTTGGTTTCTCGAAACTTTATCCAATAGGCCTCTTCATCGTGTCCCAATCTCTCTAATACTACTCTTTTAATGTCGCCGTAATTGGTGTCACCTGTTGGATTGGTGGCTTGGCATGCACTCTGCATTTCCCCTGTCATTAAGGGGGCGATGTAATGGCACCACCTATCGCCCGACCACTGAGCGTTACTTGCGACCCTCTCAAAGTTGACAAAAAAATGGACTGGGTCCTCGCCAGTGGCATATTTCTGTAACACTGAGGCAGGAACCTGAGAATGTCTTCTTAAATTTGTTGCATCGAGTAGCTGGGCTTGTTGTACCTGCAAGGGTTGTTGAAACGCCTGGCGATCCGCTTGTGCCTGTTGGTTTTGAAGCTGTAGTGCTTGCTGCAATAGGTGTTGACCTTCACTCAAAGTCTTTTTAAGTCTTCCATGGTGTTCGGACTTATCGCACTGTGGCCACCAAATGTCAATTCTTCTGGGTGGGAATTGAAGGCAAGCGTCCTCAGATAGCACAATCCTCCCCGTAATGAGAGACAATAATGGACTCTCCCAGGATGGGAAATAAGGCCAGGACAAAGTGCGGGTGAGCTTAAATGGAAGTTTATCAATCAAAATAGGGCATGCAAAGAACTCTGCAAACTCCGAGAGCGCTCTGTCTGACAATAGCAAAGACAGGCGTATATATTTACAAAAAACGTCATAAGAACCTACATGCTATAGGGGGCACAAGTTCGTGGGGATTGGGTGGCGACGGCTAGCTATAGGTGCTGCTGCGATGTGGTTTGCCGCGGCTGGAGGACATCACTGGTTACCCTCGTGGGTTGGGCTGGGCCTGGCAGGTCAGCTGGGCTCATCCGGGCGGTGTTGTTGTGCCAACCGTGACCAGTGTCAGAGATGAATGTCTTTCCTGGCTTTCTGCCCTAGGGCCACGCACACCGCAGTCATTCAACATTGCAATATTATCTTTCCTGGTAAATCTTCCAATAGGTTATTCTACAGGTTAATGCAACACAGGAGGAATGCACCTGGAGTGGGGTCTGTCGGCGATTCGTCAATACATGGTTACCACCATCCTGTTGACCGGGTATCAGAGGTCGTGGGGTTGGGTCTCGGGGCATGGGACAGGCGGTCTATGTTATCATGTCTTGTTAGAAGTCATTATGGATGTGCACTTGTGATGTTGCCATAATATTGGGTGTCCTCATTTTACAGGGGCCATTAACCTAGGGTGGGCCAGCGGGTTGTGGAGTCTAAGAAAGGGCGCCTTTGTATCTGTGTTTTAAGGCCGGGGTTTACTGCTGGGTTGTAAATAATTCAGGTGGCAGGCTGTGGCCTTGGGTGCTGCGGGGGAATGCGAATGCTTGAAGCGGCTCCAGCCGAATTGGGGGAGGTGGAGCAGTGCGGCACAGGCCTCTGCTTTTTCGTCTGGTAGGCTTCACTGGGAGGAAGGGGGAATGGCCTTGCATGTGCTCACAAAGGTATTTTCCTCGTGTGTTGCAGACTTTAGGAGGAAGAGACATAAACCTTTATATAATATACAATACTCATTAAGTCTTTCCAAAGCTCACGTTTTTGATATTGCTAGTGCCATCCATATGGCCAGGTTGAGCACATTACTTGTACACTACGTTTTTAGCAATTATAACATTTTATTAAAGCTTATACATACACAGTAAGTGAGGTAGTAGTAAGGTTGGTGGAGAACGCAGGAACAACCCGCCACTGCGACTGGCGGCAGTGGCACATAGTGGGCTCGGACACACATATGGTGCATTTTCGTGCACCCCTTACATGAGCCCTCAGTATGGTTGCATTTTGTCTTCCTTTGCATTCTAGCAGCATTAGTTCAGTTTTGGCGCGGGACTGTGGGGTGCAGTCCTTTCGATAACACACATAACATGAAAAACCACCGGGATGCTTTTACCATTTGCGCATAGCTACATGGATGTGGGTGCTTTATCCCTAATGTTATATGAGCACCCATCCTGCCATTTTCATATATTTTACAGGTTTTTTAGTTAGAGAGGTTGTGGAGAGAACACTTTCATCAAAGGTGGTTTGCTCATTAGTATTTGGGGACTTTGCTTTTGTCAGGGGACCATTGTACAGTTATTTTCCACCCAGGCCCTGCTGGCCGGGTCATGCTGGAAACAGTGATACACTGCGGAAGGTGAAATGTTACAGTGTTGGTATCTGTGAAGGAAAAGACTAAGTATGGCCAACTTAGTCACGCAGCCGCTCTCCGTTATACCCAAAACAACGGGTTATGAAGTTAAAAAGACTTTCTTCAAAATATTCTTGTATATAGGAAAACGTGCTTGTATCCAATTTCAAAAATGATAGTCAAAAAGAATCCAAGTCAGAAATAAATTCAATAATAATTTATCAAAAGATCATTGATAAGAGCACAACACTAATGGAATCTTAGTGAGGCTGCAGCTACACATCACATGTTAGGTATGGACTTAATATGCCAATGCATTTCGGAGTATGCAAACTCCTTCATCAGGGCAATTCTGTATTGAAATAATGTGAACACACAACATAAAAACACATGCATAAATCAATAAAGAAAATTTAAACACATACCAGAGTGTAGAATGTTCATATGAGCGTTGGAATATATGTTTGAAAATAAACAACAAAATAGATGCAGTAAGGAACAAGTAAATCAACAACATAATAAGGCTAACGGAGTGAAAAACAAATAACAAATGGTACCTCTATACCGGTGTGTAGCCAGTTTACCTTTTTTTAGGAGTGTCAGGCTGTCAGTAACACCCGTGGTCCAATAACGGACAGCGGTCACAACGGCTTTCTAAAAGCATGAAAGTTAGAGTAATCAGAGGGCTACATGTGTTTAAGTGAAGCAGTTTATCTATTACAATCTAAAATGCAAAGATACTTGTAAACGCAGCACGGCCGTGAGACAAGCCGTCTGAACGCTGCAGTGCATCTCCGTATTGTGGTGTTGCTAGGAAACGGGTTATTTACATAACCACGTGACCGCATCGCGTCTATAAAACGGCGCGATGCGTGTGACTTTCAAATAGCTATGCTATCTCGATTTGTAAGTCTCCAAGGTGTAAACTAAGTAATTATATAGTCTAATGGTGGTCAAGTACTAATTCTAGGGTGCATAATGTCTAAAATAAAATTATAGAATCAGCATAGAAATGAAAAAAATACTCCGTGAAAACAGCTGTGTTGTTTACATACACAATGGCAAATATAAACAGAATCAACAATAAAATCTGCCGCTAACGGTGGCATTGAAAACAATGCCACCTTGGGTCCCAGACTGGACATCCGGGAGGCACGGCAGCAGAGTGTATACATCTATGTAAATATAAATCAACCAATTTAGCAGATTTAGAGCGACATGAACATTTCTCAATCAGGGAAACAAACATAAATATTATATGTCACCTGGAAACCCAGGCATCAAATACAGAAAAAAACAACTTCTAAAGCAGATGAAATAGCACAAGACAGTGGAATACTGTCATACGTAAAGCATGATATCCATGTACAACAAATCTGAGGTTCAAGGGAAAGTCTATAGAGTATACTGAACCTTCAATATTGGTTGCCACTGAATCACTATGCCATAGTTAAATGTAGCAATGATAGTTAATCTCTTCATTGAGCCCATGAGGAGATAAACTACCAAGTTTATCTATCCAAAAGGTTTCTCTCCTATTAAGCCGCAGTCCAAGATCCTCATGTGGATTTTTCTTGCTCAATACCTCTAAGATCAAAAACTTAATTTGAGTTAGGTTATGTCTATTTTCAATCCAGTGGCGGGCCACCGCTGAATTGGAATTGCAATTCCGGATACAGGAACGATGTTCATTCCAGCGTACTTTCGCTGCTCTTGTGGACTGGCCTACATAGTAATTCCCGCAGGGACACTTGATACCATATATAATGTTCGTGCTATCGCAAGTTCCAAATGTTCTCAACAGGATTTTTTGACCTGTACGGGGATGGTGTATTGTGTTCCCTTTCAATATTAAATTACAGTTGGCACAATGAAGACAAGGATATGTCCCCGTGCGTTGGGTAACAGGTTCTTTCAATCTCAGGCATGTATGTACCAGTTCCTCTCGCAAATTTCTGCTCCTTTGATATGCAAAAACCAGATGTTGGTTAAACAGATTCTGTACTCTTGTGTCATTTCTGAGGATGTTCCAATGTTTCTTAATTGCATTTTTAATTTTATTGCTCTGTACAGAAAATTTTGAGACATATACTGGTGATTTCAATTCCCTTGGCAATTTAACAGTGTCCGATAACAAAGTGCTGCGATCACATGCATTCACTCTCTGGGATGCAGCATCTAGTTCTGATGATTTGTAGCCACGACATAAAAAATTTTCTTTCATCAATAATTGTTGGGCTAGACAGTCTTCGGGATCACTCACTATTCTTTTCACACGCAGTAATTGACTGTATGGCAGATTTCTCAGGAGTCTGGGTTGATGGAAACTCAATCTGTGCAATAGATTATTGCGATCAGTAGGTTTGCGGAAAAGTGTAGTCTTGTAACCAGTATCACTCTTGAGTATTTGAACATCCAGAAATGTAATCCTGTCTTTGGATTGTTGCTGGTAAACTGGATCCGCTGGTCAATACTATTCAAATAATTAAAAAAAGCATCAAAAGTAGCTTCTGTGTTCGTCCAAATTCCAAAAACATCATCTATATAACGTACCCATAGATGTATGTGCTTGTTCCAATCTGGCTTATGAAGTACGTTGTCCATTTCAAATTTGTGCATAAAACAATTTGCATAGGACGGTGCCATAGTCGCACTCACATGAGGGCTCCATCCATACAAACACCTACAACTTCAGCTTTTTTAGGCGCAAGACCAAAAGAACCCGCCGGGGGAGGAGGAAACCCCAGAAACAAACCACAAACACGACTACAACTCAAGAAAACTTAGTTATTAATATTTCCCACAGGACCTTAAATAAGATGGAAGAAGACATACTACAGAAGGGCTTGAGTTTTGTACTGACGTCTACATTGTTTGACACCAAAATTGAATTATACAAATTTGTGAGGAAATTGAAATTAAAAGTTTTCTTTGATGAGTTAGAAATCCATGAAAGAACATTGGATGCACCAGATTTTCAAGAATTTAGAGCAAAGAGTGGCTTTATACCTCCTATTTCTGTACCATCTATTGACATTTTTCAGAAATTAGTGACCAGGGATCTTGAACGCATCAGCTACAAGACTTCACCACATAAGAACCTCAAACCCCATGAAATGAAAACTATTAGGAATCTTTACTGTGACAAGAACATCACAATACGACCTGTGGACAAAGGAGGTGCGCTGGTGATCATGAACACCATTGATTATGAAGCTGAATGTAACAGGCAATTACAGGATCACACCATTTATGCACCTTTGGATCAAGATCCCACAGTGTCCATTAAACAAAATCCTACTTGACAAGGCTATGGAACTTGAATGGATCAATGAACACACTCGTAAATTTTTATACAATAACCACCCAAGAATCCCGAATTTTTATACACTACCTAAGATACATAAAGACACAGTCAGACCACCAGGAAGACCCATTGTTGCTGGTATGAATAGCATAAATCAACCACTAGGTGTGTACATTGACTTTTTTCTCCAACCTTTGATTCAAAAGACTTTCACTTATATCAAGGACACTACACACTTTCTACAAAAGCTGAATACTGCCACTTTTCAACCAGAATACTTACTATTCACGATTGATGTCAAAAGTTTATACACATCGATACCTCATGATTTGGGAATGGAATCAGTAGAATGGCTTTTGTTGGAGTCACCTGAGGTCCGTGCACAAAAAGAATTCATAATGGCTCTTCTCCAGTTTGTAGCAGAAAACTCATACTTCCAATTTCACAATAAATTCTTCCTACAGCTTTCCGGAACATCCATGGGTGCGACTATGGCACCGTCCTATGCAAATTGTTTTATGCACAAATTTGAAATGGACAACGTACTTCATAAGCCAGATTGGAACAAGCACATACATCTATGGGTACGTTATATAGATGATGTTTTTGGAATTTGGACGAACACAGAAGCTACTTTTGATGCTTTTTTAAATTATTTGAATAGTATTGACCAGCGGATCAAGTTTACCAGCACAACATCCAAATACAGGATTACATTTCTGGATGTTCAAATACTCAAGAGTGATACTGGTTACAAGACTACACTTTTCCGCAAACCTACTGATCGCAATAATCTATTGCACAGATTGAGTTTCCATCAACCCAGTCTCCTGAGAAATCTGCCATACAGTCAATTACTGCGTGTGAAAAGAATAGTGAGTGATCCCGAAGACTGTCTAGCCCAACAATTATTGATGAAAGAAAATTTTTTATGTCGTGGCTACAAATCATCAGAACTAGATGCTGCATCCCAGAGAGTGAATGCATGTGATCGCAGCACTTTGTTATCGGACACTGTTAAATTGCCAAGGGAATTGAAATCACCAGTATATGTCTCAACATTTTCTGTACAGAGCAATAAAATTAAAAATGCAATTAAGAAACATTAGAACATCCTCAGAAATGACACAAGAGTACAGAATCTGTTTGACCAACTTCTGGTTTTTGCATATCAAAGGAGCAGAAATTTGCGAGATGAACTGGTACATACACGCCCGAGATTGAAAGAACCTGTTACCCAACACACGGGGACATATCCTTGTCTTCATTGTGCCAACTGTAATTTAATATTGAAAGGGAACACAATACACCATCCCCGTACAGGTCAAAAAATCCTGTTGAGAACATTTGGAAATTGCAATAGCATGAACATTATATATGGTATCAAGTGTCCCTGCGGGAAGTACTATGTAGGCCAGTCCACAAGAGCAGCAAAAGTACGCTGGAATCAACATCGTTCCTGTATCCGGAATTGCAATTCCAATTAAGCAGTAGCCCGCCACTGGATTGAAAATAGACATAACCTAACTCAAATTAAGTTTTTGATCTTAGAGGTATTGAGCAAGAAAAATCCACATGAGGATCTTGGACTGCGGCTTAATAGGAGAGAAACATTTTGGATAGATAAACTTGGTAGTTTATCTCCTCATGGGCTCAATGAAGAGATTAACTATCATTGCTACATTTAACTATGACATAGTGATTCAGTGGCAACCAATATTGAAGGTTCAGTATACTCTATAGACTTTCCCTTGAACCTCAGATTTGTTGTACATGGATATCATGCTTTACGTATGACAGTATTCCACTGTCTTGTGCTATTTCATCTGCTTTAGAAGTTGTTTTTTTCTGTATTTGATGCCTGGGTTTCCAGGTGACATATAATATTTATGTTTTTTCCCTGATTGAGAAATTTTCATGTCGCTCTAAATCTGCTAAATTGGTTGATTTATATTTACATAGATGTATACACTCTGCTGCCGTGCCTCCCGGATGTCCAGTCTGGGACCCAAGGTGGCATTGTTTTCAATGCCACCGTTAGCGGCAGATTTTATTGTTGATTCTGTTTATATTTGCCATTATGTATGTAAACAACACAGCTGTTTTCACTGAGTATTTTTTTCATTTCTATGCTGATTCTATAATTTTATTTTAGACATTATGCATCCTAGAATTAGTACTTGACCACCATTAGACCATATAATTACTTAGTTTACACCTTGGAGACTTACAAATCGAGATAGCATAGCTATTTGAAAGTCACACGCATCGCGCCGTCTTATAGACGCGATGCGGTCACGTGGTTATGTAAATAACCCATTTCCTAGCAACACCACAATACGGCGATGCACTGCAGCGTTGAGACGGCTTGTCTCACGGCCGTGCTGCGTTTACAGGTATCTTTGCATTTTAGATTGTAATAGATAAACTGTTTCACTTAAACACATGTAGCCCTCTGATTACTCTAACTTTCATGCTTTTAGAAAGCCGTTGTGACCGCTGTCCGTTATTGGACCACGGGTGTTACTGACAGCCTGACACTCCTAACAAAAGCTACACTGGCTACACACCGGTATAGAGGTACCATTTGTTATTTGTTTTTCACTCCGTTAGCCTTATTATGTTGTTGATTTACTTGTTCCTTACTGCATCTATTTTGTTGTTTATTTCCAAACATATATTCCAACGCTCATTTGAACATTCTACACTCTGGTATGTGTTTAAATTTTCTTTATTGATTTATGCATGTGTTTTTATGTTGTGTGTTCACATTATTTCAATACAGACTTGCCCTGATGAAGGAGTTTGCATACTCCGAAATGCATTGGCATATTAAGTCCATACCTAACATGTGATGTGTAGCTGCAGCCTCACTAAGATTCCATTAGTGTTGTGCTCTTATCAATGATCTTTTGATAAATTATTATTGAATTTATTTCTGACTTGGATTCTTTTTGACTATCATTTTTGAAATTGGATACAAGCACGTTTTCCTATATACAAGAATATTTTGAAGAAAGTCTTTTTAACTTCATAACCCGTTGTTTTGGGTATAACTGAGAGTGGCTGTGTGACTAAGTTGGCCATACTTAGTCTTTTCCTTCACTGTTACTTTTCGAGTCAGGATGTCTCCAGACTCTTCACAGCCAGCTCCCTAAAAGTATTTTTTGAGAAGCTTTATTCTTCTGTTTACTTTGTTACTTCATTTTAAGAATCATCATACAAAGTGGTGCCCACTTATTCCTTTCCTTTAACAGTGTTGGTATCTAACACTAGCTCATGTCCGTCTGCTCGTGGGAACGGGCTCTTAGCGGATCTGCCAGGGAGCTGTGGCCACAGGGATAAGTGATACTCTCCACGGGTGGGGGCCGTGCGGCGGTGCGCAGGGCTCAAGCGATTTTTATTATACAAAATGGTTTCCAGGGCCTAGCTAAATTGAACAGGTTTGGTCAATGTCTTCAGCCAGTGCCCCACCCACCACCTGGGCCCTGGTGGCAGGAAGGACACCCGGTGAGCCATGAACCTCACCGGGGGAGAAGAGGCATGGGAGGGGGGTCTCCTGGACCAGTCCTCCCATACATTTCCCCCCTTTCGTTACTTAGGTAACGAATACTTTAAATCCTCCAACCTCCTGCACTCTTCCTCGTCAGGTATAGCGTCATCCCATGCAGGGGTGCCTTTTATGGGCATCCATGCCCTGCACACCCCTCGCAGGCTTTCACCTCTCCTAGCATATTCATCTGGGGTACAGGTCAGGTACATACAACCGCTATCCCCTTCTAGGTCCACCCACACTTCCTCGTACCATTCGAGTACCCGGGGCTCTTTAATTGTAGTGTGCCATAGCTTATCCACTATATCCTTGTCATGGTACATGGGCACCATCTGGAATCTTGACGTGTAATCTGTACCCGTTTGTACCTGTGCTTCCTGCATAGTTTGTATTGTACCGTGTGCGTTGCCCATTGTCACCATCATCATTGCACCATTCGGCACTGCGTTGGCACAACATCGAAGACCCACCTGGCATAGGCAGAAAATGAAAAGGAGGAACACTACAGCCGGCATCAAAAGCTTGACAGTCATTCCCAGCCATGATGGGACCCAGGAGAAGATATTGTCGAACCATGTACTTTCTTCTGCTCCACCTTCCATTCTCATTCTTTCTCCTAGGCTATGTACTGCTTCGATCACATGGGACAGGGAGCCGTTATCTGCGTCTTCAGAAGGTACGAAAGTGCAGCAGGCACTTCCAATTTTTGGCAAACACCTCCGTCCATTGCTGTCAACAGGTCCAAGACATACCTGTTCTGCATGGTCATTAGCCGCAGTGCTCGTAGTTCTACTTTTATTACGTTAAACCCTTCTTCAGTATCATTTGCCAATTGGATCAGTTCCCAACGTGTGATTTGGAGCCACTTTGCGTTTGCTTGCGCCTGGATGCTTGGGATGAGTGAGGCGAAGAACGTTTCTGCAGAGCTGAATAATCGATATCTATCTGGGATCTGTGCCAGCAGTTCTGATGATGCTTTTGATTTGTAGTTCGATGACCGTCTGTTTCGGGACAGCGCCCCTTCCTTGTTTCCGGAGGACAGGACATATACTTGTGATTCTGCAGTTGGTGGGGCCGCACTCTGTTGAGACTTTCCTCGCGTTTCCTTGTCCCCATCAATGTGGCTTTTTTTTTTACCATTAGCGCGGAGTGCAGGGTGGCCAATGAACAGCTGCCACCCCAGGATTGTGGGAGGTGCAGGTATGCTTGGTTGCCACATACCCAATAGGTATCCATTAGGGCCGCTGTCCCTTTTCTCATATCTGGGATGGTGAGGTTCTTGTTACAGTTCTTGTTTGCCCCCATGGTGGTTCTCCCGTCTCCCTTGAAACACAGTTCATAGTTTAATTCTTTCTGCAGCTTGAAGGGTTTTTCGATGGCCGTTACCCAAGTCAATTTTGAGATGTGTTCCTTCCATATGGGTGTGCATGTCTCTTCTATCCATTGCAGTTTCTCTGGTGCCACACCCCGCAGTGCTTCAGCCTTGCACATTATTTCTTCGTCCTTCCACTTGTTGTTCGAAAAAAGTGTCCCTTGTATTATAAAAAATGGCTCCTCCAAACACACCACTCCTACTGCCTTTGGGTAACAGGTCTTTTCGTTCTGCAGCATCCTGAAAGTTACCTCATGTGCCTGGAAGGTGTTCTTAATTCTGCACAATGTGAGATGAAGGAGACACTGGGCATCAACAATAGGCAACTCTTTCGGTAACAATACTTTGGGTGTACCTGAAGCATGGGGAATGAGGGAGCAGGCATAACAGCTCTCGTTCGTTATTTGCTTAGCCGTTGCACTCATATCCGCATACCATTTATTTGTCTGGTGGGGGTGTCGTGGGTCTTCCATTTTGTCTAATCCTAACCCATAATATTCATCATATTTCCTCCTCCCCGCCTCCCTTCTCCGCCTGTTATTCCTTTTTCTAAGGTATTTCCCGGCCTCATGGGCGATGGACAGTGTGGGCCCCCCTTTCTCCCTCTCCCCCCTTTGCCCAATTATCATATAATAGTTCATATCTCGCTGTCATTTCTTCATTCTCCTTCTTTATGCTGTCTGGCAGTGTTTTTTTTGTTACGGGAGTGGGCCTGCTGGTGGGGGTGTTATATAACCAGGATATAGCAGAGGGGTTACGATCATTTAGGCTGCGGGCATTGTAATTAGATACCTTCGGCGGGGAAAGTGTGCTGTTTTGTATTTTTCCCTGCAGACCTTCATTGTGCGAGATAGCAACATTGGATGGTGTCGTGTAATATCCCCATACCAGTTTAGTTCCATCCCATACCAAAAAATCACCTTCTTTAGTATTTACAATTGCTGTTTCATTTGTCACATTAGTCCCGTTGATCCCTCCCCCCTCGTTCATCTCGATAGAGATGAACGCTATGAACCAATACGTAACCAGGCCAAACATCATTGTAAAAAATAATGTAATGCATATCGACAATCCGCACTCATACGAATATCTACATCTCTCAGCTAAAAATTCTCTATATCTAATAAATCTATCTGTTGCAGGCTGCCCGTTAGTTGCCATGGTAATTCCTGTTTGAGATATGAAAGTGCATTAAGTGCATGCATGTAAACATTTTGTTGGCACTACCAGTGCCAAGATATCATGGAAGGGGAATGGAAGTGGGTAGGGGGGTGGGGATGTACAGACAAGGGAGCAGACACTATACATTTTTAACACATTAGTATTTACACATAAGTCCATATATATATATATTTTTTTTTTCAATCTTTTCATCTTTATAGATACCCTTAAATGTAATGGTTTTCGTCATCAACTTTCTCAATCAGGTGCATTTCCGTCACACACACATGTTCACATTCACTCATTATTTTCATTTGTATTGTTTGCTGTTGTCTGTGCCCCCTCATCCACCTCCTCCCGCACACTATTATATGCTCTTCGTACATCCGTCAAGTGTATCCAGTACTTAAGGCCCTTCACGTTTACAGCTGTAGGAGTACAAAATACCACTTCGTATGGTCCGTGGAACCGTGGTGCATTCCACCGACGCACAAAGCTCCGGACATAAATGAACTCTCCCGGCACCAGTTGTACCGGTGTTTCAGGTTCCGTAAGGGACTCCGTTGTGTTCCCTTCTTCCCTTGTGAATGGTGGGGAGAGCTGCTTTGATATTGCACGTGCTGCCCTAGTTAGCTTTTTTAGGTAGTCTGTGAACTCATCTCCCAATATCGCAGCGCTTCTGTGCGCGTCTGAATGTTGGCGCAGTGGGGAATGTGCTGTGTGCATTCTCCTCCCGGTCACTATTTCGTGCGGAGACAAATGGTGGTCCTTGCTTGGCTGATTTCTCAGCTCAAACAGCGCAAGGGGCAAACAGTAAATCCAGTTCTTCTTTAATGAGAAGCATAATTTCGATACTCTTCCTTTTAACAGGCCGTTCATCTTTTCTACCACGCCATTACTTTGAGGATGATAAATCGAGCACAATTTATGTTTTATTCCCAATAGTGTTGTTACTTCTTTGAAGAGCTCGTTCAGAAAGTGAGTGCCGTTGTCTGAGCGAACTACGTCACAAATCCCCCAGCGCGGGAATACTTCCCTAACTAGGAATTTTGCAGCGCTTTTAGCATCAGGTCGTGCACATGGGCCTGCTTCCACCCACCTCGAAAATGGGCATACAACCACAATCATGTAGCGTGCCCCATTGCACCTTTCTCCCATGTCTGCATAGTCAATGTGTAGCTCTCTGAATGGCCCAATAGGTTTTGGAATTGTTCCCCTGAGTGTACGTGATGTCATTCCAGAGTTGTATATCTGGCATGTTGTGCACTCCATTGTCAATCTAGATATGTGCTCCTGAAGACAGGGCACGAACCACTCCTCTTGTATCTCTGCTGCAATGTGTTGTTTCTTGTTGTGTGCTGGGAAGTGTTATTGTTGAAACGCTATTTCTAATAGTTTTACGGGCATTACCACTTTTCCTGAGTTATTTTGTCGCCAGAGTAAGTCTGTTGCTGATTGACTGCACCCTCGTTTTACCCACATCATCTTTTCATCGCCACTTGCTCCTTCCTGTAATTCAAGTATTTGTGATATGGGCATCGCATTGTATCCTTCTGGGAGCTCTTCGTTTGTCTTATGCTGCAGCATGTACTCACCTGTTTCATGTTTTTCAAAGTATGAAGCTTCCTTGGCAGCAGCGCCCGCTGCCGCGTTCCCCAAAGACACAACGTCTGTGTTGGACGTATGTGCTTGGCACTTCACTATTGCTACCACTGTTGGGTCTTTTAGGGCCTCAATTAACTCCTTCAGCAATTCTGCATGCTGCACTGGAGTCCCATCTGCTCTTCGAAACCCCCTCCGCCCCCATCTTGCCAGACCTCCATGTACTGTTGTGGTCATGTAGGCTGAATCTGTGTATATTGTTACTGCACAACCTTTAGCGGCATGTAGTGCTTCTATTAAGGCAATTAGTTCCGCTGTCTGTGCTGAGAAATGGGATGGAAGGCGATACTGCACTAGTGTCTCATACTCACCTTCTTCCAACCTCACCACCGCCAACCCCACATGTTTCTCTCCCGTGTCCATGTCAATTGATGCTGACCCATCCACAAAGTATACCTCCCCCTCGCTCAGGGCATTCTCGCACACCACCGTGTCCTCCCCTGTTTCCCCTGTGTAAGTTGCACAGTTGTGTTCCTGCATGTCCTCTAGTGTGCATGCTTCTGTAATGAATGTTGCCGGATTCACTGTCCTGCATCGTACCACATTGATATTGGCGCTCGACAATATTATCTCATTGGCAGTTGCTCGCTGTGTGGTCAGTGTACTTTTTGATCTTTCAAGTATTGCAAATAATGAATGTTCCACAAACAATGTGACAGGGCATCCCATTACTATTGCGGCACTTTTCTCAATGGCGAACGCGGCGGTGGCGAGAGATTGCTCCCACGCGAAGTGTCCTTGCATCACCGCATCCAAGGTGCCACTATAGTAAGCCAATGGTTTGTGTCCTAGAGACGTCTTTTGTGTCAGTACAGCGGTCATGAGTGTTCCCTTACAATGTGAAAATAGGAAAAACTTGCGTTCATAATCAGGGTTGGCGAGTACTGGAGCACTCGAAATCAATTCTTTTAGTGACTTGAATGAGTCACTCATCTCTACTGACCATTCTATTTTCCTGTTCTCGTGATGTGCCTCCTTGAGTGCTTGCAGTAATGGTCTCGTGTAGGCTGCATAATCTAATATCCATGCTCTGCAATAATTGCACATTCCCAGGAATTTCTGCATCTCCTTCACTGTTGTGGGTTCTCTTACTGATCTTATGGCTTCTACCCCATCAGGGATTATTCTCTTTCCGTCTTTCGATATCAGCTGCCCTAAGTATAAGACCTCTTTCTGACAGTATTGTAGCTTTTCCTTGTCCACTTTGTACCCCTTGTTTGCCAGCAGTGACAGGAGTGTTACTGAGTCTTTTCTGCACGTTTCTTCATCCTGTGCGCAGACGAGCAGATCGTCTACATACTGAATGATTGTGCTTTCAACTGATAAATTACCCAGGTCTTCGTGTAGTATGCTGTTGAATATACTTGGGCTCTCACAGTATCCCTGTGGTAATCTGCAATGTTCGTATCTCTTTCCTCCTACGGTGAATGCTGTCAGGTATCTGCTTTCTTCAGCCAAGGGGATGGAGAAGAATGCGTTTTTCAAATCGACCACTGTAAAATTTGATGCCATTTTTGGGATACTGCACAATATTGAAGCAGGGTTCGGGACTAAAGGGAACTCTTTCTGTATGATGTCATTTAAGGGGCGCAAATCCTGGATCATCCTCCAAGCCCTTCCCTTTGCTTTTTTAATTGGGTAGATACAGGTGTTGCATGGTGAGTTTGAAGGCACTATTATTCCCTGAGCTAATAATGCACTTATTGCCTCTTATATTCCTTCCTCGTCGGACAATGGATATTGCTTTACTCGGGGCAGGATTGCCCCTTGTTTGAGTTTTATGACCACTGGCGTCACTCCATGCAACAACCCCACATCATGGGGGCCTGTTGTCCACAAATTTCCTGGCACCAGTCGCATGTCATCGTCAAAAAATGACGGTGGTGTTCCCACTACTGCCATCAACTGAACGGGAATTTGCCTAGCCTGAATCAAAATGTCACAGGGCATTGCTATTTCCATTATTATTTCACCATCATTGTCTGAATCAGAGAAGAGATCCTCATCAGATAAGTCTCGTAGGGCAATATTGGTGTTGACGCACAGCACAGTGCGCCATTCACATCCCTCTATGTCCATCCCATTTACTGCAATCCTTTTTGCTGATACCTGTACAGCATGCAAGTTTAATGATACCACTGACCCTGGTGCTATGTCTGGGTGCACTATTGGGCGGAAGATGAATTCGGCGGGTATTCTCCAATCCAGCTTTTTTAGCTCAGGAACTACTTGGGCCAGTGTTTTCAAACCTTCAATAAACATTCTTTCATCCACTGGCAGGCCGCGTATTTCCGGAGCAGTTGTTTGAGCCTGTACTACCAGCATTACACGTAATGGGCAGATTCCTGGTGTTGAACACACTATTCCTCTTTCAGTGAATGATATTGTCATGTTAAGCTTGCTAAGAAGATCCCTCCCTAGCAAGTTTATTGGCGATTGTTCGTAATACAGTAAGGGTGTTTTTACAGTTTTACACCCCCACTGTCACGTCCAAAGCTTCTGTATAAGGAACTTCAATTACAGCCCCAGAGAACCCCCGCGTCTCTAACTTCCGGTTAGATAACGGAAACCGGCCCTCCCTAATGCATGATTTCTCCGCTCCCGAATCCACCATGAATATGAACTGCTTGTCTCCTATCTGCGCCCCTACCAATGGTTCCTCTGCTGCATCGTAGGTGGTAGATAGGTCAGGACACGCAAGTGTTCTCTGTGGGCTGTCCTATGCAGGGTCCCATAGCCCCCCCCTGGTTGAACACACTCCCTGAAACTACTGATACACCGCTATAGGGGGCTGGGGCTGGGGCTCCATTTGCTGTTGTCGCGAAAGGGTTGCCTGGGGTGTAGTGCATAGTGTCATTGTTGTGCGGGTGATTCTGTGTTCTGTATTGGTGTCCTTGCCGTTGTTCAGGGTACCCCTGCCCTAGGTCCCTTTGTTGTTGTCCCATTGGGAGACCATATGGGCTCCCCGGATGAGGATGGCCATAGTGTTCTACCTCCGGAAACCCGTTGTTTGGTCTACTTCTGCACTCTCTTGAAAAGTGCCCCCACCTCCCGCAGTTCCAACAACTTCCTTGTGCACCCCTGGGACCCTGCCATCCATTTCCTCCCATTCCCCCATACCCTTGTCCACCCCCTCTTCGACCCCTGTACCCACCTCGTCCCCCTCGAGGGGCCCACTCTTGCCACTGCGGGCCTCCGTTCTGCTCCTGCTCGTTCCACTGCCTCTGTCCTGCTCCTGTCCAATTCGTTGCCATCCTCCCTTGTATTGCTACCAGCCCCTCCTCCTCGTCATCTCCCTCCCTGCTGTGTGGGAGCGCGGCTACTGCCGCGGCGACCTTCACCAGCTTTGTCTGTACTAGTTTCGCTTCGTCTGCCAATCTTCTCTGCGCCACCTCCTTTTCCCTTTCTTTTATTAGTTTACAGTGGTGAACTATTTTGCTCTGAATTTCGGGCCAACCTTTTGCTTCAATACCTGCTATTTTGTCAAGTGCTTTTTGCACCTCTTTTGGGAGCCCCCTCTTTATTATAAAATAAAATAATGATGTTGACTGATACCAGGGCGTGCCCGTTTCGGTTCTCCACATCTCTTGGACTCGAAAAATGTAATCCATGGTATCTTCCCCGTCATTCATTGTACATTGCATTACTGACTGTAAATCTGGGGTATCTGGGAACGTTTCCCGCAAGGCATCCCACACCCTGGCACGTACTGTATTGAAAGAGGCACCATCATGACGATCGCAGTCTAACGTTACTCCCGGGAAGCCAGCTTTTACCCATACTCTGTCAGCTTGATCCCCAACTGCTGATACTAGCAAACTCTTCACGTCACCTATTGCAAGAGGTACCCCGGCTGTGTGTTTCTCAAAGGCATATATCCACTTGCTTGCCCCTCCTGATAGCGGGGGCAATAATTTTAGCAAATTGGCCTTGTCCATCTGAGCCCAGGGTATATAATTCGGCCTCCCTCCTCCTCTATGTATCAATGGGAGTTGTAGCTTCCCCTTTGTCGTTGTATCTGTACTCATCCTTACGCCCGATTTTCCTAATGGCGCCATTTTTCCCAATCTGTTCCTTAGTCGCCCTGTCCACTCCTCGTCCATTGTTCTCATTGAGCATGCGCCATCCAACTCCTCGCTTCCCCCTCCCATTGCCACACTTAGCCTTTCACCTTCTTCTAAGTCATCCCCTATATCGCACAATAGCTCCTCTCTGCCTCCTGTTGTCCTTACCTCATCACCAGTACACCCCTCTCTTCCCTCTAGTTCAATTATCCGTGTTGGTTCTTCTTCTATCCTAAACAGTATTTCTCCTTTTTTCCATCCCTCTCCAAATGTCCTATTCTCACTCTGCGCTCCTGATGCAGGCTCTGATCTAGCGGTGCGGATTGCAGTCCGCTCACATATACATTTAATTCTCAAGAGCTCATCTTTGGCTATAGAGAGTCTGGATTCTAGATCCCCTGTCAATTTCTCTATATCCACCCTTGGCGTACTTACCTGCTCTCGTTCCCTATGACTCTCATATGGTGGTGGTGCAGTTGGCCCTGGAGTGGTAGTGGTTGTCATTGGGGGTGCATAAGTTGGGTCGCTATATCCTTCTGCGGGCACTGGCTTATTTAGTATTGGGTACAACCTAGTTACCTCAATCGGGGGCTTCTCTTCTGAAAGTATCTTGTCATCTTTTGGTATCAGCAATGGGTTGTCAGTAGTAGATGGTAGGTCAGTATCTGATTCCCTTTTCTTAGGAGGGGGTATTTCTTCAAACAGTCTCCATAGGTCTAATATTTCCCTCCTATTGTGTAGTTGCTTCCCCTTATATTTCAAACAAATGCATGTGGCTACCATATCTAAGACGCTTTTGTCAAATGACCCCCCTTCTGGCCATATCTGAGGTAACCCTTCTCCCTTCAACTCTGTGATCACTGGTCATGATATTTCTTAATCCGTTCTGCGTACCCAGGTAGGCTCTTACAAATATGTGATAAGGGTGTTTCTGCCCCCATACTTCGTACTTACTGGATGCTAGTGTACCTCTCTATGTATGTCTGTCTCTTACTTTGAGCGTGTCACCATGTGAACTCTCGTACTTATGTCTTATTGAGCATTGGCGCGTTTTCCCGTCACCTGTACAGTATGAGAATGGCTGCACACAGCCTCTATTCTATACTCTTTAGGGGGCACGTACAAGAGCAAACCATCAATAACTGTGACAATTGAACCCAGCAGATCAAAGAAATGAACACTCACTGTACCACATTACACTCTTCTTTCTGATGTTTCTCCTGGTCACACTTACCGTAACCATACCATAATTACGTATTTCTGACCACCTTTACACACTTGTTATATCAGATATGTTCTGACATATACGATGCATACATACTCATAAGCAGCACTCTATTCACAGCCCAGTTTGTCCTCCCTTTTCAACTGTCTCTGTCCGTCTTAATCCGATATATATATATTGGTCTTTCTAGTTTTGATGTAAAATTATTTTTCTACTTATATTATATCTTTGTTTGTACTACCCCGCTTTTATTTACCCGTAAACCCAGAGAGAAAAATAGAAGTAGTAGCAGTCACTAATGTATTTTCTGTGTCTTCCTTTACCAGACACCTTTATCTCATATTCCACTTCTTCATATATTCCCAGTACTAGTCAAGATAGCACTATGTGGCGCCGCCTTCCACCCCCTTGCGGAGCTAGGTTCCCGTCTCTTTATCTCTGTTCACCTCTTAATCCTAATGGCCATATGCAAAGAAAAAGCAAAGAAAGTTTAGGATGGTCCTTAGTAGACCAAAAGTGCCCCCCTCTCAACCAGCCTCGTTCCCCGTCCTATATTTCCTCCCCTGCTCCCTTTAAGGTCTCTCGCACTCAATACTCACGTGCCCGTCTTGAACCGAGAGTCTCCGAAACTGGGTCCGTCCAGGCAGTGTTGTCACGACTCGCTCCCTTCGCTCCCGTTCCCACCACTTGGGGGCATGATTTGGGGTTTATTCCCTACTGGACCTTTCCTCCGAACCTTATGCTACAGTGCTGTGATGAATTGGGAGCGCTAAATCCCTATTTTCCAAGCTACTTCCCTTCCGGATCCATTCCAGGTTTTTGGCAGCCAGCATGCTTCTTTAACCAAATGACTATGCTTCCCAGAATGCCTGGCCCACTGCTCCACCTCCACCCTTGCAGGACAAGGTTGGGTGGAGGATAGGTAATAGCTGTGGCTGCAGGTGCAGCAATCAGCACACCTGAGGCGTGTGCTCGTTAAGCAGCTTTAAAAGCCTCAGTCTTACTTCAGTCCAGCGCTGGTCATCGTTTGCAGTGTTCCTGTTGTGACTAGTTCCCTTATTTAATACCATCAAGAGTGTTAGTTCACAGATCCTGTCATTGCTTGCCCTCCACGTGGGTTTAGCGCTGTCAGTACCTGTAACAGCAATTGGGGGTAAGGCGCTTGCCGACTTTCCTCGCGGTCAGGTGCTTACCCCACATCCCTTTTCATATATTGGGTTTGTTGTCACACTCTATTTGCACTCCTGGGTTCTAGCATACATGAGTCGTTGTTCCTGTGTGCACGTAGTTTAATTCGAAGCTATTCACTGTGTGATTTAGTGCACATTTCCCTTGCCATATTCGCTGCCTTTGTACTCGCCTGACTAATCCTGACAGAATGACCAGCCCAAAATTCCCATTGAATATGGCAAGTTTAAGAAAGAAAGGCAGCAAGGCCTCTAACAAGTTTGTACAGAAAGCTTCCCCTACATTTACCTGTGACAATCAAATCACTAGTCCTGACTTAAATGAACTCCTTGTCACGAATGGGCATTTACGTGCAAAGTATTTTTCCCATAGGATGGCACATCCTACATTGCCTGATCCTAGTTCTATCTTTTGTTTTGATCCAGATTCTATGTCAGCGCAAGCCTTAGCCGCAGAAAACAACACACTGTTAGACTTATTATACAAGAGTACCTCTGTTGTTGAACCCCATGATTCCAGTTGTGCTTCGCCTCAGATAGAACAGTTTCATGGTACAAACATAAAGAATGGAGGGGTTCCTTGCATAACTTCTGTTTTCTACCCTCAGTCTAAAGCATACTCCTTTGCACAAGTACATACTGTAGTCCCTAATGCCAAGAGGTCTAATGTCAATAGTTTGCTTAAGGGAAACACAGACCAAGTTAGTAAGAGAAAGTATAAATCTCAGAACCTGAAAGCAGTAGAGGACAATGCACAATCGGTGCACATCGAGATTGCTAGTGCAGGATCCAGCCCTGATGCCACTATGCCTCCCCCTGTGCCTACTGATAGTGATGTACAGTTAATGCAGGGCATGCTAAGAGCTAAGCTTGAGGAGTTAAGACAAGAATTCATTTCTTTACAAGAGGAGAATAAAACCTTGCACTCTTTACTGAATACACCTCAGACTTTATCCGTTGATGTTGATGAAGTGAACACTGTTCCGCCCCTGAGTGCAGAGACTTTGGTAAACCATGATATTTGTCAATATGTTAGATCTATTGGGAGTGAAAGTCTTTCTTCTAGCACAGCGCTTAATCTGGGCACAGTTTCTAACAATGGTTCGGCTGTTTGTCAGGGATTGCAGTTAGCTGAAGATTTACAAGCCACTCCTTTACCTAAAATTTCCTGTGTAGCAATTTGTCATAATTCTGAGCTAGCACACATGCAAGCTTCTGATTTCCAAACACAATCCACAATGGTGGCATACACAGATTCAGACACTACAGTAGGCTTAGGCCCTGCTCTTGATACAGCTGCTGAGATTGAAGTAGATGTTCAAGCTGATGTGGAAAACGATGTTACCTCTGGGTTCACTCTTCCTTCTGCCAATTCTGATCAATACGAACAGTCAGAAACAGTACAGATTTCATCTTCTGATGGTCTCATTCCACAGTATACAGAACCAAAAGACCGGCAGGCGATTCCTGAACTGTTGATTGTAAATCTGCCTCTTTCAGAAGCTAAGACAGAGGAATGGACAATTGACGAAATCCTGATTAACAGAGACTTTACTATGGTAATTCCACTGGTTGATTTTGACTTCTACAAAGAAAAAGACTCTGTGTCACCCACTAAAGAAAAGGACTGCAAGGGTACAGCTCAGTCTTTGGTTACTGGTGCCAAGGAGTCTACTGCCCTAAAGGTGCCCTCCATTCCTGAGCCACCAATGTGTCTGTCAACTTCTGAGACTTCTGTCTGTCCTCCTACAACCATTGACTCTTCTATGATCCAATCCACAGCCCTGCAGTCATCTTTGGCACACGTGTCTTCAACCAATGAACCGCTGCCATGTCTGCCATTTACTCAAGAGCCAGTCCCAAAGATCTGGACATGTTTGTATCCAGCAACCGAGATTGCTTCAGCTTGCATGCCTTCAGCCTCAAGGTTTCCTCTGGCCTGCCTGTCTTCAGCTACAGTGACTCATCCTGCAGATCATCCTTCAGCTTTAGAGCCTCCGGTAGTCCATCAAATGTGCATGTCCTCAGTCCCGGAGTATACTGAATATTTGCCTTCAGTTCATGAGACGCCTGTATCCTGCTTAGCCACGCTGCCAATATCAGAGGTATACCTGTCTACACCATCAGATCCTGCTGTATTTTCTTCTGCTCCAGCGATTCCTCCTGAATCCCAACCATTTACTGTCGATGAACGTCTAGCTTGCCTTTCTTTTTCTTCAGGAGGAGCACCAGAATGCCTGCCTTTTCCACAAGACGATTCTCCCAACTGCTTCACTTTAGCATCAGAGCCTCCTAAAAATACAGCATCAGAGTTTGAGACTTTTGCCAGCTCCCGCTTCAGAGTCATCAAGCTGGACCAAGTGGTGAGTCAGAACCACTCACCGGGGTGTGCACAGGGGGTGGTGCAGACCGGCGTATTACCTACAGGACTTGTGCAACAGAATTCCGCCAAGAAGCACCAGTTGGGTGCTAGTAGCCAAAGGAAGGGAATATACTGCTGCAGTTCAAGATGTGTCTGTTATTGCTCCTTCTGCGAGTGTGCCTGAAATACCAAGTACTGCGTCTATCACTCCTATCAGTATGCCAAACGTCCCTGCTGTTGTATCCCACGTGCAACAAGGTGGTTACACGACTGTCACCAGGAGTACCAGCCTTGTACAACCCATTGGACTTTCAGGTCTCCAAGGCGTAGAACATGTGCAGTCAAACCTTAGTCACTTTCAACCACAAGCCTTTTCCCAGATGGATGACAGAAGAGAATCTGAACCTCGACCTCAGCCGCCACCTTCTCTAATGGCTGAACATAAACCTTTCCTGAAGCCAGAAATTTCCTCACCTCCCGCATGTCCACTCTCGGCAGAAAGGCTAACAGGGCTTCTACCATTGTCTAAGGCATGTTGCACCAGCCTGCCTCCCTCCTCAAAGACTTATAAGGGGCAACTCCCAGTGACTGAGCTTCCTGGACCTTCCAACTCTGCTTCAGGTCCTGCAAGTCCTTCATGCCTTTCTTCGAACCATGAGTCTCTTCCTCACCAGAAGCCACCGTTTCCATCAGTACCACCTCCAAAGACAAAGCACTCCTATCACGGAAGTCCATCTGCCTTTGCCCACAGGCCACCATTTCCATCAGTGCCACCTCCAAAGAAAAAGCACTCCCATCATGGAAAGAAGATGTCTCGTGCGGGTGGCGGGCACCCGAAGACGGCCGTAGGAGGGGGTATACTGTCACGACTCGCTCCCTTCGCTCCCGTTCCCACCACTTGGGGGCATGATTTGGGGTTTATTCCCTACTGGACCTTTCCTCCGAACCTTATGCTACAGTGCTGTGATGAATTGGGAGCGCTAAATCCCTATTTTCCAAGCTACTTCCCTTCCGGATCCATTCCAGGTTTTTGGCAGCCAGCATGCTTCTTTAACCAAATGACTATGCTTCCCAGAATGCCTGGCCCACTGCTCCACCTCCACCCTTGCAGGACAAGGTTGGGTGGAGGATAGGTAATAGCTGTGGCTGCAGGTGCAGCAATCAGCACACCTGAGGCGTGTGCTCGTTAAGCAGCTTTAAAAGCCTCAGTTTTACTTCAGTCCAGCGCTGGTCATCGTTTGCAGTGTTCCTGTTGTGACTAGTTCCCTTATTTAATACCATCAAGAGTGTTAGTTCACAGATCCTGTCATTGCTTGCCCTCCACGTGGGTTTAGCGCTGTCAGTACCTGTAACAGCAATTGGGGGTAAGGCGCTTTCCGACTTTCCTCGCGGTCAGGTGCTTACCCCACATCCCTTTTCATATATTGGGTTTGTTGTCACACTCTATTTGCACTCCTGGGTTCTAGCATACATGAGTCGTTGTTCCTGTGTGCACGTAGTTTAATTCGAAGCTATTCACTGTGTGATTTAGTGCACATTTCCCTTGCCATATTCGCTGCCTTTGTACTCGCCTGACTAATCCTGACAGTGTTGCCGTTTGCTCAACGGTCAGCCCCGGCTCCGGCGAGCGGTACTCAAAGGGGATTTTTCAACCGGGATCCCGTACCCTCTCTCTGGTGAGTGCGCACTTCTGAGCGTACCGGTCGCGGTTGGCGGGCAGCCTCCCGGAGCCGGCGCACCGTGCATATCCCTTTTCGACCGGAGATTTGCGTGCCAAAGAGGACGGTAGGGATATATATATATTAGGAGAGAAGTTAAAATCACGCTTTCGGGGTCACCACTGAAGGCAAGCGTCCCCAGATAGCACGATCCTCCCCGTAATGAGAGACAATAATGGACTCTCCCAGGATGGGAAATAAGGCCAGGACAAAGGGGGTGAGCTTAAATGGGAGTTTATCAATCAAAATAGGGCATGCAAAGAACTCTGCAAACTCCGAGAGCGCTCTGTCTGACAATAGCAAAGACAGGCGTATATATTTACAAAAAACGTCATAAGAACCTACATGCTATAGGGGGCACAAGTTTGTGGGGATTGGGTGGCGATGACTAGCTATAGGTGCTGCTGCGATGTGGTTTGCCGTGGCTGGAGGACGTCACTGGTTACCCTCGTGGGTTGGGCTGGGCCTGGCAGGTCAGCTGGGCTCATCCGGGCGGTGTTGTTGTGCCAACCGTGACCAGTGTCAGAGATGAATGTCTTTCCTGACTTCCTGCCCTAGGGCCACGCACACCGCAGTCATTCAACATTGCAATATTATCTTTCCTGGTAAATCTTCCAATAGGTTATTCTACAGGTTAATGCAACACAGGAGGAATGCACCTGGAGTGGGGTCTGTCGGCGATTCGTCAATACATGGTTACCACCATCCTGTTGACCGGGTATCAGAGGTCGTGGGGTTGGGTCTCGGGGCATGGGACAGGCGGTCTAGGTTATCATGTCTTGTTAGAAGTCATTATGGATGTGCTCTTGTGATGTTGCATAATATTGGGTGTCCTCATTTTACAGGGGCCATTAACCTAGGGTGGGCCAGCGGGTTGTGGAGTCTAAGAAAGGGCGCCTTTGTATCTGTGTTTTAAGGCCGGGGTTTACTGCTGGGTTGTAAATAATTCAGGTGGCAGGCTGTGGCCTTGGGTGCTGCGGGGGAATGCGAATGCTTGAAGCGGCTCCAGCCGAATTGGGGGAGGTGGAGCAGTGCGGCACAGGCCTCTGCTTTTTCGTCTGGTAGGCTTCACTGGGAGGAAGGGGGAATGGCCTTGCATGTGCTCACAAAGGTATTTTCCTCGTGTGTTGCAGACTTTAGGAGGAAGAGACATAAACCTTTATATAATATACAATACTCATTAAGTCTTTCCAAAGCTCACGTTTTTGATATTGCTAGTGCCATCCATATGGCCAGGTTGAGCACATTACTTGTACACTACGTTTTTAGCAATTATAACATTTTGTATAGCTTATACATACACGGTAAGTGAGGTAGTAGTAAGGTTGGTGGAGCACGCAGGAACAACCCGCCACTGCGACTGGCGGCAGTGGCACATAGTGGGCTCGGACACACATATGGTACATTTTCGTGCACCCCTTACATGAGCCCTCAGTATGGTTGCATTTTGTCTTCCTTTGCACTCTAGCAGCATTAGTTCAGTTTTGGCGCGGGACTGTGGGGTGCAGTCCTTTCGATAACACACATAACATGAAAAACCACCGGGATGCTTTTACCATTTGCGCATAGCTACAGGGATGTGGGTGCTTTATCCCTAATGTTATATGAGCACCCATCCTGCCATTTTCATATATTTTACAGGTTTTTTAGTCAGAGAGGTTGTGGAGAGAATGCTTTCATCAAAGGTGGTTTGCTCATTAGTATTTGGGGACTTTGCTTTTGTCAGGGGACCATTGTACAGTTCTTTTCCACCCAGGCCCTGCTGGCCGGGTCATGCTGGAAACAGTGATACACTGCGGAAGGTGAAATGTTACAGTGTTGGTATCTAACACTAGCTCATGTCCGTCTGCTCGTGGGAACGGGCTCTTAGCGGATCTGCCAGGGAGCTGTGGCCACAGGGATAAGTGATACTCTCCACGGGTGGGGGCCATGCGGCGGTGCGCAGGGCTCAAGCCATTTTTATTATACAAAATGGTTTCCAGGGCCTAGCTAAATTGAACAGGTTTGGTCAATGTCTTCAGCCAGTGCCTCACCCACCACTTGGGCCCTGGTGGCAGGAAGGACACCCAGTGAGCCATGAACCTCCCCGGGGGAGAAGAGGCATGGGAGGGGGGTCTCCTGGACCAGTCCTCCCAAACAGAATGAAAGGCCAACACACTTTCAAGGTGGTAAAAAAGTAACTTTTATTGAAAGAACAGAGATATCACCAATCACCACATGTATAGGGTAAGCCTCCGGGCCCCAGGCGTTCTCCCTTCTCCAGGTTCTTCTAGTCTATCTTCTAATAGTGGGTTCTGGACTGCTTCTCAATGTGGTCTTTCACCTCGCAGGCAGTCTCTGGCTTTCCACTCTTTTGCTTTTCTCAAGATGGATGGCAAGACTAATTTCTTTAAGATTTACCTCTTCATGACCTGCTTATGTCCCATTTCTTATAGTTTCTTTCATTCAGTCACACTTTCCATATAAGTGGTCCCAACTAGCATTCACTTTCTTAGTTCTTTCAGCCATAGCTCTCAACTCACCCGCTTTTGGCGGGTGTCACCCGCCTTGCAAAGGGCTGCCTCACCCGCCAAGCCTCCTGCACGCCCATTCATTTCAATGGGCGTCTCACCCGCCAAAAACAAAATCGGGTGATTTCACCCGCCTTTGCGAGACAAATGGTTGAGAGCATTGTTTCAGCTGTATTCACATTTGAGGCTGACCCTTGTAATATTTACCAAGGTTTGTATACTGAATTAGGTTCAGTCACACAATCTTTTCCTTTAGATCATTGGGCACGTTAGCCTGTTCCTTGCATGCAGTGCTTTTATTCATTTGCATATGTTCTTTCAGATTTGCTGCACTTTCCCCCTCTCACCGGCATATGTCCTTTCAGTTAGGCTGCAGTACCTCTGATTACAGGCAGATGTCCTCACGGTGGCGTTGAAACAAGTACTATCAGTGTAGACCGGAGCAGGACGATTAGGCGCGGCCAGTTCGGCGCGGGCCGATTCGCCGCGACCGATTCGGCGCAGGAGACAATTGGGCGCGCCCAATTTGGCGCGCCCAGTTCGGCGCTGCGACATTTGGGCGCGGGGGGTGGGAATTGTCATTGTTTTGCGTCGTTCAGTATTTTTTATTTGGCGCAGCCGTTTCGCCGCGGGCCGGTTCGGCGCGGCCAGTTCGCCGCGCCCATTTCGGCGCGGGAGCCTTTCTGGCGCCGCCGATTTGGCGCGAGGGACGTCTGGACGTGGCTGACATTGCAGCCACATCTAAACTCCCTCACGCCAAATTTAAAAGCATAATTATTTTCAAATGCAGCACGTTGACAGGAACTGTGCCTGACAACGTGTTTGTGATAATGAGCCTGCAGGCTCTGCGGGTGCAACTGACACGGAGCGGGGCTCTCGCTCCGTGATCGCAATGTGTGCGGGGCGCGGGAGCTGCGCAGCAATAATTACACGGACCACAGGTATCGATGCCTAAACCCGGACTGGCGTTCCGACGCCAGTTCCGGTGATGCCTTTATTTCCGCATCCGCCTGTAGTGTCACGTGACCCTGCTATATCGGGACACGTGACACCACAGTGTTGCATTTGAAAATAATTTGGGGTCAAGTGACTGGCGTGAAGTGTAGTATTTTTTATTGTGATTTTCACAAATGCTTTATTACTATTTTTTTTATTTGACTGTTCAATTATGTGAGTTAAATATGCAATTTTTGTTGCTTCAGGTACAAGGCCAGTTCGGTCTTGTGGTTAAGTTCCAAGCCTCACAATCTTGCAGGCCATGGTTCGTGGCTGGAATACAGCTTTTAATGTTATTCTATTTGAAAAAAAAAAATAATGTGATATTTTGCAAATAGAATAAAATTAAAAGCATTAGCCCAGCCACGAACCATGGCCTGCAAGATTGTGAGGCTTGGAACTTAACCACAAGACCAAACTGGCCTTGTGCCTGGTGCAGCAAATGTTACGTATTTAACTCCCATGATTGAACAGTCTAAGAAAGAAAATAATAATAAAGCATTTGATATGATATGATAGTTTATTTATATAGCGCCTATACACAATGTGTTTCATGGCGCTATATAAATAAACTATCATATCATATCAAATGCTGTATTATTTTTTTTGGGCAATTCACAATAAAAAATACTGAACGATGCAAAACAATGACAATTCCCACCCCCGCCCCCCGCGCCAAAACATCCCCGCGCCCAAATGTTGCAGCGCCGAACTGGGCGTGCCAAATTGGGCGCGCCCAATTGTCTCCCGCGCCGAACTGGCCGCGCCTAATCGTCCTGCTCCGTATGCGGGAGAACACGCCCCCTTCAGCCGCTCCGTTTCTATGTTCAGCACTCCTCGTCGCGCCGTCCTTAATTAAGACCTGGGCCACTGGCACAGTCACTCCAGGCCTTTTAAGGGCGTAACTTATTCTTCTCCTGTCAATATTATAGAGAACTTGACAGTTACAAATGACGACCTTTGTATTAATGAGCAGGGCCTCGTCTCCGCTCCTCTTTTCTCCGCTCCCAAATGCAGTCATGCAACAACTCTGAACTTCAGGGGCGTGGTAACATGGATAACTTCAACTTATAACTCGTAACTCATAACGTTAAGGGAACTCTTTCAGTAACTTCACTTTTAATAAGCCCACTCAGAACAGATCTCCTCGTCTCGATCAGCTGTTCCCTAGTGTTGAGGGTGACTGGCGCCCCCCGCACGCATCGCCGCAAGCCCCGGCACCAAGGACTGAGACACACACGTCCGTCTTGGTTCGGGCTTCCCGGTCGCTCTAACGCGGCCGGGAAACGCCCCGTTTATTTGTACTGCACGCGACGGCGTGCAACGTCACGCCGCCGCGTGCGCGCCCGTCATCGGGCGGCGCCACACTCCTCCTTTTTCGGGGAGAACCAACAATTATCATTGAACTATGCACTGCAAACCACACAACACTACAATTGAAACAAGTCATGAAACCAATATGGAAACGAAAACAAATCACAAACCCTTGTGCCGTGAACACCCCTTTATTGGCATCCACCCGGGTCCCCTTAGCTAGCCTTTCTCACCCTCCGGATCCTCAACCAATTGTCCCAGCACGTAATCGGTGAGGCGAGCTGGTTTCCCTCGCCCAGCCCTCTGGGGGTACCTCCGGCTCGCCTCCGGCACGGGTGATCTGTCCACCGACGGCTCCCGAACTGGAGACTCCGGCATGCAGGGTGGGTCTCCCTCGTTCTCCAGGACTCCTCCCAGGTCCGGATCAGGAGGTGGGTCAGTTCTAGGATCTCTGATCTTTTTGAAGAAGCTCACATTGCGAGTCACTTCCGACCGTCCATCCGACGCAGTCACCATGGAGCCCCGGACTGCCACGACATCCAGTGGCTCAGGCTCATACGGCAAGGAGAGTTTCCCATGCGGGTGTCGATTGCGAATGAGAACCTCATCGCCCGGCTCCAGCTGTTGTGGGCGAAGCCCTCTCCGCACGTTCTCTTGCTCAATTCTCACTTGCCGGTCCATTTCGACTCGTTGGTCGTCGATCACCGCAGGTTCTCGCTCTCCGACCTCTGGCAACAGTCCTCGCGGACACCTTCTGAACATCGCTTCCGCCGGGGCCACCCCCGTGGACGCGTGTGGCGTGGTGCGGTATACCCTCAAGAATTGGTACAGGGCTCTCTGTAGGGACTGCCCCTGTCCTTGGGCAATCCTAAATGTCTTATTGAGGGTCCTCATCAGGCGTTCTGCCTCCCCATTCGCTCGAGGCCACAGAGGCATGATCTTCCGGTGCACCACCCCGCAGCTCACCATCAGTTCAGCAAACCGTTCACCCTGAAATGGCGCACCATTGTCCGAGCACAGCGTGTGAGGGAACCCGTGAGCCGCGAACAACTTTTCCACCGCCACCACCACGTGCTCAAACGCCACGGATTCCACTAACTCCACCTCGGGGTACCTGGAGTACTCGTCCACCAGGACCAGGAAGTGGGTGCCCATGGTGGTGGACCCAAAATCGGCATGAACTACCTCCCACGGATGGGTCCCCCTTGGCATCGCCTCGATGACCGGCTCCCGCTGTAAGGGCGAGGCTGCCTGGCACCAGACACAAGCCGCCACAAACTCGTCCACCTTGCGTTCCAGCTCGGGGAACCACACCTTCATCCGGAGGCGGGCCTTGGTCTTGACGGCCCCTTGGTGGCCCCAGTGTGCCAGTGCGATCACCTCCCCCACCTTTGACTGGGGGACTACAATCCGGTCACCCCGAAGTAGCAGGCCCGATGCAGAGAAAGACAGTTCCTCACAAACCTTCCATAGTTGTTCTAAACCAGTCCGGGCCTCCTGAGTGTGTCTCGCCAGGGCCTCGAGCGCTGACTTCCAGGAGCCTTGCTGCATGGACTGCCTCAACACTTTGAAGCACTCATCCTGTGCCGCCGCAGCCTCCAGCTCCTGGAGAGGCATGGCATTCGGCGTGGCTGCTTCTACCACAACTTGGACATGCTCCTCAGCTTCTTGCTCACAGGTGTCACGGTCTCCTTCTCCAGGCGCTCCGGGGTGTCTGGATAGGTAGTCAGCTGCGTTGTTTACCCCTGGCCGGTAAACCAGGGTCACCCCATACTGCAAAAGAGCCAGCATCCACCTCTCAATGCGTGCCGGCGGTTTGGATGACGACCCTGCTAGGATGGGCAGCAGTGGTTTATGGTCAGTAACCACCGTCACCGGGCGTCCGAGTACATAGAGCCGGAAGTGGCGGCATCCCCACAGCACCGCCAGCGCCTCGCGCTCAATCTGCGAGTAGCGTTGTTCGGCGTCCGACAGCACCTTGCTGGCATATGCGACTGGCCGGACGCCGCCATCACGGTCAACCTGTGTCAACACAGCACCCAGGCCAAATGGGCTGGCGTCAACGATGATCTCCGATGGTAGTGCAGGATCAAAGAATGACATTGTGTCCTCGGCCGTGAGGGCACTTCTAATGTCATCAAAAGCTGCCTGCTCCAGTGGACCCCAATTCCAGATGGTGTCCTTTCTTGTCAGGGCCCGGAGGGGCTCAGACCTGGATGCCAGGTTCTTGATGAACCGGCCACAGTACGTGACCATGCCCAAAAAGCTTTGCACCTCCGACAGAGATTCCGGTGGTTGTGCCTTCTGTATGTCCAGTACCTTTTTTGGGTCAGGAGACACCCCCCCTCCTTGAACACGAACCCGAAGAACTCCAGTGAGGGGCGCAGAAACTCGCACTTCTCCTTATGTAGTGTGAGTCCCAACGACTGCAGCCTCTCATATGTTTTTGCCAGACGCCTTAGGTGGTCCACCTCCGTCCTTGCGAACACCAGAATGTCGTCGCTTATGTTTAGGACGCCCTCGAGGTCAGCTAGGGCACCCCGAATGATGTTCTGAAATACTTCTGCGGCCGAGGACACCCCAAAGCTCAGCCTCTTGTAGCGATATAGTCCCCGGTGTGTGGTGAAGGTGGTAATGTACCTTGAATCGGGGTGGAGGACGACATGGTGATAGCCGGTCCGGAGGTCGAACTTCGAGAAGAAGCGAGCGCCCTGCACCTCTGCAATGATGTCATCCAGCGTCGGTGTGAGGTGCCTCTCCCTCTTGATGGCTTTGTTGGGGATCCTCATGTCCACGCAGATCCGGACTGCACCCGGTTGTTTGAGTTTCCTTGCCACCACTATGGGGGACACCCAAGGGGTTGGGCCCTCCACCTTCTCTATAATGTCTAGATCGACGAGGCTGTCCAGTTCTTTGTCAACCTGCTCACGGAGATGGAAAGGTACCCTCCGATGTTTGAGGGCCACCGGCTGTACCGAATCATCAATGTGCAGCCGCACAGGCTCCCCGGCCATCTGCCCAATCCCTTTGAATAGGGCACGAAGCTTCTCCAGCAAGTCATTAATGTCTTCCAGGTAGACGGAGTACACGAAGCTGACGATGCCGAGAGCCTCCGCCGCTGCACAACTCAATAAAGTGTTCTTACTCACTGGGGTCACGTAGAAACGGGCTATGATGTGAGAGCCATCGTGTTCTACTTTTGCTATAAAGGCCCCGTCCAGAGGGATGGGTTTCACACCACCGAACGCAAAGATGCGGGCCCTTGGTGTGACCAGCCTGGGCGGCTGATCCATGGCGTTGTAATGTTCTCGGGCCATGACGTTCACCGATGCCCCTGTGTCCACGAGGACAGGGACTGGAGGCTGGTTCACTTCGACCACGCACCTTGGTTGTCGTCGGTTCCTGCCTCTTAGAAGCTCCACACTTGAGACAAAGAATATGTTCTCTTCGTCTTCTTCTTCGGCTTCTTCCACCTGAGCCTCCTCCTCGCTCTGGTCCACCTGAGCGACATTGGACGGCCGACCTTGGCGAGTGGAGACCGCTCGGCCCTGGCCCCTTGGCACCAGTACGGGCAAGGCCACCCTACACACCCTTGAGAAGTGGTCTGGCAACCCGCACCGTCCACAGGTCTTTCCAGCTGCAGGGCACTCCGCTGGGTGAGGCAGGTCGTATCCGCATTTTTGGCAAATCTCGCCTGCCCTCCCGGCTCTGTCCCGTGTGCCACCGCCATATATCCTGGCACCTCTCCCCCCTCGCCACATCGCGCAGATCTCTTCAGTTTTGATAGGGCGCGACCCGGCCTCCATTCTTGCAGCTCTCGCCTCTGACACCTCGTGGCACCTTCCTAGCTCAAGGATGCGCTGGAGCGTTATCCCAGGCTCCCTCAGCACTTGGCGCCTGAGCTTGCCTGACGAGCACGCCTGGATAAGCATGGTCCTGATCATGTCCTCTGCATCGCCCCAGGCACAGGCGAGCGACAGACGCCTCAGGCGCCCATAGAACGTGTCCAAGGTCTCGTCATCTTTTTGTTTGGCAGAGAGCATCATGAATCGCTCATAGTCCGCGTTGGCAAGGGGCAGAAAATATGCCTGGAGGGCGGCCTTTGCATGATCGTAGGTTCCATTCCCTTGTGGCAGAGATTCAAAAGTCTCCTGGACAGAGGGCCCTGCCGAGTATAACATCGTGGCCAGCCTGGTGTCGTCATCGACCACTTGCGCAGCCCTGAAATACATGTCCAGACGGTCCACCCACCTTCTCCATCTGGGCCCCAAGCTGGATGGCGGGCCAGACACATCGAATTCAGGGGTGGGCTGCAGGGCAGCATGCGCACGTACCTGTGCCATGGCAGGCGCCGCTTGTTGGACACCAGGTGCAGCAGCTGGTTGAACCGGGGGTTGGAGGGCGGGAACCGCTGCCTGACCATCTGCTGGAGCTGCCGGTTGCTGCATTGGAGGTTGTCGACCCTGCGGGGCCACTGGTGCACGAGGATGAATCTGCGCCGCCACACCGTGTGCTCCGTCCTGATCCTCGGTGTCACTCATGAGTTTGAGTGCACAGGCACCCCCATAATGTTGATCAGGGGCCGGAACTCAAACACTCAGCCCAAGTTGACCCTCAGCATGGACCACCTCTGGATGCAGTGACTCCCGCCACCTCTGTGATGATGAAGAGGATGAAGATAGGTGGAGTCACCAGGATGATGATGAAGGGGATGAAAAAGCAGTATGCCTTTGGTTGTTCCAAAAATTTGTGGCAAAATATAATTAGATTCAGCAGGCCCAGCCAAGATAGGCCTTCTCCTAGCTTCCACTCGACGTAGAAAACCCAAAATTGAGTCGATGCACTATTTGGGCAGAACTCTGTGTAGATGTAGCTGTCAGCTACTAGAATGTCCACAAATTAGGCCTGGGGTCGCTTCAGGGCCCAAACCGGAGCCCCCTGAAGTCCCACAGCCCGTTGCACAAAATGGCCACCAGCCGCGTGGGCAACGCACTACACGCGGCGTGAAACGAAGTCTGTCTTCCGACCTCGTTTCGGTGAAAAATTATTCCGATGATCACCGCCGGGCCCGGGCATCGTATCCCACCTTCGTCGCCACTGTTGAGGGTGACAGGCGCCCCCCGCGCGCATCGCCGCAAGCCCCGGCACCAAGGACTGAGACACACACGTCCGTCTTGGTTCGGGCTTCCCAGTCGCTCTAACGCGGCCGGGAAACGCCCCGTTTATTTGTACTGCACGCGACGGCGTGCAACGTCACGCCGCCGCGTGCGCGCCCATCATCGGGCGGCACCACACTTGGCAACAACAACACAAACAGGCACTTTAGATCAAAGGACCTTCACATGAAGTATCTTCTGCTACTGGATATTTAATCTGACCATCAAAAATTAGGCACCGCCTCCTGTCATTCACCCTTGTAGTCTTTTACTGCCGTGACACCTGATGTGATCAGACAGCCCCTCCTGGTCTGCCTTCCAGACATTAACCCTTTCACACCATCCTTGTCAGCTGGAGCTGAAAGGGGCAATGATGGGTTAGCTGGCTGCAACCGTTATGACTGAATCCGGTTTAGTATGCCCTCTTAGGCATAATGGAGCCGTATCCGGTGCCTTATACTTCTTTTCTGGTCTTGAGACGAGTGCCGGTGTGGACAATGTCGTAGCCAAAATCTTCGCTCCAGTGTCCCATATCGCATCCAAAAGAGGAATCTTGGTGACTCTCCTAAGTTTGTTTCAATGCTCAGAGGACAGATTTTATCTCCTCTGATGCAACTTGCAAATTAAAGAGGTCTGCCGCCTTACCAATTATGGTATGAAAAGACACCAGATCATCAGGTGGTGAAGTGACTCCTAGGGAGTCCTTCTTCCTAGGCTTCTCCATAATGTAACCGTCCCACTCACTTTGCGTGACTGGCTCATGGGTAATCTCCCCTTCTTCAGGGTCTGAAAAATCCCTGAAAGGATCTTCTTGCTAGTTGGAAACTGATGCGTTGGATGGAACGATTGTGGCTTCCCGTCATGATGCCTACCCCCGGGCATCCGGATCGAGTCCATCAGCCCCGGGAGCAGGCATCCAGATACTTATTAAAACCCCAACAGCCCCGGGGGCTGTTTGGATTCAGTCCTGGCGCCTTAGGTGCCAGGCTCATCATAGAAATCAGTCCGGGTGCCATAGGCGGCAGGCTCATAGACTTACCATGCTGCAAATGAGTCCAAGCCAACATGAGGCCTGGATGGGACTATTTTATTACAGGGACTATTTTTCACTCGGGTGGGGTTCTGGGGAACTTCTTACCTGGGACTACTTTGCAGGTTATTTAAACCACGCCCAAACAGCAGCCCATGCTTCGTGTTATTCTGCATCCAGCAGCGTAACGCTCACTGTGTCTGCAAGTCAGCATCCAGTCTTCTGCCACGCCCACCTCGAATCCGGAGCTCCTAGACAAAAGGAAAAGAAAGGAGAAGAGGTTAGATCATGGACATTATTTGATTCCTTAACTGATTCCGGACCCAGCACATCGCCGAGCCTGGAAAGGACATTATTTCAGCATGCGTCGCTTCCCCAGCAGCAACAGCACGTTATACTCACCAGTCCACTGCATCTTTCGACTCGGCGCTGCCTCCATCATTTTCTTCGTCGAAACCCAGAACCTGGGGAAAAAACAAAAGGAATAACAAGGTGAGCCGAGAAAACCGACAAAGACAATCTCTTGCCACCATAGGCTTACCTGTTTTACCACCGGAGGTATTATCCTTTAATTCACAGCATCTTCCTATGCCGCACCTATAAAGGGAGAGAAAACAGCAAGTTAAACTCATGCAACTTTTACCGGACAGTGTTTGGTAATACAGACTCTTACATCTGCTGCCTCCGGGCAATATTCTTTTGGACCCAGCTGCAACCTAACGAGGGAATGGAACAAGAGTGAACATCGGACATATTGAACTCTTTGAACTTTATAGACACTGGAGTCAATATTCCTCCGTAACTCCTCCAGTACCTTCAAACCAGTGAAGTAACTGGTATCTACGCCCCCCTGCATGCCATGCAGGATGGAGAGCTCATCATTTAAAAACATAAGGTGAGGTTACCAAGAGGGGATATCTGAGGTGATTAGTGGGGAGAACGAGAACAGTTGGGGGGCCATCACTAAAGTCCACGGGTGGCTAAATCCCTTTCTCCACTTGCAGGAGAATACTTCTATGAGTCCAGCAGACAAGATTAGGCGGGCCAGTACAGACTGTCATCTCTGCACTACGCATCACGTTGGTGGAGACCGCAGCTGTCCAGGTCCGATCGACGCCCCTGTGGGAACCAGGTGAGCGTAACAGTTCCCTTGTGGTTGGTCTTGTGGGGTCCCTTGTTCTTGGCACAGGTGATTATCTTGGAGGGGAGTCCCTTGGTGGCGAAGCACGGAGCGTCCTGCTTCTGGACCTGCGGGGAGGTTCCGGTGGGCATGCTCTCTTTTGACGTCTGCTCCTGTTAAGAGAACTTCTTGGAGAATGATGGGGTGGTGAAACCTGCCTCTGAGGAGATCTTGCCGTTGGTGTAGAAGATTGATGCCTTTTTTGTCATGAACTTCAGATCACGCCTCTTTTGGACCTCCTGGTCCTTGTCTCAACGGGGCTTCCATTCCGTACTACTTCCAACATGGCCGTCCAGCGCTGAAGCCCTTGCTCGCTCCATGCGCTCAACGCAGCGTGATCTATTTATAGACCACGCCTTCCGCGGCTCCGCGTGTCTCAATGCTATTACAGAGTAGCCTCAGACGTGTGTTCTTAGCTCGCGGTATTGTTTCCTTAGTCCCAGTGCTATTACCCGCTCCTGACCCTTTCCCCCTTCCTGATTCCGAGCATTACTAGCTTTTCCCAGACTCCCGGATTCCTGGACTCTGCGCTCCCGGAACTAAACGCAACCTGGAACCAGACGAGACTCGAGCAGCGCTGTTCAAGACCAGGAGCGTTCGCAAAAAGGCAGTGATCGAAGACACCGGCAAACACCGTACCCAGGTGAGAAGGGGGGAACTCCTTGACAGTTTGAGACGCCACCCGATCGGACCTAAAAACGAGATGGAAGCCGCCGTGCAGGACTTCATGTGACGCATGCAAGAATTATCAACCGAGGTCCAAAATCTTAAGGCGGAAAACGCCGCGCTCAAACAATTGGTCTTATCCCGGGATTCTGCTACAAAGGAGGGTGCCCTGTTGGGCGGTATTGTTGACAAGTATGATGGTTCGGCAAAAACACTTTGCGGATTCCTGGATTCGTGCCTGGTCCACTTTACCTTTAAGCCCTATTATTTCTCGACTCCTAGGGCTAAGGTGGGTTTCATTATATCCCACCTTTCCGGCAACGCCTTAACTTGGGCAACACCCCTTGTTAACTCCGGCGATGCCCTCCTAGACTATGATGGGTTCATACAGGCCCTTAAAAGCATGTTTGACAGTCCAGAGCAGGTCTATACTGCCCAAGAACGCTTGCTGGACTTTCAACAGGGCTCCCAAGATATGCTCACTTATGTGACCAGATTTAAACAATTGGCTAAGGAAGCAGACTGGTCCTCTGAGGCTAGTTTTTCCCTGTTCAGGAGAGGCCTGAACAATGAGATCAAGGATGAACTGGCCAGGGTGGCCCGACCAAATTCATTCCAAGCACTAATGGACCTGGCCTTGCAAATAGACTTTCGCATCCAGGAAAGGAAGGCTGAAAGGAAGAAATCCAAGGGAAACCCACCCAAGACTTCCTTTGAGAGCACAGCCAGAACGGACGTAAACACAAGTCCAGCCCCAGAACCTGAACCCATACAAATTGGAGCCTTTTGTGGACCCATATCACCTCAAGAAAGGTTGAGAAGGATCCATACGGGTTTGTGTATGTATTGTGCTTCAGACAAACATTTGGTCAGGGAATGTCCTCTGGCACCTCCTCGGCATTCGGGAAACGCCAGCTCCCAATCTTAAATGGAGCAGAGATTCGGGAGAGAGATGTTTGCTCCACATCAATTCCATCCTTGAACTCTCCTGGACAAAACAGACTGGTCGTTCTTCAGGCATTTTTTCACCCTCGAAGAATAAGATCTGCCCCATTCTGGCCTTGGTTGACTGTGGAGCTATGGGAACCTTCATAGATCAGGAACGGGTTGTCAGTCATCAAATCCCATATGAGGCACGAAGCACCATGCAGCCTGTGGAAGCCATCGATGGAAGATCCCTCAGTTCAGGGCCCATAAGCCTACAGACCAAGGAAATCCAGCTCTCAATAACCACCATCAAGAGCTAATCAGATTCGATATCATTAAGTCCGCCCATTACCCCATGGTATTGGGTATGCCCTGGTTACAAAAATACAATCCGTATATAAACTGGACAGCAGGATCATTATTCCTAGGCTCTGAGTTTTGTATGTCTCATTGTCTATCCCTGGAACTTCCTTTAACACCTCCTGAGGAACCACCTAAGGAGCAAGGAACCCGATTCATGGTTTCCAATATAATACAGGTCCCTGATGCCTACCAAGGATTTGCCAATGTCTTTTCCACTGCCATAGTCCAGGCTTTACCTCCACACAGACCCGAAGACTGCGCAATTGAAACGGAACCCTCGGCAGTGAATCCTTTTGGTAGGATGTTTATCCTTTCCGAACCTGAGAAAAAAGCCCTCAAAGACTTTCTGGATACAAACCTTGAAAACGGTACCATAAGACCTTCAAAGTCACCAGCAGGCGCATCATTGTTCTTTGTTCCTAAGAAAGACACCCAGGAACTTAGACCTTGCCTCGATTATCGTGGCCTAAATCAATGCACTCTTAAGTACCAATACCCACTACCCTTGATATCGGATATCCTGGAGGTAGTGAGGGGTGCAGTAATATTCACCAAATTGGATCTCAGGGGTGCCTACCATTTGATCCGTATCCGGGAAGGAGACGAGTGGAAGACCACCTTTAGAACATCCTTTGGCCACTACGAGTACCTGGTCATGCCCTTTGGACTAGCCAATGCCCCAGCAGTATTCCAACGTTTTATGGATAGGGTGTTCTTTGATATGTTGTTTCTCTTTGTCATTGTCTATCTGGACGACATATTGATTTTTTCCAAGGACCCTCTGAAGCAAGAAGGACATGTTAAGGCAGTTCTACAAAGACTCCGGGAACATCACCTCTTAGCCAACCCTGAAAAATGTTTGTTTCACGTTACCTCTGTGCACTATCTGGGATTTATCCTTAGTCCAGAGGGGATTGGCATGGACCCTTCAAAAGTAAAGGCCATTCTCGCCTGGCCTACTCCCACGTCCGTGAAACAAATCCAATCCTTTCTAGGACTAGCCAATTTCTACCGAAAGTTCATAGCCACCTTTTCCGAGATTGTACAACCTATAGTGGCTCTTCTAAAGAAGGATACCCCATTTGTCTGGTCAACATTACAAGAAACTGCCTTCCAGCGTTTGAAGACAGAGTTCACACAAGCTCCCATTTTGGCTCAACCCGGTACAAGTCGACCCTTTATAGTGGAAACGGATGCCTCTAATTACGCTATAGGAGCAGTGTTGAAGCAGAAGATGGAGGACGATTTGGAACACCCCGTTGCTTATCTTTCAAGAACCTTAACTCCGAGTGAAACACACTACTTCGTCCTGGAAAAGGAACTCTTAGCCATTCGCCAAGCCTTCACTGAATGGCGACACCTACTTCTGGGAGCCAGACATCCTGTCCAAGTCCGTACTGATCATCGAAACCTTCAGATTCTACAGTCTCTGGAGTGCAGGAACAGTCGTCAGGCACGTTGGGCCTACTTTTTTGCCCAGTATCAGTTCCACATTACTCATGTCCCTGGATCACAGAACCTGATCGCTGACGCCTTGTCTCGCCGGCCTGACTACGTGACCACTGAAGATAAGGCATTTCCTAAAATGTTTTCTCCCACGATCTTCGTAGCCCAAGCAGTTGATCTCCTGGAAGAAGTCTGATCGCAAACGAAATCCTCAGAAATATGGAAGGACATTTCAACAAGAAATCACTGGAAATTAAGAGCCAAAGAAGGCTACTTATTCAAGGACAATACACTACTCATTCCTACACGGAGGTTACAGCAAAAAATAATAAACCTTTGTCATGACACACTCCATTCCGGGCACCGAGGTATCACCAACACCCTCCGTCTTATACAGAGACAGTTCTGGTGGCCTAAAATGAAGTCTGACGTACAGCAATACATCCAGGCTTGTATAACCTGTGCCCAAAATAAACATGATAACAAAAGACCGGCGGGTCTTCTTCTGCAGCCTAATCTACCCTCTAAACAATGGGAAATCATCGCTACAGACTTCATAGTGGAGTTACCACCTTCCCGACGATATACTACCATTATGGGTACCATAGATTTGTTTACCCATATGGCCCATTTTACGCCACTGATGAAACTACCCTCCTCTTCAGAGCTAGCTGGAATATTTCTGGAACACATATTCTGACTACTTGGGCTTCCTTCCAAGATCATATCCGACCGGGGTCCACAATACATTTCACAATTCTGGAAACACCTTTGTCGGGTACTAGGAATCCAACGTGCCCTCTCTTCAGGATATCACCCCCAAACCAACGGAGCCACAGAACGTGCAAATCAGACCCTGGAACAATATCTCCGATGTTTCGCCACCAAGGTCCAGGATGACTGGTCTCTCCTGATACGCGTTGCGGAATTCGCTTACAACAACTTCAAACACTCTGCGCTACAGACCAGCCCTTTTTATTGTAGTCAGGGGTTCCATCCATCGGTTTTACCCTCGGTTCTTCCTTACCCTACACCAGTACCTACTATTGACTGCTGGATCGAAACTCTTATCAACATTCACCGGGAGGCTAAAGAACACTTAGAGAAAGCCAGATTACAGACCAAGAGGTATGCGGATTCCAAGAGAAGACCAGGTCCTTCCTATATGGTGGGTGACCGAGTGTGGTTGTCATCAAAACTACTCCCCTGACACTTGCGACCAAACAAGCTGGCTCCCCGCTACTATGGTCCATTTCCCATCAAGGAGATTATCAATCCTGTCTCATATCGAATCAAGCTACCTGACTCCTGGAAAATAATTCATCCAGTTTTTCACACATCCCTATTGAAGCCCTACATCCAATCCTCTCGAAAATCCAGTAGACCTCCTCCTCTACTGGTTGACAACCAACTGGAATATGAGGTGTCCCGGATTTGTGACTCCAGGTATAAGCGGGGCCATCTTCAATACCTAGTGGAGTGGAAAGGATATCCTCCTAGCGAACAGACCTGGGAACCTGTTTCAGATATCAAGGCTCCTCGGTTGCTCAGAAGATTTCACCTAATACACCCGGGCAAACCTGGAGGAAAAACCCTTCGGAGGAGGCATGCCGTCATGAACTTCAGATCATGCCCCTTTTGGACCTCCTGGTCCTTGTTTCAACGGGGCTTACATTTCATACTACTTCCAACATGGCCGTCCAGCGCTGAAGCCCTTGCTCGCTCCTCTATTTATAGACCACGCCTTCCACGTCTCCGCGCGTCTCAATGCTATTGCAGAGTAGCCTCAGACGTGTGTTCGTAGCTCGCGGTATTGTTTCCTTAGTCCCAGTGCTATTACCCGCTCCTGACCCTTTCCCCCTTCCTGATTCCAAGCATTACTAGCTTTTCCCAGACTCCCAGATTCCTGGACTCCGCGCTCCCGGAACTAAACGCAACCTGGAACCAGACGAGACTCGAGCAGCGCTGTTCAAGACCAGGAGCGTTCGCAAGAAGGCAGCGATCGAAGACACCGGCAAATACCCTACCCAGGTGAGAAGGGGGGGGGGACTCCTTGACATTTTTCTCTGGCACCTATTAAATTTGTCAATGATCCTCTGCATTGAAAGCATGAGTTCTGGATCATATGGGTTTGCGGGTTCCTGTGTGGTGGGATGCCAGGGACTGTTCTCCTTGGGAGTGCGGATCGGTTGCTCAGAAATGAGTTTGGAATCTGAAAAATCCTCCTGTAGAATGACGTCCGGAAATTCTGCCATCTCTCTTAAGGGAGACAGTTGGGTTCCTATTGGCAGATTGAGGGCTTCCGTGGTGTGGAGCTCCGTGTCCATTGGTTTGAACGACTGGCTTTCCTTGGACGGCACGCCTGAAGTATCCGTGGACGGAGCCTTGGATTTATTCTTCTCCATCGATTTGTCGAGTGTTTTCATCAACGGTGGTTTAGTTGGTAGCTTCGTCAACGAGGGTGTCGTCAATGAGGATTTTGTGGATGATGATGGCTTCGTGGACGGGTGATGCTCCTTCTCTGTCAATGAGAGTTTTGTTGACGAGTGGTGAGATTCCTTCATTGACTTTTGCTTAGTTGTGGCCGATTTCGACGACGATGACTTAGTCGTAGCCGAGGAGGTTTGGAGCGTCGATGTTTTAGGCTTCGTTGACGGCTTGTTCGTCGATGGGTCTTTATCACCGGTGCCGCTCGTAGACAGTGTTTTCGATGACGAAAGCCCCCTGTCAGGAATCCTGGATCGCGAAGAGTATGAATACCTCTGTCCCCAAGCCACTAGCAGCGAAAATACCAATTTACTCGCTGTTTGAGGATTGGGGACACAGGTGACAGGAACAGGAACCTCCGGGTGGCTTCTGGAAAGGAATGCGAGAGGTTAGGTGAGTACAGAATAGAGTATGGGCGATTATGTAGCAAGAGACTTAAGCACCTACCAGAGCCAGATGATGGACGGGGCTAGGAGGAATTCTGGGGTAGTGTTAGTAGATACCTGTTCCCTTAGTGAGCCAAGCTGGTGGGACAAAAAATATAAAAAAAGTCACTGGAAGCACCTGGTGAAATCCGAACAAAATTCAGCGTGGTGTCCTGAAACCCAGAGAAGATTCTGTGAGCACAGTATGAGTAGTCTGAAGTAACCAAGGGAAATCCGAAGCAGTCCGTAATTCAGTCCGAGTTCTAGCTAGCCAAATATGAACAAAGATGCGTGGTACAAGGGATGCAGCAAAAGAAGTCCAGAAATCGTAGTCCGTAGTCGTAATCACCGTATAAACACAGCAGAGAAGCGCGGTCCAGCGGATTCACAGCTGATTTATGCGGAGGCGATGATTCCTGTGTCACGTGAGCCTATGGCATGTGTAACGTGACGGGTGCCCTCCTTTGATACGTGCAGGTCCGATGCCATTGAACATGGTTGTGGGCGTGACAATGTTTGAGACGCTGTGTCACATGATCGCATCAGTGAGGTTAGCGTTTGATTCCCACGTTGTGTTACCAAGGCAGCGCCTCTGTTCAAGCGCGGGTATGTACGCCATGGGAGTTGCCGCCTCCTATACAGGTTATGTGCTTTCCAGTAAGCATTTTTCAGTTTGTACACATGCTTCTTGCGAACCAAGGGAACAGGTCCTGGGTGAAGGTGTTTATGTTTCTCAAGGGAGCTGGGAGAAGCACTTGAGTAAGCCTGTGAGAATGTGTGCATGACACCCCCCCCGAATTTTTGAAAACGTCCCCTTACCTTTGGAGGAGGTTTTCTCATCATGGTGCTTTTTCTTTTGGTCTCCAGAACCAAGGGGGTGATGTCAACTCCACCTTTTTCTTGCTCCTATGTGAAGGAGAAAAATCACTTTCCACAGAGGCCCTACTTTTTGAAGTTTGCCTCGCTGAAGGTTTCATAGACAGTACAGGCGCTGTCTTAGCCGATTCTTCATCAGAAGAATGTCCTCTTGATTCCAAATGTAGAAGGAGTCTTCTATGTCTGTCCTGGAGAGTTTTGTTAGAAAATGTCTTACAAATATCACATTTGTGATTGTTATGAGGATAGAGGCAGTATATGCACTGCTCACGAGGGTCTTTCATGTAGACGAGCTTTTTCTGGCATCTAAAACAGACGGTTTCTTGGCAGTTTGCTCCTCTGACATGGTGTTAAGCGGGGATTCACTCAATGAATTTTGAGTGAAAACCAGTGTTTTCTGAGCCCAGAAACACTGTGTAGACAGAGCTTGATCAGGGGATCAAGACAGAGATGTTTTTTAAGAAAAAAGATTAAAGCTAACAGTGAAGAAAAAACAAAAGCTCAGAGAGCTGAGGATTCCCTCTAGTCTGTTAGACTGCAGTGAAAATTCTGAAGATGGCTGTCTGGGACGGAGCTTAAACCCTGCAACGTCATTGGTTAGGGCCATAAAGGACCAAAGTGAGGTGGAAGGACTACACAATTGAATGGCTCATAGGCCATAATGGGCAATCTACATTGTGTTTGTATGGAAATAATATATATATATATATATAAAAAACATTTTAATAATAATTTAAATCACCGCTGAGGATTCCCAGTCTGAAGACAGGGAATATTCAAGCATCTGAATCTATGAAAGATCCAATGCTGGAGAAGGGCAGGTACGGGGACTGTAGGGTTGCAGATACAAATTCAAGTGCAAGGGTTGCCAGGAGGCAGTGGGGATATGCAGGTGGATGGGCAGGGATCTAGGCCCGGGTTCAGAGGGTAGCCAGGTACCCAGTGAAGAAACAGACAGAGATAAGCAGGGGAAAGGAAGAGAGAAGGCAGAAGCAAAGAGGAAGGTCTTGGGGTGCCTCCAGGACCAAAGATGGTTCTCCTCAAGTTTCAGAGAGGCAGGGAGGCTATTCCAGAGGGAGCCCCCAGCCAAAGAAAGAGATCTACCACCAACTTGTTGCATGGAGAAGCGACTGACCCTGAGGGAGTTGGAGGTGGAGGAGCGAAGAGCTCGAGTTGGAAGGTATTTCCGAAGGGAGAGCTGAAGGTATTGTAGACCCAGGCCTTAGAAAGCCTTGTGGACAGTGCAAAGAATCTTGAACTTAATCCTTGCAGCCACTGGGAGCCAATAAAGAGATTTCAAGGCTGGAGAGATACTATCCCTGGGCTTGAGACCAAGGACAAGTCTTGCAGTCCTGTTCTGGATGAGTTACAGAGGACAGAGTAGTAGCAGGCAGATTTATAAAGAGGCTGTTGTAGTAGTCCAGCCTAGAGAAAACCACAGCTCTAGAGACAGTGAGTTTCTGGGGGAAGGAGAGGAAAGGAAGAATACCTCTGAGGAGGTGCAGTTGGTAATTTGACTTCTTAGAGATGTCAGAGATAGTCAGCTGGGCAGGAGGTGTCGGTTGTGGGTTTCTTGCAAAGAGGGTGTACAAGAGAGTGCTTCAGGAGGGAGGGTGTAGTGCGTGTACGTAAAATTAGCTAAAAGAACATGGCGCCGACGCATGGCCATTTTGGACATTCACTTCCATTACCGCAATGAAAGCCTACATTTTCGTGGGTTCAGTAAGTAAAAATGCATTTCTGCAGCGGAGGCAAGGTCACATAATGATGCCAGCTGAACTAACCGGAGAATAGTTGTATTGTCTACCGAAGGACGAGCCAGAAAGGGAGTTGGAGCATTCTGCAGGTGCAGCGATATGGGGTACTGAAAAAGAAGGCAAGGAGGAGAAGCTGGGTTTTTCCACTTCTAGCTGGAATTTTCCACTCTTGGCTCCTCCTGCTTATTGTCTGCTCTTTGGCCGAGGGCAGTCTGGTAACGTATGAGTGGCAGGGATTCCCCCATAAAGAGAAGAGGTATTCCTCTTGGAGGACAGAACTGGACCCCCGGGTGATGCAGTCTCACTGAGGGGGAGGACGCTGCCTTCCAGACCCCGTTAATAGAAGTGATCTCTCTGCCTACTTGATCTGGGACTAAGCAGTGTTGTGGTGGCTGAGAAGGTGTCTTTTGCAACCATATTAACAGTGAAGCTCTTTTTCTATGTTTATGTATAATTGACTATATGTTATGTGTGTATGTATAAAGAGTGAATAAAGGCCCTATAAAGAGCCATTTTTGTTTTCATGTAACTAGTGGTCTAAGTGTGATGCCTTGCCTATCTGTGTCCAATAACTTGTTTTGTTAAGGTCCAGGGGGATGTAATTTTGTGGCACAACATATGGCCGAGAAAAAGCAAAACAGAGGGGAAGACCCTAGTGGTGAAGGAGAGGTTGCAGAAGTCGGCCAGGGCAGGAGAGAGGGTGTCAATATGGTCCTTGATGGTTTTGGATGAACAGTGAAGAACCTGTTTTGACGAGACGGTCATAGATCGGACTTGTCTAGAAATCTTGTCAGGCGAGAACAGAGGAAAGTAGGAGAAAGAGGGAGGAGAGGCGGCTCCAGGGGGGCTGGAGGTAGGAGAGAGAGAAGCGGGAAGTGGAGGAGAGGACAAGAGAGTGGATAAGATGTCCCGAGTTTGAGAGATGAAATGAAAAGCCAGGGCCGTGTAGAGGGCATGGGAGGGGACAGGACAAGTATAAGTAGAGACTGCAGCAGGATTTGTCAGCTCCTTGCAGATTTTATTTAGTTCGGCCGAGGTGTTAGATACCGCAGAGACGCAAGCTTGGATGTGGGCTCCCTTCTTAATGCGGACAGAGAGACAGCATTGCCTTTGGAGCAGGCGACAGGCCAGTTTGTCAGAGGATACAGAAGATGCCCTCCATTTCCTCTCCGCCACCCTACACATGCGTTTAAGGGTGACAAGGTCAGAGTCGTACTAAGAATAGCACTTGGCTTTGGGATTCTAGCGGATCCTCATGACAGGGGCAAGAACATCGAGAGTATCAGAGATAGCAGAGTGGAGCTTAGAAAGGGCTGTGTCAGGATGAGAATCAGCCAAAGGTGGAGGAGGGGAGAGAAAGTGTCCGCATAAGCCTCAACTGACACCTGCTTCATTGGCCGGATGACCGAGAAGGCAGGTGGCAGTGCTGAAGCTGGCTTGCCTGTGGGGTAGATAGGGAGAGATGGGAGGAAAGGAGAAAGTGATCGCTCCAGGAGAGAGGAGTGGTGAGAGGGTTAAAGAGGGGGAGGTCAGAGTAGAGGAGAACATCCAGAGTGTGCCCTGCAGATTGAGTCAGGCGAGAGGGAAGAATAGAAGAGAGAGAGAGAGAGAGAGAGAGAGAGAGAGAGAGAGAGAGAGAGAGAGAGAGAGAGAGAGAGAGAGAGAGTCGCAGAAGAGTCCAGAGGAGGGACAGGAATCATCCAGGTGGATATTGAGGTCTCCCAGGAGGAGGAATTGAGTGGTCGAGGTCAGGAGGGAGGAGGAGAGGTCTGCCCACTCGGAGGGGAAGAGGTAGTCTAACCAAGTGGCAGATAGATGGTAGCAATGGTGAGAGAGTGGCCAGGATAGAGAGAAAGTCTGCAGACTAGCATTTGAAGGAGGAGTCGGCCTGTATAAGAATCACAGAGGCAGGAAGATCAAGGCTAAACACCCACCAGGACGGTTGGATCGGGCGTGGATAGAATCTTGTAGACATCAGGGAGGAGAGTGTCAAAGCTTGTGACAGAGCTGGCCGGAAACCATGTCTATGTGAGACAGAGGACATCAAGGTTGAGTTCTTCCAGGAGGCAGCAGATGTCAGAGGAGTGTTTGACAGCCGAGCAAGAGTTGAGATTGGAAATAAGGAGAAGGTTGCCAACCTTGAAAGAGTTTCGGGGAGGGGTACAAATCAGAGGTATGCCTTGCGGAGGTGTAGGAGGAGCTTGAGGGGGGCTGAAGTGGAAGGAGGAGAGGGCAAGGTAGCCAAGGAGGAAGCAGAGGTGGGAGCCAAGGAAGCCGGAGAGGAGAAAGAAGGCACAGCAGGAGAAGGAAGGAAGTTTATGAGGCCTGGGAAGCATCTATCAAAGATGAGAAGGTTGGCCTGAGAGCCTTGAACCAGGACCGTGCAATTCAGGTAGACAATAATGATTACCTTAGGGAAGTGGAAGGGAGCCAGTAGGGCCTCCCACCGGGTGCCACCATTAAAGGGAGAAGAAGAGAAAGAGAGACCACAGAGACCATATGAGGAGTCAATAGGTCTGGCGGAGGAATGCCAAAGAGGATGTCAGTGAGGGTCTGTATGGAGGATGCGCTGGTGTAGGTGTCAGCGATAGGGAGACCAGAGTTGTGGACCAAGATATCCTTTTGAACTTCTTCCGACCAGACTTAGTGAGAAGGGTAGGATCGTCAATGGAGAAACAGTTAAAGAAGATAAGCAAAACAGAGAGCACCATAGGTGATGTGGGGGAGGTGGAAGAGGAGAGAGGGTGGTGCACACTAGGGGAAGGTGTGGGGGGTAGAAGAGGCGGAACAAGACAGGAACAGCAGGACAAGGTAGCACAATGCAGTCACTGGGCACAGCCAAAATCAAAACGTACAGCCACTGGGCACAGCTAGATTTGAATTTTAGCAAAAGGTGAAACACAGTACAGCCACAGGGCACAGCTAGATTCAAATTTTAGAAAAAAAGGTGAGAAACAGTAGAGCCACAGGGCACAGCTAGATTCGAATTTTAGCAAACGGTGAAACACATTACAGCCACAGGGGACAGCTGGGGGAAATAAGAGTGGGAGTCCAGGTGAGAGTGAGGGTGGGAAGGGTAGGAGCATTTATGCGTAGAGGTGGCTAACCCATGATGCAGTGAAGTGAAAGTGTCACAAAAGTTCTAGTTTCTCCAGGAGTGTAGGAGCACAAGCCCCAATGCGGTAGGGTGGGGTGCAGGAAGACTTCCCAGACCCGACCAGGCAGCGGACAGAAAGCAGACAGGGAGCAGACAGGGTCTTAGATGCAGGCCTTTGATTTGCTGGGCCTGCACCTGCCTCAGGTTCCAAGTGATTGGCAAATTAATGATCTGGCAGCCAATCCAGGGCCCAAAAGGCTGAAGCCACGAGGGTGGTTCCAGTCCTAACTGCGAGCTGCAAAGTCCAGGCTGCATTAGAATCAGATCAAGATCTGAATCATCACTATGGGTAAATATCTAATAAACCCAAAGCCTGCAAATAGAAGGTGCTTCCCTCTAAGGTGCACGGCACGCCTCAGCAATTTATGTAGATCAAGACACTTTTTCTTTCTTATTAAGTTAAAATAACATCAGGCAGTCTGGGGGACGTAGCGTGGCGGTCTTCTGCCCCGAGGAGGATCTTACCTTCTGTTGGCGCTGCGTAGGAGGCAGGAGAGCTGCACGGCACGGATGAGTGCCCAAGTGAGGATCAGCTATGTGTTGCCGACAAAAGAGACAAGCGTCAAATTCCACCAGGGCTTGAAGCAGGCCTTTGATTTGCTGGGCCGGCTCTCGCTTGCCGCCTCCCAGTCCAAGTGATTAATTTACTTGGACCAGGAGCTTAATTTACTCTTATTTGCCTTCGGTAGGGTTTCCGACATGCCCCGGTGTCACAGCTTCCCTTGGGTAGACTCACTGGCTCTGTGGCGTGCGTCGGTTCTTCCGCGGTAAGCAAATAGCGGCGCTTCGGCATTCCGTTCCTTCTTACCAGGCTCGCCGCCTCTGCTTTGTGGCTTGTGCGTGCCTCGTAGTTCCCGCCCGATAGCTCTGTGTTTTTCTGTGCTCTAGCTGTGTGAAGGCTGCTTTTTGGTGCTTGCGTATGCCAGGAAGGTTTTCCATCTCTTCCTCTCGTGGCGTCCTCGCAGCGGACCAGCTCCTGCAGTATGCTATGCTCCGCTTCCTCCCTGATCCAGTTGGCTCCCCGGATTTCTCTAAAGCACACCAGTCCCTCAGTCGCTACATAGAACGAGATTCTCCCAGCCAGCGTCTTCCTTCCATTAGCTGGCTCTGCGGTTTAAATGGCCCAGCATCAAGTATGCGCTTGCAAGCACTAGAGCACAGCGTGTGCTTCTGGCCTCTATCGGTCTTCATTACTATGCTCAGCTTCCTCGTCATAGTACTTTCACTTCCAGGGAAGGGGAAGCCAGTTCTTGATGACTTGTATATAGTGTATGGGAAGGTATTCTCAGTAGCTTTCGGGGGGAGGAGTGTGAAGGGAGTCATGACAGTATGCCATTAAGATATAGGGAATGAAGGGGGTATCCCTAAAAGGAAAAGGGGATACCATGCTGTTTCACTCCCTTGCAGGTTGCCTCTCCCCATCTGATCCTCCCCTTAAAGAGCCGCCCCCAGGATCAGGAAGCACCTGCCGTCCTCAAGCTAAATGGGGAGAGGCTTCAGCTGGGAAAGGGGTGATGACATCATCGGATACATCACAGGATTCTGATGTCACAGAGGGGCAAGTGCGAGGATTTATTGCTGCCAGGGTACTTACCCTTCGGGCAATCGCACAGCGGATTAGATTATCAAAAGATGACAGTTTCGACCGGTGCGGTTCATAGATATTCATTTTATGAAATGTAAACTAAGAACTACCAAAATAAATAATTTCATACATCGATATATGGTGCAATGTGCATGTCATTGCGATTGCTTGATTAAAACACGTGAGTGCACCCCTCCTTTAAGTTCCTATCTGCTCACACTTCCCAGGTGGTATCTGCAGTAGTTTGGTTAGGAATTTCTGTGAAAATTCATTGGGGTTTCTGTGTTCCAACACTTCCTGGAACCGGGAATCCTAAAATTAAAATTCTGATGTTATTTCTCCAGGAAAAATATTAGGAAATATTCTACAGCTAATTAATCTAGATATAACAGCAGTTTCTGCACCTGCATAAGGTGAGCAGATCAGATACACTTGGGAAAAGTCTGGAATATGTTGTCCATGGATTTTCTGGACATGCTCATTATCAGGATTACATGATACTAAACTGCCATTCAGGGTTTTTCGGTGCATTTATTTTGCTCAGAACAGGTCATGTCCCAGCTCAGAAGAAACTCCCGGCCGTTGTCCAATTCCTTCCCATTGGGTACACCTAACCTTTCGGTATCTGCAGTTAGAGAGGATACAAATCCCCATAAGGTTAATCTTACATTGATTTAAAGCTCGAGGTAGAGAGACCCTTAACTGACTTGGACAGTTGATATGGAAATGACAGACTTCCCCATCTCAGCCTCAGATTGAAATTTGTTGAGCTCGAATTGCTCTTTTCCATGTAATGGATTTCAAAAAGCATTTCTCCGGCCTGCACAATGAAACAATTAATTAGGCATGGCACAGTTAGGCGTCGCCATATACACTCTCAGATTAACTTCTGTGAATACTTCCATTGCATTAGCAGGGCAAGGTAAAGAAAGAAGACATCTGTCTATTTGCCCTCATAGATGTTTGCATGTACAAAAAGGGAGATCCTGAAGGTGTTCTAATAAGCGAGGGCAAATTTGCTGGGTACAACTATGTAACGGGGCATCCAATAGAATCAGGATTAAGTTCTGAACAGCATCTTGTACTTTATTTGGAATTTTCGGGAGAACAAGCATAGTCATGAGTTGTTGGTTCTTAGGTGCAAAAACGAAGGTCTACGCAACCAGAGGCTAAACAATATTTTCTGTTTCCAAGGAAACAAAATTGTGGCCATTTTATAGAGCCACAGACCATACATGGATGGCTAACAGAGGAGGCTGCTGGTAAGAGACCAAACAGAAAGTGAGAAACAGAGAGAGGATAAAGCAAATTGTACAGGCCCAAAGCACTTAAACAAGAGAAATGTGGTGCACTACTTGAAAAATACAATGAATGTTGGCTGATAGCACCTAAAGCACCCCAGAATAGGCGTAGATGCCAGCAATCGATAGTGAACGTGGGAACCGCTGTAAATGAGACAAACCTATCAAACTGCTAGCTAGACAAAGAATATCCAGCTACGAGCAGCAGAAAAAATGAATCTGGTGTGAGTACCACTAAAGCACAGGCCTGCTGACTGTGCAAGAATAAGTCCCACAAAAACATGTTAGGGTACAAACATCATATAGAAGAAGGGTAGGGTTGAAGTGAAAATATGCTGTTTCAATAACACTGTTAATCACCTATGTCATGAATGTGTAAATGTGTCTTATTGGTTAGTCACACTGTTCGCACTCCTGCTTCGTGTTTGGGCATTGTGTATTTGAGCTTTTTATGTTTTTTGTGCCATCTATACCTGGATCTCTGGGGCATTTTGTAGCACACATTGTACCAATGAGGTCCTGTAATATCGGGTTGTGGTCCCTTCGTGCCGGTGCTCCCCGAGCGCGCACTGGCTCGTCGTGGTGAGATAATTGGGTAGGACCTCTGTCCCTACAGGTCCTAGGTTCTGCACGTAGTTCCCTTGTATATCTGTCTGTGAAAGGAGTGTCCTACCTCCCTTGTGCCTCGTGTGGACCCGAGGTGCTGGTGCCTTGTTGTGCAGCTTGGGGGTTTCCCCTTCCAAGCTCTCACATTTAGGGAAGCCCTGTAGGTAACCACCTGTGCGACGTGCACTTACAAGAAGGTGTTCACCTCCCTTTTTCCTCAACGTGATGAAGGCAGCGTCCTCTTCTACCAACTGTACACTGAGACAAGCATGGTATCAAGAGAGACACAGACTCAAAAGGGTTAATTTGAAAACCTTTATTTACTAAGGTTCGAGGGTTGGGGTAATGCCCGACTGGCCCTAACTCAAAAGGAATAATTCCCTTAACTGATGGTTCTAATTGCTGTTGTTGTCTAATAGTCAAAAAAAAAAGTCTGTGTGTATAAACCAATGCTTGCCCTCACTATGTGCAAAAATATGTTAGGAAGTCTTTCAAAAAGGAAAATGGTGGTTAAACAAAAAAAGTGGGAAACCAATGTTGGTTTCAGGTGGTCTTCTCACCAGGTGTGGTTTTGGTCAATGTCACAAAGGTGAGTTCAATCAGTAGGGCTGTTTGTAAGACCTTCTCCACAGGGCCCTTGTAGTGATTCCACTACCTTCAGTGTCTTTGAGTTCCTTGGGGTTCCCTTCCCCACGCTTCAGCTTATTCAAGTTTCAAAACACCTTGAAAAACATGTAACAGTTCCTTTTCTAAGCTTCTCGGGGATCCTTCCCCATGCTTCAATCCTTTCCACACTATTGAAAACACAATTTCAGCAGGTCAGGATATCTACTGTCCTTATTACATACCATCGTTACATGGGGTAGAATCAGAGGCTTTTGAAAACATAAGGCTTGTTGCTTTTCCTAGGTGTGACCACTCTGATACTTTGCCCCTCTCGTTGCTTTCTCACTCTTACTTTTCTTTGTACCTTTTTCTTTTCTTTCCGTGCACACTTGCACTGTTCACCCTTACTTTTCTGATTGTGTCCCTGGCACTTCTCTATTACTCTTCTCGTCCGTTTTCCTTTTTATATTGTCCCTGGCACTTTCCTGTCACGGGTCACTCGCACACCATTGTGCTTTTCTTTACTTTCACTCAGTTTCCGCTCCGATCAGCATTTTGCTTTACTTTATGCTCCATTCTTAGTTTGAGCTGCGCTTTCAGCTTTGACACTTTTTGCTTCGCTGTTGGTTTCAGCTTTGCAATATGTTTCTTTCCCTGCAATTCCATGCCTCTTTTACTGTCTGTGCCTTTCTCCGGTTCCGCTCTCATCCAAATGCATGCTCCAGAGTTTCTCTCACATTATCCACGAGACTCACCCGGCAGCGTCACGTTGAGAGGAAATGCAGGGTTGAGGTCAGGGTCTCACCACCTGCCCCTCAGCCACCCTTGGGGTCATCACAGGCCCCAAGGGAACGAGTACTCCTCCAAACCTGGCCGAATGAAGACTACGTTTCTCTGGCTCACTGGATGCACAGCTCCACTTGACTGGTGTGTTCATTATAAAAGGTGTGGTCTCGAACAAAGGTATGAGCGAGGTGGGGCTGCAGCCCTTAATCCACACCAAGCCAGCGTCTCTGTATGCTGTCCTCATCCAGCCTGCAGCTTCTGCTTCTCTCTGCTTCTGTGCTCCTCCGGTCTGGACTGCAGCCCCACCTCGCTCATACCTTTGTGCGAGACCACACCTTTTATAATGAACACACCAGTCAAGTGGAGTCAGGTGTGAGTGGTTACTATTGAATGCCTGACTATTAGTGGGACAACCCGAGTTCTTTCTAAGGTAGGCTTATTTTATTTTCCCCAGGTTATTCCTATGGGTGATATTTACTGATCTTAGTTGCATCCTCCTCGTCTTAGTATTTGTTGGAGAGGGGGAGGGGAGATGGATGAGATTGCAAAAACCCCACAAAGGCTGAGGGAGAGTAGTTCAGGGTATTTTTTGGGACTGGGGAAATACCATGTCTCGCCCTTGGGTATTCTCCTCCCAATCCCCCGTGACCCTCCACTCATATGATCCTCCCTCGCTTGTCCACCCCTAGGGGCGGGATCCAAAAGCAATGGCCCTTACCTGAATACCATCAGGTTTCTCACAATACCTAACACTGTACAACCAAAACGTCTTACCAGCATTTGTGCCTGTTGGTGTGTGCCTGAAGCGAAATAGAGATGGACGCGTCACAAGAGTGCCAGGCGTACTACCTTCCCAAACAGAAAAAACTGAAATTGTGCAGGTCTGCAGAGGAAAAACTCAGTGGGGACCCTGCACACCTCCGGAACATCCTCCGGAAGAAAGTGGATTGAATGCAAAAGAATCATCATTTCTGTTTGCTGAATAGGGCAAGAAGGGTTGAAAACAGAGGATTGATTGAAGTCAGGGCCACTTGTCAAGTGTGACGGGGACTGCTTTCAGATCCTGTTAAAGGATGGAGAGGGAGCAGCCCGGTCTGCCCCACTGTCCTGTGTTGGAGTGGAGGCTGAAACCCCTCCTTACCTGCGATGATGGAGGCAGAATAACGCTGTCATGGAGGAGCCACCACAGGGAGCAGCGGAAAAAAGGCGCTGGAGTCACACAGAAGTGGTCACCAAAAGGCCAGACAAATACCTTTAAGCCACAAGGGAAACCTTTAACAGATAAAGTCCTTCAGGAAGGCCTGAAGGAACACCTGACTCCTGGGAACCAGTATCAGCCGCAGGTCAGGAATACAAGTAAGGGCGGGTTTACTGGCCCCTATTAAGCCTCCTGAAACCCCTCCCGGAAGGTAAGCTATTGGGATAAGGTTAGTGGCCAATTCTGGGTGGCGGTGGTGTATTTAAGTGAGTGTGTGTGAATGATTTAGCGTGGGTTAATTGAGTGAGGACAGGACATTCGAGAGACAAGAGGAGAAAGCGACCATAGTACGGAAACTGTTGGAGAGAGTGGGTGTGTGGAGTATTTGTGGGTGAGAGCTGAGAGTGTGAGGAGGAGAGATAGGGTAGAAGCAGCAGGATTGTAGTGGTAGTGCAGGCAGTAGTAGTTGTGGGAGTAGTAGAGTGGCAATGGGAGTAGGAAGTGCTAGTTGGTATTAGCGGACGTAGTAAGTATTAGTGTGTGATAGTCACAATAGAGAGTGCAGCGTTAATAAGAGATAGTAGTGGTAGTTGAGAGGCGGTAGGAGCAAGGAGGCATTGTAGAAGGAAGGAGTGAGGAGAAGGTAACATTACAGGTAGTAGATGGTAGTTACAGTAGTGAGTGGAGAGACTGAGGAACCGGAGGAGAGGTAAAGATTAAAGGGTGGAGGTAGGAAGGCAAAGTGTGAGGGTTGAGGGACAGTACACAGTGGGTGAATATCATCTTGGGGCCCAGTACAGAGTAGGGTTAGGTGAGACTATTTGTGAAAAGAGAGCGAGTGTGAACTGGATGGACCCCAGACAGCCCATGTGACTGGGGGTCTCCAAACAGCCCTTTAAGATGAGCAGCAGCACCCTCGAGATAGATGGGGATGCAGATTCGTATTCTTGCATCAAATAATGACAACTCAATAGTTTGGCAAAGGGAGTCTGTTTAATGACAAGTATAGAAAACGGGGAGTTCATTGAACATCACCAACCGCTCGACCTTCCTTCACTCTTAAACGCCACTTAATTTCAGATAAAACACAACCTTCATACCAAAAAATTGTCAACATTGACGTGTAATCTTAAAAACCTAACATGCAACTTCTTGATTGGTTATATGAAGGTAACTTTAGCATAGGTACTATATCTGTATATGGTAATGGGGAGAGGGGATTGGATAATGTCAGGTGGGGGCAACTAAGCCCTTCCTTCAAACTGGCCACTGTAAGCGTCACTAAAAGTACGATGTCCCATTGGCTCTACTCTCTATAGGACCATAGATTACATGGTCCACTATGATTGGGTTGGCATCGATCCCACACATACTTTTCCACTTGCGCTTTAGCAGCGTGCAGAATAATTAGCCAGGTGCAGGGAGTAAGTCTGCACCCCAGCTTCCCTCCAATGTTACAAGTATTCATCACCTCGGTGGCCGTGTGTCAATTACTGCTTTGCAGTTTGGCCGTGAGTCTGCCTCTTGGTCTGAGAAAGTTAAGGAGTATGGATACGGCAAGGCTCCATGCGTAGGTGTGAAAGTCTTATCCCTTTCAGTCTGCCTTGCCGCGTGACCAGGACAATGTGAAATCGGCCTCTTCTTCATGCATTTTCGTGTATTTGATATACTTCTGCCAGTCTTCTACCATCTATGGCTTATCTCGACCTTGCTGAACAGGAGACTCTGTTTTTTATCTTTAATTGTCAGCATTGCTAGCCTATTCCAGCCTGATACGACCTTGGCTTCTTTGCATGGTTGCCTTCAGCTAAGTTTCTCTCCGTCTTTAATTCTTGATTTGTTTGCTGCAGCCCTCTCCTCTTGGGACCTTTAGTAACCTATATTCAATTCTGCTCATGTGCGTAGTGGATTTTCACTCATCTATAAAAGTGCTTTTGAGGTAGATGTGTATGGTTGGCGCTTGCGGTTTCTTGACTATGTACACTTTATCGTGCATATGGAATATGTTTCTTCATCTTGAAATCAACTGTTTCACCTTAGGCCCAAGATGTCACTTATCCATGGCCTTTTGTCTCTTTATCAGCATTATTAGGTCATTATATCTTCTATATGTGCGGCAGTCCGATCTCTCATGACATCACCAGTAATCTTCTTTTAGTATCTTCTTGGCTTCTTTGGGTATTCCTTTCTGACAAACGTCTTTTTGTCGTGTCTATAGATATGGATTTCTCAGTGGGTACCTTACTGTCCAGGTTTGCTTAGGTGTCAGTACTTCAATAGGTGCTGTTACTCAGATAGGCACTGGGTAGATCCCGACTGCGGCTCTCTGCAGGTTTATTTGTTCTCCATACGTCACATATCTTGGCATGAACGTTCCTGGCACTTCGAAGGGGGTGGCTGGAGTGTAGATGATGTCTGGCCCTTCCTCTTCGCTCCCCCTCTGGGCGATTCATCGGCTACTGCCTGTCGTGGGCCTGGAGGCTCCATATGCTGCCTTGTCCTTAGGAGGAGCTGGAGATCCCCTTCCACTGCAGGAGCAGTGCCCCTCTCAGAGGTGCTCCCGAGAGGCACGTGGATCGATGCTAGGCTGACTGCCTAACTCTGCAGCACTCCGAAGCATGCTGCGCGACGCCGGTAAATTCATCAGCTAATTTACCAGAATCTACCCATAATTGATTCCGTTTCCTTGGATGACCCCTCCATCTTCCAAATCAAGTTAAATAATTTGTATTTGCACTGTTGTGCAATATTCTGCATGAGATGCCACGAGGCAGAAACCCCTCTATAATGGCCGCCACCAGGCCCCAGCGCCAATCCTCGTTGGCTGCCAGCCCTTTTTGTTCATCCAATCACGAGCCGGCAGGCTCGAGCCGGCCCTCACACGAAGGCACGAACAATAAGGCTACTGCCTGTCGTGAGCCTGACTGGAGCCGCATGGGCTGCGGGTCAGGCTCTACGCCACTGCTACTTCGCCTTTGCTGCTCCTCAGAACACTGTCACTTCAAGGTCGCCACGAGCTGAGATGCCTCTTCATAACATTCATAACACGATTTTGAACTGTGCCGCCGATTTAGCTGTTGCCCTTCTCACTGTGCACTCATGACCACACAGAGTTTTACTAATATACAAAAGGTACTTGCAACATTAATGCCTTGTCCATATATATATATACTCTGCCTATTAAAATGCCTGTTACTTTGACTCTAAAAGCCCACTACATTACCTGCACATGACCCTCCGCACTGTATGTTATCTGTGCCCAATACTAGCACAAGTTAATGTATGCCCATTCACTTTCATCATTCTGTGCACTGCCTTTCGACTGTAATCACATTTAAATTCCCGCAGCCCGGCAGCAGCATGCCTCCCACATCCTCTAATAAGTGATGACTCTATGACACCTGCCTCCCTCGAAGAGTCTCGCCCATACACTGATTTAGCCCAATGCTTGTGATTGATCTAGCTTTTGCGACAATGCTGCTTAAACCAAACCGTCACATGAAATGAGTTTGCGTGTTTTACACTGCTTTTTGCCTATTGTGACCCAATTGAATCTAGCCTATTGTGACTCAATTGATTCTAGCCTAAAATAGCCTCTGTGCTCATACTGCTACTAGCCCTCCGCTAAATCAAATGAGTTTGCGTGTTTTACACTGTTTTTTGCCTATTGTGAGCCAATTGAATCTAGCCTAACATAGCTTCTGTGCTCTGTGTTACTAGCCCCCCACTACACCAAATGAACTTGTGTGTTCTACACTGTTTCTAGCCTACTGTGACCAAATTGAATCTAGCCTGTGCCTAACTTAGCTACTATATAGAACCTAGTCACAGTAACTATACTGACCCCAGTTCTATGTACTATAGTGTATCAAAGTGTGATTTGCACCTATTTAGCTAAATCGAATCTAGCCTGTGTTCAATCTCAATCAATGTACCCAGCATCAGTTCCTATGAACTTTTTTAACCTATTTTTCCTATTCTAACCTAGCCTACATAAACTACTGCACCTAATTTGAATTGAGACTCTCATAGACCACCACATTTAGCCTACGTCAAATTAGTCTACCAGATCCCACCCAGTGCAACCGGCACTAAGCACCACATGATGTATGTCAACAAAATTCTGCAGTTATCTATACCATTGCTGCTCATATAACTAATCTCAATAACCAGGGATCAAATCAAATACGCACCTTGCCCTACACTAATTAGAAACACTAGGCTCAGAGCTAGACTCTCCTCTCTCCATGAACCTAAACTGACTAGCAATACCTACTTAAACCACAGCACTGACCCCAAAAGTGTCACCATGAATATGGCGCAAGCCCAATTGCAAGCCACTGTAGATACCAAAACGATAAAACATATACCTGTAACCTTGAAAAACCAAAAACCACCTAATACAACTACAATAACTGGAGCACTAATCAATGCCAGATCTATAGTTGCCCATGCAACTGAAATTGCCGACATTCTCAATTCAGACAACCCCGACCTCCTAGCGGTCATAGAAACCTTGTTGCATGAGGCAGCAGGCCCAGCACTCACACTAGCGATACCGGAATACGATCAAATCCTAAGAATGGACAGACCAAATTCTAGAGGAGGGGGCTTAGCCATTGTTGCAAAAGCTAAAATGGACCTAAGATTATCCACGCTACCGCCACTAAAATCTTGTGAGCTCCTCTCAGCTAAACTACCCATATCCCCATGCTGCACTCTTACTATTTACCTTATATACAGGCCACCTGGACCCCTAGGCTCATTTGAAGAGGATTTATCAAGTTTATTAACTAACAATATAAAAGACTCATCCCAGATAATGATCCTAGGTGACCTCAACCTAGGACTTAACGATCCGGACGACAAACAAGCTCAAGCAATTGCAACCATGTTTGATGAATATGGACTTATCCAAAAAGTTCTTGTTCCTACCCATGATAAAGGCAGGACCCTAGACTAGGTAGCCACCTCAAACTGCCCAAAAGGGATCACTAAAATTACACCCCAACCCTGGACTGATCATTACATAATTGATTTTAGCTTAACATTAAACAAGGAAATAAATAAAGAAAAAATAATGGCTCCATCTGTTCCCGCAAGATCAAAAAAAGAAAAATCACACCAGACAATATTCTTCCCCTCCTCCTTCTAGTGATTAACGCCCTGCCAAGCAACTCTGACCCAGATACACTGGTGGACTCCTATAATGACACCATGGCTAAGATCCTAGACACTATTGCCCCACTTAAAGTATGCAAAGTAGACAAACTCATCTAAATAGGTGGTTCACCCCACACTTGAAAGAACTTAGACTAGAAAAAAGGAAGTTAGAAACTACTTGGCAACACTCCCCAACGGAACAAAATAAACTTAAACTTAAAGCGTGTGCTAATAACTATAAGAAATAAATTATCCAAACAAAAAAAGTCTACAATGAAAGAATATCCAAAGCATGTTCCAATACTAAGGAATTATTTGTGATCCTCCTCCAGACAATGTACCCAAAGACCAGCAATGGTGTACCAACATACAAAATGCACTAGCAAATAAAGTAAAAACACTGCAAACTAAAATTGCAGTTAAAAAAAATCATCACTACCCCTTGCGGAAACACTAACTACTACCACACCTATTGACAATCCTAACCTAGCTCCTTTTAAATTTTCCAAAGTTTCAATTCAGTTAACTGAAAAAATGATCGCCTCCCTAAAGCTGTCTAACTGTAAAGGTGACAATTGCCCAGCACAAATAATTAAGGATGCAGCTAGAGATTTAGCCCCCTTTATCTCTAAACTCATTAATGCCTCCTTTTCCTCTAACACTATCCCAAGTAGCTTAAAAGAATCCTGTGTTCTACACCTTCTTAAAAAACAAACACTAGACCCTTCCATCCGCACTAACTACAGGCCCATCACAACAGTCCCTTTCCTCTTGAAGATAATATATAGAGTGGCCTATCTTCAAATTCAGAAATACCTTGAGACTAATCAACTTCTAGGCTCCCGCCAAATCGGGATTCAGACCCCAGCACGGCACGGAGACAGCTCTAATAGACCTCAGAACTCAAATAAATGAGCTCAACGACAAAGGAAATACAGCTATGCTACTCCTCCTTGATCTGTCTGCAGCGTTCGACACTTGGCATCGGCGGCCCACTTTCCAAGTGAAGCTATAGCCTGGATCCAGTCCTTTCTAGACAACAGAAGTGTGCGTGTGTTCTCTACTTCTGCATCAGCAGACCCTATTCAAACAACATGCGCCTTCCCTCAGGGCTCATGTGTCTCTCCAACTATGTACAATATCTTTACTAAGCCTTTATTTGACAAATTGGACAGACTGGGAGTCACCTACACAAACTACGCAGACGACACCCAGATCCTAATCCCTCTTTCGGCCAATTTCATCTCAGATACAGCCTTAGTAAATGATGTATACACCCTCATTCAGGCATGGATGGCACCCATGGCCTCTGCCTGAACGACGATAAAACTGAGATCCTGATCCTTGGCTCAGCTAATAACCTAAAAAAAAACTTGACATTAACTACAATGCCTTCAATATTGATGGCAACATAATCACAGTTGCCAAAGAAGTAAAGACTCTCGGCTTCTATCTAGACTCTATGCTATCTCTAAAAAAACAGGTAAACTCTCTGGCCTCATCCACCGCCTACACTGGCAAACTCATTAGAGCATGCAGACCCTTCCTTTCAACAGCAAGTTGTATTATCTTCGCCAATGCCCTCATCCTCTCAAAATTGGACTACTGCAATGCACTATACCTAGGAGCAAACAAATACATAATTAACAAACTACAAACACTGCAAAATAATGCGCTCAGAATGGCCCTGAACCTCCCCACGAAAGAGCATATATCTAATGCCAGGAGAAACCACAACTGGTTGAAAATTAGTGATAGGATCCTCCTTAAAACCGTCTCATTAACCTACAAATGCCTCAACAGCGAAGCCCCTCCCTACCTAAAAAAAAATAATTAGGAAATCCACTGGATGACCAACTAGGATAGCCAATTCCTACTGCCTCCAAATACCTAGATTCAGACTCAAAAAACTGGGGGCAATAGTTTCCCGGTAAAAGCGGCCCAATAATGGAATGCATTACCAGTGGCACTCAGAAGAGATCAGTCTTACCACAGCTTCAAACACAACACCTGCGCCTGGTTACGCCTTAATGACCACTAGACCGATGACCACAGCTCATGTTTTCACATCGTGCCTTCCACCTGTACATGTCAGCACCTGAACGGTAACTGCGATTACTCACTGTTAATATGCCTATACCTGTCTGCACTTGAACTATAACTGTGATTACTACCTATTAATGTATCTATAACTGTATATACCTGTAACTAAGCTTTAAGTATTCTTATCATGTTGTGCCCCCAGCTACCTAAGAGTTTTGTGGCGCCCTACGAATAAACAAACAAACAAACACTCTAGGTCTGCAGAAATGTTCCTTTGGGGTCCATATCTTTATCACTCCCTTTAAACATCCTGCTGCTCGTCTTTGTTCACAACATGTCATTAGTTGACATTCTCCACTTGGATTGCAATAGATCAATTTTCCCACATATTTTCTATGTTTCTTCGGATACCGAAACTTCGTTCCTTCTGGTGCATAAATGCTGGCCTTCACAAAGTCTCTTATTTCTTCATCAGTCAGGTCCTTGGGCTTCCATCCTGACTCAACGTCAATCATGATTTTCATCCCTATGGCCTTTTTCGCAGTTTTCTGGCACTGAGAGATTATTCTCTTGATAACACAGAATCCAAGCAATATCATCACCAACAGGGCTCCTAGGATCTTGAATGCATCTGCCATTCATTGTGAACCCATGAAAACAGCGATCCAAACTAACTGTCATCATCAATTTCGTCAGCTTCATCAATCATAAGATTCTGTAGTTTTGTCAGCATACCTATGGCTTCTGTTAAGGTAACATTTTCATCATCATGAGATGGTATAAATGTGCAACATGATTCCCCGATTTTTGCACAAACACCTCCATCCATAGCTGTGATCATGTCTAGGACATATCTGTTCTGGAGAGTCATTAGTCGAATCGCTCTCAACTCTTCCTTGATTGCATTGAATCCCCTTATAGTTGTGTTGATGGTCTGCAGTAACTCCCACCTGGTTATCTGCAACCATTTAGTTTTTGCTCCATTCTGAACTCTTGGCATCAAGATTGTTGTGAACACTGATGAGGTCAAGCTGTATAGCCTGTGTTTGTATGGGATTGCATGAAAAGCTTCTTCTGATTTGGCAGAGAAGTAATTCTCTCTCTTCATTCGGCTCACCAGTTCCATAGATCTCTTCTTCCTCATGTGAGCATCTGCTTTCGGGAAACGGTCACTAATCGGGTCACCTTTTGGAATCACCAATGCTGGTACATGGACATTCACCAATGTGCATATACCTCCCCAATTCTCCGGCAACGTAACATATGCTTTGGATCCACATGCCCGATAATGATCCATGTTCACTGCAGTACCATGTGCCATTTCTGTGGCATCAAAAATTCGTCCACAGCTCTGATTTTCTCCCATTTTTCTTGTACCATTGTTTCTGAAGCACAGTTTGGAATTCTTCAATGGCACTATCTGTAGGGGTCCTCCTCAGTCTTCGACCCATGTTAGCAGTCTTGCCAGTTTCGGCCATAATGGTTTGCATACCATGTTTGCATTTTCGATGGTTTCCTTATAGTATCCAATGATCATCCATGCTCTGCAGATCACTACTCCTTTCTCCCTTCCGTCTGGTGAAAGCACTGTTCCCCAGATTTACATTTGACCTCTGTTCTTCCATCTTCGCGCTTCTTCTGGAGATTTCCCTTGGACGTTCTGTTTCTTGTTTGTTTCTCCTCTGATCTCCGCTCCTTTAACTCTGGGCTTTTCATATCTTATCACAATGTTCTTCGTTTTGCCGTTGTTTCTCGTCTTTATGTCTTGTACATAATCATCTTCATATGGATCAGTCGTTTCAGTTGCCCATTTGAGTGAAGCATAACTTCCCATGAACTGACCTCTGGTCTTGTGCATTGCTATGTGTGACTAGGGGTGTACCGAACTTCGGCTTCGAGTAAGTATTCGGCCGAAGTTCGGCTGAAAACCACCTATTTAACTTCGGTTCCTGGAATACTTACTCGAAGCCGAAGTTAAAAAAAAAAAGATTTCTTTTAAAAAAAGTCCTCTTTCTATGATTAGCAATCTTCTTTCAGTGTGAGAGAAGATAGCCAGTCCTAGAAAGTAGAACAGTGGGAAAAGCAGCAGTAGCCAGTAAGCTATCATTTTACTAGCTGCTGCAAAGAGCACAAGGAAAAATACCCTGCACTGAGGCCGAGACTGGAAGAAGATGACCAACTATAAACTGAAAGTTCGTGGCACCTGAAGCAGCAGCGCTGGGCAGGCTGTGCCCTCGTCACTGCCACCCACGACTCTGGCTTTTATTGTTATCTCCGCTGCGCTACTCCAACTGAAAGGGGAAATGCAATTTCCGTGACCGCGTCGGGGCCTCCATCGCCTGCAGCATTCACCTTGCCCGCAATGGAACAAAGAGACCTGTAGTCTGTTAGAGAAAGTTTAACCCTTTCCTGATTCGGGCACAGCATGGGATGGCTGACTCCCCCATTTGGTCAGTCTTGAAGACCGCCCGACCAGAGCTCCCAAAAGTGTTCGACCAATCCATCCATCCCTCAAAGAACGGACACAATTATTCTCTCTGGGAACCCCCCCTCACCTGGTTCCACTGGTATGCCCCAGCTGCCATGCAACCTTGCGTGTGCCAGAGTGCATTGGCGGGCCCCATTCCGTTGGCACAATGGTAACCTTGTGTTTAATCCAAGGCAGCGCAGAGTGTTCCGAGATATTAGCAAGTGGCTGTGGCCAGTGCCCGCTATGGCACACAAGCAGCATAAACGTTGTCGAAACTTTAAGAATAATAGACATGCGTGGAAAATGTATGTAGCTCACAAGCGGGTTTTTATTCAGCATTTCATCCTGCCAGGACAAAACAAAAAAGTCCTTACACACGCGAGTCACGAGATGGGTGTGTAGGGCCATGAATTTGCTCGCTGCACGTGTGCAAATGTGGAATGCAATTTATCAGTGTATTGCGCAAAGACGCCACGCTGATCAGGCAACGTTCCCCATGCAAATCTGGGCCCGCAGACCGCGGCCGATTATCAGCGTGCAAAACAGCAGCTTTGGACCAACACTGTCCACATGCTTAACAATATTGCTTGGCCACGAACTAAATCACAACAGCGCAGAGGTTGATTGCCGAACATACCCCACCGCACAGGCAGAGAGCGCACAGGGTCGCACTGCCCGGAGCTTGCAGCAGCTCAAGTCAAAGGGCAATGGTTACGAGATCGAGCTCCCTACAGAGAAAGGCACCAAGCTCCTGGCCAAGCTACACAAGTCATATAGGAGCTATGCAGAGACATAAGCCATGAAGGCACAGTGCTAAGCATAGCAACGCAAGTCATTAGGTCTTGGGAGGGACCAAACTCCCTCCCCATCCCCCGAACTTAGTCATGCAAGATGGAGGCCAAAGTGTGCCTCTGCTGCTAGACCCATCGCATTCAAGCCACTCTCTCCTTCATAATGTACAACTTCAGTGGAAAACTATAGGAAGCCCTCCATTTCCCGGCGTTCCTTGTTATCGGGCTCCCTCACAACACACGCTACTGCGGTGGGTCCAGGCACATGCGCACTGCTCTCACGCAGCTCCTGCCTGAATGGTCCCATAACAAGGTTATTCCAGGAGAGCCAGCGTGTTATGCACCATCCTGCTCCCCGCCCCCCGTAATAATCAAATGGGGAGCTCAGCCTGGGCCCAAGGAGCCACACGGTAGTTAAAACCAACTATTCGGCTCACTATTCAGCCGAATAGTTTTGCTAACTATTCGGTATTCGGCCGAATAGTAATTTCACCGTTCGGTACACCCCTATGTGTGAGAGACAGTGTGCTGTCTGCACATCTACTTCAACAGCTATGAAGATTTTTGACTTCCTCATGCTGTAAGGTAAGAGTGCACACACAAAGCATTCTTCCTCTGAAGGTCACCTTCCAACTTCCTTCATGTGTTGCTACCATATGTTGTTTCCCAAGTGTCCTGTGCTGTCCAAGTAATTGTTCAATTCGATATTGTCTTCTTGTTTGCTCCTTCTAATTCTTAAGGTCATCCTTTAGTTTGCTTTACCACATCCTTAAACACATCTGTATAGCTTCTTCTTGCTGGGAGATTCTCAGGTATCTTCATCAATGATCCAGGCATTTTCATCTGTACCATTTGAGTAGGAAAAGGTTCGGTAAGTCTATCTTTATCCTTCTTGTTTTTTCTGGCTCCGTTTATAATCATCCATATCGATTCTGCCAGTATCCCAGCACTTGATTGTCTCACAGGATTTAAGCTTGACCTCTTCATCACTGGGTCGGGTGTGCTTGTCGGTGCTGTCTCTGGTCGTTTATTCTCTAGAGTCTTTTGTCTCTTTAAAAGTTCAACTTTCTCCATCTGTCTCTCAACGTCTCTTGGTGTGGAACTTCTCACCGTTATTTGTTCAAGCTTCCCTCATTCTCTGGAATGTGATTCTGAACTTATTGACACTAGACCAGGTGTGTATGTACTCATTATTTGTGTATGTGTACCTTCCCTCAACCCCTTCTCGGGTTTACTTTGCCGACACTGTCTCCGGCGTTGCAATTCACTTGTTATCCCGTGTTTAGTGCGTGTCTCATTATGTATCACATCCATCTCAAGTTCAATCACTCTATCATTCTTTCTAGGAACTGCAATGACTATGTAAAGCCTAGGTACTTTTGTAGGCTGCATGCGTACATCATTAGGTGGGTGCACGGGAACCTGAGCGCTCTGCGCACCAATGAAAAATGCAATTCTAATCGTCAATGACAGTAATATGATAATGAATACTATGCATATGTAAGTAATACACTTGTAAGTAAGCTTACAGCATATGTTCCTTGCCCAATATGTACGTCTCTCCTCATGAGGGAGGACAAGGTTACTGCTCTGGTTTCCCATCTCGATCATTTAAGGAAGTAAAAATAACTTTAATACATACTAACATTTGACATTTCTATCTGGATTCTGCTGTCTCTGTTTGCAGTTTACACATGCTAGACTGCTTATCCTCCTTGTCTGAATACTGGACTGTCTCTGGGAACAGTCCTTTTTCTAGAAACAAAAGTTCAAAATAAGGCAATAAGTTCAGCAAGTCTTTTAATTTGCTTGTTCAAACATGGATCAGTTCCCAGTCAATGTCTTTTATATGTTTCGCTTCAGATGGCATGTCGTTCCTTTTTGTCAGCATAAACAAAAGCGAAGTCCTTGGCAACACATCCACGATCTGTCCCTCAAAGGAATGTTTTACAAACTTCTCCAGTGATTCTGCTGATGATTATAAAGTTGAACCTGCATTATGATACCATTTAGGAACATACTCATCTGTACAGAGTTCGCTGGGTCTCTAATGAAAGTGAGGATATCAACACTGGCATGTCTCCCCACAAGTTCTGGAAAGTCTTCAATTAAGCGAAAGAAAACATTACTAGCTAGTCTGCTATTTTCTCATGACAGGGACATTTGTCTTGTCCTCGCTGTATTCCAGAAGCAAAAGAAACTGATCTGCAATCGCTATGAGCAGCCTCCTTATTGTCTTTTCGTTTTCAGGTTCTTGAAGAAACTCTGTTTTGCTTGTGATCCTTCCTACCAATGATGGGTATGACCTCAATACTAACTCAAAATAGGTCAGAATGTCTTTGGTGAGGTCACTATTGCGCGACACCATGAGTAAGTACAAATAAGGCTTCTGTATTGAAAGAGTCAGTATACTGTATTCTCTTCCAATTTACGTATCCTCAAACAAATCCTTTCTTTTCAAAGCTTCAGTGTGCCTCAGCCCAAAATCAACAAGCTATTTTTGTGGCTTATAAGTGCAATTCTTCTTCTTCACCCTGCAACTAGTATGCACAGAGTGTCTGTGTTTATGTCCTTTTTTCACTTATTTTGCTCAAGGGAAGTGTCCAAATTAAGACACAATTTGCACAGACTGTTCCTGGTCTCTGCTTTGCTGGTCATGCGTCCTTCTTCCTCCTCATGGATCTGGTCTGCACGTGCTGTGGTAATTCCCAGTCGTCTGTACTCTCTACGTGGTGGGGTGCGGGCAGAGGGTTTTCTCCGATGTATGGCTTGTTGTCGCCCTAAAAGATCAAAGCTCTTCTTCCCTGTAGTTTGACTGCAGAGGGTGTAAAGTTCTCCACTCTAAAGGGGCCGTTGAACCTTGGCTCGTCCCACTTTTTTCTTGTGTGGTTTCTCACCAGGACTGTGTCCCCAGGGAATAAGGGAGGAACGTGTAATTTCGGAACTTGGTCTGTTGTAGTATCTCCTCCTGTGTTCTGTGCTGCCCTGCACCCTTCTTGTTGTCGCTGCAGCTCTCCTGAAATGACAGTAAGACAAGATGTCATACTATTCAAGTAGTTTTGCATTTCCAATCCTAACACTTCTCCTTTTGGCTGGGCATCACATCTAGCCTATTGGTGGTGTCAATAGTGTGTGCATCTTTCTGCCTGTCACGATTTTGTGCGGCATGAGGTGATGGTCAGAACCAGGCTGGTTTCTGAGTGCATATAGTGCCAGTGGAAGAAAGTGTAGCCATCCCTTCTTCAGAGTAAGCTTCAACTTGGCCATCCGTTCCTTTAACAACCTGTTGAGCTTCTCGCATATGTCGTTCCCTTGAGGATGATACGCCGAAGAAAACTTGTGCTTTATACCAAGCGACAAGCAAATATGTTCAAATACTGCATTAACAAAATGAGGACCATTGTCTGATCTCATGACTTCACACACTCCCCACCTGGGAAACACCTCCCTCACCAAGAATTTGGCCACACAGGTAGAGTCTGGGTGTGTACATGGACCTGCTTCTATCCATCTAGAGAATGGACACACCACAACAATTAGATACCTGAACCTGTTATGTACTTGAATCATGTCGACGTAGTCGATATGCAAGTGCTGAAAAGGCCCATTAGGCCTTGGGATAACTCCTTTAATTACACGTAGTGTATGCCCAGCCGTGAACTGCTGGCAAATTATGCAGTCCACCATAACAAATGTAACATGTTCAGTCAAGTTCGGTATGAACCAGTCTTCAGCAATAGTTGCTGCTAGTTTCTCCTTTGTCATGTGTGCTGGATAATGTAACTGTTCCAGTGCTATCTTTAAGAAGGCTATAGGTATCACCAGTTTACCATTGTTGTCTTGTCGCCACAAGTTCTCAGAGGGGTTTAAAGAACACCCTCGTCACTTCGATAGACTCTCCTCCAGGGGTGCCTCCCCCTGGAGCTCCACTAACTGAGTTCTTGCCAAATTGCTATAGCCTTCAGGCTCGCTTCGTGCAACAGTCATTCTCTCATGCACATCAGTTATTTCCACACTCATGATTATTTCATCTGTAGTCGCCACACGCTTGGCTTCAGTGTCTGCTGCTTGATTTCCACATGAGACAAAATCTGTCCCTTTCGTGTGGGCGGCGCATTTCATGACCGCTATGCCCACTGGGAGCTGTAGTGCCTTAATGAGCCTGTCCAATAAGGCTGCGTGTTGCACTGGCGTGCTGTCCGCTCAGAGGTAGCCCCTCCTTTTCCAGCGTGCTAGGCCAGCGTGCACTGTTGACGTCACATAGGCGGAGTCACTGTACACCTTCACTTCCTGGTCTGCGTGATTCTCGAGTGCGAGTATCAACACCAATAATTCTGCAGCTTGTGCTGAATAGTGTGAGGGTAATTGTGCACCGAGTACTCGAAATTCCCCATTTGCCGTGCATTTCATCACAGCGGAGCCTGTATATCGGTGTCCATCATTTTGATCGATCCTCGAAGAACCATCAACGAAGACGATTTCTCCTCCTGTCAATGCATTTTCTTTTACTCTCGGAATCTCATCATAGAATTCTTCATAGCTCGCGCAATCATGTATTGGCTCTGCTTCAGTGACTGGCTCTGCTATAAACGTAGCTGGGTTCACTATTTTGCATCAAACTATTTTAATTGTTGGATTTGATATGATCACTTCATAAGCAGAAGCTCTCTGAGATGTCAACGTACATTTTGGTTCTCTAAAATGGCAAATAGTGCATGCTCGACGAATAACGTCATTGGGCATCCCATTACAACGGTTGTAGCCTTCTCTATGGCGAACACTGCGGCAGCCAAACTTTGTTCGCATGGGAAGTGACCCCCTCATCACTGGGTCTAAATTCCCACTCTAGTATGCCAGGGGGCGTGTACCCCAGTGTGGTTCTCTGTGTGAGTACTGCTGTCATAATAACACTGCCATTCGTGTGCGAAAACAGGGAGGATTCCTCTGCATAGTTGGGAATCCCTAAAACTGGTGCCGTGCAAATGGCCTTTTTTAACTGAACAAACCTTTGTCCATGGTCTTGGTTCACCCAATTTTTTCTTTCATTGCTTGTGCTTTCTTCAAGGCTTGTAACAAGGCTTTTAACAAGGGTCTGGTATAGGAACTGTAGTCAAAGACCCATGCCCTGACATAATTGCATAATCCGAGAAAACGTGCTTTTATCATGTGTGGTTTGGCTGTCTTTGAAATGGCTTCAGCTCTTTCAGGGGTAACCCCCCCCCCCAATTTGTGAGATTAGCTGGCCTATTTACAGCACTTCTTGTTGACAATATTTTAACTTCTCCATGTCAACTCTATATCCTTTCTCAGCCAGTAGAGTCAATAGCTGAATAGAATCGTGTCTGCACTTTTCCTCTGTCGTGCTGCAAATTAGAATGTCATCCACGTATTGTAAGACAACACTCTCGGTTGGTTCCTCGTGAGGGTTTGGCGTTACTGATAGTATAGAACACATCAGGTCTCCCAGTGAGCTGTCCTACTCTATATATAATCTTGTCCCATTCTGAGTGAACAGATTTCCCCCGTCACTTGTTGGCATTGCTCATTCGTGAATTCGGTACCTGTCCTGTACCTGTTTGTGCCAGTTGCATTGGTGAGTGCTGAGACTGTCCCTGTGGAAAATTTGTCACATTCTGGGGTGGCAAACTCAGCTGTATTACCAGCGTTTTCTGCTGCACCGTGTGATTCTGTGCAGCTCCATTTCCACCCTGCTACGAGAATGCAGATGGACTCACCATCCCTCCTCTTGTGGGCTGTTCATTTTGCACGATGCTTTGACTTCTGCATGTGCGTGCTAGATGCCCTGTCATTCCACACATCCAACATGTTGACGGTGGTCCGATTACTTGCCCATTTTGCATACCCTGGCTTCCATTTTAATATTTTGAAAACCTCCTTGATTGTTCTGAAACCCTCCCTGATTAATCTGCCATCCTCTTCCTCAAAGGCCTCTTCCCTCTGGAGTAAAGCCCGTTATTGCTTTGATCAAACTGTCTTTGGCTATTGGCCTGCTACATGTTTGATCCATCTGTATTAATTATTATTGCCCAGTCAATGGCATACTCTGATGATTTTTTCTGCACCAATTTGCCTCTTCACCTTTTTCTGTGCAGCGTCCTTTTTGCGATTTTTCTCTTCCAGCAGCCTGCAATAGTGCGCGATGGTCAACTGTATTTCACACCATGGCTTTGCCGCAATCCCTACCAATCTCTTGAGCTGCCTCTGTACCTGTTCTGGCAGCCCTTGGCACAATATATGATAAAACACGGGTATAGATTTCTCCCAAGATTCATGAGTTTCCAGCACCCAGGCGCTTTGGAAATTCTGAATGTAAAGCAAAGGATCATCCGACTCCTTAATCTTGCGTGACATTAAAGCTCCCATGCAGAAGTGTCCGGGTATTGCACTGAAAGCGCTTTCCATACAACAGTTCTGCAATTGTTAAACGGCACGCCGTCATGCGCGGTATTAACTGTAGTCACTCCAGGGTAACCTTGCTCGTGCCCACACATCGTCAGCTATATCACCAAGTATGGCAATTAAAATACCCTTAATATCCCCTATAGCTAACGTGTTTGCTCCTGTCATTTTTTCTAACTCATGTATCCATTTTCCGGCTCCCAATGTCAACATTGGGAGTTTATTTTTCTTCAGGTTCTCTCTGTCCATGTGAGGCCATGGTATATATTGTGGTCTTGTTCCTCCTTTTTCTAGTAAAGGGAACTGTGACACATGACGCTCCTTTTCCTCTCTCATCATTTTTCTGTCTATAGCAGGGGTAATATTCCCACATCGCCGTCTACCTGGCAATGTCCTTAGTCTGCTCACATAGGGTGGTGGAGACACCCCTTGTGACCGTATGATACGCCTTCATGCCAATCTGACTGTGTGACTGACGCTGATGTCTTAGGTGCAGACCCACTAGAATCTGACCATCTTACTCCCCTTCCCGTAGGGAAGCGTTTTTCGCGTCTTCTCTCGTCTTCTCTTTCTTCACATTCTACTCTTTCTGCGTCCGACATTGTCTGTGCCCAACTAGTGCAACTTCTCTCATCCTCCTCATTGCTGGTTAGGGTCAGACTATCTAATGACCGCTCTCTATTTCTGCTACTTCGGGGGGCGTCCTCAGTATCATACAACTCTCCAGACGCTCACCCTCTCCTTTTTTTAGGGTACCTTTTCTAGCCACGTCATCTTCAATATTTACCCTAGACGTGCCTGGTACTCAGGAAAGTATTCTTCAATATCTTCACAGCCTACTACTGGATAGGGTTTTTTAACCTATCTTTCCAGAAATTCGAGATCCCGTGTTCTCTGTTTTTGCTTACGTTCTATTTCGTCATCAAATTCTCTACGCTTCCTCTCTGACTCTATCCTCTTCTTGTTTCCTCGCATCTTTGTTCATTTGCCCTTCACATCTCCTCATCCCTTCGTCTTTTTATTCTCTTCTCCCATATCTTTTGTTGTTCTTCTTCTATTCTCCTTTGTTCTATTCTATCTCGATCATCAGCCGTTCTCTGCTTATGATTGCGTTTTCTCTGCTCTTCTGCCTTTTCCTGTTTTCTGACCGATATAACTGCTCTCGTTTCTGTCTATCCTTTTTCTTAGACCTAGTTTTGGCAGAAAAGGACAATTGAGAAATGGTGCCCTGACTGGTAAGATTTCTGCTGGTCTGCAGATTGAGGCAAAGGATGGGCAACCAACCTGCCAAAGTTGCCAACGGTACATAAATTGTGTAAAGGGGTGGTTTGCCTGTTATCTGCACACAAAACACGATTAAACACACAGTTAAGGTGAATTTTAATTGGACAGTCTTGGAGAGCCTGACATGTGTTTCGAGCTAAGGAGCTCATCATCAGAGGCTTGTATTCCGTAAAATAAGTCAACCTGACAATAGGTTAATTCAATTCCAAAACCAGTAATTACTGTGAGCTCCACTATATAAACGCTTTCAATGCATTGCGATGCTGGCGTCTCCGCCTGTGTGAACTGGAGCTCCAGTAATGACTGGTTTTGGAATTGAATTAACCTATTGTCAGGTTGACTTACCTTACGGACACAATTTATCAATTTTCTTAGCCCCTTAGTCTCTTGTTCGGTTTTCCTTTCCCATCCTCTCTAATTCATCCCATTCTCCCTTTTGTCTCATATCCTCAATGCCTTTACCATGGAATTTCAATAAAATCTGACCTCCCATCCATGCGTTCTCTGTGAATGCCATCTCATCAGTTTTATCCTTATCTCCTTTCCATCTATTTCCCTCTCTTCCCTTATCTGGAGATGTATTTGCTTGTGTTTGGTCTCCTTTTCCTTTTTGCGCCTCTCCTTGTCCTTCGGGACTTTGGAGGTAATATCTCTGTCTTTGGGCTTTCGTCACTACTTTACGTAGGTGACTCATATGCTGGGTTGCTATATCCCGTGGCTGCTTTAAGTTCCCTCAACGGGTATAATCCTTCGTCCTTATCAACTTCGCTTTTCATTTCAGAAGGGGCAGGTGGGGCAGAAGGCTCCTTACCCCCCTCTGTGCATATATTCAGTATCCAATCTATCGGTGGCTCCTCCTCCTTTTCTTGTTGATACCTCTTCCAAATCTCTAAAGTAGCTAGGCGTTTGTCTAACTTTTTGCCAGTGTACGTGACGTGCAAATATGTTGTCATGTGCTGTAGGACAATTTTAGATAGCGATCCTCGCTGGGGCCATGGCATAAACATTTTGTTTTCTGTCCCTTTAACCCATTCTGCACTGTACTGTTTAAGCTTAGGTGCATGCTTCGGCAGCTGTTTGCACATGTGTGCCAATGGTGTGTCTTCCATGCTTAACTTATTTATCTTCTCTTCTATACAACACTTCATTATGCTTTGTTTCACAACCACGATCAACAATATGAGCGAGCACCAATCGTCACAAGTTCCAATCCCGTTTTTTCAACAAAAATTTCACTTTTACTTTTAACTACAACCATCAATACATGCCATGCAACATCATATTATCACAATCGTGCAATTTTCATGTTATTTTTTTTAATGTCTACCTTCTGACGTGTCAGATAAAAAACATGAAACAGACAAGACAGACTCCGGCCGACTGCACAAATCTCATGCCATCTGCTTCCTCAGATGCATTCTGCCCCTAATTGTATTCCGACATGGAATTTAAGCCCATTTCTTTTAGATCGTCTTTTATCGATTCTGGTCTTCTACGTCGTCCTATCAATTCAGGACTTTAAATAAAGGCTTCTTCTAGTGCTCTTTTAAAACCTAGGAAAATGGGTGTATACTCTCTACCTCGGTCACTCCCAGTATCTCTCTTTTTCTCAGCCACGTTCAAGTCAATATTGTCCCCTTATATTTACATTATACTCTTACTCTGACGTTATTTTTGTCCCACCTCCCTCCGTTATGTTACCTTACTTGTTTCAAGGCGTGCAACTTTTTGCCAAAGCATTCAGTCTTTTTCACTCACCTTTCGCATGTTTATCCTGTCTGGACGCTCGGGATCACTGCATTCGTTATCGTCTTTCTGTGCTGCTCGTCCAATCGGCTGCTCGTAAAAGTGGGAAGGGATTTTTGGGGGAAAGCAAAGGTTCCTTCAGACCTAACCTGCATGGTTTTTAATTAAACTAGCCAGTGTCTACAGGAAGCTTCTCGTTCTATCAGCCGGATGGCAAAGGTCTTGTGATATTGCCGAAGATCCCAAGTTACTTATGTCGACGGTCAATGGGTGTCTTATCTAATCTAACCATCTAATCTCTGCTGCCAAGTGAACTGGATGGACACCAGCCAGCCCATGTGACTGGGGACTCCAAACAGCCCTTTAAGATGAGCAGCAGCACCCTCGAGATGGATGGGGATGCAGATTCGTACTCTTGCATCAAATAATAATGACAACTCAATAGTTTGGCAAAGAGAGTCCGTTTAATGACAACTACAGAAAATGGGGAGTTCAATGAACATCAGCAACCGCTCGATCTTCTTTCTCGCTTAAACTCCACTTAATTTCAGATAAAACACAACCTTTATACCAAAATATCGTCATCATTGATGTGTAATCTTAAAAACCTAATATGCAACTTGATTGGTTATAGGAAGGTAACTTTAACATAGGTACTATATCTGTATATGGTAAAGGGGAGAGGGGATTGGATAATAATGTAAGGTGAGGCAACTAAGCCCTTCCTTCAAACTGGCCACTGCAAACATCACTAAAAGTACGACATCCCATTGGCTCTACTCTCTATAGGACCCTAGATTACATGGTCACTATGATTGGGTTGGCATCGATCCCACACATACTTTTCCACTTGTGCTTAGCAGCATGCATAATGATTAGCCAGGTGCAGGGAGTAAGTCTGCACCCGAGCTTCCCTCCAATTTATGTTACAACCATTGATCACCTCAGTGACCGTGTGTCAATTACTGGTTTGTAGTTTGGCCTCGAGTCTGCTTCTTGGTCTGAGAAAGTTAAGGAGTATGGGTACGGCAAGTCTCCATGCGTAGGTGTGAAAGTCTCATCCCTTTCACCCTACCTTGCCATGTGACTAGGACACAGTGAAATCGGCCTCTTCTTCATGCATTTTTGTGTGTTTGATTTACTTCTGCCAGACTTCTACCATCTGTGGCTTATCTTGACCTTGCTGAACAGGAGACTGTTGTTTTTTCTCTGTAATTGTCGGTATTGCTAGCCTATTCCAGCGTGATACGACCTTGGCTTCTTTGCATGGTTACCTTCAGCTAAGTTTCTCTCCATCTTAAATTCTTGATTTATTTTCTGCAGCCCTCTCCTCTTGGGACCTTCAGTAACCTCTATTCAATTCCGCTCATGAGCGTAGTGGATTTTCACTCATCTATAAAAGTGCTTTTGAGTTAGATATGTGTATGGTTGGCGCTTGCCACAATCTATTTTACTACTAAGCATAAGTAAGCTTCACGATTTCTCTGCATCTTGCGGTTTCTTGCGTATGTACACGTTTAAACTGGCTTAATGTCTTCATCGTGCACATGGTATAAGTTTCTTTATCTTGAAATCAACTGTTTCACCTTAGTCCCAAGATGTCACTTATCCATGGCCTTTCGTCTCTATCAGCATTCTTAAGTCATTATATTTTCTATATGTGCGTCAGTCCGATCTCTCATGACGTCACCAGTCATCGTCTTTTAGTATCTTTTTGGCTTCTTCGGGTATTCCTTTCTGACAAAGTCCTTTGTCGTGTATGTAGATATGGATTTCTCAGTGGGTACCTTACTGTCCAGGTTTGCTCAGGTGTCAGTACTTCAATAGGCGCTGTTACTCCGATAGGCACTGGGCAGAGCCCGACTGCGGCTCTCTGCTGGTGTATTTGTTCTCCATATGTCACATATCTTGGCGTGAACGTTCCTGGCACTTCGAAGGGGGTGGCTGGAGTGGGGATGTCTGGCACTTCCTCTTCAAGTGTTACAGTGTGGAAGTTGGCACCACCCTCAACTCCCTAAGAACACTAAGCAAGCTAGGCCAGGGGAAGCCTAGAAGGCCCCTAGGAGGTCAGGTAGCCATCATATCAGGGAAAATGCCATGAGCCCCAGGAACAATAGACAGTAGGGGTCACATGGTGGTAGTACCAACACTCCTGTTAAGTGATGCCCGGGCTAGGGAGTAGGAAAAGGCTGGATAGGTGTAGAACGAGATGGACGGCCATAGTGCCCAACATTCCTTGAGCCTGGTTGGCCAGAAAGACATTTTTTAAATCAGATAGCCACTTTACCTGAAGTAAAGCATTTTTTAAAAATATATATTTATACATTTTTCCATAACAGCAAACAATAACAATGCCACACAATGCAATACGTTGTCATCATACAATATCTGTCTCCATTAAAACTCCAACTACCCCCCTCCCCAAACCCACCTGTGCATAGTGTCATTAATATGGGCTTATCCGATTATATTGCAACCTCCCCATCATCCCCCGTAAACAAAGTCTCAGTCAGTGAAATCCACCTTTGGATGCCCATACCTAGTTCAAGTTTCTGTTCTCTCAGTGCCTTTCCCCATACTCTGGTTGCTGCGGTTACCCATTTTTCAAATCACTCCACCATCTATCAATAGTCAGTTTTTTTGTGTCGTTCCATCTCATGGCTATGCTAGGATTGGCTAGTATGTAAATCAAATGCTTGATCTTGTTTAAAGGTTTATTCTTCACACTCCTCTTATAGCAGCCAAGCATGCAAGCCTCTGGGGTCTGTATCTCAAGTTTTAAACCTCCTTTAGCCGCTTTATTCGCCACTCCCCTCCAGAACACCTGCACTATTGGACATCCCCAGAACCCTTGTATGAGACCTGCATCTAGGACATTTTTGTTTACACGCACCTTTACATTTTGCAATGACAGCTGGTGTAAGGTATGCTCTCTGCGCGATATAAAGTTGTATCAATTGGAGTCTGCCATTTCTGGATACCTTCTTATGGTATAATGTTATATCCTTCCACTCTATCTTCGAACGTTTTGGCCGGTTCCCTTTCCCATTTCTCCTTACATTTCAATACTACGCTCGAATGTCGTTCTATCAAGATCTCGTAGATCCTTGAAATGGCGGACCCACCACGGTTAGTAATGCCTCTATTTCTTCACTCTCAATTGTGTCTGCATTGCAGTTTGGCCACCTGCCTTTTTTTTTAATTGGGTTTTAGCATTGTCATACAAGAGTCAAGTAAGTGCAAATGAGGGCAGTGCCCTCTAACAATCAAACAGACAACATACTGTAAGCAACTCCCATTCCTCCCACCCACCTCCTCTCCACCCTTTGACATAGGAGGGTGAGCCCGTTACGCATATATAGGATTGAACCATAGTCCTACGAGTGAGTCTTTGGCTGAGTAGACTGTAATGATACTGTTTTTACCCCCATGGGGTGCATGGCATTTCTTTCATGCACTTTTCTTGGTCAGACCAGGTCGATTCCACTCTCCAGGTCGCTTGTCCCCCTCTCTCCTTTATTGAAATGTGTTATCGAACTGTAACCATTCTGTCTCCACAGCGGTGCTACTTCCATGGATTTCTGCAGAGATCTTTTCCATTAGGTAAATGTCCTTAGTAGTGGCGGACAATTCCCTTACTGTGAGGAGGTGTCCCCTTGTCCAGTGTCTGGTCCTGCAGGCCTGTGCCGCAAGCAAAAGGAAATGGACCAGAGGCGGTGGAACTCTCCATGTATCCTCGCCCTTCTCCAAACCCAATAGGATAAAAAAGGGGTCCAGGGCGCATGTTTCCCCCTGCATCCCTAATCCAGCCCAGAACCTTGGACCAGAACACCTTGACCTGTGGGAAATTCCACCACATGTGCCAGAACTCAACCCTGGATCCACACCCATGCCAACAATGCGGATCCACCGTTGGGAACATTGTGGAGAGGCGTACGGGGTCATATTGCCGTCAGTGGAGCAGTTTTATTGCGTGCAACTTATACTGGCATGAGATGGAGGTCTTGAATGGCCGCCTGCACGTTGTCTGCCACAGGTTGTCTCCCATCTCCACACCCAGTTCCCTTTCCCATCCTGCACAGAGACCCCTGGTGCCCCCTACCCTGGTTTATAGTAGCGCCCCGTAGAGGCGTGAGATAAGGCCTTTCATGTCTGCATGCCCATCGAGTACTTTCTCCACTGGGGTGAGTCACCTCTGGACGCTTTCCTTCAATTTTTCGGACATAAATACCCCCTTGAACCCGACATCTAACAGTACAGATAGGCTCCCCATGCCCAATGCCTCCTCCAACTTCTGGATGTTTATGAATTCCTTGTTTTGTACCAGTTGGCCCACACTGTTGAGGCCCGCTTCAAACCAAGACTGGTAGTGCTCAACCTCCGGTATGTCGCCTTTGACCGGTGGTGCCCAGATGTGGCTCATTGCAGAGGGCCAGGTGGTGATTTCTTGCTCCCTCCTTCCCATAGCCAGGACTTCCCAGTGTACCCCCAGAATCGGGTGATCTCTAATGTGTCTCGGAAGACGGTTCATGGGGACACAAAGCCATTCCCCCACCGTCGCCGGGAGCAGGTGCTAGTTTTCAAGGAGAATCCACTGTTTGTCTGGATCCTCCCTCAGGTGTGGGACCGTTGCTCTTAGCTGTGCCACCCTATAGTATAACATCAAGTCCGGCAGGCCCCCGCCCCCTTTCCTTCAGCAAGATGAGCGTTTCATACCTCACCCTAGGCTTTTGACCCTGCCAGAGAAATCTCGTAATATGGCTCTTAGCTTCTCTCAAGTGTTCCTCAGGTGTACTAGTAGGGAGCATCTGGAACAGATATACCATTGAGAGGAGGTTCATTTTTATCGCATTGAGTCTCCCCATCCACGAGAGTCGCCTCTTCCCCCAGGTATCCATGTCGGAAAACAACCTCTCGAACAGGGGAGGGAAGTTGGCCTGGCCCAGGTCCCGGCCCGGGCAAACAATAATAATCCCAAGGTATCTGGCCCCCTCTAGTTGGATCTGTAATCCCAGGGGCTCTATTTCCTCTATCTTCCTGGCCGAGTCAGGGACAAATCTCTTCAATCGCCCTCATAGCAGCAGGAATGGACTGGGCAGGGTGCCTCAAGTGGAGCATTACGTCATCCGTGCAGAGCCCGAGTTTGAATTCCCTATCCCCCACCTTGATGCCCTGAACCTCAGGGGACACCCTAAGATACTCTGCCAATATTTCCATCGTCAGAGCAAAGAGTAGGGGCGATAGAGGGCATCCCTGTCTCATACCACTCTGCAATGGGATAGCTGCCCATTCACCGTGACTCTAACCGATGTGGCCAGCTGGATCCCCATGCCGAAACCAAATTTCTTGAGTACCCCGCTAAGGAAGCCCCAGTCAACCCTGTCGAAGGCCTTCTCTGCATCTATGGCCAGCAGTACGGGGTTGCCTTCTTCCCATGCTGCTATTCTCATGCGGTGGAGTCTTGCGCAGTGTCTGCCCCTTGTCTGCCTTGAATGAACCCTACTTGGCCCGAATGAATGCGTTTCAGCATTAGACCCTCCATTATTGTGGTCAATATTCGTGTGAAAATGTTTACGTCTACATTGAGCAGGGAGATTGGTCTGTAGAACTTACAGTCCATCAGGTCTTTGTCAGTCTTAAGGATGGCTGTGATTAGTGCCTTCCCAGAGGTCATGATACTTGTAAATAGGGCAGCCAAGTGTCGAGCCAAAGGTCCCGCAAAGGTCTTATTGAACCCTGAAGGGAAGCCATCATCCCCTGGTGCTTTCCCCAGCTTTAGGCCCGAAATCGCTTTCAACACCTCCTCCTGCGTAATTGGTTTGTCTAGATCAAGGCTCTCCCCAGGTTTAAGTTTCGGAAGTGTCACTCCTGTGAGCTTTTCCCCCAACTCTTCTTTGTCAAATCCCCCCTCCCTTCCCTATAATTTCTCATAAAACGCTGCCAAGCCCCCTGCTACTGCCCCAGCCTCCGAAATCCGTTGGCCTCCCTCCCCTCGAATCCCTGAGACCCACCTCTCCGCTCTCTGGCCTCTAAGTTGTGCCGCCAGTAAGGCGTCCGCCTTGTCACCTTTCTCGTAATACCTCTGCTTTAGATACTGGAGGCTGGTTAGTACTCTGCCCATCTCTATGCCCTTCAGCTCCTGGAGTTTACCTTGGGCGAGATCCTCTACTCTCTCCTTCTCCAACTGATGGATTTCCCCTCGAAGGTTTCAGGACAAACAGGGTCCTGATCCATTTTTTGGCTGCCCCTTACCTGATAATTAGGCCCCTCCATGTCGCTTTCGCGGCATCCCAAACCATTCCCCTTTCAACCTCCTATGTGCCGTTGATCGAAAAGAATTCTTGTATGGCCTCCCTCATTACTTCCGCAAAGACAGTGTCTCGGAGAAGGAGATCGTTACACCGCCAGAGGGACTCCCTGGGTTTCAAATCGGACAGAACCACTTCCATCCGTACCATGTCATTGTCAGACCAGCTGACCAGCGAGTGTTCACAGGAGCCCACCCTACTAACATGTTGTTGCTCCACGAAGAGGTAGTCTATTCTTGTTCTGGGGCTGTGGCCCGGGGAATAGAATGTGTAACCCCTTGCGGCTGGATTGGAATCCTTCCAAGCATCTACCAGCCCTTGGTTCCACATGTGGTAGGTGAAGCCTCCATTTGCTGGACCCCCCCACCCCCTAATCCCTGCAGGAATATGTCCACCACTGTCGTCCATTCCCCTATCTGCCCACATGTTGATGTCCCCCCTATAATGAGGAGGCCCTCTGTCCTGCCCATGATCTCCCCCCTGGCTTCCATCAGGAATTGCATTTGGCCTGTGTTCCGGCAGTAGACGGACACTATGGTGACTCTAGTGTTATCGACCGACGCCGAGACCACCAGCATCCTCCCATCCGTTCAACCCCAGGCCACTGGTTCCAAAAGCCTAGGCCTTTGGCTCAGTAAAATCCCCACCCGCTCCTTTTTGGCGGGACCCAAGGCCCTGAAGACTTGCCCAATGTGGGCCCTTGGGATGCGTCTTTCTTCCCCGAGTGCTGTGCAGGTCGCTTGCACCAAGAGTACATCCAGGTTACAGTTTCTTATTTCTCTGCCTAGCAGCAAGCGTTTTGTGGGGGAATTGAGGCCCTTCACATTCAAAGTCCCTATCTTGAGAATCTTGACCTGGCCTTCATCATTAAGGAGCACCATTCAGAGCCACCTTCCCTCCTCTTTGCCACTCGGCCCGGTAGGGTGTAATATTCCCCCTTCTCAATCCAAGAGTGCCTTCTGTGAGTTAATTTGCAAGTTCCCCCTCCCACCAACCCCTCTCCCTCCGCCCTAAACTTCGCCTTTATTGGGACGCCCACCCTAGGGGGTGCCACTAGGGAAGAAAACACTCCTCCACCGTTGATTCACATTTCATCACACCTCCCCCCGGTGGGAGATGCACATCGCAGAAACCCTATTTTTCGAGCCGGAGTTCTTCACTTCTCAATTCTTATCCCCCTTTTCCTCACGGGAAGGGGTATTAAGCTTCTTGAATTTTCTACCACCCTGCATCATCATCTTTGTGGCTTGTGGGCCAGAGAGCCTCCGTCGTCGTTCCGGGGGAGCCTCCCCAGTCTCCTCGGGATCCCCGTTTTCCTCTTCATTTTTGATGACCTGGAGCACCTGAAGGGCCTTCTTCCCACTGGTCACTTGGTAGTCCACGTTTCCGCATTCAAAAGTCAGTGCAAAGGGGTAGGACCAGCGGTATCTAATGTCCTTCTCGGAGAGCCATAGTGTGAGTGGGCAACATTCCCTGTTTCAGGCCAAAGTCAGGTTTCAGTGGTCTTGAAATACCTTGATAGTGTCGCCTTCGTAGAGGAAGTTTCCCAGGCGCTTCGCTTTTTCCAAGAATTCCATTTTCTCCCTGTACCTGAGGAAGCGGACCACTATGGACCATCGGGCCCCTTCCCCCTCCGGCCCTATGGGCTCTTTCCAGTTGGACTTCTTTGCCCACTTCAAGTGCAAACAGTTGATTCATCAGGCCCTGCACCTTCCGTCCTACGTAGGTTGTTGCGTCTCTCCCTGTTTTCCAGGTCTTCCAGCTTCAATACCATCTCCTCTCAGTTCCAAGTCGGTCAGGCGTGCCTCATATTTCATGTCAAGGACATCCATTTGCAGGTGGTTATGTTTCAGACCCTCCATTTTGTCCTCAAGTCTGTCCACTCTGCCCTTCAGGTCACAGATTGAGGCTTGGATGTCTGTCCTTATGGCTTTAATCTCTTGGAATAGTTCCTTGAGGTCTTTTCTGGTCAAGGTGGGGGCGGAAGCGTCTGTTCCTGATGCCATGTCTTGGGAGGAGGGGGTCTCCCCCTCGTCGGTCTGCCAGGACCTCTGGAAGCGCTGCAGTGCTTGGATCCCCGTGGGGGTCTTGCTAGTCGGGGGCCTTGTCCCTGTTTTTGCCTCCAGGGCACTTCCCTGTTGCGCCCACAGGATGAAGAGCCCTGTCTCTTGAGATCGAGTGCCACCGAATGCGAGGGGCGCGATCCGCTGCTCTCTATCTTAGGGGGGGCCGGGAGCCCGGGCCTGGTCTTTAGTGTCTGTCTCCCTGTGGGGTCCGAGGCCTAATGCTGGTGGGGATGGTCCTGTCCGATTTCGCCCTGGGGCACAGGCTAGTGCCGCTCCTGGGCCAATTGTATCTGGTGTATTCGTGTTGTGTGCCCAGAGCGGGGCCCCTCCACATGTGGGGTCGTGTACTGCTGTTGGTGTGCCCAGGTGTGGTGTTCTCTCTCCTGTGGTCACCTATGGTGTCTGTCGAGCAGTAAAACAGCGGGTCCATGTGTTTGTTGCTCCCAGATTACACGTGAGCAGGTTCCGTTTCCTCTTCAGGGAGACTCCTTGTTTGGTGTGGTCCCTTCAATGAGCACCTCCCTGGCTCAGTGTTGTGTCCTTACATATCATTCCTGTCTTTGCTGGGCCTCCCAGCCCGAGTGCACCAGACTGTCTAGTGCCTCGGCCTCACTTTTGAGTTAACTGTGCGAGTCAACTAAGGTCTCTTCTCCCGCGGGCCACCCTGCTCCTTCTCCCGGGAGGGCTTCTCACTTTGTGCGATCTGTGTCCCCGGCTAGCCTCTCCAGGCTCTCCGGTGTTCAATTCACGTTGTGCCTCGAACACATTTACGCAGGTTTAGTTCTCCTCCTCTGGTGCAGTGGAGGTTCAGTCCGCTGTGTGGTGGATATGTCCACCTGCTGGATAGTGTCCCCTGGGGATCCTCTCTGGAAGGAGTATTGGGGTTTGCCACGTAGTATCCAAAGGGGGGTAGGTAGCTATCTGTTTCACCCACCGGGTGCGGCGACCTGTTAGGGAGGGATCGCCTTGTCCTTCCGGTCCTCTGCAGAAAGTAACCCCCAGTGGACATCCCGATCAGGCTTTGGATAGTGGGTCTTCCAGTGTCCCTCCTCCGCTTGTCTCCTCACCTTATCCGGACGAGTCTCCGATGGGGCGTATGGTCCAGAATCTGCAGGGTGCCTTCGCCCGCTGCCCGTCGTCCTCTCGTTGGGGGGTGACGATCTTGTTCCTAGTAACGAGGCAGAAGCGCTGATTCTTCTCTTGATGCTGTCTGGGGTCTGCCGCGAGTTCCAGCCCTCAGTGCGAGTCTGCAGGTGCCGGCTCGTCCGGCCTCACTCCACGGGCACAATGCTCGGCCTGAGTTGGAGGTTCAGCGTTAGCCTCAGGCGCCAATGCTCACGGTCCCAGCACTGTTTTCCCCCTCCACAAGTGCTTGGGGGGAACCTTGGTCGCCAGGTGGATTTCGGCTGCTGCTGCTGGGCACCAGGGTGTCACTCGCCCTCAGAGTTCCTCTGCCCAGGTAGAGGTGGCCGGATCCTCCGCACCACCGTCGCTGGGGCCGGGGACCACTCTCTGTTTCGGCATCGTCCCTGGGCTCCTTCTAGACCCTCCGCTCTGCAATGACTTGGGGGGGGGGGGGATGTCACTGCTTACCACCCCCATCTGCACCGCAGGGGTGTCAGACGGCCAGTTCTCCACCGGGGGGAGAGCGAGCTATTGTAGGCCCAACTGGTGGTGGCAGCGCGACGTCTTCATGCGACCATGTCGATGTGTACCCCCTAGCGGTCTCTTTCCGGCCACCTGCAATTTAACACCTTTATCACTGTGTTATGTAACAAAAATTGGCCTATATGTACAACCATAATTCCCTGCAACTCGGCAAAGCTCATTAGTCCCTGTTAGTTCCGCAGGTCTCCCACCGTAGCTGTGCTGCATATTTCCCATTGGGATCGCACCCTTGCCTCCCGCCCGGCACCTCTGACATTACTGCCGCTATAGGGGTTTGTGGCGAAATTGGGTCATCAAGTCCCATGACTTTACAGGTCCTTTTCCACATTTTTATGCCCATGTTCACCAGGTAAGGATAGCTATTCTGCCCTTTTGTGGTAATCCAGATGAGGTACCTGAGATATCCCTTCTTTATGGCAGGCTGTAATAGAGCGTTTTTTGTTGTGGGATCATCTGCCATCCATTGCACTACATATTGTAGCTGGCACACTAGAAAGTATAGCTCGAAGTTTGGTATCTTCAACCCCCCGTGCTCATTCGGTCCATTGTAATACACTTAGTGCAACTCAATGTCTCCCACCTTGCCATAGGAAGCCTCTGCATATTTTTTCTAAGTCCCGGAAGAATCGCTGTGGGACATTATGCGGGACATTTCCAAAGCAGTGCATGAGTCTGGGCAGTGCCACCATTTTCAGCAATGCCGGCCTCCCCATCATGGACAAGGGTAACTTGCTCCAAAATTCCATAGATTTCACCAACCCATTTTTAGCCTGTAGTGTGTTGAATTCATGTTCCCTTTTGGGATCATGGTATATGTTGACACCCTACTTCTACTCCATGGCAAGGGAAGAACTGGCAGGTCCTCCTCCGCCACAGTTGCCATTTTGGCCAATGGGAACAGAAATGACTTGTTCTTATTTATTCTAATCCCAGTTAATATACTGAAGTTGTCTGACACCTCCAGCACATATAGCAGGTTTATCCCTCGGTTTCACAGGTACAGCAACATATCATCCGCGTACATGGACACTATGTGCTTTGTCCCATCTATTTCCACACCCCGCGCCGCCATATGCCTGCCTAAGATAGGCTTAGGTTCAACAGCTAAAATATATAGCATAGGGAGCATCCTTGTCTTGTACCCCTATATAATTGCCATTTGTCTGAATACGTTCTTCCCGTCCTGACCCTGGCCATTGACTTAGTATATATAAGCTGCACCCACTTCATGTACTGCGGCCCTATACCCATCCTTACCATCATGGCATATAACCAGTCCCAATGGACTGAATCAAATGCCTTAGTGGTGTCCAAAGAAGCGACCGCATACGGTGCCACGCTATCCCTCGTACTATAAATCACATGGTGCAGCCTTCTTAGGTTCTCTGCAATATTCCTACCTGGCACGTACCCAGTCTGGTCTGGATTGATCAATGTGGGTATTACTTTGCAGAGTCTATTCGCCAGGATTGCTTTAAGGATCTTACTATCCTGGTTCAGCAGTGACAATGGTCTGTAGGATCCATAACCTGTGTCTACCTTGTTTGGCTTGATTAACAGGATTATCAAGGCTTCTCTCATGCTATAGTGGAGGATTTTGTCTTTGTAAGGAGAGGCGCTAAAGTGTCTGCGTAGGCTTTATAAAACTCGCCTGTAAGCCCATCAGTGCCTGGGGCTTTCCCGGAGGACAACGTTTTTGATGGTGGCTGCGACCTCCTCCGGATTTATGAGCACCTCCAGGGCCTCTGATTGCTGTAAATCTAAATGTGGCAGGGCAATACGATCTAGGGCATCTTGTAGGTCTCTCTCCCCATCTATATGGGGTTCCACATATAGTGCCTTATAGAACTCAGAGAAAACTTCATTTATGCCTGCCTGCGTATTCACCTCTACTGTTCCTTGTTCCTAATAGAGCATATAGAGGATCCTGTATCCGTTTGCTTATATAGCCAGGCTAGCATTCTACCTGGCTTATCCCCCTAGGTATCTTGCATAGTTACATTTCCCCAGCCTGTCCCACTGCACTAGGCAGGCTTGCCTCAATCCAATCACTTCTTCTACATGTTCCTTGCATATGTTTGCTTCACCATCCAATACCAACAATATCTCTTTTTTGTTCCTCAGGTCATTAACAATTGCTTTTTAAACTCCCCCCGACTCCTCTATCATTTCGCCCCTTATGACCACCTTGTATGTATCCCAGACCGTCCGTCCTCACCTTTGGCACGCTGTCCTCATTAATTGCAATAAGATCCACTGTACTCTTCCTAATGTTCTCTGCAAATGCTCTATCTAATAATGCCTCGCTTCTCAGCCTCCATGTAGGTATGGGTGGTCTTGGGGCAAATGCCCGCCATTGTACTACAAGTGGGGAGTGATCTGAGAGGACCCTAGCTAGATATCCTGCCTCTGTAAATTCCGTCACATGTTCCACTGCGAACAGATAATCAATTCTTGTGGGGCCAAGTAGTGGCAATATTCTCTATTTTCACCCTGTTGTACTCTCCATAAATCTTCCAACTGGAAGTGCTTCAGAAGCGAGTTTACCACTTTGGCTGGGGGAGACGGTTGTTTGTATTTGAGATCAGATCTATCCATGGTGGGGTCCAGTGTACAATTAAAGTCCCCTCCCCATATCAATATCTCATCCCTGTATGGTCCTAGTCTAGCATACAACAACTTAAAAGGAACAAGTTACTTACCTGTAACTGTTGTTCTCCAGCATGGGTCTGGCATGGATTCACATGCTCATGAATATTCCCCGTCGTCAGGCTGGGAATCCTCGGTAAAGAAAAAATCAGTATCAGTTTCGTTTCTGATCTGTCTTTCGTAGTAGTAACCAATCACTGATCTCTGCGTCATACTGACCACAGCCAATGACTGCCCTCTACCTAAGCCCCGCCTCTGGCAGCCATCTTCAGATTTGGTAGCACGTGAAGTGGCAGTATGACCAAGTGAAGAGCCGCAGAGGGGTAGGCGGGAGGGTTCGCATGTGAATCCATGCCAGACCCATGCTGGAGAACAACAGTTACAGGTAAGTAACTTGTTCCTTCTCCAGCATGGGGTCTGGCATGGATTCACATGCTCATGAATAAAGAATACATAGCAGTACACACATGCACAACCACGGGAGGTGGCAAAGGCTCAACATTAAGCATTACATCAAACTCAACATTAAGCAATTCTTACCTCCTCACCAGGCTCACCTTAGGCGAACAGATTGCGCAGCACTGCTTGGCCGACCCTGGACTCCTCCCTGGAATCCCGGTCGACGCAGTAGAATTTCGTGAAGATGTGCGTCGACCTCCACGTAGCAGCCCTGCAGATGTCCAGCAAGGGCACACCAGATAGGAACGCCGTGGTAGCTGCGATCGCTCTGGTGGAATGGGCTCTCGGACGGCCAGGCAGCGGTCGGTTTGCCAACCGATGACAGTACATGATACAGCCGGAGAGCCATCTGGAAATGGAAGCCTTTGAGAGAGCCTTCCCCTGATTGACAGGTCCAAAGTTCACAAAAAGTTGTGACGTCTTCCGAAAACACTTCGTGCGGTCCACGTAAAACTTCAGCGCTCTAGCCACATCCAGCGAGTGCAAAGTCCTTTCGGCCGGCAACGAAGGCGACGGGAAGAAAACAGGCAACACCAAGGGTTCGTTGAGGTGGAATTCCGACGGCACCTTGGGCATGAAGGAGGGGTGCGTCCTGAGCACTACCCTCGTGTCGTGAAAAGTCAAGTACGGGGGCTTGTAGGAAAGGGCCTGGATCTCTCCCACTCTTCGTTCGGAGGTGATGGCCACAAGAAACGCTGTTTTCCACGACAAGAACTTCAACGGAGCCGAGTGCAGAGGCTCGAACGGAGGTCCCATGAGCTTGGTCAGCACCACGTTGAGCTCCCACGCCGGGGCCGGAGCCTTCATTGGCGGGAACGATCTGAACAGTCCCTTCATGAACTCTTTCACCAGACAATGAGACCACAGAGACGTCCGCCCCGTGGTTCCGGTGTATCGGGAGATCGCAGCAAGATGAATCTTGATGGACGCGTGCGCCAGTCCAGCCTTGGCCAGCGTCAGAAGGTACGGCAGTACCTGGGGAGCCTTAATCCGTAGAGGGTTAATCTTCTGTGCGTGGCACCAGACAGAGAACCTCTTCCATTTGTGTCCATAGCATTTAAGAGTTGAGGACGCCCTGGCCTTTGCAAGAACCTCTCTGCAGTCGGCCGGTATGTCGTATCCTCCAAACTCTAACGCTGCAGGAGCCAGGCCTGCAAGTTCAGCGACTTCGGGTCGTGATGGAGGATGGCGCCTCCTTCCCTGGAGAGAAGATCCGCGTCCACTGGCAGCTTGATTGACGGGGACGCTGACAAGTCCAGAAGGTCCGGGAACCATATCTGCCTCGGCCACGCAGGTGCGACGAGGATCATCCTGCACCGTGACCTCTTGAGCTGGTTGAAGAGCCGGATCAGCAATGGCAATGGAGGGAACGCGTATAGAAACAGGCCCTCCCAGGGGAACGAGAAAGCATTGCCCATGCTCCTCGGCTGGGGAAACCTGCTGGCGAACCTCCGGCACTTGGAGTTTGTCGCCGTTGCGAACAGATCGATCTGGGGTGTGCCCCACCGTCGGAAGAGGTGGTCCACTAGATCCTGTCGTAGTTCCCACTCATGGCACGAGCGCAGCTCTCTGCTGAGCGAGTCGGCGATGGTGTTTTTTATCCCTGCCAGATGAAACGGCACCAGAAACATCCCTTGGCCGACGGCCTAATGCCACAGATCCTGCGCCTCCTTGGACAGGGCTGGGGACCTGGTTCCGCCCTGCTTTCTGATGTAGAACATGGTGGTGGTGTTGTCGGTGAAGATCCTCACCACCTTGCCCTTGAGGGACGGAAGAAAGGACCTGAGGGCCCAAAACACTGCACGGAGCTCCAGGACGTTGATATGGAGGGACTTCTCTGTCGGAAGCCAAAGGCCTCTTGCGTGCAGATTTTCGGTGTGCGCTCCCCACCCTTCCAGGGAGGCATCCGTGGTCACTGTCTCCTGGTGGCCGGGGGTCTGGAAGTCCATGCCCGCCGTCAGATGAGCGCGGGTGCCCCACCACCGGATCGCTCGTCGGAAACTCTCGTCGAGTGTGATCCTCTCCTCGAAGCTGCCCGTCGTCTGGATCCAGCGCGCATCCAGGAACTCCTGCAACGGGCGCATCCGGAGCCTACACAGGCGGATGAGGTAAATGCAAGAAGACATCATTCCGAGGAGGGACTTGATGGACCTCACCCTGGCCGCGTCCGCGACCAGCATCCGCTGCACCTTGCCCAAGATGGCCCTCGTCCTTTCCTCCGACGGAGAGGCCAGAAGCGACACTGTGTCGAGCTTCGCTCCCAGAAACAGTGCGTCTTGCGCGGGCACCAGGTGGGACTTGGCGTAGTTTATGGAAAATCCCAGGTCCGTGAGTAGTTGGACGGTCCTTGCCGTGTGCTCCACGGCGAGCTCCTTCGTCTTTGCTCGGATGAGCCAGTCGTCCAGGTAGGGGTAGACGTGGATCCCCTCTCGGCGCAGCTGCGCCGCCACCGGTGCGAGGCACTTGGTGAACACCCTGGGTGCCGACCTCAATCCGAAGGGAAGGGCTCTGAACTGGTAATGACGCCCCTGGACCACGAACCTGAGAAACTTTCGGTGTCCCTTTAGGATGGGAATATGGAAGTAGGCATCCTCCAAATCCAACGACGACAGGAAATCGCCCTCCTCCAGTTGACCCAGAACGTGTTGGAGGGTGACCATCCGGAACTTCTGTGCCTTGATGAATTTGTTCAGTCGTAGCAGGTCCAGGATGGGACGCCATCCTCCCGTCGTCTTCTTCACGAGGAAGTATCTTGAGTAAACTCCGGAGCCCCGAAGCCTCTTTGGGACGAGCTCGATGGCGCCCTTCTTGAGCATCGCCTTTACCTCCAAGAGAAGTTGAGGGACGTGATCCTGAGCTAGGGTGTCCAGCACCCAACGGTCGGTGGAGATGGACTCCCACACGCTGACGAAGCTCGCCAGCCGGCCTCCCACCGGGGTGCTTCGGTGGGGGCCCGACCCCACGGCCAGTTCAGTCCTGCTTCGACGAGGCTTTGCCGCCTTGACCTCCATGGCGACGACGGTGGGGTCCATCTGACTTGCCTCGTCCCCTGTAAGCTTCCTGTGACGACGAACGGGCCGCTTGACGGTAGGTGGAAAATCCGCCGCTGGAACCTTTGGAGGCACCCTGTTTGCCTCCGCCGCTCCGAAAGGGCGGCCGCCGCTGCTGAAGAACCCCAAGAGCCCGGGCGTCTCCGTGTCCGCCTTGATGGCTTGAAGGGAATAGTCCACTGTTTTCCCAAACAGGTTGTTTCCGTCGAACGGCATGTCCAAGACTCTGGTCTGCACGTCCTGACAGAAGTCAGTAGCCTTGAGCCATCCACGCCGCCTAAGGCACACCCCATTGCCCAACTGGCGAAATCCAGTGTCAGCGATGTCCGTCGCAATCGTAATGGCGTGGTCCGACGCCACCTCTCCTTCCTGCAAGATCTCTAGGGCTTCCGCCCTCTTGTCGTCTGGTAGGAAGCCCAGCAGGGGGGCCAGCTTGTTCCACAACTCCCTGTCGTAGCGGGCTACGATAGCCAAGGCGTTGGCCGCCTTAATCGTCGTCGCTGCCGACGAGATGACTCTGCGTCCCATAGTGTCTAATTTCTTTCCCTTGCCGTCCGGCGGGGAGGTCGACGTAGAGGCCGCGCCCCCCCGCTTTCTTCCTGGCCGCCGCGGAGACGACCGAGTCCGGGGTCGGCTGTGCCCGAAGGCACAAGGGGGCCGCGTCCGGGACCCGGTACTTCTTCTCGTACCGATCACTTCTAGCCGGCGTCGTGGATGGGTTCTTGAGGAGGGCGAGGCCCTCATCCCAAATATCGTCTAGTAGAGGTACAGCGAGGACCGTCTTCCTCTTGGCCTCGCGCTGTTGATAAAGGAAACCTTCCTTCTTCTTCTCTTCCGGGCAGAGCTGGAAAAGCTCGGATGCCCTGGCGATCATGGAGTGAAACGATCCAATCTCGTCGGGCGGGGAAGCCCGGGTGGGAGGTGACGACAGGAGATCCTCGTCATAAACCTCGTCGTCTGTACCCGTTGCGGCTGTGTCAGTCCCCGTATCATCCCCACGTGTCGTGGACGGGGAGGAGGGCTGAACAGGGCGCGATGGCTGAAAAGGAGGTGGAGGATGAATCCTTCTTCTCTTAGGGGGAGGGCTCCCAGAAGGGCCTGGCTCCGGGTCCCCCGTCGGGAGCGGTTCCTCCGTTGGTGGTAACGGCAGTCTCGTCCTTATCTCCGAGCATAAGGACTGTATAGCCAACAAAATGGTCGCCGAGTTGTCTTGCGGCACTGGTTGAGGGGAGTCCGACGGGCAGACAGGAGCCCCGTCGGCACCCTCGACATTCTCGTCGTCTCCTATGTCGGGGTCCCTCCCGAAGGGCTGGTCTTCTTCCACGCCAACGCCGTGGCTTAAGACTTCGATCAGCTCCTCCTCAGAGGTTGAGGCCGAATCCACGACGGCCTCCTGCCCCCCCTTTTTCTTCTCCTTTGGAGGTTTCACGGGGGTCCTGTCGATGGGCATGAAAGAGGACTCCCTCCGCGGTGGCAGGGAGACTCTGGGCCCCGAGGTCGCCACCACTGGTGTAGCCTCCACAGGCTGAGCCAGGGCCACCGCGACTGTCTCGATAGAGGCCTTGGCCGGATCAAGGCTTTCACCACCTTAGGTGCGCTCACCGCCTTCTCCTTGGGGGGAGGGTCACCGCCTCGCTCCCCCTCCGATGGGGCCTTCGAGCTCGACCGGGGTCTCTCCAGGAGCTTCGCCGGGTGCTCGGCCTTCCTCTTACCCGAGCCAGAGCGTTGGCTCGTGGTTGATGGCGCTGGGGACGATGCGCCCTGCCTGGCGCCTGAAGAGCCCGACCGTTTGGCGCTCCCGGTGCCACCGGACTCGCGGTGCTTGGCCTTCTGTTGGACCCCCGTCGCCGGGGCGCCCTCAAAGGTCTTAGAAGACCGCTCGGACTTCTTCTTCTTCTTCTCGCCTGACGGGCTCTTTCCTTCCAGCCAGTTGGCGAGACGTTGATGGCGGTCCTTCATGGTCCGCTCCGACATATTGCCGCAAAACGCACAGTGCGTCTTGTCCTCATGTAGGCAGTAAAGGCAAAGGGAGTGTTCGTCCTCCTTAAAGACATTCTGAAGCTGGCATCCAGGGCAGACCCTGAACAGCTTTCCGGGCGTCGAGCTTCCCTTCTCCTGGGCCATGTCCGAGATGGGCCTGAGAAACTTCTGGAATCCTCCAAAAGCGTGGCTCGACGAAATCTTCACCCTTGAGGGGCGTAGAAGAATCCGACACGGGTCCCCGTTGATCGGATGAAGAAACGGTGGAGCTTGAGGCTCTTTTGACTGAAAAAAGAGAAAGTTTTTGAGAAAAAACGTGAAAATAGCACTAATGCTCGAAAGCAATAGCACGAGGATCCCAACACTTGAACGTGCGGTAAAAATCTGAAGATGGCTGCCAGAGGCGGGGCTTAGGTAGAGGGCAGTCATTGGCTGTGGTCAGTATGACGCAGAGATCAGTGATTGGTTACTACTACGAACGACAGATAAGAAACGAAACTGATACTGAATTTTTCTTTACCGAGGATTCCCAGCCTGACGACGGGGAATATTCATGAGCATGTGAATCCATGCCAGACCCCATGCTGGAGAAATACTGTGGCTTCATGATTCGGCGCATAGGTGTTCACAATACATATTTCCCTATTCTCTAGCATACCATTTATCATAGCCATCGTCCCTTCACTGTCTGTCTTCTTGGTCAATACTTTGAATGGTATGGCCGGGTCTACCCAAATGAGGACCCACCTTGCATATGACGAGTAAGTGAAGCCCACCAATACACCTCCCCACGCACCTGGCAGATTCTTTTGCCTTTGTGCATCCAGATGTAGCGCAATCCCCACTTGGTTCCTCCTTATATGCATGCTTACTCTTCTGCGTTTTACATAATTATTTAATCCTCTGACATTCCATGTCATGATTGTCACCGTTTCAGCCATTGTATTTCAATTCCCAGAGTACTAATGGGGTCACCGGTCTAATGCGAGCTGTGGCAAAAATGTTATGCAGCAGTTTCCCATCTATGTCAGGCCTCCTCCCCTTCCACTCTCCCTTAATTGCCCCCAAACCAAAACAACTTGGCCAGCTGTGGTAGGCAGGCACCCCATTCAACGTGGTCGATAGAGTAGTCTCCTGGCACCCAATGGGCGGGCACTGTTCAGAAACCCTTTAACTTTTGTGGGAATAGTGGGTCTGCACTTCGCGTTCCCACTACCGGGCTTCTGTGGCACACTGCACTGCTCCTGCTAGTACTGTACGTCTTAAATAGCTTCCATACTTCTTATTAGCGACTCTAAATATGTAGTCCAAACGTTCCTTCTCTTTGGCATACGTGTCAGTGCATCCTCAACAATGTTATGGAGTTCTTCTCCAAATCTTGCTGCTCTCGTCAAGCACATTGACTTTGCTCTCTAGTCTTTGGGACCTGCACACTGTCCATCCAATCTTGTGCTTCCATCGGCGTCTCATAGATAAGTACTTTGCCATTGTGGATGACCTTCAACTTCACTGGGTATATTAACAGATACTTAAATCCTGCCTTCCTTTCGTTGTGATGTATTGGGCCCTTCTCCTTTTTTCTCAGTTGTTGTAATTAAGAACATTGGCTATCATGGGCCAGGGTGGTGCTCTTGGCAGTGGCCTTCTGATGAGAGAACGGTGCACTATTTCTATCATGAACCCTTGTGTGAATTCACTGTATGTGGTGGGGTCAGACCCTTCTGTTCTTTCTGGCAGGCCCACGATTCTTATGTTATTTCGATGTGCCTGACCTTCCACATCCTCGGCTCTACCTTCACGGAATTTTACTCTCTGTAGGAGGATGTCAATGTCCTTTGTTGTTTGCACCCTGGCCTCTTGTGTTTTCTTTAACCTGTTCTTCAAGTTTCCCAGTACGTTCCGCTATGGCTCGTACATCTTGTCTTAATAGTCCCACATCAATGCCTACTGCATCAATCCTGGCCTCCAGTGTTGCTTGTAGCGCTGTGATGGCCTACAAGATCTATTGTTTCCCCGAGTCAGCCATCTCTGCCAAGGGGGATGCTTGTTTCTTCTCCTTGTCTCTGCTGTTCCCCTCTTGCAGGTGTGCCTGGCCTTTCGTAAAGGTTTCCATAGTGGTCTGCTTGTTCCTTGACTTGTTGCCTTTTGTTGCCATGTTATGTCATCAGTCTTATTAGAACCACTGATTCCGGTGCCTCAGAGGGGATTGTGCTCTCCTGCGATCTCTTCTCTGCGGTCTCTTGTTCTACTCTGGGATACCCGTGATTCTGTGTGGCCCAGGGCCCCCTCCAATGACAGGCACACTTCCCCCCCTACTGCTTTGGGCGGTTTTGTTGCAATGTGTTCCGCAGGAGGCACCAGCGAGTGTATGTCGCCATCTCCAATTCTCTGGCCTTCAAAGACTCGTTCTTCTCACCCCCTCACTGCCCACTCTGTGGATTTGCTGTGTAGTATAAGAACCACAGACGTTGTAATATCTGAGGCAGCACTTAGTTACCACTGGAGAGTTCGCCTACTGGTGACGGGTCCATCCATCCATCCATCCATCCATCCAGCACGTCTCCTTTGTTGCCAAGTGCTAGAGCAGGGGAGGCGCACTGGTCCCGCACAGGTAGGTTTTGTTACCGTGCTGGCACCCACCACTTCCTTGCAGTTTTTCCTGCACCCAAAAGACTTTTCGTGGCTTCTATTGCAACCTAGGTCTCGGGAGGATAGCTCAAGGGGTAACGTGCTTGCCTTGGAAGAAAGACAACACGGAGCAACACAGGTTCGATCCCCAGGTCCGCGCTTAGAAACCTCTGGGTATTAAGTGAGTTATAAATAACCTATCATCTCATATCAACCTTCCACTGAGGCTGCAGCTATCTTATGACAATACGTGTGCCTGCTTATAGGCCAGGTCCAGTGTGGCTGTCTTGGGCCTCCCCCTGTGTTGAGCTTCATATTAATTCTGGAATCAGATGTTGCGTTGCCTGAACCCGACAATATAGTTCCCTTTCGGTTGTGCCACTCGCAGCCTTTCACTACTATTGCACCATCCCCAGATGAACTCTATGGTTCGTCACGAGGGCCGTAGCTGCCAGCTTATTCCTGCGTTGCTTCTTAAATGGCTCCTGGTAGCCATTGCCAGCGTATACCAACGGCAGCGCATTGTTTATTCCCTGCAGCCCAGTGCTTCTGGGAAGGAAGAATGTCGGCACCCCTAAGGGTTGTTGTCTCCACTGGTACACTATTCATTTCGTGGCACCACCTGAGAGTTTGGAGGGTGGCGGGAGGGAACCCTATTGGGATCAATGCATTATGGCAACATTTGCTCAGACCCCCTGCCCCGACTCCTTACCGCCTCTTGTTGCATCCGTGGCCTCCTTCGCTGGCGGCTCCACCTCGGTCCCTCCGACTGTTGCCACTGTAGCAGCTCGCTGCGGAAAGCCCTTTGTCTTTGCGGCACTCTGTCTCCTTCCTACGTTGTTTGCCCGTCCCGTTCGGCCTGCCTTAGTCTCCTGCTTTCATCTGGGTCTTCGGATGTCGTTGACGGCTGTTTTCTGCACTGCAGCAGTGGCTGCGGCTCCCACTACATGTTGCCTTCCGTCTTGTGCTTGCTGCGCACCTCCATCCTCCTTTGTTCCTGGTGCAGTGATCCGCAGCAGCCTCCCAGCCTACTCCCCCCCCCCTCAGTGCTTTGGGCAGGTTTCTTGCAATGTGTTCCGCAGGAGGCACCAGCCAGTGTATGTCGCCACCTCCAATTCTCTTGCCTTCAAAGACTCGTTCTTCTCACCCCCTCACTGCCCACTCTGTAGCCTTGCTGCGTAGTATAAGAACCACAGACGTAATATCTGAGGCAGCACTTAGTCACCACTGGAGAGTTTGCCCACTGGTGCTGAGTCCATCCAGCACGTCTCCTTTGTTGTCACGTGCTAGAGCAGGGGAGGAGCCTGGGTCCCGCACAGGTAGGTTTTGTTACTGTGCCGGTGGCCACCACTTCCCTGCGGCCTTTCCGTGGTTTCTATTGCAACCTAGGTCTCGGGAGGATAGCTCAAGGGGTAACGTGCTCACCTTCGAAGCAAGACAACACGGAGCAACACAGGTTCGATCCCCAGGTCTGCGCTTAGAAACCTCTGGGTATTAAGCACGTTATAAATAACTTATATCAACCTTTCACTGAGGCTGCAGCTATCTTATGACAATACGTGTGCCTGCTTATAGGCCAGGTTCAGTGTGGCTGTCTGAGGCTTCCCCCTGTGTTGAGCTTCATATTAATTCTGGAATCAGATGTTGCGTTGCCTGAACCCGACAATATAGTTCCTTTTCGGTTGTGCCACTCGCAGCCTTTCACTACTACTGCGCTGTCCCCAGATGAACTCTATTGTTCGTCACGAGGGCCGTAGCTGCCAGCTTATTTCTGCGTTGGCTTCTTAAATGGCTCCTGGTAGCCGTTGCTAGCGTATACCAACGGCAGTGCATTGTTTATTCCCTCAGCCCAGTGCTGCTGGGAAGGAAGAATGTCAGCACCCCTAAGGGTTGTTGTCTGCACTGGTACACTATTCATGGCATTTTCATGGCACCACCCGAGAGTTTGGAGGGTGGGGGGAAGGAGCCCTATTCGGATCAATGCGTTATGGCAACATTTGCTCAGGCCCCCAGCCCCGACTCCTTACCACCTCTTGTTGCATCCGGGGCCTCCTTCGCCAGCGACTCCACCTCGGTCCCTCCGACTGTTGCCACTGTAGCAGCTCGCCGAGGAAAGCCCTTTGTCTTTGCGGCACTCCGTCTCCTTTCAACGTTGTTCGTCCGTCCCGTTCGGCCTGCCTCAGTCTCCTGCTTTCATCTGGGTCTTTGGATGTCGTTGACGGCTGTTTTCTGCACTGCAGCAGTGGCTCCCACTACATGTTGCCTTCCGTCTTGTGCTCGCTGCGCCCCTGCTGCTGCACACCTCCAGCATCCTTTGTTCCCGGTGCGGGGACCCGCAGCAGCCTCCCACATCCTCCCTATCCTATCCGTCTCCGGCTGTTGTTGCCCTGACCGCTGGGTCACCCAGGTGTTGAATACCACGCTTGGCCTGGCGGCTCAGTACTCCGTCCTGGTTGGTGCCGTCCAGCTCATTTCAGTTGGGAGCTGCTCTCGATCACTAAGCCGCCATTTTCCGGCTCAGATTCAGCACAATATTGCACCCTTGCATAGATGTTATCGTCTCACCACGCAGGCAAAGTCTTCTCTAATGCTTCTGCAGCCGTTTCCTTGTTTTCTGAGTCTTCATTTAGTTATACAGTTGTAGTACAGAGATTCTCAGTGCTCAGATCTGCAGTAGCTGCCCGTGAGCACGTCTGCCTCACATGGCTGCCAGCCACGCTCCCCTTGTCTGTAGTAAAACTTATAATAAACACACTTGCATTGTCTCAGGAGTCAGAGTGGTTATTTGTGGCGGGCACCCCATCACACAAGACAGGAAAATAAGTGACACTCTGTTCGAGAGGCCTAAAGTGGCTCTAACTTGGGATACTTGGCTATCTAAACATAGCATTTAGAACATAACAGGATGCCGGGGCAATGGATATCACTGAAGATGGTAATACAGGACTGTTGAAGCAACAGAGTGAGGACGTACAAGACTGTCAATGACTGGTGGACTAATTGCGACACAAGTGGTTTGCAATGTTTTATTGTGGTCTTCCTCAGCAGGTGATAGACTGCTAGCTATTGTTATATTATAAAGTTACAAAATAATAAAAATGAATATCTAAAACCCTAAAAAGGCAAGTTTGCGGTTACTTAATATACACAAACAACTGACCACGTAATGTCTCTGCTATTGAGCAATAAATGAATAAATCATAACACAAGATGAAAATAATGTTTTCGCCTGGGGAGCAAGAGCCATGCGAAGGAAGGGCTTTTTCACATTATATATTTGTGAGTATCCTGGTGACCCCTTATCCAACAACCGCTGTTAAATTAATTTCGATTTTTAAAGACTGGCCTGCTACTGTGCCTTACAGGCAGGGCATCCTACGAGTTTGGCAGATGTTGGATTGGGGACCCCATTACCACTGTAATTACTGCCACCTGGGCTGCCCTCAATTAAAGGTAAACAAGAGGACAACCGTACAAATTAACAGCAGACACTAATGCATACAGAATTCTTTTATTTAACTTAAATCTTGTAGTACTTTAACTAGAAAAAAGCAGAGTAAGAGAAACTAAAATTGCCTTAGCTTCAGCCATTCAAAATAGACAAAAGTTTATTTCCATAATGTAAAGAATCCAGAGTATATCGCAATAACAGGAATAAATTCTTACAACAGAATATACAAAAACATTTTGATTTTTTCATCTACTGATTCATTTCTTTTCAATATAAACACAGGAATTTCATTATGAATAATTTACACACAGTAAGTCATTTTTGCATGTAACAGATCGGCCATGTTATCACTGCTTTTTTGAAATTTTTTGAATTTTTTTAAACAAGAAAACATTTTTTTATGTTAGCAATGCATCATTTCCATGGCGCTGTTTATTTTGCTCCAGAGGTAGAGAAACTCTGGCCAATCCTTTTGATCTTAAAACCTCATTGGTTCAGAAACAGAAACCGAAGATATCTCGGTCCACCCTTTAAGGGGAGACCTATTAATCCTGCAGCCCATGATTTTCTGAAATGCTTTCATTATAATAATCATTTTTTGGGCTATTTGTAGGGTAAAACAAATATACATTCCTTTTAGATAAAGAATGAAGGATGGGGCTTCCTTGTCCAACCCAACAAGGAGCTTCGGATGCAAATTTAGTATCATCATATAAATTGTATTTGATGCATACAAAATGTTAGCAAGAAATCTGTAAACATGTTTTCCTTACTTCAATGACACTGATAAAAATTGTCTTATAGCCTGAAATGCAATCATATCCCTTCATCATTTGTGATAATAAAAATAATTGCGATATTAAGCTCAGAATAATGAATTAGAGACTGCTTGGTGGACATTACCGGGTCTGATTCTAAACCCCAATGAGGTTCTTTCAATCATTATTTTGTAAAATGAAATAACCATTTTGATTGATCCCCACTTCAACAGGGGTGGGATCTGAGAAAATGATACACTGAAGATACAGAACTTTCTTTCTGTCCTCAACCCTTTATTCCTGTTTACATAATTTATTCTACATTATGACAACAAAAAGCTTGAGGAAAAAAGGCATGAACTGTATGACTTGGAGAAGTTAAAGATCCTTTTTGGCATTTTGTAAAGCTAGCAAAGAAACGGTTGCCTGCAAAGAGACTGTCCACCCACAAACAACCACACAGATATACACATACAAACATACATACACTGTGTGAATGAATTTGCATGTAAGAATGCAAACTGACACTTTTCAACCAGAAAGTGCCTTTCAAATAATAAACTCAGGCATTTATAAACTACATACACACTATAACATTATTTTATGCACTTACAAAAATGTGATGAAAACATTGAATATGTTGTTGTAAACCAGATCTTTGTCAACTGACTACCCGTAATCTACTGGACATAAGAGCCCTAATGGAAATGCGAATGATCTATTTACTTAACTCCATAGACACAAGAAATAATAACAAGAAGGTGCACAAATGGTCAGACCTATCCTGCAGTTGAACGAACTGGTCACAGATGCTAAGGTATTTCATCCTCAGGCTATGGTGCATAGTCACTGGAGTGTGTACTCGAACTTCGTAAGAGGTGCCTTAAAATGCCTGACCATCAAGCAGTCAAACTTAGGACAAGGTTTCACATTCCACCCCAGAATAGAGTGAGCACATCTGAGCTCAAATGACAAACTGCAAATCAAATCAAATCATTCAATTGTGGAAAACATTTTGCCTGTGAAGGCTTGGGCAACCATGAAGGTTCACAGCATCTACAAGCACCTGTGCTAAGTTTTAATGTCAGCTGACACCATTTAGAGATATGTTATATTATCGATGATCCCCATTTTCAGTTCAACATTAGACGATCAAATAGTGTTGTGCTCGGGTCAGATAGTCTTGGATACGTTCTCAATTTATTAAGTAATTTTAAGTGCTTTGTTTGCTAAGAACGACCATGACTTCTAAGCAGAGATCACAATGGAAATCCTTTCTGTAGCACCTTTCATTCCTCTTATCGTTCTGTATCTTCAGCGTTTATAGCAATATATCATCCAATCGAAACAAAAATGCTATTTTTTCAACATTAAAGTTTGCAAGGCCATCATTTACTGCATTTCAAGGTGTGTCACAATATTTGCCTTGGGGACCCTGTCATGCCTCTGTACCTCATTGAGGGTGATGCTTTAGAGTCAAAGGAGAAATTGATACCCAACAACCTTCATAAGAGACGTATGACAGACCAGAGGCTCCTCACTGGGTAATGGCAAATTGTGTTTATGTACATGCTCCTGTTGCCCTAGCTCATTGCTGTGTTAATCATACTATAGAAATAGAAGATCAGATTTTCAGGATGAGAACGCCAGATTTAGACTATTTACTAAAAGGAGCGTTAGATTACATGGAACTTTAACCAATAACTCATTCTGCTAATCACAGGAGAGTTTCTAGTCATTTTAACGATTCACTACCCCCCAGCACTTTCAAAACAATCAGGGAACAGGAGAGTACATATAATTTAGAACTCAGCCAATAACCATTGCAGCACACTGAAAACAGTTTAATGATATATGAACTTGTCCTCACTGATTCTTACACTTGGCTTTTATTTCTCTTTTATAATTTCAAGAAAAATAACATCTTCGATATAACCAACCATGTGACACTTCCGTTTTAATGAACCAACAATCTTTTGTTGAACCAAACCACCTATTTTCTACTTGAGTGTGTATGTGGTTTACAGGAAAAGGAGAGTTTCCTGGTGTGCCGTTTAGTTGAATTAGTCTTTGCTGGACACACAAGCTGCACAGGTCTTAACATAACTTCATGATAAATTCATACTGTAGGACCATGTCTTGATACACTGAGGATACAATAGTGCGAACAAGCAAACAGAATTGACTAGTTTAGCACAGCTGAAATTTGCTGTACTAGTACAGTTTATGGTGTTTGTACTTAAAAAATCAAGCCATTTATAAGGTTGCACACAACGGATCCTTGATGTACAAAAATAGCCACAAAATAAAACATTTGCAGACACAACTAATTGGGATCTAATTTTGCCACAGATAACATTTTGGGGCAGGAAAACCAAACACGGGTTCCAAATTGGCTGAAACAAAAGAAGGAAAAGATACAAATATCAAGATTAATTATGCTGGTGCTATCACTGTGATAAACGTTTAGGTGGTTTGTTCCAAGAAAGAAGACTGTGGCATCACCTCTCACACCATCTGCTCTGTGTAATCACAAGACTGTCTTAAGTGCTTCTCAAAGCTTATGACTGGCACTACATTGTTAGTGTTTTTCTCCTACGTTTTTAGCCATCTAAATACAATAACATACAAAAAAAAAACCTTGGACAGTTTCAACATAACCCTTGTTTAGCCAGCTGAATGATCATCGGAACTCCTTGCTTGGAGATCTGTGTTTGTGTGAAAAAGAGGTGGAAACATTCTTCCCCAAAAGGGCACAAATGAAACATGCCATTACATATTAAACAAAGCCACATTGATAGATCTCTAAACAAGTCAAACAGTGCCATTGTAGCCCTTAGTGTCAGAGGAAAATACCAGCTGTAGTTACGCAGGTCAGTGTGCATTTATAAGCACACCTAGAGGCCATAACAAATAGTAGATTTATTTTTAATATATATATTTTTTAAATCTATTTTTAATGTAGAGGCTATTGGGTTTACATTAGGATATGACATGGCCTCACCTGCGATGGTAAGCTCATCATTCAGCGTTCACTTATATTATGACCAGACCAGAGTAGGAAATAGGCATTTGAAATTGCTAGTGCTATTCTGATACTTTGACAAGGTTATAAACTGTATTGTGGAAACCCAATTCATTCCCTTTTTTACCAGTACTTTATTAATTTGCTGCATAATAACAGACCAGAACACATGAATTGGAAATGTTTAAATCCCCACCCAGGACATGTTCTGCCAGCATGACCAATGCCAAGATGAATACGTGATCTAAATGTACGGGTTCTAATCAACCACAGAAACCAATCCCTTTCAGAACACGTGCCATTTTGATCATATGCATAAGGCACGCAGAGTTATTAATCAGGAAAGGTTTCACTATTTCAAAGTAATATAGGTTATCGGTTTACCACGTTTCAAAGGTCTTGCCATCACTCAAAATATTATGGAAAGGTTATAGGCATATTTGAAGCACATGATCAGGTGAACATGGATTCTCAGTTGTGCACCCCAACATTTCGCCCCATCCTGCAGAATCCAGCCACCTGGAGAGGTCTGCAGCCAAGGGAACCACCCCAATCTTTATACAGTGACAGTTGCTCATCTGCAGCTCCTGGTTAGATAACAGAAGTCAAGTTGTTGTATTCCTTCCTCACATTCAGCTATCTTTTTCCGGTTCCAAAAGAACCTTAGCATGATTTATGGAAACCAAGCCACAAGGTCAATGGACAAAGAAGAACGGTACACATCTTTGGACAAAGATACTGTAATTCACGGTATACCATAAACCAGTCCAGTGCCAGAAACTCTAAAAGGACAGAGTAAAGCCTCGAACTTGTACCCTCCCTAGAACAGTACAAATGCTGTACTATTGACTGAGCTACAGCCATTATCAGATGGTCTAGATTTTTGGTTCAGCAAATATTTAAAAACTGCGGTCACAAACAGGAACAAAGACCTGTCTCTTTTAGATAGCAATTTTATAGCACTGTTTTCTTTGGGGATGATAGCTATTAAAGCTTTAACTGTGCCCTTGATTAAGTATTGTACCTTTCTAAGCATATTATATGTTGGTAGAGAAGACACTGCTCTGCAATTGAAATCCTAAAGAAAAACAGTGCACCTTGGGACACCACTATTAATATGTCAGGCCCTTATTACCCACTTATGGCAGGATGATCTCCCTTCCTAAGCATAGTAGGCTACTTGCTAATATCGATTAGTCAATGATACACTGAAATTAAATTCTCCCAGCTAAAGGGTGTACGTAATTCTTCCCATGTAGGCGACTCAAGGAACACAGCTTTGATTTTCAAGGTTTTTCCGTATATCAATATAGGAGGCGTGTAGGACTCACCCTTAGGAGATGACTAATGTCCAACACAACATTCAACACTCTAGCTTAAATATATGCAACACATTGGACATGCTTTCCACAGACATTCCACTGGCCATAATCATTTTATCGCCTTAGCATGCACTAACTCACTCTGGAGCTTTTCTTTTTTACAACAATGTTAATGGTTCTTGGTTTAACTCTTTGGGATAGAGCTACAGAAATAATCTGACTTGAATTGAGCACTGCTGAGAACAAATGTTACCACCTCTCAAAAACCTGGTGTATGTGGTTGTCTTGTGAATGAGGTTACCTGTTTCAACGGTATATTGTTAAACTGCTGAGAATTGTGAGATGTATTTTTTATATATATGTATATATATATAAAAAAATAAGAGTGAGGTAGATAAATGTTTGAAAAAACATAAAATAATCATTAACAACTGTCCCCCTGTCAAACACAAACAACTTATCTCAGTACTTAAAATTTGTGGTGGGGCATATCTCTACAGTGATTTAAACTGATATAACAATAAATAAAAAAAGTCCTACATAGAATACCTTCTTAATTATCATTTTAGAGGGAAAAATAACTATGGGACAGAAGCAAGAGAATATTGTGAAAACTAAAACTACACGCAAAATGGCACACTACAAACATTCTTCTTTAATCTCCAGTCACAAATAGAAATCAGTTAATTTCAAATGTTTTGTTCTTAATAATAATACAAAATAATAAAAATAACTGTTCCATCCCAGAAAATGCCTTTTGCCTCAAATAGTACTTTGTAAGCAGTGGTATGCCAGAGTTTTGGTTTCAAATCCCCACATGGGTGTATATCATACTCATCCTTTCTATTCTCATAAAATGATGAATTGGTAGCGCAAACATGATGGTAGAGTGGTGGGACATCCTAGGGAGCCCAAAGTCAAAATTACACATCTGCACACTGGATTATCACAGACCATGATCACCATTCAATGCCTTGTTCTTGCAGACCAGTGCAGCTATTCTTTCCGAATATTTAGTCATCTTAAACTGCATATCTTCAGAGCTATAAATGGCTGGAAAAAATAATTCTTAATCATGGTCGGCATTATAACCACGCCATCTTTCAAATGGCGGATATATTTGACCCAATTTATTACCCGTCCATATTCAGAAAATGCTCATTCTCTCCTCTCTCACTAGTGGCAATATAAATCATTGCCTGATATGTTTAGACCAACAAGCTGCATCTTATTCAATCAGAGAATGTTTGAGACATAGAACCCTGGTGGACTAGCAAGCATGTGGCCGCACCGTGGTTCAAATAAAGGCTTGCTAGCATGACTTTTGCGCCAAGGCCATTTTAAGCTTGATAAAACAGACCATCACAGATGAGCACAAGGGGTGAAGGATAACTGCTTATTTGCATGGCTGAGTTCAATAGCTCATTGGAACACCTTTTGATTCCAACTATGTCTAGATGTTGCAGAGCACAAAACTATGATGCGTCACTGCATGAAAGTGTATTGCAGAGTCATACGGCTATATTCGAGGTCAAATAGTGAATTGAACATTCGGATGGCCCAACTAACCACCTCGTAGTAGGACTGTGAAGCTTTATGGATTAGTTGTAGAGCTGTAGTATGAGCAACGGTTAACTTTTAGGGCTGCATTCCATCTATCACACCAGAACATGTAATCCTTTCCGCCATAGCCATTCAATGGAATCATTCAAAGCCTGCAACCAATGGTAAATGGACTAGAACAAGGGGTGTTTTATTTACCTGGCTATGAGTTAACAGTAACTTACTGGGATATCAAGGAATAACATTGGATGAAACGTGCAGGGTGGCAGAATCACAACCAGCTTTCACTGTTGGGACTGCACTAGTCTGCTGAGCCCTGGGAAGTGAGAAACCGTTTGCCCTGGTCACAGTCCAAGCACCACTATACATTCCTGGCATTCATTTAGATTGTCTAGCTGTGAGAGCAAACTTGAAAAAGCAGCAAGATATAGCGGAGGTGGTTGGGGAATACAATTGAATAATTTAACACAGAAATTAACCTAAATTAAGGAAATGCTACGATAACTATGAGTAAAGCACAGAGTCAGGATGGCAAAAACACCATCATGAAACTTCATCCATTTAGAATACCAGGAGTTTCAGTGGAAGCGCTAGGTATGCACCCATTACCTTGGGTCTCCTGATGCATAGAACAAATACCATTGTTAGACCTGTACTGCACAGAAGAGGTCTGCAGCGTTATAAATGATTTGCAGTTAACTTTTCACTGGCTAACAAAAAGAGGAAAAGTGTCCTTCTGCAACGCATGCACCAACCTGTGTTTCATCGCCACCCAGTAACCTACACTAATGAAGGTTAAAGATAATGAGTTACAAGATGCGTTTTCAGGGCACACATAAGCAGTTAACATGCAGCATGAAAAACAAGGATTCTACTTTCCTGGCTGTAGTGCACGATTATCTTTACTATCATTAATAAAAAGTGGAGGCTAGCCAAATGTCTCACAATGACATTTTCAGCTCCAAGTGATCCACATTTTATGTCCCAGGAAGGTTTAGACAATACTCATCCTATGCAGAGCATCAGAGTGATAATTTGCTTACAACGCATACAGAAATCGTACCTCTAATTGTGGTTTATTAAAAAGATGCAGCTAATCAATAAACCTTTCAGTTATGAGGTCCTGCAAAGAGCTTCAGATCTACTATTTGATGATGCTGCTCAGTACACCATGATGTCTGATGTTCCAATAAAGAGTGCATAAAGCAGTAAAGATCCAGGGGAATCATGAGCGAGAGTTTATTGATAGAGACAAGCACAAGCAGGTCCGGCAATGTGCTCTTTAGGTTTTGAAGGACGTAAAGGAAACTCTAAAGAGCTATCACAAGATAACATCTTGGCACATGAAACACTGCTGCAGTAAAACCTGACTAATCTATGACCTACCCTCAAACAAGTGGGTTTGAAAAAACAGACTAATAAGAGGAACAACAATGTGATCAACTCCTAGTAAGTGCGAAGGCAAGAAGAAGTACCGCAGATAGACATGATGAAAGATTATACTGAAATGGCAAACCTTAAAAAGACAGGAAAATTAAGTGTTTGCCAAACCAGTGACGAGACCTTTGTTTTAGGATTCTGAACAGTGTTTGAAAAATATAGCATGGTCCCTAACAAGCACACATACTGTAATTCAGAGCAGTCGTGACGCTACACCTTAAGTTTTCATTGACATCACTCAGTGCTACATTTTATATAACAAATCTAAACCATAGATGTTGTCTGATTTAGCTATAATGGATACGACAAAAAGATCCAAGACTCATTCAGTGACACTTTTTCCTTAAAATTGGAAGTATTCCAACATTGGATGTTACTTTCAATACCACTGATAGATTAACATTCTAAGAGGGCATATGATGACACCGTCTTCTGAATTTGTTTGCAGTACTTCCAAACCGGGCCCAAAAAAAGGCTGGTCAATGAATTTCCAATAGATAGAGACAGACAAAAGTATGCTTACTAAACAGTGAATAATTTGTTTGGTCTATTGAAAGATCTTGACACGTCAAAAAGCTTTTTTTTCACATCACTATTTCTATTTTAGTTGAACAATTATTGATCTAAGAACAAGTTCAAACGAAAGGATTGAGCCTAGATGACAAGTTCGCTTTTGCTCTCCACATAAACTGTTCCGAAAGCCTGCATTTCCCTCCAAGGCTCCTGAAACTTGTTTGATCATTTTCTAGCCAGTGTTGATTATGGAAACATTGAAGTCTTGAGATCTTAGTACTAACTATGAGAATGCACCTCCTCTTCAGTTTTTCTTCTAACAAGGTTCATCATCGACGCTATCATACCAAACATGGTTCATGGGTTTGCTGCTGTCCTACGGAAGAATGCTCATAGTTCTTACAATTTGATAGGGCTCGTTTGGCTCCAAGAACGTTTGTGGACATTCATCATAGCTAGCTCTGATTTAAAGGACTGGTGTTTTTTCAGGCCCACTCCTATCTAGAACACAAACTTCTTTTGTATAATCCTAAAATAATTTGCTGGTAAAGCAGAGCCTTGTTTCGTAAAAGTTTACAACAGGTATACTCTCACAGTTGTCATCTCCATGATGCTTCCACTACCTTGGATCAGAATCCTATTAATTGGTTCAGATGAACCCCCTGCAATCTACAGTCAGTGTCTCCCATTTAAGTCTCATGAAATCTGAGAATGAAATCATTTTTCAGCCTCGAAAACAGCAAATACAAATTGCATCCTTATGTTTGGATTAACACAAAATAATGTAATTTAAATACAATGGTCACAGGAGAGTACATTCTAGGTCTACTGGAAGTTGCAGTAGCCAGTCTACATTCGAAGAAAGTTTTATTGACATTGACTGAGCATAATGTGGTCCCGATTCCAAACTGGCCCAAACTGTATTGTCAGAATGAGAAACTAGAGATTGCAGCAGATTGCAGCAAGAGGCCACAAAAAGTTGTTACTATTCTGTACAAAAGAACTGCAGTGACAAACTCTACAATTCACTAATAGAGCACAAGGCGCATACTCTCCAAGTTTAAGACAACTGAGGGCCGAAATGTATCCTAAAAATAAATATTAACAGTTGGGGTTTTAGCCCTCTACACATTCACATAACCATCTGTAAACCTGAGCTATGCAAGACATGGTAATCTCGCCTGCTGCATACTATCACGACAACAGAGTACTGGTTTGCCACACCCTGATCTGTGTGAATTACCCTTCTTTATGTGGGCTTCTAAACTTTCAAGAGACTAAAAAAGGTCTATAGAATGAGATCTACTGCCCAAACTTTGAGGAGGAATACGTGCCCCTACTAGTAATGAAGACATTAAAGAAACCGTATGAAATGGCCTTTCCCAATCAAGCAGCACAGACTACCCAATTTAAGGGAAGATGTAGACAGACAACCTCTCTGCAGATGGTGAATAGAATGTTGTTAATAAGGCGGGTCCTTGCAAACTGGTCTTTGGAATGCTAGCCAAAAAGACTTGCACATTGTTGACATGCCATATAATAAATGTGTAGGATTCCTGGCAGCCTTGCCAATGATTCCCCTGACCTGGGATTCAGATCCTTCGTAATTAAAGATAAGCACATACAGTTTTGGGATAGATAATACCCATGGGAAAAAAAAGCACATCAGGACACTGTGTACTTTACAGCTAGTCCTACTAAACAGAAAGGCTAAACAATAATTGAGTACTAGCAAGACATAAGCCTGTATCTGTTTATCTTAATGTATTATGCAACACGGGTAAAACACTTATTTAATTAAACATGCCTCTTTATTGCAAGATCATAACGAAGAAAAATGATAAACGCTTCCTTCTAACCTTTGTTACCCAATCAGTTGAGAGTTATGACAGGCGGGCCCTCTAATAAGCAGTTATTGTGGCGGTGATGGCTCACCCAAAAATAAAAGGAAAAACTTAGATTCACGTGACAAGTCATGAAAGGTAGAAATAAGGCTCCCACCTGGAAGACAACAAGGTCAGTATACATGCGTCTGTAGAAGCTTCCTTTGTTTAAGATTTGCTACTCAGCTGATCTCAACCTAATGGCATTTGCATGTGGGAGTAATCTGAGCAAAGAATAAAATATAAAAAAGGTATCCAAAGCATCCATGAAGCTGAATGGCAAAGTGTTTCCTAATACCATATTTTGATCAATTTGAATATTTTTCCGTCATGCGTCATCAATCCTAAAAAACTTTTTTGTGCAAAATTGCTTTCAGGAATTGTTGACGACGTGTCCTCCACTACGAAGGTCCAAGATGCTATTCAAGCCACCTACTGACAATCTTATAAATATTGTTCCTGTACAGATTTTATTCTCAAGGCGTTAGAAAGACACTCGAGGAGAAAGTGTCCTCTAATACCAAGTGAGGCTAAATTAAGGCATTCATTCTGGGATGGAAGGGTTAAACAAAAAAAACAGTTATAACAAACTGTGACCCAAAAACGTAGTCTCTGCAGCTAAACTGATGTTGTCCCCAACAATTATAAAAATATATCTCATGTTCGCAACCAAAACAAGAGGCAAGGGAGGAGGAAGGCGAGACACTTGCACAACAATATATGAATATAGAACTAAAAAGACCTAACAATGTTTTTTTTAATTTATTTTTTTTACTTTTTTTCCCCTTTAGACCTGAGTTTGTATCATGCCTTGCATTGTAACAGACTTGAACACGGTGCGGGTTGAGTAAGGGGGATATGGTGATCCAGTGCACGTGTGCTTGTACACTGTAACATGACCGGTAGTGCAGCTTGTTTCGCCTCTTACACGGTAGCCCCCTCCAGACCCTGTTATACTCACACGGCCATGATGACAATTAAGCAAGTAATGGTGGACTGAAGAGGGTATAGGAAAGGTTGGATGAGAAGGGGGTGAATAGAAATATATATGTATGCCAAGGCATCGAACAGTTAATTGCAAATCATTTACAGGTATTCGATACTGGGAGAAAAAATAGGTTACACACTATAGTACAAAGCATAAGAAATGTTGTTAGATTTTGGACGTGGAACAGGGATTTGGGAAACAAGGTGACTGGGGCAAAGGCATGGGAAGGATAAATCAGACCTGAAGGTTTTTCATAGATTAAATCCACAAAGATAAAGAACAAAAAAATAGCAGCTTTTTTTCTGTACAGACATAGATGAATATTTGAACCGTAAAAAAGTTATAAAAGTGACACAAAAGGATGCTTATGCATGTGATCCATGGTCTAACAGAACTGCTTAACCTTGCTGAAAGTCTTAGAAGAGCGAAAACGTCAACAAAGCATAATATGATTAAATCTTCTTTTTAACTGCCTCTTCAAAAACTCTGTCCTGCACAAACCTATAAATTGTGGATAGTTGTGGATCTGGATGCTTGCATCTTCCGATGGTGTGTGGTTCAATGTTTTTATGGAGTGTTTTCATTTGTATCCAGATTTCCTTTTTTCGTCCTTTTCAAAAAATAGTTTAGGTGCACCGTTGACGGCTTCCTCCAGAATTATTTGTTTTGTAATATTTTTTCTCTCCTCCTCTGTGGTGCTGGAGCAAGAAAAAAATGCCCCTTTTAGGACAGCAAAAGGGGCTGTGTAGATAGAAAATTGATATTCAAAGTGAAATGTTAATATGAATACCAATGTGTGATGGTACGGAGTGTATTGGGCTGTAATATTGGTTGCTCAGTGAAGTGAATAAAACCTGACAGGTGCCTACTTCCAGGCCAACCAAAAACAGAAGATCATGAAAAACGTTTTAGGTTTTCCTTTTTGGCAAAATTTGGCAGCGTTTCTAAATGGTTGTAATGTTTGAAGAAAAATTGCCCTTTTTAAATATTTTCTCGTATCTAAAAAGATGAAGAGCAACAATAAAAAATCCAGTCCCATTTTACATTTTCGTTGCTTTATGATCTGAAGTGTATAGATACAGTGTGCAGAAGATACAGAAGCCCCGCGTACCTTCTACTTCGAAGAAAGTGCATTATGGTCAGTCGGTTCAATGCAATAAAGCAGGAACAAAGGAGCAGTCATGATCCACAATTTGAGTTTTCTGTAACAATGAACAACGATAAAGTTAAGAAAAGATCCACTTGTTGCCCCTTTGATGTCGTCCTTGCTGAAACAAACATCTGCTTGCATATGGGAGTGGGTGGGGTGAGTGACGACATTTTTTTTGTATATATTTGTTTTTTTATTGAAAAGAGGATTCTCTGGTTGCAGCAATGGCAGTTCTGAAAATCCACTGAGGTACGGTAGGCAATTTAATTTATTGTTGTTTTGTAATGTTTTTTTGTGTGAGATTGTGGTGAGGGATCAGCAGGCCGAAGATTGGGGCAAAGGCATTGACCTCTCGTTCTTCCGCCCCCCGTTCATATGTGCATATGACTGTCTCTCATCAAAGCTTGCTCTTAGAACCACAACACCAGGGCCATTCTCAGCCTTATGCCCTGGATGCTTGTCCGTATGTTGTAGTGTGGAGGAAGGGTCTAACGGAATGCTCTCCATATTTTCAGCCTCTAGGTCAAGCTCCTCTGTATCTGGTGGCTTGTTCTCATCACTGTAGAAAAATGAAACTTCTTTGAAAGTTGGCTCCAACTCGTCCTTGATGCTACTGATGATTTCCAAAAAGGAAGGTCTCATTTTCGGATTGTACTGCCAGCACATGCGCATCAGCTCAAACCTGAAATAATGAACAAGAACACATTATCAAAGCAGTCAATTGAGCATAGCCAATGTCCCTTTCAGAGAAAATGAGACCCTAAGTATGAATAAATAACTGAGATATGTATATATATATACATACACACACATATATGTATATATATAAATAATATATATAAATATAGCATGACTATTTCCTCCTTCTGCTATAGTCACCCTCACAAACTAAGCAGGCAAGACATACATTGACACAGTTCTAGAGTGGATGGTTGCGATGCAATCCTGCAACTTTTCAATTAGAGGAGAAACTGTTAAAACAAATTGGGCAGATCATCCTTTTTAAATATGACGACATTGGAATGTATTGAAGAGAAATACTAGCTAACATTGTATGCGTGTGCTTGCTTCTCATTAATGACCCTTGTTAGGAGAAAAACAACACATTTAAAACTTGATCAGATTAGCAAAGATCTATTTTGCAGACTTTGTTCCAAACACAAGTTGACCCAATGCATTTGTCTTACTTAAGGAAAGGAGAAAAGACGAGTTTTGAACAAACGCATAATAGCATGGGACAAAGAATGAAGGTAAGAAATTAATTTCTACATACTTTACAATATAGAGTACTCAGCCCTACAGATAAGGGGTGTATCTGCCACTTTTTACTCCTATAAATTGACAAATACTCCCAAAAAATAAAAATAGAGAGTAAAAATACTCTCAACAAAAATAGGGAAAAGGACATGTAGAATCTTGCACCTCTGCTACCAACCTCACGGCTCCTTGGATATGCTTTGCCCAGTAGTACATGTAATACCACAGGAAGAGACTATTTTAACTGCCTGATTGTAAAAGTAAACATGTATCTTTCAATGTGCATGAATAACTAGGTGCAAAGAAATACATATTACAAAAACATCTGTTTTTCAGTTAAAACATATTTTTACTCACTTATAAAAAAACTCTCATTGAGAATTGTACTTACATTTTTACTCCCTAAAAACATCATTTTACTCCTCACCTAGAGTACTGTTGGGGGCAAGAGAACAAAAAACAGTGGAGATTGAATAGTTACGTTTTCAAGTTGAAACAACAAAATGCTAAGTAAAGGGGGGTTTGAGGGGATTAAACAAAATGAGCATGGATAGGGGCATTTAGAACCAATGGGCAGTGATGGATGAAAAGAAACAAGTAAGGGGAGGTTGTGAGTGCAATCGGAACCAGCCCGAGGGTTCAAAGGGGGAGGAAAGCAGCGGGAAGTGGACCAACCAAGACTTGTCAGCAACAAGGAGGCAACCTAGGTGTTGCACGGAAACCAGGGCCAGCTGAGAGGGAGGAGGCAACCAGAGCAGCTTGGGTGTGTGGCTGGGGAGGGATAACAGGGAAAAGTCTGGGCCCATCATAATAAAGGAAAGGGGGAGGCCCTCACTAGAGGTGCAAGCAGGGCACCATTTTGTCTGACGAGCTGGTGAACGAGTAGAGGAGGCTTTGTTTGGTAAATTGACAATTAGTGGTTACCCCTTGTCTATGCACCAATCATTAAGTTGCTTGGACAAGGGACTAATATTTTTCAGTTAAGGTCAATGACTTCTTGGGGGAGGGGTGGAAGGACAGGTTATGCAGCCAGAGTGTTTCGGTGTGTTGGGGGGATGACAGATAGGAAATCATGTCCCATAATTATCCTCATAGTTAGTTGGTGGGGGCAAGTGAGGGCATTCCCGGGGTTAAGTCAGGCAAATGTTCAGTGCCCGCTCTGGGCTAAACAACGTAAGATGATTTTGTCAAGTGGTCAGAAACCAAGCTGCTAAGCTCAGCGATTAAGGAAAGGGATGAAAGACACTCCTTTTGTCTCAGCAAATCTGCTTTCTATGCTACACCCATTTGGGCAGTACCCTCTACAGGCGGACTCAGGAATTGGCTGAAGACTTTGTAGATAACGGATCTGCTCAGTGAAAGTCTCCTCCAAGTATTCAACCTAATTAACACTATGAAAGTTAGAATTTGGGTCCAGATTAAACACTATGACTTCTTATTGACAAAGCCTCAGGCCAAAGTGGTGGCTCAGTAGAATCCAAAGGAAGATGGAGCATGCTCAGCAAACTGCCAGGTGCATATGAATACATGAACCCTTTCCAAATACAGATGGGAAGCCACTCCTCATATAAGCTTAGTGAATAGTCTCAAGGTTGTACAGAGTCCAAAGTGGTGAACTATGTACAGCTTCTGGCTAATCTCGAGATAAAAACACAGGAAGATGTGGTTAGGAGGCCAAATGGAAATGGTCAGTTACGCAATCTTAAAATCCACTTTACAGACACTTCTATTGCTAGTAGGGAGAATCGGATCTGGGCATGTGTTATTTTCAGTGTCTCCTCATGCTGAAAGATATTCAAGTTGGAAACATCTTGAATGATGCAAAGGCATGTTTGGACTGTGTTCAGCACCGGAATAACCCTAAAACAGAAGCCCAGGGCCAGCTCTGTAACAGATTCTCAACTGCAGTATATCTAAGAGTTTCTTCATTTCCATGGATTGTTCCTGGGATCTGATCTGATGGTGAGGCGAGCATGACGGAGGAAGGGCGTTGTGGGAAGAGGATAGCCTAGCTCTACAATCAAAAGAACGTGGTGGTCATCTGAAATTGTCCTCTAAGCAATCATGCAATAAGAGATTTAAAAGTCCCCCCTGCACCCCCAATCCTGGTACCTCCAAACTAGTTTAGAATGATCCAGAATACAATTCTTATTGTTTAAGAAACTGGGGAATAGAGGAATAAATCCTCTGTGCTGTGTGTATGTTATTTGCGATTCTAACCCTGTGCCTCGCCCTTGCAGGCAGCTTTGACAATCCTGGAAGCACTGAAAAATGCCAAAGATTAAAAATCTCTTCTATTACGGTTGGGAGGTTAAAGAGAAAGACTTACTGGGTTTCTTTGTTAGAACCACAAACTGATTTACTGTGAAGGAGCTTATTTCTGTTTTTATTGAGCACCTCATCACTTGTGGAGTGAAACAAATTAAACCTATCCAAATGGCAATTAAGGATTCGTCAGCATTGAGCTCTGTAGGGAAACTCACACCTGCTCAATTATGTGTGTGTGGTGAAGTCAGAATCTCAGGAGGTTGGATATAATTTGACTGGAGTATTTAAGAGATCCGGTGAATTGTGGCGGTTTGTCAGAAGGAAGTTATTTAGTGAACTCTGCCAGATACTTTCAAATCTTGTGATGGATATCTGTAAGGCGGGTACTGATATTAACGTACCACAATTTGAAGGATGGGTTCTGGTAGACACACATACCAAAATACAAAATATCACCTTTATCATGCAAAGCGCTAAGGATCTGGTAGCATATTTACCCCACAGCATAGCTAATGAAACCATGTAGGACTGAGCTTGTGCTTGAGTAGCACCTAAGATCCTCCCGGAATCTAGCACTTTATATCTAACGACAATTTTTGTTGTTGATGATTTTTGTTGTTGATGACCGTTGCCAAATGGGGTGCTCTTCCTTCACGTTTTGCTGCAACGGTATTACATCCATCCCCATGGATGGAGTGTTCAGAACCATGAGGTCCGTGAACACCATAGCGTCAGACTTGTCCTAAAAAGCCCTCACTGATGAGTGCAAGTTGACCGCTGCCCGATCATTTTCCATATTGAAGGATAGGTCACCGAGGTCAAGATCCACCTGAAGTGGGGTTGATGGACCAACCATATGGTACTGTGGTGGCGATAGAGGTGGGAAGTGTGGAGATTGTGCTGAAGAAGAACCAGGGGTAAATGAGCTGCCTCTGTCCCAGAAACCATTTCTTGGCCAATCAGCCCTTGTTGTAAAGTAGATGACTTATTTGTATTCTGAATGTTTGGCCTGGACACATATGAGGGGAGATTAAACCCAGAGTTTGTGAAGGACCTGGTGTTCCTATACTATTTTCCAGTGTGTTTGTTACCGGGCCACAACTAAACGACACTCTATAACAGCTGGGATATCTTGTGGTTAGAAGGATTGGTTGTAAAGTAGATGACTTATTTGTATTCTGAATGTTTGGCCTGGACACATATGAGGGGAGATTAAACCCAGAGTTTGTGAAGGACCTGGTGTTCCTATACTATTTTCCAGTGTGTTTGTTACCGGGCCACAACTAAACGACACTCTATAACAGCTGGGATATCTTGTGGTTAGAAGGATTGTGCGTCTTCCCTTCTAATTCAAATGTACTTGACCAAGAGGCTGAAGCAGACACAGAAGCTCACCATGAAAACCTCTTACGAGCCATCCTACTTACTTCCTGCACATGCATTGGGGTTGTAGATATTATAAGCTTAACCAAGAACACTGTTGTACCCTAATGTGTCCTTGACGCAGTGAAGGAGGAAGCGTCGGGAATGAACCCTTCGGTATGTGCAGTACCCTTGGGGTGAGCCCCAGTGTTCGTTAAAGCCATGATGACCTAACTGTGCCACATTCAAGTTTTCTTCGGTAGAAGGTCCTGGAAGACCCTTGGTGTGGAGGGCACCAGCATTATATCTTGTGAGGGTAGCCTCAGGGCTGACCTGGTAAAGCAGTGGACAGCAAGGTAAGAGCTGCAAGGGACTTTCCTGAGGATAGTGAAGTATTAGAAAACCTCTGGGGATGACAAAGACATGGGAGTTTTAATCAGCTGAAATTTCAAGCTGAAGACGAAGTCTTGAGGACTGCTTGAAAAAGTCTCCCAAAAATCTTCTCCCAGTGTTTGAGGTACAAGCCAATGGTTGACTATCAGATGTGTGTCACGAATGACAGGGGTGATCTGGGTTTAGAGAGGCCAGACAGAATTTCATAAATTGGTCAACCAGAGACCCGCTGCTGCAGAATACACACCTCATAAATAAAAGTGGTTGTACCCAACATGTATCATGCATGCACTTCTAAGATGGAAGTAACTGCTGTTATGCCAGGCCATTTTGCCTTCACTGAGGGAACATAAGGGACAGGTAATATATTACTAGAACTGTCAAACACCTCAAACACTAGCAACACGGGCGAGCAATCCCGCAATATCAGGAATCTGAACACAAGTACAGTCTTTGTAGATGCACTATGTACCTGGTCAATGCAGATTCCTGATATTATGCCCTGATAATCCTGCTTTGGAGGAACAGATGACCCTGATGGGTATTCTGAGAATATTATTTATTGCACTCCATAGGTGGTGGCTGTACGATCATGGACGCATTCTGCCCCGGCCACTACTATTGTATCATTCAGTAAAAAGTTGACCACAGATAAGACCTGGTCCGTGGATTATGGGGAAGCCGGCTATTGCAACATGTTAAAACGGTTCTATGTCATAATTCTGCATCTTAAAGCCCAAACACAAAAAAAGAGCAATTTTTGGGGCTGTTTGTGTATTGGCTTTAAAATGCAGTATTACATGGAACCCCTTTTTTCTCCACCCCCCTCTCCCGCTCATTCCCTCGTTAATCAGGGGGGTTTAAAACCCACAAACTTTCCTTTTTGCCCACCCACCACCCCTTTCCCACATCTAGACACTCATTTTACCCACACATATGTATACAAACACATATTCGCACATAGACACACAGAGTTTCACACTTACCTGTCACTCCCGCGAGTCCCCCTGGGCACACAGAACCCGTCAGCCCCTGCGTGCGGCAGAGGCTTGACAGTCTAATTAAGAAAGACTGCTGCGTGCGGTCACAGATTGGTCTTTCTAAATCGGTCTTTTATCCTTTTTGAAAAATTAAAACGGTCTTTTGACCTAGGACCATTAAAACCTAGCAACTCAGAAGCTCTAAATAGACAACATTATAGCTGTACACAGTGATAAGCCATAACCTGTCTACTAATGTCAGGTAGCCCATATAGACCAGGGATAGCGCGTCATCCTTGTGTTGAAGTTCAATGTTGGAAGCTGGGTAATGGGACTGAGCTAACTCTGGAGCTGCAGGCCCCTGAAGGGGTACAGAGGGTTCTCTGAAGCTCCCTATTCCATCACCAGTCTTGGGCTGAAACCAGTCAGTATTCTAGTCCCCATGTTTATCACCTGCCTAAGTGACAGGGGAAAAGGGTGGTGCAAGTCCGATCATAGAGTTGGCACTCAGCCAATGTAAAAGGGGGTGGGGTCAGGGGAACCATGAAACATCGAAGTTCTGAGCTTACAAGGTCTCCTGTAGCAAGAGGGATCACCCTATACCTTCATAATAAGACCCATAATCCTGATAAGGTCATTTTTGGCCATTCTTAACAAGTTGCTGTCTGGTACGCAAACACTCACTCAGTAAAGAGCAATGGGACGATTGATATTTAATTCAAAGGTCATTGATCAGCTTAATGAAACTTCAAACTCCAGCGCCATGTTGCGGCACTTACAAAGAATGGAATCAGCTAAGGGTTTCATAGGCAGGTGAGGTGGCCAGAGGTCCAATCACAAAGCTTGACTGCAACAAGGCTCCAGTAAGCAAACATTTATCATACCATGGGGTGATTATAAAAGAAGTAAGGAGATTTGGTAAGGTGTTGGAGGTGTACAGAGCAGGAGGGAGCGTGGTGATGGAGCGAGGAGAATAGAGACCGGAATGAGATGGTGAAGGTTAAGAGGTGTGCAGTCGAGGTGAAGGAGAGTATCTATACAGAGGAGGGAACACCACCACCAAAGTAAGAGAAAACAACAAGCAAGGAGGAGGCGAACACTCCGTTGCAGAATGGAGCTGAGAAAGGGGGAAAAGAGCTATAAGAGAACTAGTGAGGAGGTGGGGAAGTATAAGAGGCTTGAGAGGAGGTGACGAAAAATGCTAGGATTTTCCAGAAGAAGGAGGTGGTGGAAGGTACAAAGAACATAAAGGTGGTAGTTGCAAACACCTAAAGAAGAAGAGTGGCAGAACCAGTAGTATCAGCAAATAGAGTTGAGGAGAGGCAGAGAAGCATGAAGCAATGCGCAAGGGTGGAGAGGAGTAGGACATTGAGGAGGAAAGGAAAAAAGAGCCCCACTAGGAGGGGAAGGAGGACATTAAAGATACAAAAATAATGCTAGTTCAGCTGAAGGAGGTGCCCAAATCAATGGGAAGGAAAATAGCAGAAAGATGCAGCCCAAACACTAGGAAAGACCGTTGCAGGGTCTGTGGCTAGCGCCAACTAAGTTGAACCTGATAACCTCAGGGCCCCTTTATGCTATTGGACAAGACCAGAAGACGTCCGACACTCAGCGCACATCGAGGAGGTACAGTGCACCAGGGCTGGTGGCGTCATCTGAACATCAAAAGAGCAACATCTCTACAAAACCCAAGTATCCAACCACAAGAAAGAAGTGGTGGGGCACTTAACCCCACAAGACTGAGCACCTGTTTGATTGCCACTTTGTGAGATCTAAGGAAGAGGGGGGGGGGTGACAGGCTACCGTCCGTCAGAGAGCCTGATTTACTTATGCTATTTTGAATATCCATAATGTTACTTCGGTTCTACCAAATCCTTTACTATTAATGTAATAAAGATCCTTCAACCTTTGGAGTTAGTTGATCCCTCAGCTGTGTCACCCACAAAAGGTTTTGGCCTAAAACTACTATGATCCCTCACCACAGACTATGCTGGCTATAGAAGGTGGGAGCCATAAGCTAAATCATCTGGAGGGTGGCAGGTTGGCTAAACCTGATATATACAAACCACTATCACACAATAATCCATAAACAAAGATCCTTGCTAAGTGCCAGATAGAAAGAATAGGAAGACTTCTCTCCTGGTTGGAATACATACTGACCAGGTATTCAAATGAAAACATAAGGCAATTTGTCAGCTTCTTTACGTTGTCTGCCTCAGATGACTTAGACTTATCAATAAATACTGAGGCAGCATTTGCAAGGGTCCGATGGGCCCACGTGTTTCATACCTCTGGGTTGTTGGTATTCCTTAAACAGTCGATTGAGATGATGTATAAAAACCCTGGGGCCAACATATTTGCGAATGGCTACCAGTCAGGACTGTTCCTACTATATATTATATAAGTACTAGACAGATCTCTACATCGGGTGCAGGTAAAAAGGTTTCTCTTACTTATTCTAGAAGTTGCTTATGGAGATAGATCTCCTTCCCCTGTATGTGCAAATTTAGGAAAACCATCCTGCCAGTCAGAGATGCCATCAGCAATTTTGACGCAGTATACAGTGATAAGCGTAACTCATCCAGATCACAGCAACTCCCATTACAGAGTGGAACCCACTTAACTAGATAACAAGCTGGGCCAATTACAGTGGCCACCTGAAAATACAATACCTAGGAATATAGGTTTAAAAAAATCTTAAACATGCTCTATGCCATCAATTCCAACTTCTACCAGTGCTTGCCAAGATCAGGGACAAACATATCCAAATATCTAAACATTCCTCAGATGCTGGAAAGGCAAAGATCATACAACCTCATTCATAAGTTAAATATGGTGAGGTTGTGAATTACTATATTGAAAGTAATAGAACCTGAGTGAGGCCTATTGTTCCCTGAATATTGGGGCATTTTGTGGCACCCTAACTTGTATACACTAAAAGGGACGACCCAATATCATATACCTTTTCCAAGGTAAAAAGGGACACAATGGCAAGAGTAGTACCTTTGGCCACCAAAAACAGATTAAGGTGAAAAGAAAAATATGGCAGGGCCCCAAAAGGTGGCCCTATGATTCCCCAAATCGGAATTCTGGCTTAACACTGACAGCTATGGCCCTGCCTTGATGGCCATTGAGCAAAATTGATGCCGCCTTTACCCTGAAGGTGATCATGCTCACAGTGATTATACTCCCCAAGGATCAAGTATTTACCAGATACAAAGACATGAAAAGGTCAGTTGAGAGCACAGAAAAAAAAGGCCAACTCAACTATGCACTAATCCCTTCTTTGTTGACTAGAAATGTGTCAGCTGTTCAATCAGGGGACACGGCCACCGTTCACTCACCTAAGCGCTCTAGAGCAATACTGAACGTCTGATGTTATCGCCACATGCATAACTCTCCCCTGTGGAAAGAAAATATGCACATCACAGATGACTTGTGCCCAAGAATAAAGATGTGTTATAGGTTGCTGATCATGAACATCCTCATCAGAAATGAAATCCTGTCCAGACATGGTCAAAAGAAAGACCTGGTAGTAGACATTGAAAACATGTCATATTTGCCTTTTGGGATTTAAAATGTCTCATTCACTTCCAGAAATAGGGATATATAGTGTACAACTTTTCAGAGGACCTATTAAACATGCACAGGGTTTATAAGGTTCAACTGCATGACTGTTGAACTGTGGCCGCGGGGTCTCCATGGCATACATAAATAAATTAAATTAAATAAATTGTGAAATGGGCCAGTGGGCCAGCAGTCCGGAGACTGCAAACTGGCTGACTTGCACTCAGTGCTGACATGACATATTCTATTCAGACTTTAACTCCAGCTTGGCAGTGGTCCAACTTATTGATATTCATCACAACTTCAGAAAATAGATAAGCACAGACCTGTTCTTGGACAATTCAGTGGAAGTCATCTGACCAAATATTACTGACTAGATGTAGAAGTACTGTGATGAACTGGCAAAAGAGGCTCACAAAAACATGTGCCGATTCTATTCTTAGTTTTAAATTGCCAAGATGGAATTCTTTTCATATTATTGCCAGCAACGTATTTCTTTTCATAAAGCATGTGGAATAAGTTACTTACCTGTAACTCCTGTTCTCTAGCAGTGGTATCTTGCATAGATTCATGTTCTGTGAATACTCCAAGTCAGGCTGGGAATCCTCGGTAACAGAGCAGTTTTAACCAAAAACTGAAACTTTGTCACGTTTGTGGTCTAGTATAGTCACTTTTGAGTCATACTGCCCACAGCCAATAGGACCATCTCCCTTCGATCTTCCCTGTCGGACATCTTCAGATTTTAGCAAGTGCACTTGAGTGGCAGTATGAGCCAAAAAAGAGGAATCTGAGGGATAGGTGGGAGGGTCACATGTGAATCTTTGCAAGACACAATCTGGCAAATCAAACCCAAGTTCTGCAATGTAGATTTTGATGCTATTTGATGCTGCCATTACTGGAATTCTACAGGGCAAAAGTTGTCCCAATTCTGACCTATGGTTCAGATTCACTACTATGCTTTCCAATGAAGTATTGGGTGTACTTGGAAGGTGTTTATTGGAAAGAAGACCTGGGCCTCCAGCGATCTGTGCCATTACAGGCGATTAGAAGAGAGCTCAGGCTAACCTCTATGAAAGCAATGGTCCAGTGGAAAAACTTGTCATTCTTTGGGAATTGTATCAGAAAGGGATCTGCCCCAATTATGCCCTTAATTAAAGCAGAGACTGAAAATGATTCTAATAGGGCAGCAGTGAGGTGGCACTCTGACTGTAAAACCCAGCTGGATCAGATCAACATTTCAGCTAAGGAACTGTGGCTTTATCCAGATAAAGCTCAACGAAAACTGTGATAAAACTAACTGGATTTTAATGTGTACTGTGGCAAACATGTATTAGCTCTTTCAGAATCTAGCTAACGAATCTAAAGCCTTAGGATCTATTCCTGCATATTTGAGAAAATGCCCAGATCCGTTCTATATGACCCAATTCATGAGGATTAGACAACCTCCACAACACTAAAGATATCCAATCAGTAAGAACTGTGAATGGTCCCAGAGAATTATGCAGATTTTGTAAGGTAGATGGAGTATTGGAAAACTTACGGCATTTATTATTGTTTTGTGCAGCTTTAACTATATTAAGGACAAAAAACTTTGAACAATTTTTGAAAAGTGCTGCCACTCTGTCACTGGTAGATTGATTTGGCCTCTAAATGTTTTAATAAAATATAAATGCAAAAACAAAAGACCCCAAGTTAGTACTTGGGTGCCCCTATTGTGCACTACTGAGGCTATAGACAAAGCTTGCGGTGCAATAATTACACAATAGTTGGTAGAACACGTCCACGGCCACCAGTCATAACTAAGAGCTTGTCTATGTTACTAAAAAAGTCACAGAAGCAGAGAGTAGGGATATTAGGTATCCCTTTCGCACTCCACATAAACTGGTGTGAAACAATGTCTCAGACTATGAAGTTTTAGGAGATACTAAATATCTCTCTATCCTTAACAACTGTAGTTAGTCTGGGACAAAGAAAAACAATCTCAAAGGAGGACCCTAAGGGTTCCCCAGCAACACTGCCCACAACGAGCTGTGCGCTGTAATAGTAAAATACAGATGCCCTTAAGAGTTATGGAGAAAAATAGACTCCATAGGATAGGTATAATACAAAGAATAGAGTTCCAAAAGACAAAGCACATAAAAATGAAAGAATGGAAAGAGGCTCTACTTATCAGGATTTCGGAAAAAAGGTCCAGAAATCCAGCAAAAAGTGCTCAGCGTCTCACAAGGACAGGGGATGAAGCATACAAACTATAAATCTCCCTGACATACAGTACCTGTGGACAGTGAAGTTGTGGATGCAGTTGTCAACGGGGTCATAGGCTGCTTGATTGCCATGGTCGGCGACGATTTCGTAATCGACTGAGAACTCGTCGACGGGGTAGTTAGTTTCGGTGTCGAGGACGACTTGGTCGTAGACAGTGTTGTCATCGGCGGTTAACGGTGGATGACGAAGACTGTATAACAGCTTTTGGCAGCTGAGCCATATTGATAGATGTGGCTCCTATGATTGGGTGAAAGGAGCTAGCATGCTCTTATCCTTAGTAACACGAGAGGCACTGGCCTTAGAGGCGATGATCAGCCCTATTTTGAGATGATTTTAGCCTGTCACCGGACACCTGCCTGTGGGACTTTTTCCTGCTGTTGGAGGGCTCTGTGAGAGACCGAGACCTCTTACTGGAGTTGGTTCGCTGAACCGTCCTGCCCACTGGCCTCATCGAACCACGCCACCAGACGTTGACGATCACAGTGAGACTTATTAGAAAAAGACTTCTACTTCTCGCATTCGTCTATCATATGATGTGGATGTAGGCAGTATAAACAATCGTCGTGTAGATCTTCAATATATACATTTTTCCTTCGGGTCTCAGCCATGAGGTAGGCCCAAGTTGCAGACTATCCAACTCGCAGACAATCGCATCCTACAGTAACTGTTGGCGGGAACGGGTCGTCGGGCTCGATACCATTGTCGGACCATTCCTGTATGTGATGGTTGGCGACAGGTCATCGAAAAATGTATTTGTCTTCATTAAAGAGGTCTTATAAATATGAAATTTTACAGAGTAAACAGAGATTTTTGGTTGAGGACTCAACACGAATGTGCAGTAAAAATTTGAAGACGGCCATCAGGGTAGGAGCTAGGGGAGATGGTCCTATTGGCTGTGGGAAGTATGACCTAAAAGTGATTATACTAGAGCACAAAAGTGACTGAAAGTTTCAGTTTAAGTTTAAACTGCTCTCTGTTACTCAGGATTCCCAGCCTGACAGGGGTTCTTTGGAAATTCACATTTCCAAAAATGCAATTTCAGGGATCACTTTTCTCAGACTGCGGGCCTGATCACGACTTCGGCAGTAACCCTTAAATCCGGCGGTAGCGCTAATACCGCCGGATTTAAGGGTCCGCCGAATCGGGCTTCGGCGGATTTTGCCCCAGCTCTGAGCTGGGCGGAAATCCGCCGAAAATTTGCGCTATTACCACCGGTGAGAAATCCGCCGGCGGTAAGAGTGTGAAAATTCCCCATTGAGCCCAATGGGGAATTCCCGAATGGGCTCAATGGGGAATGGGGAATTACTTTACTGCCGAACTCGTGATCCGGCGCTATTAGCGCCGGGGAGTTCGGCGGTAGGGCTATTACTGCCGGCGGTAATGACCAAGTTGTGATCAGGCCCAATGTCTTTTGGATGCTTTGGTACTTTCATTATGTGTCCCAGAACGCAGGATCAGGGCTATCATACGTGATCTGTTTCAACCTTGCAGCCCGTCAAGTACTTTCAATAGGCACTTCCTCTTCTCAGAGCACAGTTTTTTGCTCTCCAAGTTTCTGCCCAGCTTCATTTTTTACTCCTGGGGACAAACTCGCCAGGACCCTCATCTTCCCACTGGCTCCAGCTCTCAGAACCCCGTCAACAAAATGGCTTCTATTATGTAGTCCCAGCTCGAGCAAGGGAAGAGCACCTCCTCCTCACACGCACTCTGTGCCAGCACCCCCTCCTGGCTTACGCAGCTCTTGCTTCAGGCATGTCCATTCCAGGTCTACATAGAGTATCCCTTTCTGCTCTGGTTCCATGGACCCTGCCTGTGGCGTTCTAGATGATTTGGTCGAGAATATTTTCTCGAAGTAGATTTCATCAAATCTTTTTTTTAAATGTGTGATTTTGCTGCAAATATATGCGGGGGACACAACACCCCCCAACCCCTGTACACTCAATATTAACCAAAACCCAGCCCCCACATATATTTGCTACAACATCAGGTAAAAAAAGCACAAAATCTGCTTTGAGCAAATATGCTATGGCAAAATCTTTCATTCCCGCCTGTGGCATGTGCCTTTCAATATAGCTCGGCTGTCACCTAGGTGGTGGGGTTTTAGGTAGCATTCTCTGACTAAGCGGTCTGTCCCCGACCTATGGCCAAAGGTAGACACATGCAGGACCTAGGGCATGAGGTTATGCAGGGTGAGAGCAACCCGGGACTGGGGCTAGGCTGCCTGGAGGGAAATGAAAGATTTCGGAATTGCCCACCCCATGTTTTTTGCCTGCTAGCCTATAACTGAACTCTGTGCGTGTGTGCAGAGTTGTAGAGAACACTGAACAGCTGAAAAGCATGCAGCCTGCAAGTTAACTCTTTGTTCATTTGCTTAATCAGTTGTTTTGCTCAAACTGGATTTATATGCCGATTTTTTAAATTACGTTTAGAGGTCAGCACAGCTTAAGCTGCGAATCACTGAGTGCCTCTTGCTGTGATTTTGAATGTGCTACAAACACTTCATCTATGCAAACTGAAATACAGAAGTCTACTGATGTCACTTTGCATTCGCTTCACGGTGCTACCATAGTCCTACTGAATTCCAATCTTGCTGAGGTATGCAGCAGTGAAAAAGAGTATATATTATATACCGTGGAATTCTGCGAGAAGGAAAGCGCTTGATTCTGATTCAGAGTGTTTAATTTTGTATTTATAGAATTAACTTCACTGGTCTAGATAACAGTTAACAAGAACCTAACAATGAAGGACATATCATTTGTATTTTATGATGAAATGTATGGAGCTTTTCAGGTTGTTTTAAAAACAATTGTGACTTCTCGCCATCTGAGCAATCAAATTGTATAACTGGGCATCTTAGCTCCTCATACTGAATTAGTCCTATGCAATCCAACTTTCCCTGTGTCCTAGACTAGAGGAGAGTGCAAGTCCGGCCTCTATCACTTTACTTTGCCAGTAAATAGCCATCAAAATTTCACAGCCTTAAAAGTAAAATATCATTGCAACCGCTGCTATCAAAAGCATGGTAAATCCAGTTGCTCATAAAATATTCCAAAATGTTGACAGTGGTATTGACATGCTACTCAGTAGGCATGCTGATGCCAATGTTATTTGAGTGCTGCAAAACTATTTCAGAGTGCTAGTATTTGTTTGGCTACTGCTCAAGTACCCCAGTTTATTGACGATGCCTGGAACAGGTTTGACTCTTAATGGAAACTAGATCAGCCAGTTTAGCAGTTGCCAAATCTGCCATGCCTGCAGACTCTTTTCAGTACCTCAAATCTCTGCATCTGGGAGGAACTTTATTTCTTTTTGTAAGGTATCCCATGAGGCTTTGTCTATCTAATGAAGTGTGGCTGTAGTCTTTGTAACACTGAATGTCATTGCTTCCCTAGTCCATATGGATTTGCCCAAAAGTATTGATCTTTTTCTCTACCCACCAGGAGAGGCAGACCTTGAACTTACATTTTTTTTCTCATTGCCACCACCAATGAATCTGTTCGGGGGGGGGGTTATCCTCAAGAGTAATGGGTCATTATTTTGTGCCTTATAAGCACCAACATATTCTTAATTATTGCAGGAATAAGAAATACCGGATGGATTGCTTCAAAATCCTTCAGACTGTAGAGGTGAAGCTCCACCAGGTTATCAAGGAACTAGCAAAGATCTAGTAGCTGTAAGAATGTTTCTCATGCATTGGAATATATAATGTATCTGTGGTCCAAGGCAACAGAAATGTAAAACAGGCCTAAACAACTAGATGGCAATTCAAGATCACACATGTTTAAGTCTACCAAATCATCAATGCGATCCAGGTGGGGTGGAATCATACATAAAGCCAAACACCTGTTGACGTGTGCCAGAGTCTGTATGGCTCCCTCTTTCCCAGCCATGGAGTGCTAACATGAAGGGCTCTTTGTCATAGTCTCTGGGTGCCACGCCCCTTGTCACCATAATGTCAGGACAGTAAAATGGATATGCCTCTATGAAGAATTTGGCCGTTGGGCACATGGTAACAAGAGGTTTTCTCTGTGCTGCTGTACATGGTGTTGAAGCTCGGAGGCTTTTTCTGGTCTTTCATCGACCGTGGCTTGTAAGGGGGAACACGCAAAAAGGCTATAAAGGGGCTTTGTGGGGTACCCAAGCTAACTGAAATAAGGATTCCCCCTATATGCATTAACGTAAAGGAAATTAAGACATAGCATATGTTTAAAAAATATCAATGGGTAAGGAACAAGTTACTTACCTGTAACTGTTGTTCTCCAGCATGGGTCTGGCATGGATTCACATGCTCATGAATATTCCCCGTCGTCAGGCTGGGAATCCTCGGTAAAGAAAAAACCAGTATCAGTTTCGTTTCTGATCTGTCTTTCGTAGTAATAACCAATCACTGGTCTCTGCGTCATACTGACCACAGCCAATGACTGCCCTCTACCTAAGCACCGCCTCTGGCAGCCATCTTCAGATTTGGAAGCACGTGAAGTGGCAGTATGACCAAGTGAAGAGCCGCAGAGGGGTAGGCGGGAGGGTTCGCATGTGAATCCATGCCAGACCCATGCTGGAGAACAACAGTTACAGGTAAGTAACTTGTTCCTTCTCCAGCATGGGGTCTGGCATGGATTCACATGCTCATGAATAAAGAATACATAGCAGTACACACATGCACAACCACGGGAGGTGGCAAAGGCTCAACATTAAGCATCACATCAACTCAACATTAAGCATCTTACCTCCTCACCAGGCTCACCTCAGGCGAACAGGTTGCGCAGCACTGCTTGGCCGACCCTGGACTCCTCCCTGGAATCCCGGTCGACGCAGTAGAATTTCGTGAAGGTGTGCGTCGACCTCCACGTAGCAGCCCTGCATATGTCCAGCAGGGGCACACCAGATAGGAACGCCGTGGTAGCTGCGATCGCTCTGGTGGAATGGGCTCTCGGACGGCCAGGCAGCGGTCGGTTTGCCAACCGGTGACAGTACATGATACAGCCGGAGAGCCATCTGGAGATGGAAGCCTTCGAGAGAGCCTTCCCCTGATTGACAGGTCCAAAGTTCACAAAGAGTTGTGACGTCTTCCGAAAACCTTTCGTGCGGTCCACGTAGAACTTCAGCGCTCTAGCTACATCCAGCGAGTGCAAAGTCCTCTCAGCCGGCGACGAAGGCGACGGGAAGAACACAGGTAACACCAAGGGTTCGTTGAGATGAAAGTCCGACGGTACCTTGGGCATGAAGGAGGGGTGCGTCCTGAGCACTACCCTCGTGTCGTGGAAAGTCAAGTACGGGGCCTTGCAAGAAAGGGCCTGGATCTCTCCCACTCGTCGTGCGGAGGTGATGGCCACGAGAAAAGCTGTTTTCCACGATAGAAACTTCAACGGGGCCGAGTGCAGAGGCTCGAACGGAGGTCCCATGAGTTTGGTCAGTACCACGTTGAGCTCCCACGCCGGGGCCGGAGCCTTCACCGGCGGGAACGATCTGAACAGTCCCTTCATGAACTCTTTCACCAGACGATGAGACCACAAGGACGTCCGGCCCGTGGTTCTGGTGTATCGGGAGATCGCAGCAAGATGAATCTTGATGGACGCGTGTGCCAGACCAGCTTTGGCCAGCGTCAGCAGGTACGGCAGCACTTGGGGAGCCGTAATCCGTAGAGGGTTAATCTTCTGTGCGTGGCACCAGACAGAGAACCTCTTCCATTTGTGTCCGTAGCATTTAAGAGTCGAGGACGCCCTGGCCTTTGCAAGAACCTCTCTGCAATCGGCCGGTATGTCGTATCCTCCAAACTCTAACGCTGCAGGAGCCAGGCCTGCAAGTTCAGCGACTTCGGGTCGTGGTGGAGGATGGCGCCTCCTTCCCTGGAGAGTAGATCCGCGTCCGCCGGCAGCTTGATTGGCGGGGACGCCGACAAGTCCAGAAGGTCCGGGAACCATATCTGCCTCGGCCACGCAGGTGCGACGAGGATCATCCTGCACCGTGACCTCTTGAGCTGGTTGACGAGCCGGATTAGCAGAGGCAAGGGAGGGAACGCGTAGAGGAACAGGCCCTCCCAGGGGAACGAGAAAGCATCGCCCATGCTCCTCGTCTGGGGAAACCTGCTGGCGAACCTCCGGCACTTGGTGTTCGTCGCCGTCGCGAACAGGTCGATCTGGGGTGTGCCCCACCGTCGGAAGAGGCGATCCACCAGATCCTGCCGTAGTTCCCACTCGTGGCACGAGCGCAGCTCCCTGCTGAGTGAGTCGGCGATGGTGTTTTTTATCCCTGCCAGATGAAACGGCACCAGAAGAATCCCTTGGGCGACGGCCCAATGCCACAGGTCCTGCGCCTCCTTGGACAGCGCTGGGGACCTGGTTCCGCCCTGTTTCCTGATGTAAAACATGGTGGTGGTGTTGTCGGTGAAGATCCTCACCACCTTGCCCTTGAGGGACGGAAGGAAGGACCTGAGGGCCCAAAACACTGCACGGAGCTCCAGGACGTTGATATGCAGGGACTTCTCCGTCGGGAGCCAAAGTCCCCCTGCGTGCAGATTTTCGGTGTGCGCTCCCCACCCTTCTAGGGAGGCATCCGTGGTCACAGTCACCTGGTGGGCTGGGGTCTGGAAGTCCATGCCCGCCGTCAGATGCGCGCGGGTGCCCCACCACCGTATCGCTCGTCGGAAACTCTCGTCGAGCTTGATCCTTTCCTCGAAGCTGCCCGTCGTCTGGATCCAGCGCGCATCCAGGAACTCTTGCAACGGGCGCATCCGGAGCCTGCACATGGGAATGAGGTAGATGCAGGAAGACATCATCCCGAGGAGGGACTTGATGGACCTCACCTTGGCCGCGTCGGCCACCAACATCCGTTGCACCTTGCCCAAGATGGTCCTGGTCCTCTCCTCCGACGGGGAGGCCAGAAGGGACACTGTGTCGAGCCTCGCTCCCAGAAACAGTGCGACTTGCGCGGGCACCAGGTGGGATTTGGCGTAGTTCACGGAGAATCCCAGGTCCGTGAGGAGTTGGACGGTCCTTGCCGTGTGGACCACGGCGAGCTCCCTCGTCTTGGCGCGGATGAGCCAGTCGTCCAGGTAGGGGTAGACGTGAATCCCCTCGCGGCGCAGCTGCGCCGCCACCGGTGCGAGGCACTTGGTGAAAACCCTGGGTGCCGACCGCAGTCCGAAGGGAAGGGCTTTGAACTGGTAATGACGCCCTTGGACCACGAATCTGAGGAATTTTCGGTGCCCCTTTAGGATGGGAATGTGGAAGTAGGCATCCTCCAAATCCAACGACGATAGGAAGTCTCCTTCCTCCAGCTGACCCAGGACGTGCTGGAGGGTGACCATCCGGAACTTCTGCGCCTTGATGAACTTGTTCAGGCGTCGCAGGTCCAGGATGGGGCGCCATCCTCCCGTCTTCTTCTTCACGAGGAAGTAACGCGAGTAGACTCCGGAGCCCCGAAGCCTCTTTGGGACGAGTTCGATGGCGCCCTTTCTGAGCATCGCCTTTACCTCCAGGAGAAGTTGAGGGACGTGAAGTTCTTTCCTGGCCACGGGGGGGACGCGCGGGCACCTTCTTTGAAACTCGAGCGCGTGGCCCCGGGCCAGGGCGTCCAGCACCCAACGGTCGGTGGAGATGGACTCCCACACGCTGACGAAGCCCGCCAGCCGGCCTCCCACCGGGGTGCTTCGGTGGGGGCCCGACCCCACGGCCGGTTCAATCCTGCTTGGACGCGGCCTTGCCGCCTTGGCCTCCTTGGCGACGACGGCGGGGGCCGCCAGACTTGCCTCGTCCTCTGTAGGCCTCTTGCGACGACGAGCGGGCCGCTTGACGGTAGGAAGCGAAACCGCCGCCGGAACCTTTGGAGGCGCCCTTGCCTCCGCCGCTCCGAAAGGGCGTCCGCCGTTGCTGCAGTACTCCAAGGGCCCGGGCCGTCTCAGTATCCGCCTTGATGGCCTGAAGGGAATCGTCCACTGTCTTCCCAAACAGGTTGTTCCCGTCGAAGGGCATGTCCAGGACCCTGGTCTGGACGTCCTGCCGAAAGTCCGTAGCCTTGAGCCATCCGCGACGTCGAAGGCAAACGCCGTTGCCCATCTGGCGGAACCCAGTGTCGGCGATGTCCGTCGCCACGGTGATGGCGTGGTCCGAGGCCACCTCACCTTCCTGCAGGATCTCAAGGGCCTCCGCCCTCTTGTCGTCCGGCAGAAAATCCAGCAGGGGAGCTATCTTGTACCAGAGTTCCCTGTCGTAGCGGGCCACGATAGCCAAGGCGTTGGCCGCTTTAATCGTCGTCGCCGCCGACGTGATGACTCTGCGTCCCATGGCATCCAATTTCTTTCCCTCGCCGTCCGGCGGGGAAGTCGACGTGGAGGCCGCACCCCCCCCCGCTTTCTTCCTGGCTGCCGCGGAGACGACGGAGTCCGGGGTAGGCTGCGCCCGGAGGCATAGGGGGGCCGAGTCCGGGACCCGGTACTTTTTCTCGTACCGGTCTCTTTTCGCTGGCGTCGTGGAAGGGTTCTTGAGGAGGGAAAGGCCCTCATCCCAAATGTCGTCCAACAGAGGCACTGCGAGGACCGTCTTCCTCTTGGTCTCGCGCCGTTGGTAAAGGAAGCCTTCCTTTTTCTTCTCCTCAGGGCAGAGTTGGAAAAGCTCGGATGCCCTGGCGATCATTGAGTGGAACGATCCAATCTCGTCGGGCGGAGAAGCCCTGGTGGGAGGCGACGACGGAAAATCCTCGTCGTATGCCTCGTCGTCCGTACCCGTCGCTGCCGTGTCAGTCCCCGTATCATCCCCTCGGGTGGACGGGGAGGAGGGCTGGACGGGGCGCGACGGTTGAAAAGGAGGCGGTGGATGGATCCTTCTTTTCTTGGTAGGGGGAACACCAGAAGGTCCCGGTTCTGGATCCCCCGACGGGAGAGGTTCCTCCGTCGGTAACGGTAGTCTCGTCCTTATCTCGGAGCATAAGGACTGTATAGCCAACAAAATGGCCGCTGAGTTGTCTTGCGGCGCTGGCAGAGGGGAATCCGACGGGCGAGCAGGGGCCCCGTCGGTATCCACGACGATGTCGTCGTCGTCACCTGCGTCGGGGCCCATTCCGACGGGCTGGTCTTGTTCCACGCCTAGGCCGTGGCTTAAGACCTCGATCAGTTCCTCTTCTGAGGTTGAGGCCGAATCTACGACGACGCCCTGCCCCCCCTTCTTCCCCACGGAGGGTTTCACGGGGGTCCTATCGATGGGCACGAAAGAAGACTCCCTCCGAGGAGGCAGGGAGATTCTGGGCCCCGAGGCCGCCACCACTGGTGCAGCCTCCACAGGCTGGGCCAGGGCCGCCGCGACCGTTTCGATAGAGGGCTTGGTCGAATGGATCAAGGCCTTCACCACCTTAGGTGCGCTCACCGCCTTATCCTTGAGGGAGGGGGCACTGCCACGCTCCTCCTCTGCCTTAGAGCTCGACCGGGGTCTCTCCAGGAGCTTCGCCGGGTGCTCGGCCTTCCTCTTACCCGACCCAGAGCGTTGGCTCGTGGTTGATGGCGCCGGGGAGGGTGCGCCCTGCCTGGCGCCCGTAGAGCCCGACCGTTCGGCGCTCCCGGTGCCAGCGGACTCGCGGTGCTTGGCCTTATGTTGGGCCCCCGTCGCCGGGGCGCCCTCAAAGGTCTTAGAAGACCGCTCAGATTTCTTCTTCTTCTCGCCAGACGGGCTCTTACCCTCCAGCCAGCTGGCGAGACGTTGATGGCGGTCCTTCATGGTCCGTTCCGACATGTTGCCGCAAAACGCACAGTCCTTCTCCACGTGCGTCTTGTCCCCATGAAGGCAGTAAAGGCAGAAAGAGTGTTCGTCCTCCTTGAAGACGTTCTGCAGCTGGCATCCAGGGCAGGCCCTGAACAGCTTTCCGGGCGTCGAGCTTCCCTTCTCCTGGGCCATCTCCGAGACCGGGCCTGAGAAGCTTCTGGAGTCCTCCGAAGTGTAGCTCGACGAAATCTTCACCCTTGAGGGGCACAGATGAATCCGACACGGGTCCCCGTTGATCGGATGTAGGATCGGTGGAGCTTGAGGCTCTTTTGACCGAAAGAATCGAAGTTTTTGTGAAAAAGCGCGAAAAAATAGCACTAACGCTCGAGAGCAATAGCACGAGGATCCCAACACATGAACGTGCGGTAAAAATCTGAAGATGGCTGCCAGAGGCGGTGCTTAGGTAGAGGGCAGTCATTGGCTGTGGTCAGTATGACGCAGAGACCAGTGATTGGTTATTACTACGAAAGACAGATCAGAAACGAAACTGATACTGGTTTTTTCTTTACCGAGGATTCCCAGCCTGACGACGGGGAATATTCATGAGCATGTGAATCCATGCCAGACCCCATGCTGGAGAACGAATAAAAACTCAAAAGGGGATTTTAGGGGTCATTGGAGATTTATATTGGGGAGCGCCTTCTGTTTTGTACCAAAGGCACATTTGATTTGGTTGTTAAGAATTAACAGAGACTATTCACCTTTTAGCAGTACTTTTTACACAATGTGCTTCATCTTCAAATGCACGACTTGTAGCCAACTTAAGATGTCTTTGAGCACAGGCCCCTCTTAAAATGGTATTTAAAGCCTACCATGGTTTAACTTTCCAGAACAGTTCTTTGTAGAAGATAACTAGAAAATGGGGTCAAATGAGTCTCAATGAAGGGTAAAGATCGAGCATCAGAATCGTACAATGGGTAGAGCACCAGAACCTTCCATTCATTTGCCACCTGGCCCGCACTCCAGCCCAATGAAGCTTGCTCAAAAGTCGACATTCAGGCACTACTGTTGCAGCACTGTAGATAAAAGTCCTTAGGTAAATTCAGCACACCCACAAGCTACTCCTTTCTCGGCAGAAACTGAAGGATGGTGGTAATTCAGGCAAGCTTTTGTGTAAAATAAATTGAGAAGCACAACGCTCGTGGGGTCTTCTTCAGGCTGACTGCACTAGCGTTCAGTGTTAGGCAGGGTGACTTCTAAATACATTTTAATGTAACCATCAGCTTGTCCTCATATGGACTTAAGAATGCAGATGACTCGGTTATACGAGCGATAAACAGGAGATGAATAAATGTGAGATACGTACAACATGTCTGGACAGTTATCAGGTTTCTCCAGAAGGCCTCCCTCCATGACGAAGCGTAGAACCTGCTCATTTGTCATTCCCTGGTATGGCTGCTCTGCTAATGTTGCGATCTCCCAGAGTACAACGCCAAATGACCTGCAGAGGCAATTACAAGGGTGTAAAAAGGTTTAAAACAAAATACAAGAAAATACTTTAATTTCAGGTAGTGGGTTATGTAAATATGTTTTGCCAGAGACCTAAGCTGTTCTGGTGTTGTATAGAACATACCGAAAGGCCATCTTTGGTTAACTATGTGAGTAACTTGCCATTTGTGACTTTGAATAAGGAAATATTAAGAATATTAACCAAATCTAATTTAGAATGCTGTTTCAAAGCTAGCTTACCCAACACCACATTAATAAAACATTTCTGACACTGTTTTGCTTGTATAAACACCATGTGAACTCACTGCATATTTTTTTAGTTAACAGCAACTATGAAAATCTATAACGCTGTGACATTGGATATAAAAAGCCTGTCACAGTTGAAACACTCACAAATGGTATGCAAATGAAAATAACTACGTCACACTATTAAAAAACTCCTGTGCTAACTTTATTTTATTACATTTGTTTTACGCCCAGTCCCTGAGGTATCACGGCATAGTTACGGACAGTACAAACTTACATTCTTACATTTGTGAGACATTGCTTAGTTACAGGCAGTTTAAAGTTACATACTCGACAGTTGTGGGCATATGCCCCCGGAGGAAAGTAAGAGCCAGAGGAAGATGACGGGGAGGCTGGAGTGTCCACTGGGGTTTGGGTGGTTAGTATTGGTTGAATAACCAAGTTTTCAATGATTTTTTGAAAAGTTGGTGACACTCTTCTTGCTTGATGTTTGTTGGGAGACCATTTTTTTTTTTTGAATCTGGGGATGGCAAGGAGGAGGCTGTTACTGGATCTGAGCTGTCTGGAGGGTGCTTTGTAAGTCATAATATTGTTGAGATATTTAGGGGAATTATTGGCAATGCATTTGTGTGTGTGAGACGCATAGCGTTTTTAAGATAATTCTTGCCTTGATTGGAAGCCAATGGTTATTTTTCCTGATGGTAGAGATGTGCTCATTCTTTTTTATTCCCAATGCTGCTCAGAGAGCTTTATTTTGCATGAGTTGGATTTTGGTCAGGTTGGCATTGGAAGTACCTAGTAGGAGTATATATTTTATTTATTTTAAATACATGTTTTATTTAACTGCTGTCTGTTGGTGATTACCTCAGAAGTGAGTTTAGATATTTTATTCTCTGTTTAACTTTCCTTTCAGACTGATCTCTGCACAGAAACCCACTAAAAACCACCATTAGCCCCCCCACAACTACTCCACCTACTGGTGGTAACCCCATATTGCAAGACTTGTTTCCGAAATTGAAAAGGGACATCACAGGGCATGTGTAAAAGCTGGAGTTGAATATCTGTACTTCTGCCCACTATATGGTTGGGGTAGAGGCACAAGGCACCCCAGCCAAGGTTCTCTAAGGATAGCATTGGATGAGCAACACACTGTTATATGACTACACAGGTCTTTTAATATATAAAATAAGGTTTTTATATATGGGATACATTACTCACTGTAATCGTATTTCTGATGCTTGTATCTGCTTAGATTCACATGCTGTGCATAGGCCGACATCTAGTGGAAGCTGCGGAGTATTACAGTTTGTTTTTCGAAACTCGAAAATGGGCGTCGACACAGGGCGTGCCAGTAATACTATCCCTAGTGTGACGTCCACTGTACCCAAGATCCCTCACACGTCTAGGATCCTCAGATTGTATTTTTTCTGACATGAGGTAGCATGAGGAGTAGCGTGAGTACAGATAATCCAAGCAGATAGATAGAAAGGCAAGACTACAAGCAACCATGCGCCTTCTCTCAGAGGGGAGGAAGGGTGGGTCGCATGTGAATCTAAGCAGATACAAGCATCAGAAATACGATTACGGTGAGTAATGTATCCCTTCTCAGGCTTGTGGAATCTGCTTAGATCACATGCTGTGCATAGATTAGCGAGCAGTACCTGAAGAAGGAGGTGGGATGTGAGAAGGGTCATGAGCAAATAAGTGTCTTAGAACCGCTTGTCCCACTTGTGTATCTGCCTTGGAATGGGTGTCAATGCAGTAATGCTGAGTAAAAGTGTGAATAGAGCTCCAAGTAGCTGCTTTGCAAATGGTGTCAAGGGGTACATTTGCAATGAAAGCCAGAGTGGCCCCAATGCCTCTAGTAGAGTGGGCTCTTGGCGTGAAAGGCAGAGTTCTTTCAGAGAGTGAGTAACACAGCTGGATACAGTTAATAATCCACTTTGAGTTGGCACCTTTAGAGACGCGATCCCCCTCTCTGCCTGTAGCTACGGAGACAGTTGATCTGTTTTCCTTAGCGGTCTGGTTTTATTTACATAGTAGAGGACCGCCCTATGCACATCTAGGGTGTGTAGTTTCACCTCAGCCGAGCTTTGAGGGTCGGAAGAAAGCCGGAAGCTCGATGGACTGGTTTACGTGGAATTTAGATATAAACTTAGGTGAGAACCTACGGAGTGTGCGTAAAACCAGTTTGTCTTTATGGACAGTAAAGAAGGGATCCTGCACTGACAGAGCCTGAATTTCACTGACCCTTCTTATAGAAGTAATAGCTACTAAGAAGGCCGTTTTATAAGTCAGGTGTTTGAGACTGCTTTTATGCATGGGCTCGAAAGGGGGGCCCATGAGCTTAGATAGCACCACATTAAGGTCCCACCCTGGTGGTGGGTTTGAAATAGGAGGGTGAAGTCTCTTTACTCCTTCCATGAAGGCTTTAACTACTGGTACTTTCCACCACGAGACCTTGTTATGGGAAGTGGTGTATGCCGACAGGGCTGCCAGGTGTACTTTCATTGAGTTAAAAACCAATCCTGCATCTAGCAGGTGGAGCATGTATGTAACAATAGTGGAAGGAGTGCAATCAACTGGGTTGATTTGTCTACTCTGGCACCAGATAACGAATCTCTTCCACTTGTCAAAGTAGCAGTGCCTTGTGTTTGGTTTCCTAGATTCCTTTAGGATGTCCATACACCTCTGTGGTAAATTGAGATGTCCAAACTCTATGACCTCAGGAGCCATGCTGCCAGGTTCATTGAGTTGGGTTGCTGATGCACTGTTTGACCTTGGTGCTGGGACAGTAGGTTGTACCAGGCCGGAAGTTTGATGGGCTCGCACACCGCCATCCTGCGTCGGTGTGGGAACCACGGTTGTCTTGCCCACATGGGAGCAACTAGGACGAGCGTCACCGACTCTCTGTTCATCTTGTTGACCACCTTCCTGATGAGAGGAGTTGGTGGAAAAGCGTACGCAAACATCCCTGACCAGTTCATCCACAGGGCGTTCCCCTGGGAGTCTGGTTGGGGGAACCTGGATGCAAATCCTGGGCATTGTCTGTTTTCGCTTGTGGCAAATAAGTCTATAGTGGGGAAACCCCACTGAGAGAAGATATCTTCTACGACCTCTCTGTGTAGAACCCATTCGTGTTCCTCTGGGAGGGAGTCTCTGCTCAGAGCATCCGCTAGGGAATTGAGCTCCCCTGGAACATGTTGTGATGACAGGAAGATGTTCCGTCTGAGTGCCCATATCTAGATTTTCTGGGCAAGCTTGGACAGATTTGGCTAACGAGTCACTCCTTGCTTGTTCAGGTAGTACATGGCTGTCGTGCTGTCTGTCCGGATTTGCACTGACAGGTTTAGTAGGTAGGGCTCGAACGCTTGAAGCGCTCTGAATACTGCCAGAAGCTCTAGCAGGTTGATGTGGTTCTTGGCCACTGAGGGAGACCAGAGACCCTGAGCTGTGTGGTGGAGATGGTGAGCTCCCCACCCCGTCAGACATTCATCGGTAGTGACTACTGCCTGTACTTTGGGATCGTAAAAGGGTTTCCCTTGTGCAAGATTCTCTCTTGTCCACCAGTGAAGGCTTTGTACTAGTGTTGGCAAAACGACCACTAGATCGTCCCACTGACCACTTGCCTGAGACCACTGTTTCGCCAACCATTCCTGCATGGGACGCATGCGCAGGCGCGCGTGGGGGACCAGGTAAATACATGACGCCATCATGCCCAGCAAATGCATTGCTTTGCGTACCGTTATTTGGTGACCGGTTTGATATTGCGGAATTTGCAGTAGTATATTCCGAATTCTTTCCTCTGAAGGAAATGCCAACCCCTCTTGAGTATCTAGGATTGCTCCCAGGAACTGCTTGGAGGTGCTTGGCACCAGGCTTGACTTTTTCTCATTGATTGAGAAGCCTAATTCCTGGAGGAGGTCGATAGTCCTTTGAATGTTTGTTCTGCAAATTACTGGGGTTTCCCCCGTTATGAGCCAGTCGTCCAGATAAGGGTACACCGGGATTGCCTCCCTGCGTAGGTGTGCAGCCGCCACCGCCAGTACCTTGGTGAATACCCTTGGTGCCGAAGCTATCCCGAAGGGCAGTACCTTGAACTGGTAGTGCCGACTGTCCACCTTAAAGCGCAAGTACCTTCTGTGCGCTGGGAACATGGAAATATGAAAATAGGCATCTTTCATATCCAAGGTTGCCATGTAATCCCCCTTTTTTAGGAGGGGGATTACCTCTTGTAGCGTAGTCATTCGAAACTTTTGGGGCTTGATATACTTGTTGGCAGGCCGTAAGTCCAATACTGGGCGCATTGTCAAATCTTTTTTTGGCACAAGGAAGTAAGTTGAATAAATACCCTTGTTTACCTGGTGTCCCGGGACGAGTTCTATCGCGTCCTTTGCTAGCAGATTGGCGATCTCCTCGAGGAGAATCTTCTGATGTTCTAAAGAGTGTACTCTTTGTCGTGGAGGATGGTTCCGGGGACGCTGCAGTAGTTCTATACAGCACCCTGCGGATACTGTTGACAGCACCCATCTGTCTGATGTGATCCCTTCCCAAGCCTGGGTGAGGTTGGAAATGCGTCCCCCTACTGGGGTTGCGTGAGAAGGGACCCTGAACTGAGCGTCACTGCTTTGGTGGAGGCGTGCCGCCTCCTCTACTGGGGCTGCCTCTGCCTTTACCACGTCCTCTCCTATTACCCCGGCCGTAACCCTGGGTAGACTGTTGGCTGTTGTTGTTCCACTGTGTACCCTGCCCCTGGGAATAGTTTGATCCTCTCTGGGAATTTTGGCCGCGTGGGCGACGAAAATTACCATTCCCTCTCTGGTTAGGGGGTTTATTGGTTAACTGGCCAAGGGACTTGAGTGTCTCATATTTGTCCTTGGCATTCTTCAGCGCATCCTCGACCGCCTTACCAAACAACAGATCGGCTTCCACCGGTTTGTCCAACACGATGCCTGGGTTTCTGCCTTAAAACCAGACTGCCGTAACAACGCATGCCTCTTGATAACAGTACCTTCTGCTATCAATCTGCCTGCGTTGTCCGCGGCGTCAAAAGTTGCTTTTAAAATGCAACCAGACACGGCTCTACCCTCTGCGGAAATTCGTGCTAACTGGCCCTTTAAGGGTTCTGGTGCAGAGGCTATGAGTGCCGCGACTTCTTCCCACTGATGGCAGTTGTAGCTGGCCAACAGGGTGGTGGAGTTTGCAATCCTTGCCTGATAGGCGGACGTTGAGGCTACTTTCCTGCCGAAACCATATAGTTTTTTGCTCTCCTTGTCTGGAGCAGCTTCGGACGATGACAAGAGTGTTCCAGCCCTCTTACGAGTGTTAGTGACAACCAGGGAGTCTGGCTTCAGATGTCCTCTTATATAGAGAGGGTCAGACTGGGCTGCCCTGAAAAGTTACTCAACTCTGGGATTGACTGCTCTGGTGAGGTTCGGGTTCACCAGGGACGGGTCTATTCTTCGCTGAATAGATTTAAGGATAGGGATGGTCTGGGTAACAGGCCTCCTTTCTCCCACTAACTCCTCGACGGAGTCCCTCTCTTCCTGGACAACGTGGGTGTCAATATGGAAATGTTCTGCTGCTCGTGCGAGAACCTCGTTCAGGAGGGGTTGGTTATCGACAGGGGAGTCGGTAACCGGGGCTTCCTTCTCTACCGGGGAATCTACTCTGTAGGTTTCAGGGTCTTCCTCTTCCTCTTCTTGGTCGTCATCATCCCCATAGTAGCCCGTCCCGGTTTGCTCTTCTACCATGCCAAATTCTTGGTCCTCACCAAAGGAAGTCTCTCCTTGATACTGTGAGTATGGCCGTGAGTATGGTTGTACATCGAAGGGGTCCACAGACCTCATAGGTGTCTCAAACCGGGGCTTCTTACTCAGGGGGATAGGATCATTAGAGCCTGAGGGTGTAGCCCCTTGTGGATTATATGAAAGGAAATGGTCTAGATTTTTATCATAAAAGTCTGCCAAAGAAGACATCCTTGACATGACCCTATCTATGTCATCACTCGACCATTCTTTGGAACTGGGAATGACTCTCTCAGAAAGTCTAGGAGACTTATCCCGAGTTGATTTGCTGGTTTTAGAAATAGCAGCAGACTTGGGCTTGTCGGTCTGTCTGTTTAGGAGGAGTGGAGTGTTTCACAGGTGTGGAAGAGTGCAGTGGCTGCTTCTTCTGCTGTTTTCCCCCCTCCCCGTGAGTGGAAAAGTGTTTTCCCTGTCCCTTTGTGGCTCAGGAGGTTTTTCGACGCCTGGCGTCGAGGATCGGGGGTAGAGTCCCTGTCCTTTGAACGTGGGGCAGCGCTGATCTTGTCTGCGGGCTACGACTCCTGGAGAGCGGCCTGGGGGTGGAAGTCGTCTTTGTCCTCCGACGATCGAACTTCTGTTAGCTTAGGGAGCGAGGCACTCTTGGCAAGAGTGGATGATTGCCTGGAGTCATGCGGTGATCTCGATCGAGAACGCCCAGAGGACACCGATTCGGACCGTTCTCTATGTGCCTCTTTCCGAGAACTCGACGTTGTCGAGTCTCGGTTGGACTTCGTGTGTTTTGTGTGAGTGGTGTGTGAAGCGCTTGTGTCGCCGGGGGTCTTCCCCATAGCCGCCCTGTCGGACGACCTTCCGAGGTCGGGGACCTGCGCTCGGCTGTCTTTCGACGCCGTAATGCCCTCGCCGTCCGAAAGCACGGCGTCGCTGCCATCGCTGAATGCGCCCTCCACTGCCATGGCCGCCTGCCTGGCGTGGTGGGCCCAACGCTTCGTCGAACGGTCCTTAAGTGTCTTAGGTTTAAACCTACTACACGCTCTGCAGTTCGCCTCGGGGTGGTCCCTCGGCAAGCAGAGATTGCACGTGGCATGCCTGTCGACCAAAGGGTATTTGCGATTGCACTTGGGGCAGAATTGAAAAGGGGTACCCTCCATATGCACCTTGAGGCAGCCGGCTGGTAAGTGTAGGAAATGTATAAGGTGTACCTATATACCAAGAGTGTAGAGTATGTCCAACCCCCCACTCTCCCTACTTTTAGGGCCGAGGCCAGAGGCCTTCTGAGGCCCAAATACGTTGTGCAGCAGCCGACGGTCAAATTCTTCTCCAAGCCGGCGTCGAGTGTCGAAGTTCGACGTTGGGATGGGGAAAGGATGTAAATTAATCGATATTTTAGCAAAAGTATGGCTAAGGCCAGGGGACTCCGCAAAATGCTTCCGACCAGTATTGCAGAAAAAAACAATCTGAGGATCCTAGACGCGTGAGGGATCTTGGGTACACTGGACGTCACACTAGGGATAGTATTACTGGCACGCTCTGTGTCGACGCCCATTTTCGAGTTTCGAAAAACAAACTGTAATACTCCACAGCTTCCACTAGATGTCGGCCTATGCACAGCATGTGATCTAAGCAGATTCCACAAGCCTCAGAAATATATATATATATGATACATTACTCACCATAATCATGTTCCTGATGCTTGTATCTGCTTAGATTCACATGTTGTGCATAGGCAGACATCTAGTGGAAGCTGCAGAGTATTACAGTTGTTGTTTTTTCAAAAAATCAAAAAGGGACGTCGAAAGGGCGTGCCAGTAATACTATCCCTAATGTGATGTCCACTGTACCCATGATCCCTCACGCGTCGAGGTCCCTCAGATTGTTATTTTTCTGACATGAGGTAGCATGGTGTGTAGTGTGAGTACGTATCAGACAAGCTCATAAGCATCCATGTGCCTCTCTCAGTGAATCTAAGCAGATACAAGCATCAGAAATATGATTACGGTGAGTAATGTATCCCTTCTTGGGCTTGTGGAATCTGCTTAGATCACATGCTGTGCATAGACTAGTGAGCAGTGTTAAAAGAAGGTGGTGGGATGTGAGAAGGTTCATGGGTGAACAAATGTCTTAGAACCGCTTGTCCCACTTGTGTATCTGTCTTGGAATTTGTGTCAATGCAGTAGTGCTGAGTGATGAGCTCCATGTAGCTGCTTTTCAAATGTTGTCTAGAGGGACATTTGCAAGGAAAGCCAGAGTGGCTCCTGTGCTCCCTTTGGAGTGAGCTCTGGGCGTAAAAGTCAGTGTCTTGTCTGACAGGGAATAGCATAATTGTATACATCTGACTATCCACCTAGAGATGGCATTTTTTTAAATGGGATCTCCTTCTCTGCTTGGCGCCATGGAGACAAACAGTTGAGCTGTTTTTCTTAGTGGTCTGGTCTGGTCTACATATTAGATGACTGCTCTCCTCACATCTAGTGTGTGGAGTTTTACCTCAGCTGAGCTGGTGGGTTCCTGGAAGAAAGTCAGCAGCTCAATGGACTGGTTTATGTGAAATTTAGAGATGAATTTTGGGGAGAACCTAGGGAGAGTATGTAAAACCAGCTTGTCTTTGTGTACAACAAAGAAAGGATCCTGCACTGACAATGCTTGTATTTCACTAACTGTTATGGAAGTAATGGCCACTAAGAAGGCAGTTTTAAAAGTCAGGTGTTTGAGACTAGACTTGTGCATTGGCTCGAAAGGGGGTCCCATGAGCTTAGCGAGTACAACATAGAGATCCCATCCTGGTGGTGGGTTCGAAATTGGAGGGTGGAGTCTCTTTACTCCTACCATAAATGCTTTGATGACAGGTACCTTCCACCATGAGACCTTATTGTGGGAAGTGGTATAGGCTGACAAAGCCGCCAGATGAACCGTTAAGGAGTTGAATACTAACACTGCATCTAGCAAGTGGAGCATATAAGTTAGAATATGGGACGGAGTACATTCTATGGGGTTAATTTGTTTAGACTGGCACCAAATTACAAATCTCCTCCACTTAACAGTGCCTAGTGTTAGGCTTTCTTGATTCCTTTAAGATATCCATAAATCTTTGTGGCAGATTAAAATGTCCAAACTCTATGACCTGAGGAGCCATGCTGCCAAGTTCATTGAGTGAGGTTGAGGGAGCACTGTTAGTCCCCCGTGCTGAGTGAGCAGACTGTACGGGCACAGGAGTTTGATGTGATCGCACATTGCCAGTTTGCGCAGATGTGGATACCCGGGTTGTCTTGCCCACATAGGAGCAACTAGGATGAGTATGACCTGTTCTGTGTGGATCTTGTTCACCACCTTCCTCATTAGAGGTGTTGTGCGAAAAGCATAAGCAAATTTCCCTGACCAGTTCATCCATAGGGCGTTCCCCTTGGAGCCTGGCTGGGGGATCCAGGACGCAAAGTCTGGGCATTTTCTGTTTTCGCTTGTAGCGAACAAGTCTATTGTGGGGAAACCCCATTGAGAGAAGAGGTGTTCTACTACCCCCGCGTGTAGTTGCCAGTCGTGTTCATCTGGTAGGGGATCTCTGCTCATTGAGTCTGCTAGAGAGTTGAGTTCACCTGGAACGTGCTGTGACGAAAGGAATATTTTCCGTCTGAGTGCCCATTTCCAGATTTTCTGTGCAAGTCTGGATAGATTTAGAGAGCGTTTACCCCCGTTTGTTGATATGAAACACTGCTGTGGTGCTGTCCGTTAGGATCTGCACCGACAGGTTTGTTAAATGGGGTCCGAATGCCTGAAGGGCTTTCAATACTGCCTGAAGTTCCAGCGCATTGATGTGGTTCTGAGCTGCAGTGTGAGACCACAGACTCTGAGCTGTGTGGTGAAGGTAGTGAGCCTCCCACCCTGCCAGTGAGGCATCCGTTGTGAACATTGCCTGTATCTGTGGGTCGTAGAAGGGTTTCCCTCTCGTCAGGTTTTCTCTCGTTCACCAGCAAAGATTTTGTACAAGTGTTGGCGAAACGACCACTAGATCGTCCCATTGACCAATTGCCTGAGACCATTGTTTCGCCAACCACTCCTGTATGGGACGCATGTGCAGGTGCGCGTGAGGATCCAGGTATATGCAAGATGCTATCATGCCAATTAAACGCATTGCTTTGCGCATCCCTTATTTGGCGGCCGGCCTGATAATGTGGTATTTGCAGTAACAAATCTTTTACTCTTTCCTCTGAGGGAAATACCAATCCTTCCTCTGTGTTTAGGATAGCTCCTAGGAACTGTTTGTAAGTGCTTGGCACTAGGCTTGATTTTTTCTCGTTGACTGAGAAGCCCAATTGAAAGAGGAGGTTGATTGTGGTTTGGATGTTTTGTCTGCAAATCAGAGGTGATTCCCCTGTTATGAGCCAGTCTTCCAAGTAAGGGTACACTGGGATTGCTCCCCTGTGCAGGTACGCTGCCACTACTGCCAGTATCTTTGTGAATATCCTTGGAACCGAGGCTGTTCCAAAGGGCAGCACCTTGAATTGGTAGTGCTTGTTCGCTATCTTGAAACACAAGAATCTTCTGTGCGCTGGGAACATTGAAATATGAAAATAGGCATCTTTCATATCCATTGTTGCCATGTAATCCCCCTTTTTTAGTAGGGGGATTACCTCTTGGAGCGTAGTCATGCAGATCTTTTGTGGCTTGACATACTTGTTTGCAGGGTGCAAATCTAATACAGGGTGCATTGTTAGATATTTTTGGCACAAGGAAGTTGAATAAATACCCGTTTACCTGGTTGATTGGGTCCACTTCTATTGCGTCCTTTAATAGAAGCGCTGTTATTTCTTCTAGAAGGATCCGTTGATGTTCCTCTGAGTTGATTTTCTGTCGTGGGCGGAGGTTGTGAGGACGTTGAAATAGTTCTATGTAGTAGCCCCCTGCTACCGTGGACAGCACCCATCTGTCTGAGGTGATGCCCTCCTAATGCTTGGGTGAAGTTGGAAATGCGTCCTCCTACTAGAGATGCATGGGAGGGTACCTGGAGCGGAATGTCACTTGCTCTGAGGTGGGGTGCCACCTCCAGCTGGGCCTCTGCCCCAACCTCTGCATTTTCCTCGTGGCTAGCCTTGGAAGGCTTATCCTTGATTGTTGATATAGGAACCTTGGCCTTGATTGTAGCCTGATCCTCTCAGTGAATTTTGGCCTCGAAAACAGTGAAAATTACCATTTGCCCTTTGACCAGTAGGCTTGTTTGTGAGCTGAACTAAAGATTTTAGAGTGTCATACTCATCCTTTGCTGTCTTGAGTGCGTCTTCTACAGCCTTGCCAAAGAGCACATTAGGTTCCACTGGCATATTTATCAGAGTGGCATGTGTTTCTGGCCTAAAGCCTGACTGGCGAAGCAGTGCATGCCTCTTTATAATAGTCCCCTCTGCAATGACTCTCCCGGCATTGTCAGCTGCATCGAAATTTGACTTGAAGAGACAAGTAGACACGGCCCTTCCGTCTGCTGCCACGTGAGCTAGTTGTGATTTAAGTGGCTCCGGGGTGGATGAAAGCAATGCAGAAACCTCCTCCCACTAATGGCAGTTATAACTTGCCAAAAGGGTAGCATTGCTGGCTATCCTCGTCTGGTAGGGCACAGAAGAGGCGACCTTCCTACCCATTGCATATATCTTCTTGCTTTCCTTATCCAGTGGTGCCTCGGAGGAAGCAAGAGGCGTGCCTGCTCTTTGTCTTGTTGTGGTGACAACCAATGCGCCCGGTTTCAATTGGCCTCCTATGTATAAGGGATCTGAAGGTGCAGGCCTAAACAGTTTCTCCACACACAGGTTAACGGCCCGTGTGAGATTGGGAGCCTCTAAGGAAGGTTGTATTCTGCATTGTACCGATTTTAGCAGGTGGATATACTGACCTACTGTCTTTTTGTTCCCCAATATTTGTTAAGCAATGTCTCCATCTTCCTGTACCTCCTGTGTGTCAATACGGAAGTGTTCCGCCGCTTTGGCTAAGACTTCATTGAGGAGGGGTTGATAGTCGACAGGGGAATCTACCATGGGGGGCAAGTGGGGTCTTGATTAATAGGAGAATCTATGGAGTACATGTTCGCCTCTGGGTCTTCATCATCCCCATAATAAAGTTCATCTGTTTCCTCTTCAATAAGTTGAGGGTCAGATGTTTCCACAAACGAAAGGTCATCTTGGTCTTCTGGATCTATTTCAGGGTCAGATAGATCTATAACCTTGCTTTGTACGGAGACATTAGTGCGAGACCTCTTAGCAGGGGGTTGAGAGGGTAAGGCAGAGTCTTGAGAGCCGGAAGGAGCTGAGGTGGGAGGAGTGGAGTGAAAACTTTGAAAGTAATCTGGGTTATTTTCATAAAAATTCACCATAAAGGTCATTCTTTGCATAACCATATTGATATCTTGCGAAGACCATTCCTTTGAAATTGGGCTTACAATGGGTTGCTTGGAAATACCCATATCCTCATTAGTGGGGGGTATAATCATTGGCATAGAGTCTTTAGGTTTCTCTATGGGCTTGGACAGTATACCCTTTTGTGATGACTTGTCCCTAGTAGGACTATTGTCCCTATGAGGGGTTTTAGATGACTTTTTATGATGTTTTTCCCCACCCTGGGGCTCAAATGAGTGTTTAACAGACTTCTTGGGGCCTGCCGTTTTATCAGATAATGAACGTCGAACTTCGTGTGTGGGAGCTGAGGCTTCGTCCATGGACGATGGGCCTTAGGAGGGAGTTTTTCGTGCGACCTCCTTGCTGTCTTTCGACGGTTGAACCCTGTCGTGTGGCGATCTTGAACGAGATTGCCCAGAGGACCGGGACTCGGTGGACCTTTCACAGGGTGTCAAACGTTGTTGAGTATTCGACTCATCTGCCAAACAGTTGTATTCCCCTGGAACGTGTTGTGACACAAGGTAAATGTGCCCCTGGAAACTCCATCTCCAAATCTTTTGTGAGAGTCTGGATAGACTTAGTGAATGTGTCCCACCCTGTTTGTTGATACAGAACATGGCAATTGTGCTGTCTGTGAGGACTATTAGGCTTTTCCATGCCAGCTGGTATTGGAAAGCTTGTAAGGCCTTGAAAACTGCTAGAAACATTAGGATGTTGATAGGTTTGATTGATAGAGTGTGTCCACACACCAAGTGCTGTCTGGTAGAGATAAGGAGCTCCCCACCCTGAAAGCGATGTGCCTGTTGTCAAAGTGGCATGTATTGGAGGGGGGACAAAGGGTTTTCCCTTTTGTAGGTTGTGCTTTGTCCACCACTGTAGTGCTTCTACCACAGTCTGTGAAACTCTGACTAGATTGTTCTATTGTCCCTCTGCTTGAGACCATTGCTTTGTTAGCCATTCTTGTATTGTAGGCATGCGCCACCTTGCATGTGGCACAAAAAAGATGCAAGAAGCCATCCTACCAAGAAGGCGCATCACCCTCCGGACAGTTATTTGGCGACCAGCTGTGAAACAAGGGACTTGAAGCAACATTCTCTGGACCCTCTCGTAGGGGGGAGGTGGGAGTGAAGACTAAGACATCTTCTCTGCCTGAAAAATTGCCCATAGAAATTGTTTGACTTGTCTGGGGAGTAGACCAGATGTCTTCTCGTTGATGAAAAACCCTAGTTGGAACAAGAGGTTTGTGGCATCTTAAGCGTGCTTCTGACACATTTGCGGTGTGTCTCCTGTTATGAGCTACACTGGGATTGACTGCCAGCCCAGGTGAGCCGCAGCTACTGCCAGTACTTTTGTGAACACCTGAGTGGCTAAAGCAATCCCTAAGGGTAGCACTTTGAACTGGTAGTGTGTGGACCCCACCTTGAACCTTAGGTATTTTCAGTTACCTAGTAACATTGAAAGTATGCATCTTTCATTTCCATTGTAGCCATGTATTATTCTTATTTCAGTAGAGGAATAACCTCTTGTAAGGTTGTCTGCCTACCTCAACCAAAACAAAGTGTCTGTCAAATGTCAATATGTCCTACACAAAACAAAAGAGGTGATGGCTGGAAGGTTTGGAATTGATCCTAACATCTGCCATTGCTATGGGCAACCCTCCAGACCATCATTCTTCGCCTGCCAAGCCATACCAAAAGGGGAAATGTCATATGCAAATTAGGTTTGGTCCCACCCCAAAAGGGGCAGCCTCTTTTGTTTTGCATAATTCACAACGAGTGGGACTGGTATGCCCATCCTGGAATGAAGCCTGTCCTAGCCTCCAGTTCCTGCCACGACTTCCTTCTTCGTCTGGCAATTCTGCTGTCAACCAACACCGCCTCACTACGCGGCCGGTCTAGAGGTTACAGCGCCATATCTCCTCTTGCCGGCAGTGCTTTGCGGCCATGGCTCTCAGTCCCCTTTGCTTCCTGGTCTCCCCGACTGGTAAGGAGTGCTTGGATCGGCTTCATCTATCGCCACCTCTACTCATCTACCTTTGGGGTTCGCACCCGGGTTGGCTGTGTTTTCAAGTTGACTCTTGGAAAAGAAAACTCTCCATTTTTCTGCAGCAGCTGATTAAACTCCCGCCTCCAGGCTGAGAAGTGTCTTGGACCAATCATATTCTTCACAACACTAGACTGTGCATTATGGTAAACACTCTCATGGCAGTCCTCTTCCTCGTCTCAGTACATGCTGCTTTACTAGGTGTAAAATGATCACAAGTTCTGTCAGCAGCCTTTGAAGGTTATTGTAGGGAGTAATCACAATATGCCATTAAGGCATGGGGAATGGATGGAATATCCCGAAAAGGAAAGTCGGGGTGATTTGTCTCATCCAACGACACCTGTCCATCTGACTGAGGGTTGCCTCCCCTCATGTGATCCTCCCTTGCATAGCCACTCCCAGTGTCAGGATCAGGCAGTGGCTGCCGTCCCCTGGTCCCATGAAGGGAGGCTACCTCTGGGAAAAGAGTGATTACATCATCAGATTCATCACACTTGACATAAATATTCGCAGGTCTTCGATTTAACACTGGGCGCTTTGCCTTGTATTTCTTTGGAACAAAGAAGTACACAGCATAACCGTATTTACCTGTGATAAGGGGGCGAGTTACATGGCTCCCTTTTCCAGTAACGATTGTATCTCTGCTTGGAGGATTAGTTGTTGTTCAAGGACATGTTTCTGGATCCTGGTGGATGATTGCAATGTGGTTATAGGAACTCAATACAGTATCCGTTTGTAACTGTTGACAATAACCACTTGTCTGTAGTGATTCCCTCCCATGCGTGGGTAAAGAGAGAAATGTTAGCCACCCCTCTCCCCTACTGGGGAGACATGGAAGGGAATCTTTATGTGTGAGTTGTTTAGAAGGGGTGTCTGAGTCCCTTGCGGCTTGGCCCGTACGCAGACTATGCCCTCTTCTGAACACCCTTTGGAAAGAGGACTGAGAGGATAATGGTTGGCCAGCACCTGGGGAACATGTGGACTGTGATATCCTGGAGTAGCCTTGGCCACGAAAAGTGCAACGGGTGTTATAAGCCCCTTTTTGGTAATTTATCCTAAACTTTTAAGAGTCTTGTGCTCTTTCTTTGCTGTTTCGAGAGCGTCATCAACAGTCTTCCAAAATAGCACATTGTCCTCAATGGGTATATTTACGAGGGTAGCTTGTGTCTCACGTTTAATGTCCAAGTTTCTCAGCCATGCATGGCGTTATATAAGTGTACTCTCGGCCACAACCCTTCCTGCAGTGTATGCTGAATCTGTGGAGTTCTTAAAAATGACATTAGCTGTCTGCTTGCCCTCAGCTAGAGCTCTAAGAATCTGTGACTGCAAAGATTATGGAATCTGTGAGAGTGCAGGAGTAAGGTACGGACACAAGTATTGCATTGTTTTGGTTATAAAACTATTTTTCGTAAAAGTAAAGGGGTTGGAGAAAGGCCTTTCCTATCTCTAAAACTAAGAGGGTTTTCCCTGACTCAACTAAGGAGAACTGTCAGAATGCGCAAATGAAAATAGTTTGTCACTGGCGTGCCGCAAAGCCCTACCTCGGACCCTAAAACTATAAACTAATGACTAACTTTTAAGGACTCCAAAGTAAGTTAGTAGTGACAGTTCTTGCCACTTCAAAGTTCTCAAAGTCTCAAGTGTTCAAAGGAAAATAAATGTTCAGTTTCATAAACGATATTCCAGTTACCAGAGTTTGGCTCGCTTTCCAACAGGTTCTCATTAGGATCTTATCTTCTCCTTTTCAGTAGTGAAGTCTTTCCTACTCAGGTTTTCAGACCCTCCTATTATCAGGTCTTCATATGGGTGTAGGTCCCAGACTTGCAAAGCTGTATCACAGAACAGACAAGCATGCTGCTTTCAGGGTCCCAGACCCTTTTCAAATGGTTTCCACATTTCTCCATCGGCTTCCTCGGACCGCCAGCTGTTCTCGGTATGCCCACGTACCTTTTCTCTTGGCTCCCGTCACCCGAGGAGCGGTGCCCATCTCTGAGGCTTACACAACACTCGGAGACTTGGCTTTGTCGTTTTGCAGCCTTTGGTGCACTTCTGGGAGCAACTTTGCTCTGCGTTGGAGCACTACGATTTGAGGGATGCTCGGAGGTTGATTCAGGTACCGCGCGTAGTGCCTTCTTCCTGGACTACCAGCGATGTCTCTCCTTCCCTACCGGGCTTGCCAGTGCGGTTCTCGCGGATGCTCGTCTGTTGCCAGCTGCTCTCGACGACTCTTCTCCTCGTAGAGTAGTCCTCCATTGGTAACATAGCTGACAGCGATTTGAACTCCAGCACTTCCCTGTTGGGTTGTTTTCGATCAAATCTTGCACAAGACTAGAGCAATCACTCCTGTTCTCTGGAGTGGTCTGCATCATCCTGGGCCTCTTCTTCACAGTACTTATGTAATCTTTACACACAAAAAATAGTGTCCCCTGGTATTCTAGTGAAGTCCGAGGTATTAAGTTGACTGACTGTACAACAAAAAATGTTGCCCCTACCTGAAGATAGGAAAGAATGGTTGATCTTTGGTAAAAAGAGGTTTAGGGATAAAGCGGGATTATGTGCGTTCATCCCTGATCCCATAAGGGGCTTCCTTTCCCATGTGATCCTCCCCCTTGTGTACTGTAGACATCCCACCCTGGCACCATGAGAAAGGTCCCCCCCCTAGGGGAGAAGCGGCATCCTAAGATTCGTCACATACCCATTAACTTGTTCCTTCTCCTAGTCCCACTGTGTTCTGTTGTAGCCATAAGGGTAGTGTTATTTGCTATTCACGTCTGGAAAGCTGCTCAAGCAGCTATCTTCTTGACTAGAGAGTAGATGTTCTTGCTCTCTTTATCGGGTGGTGCTTCTAAGGTGGCAAGGGGATAGCCTGCCCTCTTGCGTGTAGTTGTGACTACTAGAGAGTCTGGCTTCTGGTGAGCTCTAATAAAAAGGGGGGTCTGTTGGGGCAGGCTGAAGGAATAAGTTACTTACCTGTAACTGTTGCTCTCCAGCATTGGTTTTGGCATGGATTCTCATGCTCAGGAACATTCCACACCATCAGGCGGGAATCGTCGGTAAGAAAGCAGTCTTGCTTTGAAAGCTTGAGAACTGCCTTTCAACTGCCTTTCTCCTACTATCCAATCACTCGAGACTGACTGGTTCATACTGCACCCTTGAGCCTTGCACTGATAGATAATTTGAAGAGGGCAGATGCCCTTGCCATCATGGTATGGAACAACCCCACATCATCTGGGGGAGAAGCCATGGGGGTATCATGACACCTATTGGGTTCCCAACCGCAGGAATAAAGTCATCAAAATCATTTGTGTCGGTGGTGTCGGTATCAGTGTCCATTGCAGTATCCGTCTGCGGTGCATCCCCTGCTGGTGCTGCTGTGATGGTGGTGGCATTGGTGGTCGCCTCGGGGTAGCCGAGAGATGCATGTGCAGAGGCCTGAGGGGGCTGCTATTGGCAGCAGTCTTTGTTGTATTCCGAGACCAAAGAACTAATCACAGTAAAAGTATCTTGTGACATGTCTCTAAAGCCCTCTGGGGGCCAAGGGTGGAGCACTGGCGGAGGGCTAAAACGTCTCACTGGGCTAGTATGCCTTGGTGACTGCATGCCTATCGGGCTGTTATCACCCATGTCCAGGCATTCCTTCAATGTTTCCTCTTCATAACTTGTGTAGATCGCCATGATCGGCCCGCTCGCGACCTCTAGTGTTTGAAGACATTGTCGACAAAATCGTAGACGTCGACGAGGACCTTGACGCGGCCACCTTGTGAGAATGCTTTCTCAGTTTATCCTTTGACGAAAGGTCATGCTTTGAAGGTCTCACAGACGATACACAACCCACCGGCAATCTTACCATGGATGGGCATGGTGATGGAGAGCGTGTGTACTCTAACTAGGACCTGCAGCCGCAGTGTCTCCAGTCAGCTCAGCAGCATGATGCTTAGCCTTACGGACACCCTGCAGGGGTACATCCTCGGCCGATCTCGACCTCTTGCCTGAGGAAGAGCGCTCCACAGGTCGACTGGATCTGCCTGAGCGTGCCCAGGGGCCATGCCAGGAGGTCTTCCTTCAGCCCACCACCAACCGTCAGTAACGGTCTCTTTTCCTCTTGGATGGGAAACATCAGCAGATGTTGCATCGGTCTTCTTCATGGTCGGGATGCAGACAATAGAGGCACCTTGTGTGCCTGTCCTCCAAGTAGATGTTCCTCAAACCACACCGGGAGCAGAGCCCGAATAGACTCCTCTTGCCTTCGTCTGACACAGTGAGGCGTGAAGTAGGCCTCACTGGGCCCTCCAAAACTTGACATGAAGATCCAACGACGTAGGTGTCTATCGTCACCGTCAACAGATCGCCTTTACCGGTATTGACAATGAGTTAGTAGATGAGATTTTAGGACAAAAATAGAAACTTCTTGAGTCGAAAAACAATAATTATGAAAAATAGCTCAAAGATCAACTCATGAGGACTCCCTGCATTTAAATGTGCGGTAAAAATCTGAAGATGGCCGCTGGGGGCAGGATTCAAGCAGAAGGTCGTCATTGGATGGGTGCAGTTTGACTCAGTCTCCAGTGATTGAATAATAGGAGAAAGGCAGTTTTTAAGCTTTTAAAGCAAGACTGATTTCTTTTTCTTACCGAGGATTCCTGGCTTGACGGCGGGGATAATTCATGAGCATGTGTATCCATGCCAAACCCCACTGCAGGAGAAATGCTTTTCAATGCATGGATTAACGGGTTTGGTAAAATGAAAGTAGGTGTCTTTCAATGCACTGCAACAGTGGGATGTATTGCCCTACTTGTTTCTTCTCATTTAATATGTTGTCGACAAAGTCAGTGGGGTTCATTCCAAGTTTGCCAATCTGGAATTAACGTGCCGGTAATAGTTTTACCAGCATGTTTATGGACTGGCAAACTGTTGGCCAAGAGAGGTAAGTCAGGCTCCCCACCAGCAAAAAACAGCCCATATTACTGGCACTGGTAATACCGACAATCCCCCATAGAGTATGCTGGGACACCATGGAATGGGAAATAACCTACCCTTACTGGCATTCGGAATCTGCTGGTAATTCCGGCAGACAGAGTGCCACTAACAGTAATTCTGTTTGGTGATATCCTGACAGATTTACCAGCGGGATAGGTCCAGTGCCTTCCGCTAAATCAGGCATGTCAATATTAAAGTGTTCAGCAGCTCTTATTAAAATCATTATAAAGAAGCTGGTCATCAATAGGGGAGTTTGCAATAGGTTCATCTTGTATATCTGGGGATTGTATAAAATATTAATCAGGCTGATCGGGGTCTTTCCCAGGATTGTCTTGTAGGGCTAAGATTGGCCTAATCTAAGGCTTTTAGCTGGGGGTTCCCCCATTCCTTGTGAGATGTACTTCTGTTTAATAGGGTGTTTACCGAGAAAATCAAAAAAAGGTGCTACCTTATCCATTGTACTTTCAAACCTTTTCTTAGTCCATGAACCAGTAGCTGGGGTGTTTTTAAGTGGGAACACTTATTTCCTCTGGGGTACACGACTTCCCTTGGAATGCATGTGATAAGAGGAGGTAGCCTATGATATTCTAAACCCGGAGAAACTATATCCGCTGAAGCTGGCAGTTGTTTTAGTGGTCGGGCATGAGTGAATTTCTGCGTAGACACTAACGGTGAGGTTCCACTAATGGTAGGCTGTGCCACAGGGAGCAGAGATTTTCTTTGGCGCCGATCCACCTGTTGAAGGGACAGTCTAAGTTACTGACTTTCCACTTCTCGTCTGGTTCACCGAACTGTGGCTGGAGGGTGTATTCTGGTATGTGTATGCACCTTGTGGTAGACCACCCGTTGTTTGTACTTGTGTGTGCTCTTGTCGCCAGAAGAGGTCTCCATAACATTGCAGGACGCCTGCCTTTTGGAGCTGGGGATGAGCACTCGGGAGTCTTCTGACTCGCAGTGTCTTTGACATCACTACTAGCGTTGATGCCATCTTGCTCTGCGCCAGATTCCCCTGTGCCGTTGGGGTAATCGGATGAAGCTTTTGCTTGCATCGTGTATGCTGCCAATCGCTTTGATTGCTGGTCTTTAAAGGTCTTGGGTTGAAACAGTTTGCAAGATTTACAATGAGTTCTCTGGTGTTCCCAAGTGAGACAATAGTTACACACAGTGTTTGTGAGCTTCCAGGGAAACTTCCGGTTTCAGAAAGGACAAAACTTAAATTGAGTCTTCTCCATGATGTAGGTTGAAAGATAGCAAGACGGGAAGGTGAAAGGGTAAAGTGCATGGAGGCATTCTCGAAGTATTAATATAATAAGTACCCCCCCACCACGACCCCTACTGTGTAGGGCCGAAGCATGAAGGATGGCCGCTGAAAATGATCGGGCAATCTGGACGGTTGAAACTTCGTTGAGCCTCGAAGGATTCGTTGATAGAGACAGTCAAAAGTAGCGGTAGCGATATACTGCTATAGAAATTAAAATAATTTACTCCAAACGACTAATTGTCACTATAGGGAGGGAATCTGCAAAACTTGATTTTTACCTAAAAGATCTCAAATTGATGTAATACATACTGGCCTTCATTACAAGGTTGGCGGTAACCCGCCGGTTCTACTGGCGGGTTGCTGCTGTCCTCTTAACACCGTCCTGCCGTTGAGATACCGGTGCCACCGGGACATTACAAGTCCTGGCAGCCCGGGATGTCAGCGACAGAAAGTGTAAGTCCCCATTCCCATGGAGTCCGATAGGACTCCATGGGAATGGGGACACGGAAGCACAGGCACGTTGCCAATGCTGCCAGTGCTTCAGTGAAAACCATACCTGCAGGGGCCAGTGCTCCCAGCAGATCAGACCTGGCAGGAGCAACGGCCCGTGCAGGCATACTAATAAGTATGGCTGTCCAGAAAGGGCGTAGTTACGTTGCTACCAGCACAGTCATTTTTGGACCGCCAGGCTTGTAATGAGGCCCACTGTGTCTTTTTCTTCACTTACTTTGTTACACTACATTATTCTACATCTGACCTTACAGTGTTTAAAAGAAATGTGCTTAAGCTCTATAGACAGATCACACCAGTGTATGTTAAGTGATTTACTTGTGGTTTTTGATGCAAAAGAGTTACAGAAGGCTTAAATAAATATAATAGCATTTTTCGACATTCTGCCTAACTTGTGTTAATTAAGAGAGCTCTATGTGTGCTTAATTGAACCTTTCTCCGCTCTGGCACTCTACGTCTAAGCCTTACTGCTCAGTCACCCTACCTTGATGGAGTTTAGCTAGTGTGATGGGGGTCGCCACAAATATCCACTCTGACAACGTCTGCCAGCTCCGGGGTGTCTATTTTATAACAGACTGGCTGATGCAACCTCAGGATTTTTGGTCCAAACTAGGGTCTTCCCTCTCTCTCTCGACTGCCCCAGCCTTTCCCTCCATCCTAGCAAAGGCGTCCATAACGGGTGTTCATGCTACTGCTAGGTGATCCCCGAGCTGGCAGTTTCCGATTATGGCTCAGAGTGACTCCCCTGAGACGGTGGCTTCCGACTTTCCCTATCCTAGGTCTGCTTAGTTTTCTAGGGCTGGAGCCTTCTTACACTCGCTTTCACTTGCTTCACACTGGTGTCCCAAGATGTTCTTCTTCCAACTACGCTCCTATCCCTCCAATTTTATACTCCGCCTTCCTACCTCCATTTTTTGATATTCTCTCATCCTTCCTTCCTTCTACTCCACCTCATTGCCACCACTGCCTCTCTGCAACTATTACACCTTTCTGATCTTACTACTTCTCCTACACTGCTACAGCTTTTCCCTACTACCCCAACTATTCTACTACTACTCTCTCTCCTCTCCCTACAACACTACTACGACCACTACTGCTTACTACTGCCACTTCTCACTCCCACCACTATTCCACTGCTCCGACTACCACCATCTATCTATTACTACTACACACACTCCTCTCACCCACGCAAAACCACTCCACAGACCTCCCCTTCAACAACCTCCACACGCCTTCCGCTCTCTCCTCCTCTGGTATGTTGAGCGTACTCCTCCACCTCCTGTCCTCACCCAACTACTACCCACAATAACTATTAACAGTTTGCCGTTTAAATATCCCTCGCCCTCCCAGGATGGCCAGCTGTCCCTGCCAAGGACTTATCTTGCTCCAGGGAGTATGACAAGGGATGGCATTGGAAGGCTTCATTAGAGCTTGGAAGCTCTGCTGCTTTTCCCATGCAGCCCTGCCGCGTTTATGACCTGAGCAATGTAATAGCCCATAGGGAACCTTTGTACCCCGTTGTTAAGGCATTCCTGTAGGCCTGTCATTATTGGGAAAATCTCTGGAGGTCTTCTTTTATCAATAAATAAACCTGGTGGTTTAGTAGTCTTCTCTCTTCACACTCATGCTCCAGCAGATGCTTTCTGCAGGAGCCACGCTCTTGGTGTAGCTGCTGTGCCGCTTCTCCGCAGCACTGCAGCGGTCTTCCAGGTGTCGTCTCTTCCCCCTCCACTATCACCCGGAGGTTGGTGGTCCCACCAACGTTGCAGGGTTCATTGGCCTTTTCCGGCTCCTATCCCTCCGGGGGTGGCTGCTTGTTGCGCTGCTATGCGTCTTTCGGGATCCCCTTGTCTCCTGCAGCTGCGTCCCTTGTGGCCGCCACTCCCCACCTGGGAATGGCATCTTGTTGCATTGGTGACACCACCATCAAAACAGGTGAGGGGCTCGAAGAAGCCCTGGCAGAAGGTTCTTTGGCACCCAAGGGGATGCTAGAAGTCAGGTTCCCTGTCTCCCTACCCAGACAAGGCTGAATAAGTGGCCTTGTTGGTATCTTTCCCTGTTGACCAGAATAGGGTGACCTTTCAGAATGTGTCCATAGGGCAGATTATGAAAATGCACCTTAACAGTAGGCAGGCCCAAAAGGAGAATTATATTCTCTTCTGTGGAGAAATATTTTTTTGCAGCTTTAGCATTTTTTTCATTGTTCATTTTGTTGCCCGTCTTCCAACAAGTCAGGAGGATTTGAAGGCTCTGACCAGAGGCTGCGATGTAGCGTTTCTGAGCTTGGAACTTATGAGGGATGGGAAAGGGCTAGACACAAGGCAGTATTCTTATACCTGTATGAACACATGAATAGGAATACTGCCTTGGGTGTCCCTAGATATCCAGGATTGTTAAGTCTTCATTTTCCCCTACAAGAAACCATTACGTACTGTATTACTAACGTTGTTGCAAGATAGCTGCATTTGACCACTGAACTGAGTGCCCCTAGCAGAGTTCCCAGGTTTCACGTGGCCATGTGTGAAGGCCATCCAGTCAAGTATTTGTTTGGAATTCTGGGACTTTGGGTGTTTCTACATTTCAAATGTGAAAGAAAAACTACAAGTCTCATAATCCAGAGGGAAAAAACAGGACTGGTGATCATCTCATGCAGCGTGATTAGAAACCTGAGAGCTCTGCTTTGTATTCTGTGGAAGAACTTGTCTAAAAGTCTTTTTTTAAGTAGCTAAAATTGCTTACTTACAATAAAGTGTGTAGAGTGTTCTTAGGTTAGGGTTGCCCAAGATTATTTTCAATATGCTGGTGTACCTTCTGTTAGGGAGAATTCCCATTTCTGTGCTAGTTCCCTTCTACCTTAGAGACCCCCAGCTCTTTTACTGGACTTTAGGACTTACATTTTTTATCCTGGAGTGAGTGAGACCTTTTTCTCACTCTCTCATGTATTTTTGATCTGATTTGGACTCTGTTTCTTTTGGTTTTGGAGTCTGAAACTCTATAGGCATCCCCTTTTTGTATAGTGACACAGTGCAGTGTCACAGAGAAGTCCTTTGGATTTCTCTTAAGGTTTAAATACCTTCTCTTGGGTTAACTACTGTTCCCAAGAGTAGTAAAGTGAAATTGACTTTACTTACCAGTTTTTCCTATGTAGGACCAGTACAGCCCATCTTATGTGGAAGTACTGGGGGGTTACTTAGTAGCCTCTTTTCCTACTTACTCATGTAACATTTTTTATGTTACCCTCACTACATTTAATGGCTGGTGGCAGTGGTTTAATTTTCCTACCAGTGTGCGTTTTTACCGCAGGCTGAATTCTCAGCTGCAGTATTTCACCCATGGGTGCTCATTTTGTCAAAATGGCCCGGTCTTCTTTTTTCGTCATTTCTTGCTTGTGAGGTCTTTCTTGGGTTTTACTCTGCATGCCCAACCAGGTTTGGTCCCTTTGTTCGTTTTGTCTTTGGCGGGCTTCAGTGCTGAAACCCGCCTCTGGCTCCAGTGTGTCTGGCACGGCAGGAAGAGAGAGAGTGACAGCTAGGCTGCGAATGAATGGGACAAACCTGCATAAAAGGTGCGGTGTCTTGGAGAAAAGGCTGAGTCGACCACTGGATGAATGAACTGAAGAAGCAACTGGAAGAGAAGCTTGCTGCACCATCCTGGACCATTGGTTTGCTTGGTGAAGCCCTGCTGCAGTGTTGAAGCCCAAATTTCATATCGACTAGAGAAGCTCGGAACGGATGACTTCCTCCCTTGGGTTGGTGGGACCAACTGACCACAAGTCTAACTTAACTCGAACCCCTCTCCCTGCTGGCTGTACTTCTTTGCTGCTGCTGGAACCGAGTGCCAGGGGACAGGAAAACCAGGAACGAGTGCATCGTCTTTAAGCCAGACCCGAGCTCCAGAAAGATTCTGAGGATCCTCCAAAAGCAGGATGACCCAAGCCTGAGCTACCTCAACAGTGTACTGAACCCCAGAAGCATGGGAAGCCCACAAGGTGTCCAAGAACCGCAGTGGTGCTATTTGCCAGTAGCTGATACCGCAAAGTGCTGCTGACCTGAAGTAAGCCCACTGCCACCGCCGACCTTCGAACTGCAGTGCAGGAGTCCTACAGACATCATCCCTCTTGTCCCCATGACTGAGGCCCAGGAACGGAAGAACTGCAGGACTGCAACCGGAACAGAAGCCAGCTGGATCTGTTTCTTCAGACCTAAGATACTGTCTAACTAGGAGTACTTACCTCTTGTCTGTAGCTTGCTTGCTCTCAATGGACTAGCAGTAGCTGCCTTCTGCAGAGTTGCTTGCATCTTTGCTTTTCACAAGCCTTTCAGCTTGTGGCCCAACAGTGATTCTTTTCTACAAACTCTTTATTTCACATTGCGCAAGACTTTTGTGCTATCTTTAAGAAGTGCATCAGCTCCCCTAGACTTTGTTCAATTGACATTGGCTGTCCTGGCACCCCCTGCAGACTCTTCTGACCCTTTGACTTTGTGTTTATATGTCCCTCATAGGTGGTACATAAGTTACTTGTATTGCTGTGAAAGGGTTAACCTATATTTCATTGAGGGATTGTAAAGTACTCACCTGTTCAGAGAGCGTATTAACCTTTGTTTCCTTCCCTAACGTTTTCCTTTTTCCACAACCTCAGTATTGAATTACGTGTTAAAGTGATATAACAATATCCACAGTGTCCTAGCAATTGAAGTCACCCATGGGTATAGTAAGTGAGTGTGTGACATCCCAAAAGGGTATCTACTTACTTAATTGAGAACTGAGGAAGTGTATTTTTGAAGTGTATTTTATTGTTGCATATTGCCCTTTCTAAAGAAGGCTTAGTTTAAAACTGACTGTTAAATTAATAAATAGGTATTTTATAAGAAAACCTTGAGTATAACTGTTATTTGAATACTTGTCATTGAGAATCACTATGTTGCACCTCTACAGCTCACAATTACCCCTCTTGAGATAAGTCTGGCTGGCTCAGTCACTCTACCAACTTGTGTAGTACAGACCTATACCAATAGTTGGGTATCTATTGCCAAGATGACATGGCTGGTGAAGTTTCCGACAGGGTTACTACATACAATCTTGCCTAACACCTTCTAATTTCATAACGTGGTAGATATATACCAACATCTCCCCATCCTCCTTACCAGTTTACAAAAGTGCAACTGTTTTGTTGAAGTAAAATGTAGTAGGCATCTCAATTGAACACCAATTAGTGATACACACTCACACACACAGTTTTACATATCTTAACTTTCGAGCTTAAAGCATATTTGTTGTTAATAAATAATTCTATTTTGTATACTTACCTGTGTGTAGAATCTATTGCTTGACAAACCTCCGATTATGTTAGCTGTGATATGCACCCAAAATCTGATCTGCCAAGCCTCACGCGTATTGCCCATCCATTTTAAGTAAGAGTTTGGTTAGATTTTGTGCTAAAGCTTGCAGGTTCACCCAGGAAGATTTCTGGCAAGGCACATTCTAGGCTTTAAGGTACACGCAGGAACGCAATGGATGACTTAACTCTCAACTTGCAGGAGCTTAGCTGATGTACACTTAACATGTGACAAGCATGTGGTCTAGTACACAATGAGGACAAGTGGATCATAGCAAAACCCAAATCTTCGTGCTACTCCATCCTGTGTTGCAGGGCATCACTGCACAGTGCAGATTGACAGAGAATATCAACAGTAAGATATGTCTTGGTGTATAGGTCGTAGGCATTTGTGCCACCAGTAGTATAGGTTTCACAGATGTGGAGTATATAAGAAAAAAAGATTCCAACTCAAGAAACAGACTACTGAAAACAATGTGATCCATCGCCTAAGAACATCCACTTTCAGCTTGCAACTAACCTATTCAGGATGCATTATTATCAGTTGATAATGTGTTTGCTAAACAAATTGTGCGAAGTTACTTGAATGATGCACAGTTCAATGAATGAGGCATGCCGGTTTCTCTTCCCAAAATCCTTTGTTGCACTGGTGCACTAAATAAAGTGATTGTTATAGATTCACCTGCTACTGATTGAGTGAAAGGCGGCTGGGTAGGCACCAGTGCGCTTACCTAGCAAGTCATAAGAATTGGCAACCAAGAACACGAAATACTTTGCTAATATCCCAAACTGGCTAAATATGCCCTGCAAACGCTATTCTTCTTCCCTGTTTTCCTTTATTCCACACTTTCCCCATGGAATCATGCTTCCTCTCTGCTCCAGTTTTCCATGTGGTGGTACGCTTTAGTTCTCTCCTCAGTAGTGTATCTGACTTCCTTCTTTCAATGTTACTAGTGCTCCTGTAACAGAAAATCTATTTCCTGTAACAGTAGCCCTTTGGCAAGGTCACCTGCTCCTGGTTCATACATTTAGACTAGTTCTCTAATACCAGTCCAGAAAACAAATGGAAATAAGGTACTTTAAAATCTTTGAAATTCTGTAAAATATATAGGACTATCTGTTACGCTCACCTGGCTCCCACAGGGGCGTCGATCTGAACTGGACAGCTGCGGTCTCCACCAATGTGACACGTAGTGCCGAGATGACGGACTGGACTGGCCCACCTAGCTTCGTTTGCTTGGCCCGTAGGAATATTCTTCTGATGGTTTGGAAAGATGAGCTCTCCATCCTGCATTGAGCGCAGGGGCATGTAAATGACCAGTTGCTTCACTGGCTCGAAGGAATTGGTGAGTTCCAGAACAATATTGACTCTGAGATTCCCGGCAAGGCGCCGTAAGTATGCAGTTTGTAAGAGTTCAAATGTCTGACTTTCACTCCTGTCCGATTCCTTGCAGGTTGCAGCTTGACCCTAGTGAAGAGTTCCTCGTGGCAACCGGTAATATTCAGGTAAGGATTTGTATTATCCAACACAGTTCGATAAAATAATGTCAATATGTAACCTGTTGCTTTCTCCCTTATTCAGGCGCTGAGAGAAAGTATGAAGTCTAGGGGAATAATGCCTCCGGCGGTAAAATCAGGTAAGTCTATTGTGGTGAGGAGGTTTCCCCTTGTTTGTCCCTTTGTTTCACCTTGCTGTCCTTTTGTTACCCTTTAGGGGCCGGGGTTGGCGAAGATGCAGTGGAAGCTGCGCCGACCCGTGAAGAGGAATAGTACCCCCGGTGGTAAAATCCGGTAAGTCTATGGGGGGTAACTAATATTGCCTCTGTGTATTCCCTTGGCTCACCTTGCTGTTCTCGTCTTCCCCTTAGGTGCCGGAGTGCGGCGGGAACATGCAGGAGGATGCGGTGGAATGTAAAGATGCTGCGAAGGCCGGTGAGTTCAGCGCGGCGCTGCAGCAGGTGAGGCGACGCGCATAAAATAACTTCTTTCTTCCAGCTCGAGGGCGCGATGGATCGGGAATTCAGGTAAGGATCAAAGGTATTGCTCTTGTTCTAACCTTTTCTCCTTCTTTCTCCCTTTTTCTAGGAGCTCCAGACTCGAGGCGGGCGTGGCAGAAGACTGGATGCAGACTTGCAGGAACGGTGAGCGTTACGCTGCTGGATGCAGAATAACGCGAAGCGTATGCTGCTCTTCGGGCGTGGTTTAAATAGCCTCCAAAGTAGTCCCAGTTAAGTATTCCTCCCCAGCCCCACCCGAGTAAAAAATAGTCCCTAGGTAAAGTAGTCCCTTCCAAGCCTCTTTTGGCTTGGAGCTCGTGCAGAATGGTCTGCATCAGGTAAGTTTGCAGCATGGTCTGCATCAGGTACGTTTTAATCTATGAGCCTGGCGCCTATGGCGCCAGGACTGACTCTCCATATGAGCCTGGCGCCATAGACGCCAGGACTGCACCCAAATAGCCCCTAGCAGGGGTTGTTGGGCTTGCTTGGGATAACTTGATGCCTGCTTCCGGGGTTGCTGGACTTGGTCTGGGTCCCCGGGGGTAGGCATCATGACACTATCCCATCATGACCCAGTTTATTAGATAAGAAATTGTAGGCTACGTGAGGTTGGTGAAACCCACTTGTCATTGAGTCGTTCACTATTAGACATTGTGGCACTAAGCTACAAGATTTGGCTATCTGCAAGCATAAACATAGCTAGGAAAAAAACAAGTCTTTCTTTCTAAAATCAGAGATGGCCAACCAAGAAGAATGAGTAGCAGGAAATTCAAGCTTCTGTCGCCTATGAATCCAGGCCAAATATTTGGAGGGGTCTCTTAATCTACCCACTCATGTTACCTAGCCAGCACACGCTTTGGAAATCTTCGACATAGTAAAGATGTCACTTATTCAAGGTACGTATTTATAAACATTATATTACGCCAGCTGCAATGGAGAACAATTGATCCAAAACAGCACTGATTGCATGTTCTGCTATCACAGAAGGAGCCACATCTGGTTTGTCTGTCTCTTGGGTAACTTCAAATAAAAGGGTGCAAGGTTAACCCCCATTACTTCATAGGTGGCCATTCACTGGTGCATGATGTGTGTTGCAACACGCAAAAGACAGAATTTCCTTTGTGCTTGCCAGATACTCTTCAATCCAGCAACAGTGATAGGGTTTTGCATCTGCTATTACCCAGTTGCATTATGCTTGGGGTTACTGTGAGACATCCGAAGATGTCTCACAGTCTGAACCTGGGGATCTCTTTTTCAGGTGGCCAGAGCACGGTCATCGCCCTTGGAACCAGACCCTGGGGGTGGACAAGTGCGGCAGGATCAACTGGGAGAGGGGTCCTCAGTGAATGGGTTTGAGACATCCGATGGTGAGATGCAGTATTTTCCCTCTTTTGACACTTCCTTCACCTTTATAGGTTATTCTAAATCCTATCCCAGTACCCCGCTAATTTCAACAAGTACCAACTCTGAAAGGAGGCGTGGGAGAACCAGTAGAAATAAATTGCAATTACCATCTCATGTATTACAACTGAAGGACTTTTCCCTGTCTCAGATATGCCCCTACCCGACAGTCCTTTAGTTGAAATATAATATTGTCCAACCAGTTTCATTATGCCCCCATACGTTTCTGTAAAACCACACCAACCCATTTATTTACACACACACACACACACACACACACACACACACACACACACACACACACACACACACACCCCCCTCCCCCCCAAGAATGCAAAGTCCCACTAATGAGGCCAGGTAAGGTCAGGCCTCCTTTTCTAACTACCCACACCTGACTCCACTTGAGACTCCCATGAAGTATAAAAGGCAGAGCAGGAGAGCACACTTTGAGAGAGCTTGGGATACTGGAAGGTGTCGAGACGGCAGAGGAGGATCAGTTAAGCTGCTGAGAACCTGGGAGACCTGGAGGAGGCGGAAATCACCACACTGGACCTTTGAATGCAGGAGAGGCTGCAGTGAGGGGACAGACCTGTACCTCCAGGAGGCAAAACCAGGGGCAGCTGGGATCTCCTGGCAGTGCCACACCGGCACTCCTCCCCTGGGACCAGCAGGCAAGCCCAGGTTGCTGAGGGGCAGGCGACGAGGCCCTGACCTCAGGTCACATCTGCATCAAGACTCCTGCAGCTCCCAAAGCCCAGGACTGCCATTGTGGGGGGCTTTGAAGCAGGATCAAAATGCACTGCAATGCATTCTGGGACAGAAGTCCAAAAATGATTTTTTGGAGACAACTGAAGACTGGTCTGCACCCGCAGAGGGAGACCCGTAAAGCATTTGTGGAGAAGGTCTGAGCCCGGAAGAGGGGGGCCTGAGGGGTCTGCACCCGGCAGAGGGAGACCCCTGAGAGCGAGAAGGTCTGAGCCCGGAAGAGGGGGATCTGAACTGTAAGAAAACCCAGTGAAGGACCAGTAGCAGAGTGGTCCGGCGATACGTGGGCGCCCATGCGAAGGACTCTTGTTGGTCCCCTTTGTTGAAACTGAAAATACCAAGAGGACTTAGGAGAGGCCAGCGTGAAGTGTCAAAGTGGTCCTACGAGGGTTGAGCAAAACCCCTCGTACACTCGAAAGTTTTTGACACATTGAGGTGAACTGTGAAACTGGCAAATGTGAACCCGACTGTGGGATGCCTACAAATCAGGGTAACCAGTGACACACCCGAGAACAAGAAATTAATAGAACTGTGTGAAGCCTGGCTGGGGGGCTTAGACCCAAACTTAGGAAAATGGAAAAACCTAAGGGGGCTTGAGAACTGTGGCAAGTGAACCTGATGGATGGATGCCTGCGAAGACCGAATCTTATGTATTAAAAGGCTGTAGTGAACTTGACTGAGGGAGGCTAACTTTGCAAGAAGGATCAGAGCCCAGATGAGGGGGATCCAAGGCGCGAAGAGCAAACGCCCAAGGTGAAAGATTACCAAACAAACTTTTGTTTGTTTATTGTTTATGGTCCAGCAGGACTTCCAAGACAAGAGACTTCATAGGAAATAACTTGGCCCCAGAAGGTCCTGGCATTGTTGCAAGGAACTGTAACCTCGTGTGCGGGCGAGGCCCAGGAGTCAAATGTCCTGCCTTGTCCAATGCTAAAAACGTGGGGAAAGAAGACCCCAGCCATACCATCCTGACTTATCATTTGGTGACCACTTCTTTCTTTTCTTGGGATCATTACCCCCCACTATTTTGTAACTTAGTTGTAAGGATTGGCAATAGGTTTTTTAATAGGGGCCCTTTTTATTTGAAAAAACGCCACTAGGACTGCCTTATTATTTGATGGTTGTAGCTTGCTCCCATTTAAGATTTGGGTTTAGATTAGGCGTTTTTCTCACCCATTATACAGTTTAATAAACACCCTTGAACTGTGATCACTTGTGTCTGTCTTTACGGTTGTCGCCATGAGTTCCATACACTACATAGTGCCTGATGTCTTGAAATCTCTGTTGCTTCCTGATCTCCCAAATAATCCACGTAAAGATCTTGAGTCAGACCTACAACAGTCTCTGGAGCAATGATCCTGACTACTGGAGGAAATGTTACACGTACTACAAACCACCATGGCCAATGAGATCCTCGTCTGCTAAAAGATCCCAAGGGGACGAATAAAGAAGATGAAAATATAGTGTAGATACTCACAATAGAAACAAACAAAAACACTCCGAATATTCCTGGTCCTCGTGAAGAAGGACCCCCTCGGTACCTTGCTTAAATTTAAGAACCAGAAAAATGTCCTTGTATAAGACTAATGACTGTTTACTCCACTTGGAAACCTGCCCATCACTCCCAGAAAGATGGTACATGGCATTACAATTAGGATTAAGATTCCTGTTTCTTGCCTTTCACCTCTAAGTTTTATTGTTCTCACATCCTAAAGCTAAAGTATACCTGTGTGGCGACCATACATATTAAATAAATAGTCAATAGAATGCACTGTCATGTGCTGGGGTCAGCATGGCAGACTGCTGCGGTGAGAGAACCGAGCAGTAGTGTTCAGCAGGCATCAGGGTTGCAGGGATGGCCCTATTCATCAGGTTTATGAATTCACACTGCACAGCATGTGGGTTTGCTTTGGCTGGTGAGTACAATGGTGGCTCAGATGACACTTGTGCTATTGCAGGTTTTTTTATCTTTCCAAAAACGATGCCGTCTTTTATAATGTTGCATTGCTTAAGGTTAGGTGGATGGATGGATGGATGGATGGATGGATGGATGGATGGATGGATGGATGGATGCAGAGCCATTATGACTTCTGAGCACTTCTTGTCAGGTGGATATTAAGCCGTCTGTAAGGGTGTCAAAGAAAGAAAGGAAGGAAGTTGAGTTGTAACTTCCCAATCCATCGCCTCGATGTTTGTTATGCTATGTTCCCTTCGGTAGTCTTTGCTGGATTGGTCCTGTGATCTGCACAGAGACAGACTGGAAACATTTCCTGCATGGTGCTTTATCCTCCAGTTCATGCAGTCGCCCCTCAGTCATTCCACATACATCTGTGTGCGGTCTAGAGGTGTCAAAGGGAAGATAGCTGCACAGAATAAAGTACCAAAGTGAGGGAATGGGTAATGGGGAAATAATTTGAGGTTCCACTACGCTGGAATAAAATAAGCGAAGTTAAACCCACTCTTCATTTGTAGAATAACATGTAATACCTAAAGTTTATGTTTAATTTTCTAGATCAGACTAGATGCAAATTACACTGCAAGTTTCAATCATATATGGTGGAAAAAACAGCTCGATGGTGTTTCGCGATTGCTTTCACAAACATATCGTCTTTTGTTTCTTTTATTTTGGACGACATTCTGACACCAAATTAGTCAACAAAATATTGCATCTATTTGGCAACATAAAAAGTGGCTGGGTTTTGAAAATCTATTCAATGGTCTTCCTAGAACCTGTATGCAGAGTGCAGATCTTGCTGTTGTAAAATAAAGCCCTGCCCTTTTGAAATTCAATTTTACAAGTGTACCATGTCACCCCTTGAAGAACATCAGATTTTGTGCAAATAAATTATTAGTGCGCTAAAATACTGAAACATACCACGTCTTGTTAAGCCTGGGCACATCACAGTAGACCAACGGATCATATGCAGATTCATATACACCCTGGTAGGCTATTAATGCGCAAACATAGACACTTGTATACTTTCAAAGAACTACAAAATTTTATATATAAAGAGGCTGGTTACCAGACATCAGAATGCGTTGTGAAGACACCATCTTTCAGAGATTCTGGAGACATCCACCGGACAGGCAGCAAACCTTTTCCCCCTTTCCGGTAATAGTCAGTCTCGTAGATATCTCGGGTCATACCAAAATCTGTATGTCAAGATGATGAAACATAGCATGTGAATCCTAGGCAGGCAGGGAAACATACTCGGACAAGAACGGCCCTGTGACTGAAATCGCAAATAACCAAGTGAAATAAAGTGATATCTTATTGTGTTCGACATTTACAACGTGTGTCCATTAACTGAGGGTGACTTGTGTCTTGCACAATCTGAGCAAAATAAAGACCAAGCTGATTTTATCAGTGGTATTACACACATGCTAATTCACCACTTTAGCTATGGATCTTATCTGAACACATTTAGTTTATTCCCCCATTAGAATGTGCCATATGTGCACAGTAGCTATGATAGAGTGTAATATTAAAAGTGTTAAGCTCTTCTATACATTGCAAATCAGTTATTGTCACCTTTGGAACCGAAAAATTATTTCAGACAATCAACAATTTGTTTAAAAAACGTATGAATTGTCATAAGTGTTTAAAAGGAGAGGCTATCCAACTGAGACAGTGGTAGCTTCGGCTCAGAAAGTTAATGCACTTACGAAGCCATAAGCTTTATTACAAGTAGCCAAAGAGCCTGATGCCAAACTGTTATATATTACCACATATTCTCAACAGAGTAAACAAGTTAAGCGCATTATTACATCTAATTGGAATATCCTACATCTGGATCTAACTTTAGTAGACCTAATCCCAACAGTACCAATATTTGCGTACCGAAAAAGCCAATCATTGAGGGACCTTGTAGTAAGAGCAGACATTAGCGCATCTAAGATCAAACCAACAGGATACAGGGGAACTCTCCCTTGCATGAACTGCCAACACTGCAACAATGTAATCAAAGGTCAATCTATCAGTCAATCTATTAGTCACCCCCATACATGTTAATGGATATTTGTACTGTGCACTTTTGGCAGCTTCAGTTCGATTAGCACTGTTCGCTGAGTTTAGGAGTGCTTTTTTGATCTAAGCCATGTTCTGTTGTGCGAAGCGATGCGTGATTTGTTTTGTTGTTGCAGTGTATTGAAGTTTGTGCGGTTTGTTGTGCTTTAGGGTTGTGGTTGGTTAATGTTTGAAAGTTGTATGCAGAAGGGTAAGATTGTTAGTGGGTTGGTTATTGGCCTCGCTATCAAGATCTGACACGTGCTAATTTCCAAGTTCTTTCTAGATGTGGCACGGGATAATCTCCCCATTTCTATCTAGATCCTTCACTTGCTAACATTCACAATCCTGTATAGAAGCGACGCAAGCCAACATTTACAATCCTGTCAAGAAGTGATGCAGTCACAATTCTATCTAAATGTGGCAATGGCTAGTATTCATAATTGCATCAAAATATGGCAGTTGCTAACATTCACAAACCTGTCTAGAAGTGACGCAGGGCAACTTTTAAAATCCCGCCCAGATGTGACGTGAGCTAATATTCACCATTCTATCTAAGTTCACCTATGGCTAGTTTTCACAAGTCTACCTAAATGTGGCAATGGCTGACATTCACAATCCTGTCTGGATGTGACGCAGGTTAATATTCCCAATCCTGTCTAAATGTGGCAATGGCACATGGAAAACAATATTATTAAAACACACTTCAACATGTGATGCCACCAATGTAGTGTATGGGATCAGATGCCTGTGTAGCATATTCTTTGTGGGGATAACAACCAGAATGGCGAAAACAAGATGGATTGAACATACATCGAACATTCTCACAGACTCAGTTACATCTCTAGTGGCGCAACATTTTAAAGAACTAGAGAGAGTGGAGTCAAAGACGACCCCAAGGTTTCTTGCCTTGCAGGTGGGTGCGGTCGCAGGGCGAAGGGAGGCCGGCCAGAGTGACAGTGGGAAAGCGAGAGCAGGAGTCCCAATGCAAACAATCTCAGTCTTACTGGCGTTGAGGCAGAGGTCGTTTTCAGCACACCATGACTGAATTGCAGACAGTCAGATATGAGCGAGGTAGCGGAGGTGGCTGAAGGTAGCCTGAAGGAGAGTTGCATGTCAACCACATAACACTGGAAGTTAGAGATGAAAGTGGCAATCATCTGTGCCAGGGCAGCCATGTAGAGATTGAAAACTGGGCGATAGGTTAGAACCCTTGGGAACGCCACAGGCTGTAAGAGTGATAGTAGAGAGAAAGGACCCAAGTTCCATCAGGGATGGGCGGTCGGAAACGAAGGAGGTTGACCACGCCAGACCCTGACCTGTGATTCCCAGGGTGTCACAGAGATGTGCGATCAGGATGTTGTGGTTTACAGTGGCAGAGGAGAGGTCAAGAAGAATGAGGACAGAGGGAGTGTTAATGTCAGGATTTGAGAGCAGGTCTTCACGGGTGTTAAGCAGAGCAGTTTCTGTGCCTCTGGATGCTCTAGAGCCAGACTGATGGTCGTGGAGGCAACCAGCAGATTCAGTGTCGAGGGTGAGCCGAGAGGTAGCCAGCTTCTCCAGGAGTTTGCACAGGAAAGGGGTGATAGAAATGGGGCGATAGTTTGCCAGAATGGAGGCATCGGCAGAGGGTTTCTTAAGCAGAGGGTGCACAAGGGAGTGCTTAAGAGAAGTTGGAAAAACTCCAGTGGGAAAAGAGAGATTGCAGAGATCAGCCAAGGCTGGAGCGAGAGTCAATGTTGTCCTTAATGGTTTTGGACGGGCAGGGGTCCACCTGTTTAGATGAGGCCTTCATAGACCGGACTTGTCTGGCGACCTCATCAGGTGTGATGGGAGTGAGAGAAGAGAGGAGAAGTGGTGGAGGGGCCAAGGGAGGCTCCAGAGTGGTGGTTGTATGATGCAGTGTGGAAGTGATAGAGGAAAGGATGTCTTGGGGTTTTGCAGTGAAGTGTGCAGTCAGGGCCGAGCAAAGGTCCTGGGTGAGTGTGACAGAAGAGGAGGCTGCTGCAGGATTGGCCAGTTCCTTACAGACTTTGAAAAGTTTGGCCATGTTGTTTGAGGATGCAGCCTTCAATAAAGACTCTTTTCTTGGTTTGGATACAGAGTCGATATTGCCTTTGAAGGAGGCAGCAGGCCAGTTTGTCAGAGGGTCTGCTGGGGAATTCCATTTCCGCTCAGCTGCCCGACACTTGCATTTAAGGGCAGCCTGATCAGAGTCGTAACAAGAGTTGCACTTTTTCAAAGGCTTCAGTTGGACCCTCATGACAGGGGCAAGAGTATCAAGGGTGATAGAGAGACTGAAGTTAGCGAGGGCTGTGTCAAGGTGGGAGTCAGCCACAGGAGTAGGAGGCGGAGAGTAGGTGGAGGCATAGGCAGCTGCTGTCACTCTATGCATCGTTATGGTGACTTTGAAACTGAGTGGCCGCGCCGGGTGTGCCAATGCAAGAGGAGAGGAGAGCTTGAAGTGTGGAGAGAGTGATCCATCCAAGAGAGAGAGCTAGTGAGAGGGACAGAGAGGGATGTCGGTACAGATTATAGCATCCAATGTGTGGCCCGCTGTGTGCGTGGAGCCAGAAGCTAAGATAGAGAGGGAGAGAGAATCGCATAGGTTGCAGAAAGGTCCGGAGGAGTAAGGAAGAGAGAATCGCATAGGTTGCAGAAAGGTCCGGAGGAGTAAGGAAAGTCCAGCTGGATGTTGAGGTCAACCAGCAGGAGCAGTTGAGAGGAGCAGAAGTAGAGAGGAGGCCAGGTCGGCCCATTCAGAGAGGAAGAAGAGTGGACTGTCCCAGGTGGCCGATAGAAGGTGGCCATAAGGAGAGAAGATTTAGGAGAGAGTGAGAGCCAACAGACTAGGCACTCAAAGGAGGAGTAGGCCTGAATGGGGATGATGGACACAGGTATCCATTCTGGGACGATCAACGCCAGTGCCCCCCCCGATCCCTTAGGCCTACGCACAGAGAGGATCTTGTATCCTTCAGGGAGGAGTGTGTCAAAGCTTGTGACAGAGCGGTCATTGAACCATGTCTCCGTGACGGCGAGCACATCTAGATCCATGTGTTCAAGGGGGTTGCAGATGTCAGACGAGTGTTTGACAGCAGAGCGAGAGTTAAATGTGGCAATATGGAGCAGCTTGCCATCTTCGATGGTCTTCCATGGGGGGCGCAGGGTACGGTGCACCCACAAATCCCCCCCGACCCCCTCGAGGGTGGCAAGAGAGCCAGAAGGAAAGTGTAGGATGGCGGAGGAGCCAAGGCCAACACAGGAGCCGGGATAGTGAGGCAAGGCAAGGTCACCAGTGTAGAGGAGGAGGAAGGCACAGTAGGCAAGGGAGCCTGTACAAAGGAAGAGGAAGGCACAGCAGGCCAGATAGCCTGTACAGAGGAGGAGGAAGGCACAGCACGCAAAGAAGCTTGTGCAGAACAGGAAGGCACAGCAGGCAAGGGAGCCTGTGCAGAGGAGGAGGAAGGCACAGCAGGCAAGGGAGCCTGTGCAAAAGAAGGGGAAGGCACAGTGGGCAAGGGAGAAAGAGCAGAGGAGGAGGAAGGTACTGCAGGCAAGGGATCCTGTGCTGGGGATGAGGAAGGCACAACAGGCAAGGGAGCCTATCCAGGGGGAGAAGGTTTGAGAGACGAGGTAGGAGCCTGTCAAAGAGAAGAAGGTTGGGTTGAGGACCCTGAACCATGATGGTTCCATTCCGATAGACATTAATAATGACCCTGGAAATGACAAAGAGGTCAAGGAGGACCTTCCAGCGGGTGCCACCATTAATGGGAGAAGAGGCGATAGGAGAGAGAAAGGCGACCATGCACCGGGTCCATAGGTGGTGTGAGGTAACGACAAAGAGGATGTCTGTGAGAGTCTTTCAGGCGGAAGCTGTGACATAGGTGTCTGCAATAGAACATTAGCTGGGGACTGGCCAAAAGTAGGTCTATGCGAGATGAAGTGCTGTGCACGTGGGTGCACAGAGTAGTACCATTCCACTGCGTGCAGAACTATCCAAACATAATGCACCCCAAGGACCTAAAGAAATGCAGCAATCCCAGTGCTATTTTAAAATCCCTCAGTGTAGGCTGGTGTGTTTTATCAACTTAAGGGTCCGGCACCCTAAAGTCTCCCCCTATCACCACTTGGCCCTCGATGAAGGGGGTCGGCTCAGCTCCTGCAGAAATGTCTGCAGCCCCTTGATTGGGGCGTAAACCAAGATCAAAGTATAAAGTTGCCCAAACACCCACCTTTGACCTCCAAATATCATCCCTCCAGGCCTTGCCATGACTCCAGTTCGACAAAGGGGACCCCCTCTCGCGAGGACAATCGCTGAAAACTTTCTGATATTAGGTCAAAAGACCACCTTTTTTTAAAAATGGAAACAAATATCAATTTAGAAAGACCGCTCTGTGACCGCAGAGCGGTCTTTCTAAATCAAACTGTCATGCTACTGCCACTCACGAGTGCGCGCTGGGACTGACAGGCTCACCAGGACTCAGAAGTGCAAACGAGGGAGAAACGGTAAGTGTGTGCATATGTGTATGTTTGTGTGCGTGTTGGTGTTTTTTTGGGTCAAGGGAATTCTTGTGTCGGGATGGAGGCGGCAGGGACAAGGAAGAGGGATTCGGGGGGAAAACCACCCGATTTCTATCACATCCTGCCCGAGAAAGTGGGGGTAAAGCTAAGTCATGTTTTTGCCTTTTGCAGGCAGTACATAAACCATGTACATTGCTCTACGTAAGATGCAAGCAAAGTGCAATATTCACTTTCCAGTTAAGCTATGTTGCAACTCGTAAGAGATTGCAAGTTGTGCGATTAGCAACAGCTATTGCATTATCAATTTATGAATTGCAGTTTAGCACTTTGCATTTGTGAAGTATGCCACTTTCAGTCACACTGATTTTGCATATGCAACATACTTCAGTACATTTAGACTTTCAGCAATCCGTTCTTTTCTGGTTTGCATGCCTTAAATTAGGTTATGTTCGTTAAAATGGTGCAAATTAAATAGCAGATGGGAACATGTATTTTAAACCATGATTTACATTTTCTTTAAGAGTGTTTTTATGTTTGGAACATGATTGACTAAATAAACAACTATTCTGCATATGTTTAGCTGAATACTTGATAAACTTGTCTGTATTTGGCTGAATAATAACTGTTACTCCATGCACCCCAAATTGTTTGTTTCCAAAGCGAGAATGTTAAAATGCATACCAGAATTACATGGTTAAAATGAATATTGATAAGCAAAAATTATCGAGGTACATTTTAATCGTGAAGTCACTAGTGTGCTGTGGGAGTTGAGTCAATCGAGGACAGTGCAACTGCTTGCAGAAGTTGACCAGAACCCGTGACTTTGATTAAACTTCGAAACAGTGGCGGCTGCTATATTAGGGCGGCAGGGCGCCGTCCCCCCAAAAAGAAGAAAGGAAGAGAAAAGCAGAGCAAGATTCAGAAGAATCTCTTCTGTTCTGCATTTCCCACAGTGCGGGGGCGCTGTGCCAACAATACTGTGGCAGCCGGCCCGATGCAGCGATGCCCATGGTTCCTATGGGCGTCGGGCCGACTGCCACAGCGGGGCGCGTCCCGTTTTACACTAATTTTTACAATAGTAGAGTGCGTGGAGCTCGTAGCTCCACGCACTCTACGTAAGGCCCTTTCATTTGTAGGCTGGCGGGGCGCTTGAGGGGTGGCCCCGCCAGCATAAAATGTGCGCAAACAGCGCAGTGAACATTCCTTCCCCCACCCAGCTACAATAATGTAATTGGCTGTTTTCCAGCCAATGACAAACCTTGCATTGGCTGGCAAGCAGCCAATGACATTACTGTATCTATGCAGGTGGCGCAGGGTGTGTACGTGCGCCTGCGCCACCTTCACACTTCTCTTTCTCTGCCCGACAAGCGACGAGCGAGGACTGGACCCGACCCCTGCTCAGACGGAAGAGACGACCAGACCAGAGACAGCCTGGGCCCTGCCTTGCCTGATGCGGTAAGTAAAGTTAGTACCCGTCTACCCACTGTTTTGGGCGGCCGCGTGTGGTTTAGGCCCCTCAGTATCCCCTTGTTCTCTTGGCTCTGGGCACGGTGCCCTCTTGTCCTCCTATTTTTGGGCCTAGTCAGGCTGTAGCTTCTTGTCAGGCGAGCGCCGTGGCGTGGGACGGGCATGACTCACATCTTGGAAGTTACAGTACGGTTACACGGCCCCTACAGTCAGCACTGAAAGACATGCAGGCCAGGGCCTACACGTCTTTCAGTGCTGACTGTAGGGGCCGTGTAGGCAACTTGGGGCCTTCCCGTTGCACGCCAAGGAGGTCTTACTCAAGAAGGGCAAAGTCTTCGCGGGAAGGCCACGCACGGTGAGTGGGCACGGGGGCTCGCGGGCGGTGGGTGTATAGGGCAATGCAGCCTGCAGGAGATGCCCCAATGCTGCGGAGGACCCCGAGGTACCTTTAGATATAACAGGCAAAGGGGATGCGGTAGTCCGTCTGTGGTAGGTGCCCTGAGTCACTATTCCAGCCACCAAACTGGAGCATGTGGTGTGACCCTGGACACATGCTCTTAGGTTCCATAACATTCTATCTCTCATTAGGTGGCAATGCCTATCTTACAACTCGAACTTGACATCCCTTAAGCAGATTCTTAAAGACAAACACTGCTTAGTATGCCATCTGTTCAGCAGTCAAAATTCTGAAGCAGCGCTTAGAAGCGCAAGTGGTCTACCGCGAAGCGCTACATACAAAGACTCACAGATGATTTCTGTGTCCTGGCCTTCTAACAATAACCAATCAGTTGCGCATTCATTATTTTCATTATATTGATGGTTTATAAGGCGCCTCTCGGGAGGATAGCTCAGCGGCAACATGCTCGCTTTGGTAGCAAGACGACAACAAGGAGCAACACAGATTCGATCCCCAGGTCCGCGTTTAGGTTAAATAACCTGAGGTTTCTATCATATCACACAAAACGTCCCCGTCAGGGCGCACACATAAATGAGAAAACGGGGGAGGAGGGAGAAGGTTACAGCATTCGCAGGCATCCCGTTCTACACTAGACTAAACGGCCGCATTCCCATACAGGCCCCCTTTCACTGAAGGTGCCTTGCAAGCACTCTTGACGGCCAACGTTCGAATGCGTGCAAGTGGAGTGCCCCCGTTTGCAGAAGGGCGCTCTTATGATAAGGTGGTACTTTTTAAGACTGTCACATGCACATTGTAGCTTAGCTTTGTTGTGTGGATGAAAAGCCCACACACGTGGGCTCGCCTCATTGTGTCGCTGTTATCGGAAGAGAAAGTCTATAAAACAATGTGTGTTCATATTTTCTCGCCGGGCTCCCTCTGCTTCTAAGCGCTGTAATAACAGGCACTGTAATAACAGGTGTTATTATCGTCCCATATAATGACACTCAATGTATGGACCTCTGTTGGATTAAGGGCTGAGTTGGTCCTGCCAGGGGATTGAGACTCGTGGAGCGCTGATTTAGGCACACGGAATTTGGGACGGTGATGTATTGCACCACCTGAGCGTACTATAGTTACCAGTCATGATAGCATTTTTAGGATTTTAATGCTGGATTAAGACCCTTCTTTGCACAACATCGGATGTAAAGCAATGTGAGGACTTGAACGTTGAACCTATTATAAAGGGGGGTGCCCCTGGATATTGGGCGTTAGGATGTCTCCTCAGGGTTTGAAAGGCGGCGGTACGTTCCAGTTCATCAGAGCGGTTTCAGAAATGGAGGAATGGGGAGAAGTTTATTGTGGCGACGCCACCACAGGTGGACAGTTATATATGATATGAAAGGTTATTTATAACGCGCTTAATACCCAGAGGTTTCTAAGCGCGGACCCGGGGATCGTACCTGTGTTGCTCGGAGTCCTCTTGCTTCCAAGAGGAAGCACGTTGCCCCTGAGCTATCCTCCCGAGATAATGGTGGCCTCGCTGCCGGCGGCAAGGAGAAGGGCGGCATTGTGCACGCTATTTACAGTTGGGCTGCCTGGCCCAAGGGCCATTGTTTGGCATTGTGCTGTGCCCCAGAAACAAATGGGAGTCGTGTTTTTGGTGCAGGGCAACGCACACAGGGTCTCACCCATGGCCCCAAAGTTGGGTAAGGCGAGAGGGGTGCCCCTTGCCTGGTGGTGGTGGGCATGGCTGTTTTGAAATAAGTGCGTTTTCGCCCATTATTGTTCCAGTGTGTGGCCTTGCGCGAGTCGCGCCCCTTAAAAACACAAATACCTGTCTTGAAAACAGGCCAGCAGCCAGGGGCTTAAGGCATGGACGTTATCGCACGCTAATGCCCTCTCATTATAAGCCATTATTGCTTAAATATAGTTTAGATATAATTTAAAAAAATGTCTTTGGAGTGACCACCGAGGCCCGGTCGGCTGCATCTGACTTCCGCTCGACTGAGGCTTAACTAAAAGCCATATTCCGTGTCCGTGAGTTGAGTCCTATGCTTTTCATCTTCCTCTGGATATAGAGGTAGTTTCTGTGCTTTGTATGAACTGCGGTGTGAGAATTTATGGCTTCACAGTTTCCATGAAGTCTGAACGTGACACGGCTCTGTGCAGGAAGCATACTTCAAGATGCCGAGTTAAAAAAAAACCACACACGTACAAATGTTGATGCTGATAATGAGGCATGCCTAACGCGCAATGTTTGTACGACACACATCAATCCCGCCGCTGTATGCACGGCTTTGTGAAGATTATATAAGCTACCTCCTCACCTGCTCCAAATCCATTTGAACTCATCAGAAAATGCCTAAAATCCCACCTTAGTAAGAGGATGAACGCATGTGATTGCCAGTAACAGCATGACAAACATGTTTCCATCATTACTTACTATATAATGAATTTCTTTATGCATACACTATAGTACCAGCTATTCCCAATACAAGCTGCTGTAAAATACACCATCACACTTGCACACGTAAGAATAGTGTACCACCATTAATATGTAAAACAATGCTTTTTTCATATTTCGGTGGGTTTTTTGGACAGTAAATTGCACATTTTATAGGCCATTTTTCCAAAAATTTCGCGGGGGGAGAACCCACCTGCACCCCCCTATATTTGCCCGGAAAAATTTACGCCCCACCAGCTTTCAAACTCACCAGTCGCCACTGCTTCGAAAGAACACAAGATACCTATTTATGTTGCACTGTAGGAACAACAGAAGAAGTGAAGAGATATCGTTAATGTGGAATGCCACGTTAGAGAAGCTGGAAGCTGTGGCTAGGAAAATATAACGCATTTTGATTTGTGCTAAAAAATCCAGGAAAAAGAATAGCTGGAGAAGGGGGACACTGCCTGCTTTTATCATGTCAAAAAAAGCTGGATGGTCTGGTTTCTGTAGCATGAGTTTTTCAGAAAGCGATGACTGCTGTTGGGATTATGATGCCAGAATTCTATTTTCTAGGTTTTTGGCTCCACTAAACGTTGTATGGCTTCCATTTTTAAACATATCTTTTGTGGCCAGAAGGACTTCTACTCAAGTCCCCTTGCCACTACATCCCTTTTTCTGGTGTTCTGCCCCTAGTAACCCATATGACTAACAGGGTAAGGATACTTTTTAAGGACCTCATTTAGTTTGGGTAGCAGTCATCCTTAAAATGTGTTGTGATATGATATATGGCATTTATAATGCACCTATACACAAGTGTTTCAAGACGCTACGAAGCAAGGGAGGGGGAACAAAGGGAGGACAGACAACGATCCTACTAGGCCAGGTATCTTTCAGATCGCGCAAGTGCATGGGATGGGGGATGCGGGAAATTGCAGGGGTGAGGGGGAAGGGACAGTGCAGTACATGGGAACAGAATAATAACAGTAAGTAAAAGTAACGGCCAGCAGGTGGCAAGCGCAGAGGTAAGTGCAGACATCAGGTGTCAAGAGCTGGTAGTGGGACTGTAGGGATACAGAAACAGTCTCCAAGTGCGGGGGTTGCCAGGCAGGCAGTGCAGGTGTGTGTGACTGGCGGGGGAGGGACCTGGGCCCGGGATCAGAGGGTGGCCAGGTAACCTCTCCACAGCCTTCGATCTGGTCGATCACAGTCTACTAGTGATGAGGCTCGGAGAGGTCGCAAATTGCTCCATGCTAGCATCAAGATGGATAGCCTCCTTCTTGGGCCCTCGAATGGTAAGGGTATGCGTGGGAAGCAATCAATCCACTCCCATCTCTCAAACTTGTGGAGTCCCACAGGGTTCTTGTCTGTCGCCACTGCTTTTTAATTTGTATATTCGACCCCTCCTCGATCTTCTTAGCAACCTTGGAGTTCAATATACAAACTATGCAGACAACACTCAGGTCGTCATACAACTAAGTGGCTTGTATAAGAACGATGGTGAAACTATCAACAGCATCTACAAAGCCATCCAGGACTGGATGACCTGCAACTCACTTGCTCTGAACAACAAAAAAACTGAGCTCATGATAGTGTCCTCTAAGAACACCCGAAACAAACTTGATTCTGACTATGCCAACTTCCATATTGCAGACAACACCATCACTGTCCAAAGGAAAGTTAAGACTTGGGAATTGTTCTTGATGAGGAGCTATCTATGAAGTCTCATGTCTCCAGCCTCAGGTCCAGTTGGGGATTAACAAATGAATCAGCTATATTCGTCCTTTCATTACATCGGAAAACTGTGCTCTCCTGTCTACTGCATTGATAAGTTCCACACTTGACTATTGTAATAGTCTATTGTCTGGCACTACTGTCGCCAATATTCAATCTTTACAGGTGGCTCAGAACAACACTGTGCACACCATCTTCAATCAATCTCGTCGCACTCATATCTCCACCTTCAAGAAGAAGCAAGATTGGCTTCCTGTAAAACATTGCATAACACACAAAGTGCTAACGACAACACACAAGTGCCTGTCTTTCAGCAATCCCATCTATCTGTCTGAACACATCAGCATCAAGTACAATGGAAGAAACCTTTGCTCTTCCACTGCCACTCTTCTTGATCCCCCAGATTTAAGACAGCTAAATTTGGGGGCACCACCCTTGATGTCCAGGGCCCCCTCCTCTGGAATGCCCTACCAGCTGGGATACGACAGATTCAAAACTTTTCCCTGTTTAAGCAAGCCATAAAGACTCACCTTTTCAATCTGGAGTAACCCTCCACGGCCGCATCTCTCTTCTACTGGCCATGTTGTGTGTTTTGCCTTTGTTTTGTGTGCGCCCTAAGGCCCACGGGTATGTGGCGCGTTATAAGAATTAAAACAAATAACCAGTGCAGTTTCAGTTTCAGCCAGGAGATCAGCAGGGGAGAGGAGGAGAAAAAGCAGAAGCAAAGAAAAAGGTTTTGAGGTGCTTCCGGAACCGGAGATGGTTCTCCTAAAGTTTCAGGGAGTCTTTTCCAGAGGGAGGCCCCAGCCGAAGAAAGATCTACCACCAACTCATTGCTTGGAGAAGCGACTGACCCTGAGGGAGTTGGAGGCGGATGAGCGAAGAGCTCGAGAAGGAAGATATTTAGGAAGAGAGAGTTGAAGGTATTGAGGCCCCATGCCCCAGAAGGCGGTGGTTGTTGGTAGCAGTTATTTACTTTAGGATAAATTGGAGTTGTAACCACTTTTACCACATTAGTGGCCCAATGGCATAGATATTGTAGACATTGCGGTACCAATGCATTTTCTAAGTCCTGCTCTTGGCCATATTGTTTTTGGGCTATTGCTAGGTCTTTGTGGACCAAGAGGCATAGCCACAATGGGTGTTTTGCTGACATAGGCTCCATCTGAGCCAAGAAAGTAACCCCCAGTTGTAGTTTGAGCTAGTGTACACTGGTTTAAACATTTCTAGACTTTCCAATCTAAATCCAGTGTGCATGCCTTTGTGTGTGGCATTTTTTCTAGGACCCATCCGACTGGCTGGATGCCAAAACCTGTGTGTGTTCACCGGGAGCCTAATAAGTGGCCTGGATTAGGCCAGCCCCTGGGTGAATGTAGAATCCTTGCTGGACTATGACTACTTTGTCCTTGCACCCTGCTCTTTCCTTGCTGGTGGAATCCTATCTAGGGCTCTTCCTGTAGTCCCCCAAGCTTGCTGGACAGGCTATTCTATTGTGGGACCTCTTCTGCGCCTGCAGTACTGCCTCCCACCATCCATCAAATCCATATGGCCGAAGAGCATTAAGTTGGGGAGACTTCTTGGCTTGAAAGTAGAGTAGTTTTCTGCCACTCAGTGTCAGCTGTTTCAGGATGTCCTTGGTCGCCTACTGCCATTGCCCCATTGTGTGGGACCATTCCTTGTCAGCTGGCTTCCAATTTGTGTTCCTCTAAACTGATTTGCAACCTTGGTCTAGTTCTTCCATGCTCTTTTTCACCGTCTTTGTGGTTGCTGAGTTTACTAATCGTATGGGTCACCCTCCCACGTATCTTGCTTGTTGTCCTTCGTTGTTGAGTCATGGGCTGAGATCAGCAGGGTAATACAGCCGTATCGGGGCAATAGGAAGATCTTACGTTTTTGTCTAAATTCCAGATGTTTGGTAAGGTGAAGACCAGTTGGTAGAGAATTCCAGACCCTAGCAGCCTGGACTGAGAATGCACTGCTACCCCAACGCTACTGGTCTGAATCTGGACATAGCAAGCAATCCTGCAGATGTTTAGAGTACGGCTCGGGAAGGTAGGTATTTACAGAACCCATCACTGTAAAACCCTCAACTCTAAGTCCCCAACCATGGCTAGAGAGAAGTCCCTCCCCTACAGTCTTAGCAGCAGCCTATTGCTTTGGAGACTAGTCCAGGGATGAGCAAGACACTATAAAAGCAGTTCTAAACCCAGTCAGTCAGTTACTGGGTTACTGGAGAGGAGTGCAGAGAGCGTTTGGAGAGTTAAGGAGAAAGTGCCTTGTGGCGCAGAGATGAGGAGGCAGTGAAGAACTGTTAACCTGTTAGAAAGAGGAAAGGAGGTGGAGAGAGAGCTGGTGTGAACCAGATGCAAGGAGATTGGGGAGAAAGTAATAGAGGGGAAGGATTAAAATCAAAGGGCTTAGAGGAGGGTTAAGGAAAGAGGAACAAGTTATTTACCCATGGTAACATTCTTTTGATTGGATGTTCCTCTCACATATTCCCTATCTTTTGATATTTTTCCAATATCGAGATTGCTGCTTCATAAACATTTTTCAGTAGAGGGCATGTGCGTCGACGCCAGGTCGAGTCAATGTCCCTCGGTGGCCTCCCTGTCGACGACGTCAACACAGGTAAAAGTAGCGCATGCAGCGCCCGTTGGCCTCAGTTCCGTTTGGACAAGAAGAGTACTGCCTTGTGTCCGAAGGTTACTCCCCTTGAGAGAACGTAGACTGCAATCACAAGTGAAGTTTTACAGTGGGGAAGGTTGGAAGGGGCGATAAGGAATACGTGGGAGGAACACCAGTCGAAAGAACGTTACCATGGGTAAGTAACTTGTTCTTCGAATGGACTGTGTCCTCCCACGTATTCTTTACCTTTTGATACACTCCCAAAGCAGTCTACTTAATTTGGCAGAGGGAGTAAAAATATTGTGATCACGTATGCACAGAGTGCAATACTGCTTTCCCAAAAACAGAAACATGGCTCATGGAGCAATCTAGACAGCAGTATTTAGTAAAGGTGTGCACAGACGACCATGTGTCAGCTGCACATATGTCTTATCGGAACTACCCTCTGCAAAGCAGACAAAGTTGCAATACCCCTGGTCGAATGAGCGAGGGGCGTGGCTACAGGGCCATGTCGACGGACGTGCTCCCGGAGGAGCTCCTGCTGATCCTTCACTGATTCGGCATAAAAAGTGAACTAAAATCTACTGGTAAAGTTTGGAAAACCTAGTGCACATGTGTGAACCAGCGAGGCTGGCCCGAAGCGTGTTTTCATATAACTGCACAACGTAATTCGAAAGGTCTGTGCCCAGGAGGATTGAGACGGCTCGCCGAGGGATGACCCAAGATGGTGCACTGCCCAGAACAAAGAAGCGGGGCAAGACTGCATTCGGCTGGTCAAACATGGGCATACACAGACACGGCGGGCAGACCGCGAAAGAGGAGAAACGGCCCTGGTGTGGGAGCCGGCAGACCGCACAGGTGCGAAGTGGAAATCACCGCCGGGGCAACGCACCCGACAACATCTGCGGTGCAGGCTATCCGGCCGCCGGAGGCCGAATTGTGCTTCTGTGCGGGCACACGGAACACCACTGGAGCACAGAGCCCCCAAAGCGTCCCCGAGCGCACACAGGAGTGCGGCGAAGACGGGAGAGGCGGAGCACCGGGTACCCAGAGGAACCCGCCTGAAAGGCGGACCTACGGCAACACTACTTCGAGTGCGAACCTGACCGCATGGGCGGGTGAATAAAACAGACCCTGCTGAGGTACATTGGGGCACAGCCGTGGGTCGGAGGACACAGCAAGCAAAGACGCTCGCGAAGACAAGACACAGGAGCGAGCGAAAGCGCAGCGCCCGCAAGAGACACAGGCGTATGCTAGCCTGGGGCTCCGCTCCACATACAGACAAGTCGGAGGCCGCCGGGGGGCCCAGGAAACAACGGCGCATTGCACCTTCCTTAAGATACCTGAGAGAGCGCACATAGCAGGTGGAGGCGCACGCAAGGGATACCCCACAGTGCTGGCTATGGAGAGAGCCAAAGAAATAAACCAAGGCCAGGGGACTGCAACCAGTAGGGGGTTGGTGGTCGGTGGTCTGCCCGCCCCAGAGGGGAGCCCGAACCATAAAACAGAGCGGGCCGCCGTGGAGGGCAGGGAAGGATGATAAGAAGATGCAGAGAAAGAGGGTGAGCTGCTGGACACTGAACCCTCGCCGGAAGAACAAAAGTACTGCCCATGTCCATAATATACGAAGTGTGGATCGGCAGGACCCAGACCAAAGAGGGGGAGCGTGGAGCTTAACTGCTGTTTCAGGTGAAGCTAAGGGGAAACCAGGAGGCTGCCAGGCCCTGTAGTCAACCTCAAGCAGGCCCAGAAGTAGACAGAGGCAACTAGTGACCCACAGCGGACAACAGGGCATGGTCAAGGGGGCAGAAGTACATCAACTGAATCTGACATATGCACAGCATAAGTGCATAGCTTGCACAAGTACCAGATCGCGCATACAGTACTTGGAAATAGAAACAGATGCGCTAGCAGCCAAATTAAGAGCCGGGCAAGCAAGTCTGCCCTACGGAGAACCACTAAAATAATTGTCCCCAGCAGGACAGAGGTATAATACCAGCGATACGCAGGAGAGTACTCAACTAGCGACCCAAAGCATAGCGCACAACTGAGAGGGAAACGCAACTGGCACTTGGGAGGATAGAACAGCGAAGCAGGGGCCCCGACAGGGCCGGCAAGAAGGTGGATAAATTCAAGGCGCCTGCCCAGAGCGAAATACTGGGACCACTATCAAGAACCCCCAGGTCCAATACAATACCAGAGCAGGACCACAAGCCCTTGGGAGTGCGGACAGCGATACGACCCAAAAAGGGTTGGGATATAAAGACAACAGAAGTAGCAGTGTGAAGGTACGGGGGAGGACACAACCCACTCGAGAAACAACACGAATAACGCACAAGGACCTCTACCACAGCCTCCAACATGCACCATAGACGACTATAAAAACTCTCGAAAGCCCCAATCGAAGTACAGGACGACACCGAGATGGCGAACAAACAGCCCAAGGCAAAGGGGAAACAACCCACGCTGGATGAATACGCAAGAACACCGCAGTCGGCAGAAGGGGCAAGAAGCAAGGAGAAGACCCCCACCACGGATACCGCCACAGCAAACAAAGATCAGCAGATCTTGGAAGCAATTGCGGACCTGAAACTAGCATGGGAAACCAAGCTGGAATCAGCCATGGTCGAACTGAAGGCAGCACTGGAACTTAAAGTTGGCGCAGTGCAGGAGGAGGTGAATCTCCTCAGACAAGATGTCATAGCGCTATCAGAATGCACAGGCGAACTGGAGAAAGAGGGGACCCCGAATACAGCGGCATGTGCGTCTCATACATCGGAGATCCACATTCTGGAACAACGCGTGAGCAACCTGGAAAGAGGAGCGGAAGAAGCAGAGGGACGCGTCCGGAGAAACAACATATGTATCGTGGGACTACCGGAAGGAGCAGAAGGACCCAACCCAACGGACTATGTCGAGACGATGTTGCTGCAAGAAATTGGAGGAGGGGCGCTCACTCATCGATTTGCAGTGGAAAGAGCGCATAGAGCACCAACAAGGAGGCCACCGCCAGGAGCCCCCGCCCAAGACCAATAATTGCCAAATTCCTGAACTATCGAGACAGGGAAAAGATCCTAGAACACTTCCGGAAAGGAGGCACAATACAAAGGGCATTGGCGAATATTACAGCATACCCGGAATAGACACTGTTGGGGCAGAGACGAATGAATTAAGGGACAGTGAAGAAAAGATTGCGAGAAGCGGGCTACAAATATATGTTAATGTACCCGGCAAAACTGAAGGTCTACCATAAAAACAGAGCACTGTTCTTTGACACCCCAGAGGATGCATCGGTGTGGCTGGACACCCAGAACTAGGGGAGGGAATGTGTGTAGTTAACATAGTTGGGGAGAATTGGGGTTGGAGGGACAGTTGGGGAGTTAAAGTTGAAATCAGATGGGGAACAAGCCCACATTCACGCCAAGCAATATCGGTGAGGAGAAAGAGAAGGGAGGGAGAAGGGATAAAATACAGATGACAATGGGAGACCTTAGAATTGTAACTTGGAATGTGAGAGGCCTCAAAAGTTACCTGAATAGAAACAAAGTAATTATGTATCTGAGAAGGCAAAAGTTGGACATACTGCAGGAAACCCACCTCACCAAAGAGAAACTACAGGTGGTCAAGAAGAAGTGTAGAGGGACCACCATGGGAGCAACATACTCGGCCTATGCCAGGGGGGTAGTTACCTGGGTGGCACCACATGTGCCCTTCCAGATACTTCAGGCCACGGTGGAGACGGACGGGAGGATGATAGTGATGCGGGGGCTGTTAGAGAATAGAGAACTGAGCATCAGAAATACATACGCCCCAAACCAAGACACAGCAGCCTACTTCAGGACTTTATATAGAAAAATCAGCCCCAATATAGGAGGCGCGATCATATGGGAAGGGGACTTCAACTGCATGCTAAACCCTAAAATGGACAGTTTAGACACAAAACTAGATAAACCCACCCCGCTGCTAAAGCAAAACTGGCCCTGCTGAGAGACTTCGGGCTAGAGGACATTTGGGGGCAGCAGGACCCGAACGATAAGCATTATTCACAGTATGCCGCCCCGCACAACCTGCACACGAGACTGGACTATATATATTCGCCGCTCCAGAGCTTTTTGGCGAAATGACTGGCTCAGAATACGAGGCGAGAATATTATCGGACCACTCCCCTCTGGTTCTAGAGTGGCGACATCAGCCCCCCCAGAGCTAGAATCCCAAAATGGAGACTCAGAGCTGTGGCTCTGAAGGATACGGCATTCCGAGAGGACCTAAGGAAGGAGATTATCGGGTATTTTGACACTAATACAGGGAGTGTGGAGTCACTGGGAACCCTGTGGGAGGCCTTTAAGGTGGTGGTGAGGGGAGCGGCCATATCTAAATCTAGAGGGCTCCAAGGGAGCATAGAGTGAGAGCTAAAAGAGACAGAAGAAACTAGAAAAATCATGAAAAGAGAAGGTACCTCGCAGGAGGACGCTGAACAAGTGAGCCTACTACAACAAATTAGCGGGGGGCTCTGGGAGAGGCTGTGCAACTTGAATCATAAAAAATACATTGAAAGGCAACATGCGGGGGGGGACAAACCGGGGAGGCTGCTAGCATGGCTATACAAAAACGAGACACCGAGATCAGTAATTAGGGAGATAACAGGAGAGGAAGGCCAGATCTGGAACACCCAAGAGAGAGTAAACAAGGGGGTTCCTCAGATTCTACAAATGTCTATGAAGACGCAGGGGAACCTGCAGAGCGGGAGACCCAGTTGACGTTGGAAGACATAGGACTACCTAAAATAAATGAGGAAGAAAGGGAGAACCTAGACGCCCCAATCACTATAGAGGAACTAGAGACAGTGGTATTGCATCTACCCACTAGTAAAGCCCCGGGGTCAGACGGGCTCCCCAGTGAATTCTATAAAATGTATAGACAAGAGGTGCTCCCCCCGCTGCTGGCAATCCTAAATGAGGCTTTTGAGAAGGGAAGACTGCCGCCTCCCTGAGGGAGGCGGTCATTATCCCGTTCCTCAAACCCGGTAAGCCAAGCACGGAATGCGGGTCATATAGACCCCTATCTATGTTAAACCAGGACAGCAAAATTCTAACGGTTGTGCTGGCGAACCGACTCAAAAGGGTAATAATCAAACGTATACACCCCGATCAAACTGGTTATGTCCCAGGCAGAAACATATCTGATAACCACAGGAGACTCCACCATATCATAGAACAGGTAGAGGGGGACCCAAGCGAAATAGCAATAGTCTCGTTAGACGCAATGAAAGCATTCGACTCAATGAGGTGGCCTTGGATGATGGCGGCCTTGAAAGAATATGGGATGGGACCAGGGTACCTGTGGTGGGTGAAAATGGTGTACAGCTCTCCAACAGCCAGGGTCAAAAGGGAGCGATAATATCAAATGGCAACTCAGCAGAGGCACAAGACAGGGCTGTCCATGGTTCCCAATGCTGTATATCCTTGCACTAGGACCATTAGCGATCTGTCTTAGACAGCATTACTGAGAAACAGGGGTCCATACGAAGGGGGATCGCACCTGATATCATTTTATGAGGATGATATGCTGCTATACTTGCGCTTCCCAGAGGAAAACTTGCAGTATGTCTTAGAGGTGATGGAGCGCTATGCGAATCTTTCGGGCATAGCAGTAAACCTCAGGAAATCATGCATGTTCCCCCTGGTGACTTGGAGGGGAGTCCCACAAAAGAACCTACCTGTCCTGCAGATACCCTGGCAGATTAGAACATTCTGATACCTGGGGATTAAAATACACCACACGATTGCAGACGAACACAAACACAATACGGAGAGGGCAGTGGAAGGCATTAAGAACAGCATGGGGTTCTGGGCGAAACTCCCCCTGGCCATGGTGGGTAGGGTGGCCTTGCTCAAGAAAGTGGTCCTGCCCAGACTATTACATTTCTTCACGAATATCCCATATATGCTACGCAAACGCTTCTTCATTAAACCCCAGAGCTTATGCAGGGGCTTTATATGGCACAACTCTAGAAACAGAGTGGCCCTATGGAAACTGCAGAACACGTATGATAGAGGGGGCATAAACCTGCCGAATTTCGAAATATATCACCTGGAAGGGCAGCTACAATATGTTGTCAAATGGTTGTCCGAAGACGAGACGGCAGAACCTAGACTGCCGAGGGGAGACTGCGACCCATACTTCCTAAAAGAATTGATATGGCTACCTAAACCACAGCTGCGGGGGCGATCGAGAATGCTGGAACTAGGCTGGAATACATGGCGCAAAGCGTGCCAAGTTGTGGGAAACGCAACCCCATGCTCCCTGCAGGTGCCACTCGTAGCACTATGCGGAGAGGACGAGCAATTACAGAAAGGGATCCGCAAATTCTGGGAACCGGTGGGCCTCGCGACCCTAGGAGATATATGGCAAGAGGAGAAGGCACTAGACTTCCAAATGATAACGGAAGGAACCGGGGTACATAAGGGGCAGTACATCACATATACTAGAATCATTAAATGGGTGGGAGAAACATGGTCTGAGGAAGCATTAGCAGAACAACCCGATGCAGTCATTGAAATGATGTTTGATATCTCGGAGGGAGGGCACGAAATATCCAGAATCTATAAACTACTAATGTCTAGAGTGGGCAAGGAATTGCACCAACTGAGGCGAGATTGGGAGGAGGAGGCGGGAGAACCCATGCAGGATGGGCAATGGAAAAGAGCCCAGCGATATCATAAGAAGGTGTCCAGGAACGTGAGGCTGCATTAAATACAGTTATACGTCACACACAGGGCATATATGACCCCCCATAAAATCGCCAAGTTTGCGAGCACAGTAGTGCAGAAATGCCCCAAGTGCGGGGAGGTGGGCGCTGGGATGATTCACATGTTCTGGGCGTGCCCAGAGGTGGTAACATTTTGGGAGGAAGTCAAACAACGTCTATCCGAAAAGGGAATCAAGCTAGAGGTGGAATCGGTATGGGCTTGCATAATGGGGGTGATTTCCAAGACCACACAATCTAAAACATATTAGTAAAATGAAAGACCTGGCCTACATCCTGGCCAAAAGGAGAATTGCCATGGGCTGGAAAGCAGCCAACAGACCTAGATTAGAGGTGTGGTGGAATGATCTCCTGAAATGAGCAGACGTGAGACTGCAGCATGGTACGAAGCAGTCAGTAGAGGAGGGAAGGAGGAAGTGGGACTTCTGATAGCATGGAGACAAATGGTGGCCACACTGTCGGGATCCTCCCATATCGAATCCAGTGAATATGTTACGTCCGAGAACTGTGAAGGGGATTAACCCAAGAGAAACGAAACTTAAGGCATTGAAGTGGAAGCTCAAGTTAAAGGGGAGGGAGCGGGGAAGACGGCATTAAACAACACGTGAATGCAAGCTACGAAGCTGGTAAACGGAAATGCCTAAAGTGTTGTTATGGTTGGTGTGTTGTAAAAAAAAATAATGAAAACTGTTTACATTTTTTTTTTTTTTTTAAAACCCTGGTCGAATGACCCCTCAGATGCTCTGGAGGGTCTTTGCCCACCAGTCTATAACATTCCGATATTGTTAAAATGATCCATCTGGAGATAGTTTGTTGACGGCTAGACCCAACTTGTGGCCTCTATACCCCACGAATAATTGGTCATCCTGCCGCAGTTTAGCCAATCTAGAAATGTAGAAGCTCAGTGAACGTCTAGGGTCGAGCCTGTGAAGTCTCTCTTCCTCTTTCCCTGGATGAGGTGGAGGATAAAAAGAGGGTAATGTTATCTTCTGAGTAATGTGGAACTCAGAAACAACCTTGGGGAGAAAGGTAGGCTTTACCTTTAGTACCACTCTGTCCTTGTGAAAGACAGTATGAGGCAGCTTACAGGATAAAGCCTGTAGCTCACTCACCCTTTGGGCTGATGTAATTGCCACTAAGAATACGGTTTTCAAAGTAAGAAGTCTTAACGGACAAGAATGTAGAGGCTCAAAAGGAGCACCCATTAGAAAGTTTAAAACCAAGTTGCGATCTCACAGTGGGACTTTAAAGAGGGTCGGAGGGTAAACATTAGTTAAACCCTTTAAGAATTGTATTACAAGAACAATCTTAAAGTAGGAGACTTCCTCTGAAGTGCGCTTAAAAATAGAAAGCGCTGCCAGGTATCCTTCGATGGTACTGTTAGGCAAAGATTGCATGCAGTACCCTTTGGGACCACTACACACAACTATGACTACAAGTGTAAACAAAACAAACCTTTGGTATAAGTCTGTACCACACAGTTTTTGGTAGCGAGCTGAGCAGCCAGGCTTATCTCAAGAGGGAATGTGAGCTTGTAATGAGGTTACACAGAGGTCTACAATTACAAGTATTCAAATAGACACTTACACTCAAGGTTACTTGGTAAAACACTTATTAATTTATCACAGTCAGTTAGACAACATTCACTAAAAGCAGGCAATCAATAGCACACAAAAATATTCAACAGTACTTCACACTATCAGGTTCTGAGGCATTTAAACTACTTTGAAGGAGGAGCAAAATGGCATTCAGAGCATTTGAAGTAGGAGCAAAAAGGCATAAGTTAATATAACGAATAGTAGAGTTACTCTTAAAAAGTGCAAATAGTTTGAGTTCACTAGAGGAGTTGTTCCAATGCAATAGGTAGGCCAAAGTCAATGGGCTAGAGTCTTGTATAAGTAAAAACGGTTCTGGTATTTAAACGGAAAAGTCTTTGTCACGGTTCTCAGAAGTAGTTCATAGAAGAAAGGTTCATACGTTAAGTCACAAGCTAACTAGGCCTTCAAATTGCCAAAGTTTCACGCACTTTCACAGTGAGAGGTAAGTACTCTCAGTCGGGTTTTCACAGTACCTTAGATTGAAGAAAAAGATGTAGCTGAAGACTTCTGTTCCTGGCAGTTCCTGCAGATCTCGCTGTTCCTGAGCCTCAGTCATGGGGACAAGAGGGAGGACGTCAGGGGACTCCTGCACTGCACAGGGACTGGTCACAAAGCTGGCCAACTGGCAATTCTTCGATTCCGGTAGCTGCCTTCAAGCACACAAACTGGTGCCCTTCTCCCTGGCTATTCAGTTTCCTGCAGCACTCTGAGGAAAATACAAACAGCTCCGACGAAAGTATCCAGGTGGCTTACGAGTCGATTGGTCTCACCAACTCAAAGGAAGAAGTTGTCCATGAAGGGCTTCTCTGTCGATATGAACTTGCCGATTCAGACCTGCAGCAGGGCTTCAGCAGGCAAACCAACGGTCCAGGAGTTGCAGCAGCCGTCCTCTTCCAGCTCGTCTTCGGTTCTTTCGTTCCAGTGGCGGACTCTGCCTTCCAAGCCAAGAGACTCGCCTTTTAAACACTTTTCTCCCATTCATTCCAGCTTAGCTGCCACTCACCCAGCAGGGTGGCTGTCCTTGCCAGACAGTCAGCCAGCCAATCACGCCAGAGTGCATTTGGGTCTCCTAGGAGACTAAGCACAGGGAGTTTCGGCACATCTCTCACTTCCTGCCCACCCCAGACACTCAGGACCCAGAGGCGGTCTTCAGTCCTGAAGCCCACCAAAGGCGTAGTAACAAAGGGACCAAACCTGGTTTGGCGCGCAGAGACAAACTCTAGAAGGACCTTTCCAAATAGAAATGGCAAAAAAAGGAGACCGGGACCCGTTTAAACAAAGGAGGCTCAGACGCCATCTTGAAAAACATGGCTCCCACGATTCAACGCAACCGGTGTTCGCGGTCAGGAAAATTCATGGTAGTTTGTTGTAAAACCACTGCCACCAGCCATTTCGAGAGGAAAGGGTAGCATTTGACTGCTACATGAGTTTCGAGACATAGGGGATACTAGGTAACCCCTCCAGCACTATATTGTAAGATAGGGTGTGCTGGGTCTAGGAATTTAAAAAGACTAGTAAAGTCAATGTAACTTTACTTTCTCTGGGAAACAGTAGTTTATCCCAGAGAAGGTATTTAAACCTTGGGACAGACTAAAAAGGCTTCCTTGTGTCACTGCACTGAGGGTGCTGTGACACACACATGAAATGTTGATGCCTATGGAGTTGTCAAACTCCATAATCAAAGAACACAAGAGTAAAAAACACACCAAAATACATGAGAGAGTGGGAAAAAAGGCTCACACTCTCTCCAGGAAAAAAAAAATCAAGTCCTCAAAAATCCAGCAAAGTTGCTGGGGGGCTCTAAGGTGAAGGGAATTTGCACATTTATGATAATTCTCCCTAACAGGTACCAATCTGGAGCCCCAGATTTGCCAGGTGTAATAGAAAGGATAACACCACCGGTGTATCACATGAAAAAGGGTCAACATTCTTATTTCTGCACCAGCTGCATAGCTTATTCCAGCGGCAGCGGTATAAAGATTTGGTTGCTGGCCCTCTCGCCGAAAGCAACACCTCCATTACGTAGTCCGGGAGATCCTAATCCTTGTTTCTCAGCCTCTCAGAAACCATGCGTGAAGGCTGAGGGTCCTGATATCCGGATGGAGAACCCGACCCTCCTCTTTGCGCAAGACGAATCAGAGGGCAGATGGACATATCCAGAAGGTCTGGGTACCACGCCCTCCTGCCCTGGTCCGGACAATTAGGATCATGGATTTCTTGAACCTTCTCAACCTCCTGATTACGTGAGGAATCACAGGGACTGGAGGAAACGTGTATTGGAGTCGAAATTCCCAGTCGACCACGAAAGCATCTCCTAGAGCTCCTCTTGGGGGAAATTCCCTTGAGCAGTACAGTTCGCATTTCCTGTTGCCACAGGTCGCGAACAGATCTACTTGAGGGGTTCGCCAAAGGGTGAAGATCTCTCGCAGGACTTCCTAAGCTAGTTCCCACTCATGGGAGACTGTGCTCTGCCTGCTCAGAGTGTCTGCCATCGTGTTCTTCTCTTCGGCTAGGTGAATTGCTGATAGAGAGATTCCTTCTTGTATTGCCCAAAACCAGAGTTGCATTGCCTCTCTGCACAGTGGTAGTGACCCTACGCCTCCTCTCTTGTTGAGGTAGTACACAGCCACTGTGTTGTCCGTCATTATCAGAACATTCTTTCTCCGTACAGAGGGCGGGAAGGCCTTGAGCGCTAGTCTGATTGCCCTCAGCTGTAAAAAGGTCAATATGTAGTTTGGACTTTAATCTAGACCAACGACCGCTGATGGTGAAATCGTTGGTATGGGCTCCCCACTCCATGAGTGAGGCGTCCATCACTACTGTTATCTCTGGCCATGATTGCCAAAACTGTTCTCCTTTCAAGATGTTCTCCCGACAGGCCCACCACTGAAGATCCAGTGCGACTGTTTGGGATTTGAAGGAGATCCGACATCTTTCCTGAGAATTGTGACCACTGGGTCCTAAGAGCCCACTGGAGAGATCTCATTCTCAGGCGAGCCTCTGGCACCAGAAAAATGCAGGATGCCATGAGGCCGAGCAACCTCAGAAAATCGAAGGCCGGTAGACGCTGGTAGAATTTGGTCACCATCTGCAGAGTGTCTTGAGCCCTCACCTCTGGTGGCGAGGCTTTTTCCCGGGATGCATCCAGGACTGCTCCGATAAATTGGTAGCGAGTCTTTGTGATGGTATCATGTGAGACTTCTTGAAGTTGAGGAAGAAGCCCATCCTGTAAACAAAGTGACAGTTGGTGTTCAAGGGAACTGGCCCTGATTAACCAATCGTCCAGGTAGGCGTAGAAGTGAATCCCCCCCTCTCCTGAGACTCGCTGCCACTACCGCCATTAGCTTGTTGAAAACCCTCAGGGCTGAGGTTGGCCCAAATGACAGAACCCGAAACTGATAATGAGACCTGCCAACAGTGAACCTCAGGTACTTTCTGTGTTTGTGATGGATCGGCACATGAAAGTAAGCATCCTGAAGGTCCACTACCATCCAATCCTGAAGCTGGAGGGCCTGAAGGATCAGAGAAAGAGTTACCATCTTGAACCTGTCCTTCCTGAGGAACTTGTTCAAGTCTCTTAAGTCCAAGATAGGTCTCAATCTTCCGTCCTTCTTTGGGATTAGAAATATGGGGAGTACCAACCCTTGTGCCTCTCCGCTACAGGTACTGGTTCTATAGCACCATTCTCTAGCAGGGTTAAAATCTCCTGCATAAGGAGCAGATCTGGAACTTTCAAAGAGTTGTTCCCCGGTGGATATGACTAAGATTTTTGCAGGAAAGGTAGACTATAACCTTGGGCAACTGTTTCCAATGCCCAATCATCTGAAGTAATAGCCTGCCATTCTGTCAGATGCTGTGATAATCTGCCTCCTACTGCAGTGTTGTGTTTGAAGACCTCAGAGAGGTTTTGGAGTGGCTGACTCTGGCTGAAGGTAAGGCAGCTGCTGCTGTTGCGGTCTTAGTACTTCTCCACCGTCCACCACGGGGGAGTTTTCCATGTCCTTTTTGAGCTGGCTGTTCTCTGCCTCTTCCAAATTCAGAATAATAGCGAAAGGACCTACCCGACCAGGGCGCGCCTGTGGGGCGGTTTGGAGTTTGCCTTATTGGAGCTCCAAGGGATTTGGCCGCCACCTTGGAAGTTTGCAGCTTCTCCAAACTTTCATCAGCCTTACTTCCAAATAGATGGATGCCGTCAAAGGACATGTTGAGAAGCCTGAACTGTATGTCTGAGGCATATGCGGACTTCCTCAACCAAACAAATCTGCTGATTACTGTACTAGCCACCATGGCTCTGCTGATGCTGTCAACAGAGTTGAGACCAGTCTGGAGAAACTTGCACGTAGCGTCCTTCCCATCCTTGACAAGGTTAAGGAACCCGTCTCGCTCCTCCCCTTTGGGGATATGGTCAGCCGCCATAGAAGTACATTCCCAAAGGGTATGGGTAAATCTCGCTAGCACGCACATGGCATTGGCAGATTTTAAAGCCATACTGCCAGCCGAGAAAACCTTCTTAGCCATGGCATCATAGCATTTATCATCCCTGTCCTGCGGTATCGTGCAATAGGCATTCTGTCTTCCTTAAGAAGTGGCTGCCTGCACTACCAGTCTTTCTGGTGTAGAATGCTTTGATAGGTACAGAGGATCAGAAGAAGCCTCTTATTGACGGCACAGACAACCTTGGGTGTTTGCCAATTGGAAGTTACCCTACTCTGCAAAGCCTGATTAAATGGGCCAATTGGGTCTTCCTGAGGCCCTTTGTCCAATATGTTTGAAAAAACTCATGGGCCTGGACCATTCCATATACTCCATGACCATTGTCATGAGTTGTCTATATGTGTCTTCAACATGATCTCCTGGATCTGCCCTACCAAAATCAATTTCAGGAGAAGTGTCAATTCCACTCGCCTCATGAAGACACTCCTGCAAGTTTTTATATACAAGATTCTTCGGATATGAGTTCATCTGGTACAGAAGAAGTCCCATAATGGAGCCCAAATGGTCTTTCTTCTTCAGAGGACTCCTCAGCGAGGTTGAGGTGTATATGTCTTCTCAAAAGAAGAAGGCGCTATAGAAGTCATAATGGGAGCCGACAACGTCGAAATTGTCGAAGTTGACGTCAATGGCCTTGACACAATTGTCGATGGCTTTAAAGGTTTCGAATATGTCGTCGATGGGTTTGATGTTAGCGTTGAGGTTGTCGACGATAGTGTTGAAGGTATTGACATATACGGCATCGAGGATGCTGACACTTAGGCGTCAATAGATTCTCCTTCGATCTTGGTGCCGATGGCGCTGAAGACACACTTTTCAGACTTGCTGTATGGGTTTCCTTCGGTGTAAATGACTTCCATTTTTTATGTTTCGAGGAGGCTTTCTCTCGACTCGAGGGATGTGATCCCTCTCAAGGAGGTTCACTGGCCAGGTCCCAAGACGAACGGCTCTTATGCTTCCTTGGCTTTTCGATTGGAGCATCGCCTCTAGGTGTTGTCGACGGGAGCACCTTCATCATACAGATTCTAAATTTCTCCCACTGAGCTGGAGTAGTAGATTTTGAAGGACAAGTGACCCGCTCGGGTGAACTGGATGACTAAGTGGACGGCGACCTATGGCACCTCTTTTTCCCATGCCTCGAAGACGAGGAATGGTGCGAGCCACTTCTGCAACAGGAACCTCTTGATCTTTTTCCATGAGGAGACGGTCTCAACTCATCTGACGATTTACATTTAGACGGGTAGAAGGGGATTTTGACGGCTTACCTTTCTCCAACTTCCCTCTATGCTCTCTCAAGGCCTTGGCCGTCATCGACAAGCAGTATTCGGATTCCGAAGACGGATGCTTAGATCCTAAACACCACAGGCAGATCCTGTGCGGGTCCGTTACAGACATTTTAGCACCGCAATCCCGGCATTTCTTTAAACCGGACCGCGGAGTGGACCGCGGAGTAGACGACGGCGATGAAGATGCCAAATATTGTCGAAAACTCGAAGATTTTTCAAAAAATATCAAAGAATTTCCTGACTAGGAACTAAGGCGCTACTTTACCGAAACTGTGAAGTGCAGAAAAACGGAACTGAGGCCAATGGGCGCTGCGCGTGCTACTTCTACTTCGTATATACTTTGACGTCGCCGTTGATACGAAGGCCAACGAAGGACATAGACTGGACCTGGCTTCAACACCCTCTACTGACATTTTTTTCAGAGGCAGCAAGCTTGATATTGGAAATATCAAAAGATAAGGAATACATGGGAGGACACAATCCATTTGAAAGAGTGGAACAAGCCTTAACCGCACAAGACTTACTGGAAGGCGGGGGAGAAGAAGCAATGGGGATGGGTGGAGCAGAACTGGCAGAGGAGGTTGAGAGAGAGAGGAGGAGGTAAACTTATCAAAGGTCGTAGGATTTATGGATTCGGATGAAGAGCTGTTGGAGGAGATAAGAAAAGCTACTCACTGTAGTGGCTGCTTTACTCCTAGACCAAAGGCCTCCAACATACCATAGATTGTTCCCGCAGAGCCCAGGGATGGAATCGGAGCCTGAGAGCAGCAATGTGCGTTTCACCTTTAAAAATGTGCACATGGAGGTGGGGCAAATGTAACACAGTGACACTCTTGACTCCACATCCACATGCTCCGCACCCTCAGTCCCTTTATCCGTCCAGGAGGACTAGCTATGTTTTAGGGTGATGGCGCGTGGGTGTATTGAGGAAAGGGGACTTCAGACTAGGTATACAGCAGTCACCATGGTGAGTAACTTTTCCTTACTCCTACGTCCTGTTCCCCTTCCACCATACTTACTGGAGAGTACCAAGCAATGTATGACTCTCAGACTGGAAGGACCCTAGCTGATGCAAAGATTTGTGCAAGATAGCTTGCCTGAATTAGCAGTCCGCTCTGGAGTTGCTGTCAAGTGAGGAAGGCCAATGGAGACGCCCCAAATGGCAGCCTTACAAGCCATGTTTTTTTCTCTTGTCAAAAGCTCTTGTAATTGGGTGGGAGGGCGTTTGTCCTCAAGGTCAGAGTACTGAGTTATGCAGGACACAATCCACCTCAGTATGGTGTTTGTTGCTGCCTATCTGACCCTAAACCTGATTTTTAAAAAAGACTATTGGTCCCTTCTTGAGGTCTAGTCCTCTGAAGGTAGAACCGTCCTGGTTCTATGAACGTCCAAACAGTGCAGAATTATGGCTGCCTCTGTCTGCGGGTCTGGAAAGAATACCAGAAGCGCAATCTCTTCTGATTGATGTGAAACTCCAAAACCATGTTTGGAAAAAACGAAGTATGTATTTAAAGCATCTCCGTAAAAAGTAATATAAGGCTCTTCCATTGAGGGGGCTTGCTACTCACTATGTCAAAGAAAAACAGCGTAACTCGCCAAGTGTATATGTTCAAATGACCTTTAGGCTCCTGCAGTCAAGACCATATTCAGGTCCCACGATCGAATGGGTCTGCTACTAGGAGGGAAAAGGTGTAACAGCTCTAAACTGTGCCGGTTTCTGATCGATTGTAATTACCAATAATTCTTTGATTGTTAGACACATACGCCCAATAAACACAAGGTATGCCTTACAAGTGGAAACCCATGTTCTCTCCGAGATGACCATATGTCAGTTTTTCAGGAGCCAAAGCGCTGAGGAAAGTGATTAAGGAGGACTGGGATCATGTGCCTTCCAGGCCAATGAGGCGCTATTAGGAGGCTGCAGCAATTCTTGGCCCTCAAACCTTTGGAGGGAGGAAAGGTGTACGGCGACATTTCATAACGGAACAGAGCTTCCCAGATGGTTCACTCCACTGCATTTCCATGAAGGTTAATGACACTAGCAGAGATCCACCAGAGGAGGGCTGACCTTCCTTGGCAATGGTCTCTCCCAGAACCTCGGGTTACTATTTGTGATTGGAGCGCCTAAGCCATGCTTAGGGCATCTGCTTCTTCATTGTCCATCCCTGCCAAATGGGTCACCTGAAGAAGGATAACGTTCTGCAGGCCCACTCCCAAATTTGTATTGCTAGAGCACACCATTTCACTGACTTCGTCCCCTCCTTCCATGTTTAGGTAAAACATGGTCATTACGTTGCCTTGTGGATCATGAGTGGAATTCTTTGGAACACGTAGTTTGCATGCTCTCCTGCTTCTGTCGATTTGTAAATTTCCCAGGGTCCGGTCACCATTGTCATCTGATTTGGGCATCTGGGCATCCTGAAACGGAGTCTCCAGGAGGAGATTCTGAGTTTTCACCCAACTAATCATCCCATATCCAATCTGGAAAGCAAATTAGCTTGTCCTGAAATGCCATTATTTGGTCCCACTGAGCCGCCATGTGGAACTGAATGCAGCTCATTTGCAACTTCGCCATGGGCACCGCCAGCACACAAGCTGCCACTAGCCCCATCAGGCGTTGGAACCACCATGCCACGGTGCAGGTGTACGTTAAGAATGATGTACTGTGGCCAAAACATCTGCCACATGCTCCTGAGTTGGGGATTCTAGACTTGTGCGTACCAGAATCCAGGCCAAGGAAATTCTTTAAAATCCCACTACGTCGAGTAACTTTGTTGACCTACTCGACCTAAGAGAAATGCAATTGACCCATGGAGACATGAACACCACTTAACAGCGCTTTCTTTAAAATGATGCGTCACCATAGGCACACTTCATGTATGACACACTGACGCAATTGTGGCAAACCAGAAGAAAGATTCGGGCTAGGTATTGACATATTCAGGGTTGTTTATATAAAATATAAATGCTTATCTAGTCCTATCTCTATAGGTTTCATGCCTAACAAACTAAAACTAATGGTGCTCAAAATAAACTAGTCCAAATCCTAACGTTCAACTGGGTTTACTGCATAGGAAAACTTAACAGAAAGGAGGAGGCCGGAGTAATAGCCTCTGTCTGTGGGTCAGGCCCAATAATGAAGTGGTTCTCTCTCCAGCAGGATTACGCAGTTCATCAATGCCTCCAGACACAGTTCACACGGATCTCCTTTCCATAAGTTTACAAAGTTTGTCAATGTCTCAAAACACAGTTCACAACCTCTCTGTAGGTTTTGTTGGTTAAATGTAAATATGATAGTTTGCCTTTTGTTCAGGAAAAATGTTTTTTTTCATGCAATTTCTCCAAATTCGACTAGATGCTTGAAACCCCCAGTTCTCAACATTTCTCTTTCTAAAATGTCATGGTCCTCAGGCTCTCCAAAGTCCTCTGGCCTTCTGACAAGCTTAGTTTCCCCTCAGTCTCAGGGGGCGGCTTAGCCCGTTCTGGTTTTCTCGGTTCCTGCAACCCTGGTCTCCATCCCAGCCTCAAATGTTACAGTCTATTTGTTTCTCATGACTCCACAAAATCCTCTTGCCTTCTAGTAGCCTTGTTGCAATTTGATTTAAATAGGGTAATATGCCCATTCGGGTTTATCAGGCTCCAGTAACCTTTTTGACTTTTCCCAGCCATGAACGTTTCTCAGGACTCTCCGAAGTCCTCTGGTCCTTTTGTAGGCGTGTTTTCTCCCTGCTGAGCCTGATCAGGCTGCTTGTTGGCTTCCCCGGCCTTAAATATCAATGTTTGTACCTCTCACTTGTGATCTCTCTTCAGGAGTGTTTGCTTCTCTTCGGCTGCTCGTCTCAGCGGCAAATGCACTTCCTGTGCAGAGCTCTGGGATCCAGGATCTGCTCTGTATCTGGTCAAGCCACAAGGCGAGACGGTTGCTTTCCCATTTTTCATCTCGTCCTCGACCTTGGCTTCTGAGTCTGTCTGGATGCCAGCCTTTCCGGCGTCGTACGAGCGCTTTGTTCGCTCTCCACGGTCTAGCGTGGCTCTGCCCATCCAGGATGTCTTCTCGCCAGAGGCCAGCCTCTGCGTAAGAGTCACTCTTCTCCCTGCATAAGAGTTTCTTGGGATTTTATGTACGTCGTCATAAACAAAAGGGTTGTGTCTTTCTTCTTTGACTGTGGAGTCCAGGCGGAGTACCAGCATTACCTGGAGTCAAAGAGATTGAAGTAATGTCACTATTCAGTAAAACCAAAACCCAAGTCAACAGTGGAGTTAGTCAAAGAAACAGTTTTTTTAACAAATTACAATTGATAACATGCTTGCGATTAATAGAGATTTATTTGAAGGGTTTGGCGGTGAAAAGAGGTCTTAACGCATCTCTAACTTTGGTGGTTCCCATATAGGTGGAGAGTACAGATTTGATCAGGGCTCTCATCCTGTCCTGGGTGTCCTGGTCTCTTAAGGGGGAGTCACTCCCAGTGAGGACCCGCCATCCCAAACCCATATGGAGGATTTGGCGGAGTGGGCTCCCTTCCTTATCCTCAAAGGGGGTGGCTTCGCCCTGGACAGAAGGGATGACTTGCCTAGATTTGTCACACCACCCAGAGGCCAGCCACGAACAGTGAAACCTATTTGCAAAGTTTGTGTGCAGTAAATGTCAAATGTTTCAGACATTCATTGTACTCGCCATCAATGTCAAGTACCATGAAAATGGCACAAAACATTCATAAAAACTCCTCAACTATGCAATGGGCAAGTCGATTATTTGCAAGACCTGGTGTTGACTTCTTGGTGTTGACAGAGAGCTCAAAGACAACATAACGTCCAGCAGCAGCTGAAGATGGAGTACTGCCTGGACCGACGAGCCCACCCTGAGCAGTTAGTCAGCTAAATACAGGTACAGATGTATGTGCTTGAGGCATAACAATGCTTCTACCACAGCCATCAGTTTGTGTAGACCCTGGGGGCCAAGGTGAGCCCAAAGGGAAAAACCTTTCTATTGGTATTGGTCGCTTCCGATGAAGAAACGAAGTGTAGAGGCCAAAACAGCATATGTAGGTATGCACCCTGAAGATCCATAGCACAGACAACCAGAGTGCCCCCCCCACCCCCCACTAAGAAAAATGAAAGGCCAACCATGTTTTTTGGGATGTCAAAGAACCGTAACCAGAAACTCAGCTGCTTCTCTGACCGAGGTGTTGCTAGGGGAGGCTGAGGGGGTTATAGCCGCGGGTCTTTTTGTTGTAGACCCAGATAGAAGCTCAGGGGTTACAACCAAAAAGGCTAGCTAGCCCCCAGTCTTGACAGTCCCAAAATTAGCATAGCCCCGGATCTTTTCCAGACCTAGCAACACCCCTGGACAGAGGAACATGCATGCTGTATTGCTCCCATCTTTAAGAGGTTTTAAATCTCTTACTGCAAGGTCTGTAACCCCTGCTGAGAAACGAGGGAAGACGAGGAGGACATAATCCTTGCCCACCACCTGGACAGTCCAGGAATGACAAAGTTACTCACCGTAGTGACTAGCTTAATCCTCGTCCATAATCCCCTTTCCTCCATACTTGTGGGACATTCCGTCCTTCGGGACGGGCCCGAAGCACTTTAAAGCATCAACAAAATTAACTTTCTTGTCCTTCTTTTATTTTTATGTGGGGGACTGCACATGACTGTAGCTCCACCCCACGCATCGCCTTTCAGTCCTTTTTTATCGCTAAGTGCAGGACCACTTAGCAACAACAGATGATACTTATTAGAGGGGACGGCGGGCAGGTGTATGGAGGAAAGGGGACTATGGACTAGGAGTAAGGTAGTGAATACGGTGAGTAACTTTGTCATACTCCTATGTTCAGTCCCTTTTGCTCCTTACTTGTGGGAGATTCCCAAGCACTTACCATAGGTATTACGGGTAGATGGAAATGTCCCTTATTGGAACAAATTCTTAAGAACTGTCTGGTCAAATTGGACATCAGCCCGGGAGCTCAGGTCAAGACAGTAATGTTTGCAAAAAGCAGATGGAGACGCCCACGTAGCCGCCTTGGCAATGGACTCCCAAGGGACATTTTTGGAAGGCAACCGCAGCCGCTTTGCCACGGAACAGATGTGCATGAATGCCTTTTGGTGGTTAAAGGCCTTGAATCTTGTAGGCCTTGGAAATACATGAAGCTATCCAGCGGGAGATGGATGCTTTCAAGGCTGGTTTCTTTAGGGTCACGAAATGTAACAGAGTTGTGACGAGCTTCTGAGTTTGCTTGTTCTGTCGAGGTCAACTTCAGAGCTCGTCTGACGTTTAGGTTGCGTAAAACCCTCTCGGCATCGGAGACTGGGTTCGGGAAGAAGACCGGTAAAGAATTGTACTGGTTTAAATGGAATTCAGAAACCATCTTAGGAAGGAAGAACGGTGAGTGCGAAGCACAACCTTATCCATGTGGAATGTTAGAAACAGACGTTCAACAGAGAGAGTTTGAAGTTCACTTATTCGTCTTGCAGATGTTACCGCAATCAAAAAGGTCACCTTCCAAGAAAGGTACTTGAGTTCGGTAGTGGACATAGGTTCAAAAGGCTTTCACAAAGCAGTGAGGACCACATTCAGATCCCATTTGGGATGAGGGGCCCGAACCGGCGGGAAATGATGGAGAAGACCTGCAATGTGTCTTTTGATGACTGGATTAGTCAGTGAAAAAGAGCAACTGTCCATAGACAGGTAAGCCGCAATGGCGGACAAATGTGTCCTGAGTGATAAGACATGGATGCCAGAGGCTGCAAGGTCAGATATAAAAGACAAGGCACGGTCAATAGAAGCATGCCTGGGATCAAGCTGTTTAGCTAGACACCAATGACAAAAACGGAGCCACTTGCTCCTGTATTGAGCTCTCGTAGAGGGCTTTCGTGCTGCTTGATTTATACACGTTGTCCTCGGAGAGGTTGAACTGCGCTAATTATCGGAACTCAGACTCCAGGCTGCCAAGCTCAACGATATTGGGGAAGGGTGCAACAACTGGTGATTGCTCTGGTGAAAAAGTTGGGTATCTGCGGCAACCTGATCGGAGAGCACCCCCACAGGTGCTGTAGTTTCGAAAACCAGAACCTGGCTGGCCACCAAGGAGCTATGAAGAGGAGAGTGCAGTTCGATGCACTCCTGAGTTTCCAGAGAAACCGATGAACCAGTGGTAAAGGAGGGAAAGCATAAGATGTCATGTTGTCCTATGGGATCTCTAGGGTGTCCCCCAAGGAAGACACTCCGAGCCCGTCCCTGGACACAAAGAGGAAGTTTCCTATTCGATGATGTCGCAAAGAGGTCCACTGCTGTAGAACCCTATTGCTGGAAGATCTTGGGGAGAACATCAGTGTTCATCTCCCACTCCTAACTCGCCGCAGATTGGTGGTGGAGGGAGTCTGCATCCACATTGATGTGACCCGGAATGTGCACAACTGAAGCAAGACATTGTGTTGGATAGCCCAATTCCAAATTTGGATAGCAAGGTCGACCAGGAGGGCAGACTTGGTGCCCCCTTTTGTTGATGTTCAACATCGCTACGAAATTGTCAGTGCAAATTCGAACCACACTGTTTGTGATCGGGGGTTGAAAAGCATTGAGCGCCCGAATAGCTGCCAGGGATCTCCAGGTAATTGATATGGAACCGCCTGTCCTGAGGCGTCCACAAATTGTACACCTCGAGGTGACGCAGTGTCGGTCCCCACCCCAGAAGGGAGGAGTCTGCAGTAACCGCTGCTTGTGGGCAGGGCTCCTGGACGGAGGTCTCACTGAAATGTTGCTGGCAGATGACCACCATTGAAGATTCGCCGTCATGCAGGATGGGACTGGACTCATCTTGGAATCCGTATCCGTAGCCTGGGACCAGCAGCTCCGAAGAGCAAGCTGAGTGTGCCTCATTTTTAGGCCTTGAGCGACCGTCATTGACGATTTCTGCCAGTTCACTGACAGCCCAAGATGCAACAGGAGCTGAAGGAGTGACTGAAGATTGGCCGAAGCAGCCAGTGGGCAAAGACTGTGCAGGAGCCAATCATCCAAGTATGGATATACATGAACCCCCTGCAGTCTGGGGAATGCTGCAATGACCAACATCATCTTCGTAAAGACATGCAGTACCGAGCTAAGACCAAATGGAAGCACACAATACTGGCACTGTTCCGTTCCCACGCAGAACCGCATATATTTTCGATGCGAGCTCCAGAACAGAATATGCATGTATGCATCCTGACGGTCTACTACGCTGAGCCAATCGCCTTCTGGAGAGAGGACTTTATTCTGGCAGGACGTAATCATCATGTATTTCTCTTGGGGTAGAAAGAGATTGAACTTTGAGAGGTTGAGGATAGTGCACAGGCCAGCCTGATTGGGTTTGGGCACTGTAAACAGACAGGAGTAATTGCCCTCCCCTTACTCTCAAAATGGATCAGGTTCAACTACTTTGAGGTCTAGAAGTTTCTGTACCTCGGCTCTGAGGGAGGGGCAAGCAGAAGCCCGCCCAAGCGACGGACAAAACCCATCGGTCTTCTGTGATGGCCTGCCACGCCTCCAGATGAGACCAAATTCGTCCTCCCACCGGAGTCTCGTGCGACCGATGGAAAATAACTTTTGGCAGGGAGACCACCCGACGCTGTAGAGGAGGATGTTGGCCCAAAGTAAAACCGTCCATCTTGCCGTTGCCGTTTACGGCAGGGGCCGCCAGCTGGAGCCTTTTTTTAAACCCCAACCTCTGAGTCTAAGGTGCCTTTTCTGGGGTTTCCGCAAGGACTGACAATTGAGTGCTTGCCTTGGTCTTTGTGAGTTCCTCATTCGTGGAGGAGTGGAACAGTTATTTACCCTCGAAGGGGATATCAAGCAACTTGTCCTGAACTTCCTTCGAAAACTTTGTAGCATGCAGCCACGCTTGGCAGGACATGTCTACTCCAAACATAATGCCGGGAGCCGAAGTATCTACATGATGGGTCGCAGCCTCAAGTAGATCCTGCGTCAGAACTCTGGCGTCGGATAAGCCGCCATTAAAGTCTTCGAGCCTATCAGGAGGAATACATCCACAGATTGACATTAGCAGCCGCCAGGATAAGCTCAGTATTAGCCCGATGCAGCGCAGTTGGAGAGCTCAATTGGAAAAAAACTTTTCCCAATGGCGTCAAGAAGACGGTCCTCTTTGGAAAGGATCTGAGATGCTGCAGTGGAGGATGTAGAGGCCGGCTTCGACTGGAGCTTAGCTGCTGCCACTACCAGCGATGAGGGGAGTGGAGATGCAGACAAGCTCATGTCCTCAGACGCGTGTAGCTTGTAGCGGAGCATCCATTTTCTTGTTTAAGTGTTGCCCGGAATGAGGATTTCCCCAGACCTTACGGGCCTCAGCCAGGGCATCCTTCTGAAGGAACAAGTCGGTGCGCTCCTCTGTCGACAGAGTAAAGGCTCCAAAAAGTACCCCTTCTTGTGGAGCCAGGGGCTCAGGTATTGGGATGTCTAGCAATGCCATCATATCCACAACTTGGTCGTGAAAGGCTATAATAGAGCAGGGAGAGTCATCTCTGTCCAATGAGGCGGGAGCAGAAGTCTGATCCACTGCACGTGGCGCATCAGGCCCCAAAGGTACGGTTGACTGCGCAACTAGATTCTTTTCCACAGGGGAAAGTGAAGGCAGAGGAGGTAGTGGAGGAGGAGGCCCCACAGGAAGTGGTGGTGGAGTTGGCACTACCGGGATCTGCATAGGGATTGCCGGAGCAGGGGCCTGTTTAGGCGGCTCAGGATACATTTCCTTAAACAAATCCTTAAAGTACACCTTCATGGGATCAGAATACATAAGCACCTGAAATTTGCCTATAAACGCATCATCCAATCAAGGTCTAGCCGCTGGAGTGGGTAGTGGCCGCTCGGAAGCGGCATACCCCCAGTATCACAAAGAGGATGGTTGCCAGGATGGTCCTCCACCAACTGGAGCCACGTAAATCAAAGGCGCGAACGGAGGAGGGAGCGAGACTGAATGCGGCAGCAGAGTCCTAGCACGCCAATACATTGGAGGGTGGAATGGGTTCTTATCCACAAAACATGGAAAAGGCTGCTCTGCCCCATAAACAGGCCCCTCAGTACCACCTGTGGTAAGAGGTAGTCAAAATGGCCACCTTGGATCGCGGGGATCGCTGCCATTTTGTTAACGCCCGAGGTGAACTGCGTCACAGGTGTGAGGCTGTGGTCACCACAGGGGAGTCAGGGGTCTTATGTTCCATTTTAGCATTGTGACAAGGAACCTCGGCAGAGCCGATGCTAGCAGATCTAGAATGTTTCTGAGTCACTTTAGAGACTGCTGATGAATTAGCCCCAAGTGAGGGAACCTCGGTGGAGCCAGTATTTGAAGACTTAAGGTGCTTGAACGGCTTCTTTGCCACCTCAGCATGATCGGTTCCAACACAGGTCTGAGTGTGGGTAAGGCTTAGAGTCATCCCCTGAAGCCAGAACCCTCAAAGGGGGCCCGTTGATCCTGCTGTTCTTAGATATAGCCCCAAGAAGGGGAATCCCTGGGATAACCGCAGTACGTTTAGTCTCCTTGAGAGGGACCTCGAGCTGAGTCTCGGTACACTTACTTCCAGATGTAGAACCCTCAGGGCTGACCCCGGTGAAAACAGCCCCGAAGTACTGGGCCTAACTTTAGCCCCCAAAAGAGGAACCTCGGATGAAGATCCGGTTTTGGCAGCCCCATTGCAGGGGTCCTCGGAGGAAACTCTGGAGCGCCTGTTAGATGCCTTTCGGGACGCCAGGGAGATCCCTTGTAATAGGTTCACTTGAGCACCTCTCAGACCCAGAAGACGCTGGGAAGGTGTCCCCTGGCCGGTGTGCCCTAAAAAGGAACCAACTTACCGGCCGTTTTCTTTTTTCTTCAATGATCTGCTGTAAATGTGCTGGAGGAACACGTTGAAACACTTCCTCCCACCTGACGATGGAGTGCCCGGACAAAGAGAGAGTCGCAGTAGAAGAAGGAGTCCCAATGCGGGGCGGAGCTCAGGAAGGCGGGGCTACGGTAACGTGCGGTGGGCCCCGCATAAAAATAAAATAAGGACAACAAAGTTACTTTTTTGATACTTTAAAGTGCTCCAGTCCCGTCCCGAAGGACAGAATGTCCCACTGGTATGGAGGAAAGGGGACGGGCTGTAGGTGTATCGCTGGTTATTGACTTAGGAGTGGATAATAGGGTGGTGGACCTTGTCCCCTACAAAAGTGCTGTAGACTTAGACCTTTAGATGTTTCAAGGTCTTGGGCCTGGAGGAAAAAGTCCATTCTCAGGTTCTAACAGGTTAATACCACTCCTCACCTGAGGTGTCTGATGTCTTCCGAGGGTTCATCAGACAAGATCTCCACTCTCCTTTCTCTCCAAGAACCAGAGGGTCTCTTCTTTGTTGTTTTTTCTTTCTTTTTGAAGAGATAGGGACAGGCTCCCCCGGAGGCCACTTTGCCTATAAGGCAATTTGCCCGGCAGTGGGGACTCCGGGGAGCCCACTCCAAACCAGGGAAAAGCAGAACGCAAAAAAACCCTGGTGAAGTTTGTAGAGGCGGCCTTTGATGACTGTAGAAGGTGTTGATCCGATTTGTAGAATTCTTCTGTGTGATCCTGTGTCCAGAGAACTGGAATGCCCAGCATGCACTGAGTGTTCTTTTCCGGTATTGCATTCAGTAGGTGAGCAGTATCATTTGTGCCTGCTGAGATAGAAGGCTGCCAGCGTGGAAACAGTGGCACACTGCTAGAACCGGCCTCGGGTGGGTCTACGCGTGCAAGCAGAACGCCAGCACCACGTGTGGAGAGAAAGCTGCGCCGTACGCTATGAACCAAAGAGGAGGAATAAGGTCACGCGGAATGCGGGAGACAGGTTGGGGAGCGTGTAGCAACAGGAAGAGCAAAAGGGAACAGGCAGACAAGGGGGAGAGGGACTAAGCGGGAGTACGAGTAGGAATTATCACCATAGAGCTAACGCAGAGAGTTGCAACGCGCCGAGGAGCCAGTACCGTGAATAATTATATCGACAGCCATGTTGAAAGACTAGACCGCTGCTTGACGTTCAGTGCCAACATGATGGAATGCTAGTATGCCCTCCAGCGGTCCCAAACTCGCCTGGGCCGGAATGTGACACCTATGGAGAAAGTACTGGGATGTTTTCTTTTTGCGTGAGGTGCTGGGCGACTTTTCGCTCCTGCTTCTCCAGTCATGAAAACCTCTGAACCCTCCTATATACCTGGATGGAAAGGGCTGCCGTTGCTGACCTCTGGCCCCTTTGTGTAGAAAGTACTTGTTTTCTTTTTATTTTGCTTGCCATCAGTTTCCGGGTTGAAAACCTCAACCCCATTACATGCAAGGTCCACAGTGCTCTCTTGGACATCTGCCTGAAACGTAGTAGCATTCAACAGAGCCTGGTAATGAGGAACCGTTCTTACGGCCATATCCCAAGCTGAAGTATCGAGGTAATGGTACGAAGCCGCAATCATATTCTTAAAAAATTAACGAGTTTCTACCAATCCTGAACGGAACCCCACCTGATACTGTTCAAACAACAAGGATTCAAAACCTCCCAGCCACAACTTTAAGTTTCATGCTACCATATCTTCTTCTGCATACGCTTCATGTGGGAAAAGGGACGCATTCTGGTAGAACTTCTTGTCAGCAGCATCAATGACCCGTGGATTGCATGAAAGAGGATGATTATGAGGAAGCTTGGGCTTTCCCAAATAGGAGTAGCTGCTGCAACAGTTGTGGAGCGCACCAGGACTTGGTTGTTTTTCACTCTTGGGAACGAAAAGTAGCGAATGTCCACTTTTTCTGCCCACTGGTGGAACCAATGCTGGTTTTGCCCACAGCTTGATTGCCTCTCTGCTGTAGATGAAAGTGTATGTCAGATTTCTCTGAGGATATGAGAGACCATCCATGGCACTTTCAGTATTGGAATAAATAAGTACTGCATGAGGCCTTGAATCCAGTCATGAAAGGCATTAGCAATCATAGGCACCTCCCCTCTGTCATCCATGGAAACCTCCATGTCACTCTGGTCATCCTCAGGCAATCCTGGTGGTAGCAGGTGGGGAGGATCATTTGATAGCAGAGGTTTAAGTAAAGGTGGTGGTAAAGAACACTGGAGGGGCTGGTGGTAAAGGTGCAACACGGTTTGATCGAGGGATGATCAAAACTGCTCCTAATACTGGAGGGTGTGGTGGTTTCAGGCTAACTAGAGAACACTCTTGCAGCTGGAGGCTGACTTGTGACTGAAAAGAGTTTGTCCCTCATGAAGCCTTTAAAATATTGCCTCAAAGGCTTGGAGTGCATGAGTTCCTTACATCTAGTGGGCCAAGCTGCATTAGGGAACTGAAAGCGGTGGAGTAGAGGAACCCCTAACACAGAGACCAGTCCACTCTCTGTGAAAATGGAGTAAGACCAAGCAAACTCAGTGGTGCCAGGGGCAGAAACCTGTCAAAGCACACCATGTTACTAGCCTGATTCTGAGCATGATACCGTTCCTACCTACGTACGGTGTGCCATCATATCCTGTAACTGCGTCATCGTGATGTGGACCGCAGAAGTTGAAGCGTAACCTTAGTTTGATTGGTGTACGTAACAGGCCTCAGCCAGAGACCCTATTGGGCCTCCGGAGCAGATCTGGTGACAGGCACAAAGTGGTCTCAAGTATTAGTCCCAGTACGAGGCAAACGTCCTTCAAGAGATCCACAGGTTTGGGTGCGTTAACCAATCACTTACTCAATCTCCTCTACCCCAGGGACATTGCTACATCCAGACCAGCAGACCTAAGAAAGCAACGACCCCAAAGAAAGGACCCCCACCAGCCCAGACTCTATGCTCAGAGGCTATCAAGATTTCAATTTATGTAACAAATAGTAACTCTGTCACAGAAACCACTAACCTGGTCAGCAAATACCTTTGAGATGATGTTGAAAATTCCCCTAGAATCTCTACTGCCCCCAGCCTGTGAACAGAGGAACTTTGGACAGCAGAAATCCCAGGGAATAGAGAAATACCTGGGGATGTGTGACATGTATTAAACAGGAGAAACAATACTCTCTTTCCACAGCCTTCGATGGGGTTTGGTCGCTGAAGAAATGAAGCTGATGGTTTGGGAGGTATGAAATACCGTAAAGGGTAACTAGTAAGACTTGGAAGAATTTCTGTACTATTGCTCTGCACCTACCTTGGAAGAACTGCGGAAGTGATCAACGAATCAGGACTAATGGTATTTGTTTCCCTAACACTGGCCGGCTTGAAAGTAGAGTCTAAGAAATAGAGGGAAGTGTTAATCTTAGATTAGTCTGGAGAAAGCGAATATAACAGTCAAATGTTTTCCCTACTGTATCGGGACTGGAGTGATTTCAGGGCGTTCCTAAAGCGAGACGCGCAGCTGTGGAGATAAGGGACCGGCTTCTGATGAACGTCAGAGGGGGCTGTCCAGGTAAGCGAGCAGAGATGAGAAGTGTATTCAGGGGCTAAATCTCTAATAAGGTACAAAGGATTAATAGTTAGACCGATATAAGGAGTAGACAGATATAATAGATGCTTCTATGAGAATTCCTAGAAACAAACTTACAGAGCGCCTTGCCAAAGAGTAGCGACGCATGGATGCATTAGCGCCCCCAGTTGAAATACGGTCACCTGACCGTCCGGGGGCGGAGACTCTGCTCTCAGAGAAACTGTAGAAGGCTGGAGAGGTATAGACCTGCGAATCTCTGCCATCTTGGGAGGACTCTGTGTCTTCCAACACCCGGAAAGAATACTCTGGGCAGAAACATATCGACAGCGGTTTAGCCGCCACCAAGACCATCTGGAGAAGGGAGACATGACAGAGGCACATCTTGAACCACAGCGTTCCCACTCTTTGTATATATCGTAGGTTGTGACTCTTGACCTCACCAAGCAAGTTTGCCCCTAAAAAGTGCAGAGGGAAAAACTAAGGTCATTTGGCTAGAGTCTCAACTGAAGAAGACAATCACCTTGGGCCTGAATGTATAATTTACTAATTGTCTTGTACCCCTGAAGTTCTAGGACCTCCCACTAGTTTTGATTAATAAAACACTTAAAAGTGCACATTCGCTTGAGTCTTGTCTGTTGATCCTGGTAGCCGCTCTGACAAATCCATGATGTCCACTTTCTTGAGGTGTTTGTCAAGGGCTTCCATGACACATCTGTAAGGAAGGCAGGGTATCAAGCAGTGAACACAGACACAAGTAATGACAGTTCAACTGTGTTTATTGAACTTCAAATGGGTAAGATGAACGCCTATCTAAACCTAAATCTAAGGATGGGAGCAAAGCTATGACCATCAAATAATAATAATGCAGCCTAAATAAAAGTGCCTTTACTTATAAACCTGCCAATCCTTAGTTATAAATACAAAAGGGTGTGGGACAATGGTGTATGCAAAAAGAAAAGTGTTCAAGAAATAATATCAGGAGCGGTTGGCTTCCCTTCCCCACGTTTTCAGAATGGGGTAAGGCGGCACTTTCGATCTTCGCACACACTGGCTACTCGGCCACGAGGAGACAGTTCAAAGCACAGACATCAGGGCCTTCTGCCAAAGCCTCTGTTCCAATAACAGTCTCTTTCTGCAGTGGATCTGTCATAACAAATAAAGTCTCAAAGTTCCATTCCTATCAGGATTTTTACATCCACAAGTTCTCGCATTGAATGTTCATCGTGGGTTTACCTCTTCAGGCTGAAACCTCCTTTTATCACAATGTACACACTTGGTCTCCCTCGGTCAGGCTTGGACCACGGATCTCCCTTGTTCGGGCTCGGATCCTCTAGATATCTCGATGTTTACATTTGGTCTCCCTCGTTCAGGCACAGATCTTCTTTTAATCAAAGACTTTCGAATGTGCGATGGGTTTTGCTTAAACCGTCAGAGGACCACTTCGATTCACTTTGCACGATTGTTTTAATCAAACTTCTACTTTCATTTCTCTTGGCGGGATACCTTACAGAGATCTTCGATTGAGCACATTCACAGTGCCGGACCACTCTGTCAAAGGTATTGTATCTTACCTTCTTAAGTTCAAACATTCATCAGCAGTTCAGCTTTACTCGCATCCTTCATCACACGCGTTCAACAATACAAGGTTGCCGCTTGCAACCTTGACTTCAACACATACCGGTCTTGCATCAGTCTCCCCAACTCACCAGCTGTGTTGATCTCTCTGGCGCTCATGTGTTCTTGGAGCCAAGGATGATAGCACGACGGCTGCTGCTGCTCCTCCTAACCGCCTTTGTTAGTTACGCGGGACGGCCCTTGGTATCTTTGACACACAACGCATGATTCTTCAGTCTGGTTTCATGTCCTTACCCTTTCTGCCTTGAATGTTTCTTGGCGTCTTGCTGAAATGGTCAAGAGTATTTCCTTTCTTACAAACTCTTTTGGGTTTGCCATCTTTCTCCCTTCATTCAGCTGTCGACGCGAAACTGCTGTTCCTCCATGTGCTTTGCCTCGCTCAGAGTGTGCTCTCGTGCTCTGCCTTTTATGCGTGTAATGAAGTGTAATGGAAGTCAGGTGTGAGTGATTATCCGTAATTGGCCAACTTCGTCTGACCATGGTAGCGGCACATGTGAGGTGCACTGCTAGGGTGTGAGTCAGTTTCCTCCCAGAGCGGCTGTTCGTGTGAAAGTGCTGGAGAAGGAAAGGGGTGCGGGAGGGGGTAAGGTTCCCACATAACCTACCTGGTAGAATGGGTTAAAGGTTTTTGCAGGGGGAGGGATACCGCCTCTCGCCATCCGGCATCCCACTCCCACAAGACCCCTCGCCCAGGTGATCCTCCGGCACTGGTCTACCCTCAGGGTCTGGATCCAAAGGCGATGGCCGTGCCCTGGCCACCTGAGAGAGATCCACGCTGACTAGCAGGTGAAGGACCTTCTGGCTTCTCACACATCTTTCCCCATCATGCCCTAGTGGCTCTTAAATCTTAATTCCTAGCTAGGGTCACCCTATACCTGCTTGCTCATGGATACTCTCATAAATGCACCAAAAGTATGAGTCACTGAAGTGACAACATACACAGATGCTAACATCACCATACCCTGTTGAGATAAATTTAGGTCATATGACTTTTGACCTTGGAATAGAAGACCCCGATGGTGTAAAAAAAAAAAAAAAAAATGAGAAAGCAGCCTGAAGACCATTTGAGTTACAACCCATGTTCTTTTTTTTTCTTTCAAATTTGGTTTTATTAAGGTTTTCAGAAAACATGTAAGCATGATACAGGCATTGTTTGGAACATGTCATAACTGTCAAAATCTTCCCCTTCCATCCCACCCTCCAACAATCCTTAAATCTTAGTCTTGAAACGGAAATCCCATCCCTTCCCCCTCCGCCCAATGAATAGTGTTTCAACTATCATGCCTCCATGAACATCGTGTTCTCAATTGTGGTCCGCGTTTCTTCTTCAAGTTTTGGTCTCATTCCATATAACTAGTGTGCTCGCTAGTTATTTCATGGTTGCAGTCATGATATTCCACAGGGAATCTAACAGAGGCTAAAGGCTAAAGCACTGTCTAGCAATGCAAGTTCTTGTCATCTTTAGCCAATTATAGCGTAGCATGCTAAGTATAGTGATAATATATTAAATAAAGACTTACACCCTGGTGCTGCCATAATATTACAGGTAAAGCTGCCTATATGCATGTGCCAATATTTTATTTAAGAAAGCCTCATATGCAAATTATATTGAGTAGAACAAGTTACTTTCTTACCTGGTAACGTTCTTTCGATGGGATGGTCCGACGACGTATTCCATATCTATGACATGTAATCACCACAGCTGTGCTGCTTCGGAAACTTTTTCGGCGTCTGCGTCCTGCGTCGATGACGTCGATGCGCCGCCGTCGAGGACCTCCTCCGACGTCCGACGTCATCCGATGTGATAAGTAGGACGCACGACGCCAGTAGCCTCAGTTGTAGTTTTTTCCCCCAGAACGTGTGACATTAGTCAACTGCCAGTCCGACACAAAGCCTTGCGGAACGTAAGCTGCAATCGCAACAGAAATTCTGCAGCGGGGAAGGCAGGGTGGGAGCGATATGGAATACGTCGTCGGACCATCCCATCGAAAGAACGTTACCAGGTAAGAAAGTAACTTGTTCTTCGAGGGGATTGGGTCCTCCGACGTATTCCATATCTATGACAGACTCCCAAAGCAGTACCAAATCAAGGAGGAGGGAAAGAATTTAGAAACAAAATTTAGAATAGCCAATCAAATAGCAGAGCAAAGGACCGCCTTGCCAAAGGCCAGATCCTGCCCTCTGATGGAATCGAGGGAATAATGCCGTACAAATGTATGTACTGAAGCCCAGGTGGCAGCATCACAGATGTTGCGAATAGGAACACCCCTCTGCAGGGCAGTAGATGCAGCCACGCCCCTGGTAGAATGGGCCCGCAAGCCAGCCGGTGGGTCCTTACCCGCCAATCGGTAACACTCCGAGATGGCCAAAATAATCCAGCGTGACAAAGTCTGTTTCGTCACAGCTTGCCCCAAGCGCTTACCAGCGTAACCAATAAAGAGTTGATCGTCCACTCTGACCCGGGACATGCGAGAAACATAAAAGCTCAAAGCTCTCCTAGGATCAAGCCTATGGAGCCTCTCCTCTCCCTTACCAGGATGCGGAGGAGGATAGAAAGCCGGAAGAACAATCTTCTGGGCCAAATGAAATTCCGTCACTACCTTTGGAAGAAAAGAAGGACGAACTCGAAGGACAACCCTGTCCTTGTGAAATACAGTGAAGGGTGGCTTAACAGAAAGTGCCTGTAACTCACTCACTCTGCAAGCGGAAGTAACCGCAACTAGAAACGCAGTTTTCAAAGTCAACAGTCTCAAAGGGCAAGAATGTAAAGGCTCAAACGGAGCACCCATAAGAAACCTAAGAACAAGGTTTAAATCCCAACCGGGCACCAGGAAAGGCGACGGAGGGAACACATTAGTGAGCCCTTTCAGAAACTGTGAAATTAAAGGGATTTTAAAGTAAGAACATTCTTCAGATGAGCGCTTAAAGATGGACAGCGCCGCCAGGTAACCTTTAATGGTACCCACTTGCAAGCCCCTGTGGGCCAAAGAAAGCAAAAAGGACAGAACCATGGGGATTTCACATGCAAAAGGATCCACATTCTGAACTCTGCACCAGTCGCAGAACTTACGCCAACGGCAACGGTACAGAGACTTAGTTGCGGGCCTTCGGGCCGAAAGCAACACCTCCATCACGTCTTCAGGGAGGTCCCAATCCTTATACCTCAACCTTTCAGAAGCCAAGCGTGAAGGTTGAGGGATCCGACCTCTGGATGGAGAACCTGACCCCCCTCCCGTGAGAGCAGATCGTCTCGGTAGGGAAGACGACGTGGAGGGCAGAAGGACAAGTCGAGAAGGTCCGGGTACCACGTCCTCCGAGCCCACGCCGGAGCAATGAGGATCATCCGGGAACCGAACTTCCGCAACCTCCGCAGCACTTGCGGGATGACGGGGACTGGAGGAAACGCGTACAGCAGCGGGAATGACCACTCCACCACAAACGCGTCGCCTAAGGCTCCTTTCGGAGGAAATTCCCGCGAGCAAAACCTCTCGCACTTCCGGTTGACACTGGAGGCGAAGAGATCCACTTGAGGGGTCCCCCAAAGGGCGAAGATCTCCAGGAGAATCTCCTGAGCCAACTCCCACTCGTGAGAGATCGCGCTCTGCCTGCTCAGAGCGTCCGCCGTCACGTTTTCGTCTCCGGCCAGATGAACTGCCGAGATCGAAACTTCCTGCCGGATGGCCCAGAACTCGAGCTGCATCGCCTCCCTGCACAGAGGAAGTGACCCTGCCCCCCCCTTTTTGTTGAGGTAGTGCATGGCCACAGTGTTGTCCGTCATGATCAGGACAGCCTTTCCTCGCACAGTCGGCAGAAAAGCCTTCAGGGCTAGCCTGACGGCCCTCAGCTCCAACAGATTGATATGGAGTCTGGACTCCGACGGAGACCAACGACCGCTGACTGTCAGCCCGTTGGCATGAGCTCCCCATCCCGTGAGGGATGCATCCGTCACGATCGTCACCTCCGGCCAGGGTAGCCAAAACGGAGCCCCTTTCATCAAGTTGCCTTCGACAGCTCACCACAGAAGGTCCCGGGCGACCGAGGGCGGCACCTGAACCGGGTCCGACATCCTGCCGGAGGACTGCGACCATTGCGTCTTGAGTGCCCACTGCAAAGATCTCATCCGCAGGCGAGCCTCTGGCACCAGAAGAATGCAGGATGCCATGAGGCCGAGCAACCTCAAGAACTCGAACGCCGGGAGCGTCTGGGCATGCTGAAACTTGTGCACCATCTGCTGAATGTGAAGAGCCCTCACCTGGGGAGGAAAACACTGCCCCAGGGAAGTGTCGAGCACTGCTCCGATGTACTGGAGCCTCTGTGTTGGCGTCAAATGGGACTTCTTTAAATTGAGGGAGAAGCCCAGCCTGTGAAGGGAGTGGCAGGCGACGGACAGATGATCCAGGACTTGCTCGGGAGAGCTCCCCCTGATCAACCAATCGTCCAGGTAGGGGTAGACGTGAATCCCCCCTTGCCTGAGATGCGCTGCCACCACCACCATGAGCTTGGTTAAAACCCTCGGGGCGGAGGTCAAACCGAACGGCAGGACCCGAAACTGAAAGTGCGAGTCGCCAACCGCGAACCTCAGGTACTTCTTGTGCTTGGGATGGATCGGCACATGGAAGTAAGCATCCTTGAGGTCGAGTGACACCAACCAGTCCTGAAGCTGAAGGGCCTGGAGGACTTGAGAGAGAGTAACCATCTTGAACTTGTCCTTCCTGAGGAGTTTGTTCAAACCGCGCAAGTCCATGATGGGTCTCAAACCCCCGTCTTTCTTCGAAATCAAAAAATAAGGGGAATACCATCCCTTGTTCCTCTCCGCTACAGGCACCAGTTCTATGGCGCCTTTCTCCAGCAGGGCTTGAATTTCCTGCGCAAGGAGCGGATCCGGACTCTTCAAAGAGAGGTTCCCCGGTGGATTGTCGCGAGGCCTGTGCCGAAAGGGAAGACAGTAGCCGTGGGAAATGATCTCCAGAACCCACACATCTGAAGTAATGGCTTGCCACTCTACAAGATGCTGCGCCAGCCTTCCCCCAACCGGCGAACCATGGTACATGGCCTCATGACTGAGTAGGAGCGGCTGCGGCGTTACCTGAGGGCAAAGAGGCAACTGCCCGAGCGGCCTTGGCACCACGGGTACCTTGTCGTCCACCTCTGGTACCCCTGCGTTGGCCCCTTTGACTGCCAGCTCCTCTCGCTCTACCAAAGGACGAGTAATAGCGAAAGGAGCCACCCCTCCACTGCTGTCCCCTAGGACGAAAAAGCGGAGGTTGGCGAACTGCAGCGCCCAACGACTTCGCTGCAGCTTTTGAGGTCTGCAACCTCTCAAGGCTCTCGTCAGCCTTGCTGCCAAAAAGATGTTCACCATCAAAGGGCATGTTGAGGAGCCGGGACTGCACATCAGGAGCAAACCCCGACTTCCGCAACCACGCAAACCTGCGTATCACGGTGCTCGCCGCCATGGACCTACTGACGCATTCAGCCAAGTCCAAACCCGACTGAACCGACTCACACATGGCATCCTTACCATCCTGGACCATAGCAAGGAAACCATCCCGTTCGACCCCTTCGGGAATATGTTCAGCCGCTAACGCAACACAGTTCCACAGAGTGTGCGTGAAACGCGACAAGGCACAAACGGAGTTGGCCGCCTGAAGCGCCATACCACCAGAAGAAAACACCTTCTTCGCCCAGCCATCAAAACGTTTGTCGTCCCTATCAGGAGGGATGGTAGGGTACGACGCCTGCTTTGCCGGGGCCGTGGCCGCCTGCACCACCAAACTTTCCGGAGTGGGGTGCCTGGTCAAGTAGCAGGGGTCGCCACTGGCTGGACGGTATTTTCGCGACAAGGATCTGCCCACTGCCGGGAGACTCTCCGGAGCAGTCCAAGCCGCCGCCACCCTACGCTGTAAAGCCATATGGAACGGCAGTACCGGGTCAGTTGGGGGACCAACATCAAGGATGTCCGTCAGATCATCCTGCACAAACTCACCTGGGGGAGCAGACCATCCCAGATACTCAGACACCCTAGCCATAAGGCGCCGGTATGAGGAATCGGCATGGGAGCCAGGCTCAGGCCGACCAAATTCCACCTCCGGAGAGGTGTCCAGTCCACTGGCATCATGCAGCGACTGCCTCAAATCGTCAAATTGACTATGGCCCGAGACAATGTCATCCGGCACCTGACTAGGAACCAGGCCATCCGAATCCTCATCCGCCTCCGAAATATAATCCAAGTGGTGGAAAGGCACCCGAGAGTGCCTGCTCTTAACCAGAGCCTTCCTAGGGGGAACACCCGAGACACGGGGCACCTCCGACACGAAAGGCGTCGATGGCGTCGAGCGAATCGGCGCCGACGTCGAGAAAACCGGCAACGGCGCCGAGAGGATCGGCGTCGACGTCGAGGAAATCGGCGTCGACGTCAGATGCAGCGCCTCCAGTATCGGCGGCGTCGACACAGCCCTCGAAGCCGGAGCTCCGAGCGTGTCCCTCGACGACCTGACCGTCGACGGCTTCGACGACTTCCTCGGAGCCGGAGCCTCGAGAAAGCCTGTCGACGCCCTCGACGCCCCAGACGTCGATGTCTACCTCGAAGACATCACAGGTGCACACGGTCTCGATCGCGTCGAGGACCGGGACCTGGAACGGGTACGGCGAGAACGAGCCCCCTTGTCCGAACGGGACCTCTCCCGTGACTCGCGCCGACCACTCTTGCGAGCGGTGGCTCTCGACCTCTCACGGCCGACCCCACTCGGGGGCGCGGACGGTTGAGTACCCTGCGACTCAAGAATCGCCAACATCTTCTTCCCGAAGGAAGCCCATTCCTCCGGCGTCGCACGGCTGGTGGGGTAACCGACGTGCCGGGCAGAGTCCTCTGAAGAGGACCTGGAAGGCGACCGGTGTCGGCGCTTCCGAGAATGCCTCGAAGAGGCCGAGGAGTGGCGAGACCGACTCCTAGAAGAAGACCGACGAGACTTCCGACGATGACGCGGAGAGTCACCCCTCGAATCATCCGTCGAAAGCCCCGCCGACTTCGACTTCCGGGGCTTGGACACCCGACCTACCGACAATTTCTACTTACGGTCGCGTAAGGCCTTGGACGTGAGCGACAGGCAGTCGACACAGTCATCCGTGTCGTGGGCCTCCCCGAGGCACCAGAGGCAGGCATCGTGCGAGTCAGTCACCGACATCTTGGACCCACACTCCCCGCACTTCTCGAAGCCCGGACGCGGGGTTGAAGACGAAGTGGAAGACATCGTCGAAGGAACAATTCACAAACGAACAGGTTCGAAGAACCGGAAAGAACAGAACTCTAATGAGTCGAGGCTAGAACCGAGAAACACGAAGCAACACGTTCGCGGAAAAAACGGAACTGAGGCTACTGGCGTCGTGCGTCCTACTTATCACATCGGATGACGTCGGACGTCGGAGGAGGTCCTCGACGGCGGCGCATCGACGTCATCGACGCAGGACGCAGACGCCGAAAAAGTTTCCGAAGCAGCACAGCTGTGGTGATTACATGTCATAGATATGGAATACGTCGGAGGACCCAATCCCCTCGAATATGTTGTACTTGTTGTGCATGGCCTCCATAGCAAGCTATTATCAAATGAAACGTATACAAATGCTACATTCTTCTTCCAGAAGATTACGGCAGGGCACTATGAAAAACGCATTCCACTGCTGTGACATTACAGGAGGCTAATACAGCATTTTCTGCCTCCCTCGAATCCCCTTCATGCTAGTAAATTGTCAGTCCAGATTTACCAGAGCTCCCAAACAGTATGGGAGCAATGAGCCTGTCAATTTTGCAGAACTGCAGCATTCATGCAGTCAGCACTGGGTTCAGCATTAAGCCTCTGACAGCACAAGAACTGTGACTTTGTGCAAGAGTCAGGCTGTTAAGGGAGAGTGCGGTAGGGAAAGGTGGCATGACGAGAGGTAGGGAAAGGTGGAGAGAAAGCATGAAGGTGGTTGTGGGCTTAGCAGGAATATCACTTAAAGTATATAGGGATATCACTTATAAAGTGCACCCAGGCCCCAAATGGCAATTGGGCACTGTAGATCACAAGACACATGTGGCAAGCTAAACAGGGTAAAGTGCATTATGGTAAAAAATATACCTAACTCAAGAAAATGGAGAACACAAGGAGCAGCTAGAGGAGGTGGAGAACTGCACAGGTAGGTTCTATCAGAGTGGGGATTAAAGAATTCATGTTCAATACCTGTTATAAAAATAAAGATAGGTTGGAAGAATGCCTATGGAAACTAGGGCCGGCTCTAAATGACACAGAAGGTAACTTGGTCTAATAGTGTCAAGATAGTGAGAGAACACAAAAAGGTGCCAGGGTCGAGTTCTAAAGGGAACCTAGTGCCCCATTGCAAGTCCAGTTCCCAAGATTACAAGCACGAAATTCCATGGAAATAGACCCAGGGACCATCTTCAAGTTAGACAGAGTGTTGGCAGCATGCTTTCTTGACTTCTCCTTGGGTTACCCCTTGGCTAAGATCTTCTACTTGTGTGTTTCTTGACTCAGATATTATGGCCCTCTGGCAGTAAGCCACTATACAAGGCTCCTGTGATGAAGACAAAGGACACACTTAATAGCAAGTACATATGCTTTCTTCCGCCTCCCCTCCCTGTGATAAAGTCTACTCAAAATTATTACCAGGAGGCATTTCTCACCCTGCCTGTGGGCTTTTTAGACATGTTATTGTCACCAACAGCCAAACCAAGTGTTGCCTCTCCATGCTTGAGCCTATTACAGGCTCTGGTCTGCGCCTCTTATAGGAAACTGGGTTTCCCTACCTAGGGTTTTAGCTACAACCACAAGAAGGGTAGAAACACTGTCTAGTGGTCAGACTTGCAAACGGGTCTTGGATATAGCTCAAAACAAGTTAGCAAAACAGATTCTTGCCTTCAGGTTTTTCTGGCTCAATCAACGCCCTAGGCAACTGTCCAGCAGGTTATCAACAACTGGCTTCCATTCCTGTCCAAGCATTGAGAGGACTTTTGATGTAATATGCAAAATGCTCCTCTCTCACTTTCTCTAGCTCACTCTGCTTTCCCTCCTGCTCCACCACCATATGTGAAGGGACAGTGAGCCACCTGACTTGCAGGCCAGTGAACCACCCCACCTCAAGACACTTGACCCAGAAAGATTTAATAGGGATGTAGCAGAGCAAAAGGCCAGGAAAATGTTCAATAAAGAGCAGTAAGGGGACATGAAGGGAAATTGTTAGTCCAGCCCAGGATTTCCAAACAGCAAGGCAAGAGCAGTATAAAGATAACAAAGCAAGCAGGGCCCTACCGGAATGGCAGGGACACATCCCCTAGCACCAGCCCATCTCAAAGGTTTTGACCACCAGTCAATCAAACTGCCCTAAAAACGAAAGTGTAATGGGTATGTTTGGGGCCGGAAACCAGGCTAATCCTGTTTAAACCACTACAGAGTGTGCAGGAGTGCGATCAGAGTGAGCCTACATCAGCAAAATTGGCATTTAAGCCTGGTTTATGGTCCCTACAGAAAAAGGGATGGAACCAAACAAAATGACTAGGAGTAGGTCTTGGAAATGCATTAGTACCTCAATGGCAGCCGTATAGGTACGTTGGACTAAGAATACAGCAAGAATGTCTGTACCGCTGTAAAAAAATAAAAAATAAAGTACAGTTGCTGCCACACTACTCCCCAACACAATTGAAGGTTGACTAATTAGTCGGTAACAAAATGGGGTGCTTAAGAAGCAACACTGTTTTAGGAGTCATTCGCACTACCACAGGACAGCACATGAAAAAGATTCTCATTTTGCAGTGAATGCGGGACCCCCACTAAGGTCAAGGGACCTGGAATACCAACAGGGAAAAAGCAAACAGTTTAGGGTTCCCATAGCTGAGGGGTGCCACAGATAAGGCCAGATTAGAAAAAGATACAAGCATGAATCTTAGAATGTCCAGTCTGCGGAGTCCCTGATATGGGTAGGTATTGTCCCCATACCCCTCCCACGTGATTCAAAGTTTCTCCACCAGATTCTCCATTTGGCCTGGGTTAATTCCTTAAAGGTAGTCCAGGTACACTTAACGTGATAACCAAAGTGCAAGGCAAACCAGAAAAGTGAAATGCTCCAAAATGAACTGTAAAGCATTGTGGAGGATGGAGTTATGGGGAGACAAGAATCGAGACTTGGAGCCCAATGAACAATGTGTTTCCATCGCTCAGTCTGGAAATTACCAGGGCTTGGACTATGGGACAAAGAACACTAGGGCGAAGGGTGATACATGATTTGATCTGTCATGACAGAGCCAGTTGAAAATGGTAAAGCATGGCCTATTTTGGCCACGTATGCCTTCAGATTTGGAGCCGAAGCTAGGGTGTAACCGAGGTAGCAGCTACAGAAAATAGGATTGGAGTGATCTCAAATGAAGATGGTGAGACTAGCTAAGACTGGACAGGAAGGTGGAGCATGGGGAAGTGAATTTCAAGGATTTGGTTTTTGGGGGTTCAGTTTGAGGAGTTAAGTGACATCCAGTCGTCCACTCATTCCTTCCAGGAACTGCCACACACTCCATTAACTAAGTATTAGTCCTAGGTGAATAAAACCACCATCTCTGTTACAACCATTCAGGGTGTCTATGTAAAAGCAATATATATATGCTCAAAGATGTTGATGGAACTATTTTGTAGTTCCTCCAGTGATTGTGTTCTATGTTGATGATTACATCCAAGTGGGTTCACTAGTGTGATGCTGTGAGAAGAACAGGTTACTTACCAACTGTAACGTTCTTTCGACTGGATGTTCCTCCCACGTATTCCTCATCTTGTGATAAATCATTACCTTCAGCTTCGCTGCTTCGGAAAAAAAGTTTCTCGGCAGAGGGCGCTGTGTTCGAGGTCGTGGCGTCGATTGTCCCTCGACGTACTCCGTCGACGTCACCGATGGTATAAATAGCTCGAGCCGCACCCGTTGCTTCAGTTCTGTTTTTTCGATGAAATGTATATATATATATATATATATATATATATATATATATATATATAGAAGGAACACCCAGGCGTGTCCCATGACAGATACATTCTTCGTGAGAGGAAAGTGTAAGACAACGTAAACTGTACTGTGGGGTAGGATGGGAGGGTCGATGAGGAATACGTGGAGGGAACATCCAGTCGAAAGAACGTTACAGTTGGTAAGTAACTTGTTCTTCAAATGGATTTGTGTCCTCCCACGTATTCCTCATCTTGTTATAGGCTCCCATAGCAGTATCAGTTTTTGGAGGTGGGAGTACTAATTTCAGTTTTCGTGGACAGAATGCAGAACTGCCTTTGCAAATAAACCCTCGTTAGAGGAGGCAGTGTCCAAACAATAATGTTTAACAAAAGTGTGCATCGTTTTCCAGGTTGCAGCTGCACACATCTGCTGCCGGGACTCCCCTCTTTAGAGCCGCAGAAGTAGCCATTCCCCTTGTAGAATGGGCACAAAGCCCATCTGGTGGTTCTTTTCCCGCTAATCTGTAGCATTCAACTATGGCTAATATGATCCAGCGGGAAATGGTCTGTTTTGTTACAGATAAGCCTAATTTATGACCAGTATAACCCACAAACGGTCATCTTGTCTCAATTTAGCCATCCTAGAGATGTAAAAACTAAGAGCCCTCTTGGGATCTAATCTGTGTAATCTCTCCTCTTCTTTGCCCAGATGAGGAGGATAAAAAGTTGGTAGTACTATTTTTTGTGACAAATGGAAGTCCGAGACTACTTTTGGCAAGAAGGAAGGTTTAACTTTAAGGACTACCTTATCTTTATAAAAAATAGTATATGGTGGTTTGCATGAGAGAGCCTGAAGTTCGCTAACCCTGCGGGCTGATGAAAGGGCCACAAGGAGGACAGTTTTTAGAGTCAAAAGCCTCAATGGACATGAGTGCAGAGGCTCAAAAGGTATACAAGTCAAGAATTTTAATACTAAATTTAAGTCCCAGGTTGGTACATGAAAAGGTACTGGAGGGTATACATTAGTAAGCCCCTTTAAGAATTGAATTATTAACGGTATTTTGAAATATGAAACCTCTTCCGAGGAGCGCTTGAAAATGGACAGCGCAGCAAGGTATCCTTTGATAGTTCCTATCTGGAGCCCCAGATTGGCTAGATGTAACAGGAAATAAAGCACCATTGGGGTGCCACACTGAAAAGGGTCCACATCCTTGTCTTTGCACCAGTTACTAAACCTATTCCAGCGACATCGGTACAAAGACTTTGTTGCTGGTCTTCTGGCCGAAAGCAAGATTTCCATTACGTCATCCGGAAGATCCCAATCCTTGTATTTCAACCTCTCAGAAACCATGCGTGAAGGTTGAGTGTCTTGACCTCTGGATGGAGAACCCGACCTTCCTCTTGCGAGAGAAGATCCTCTCTTTGCGGAAGACGTATTGGAGGGCAGATGGACATGTCTAGAAGATCCGGGTACCACGTTCTCCTGGCCCAATCCGGGGCAATTAGGATCATGGTTTTCCTGAACTTTCTCAACCTCCTGATTACTTGAGGAATCATGGGGACTGGGGGAAACGCGTACAGAAGTGGAAACTTCCACTCCACTACGAATGCGTCTCCCAGAGCTCCTCTTTGAGGAAATTCCCTTGAGCAGTACTGATCGCACTTCTGGTTTATCGCGGTGGCAAACAGATCCACTTGAGAGGTTCCCCAAATGGCGAAGATCTCCAGAAGGACTTCCCGAGCCAGCTACCACTCGTGAGAGACCGTGCTCTGCCTGCTCAGAGCATCTGCCGCCGTGTTCTTCTCTCCGGCTAGGTGAATTGCCGACAGAGAGATTCCTTCTCGTATTGCCCAGAACCAGAGCTGCATTGCTTCTCTGCACAGTGGCAGTGACCCTACTTTTGTTGAGGTAGAACATGGCAACTGTCATTATCAGGACATTCTTTCCCTGTACAGAGGGCAGAAAGGCCTTCATAGCTAGTCTGATTGCCCTCAGCTCCAACAGGTTGATGTGTAGTTTGGACTCCGATGGAGACCAACGACCGCTGATTGTCAGATCGTTGGTGTGTGCTCCCCACCCCGTGAGTGAGGCGTCCGTCACTACTGTTATCTCCGGCCATGGTTGCCAAAAAGACTCTCCCTTGAGAATGTTGTCGTTGCAAGCCCACCATAGAAGATCCTGAGCAACTGCGCTCGGGACTTGCAGAAGATCCGACATATTCCCTGATAACTGGGACCACTGAGTTCTGAGTGCCCATTGAAGGGATCTCATTCTCAACCTGGCCTCTGGTACTAGGAAAATGCAGGATGCCATGAGGCCGAGCAACCGGAGAAAATCGAAGGCCGGTAGATGTTGGGCATTCTGGAACTTCGTTACCATCTGCTGGATGTGGAGAGCTCTCACTTTGGGAGGCGAGGCTTTTCCCGATGCAGTGTCCAAGACTGCTCCGATAAACTGGAGTTTCTGGGATGGTATCATGTGGGACTTCTTGAAATTGAGGGAGAAGCCCAATTTGTGGAGGAAGTGGCAGGTGATCGAAAGATGTTCCTGAGCTTGTTCTGGAGAACTTGCTCTGATCAACCAGTCGTCCAGGTAGGGATATATGTGAATACCTCCTCTCCTGAGACTTGCTGCCACAACCGCCAACAGTTTGGTGAAAACCCTCGAAGCGGGGGTCAACCCGAATGGCAGAACTAGAAACTAATAATGAGAATTGCCAATTGCGAACCTCAGGTACTTTCTGTGCTTTGGATGGATTGGCACATGAAAGTAAGCATCCTGAAGGTCCAATGATACCAACCAATCTTGGAGTTGGAGAGCCTGAAGGATCTGAGAAAGAGTCACCATCTTGAACTTGTCTTTTCTTAGGAACTTGTTCAAGTTTCTCAAGTCCAAGATGGGTCTCAGTCCTCCGTCCTTTTTTGGGATGAGAAAATATGGGGAGCACCAACCCCTGTTCCTCTCCACTACAGGTACCAGTTCTATGGCACCTTTCTCTAGCAGGGTTAACATTTCCTGCAACAGGAGCGGATCCTGAATTTTGGCGGAATTGGCTCCCGGTGGATGATTCTGAGGCCTTTTTAGAAAGGGGAGACAGTAACCATGGGCTACTCTTTCCAGTGCCCAAGCATCTGAGGTAATGCCCCGCCATTCCTTCAGATGTTGAGAAATCCTGCCTCCCACTGGTGTTTTGTGTAACAAGGTCTCAGAGGGATTTGGAGGCGGCTGCGGGAGTGGGTGAGGGTACAGATGCCGCTCCTGAAGCATATTTTGTACCTCTACCTCGTGCTCCACGAGGGAAGTTTCTTTTGCCCCTTTAATGAAGCCTGTCCTCTTTCTCTACCAAAAGAGGAGTAGTATCGAAAAGAACGACCCCTCCAGGAAGATGAGACGGAATAGGGTTTTAGAGGCTGGCGCAAAGAGGCGCTAAGTGATTTAGCTGCCGCTTTCGAGGTCTGAAGTTTTTCCAGGCTTTCATCAGCCTTTCTGCCAAAGAGCCTCGAGCCATCAAAGGGCATGTTGAGGAGTCTAGCTTGCACGTCCGGTGCAAAACCCGACTTCCTCAACCGCGCAAATCTGCGTAGCACAACGCTTGCAGCCATGGATCTGCTGATACTATCAGCAGTATCCAGTCCAGACTGGAGACATTCCCCCATTGCCTCCTTCCCGTCTTTGACTATATTCAGGAAGCCTTCCCTTTCCTCGCCTTCCGGAATATGATCAGCCGCCGCCGAAATACAGTCCCACAGGGTATGGGTAAACCTGGCTAGGGTACAGGTGACATTTGCCGATTTAAGTGCCATACTGCCTGATGTGAAAACTTTACGTGCCCAGGCATCCATTTTTTTATCCTCTCTATCTGGAGGGATAGTTGGATAAGCAGTTTGTTTTGAGGTAGATGCTGCCTGAATGACTAAACTCTCTGGAGTCGGATGTTTATTCAAATATTCAGGATCTGTTCCAGCTGGTCTATAATTTCTTGGAAAAGTGCTATCTGTAGCAGCAATAGTTTCTGGTTTCTCCCAGTTTTTCTCCACAGTCCTTTGAAGGGCCATGTGAAAAGGGAGAACAGGATCGTTCAGAGGTCCCTTGACGATTATATCCGTCATGTCATCTTGTTAAAAAATGGGTGACGTATTACCCCAACCCATATATTCAACTACCCTGGTCATAAGACCCCTGTACCCAGCATCTGCATGTTCTGCAAGATCAGGTTTGGCGAACTCTAATTCTGGGGATGTGTCAACTCCACTGGCAGAATGTAGAGTATCACTCAGGTCTCTCATTCTAGATTCCTGGTCAATAAGTTCTTCAGGAACTTGTCTTGTACCATAAGTAACTCCCAAAGGAGTAACCTCGTCTTCTTCTGAAGCAGACTCTTCATAGATTGCTGACATAGATTTGAAAAAATCTGACCTGGGCAAAGGAGTGAATCTCCTTTCTTCCTCTTCCATCTGCTTCGAAGGAAATGGCAAATCCCTCGAAGTTGTCGAGGGTGTCTTCGAAGTCTTCGAAGATGACTTCGATAATGGCGTTGATGACGCATTTGGCTTTGGCGTCGAAATTATCGACGTCGAGGGCGTCGACGAAGTTGTCGAAGTCTTCGACGACTTGTGTTTCTTGCACGGCACTGGAGAGGTGCTCGACTCTCGAGTCTTCGAGGGTTTTACGTCGACTCAAGGTTTTTTGTATTCCTCGACACTACCGGTCTTGGCCATGGTAGCCTTGGACTTCCCTTTGTCGTCCAATGGAGCGACTTTAGGGGTATTGCATTTTTATCGAAGGTCTTTCAAGGGGGTCGGGCCGCATTCTCGAAAACCTCGATCATCTTTTTGCGGAATTCTTCCCACTTACTGGGAGAATCCGATTTAGTCGGACAACTAATTTCTTCGGTCGACTCTGAAGAAGAAGATGATGAGGGAGATCTATGTCTCCTGTTCATTTTTTTAGATGACGACGAAGAGTGTCTCGATCTACTCCTAGATCGAGATCTCTTCGAGTGCCTATGGTGATCCGATTCCTTAGAATCAGTCGCTTTCTTGTGTCTTTTTGATGAAACCTTTTTTGAGGCCTCCCTCCCCACCGACAGTTTACCTCTCCTCTCACGAAGAGCTTTTTCGGTCATCGTTTGGCAGGACCCGCAGTCGTCGGTTCGGTGACTGGAACCGAGACACCAGAGACAAATCCGTGGGGATTGGTGATCGAAATCTTAGAGCCACAATCTGCACACTTTTTAAACCCAGTTCTGGGTGTCGAAGATGACATTTTCTTCACAGAAAATAGAAGCGCGCCGTTCTCGATTGCGAAGCGATCGGAAAAACGGAACTGAAGCAACGGGTGCAGCTCGAGCTATTTATACCATCGGTGACATCGACAGAGTACGGAGTACGTCGAGGGACAATCGACGCCACGACCTCGAGCACAGCGCCCTCTGCCGAGAAATTATTTTTCCGAAGCAGCGAAGCTGAAGATAACGATTTATCACAAGATGAGGAATACGTGGGAGGACACAATCCATTCGAATAATTGTTTTGGACACTTCATTTATTCAATTTTATTTCTCACTTGTATGTGTTTGTTGACATTGTTGTTAATCAAGTGTTGCTTTGTAAGTATGTTGTATATATTAGTGAACTATGCTTCAATCAATTGTGTTTACCCCTGGTGGGTTTTCAATTGAAACAATGTTTGTTTGTTATAACAAGAATGTAAAGGAATGCATGTTAAGTTCGACTGTCACATGCGCTCTGTGGCCACAGGCATGGTTTAGGCATTGGTTTCCAGTAAAGCAATTCCTGCTGATACCTTACACATGTTTTTCTTGTGGACTGAAAGAACAACACAGGAAGCTGAAAAATTATCCCTTGGGAACTGCATGGGACACTTACTAATCTTTAACGGAAGTAGATACACTCTTTGGGAAAAAGGGGTATATGGAAACCTTGACAAGGCACGTGTGACCTAATAGCACAGTATTCCAAAACACCACGGAAAAAGAACAGAACTACTGAAGTGCTGGAAAGATTCTACTATAATGCAAGCTATCATTCTGTAAGCCATGAGTATTAATATTATAGTAAATATTTCGATAAACTGAAAGTTGAATCAATTTTGAGGTCAGTTTTTCGAGGCACTGTGCCTAAGCAGCGGAACGCAGGGAGCAGACTTCTACTCCAACCGTGGGGATCATCTGCAGGGAGGCACTAGCATACACAGGCATCACATAGCGAGTAATATCACGGACTGTGTCATTTACTTAAGAAACATCAGGCTTCAGGACGAGAGTGGTCACCGGAATCCTCATTCAAGAATCTGAGCAGCAAGAGTTCAATCAAGGCTTGGCATTCCTACCTTCTCCCTGAATCTCACAACTTTGGAACCGAAGATGTACTAGGAAGCACAAATATATGTTGAGCTCTGTGTCTAGTACTGTCTCTCTCCAAATTGATGGCATCAGATCTGGGGGCAACAGTGTCTGGATGGCAATGATGATTGAGTGGGTGCATGAAGCATGTGCCTGGAAAGTGTTAATAATTGGGTCAATTCCGTTATTTCATTGCAACTTTGGTTCATATTGTACTATTTGCATTATAATGGATAATTCTTTTTACCCCTGTATTCTGAACAGTATGGTTAGATGCAAAAGTAGGAGCCAGTGTCTAAATGCCACAGACATCAGGGGTCACAGTACAGAGAGTACTACAGGTGGCAATGATACCCGGAGGACGCTGACATAATGGCAATGGTGATCGCTGGTCAAAAACTATGCAGAGGGTTACGCTCGATAGCTATGAAGCTGGAGTTAAGTGGGAAGCAATGATGCTGGTGTCTAAGTTTGGATGAGAACACTGAATAGTCGTTAGTAAGGCTAATGAGCTCTGTAATGTTGTCGAAGAATGAGAAGGACACAAAGGTGGCATGATTTTGGTTATAGCAAAAACAAAGAGGTGATGGCTGGAAGGTTTAGAATGAATCTTAACCACTGGCAATGCTATGGGCAACCCTCCAGACCACCGTTCTTTGCCTGCCAAGCTATTACAGCAGGGGAAAGACCATATGCAAATCAGGCTTGGCCGCACCCCAAAAGGGGCAGTCCAGCCCGAACTGCTAGGCCACATCCCTTCTGCACGAGACCACAAGCATCCCCAAACATGTTTCGCCCTGGTTTGGGCTCATCAGCGAGGAGTACCTTGGGTCTCTAGGCCCAGCAGGCACGGGACCCACGTCTGGACATACCCGTCCCACTCGGGGTGACAAAGCAAAAACAAAGAGGTGATGGCTGGAAGGTTTAGAATGAATCTTAACCACTTTTGTGGTCACAGTTTGTCTCACTATGTGAGGGTCCCTTGCTCGCTGCGCCATAGGGAACCAAGCTGCACCTCAGCGAGGAGGCCCAACAAGGCCGAAACATGTCTGGGGTTGCTTGTGTTTCTGTGCAGTGGGGACCTGGCCTAGCAGTTCGGGCTGGGCTGCTACCATTGGTGGCAGTACCAGACCGATTTGCATATGGCTGGACCCCTTTTGCAATGGCGCAGACGGGCTAGAAAACAGCGGTGTGGAAGGTTGCCCAGAGCAACGCAAGTGGTACAGATTCATTCAAAACCTTCCACCCATCACTTTTGTGGTCACAGTGTGGTCACAGTTTGTCTCACTGTGTGAGAGAGGGTATGCCCAGACGTGGGTCCCTTGCTCGCTGAGCCATAGGGAACCAAGCTGCACCTCACTGAGGAGGCCCAACAAGGCCGAAACATGTCTGGGGTTGCTTGTGTTTCTGTGCAGTGGCGACCTGGCCTAGCAGTTCGGGCTGGGCTGCTACCAATGGTGGCAGTACCAGACTGATTTGCATATGGCTGGACCCCTTTTGCAATGGCGCAGACGGGCTAAAAAACGGTAGTGTGGAAGGTTGCCCAGAGCAACGCCAGTGGTACAGATTCATTCAAAACCTTCCACCCATCAATTTTGTGGTCACATGATTTTGGTGATAGACTTATTTAGGAAAATAGGAAAGAGGTCCTCGCTATCCTCAACTTCTAAGCAGTGTTTCCCTGCCTAAAAACGAACACTAAAAGGGTCTGTCAAGATGCCAGTCAAAGAATAAGCAACTGTCTTGTGACAAAAACGACTTCTATACCTCACGCTAAAAAGTAAACAAAGTTCCACCTTGAAGTAGAGTTGCTCCTTTCTCCTTCTTCAGAATTCCTGCTTAACCAAAATGTTCCTTCAAACACCAGACACACACCAGGGAGAATGACTTCCATCACTCAATTTATAGGTTTAAAAACAGTCTTTATACAATGTTCTTTCTGAGAGAATGGCTCCCTTTCTTCTGGTGTGATTCTGTACAAGTTCGTATGTAAATGGGGGGAATTAATCCTTTGCACTTGTATTTCTTAATAGAAGACACAAAAGGCCAGGTGGAATGACTCGTTTCCCCAGGCATCACCAACCTGACCTTTATTCTAGGACCAAGATAATGCCTCCCTTCTCTTGGTCCGCTCCGGACACACGAAGCCAGGGGGAATGACTCCCTTCCACCAACATCTCTCTACTTGCGCTTTGCTACCAGGAGAATGACTCCCCTCATCCTGGTATTATTTGATATACAGTGCTTTCAGTTTGATATAGGCTTTGCATTGGTAACTTGCTCTCAGCAATGTCCCAAGGATCCCAGATACTTATCTTGTGACTGGTGGATGTATCTCTGCCACTACAGTGAGAAAGATTTCCACTCTACTTTAATGTCTCTTTGTTGGGATACCAGGTCCTTCTTATCTCATCAGTGGTTTCCACTTCCCCACTGCAATTGTTGACAGGGTCCCAGACCCTTCCTCTGGAGGCCAGTGGACTTATCTCTGACACTGTCTTTAGAGCGACTCCCTCGGGTATTAGTTTGGTTTTGCTTTGGGTCCTAGACGTTTATCTTCCTTGGGTTCCAAACCCTTACTTTCCTCGCCTTTTTGCTAGTCCCACTTGGTTTACTCTCCTGCCAAGTACTGACATGAGGAAGATTACTTATATCATAAAGTTCGGTTAACTCGCATTCAGTATTTCTAATGAACCTGTATGTATTTACGATCAAGCTTTACGCCCCCACGGGTGTCCCTGTTACACCCGTTACCTTTGCTGGCTTCGGGACGCTCTGCTCGTTCTTCCGGTTGTGCGGGCATCCCTTGTCTCTGTGGCTCTGGCTCCACTTTCTTTGTCGCTAGTCGCCAGGCCGGCGGTGTGGGCGCTGTTGCAGGACCACACGGTCCACCTTCTCAAGGTCGCGCCACTGCTCCTCATCCTCCAGCCACTTTTCAGACCAGCTCTATGCCACCTGGCTGTAACGCTCACCTGACTCCCACGGAGGCGCTGGTCTAGTCTGGGTTGCTGTGGCCTCTTCGAGCGTGATGCGCAGAACTCGGAACACCGACTGAACAGGACCCTCAAATCTTGCTTGTCTGGCCCGTAGGAATATCCTTCTGCAGATGAGAAAGGGGATTAACAGTCTGCAGAATAGTGTGCTTGCTCCCCACTTCCCCCCTTCGTTCTTCTCTAACTTCCTCCGAAATCCCCGGTTGAAGCTCACCTTATGGTTTGAAAGGATGAACTCTCCATCCTGCTTCTGGTGCAGGGGCACGTGTTAGTCCAGTTACTTCACTGGTTTTCAAAATGGCGCTGGCAAAATCCACTTGACTTTTCCGAGCGGAACGCCGTAAGTATGAAGATTACAAAAGTTCAAGTGTTGAGCCTCCTTTTCTGTTGCCTTCCTAACCTGTGATCTGTCCTTTATTTCAGGTGCAGAATGAAGGCGATGCGTTGAGGGATTGAATTGCCTATGGTAAACTCAGGTGAGTTAGTGATGGAGGCGATCCCTCTTAATGTCTTTATATTCCTCCAGTAATGTCTTTTGTCCTTTCCCCATAGGGGCCGGGGTGCGGTACCCGCCAACGAAGCGGCGCCGACCCGAAATGAGGAATGGTCCACCAACAGAAGACCGGTAAGTGTTATGGCGGAAAATTAGGCTTTCCTCATATGTTCCTTCTGCTCACCTTTTGTCTCTTCTTCTCTCCCCTAGGCGCAGAGATGTGGCGACCGGTGCAGACAGTCGCGGTGGAGCCAGAAGAACTCCCGAGGACAGGTGAGTGAAGCGCGGCGCTGCAGCGAGCAACGCGGTGCTTTTAAATGAAAGTCTTTTCTCAGGAACAGGAACGCTGGCGTGAAGGTTCCGGATGCAGGTAAGAAATTTGATAAAATTCTTGGTTTTCACCTTTCTCTTCTCTTCTTTCCCTACAGGTGTTCCAGGATCGAGGCGGGCGTGGCTGGATACCAGATGCAGGAGCAGACACGGTGAGCGTTCAGCTGCTTGGATGCAAAACAACGCGAAGCGTGAGCTACTGTCTGGGCGTGGCTTAAATAGCCTCCAAAGTAGTTCCAGGTAAGTATCCTTCCCGGCCACGCCCGAGTGGCAAAATAGTCCCAATGAAAAAATAGTCCCTTTCAGGTCTTAGGGAGGCCTGAATCTTGCAGCATGGTCTGCATCAGGTAAGTGCACAAAACACCTTCCTTTATGAGCCTGGCGCCTATGGCGCCAGGACTGATGTCCAACATGAGCCTGCCGCCAACGGCGCCAGGACAGAGTCCAAAGAGCCCCTATAAGGGGCCGCTGGGCTTTTACCCGGGGGCATGATGCCTGCTCCCGGGGGTGCTGGGCCTGGCCTGGTGCTCCGGGGGTAGGCATCATGACAGCGGCAAAGGACTTGTCGCCTACTTCTCGTCTTTGGGACATTCCGTCCTGTGAGATGAAACTGGAGCACTTTTTGTCAAAAAGCATCAAATTGTTGAAAAATGTGTCCTTCTCTTTTTACGCGGGGTACTGCATGCAGCCGTAACCCCGCCCTCCTTAGCTACGCTCAGCGCATCGCCCTTCAGTCCTTTTCTATCGCCAGGTCTGAGACCATTTAAGTAATAATAGAGGATTCATTAGAGGTGAGGGTGGGCGTATGGAGGAAAGGGGACTATGGACTAGGAGTAAGGTAGTCAATACGGTGAGTAACTATTATACTCCTACGTCCCGTCCCCTTTCCTCCATACTTTCGGGAGATTACCAAGCACTCCTTACAGGATAACGGGTGGATGGAACTCCTTTACTGAAAGAGGTTTTTAAGAACAGCTTGCCCGAACTGAGCATCAGCCTTGGAGCTCAGGTCTAAGCAGTAATGTTTCACAAAAGCCGATGGGGAAGCCCGCGTGGCTGCCTTGGCAATGGTTTACCAGGTAACATATTTTTGGAAGGCAATGGTAGCTGCCTTGCCCCGCACAAGATGGGCATGAATTCCCTTTGGAGGTTGAAGGCCCTGAACGGAATACGCTTCAGAGATACAGGAAGCAATCCATCGGGAGATAGATGCTTTCGAAGTCGGCTTTCTTTTTGGGTCTCCGAAGGTCACCAAGAGCTGGGAAGAGCTCCGAAGATCAGATGTTCTGTCCAAATAAAACTTAAGAGCTTGCCTTACATCCAAATTATGTAGAACCCTCTCGGCATCTGAAGCCAGTTCTGGGAAGAAAACTGGTAAGAAATAGAATGGTTCAGATGAAAATCAGATACCACCCTTGGAAGGAAAGAGGGATTGGTCCGGAGGACAACCTTATCCTTGTGAAAGGTGAGGAATGGATGTTCTACCGACAAGGCCTGAAGCTCGCTTACACGTCTTGCCGAAGTTACTGCAATTAGAAAGCCCATTTTCCATGAAAGGAATTTCAAGTCTGCCGTAGCCATGGGCTCGAAGGGTTTATGACATAAAGCAGTAAGGACTACATTCAGATCCCTCTTAGGATGCAGGCTGCACACAGGTGGATACAGAAGCAACAGACCCGCAAGGTGCCTTTTAATTACAGGATGTGTCAAAGAAAAAGAGCAAGAGTCCGTTGACAGGGAGGCGGCAATAGCCGACAAATAAGTCCTGCAAGACAAAACATGTATGCCTGAAGCTGCCAGATGAGAAATGAAAGACAGCACCGCGTCGATAGCAGCTTCTCTGGGGTCCAGCTTTTTTGCTAAATACCAGTGACAGAAACAGAGCCATTTGCTCCTCTACTGAGACCTGGTCGAAGGTTTTCTAGCCGCTTGGACAATACCCATATTATCCGTGGACAAATTGAAGCTTTCTAAAGATTTGAACTCAGGCACCATGCCGCCAAGCTGAATGATTGTGGGGAGGGGTGCCACATCTTCTGATCGCTCTGGTGAAGCAGGTCGGGAGTCAGCGGAAGCCTAATCGGTGAGCAGACTGACAGATGCTGAAGCTTTGAAAACCAGAATCTGGCTGGCCACCACGGGGCTATGAACAGGAGAGTGCAATTCGCCGGGTTCCTGAGCTTGCATAGCGCCCGATAAATCAGAGGAAGAGGCGTTAAGGCATAGGTCCTCATGTTGTGCCACAGAATCTCGACAGCATCCCCCAGGGAAAAAGCGCTGAGCCCGTTCCTGGAAGCATAAACAGGAAGTTTCCTGTTCAATGACGTCGCAAAGAGGTCGACTTCTGGAGTGCCCCAATGGCGAAAAAGTTCGGAGAGGATCTCTGTGTTCAGCTCCCACTCGTAGCTGACCACCGCTCGCCGGCTGAGAGAGTCTGCCGTTACATTCAGCTGGCCTGGAATGTGTACCGACAGCAGCCAAACACCAGGCTGAATGGCCCATTACCAAATCTGAATGGCTAGATCTACAAGGGTAGATGACCTGGTACCCCCCTGCTTGTTGACGTAAAACATGGATACCGCATTGTCCGTGCGGATGCGGACCACCTTGTTCACAATCCCTGGCTTGAAAGCTTTGAGTGCCAGGAAAATCACCAGAAGCTCCAGATAATGTACGTGAAATTGTCTGTCCTGCGGTGACCACATGTCGAAAACCTGAAGATGATCCATCGTCGCGCCCCACCCGATAAGGGAGCAGTCCGTTATAATGGTCCCCTGAGGGGAGGGCTTCGAAAGGGCGCACCCACCGACAGATTGCTGGAAGAAGACCACCATAGGAGATCTGTCATCATGCAGGGTGGAACCGGAACCATCTTGGTGTCCGGGTCCACTGCCTGAAGCCAGGAGCTCCGAAGAGCCAACTGTGTAAATCGCATCGAGACGCGCGAGGGGAAGAGCAAGCACGCACGAGGCCATGAGGCCCAGAAGCCTCTGGAACCACCAGGCGGACATGCTTTCCGACTGAATTAAGACTTGAAACGTGGTTAACAGATCCGCCATCCTGTCCACCGTCAAGTACACTCTGCAGTTGATCGTATTCCAACTGAAACCCAGGAATATCAGGTCCTGAGAGATCGTCATGGAGGATTTCCGCAGTTCACCGACAGCCCAAGACTGAACAAGATCTGAAGGAGAGACGGAAGATTGCTCGAGGCTTTCACCGGACAAGGACTGCGCAGAAGTCAGTCCTCCAAACATGGATACACATGAATACATTGTAGCCTTAAAAAGGCAGCGATGACTGACATCTTCGTGAAGACACGCAGCGCCTAGCTTAAACCAAAAAGGTGCACTCGAACCTAGTGCTCCTCTCCCAGGGTGAACCGCAGATATTTCTGACGCGGGCTCCAAATCAGGATATGCATATAAGCATCCTGAAGGTCCACAACGTAGAGCCAGTCGCCCTTCTGAAGAGAGGACTTTATTTGGCAAGGCGTAATCATCTTGTATTTCTCATGGGGAAGAGAAAGGTTGAACTGGGAAAGGTCTAGAATGGTGCACAGGCTAGCCTGGTTGGGTTTTGGCACCGTCAACAGAGGAGAGTAGAAGCCCTCTCCTCGTTCCACTAGGGGAAACAGGTTCTATAGCCCTAAAATCTAGAAGCTTCTGGACCTCGGCTCTGAGGGAGGGCATCCCTGACTGCTGAAAGGGAGGATTGAAGGGTGGGTCAGGGGGGAGGAGCAAGCGGACGCCCACCCGAGCAATGGACAAAGCCCACCGGTCAGTGATGGTTTGCCACGCCTCCAGATGAGACAAGATTCCTCCTCCCACTAGAGTCTCGTGCGAGCGCCAAAAAATATCATTTTACAGACTTTTCGGTGGAGAGACTACCTGTCCCTGAAGAAGAGGCTGACGACAGAGAAAAACCAGCGACGTTGCTGCCTCCGGCGGGAGTTATCCGGCAGAGGATCAGTCCTGCGCGACTTGCGATCTTGAAACCCTCTAAAGCCTGAAGAGGATCGAGATAGGGACACAGATCTCTGACCTTTGACTGGGGCATTCACGAGCAGCGACAGAGACTTGGCAGTTTGCTTGCTCGCCTTAGTCTTGGTGAGCTTGTCATCCGTTGAAGAATGAAACAACTCTGTCATCAAAAGGCAGGTCCAGAACATTATCTTGGACCTCCTTTGAAAACTTAATTGCATGAAGCCAAGCCTGACGAGAGGTGTCCACCCCCAGCATGAAGCCACGAGCCGAGGTGTTAACATGATGCACAGCAGCTACCAGCATATCCTGCGCCAACACTCTAGGTCTGAAACCGCCTTTAAAGTCTTCTAACTCCTGGAAGTCAGACAAATCTCTCCACAGTTTCATATTCACCGCCGCCAGGATGAGCTCTGCGTTGGTCTAACGCAATTGCAGCACTGAATAGGCAAACATCTTCTTGCCCAAGGAATCGAGCAATTTGTCCTCCTTGGACAGAACTTGAGCCGCAGCTGCGGAAGTCGCAGAGGCCAGCTTAGATTGCAGAGTGACGGGCGCTACTACCATCGAGGACGGGAGCGGGCATGACGCCAAGGCTACTTCCTCAGAGGAGTGAAGCCTGTAACGGGCGTCAATTATTTTATTTATGTGCAGCCCAGTGTGGGGTTTATCCCAGACCTTGCGGGCCTCAGCCAGGACACTCCTCTGAAGGAACAGGCCGGTGCACTCCTGTGGAGACAAGGTTAGCACCCCCAAAAGCACCCCTTCTTGCGGAGCGGGTGCCTCAGGCACTGTTATGTCAAGGAGTGGCATCATGTCCAGTACCCGGTCGTGAAATGCTCGGACAGAGCAGGGCTGGTCCTCACTGTCCTGATCTACCAAAGGATCCCCCGACTGCGATGCGACAGGCGTCAGACTGACATCACGCTCTGCTGAAGACTTGTCCACCAGTGACAAGGGAGGCAGAGGTGGTAGAGCCGGAGGAGGGCCGGGAGGCAGAGGAGCTGCTACCGCTGGGGCGGCAGGCGCCCTGATAGGAACTGTCGGGGCAGGCAGCGGAGTCTGAGGGTAGATTTCTCTAAAGAGGCCCTTAAAGTACTCCCTTCATGGGATCAGAGTTCATTAGATTACGAGACCTTAGGCGCCGGAGTGAGCAGAGGCCTCTCGTGAAGAACATAACCCCACAAATGAAGAGAGGAGGGCTGCCAAGGGGGCCCGCCACCAACCAGGTTTACATAGACCAATGGGGCAGATGGAGGAAGCGAGACCGAATGTGGTAGTGTCATCAGAGCACGCCAATCATAGGAAGGGCGGAACGGATTCACACTGTCACGTGGATAAGGTTGTCCACCAAAAAGAAGGTTCCCAGCACCCGCCGACGATAGCGTGAGTGTGAGGGAAGAATCCAAAATAGCCACCATAGACCAGGCAGAAACGCCCGCCATTTTGTGAACATCTGAGGAGAACTGCGTCAGTTGACTCCACAGATTGATCAGGGGATTTGACTGAAATTTTAGCCTTGACACAAGGATCCTCGGCAGAGCCGGTACTATGGGGCCTCAGATGTTTACTGGTCATCTGTCCCTGAAATTAGCCTGCAAAGGAGGAACCTCGGCAATGCCGGTAACAGAAGAGTTACGGTCAACAACCTCTCCCTGTGCCCTCTCAATAGAACCGGTAACACCGCGAGCGCGGGACAGTTGAGGAATCCACCTCACAGACAAGACCTTAACAGGTCTCTCAGTTCTGTTGGTACACACCTTAGCCTCGTTAAGAGGAACCTCGGAACAGAGTCTTGTCTTAATAGCTCCCCCGAGAGGGGCCTCGAACCGTGGTTCGGTACAGAAAGCCTCAACAGAGGCCTCAGGGCGCACGCCGATGTCTGTGTGGGAAGCTCCTGACAAGTAGACCTTGGAGCGAACTCCGGTACCTAATGCCTCAGCACGACTATGCTGGCTATTAGCACCTGATCGGTGAACCTCGGATCGTGATCCGGTATAGGGAGGCCCCTCACGGAAGCCCTTGCAGAAAACCCTAGTACGTCTATTAGGCCTGCGAGGCACCTCGGGGAAACCCCCGGTAGCAGAGCTTTTTAAGCCCCTCCCGGACCTGGAGGAACCCCGGGAAGGAGTGCCCCGGCTGGGGTGACCTGAAAAGTAAGAACTTACCGGGCGTCTCTTCTTACCGTCGATGAAGAGTTGGAAATGCGGCTGAGGAACCTTCTGGAAGATCTCCACCCACCGACGAAGACAACATTGAAGGGACCGGACCGAAAGGGAGTCGCAGAAGAAACACGAGTCCCAACAGTGATCCGGTCCCAGGCACTCCAAGCAGAGAGAATGGGGATCCGCCATAGCGAAGCGAGGCTCGCACGAGGTACAAGTGGCAAATCCCAGACGCTGCGGCATAGATGGAGAACTACGCGACCACAGAACCGGAGCAGGAGAGAAGGACAACGGGAAGGAAAAAGGCTTCCCGGTGATGCTAGTGCGTCCAGCCCCGACCGTGCGGAGAAAAGGACTGAAGGGCGAAGCACGGGCCAGAGTTAAGGAGGGCGGGGTTACGGACGCATGCGATACCACACGTAAAAAGCGAAGGACACATTTTTCAATTTGATGCTTTTTTACAAAAAGTGCTCCAGTCCCGTCCCACAGGATGGAATGTCCCAAAAGTATGGAGGAAAGGGGACGGGACATAGGAGTATCCCTAGGCTGGACTGTCTCCTGTGGTGCTTTCCTGCTCAGCTGGCGCGCATCAAGGACGGTTCTTTCCATCTCTCTTCTTTGAAGGTTTTTATGTTGTTTTGGTGACCACTCCCTGCGGAGCACTAGAACATTTTCGCTTGTTCCATGAGTCACTCTTCATGGTTCCTTGGGGCGAACTCTTCTCAGTAATTGTATTGGGGTTAACCTTTGTTTTTCGAATGATCTTCTTTGTCTCGGTTTTTAAAATGGACATGTTGCTGCATTTGACATCCTGGATGATCCTCTTCGGCTCAGTTTGTGAAACTAACCTGTTGTTACAATAGCACATGGTTGTGTAAGTTGGGGGGGGGGGGGGGGAGAGGCGGGTGTTCGAGGTATCAGGTAGGTTTGGGTTCAGGTGTTGTGCCGTCCATCACCCAGGTGGTCGTCCTTATCCCCAGTAGGGTAGTCCTTCCCCATGAGCTCGTCCTTCATTAAACCACCCCTATGGGAACTATTGCGTAGCAGACTCCTCACTAGCTGCATGAGAAGGGGCTCCTCACTGGGGAGAAGTGACAACACCTAGTGAATCATCACAGCTCTCTCAATAGAATGGATAATTAGATTTCTGAATGGCACGGATTGCGTACGAGCTACGCTCTAAAGATGCTTCCACCAGGAATGATGCAGAAGATCCGAATCACCTGTGGGAGATACATGGGCTTTTTGGAGCAACAACCTGGCCTATACACCTTATGTGGGCCTTCCATGAACTGGGCAACTACCTGAATTCACTTGTGCAGAATACATGTGCTGCACAGTGTCTGACCACGCACCCTTTGTCCTCGCATGGGAAATCGAAAACCCTCTGACACACCGCTTGCCCACAGACGCCCTGAGGGACCCTCTTTTTGAGGAAACACTGAATGAAACGCTAATACATTTCATGAAAGACAACATTGACAGCGTAAATAGTTGGCGAGTGATCTGGGAAACAATGAAGGTGGTGGTGAGAGGAAAGGTTATTGCCAGTGCCATGGGGGCATCAGCAGGAAACTGCGGGTGGAACTGGAGGTACTGGAAAAAGAGAACTACTTTGGAGGCCTTAAAACCTAGCCAGCAGCTGACTGAAGGGGAACTAGCAGGGATATGATATTGCTGCCTGGTGGCCTGGGAGAGGCTAGCCAAGTTTAATCATACTGCACGAATAGCCTGGAAGCACGCAAAGGGGATACATCTGCAAGAATGCAGGCTTGGCTATGCAAACACGAACAACCCAGGACCTTGATTACAGAGATTCATGACGTATGCAGTGTCCTGTGGCGCTCCCAGATGGCCATTAATGACACATTTACCACTTATTTAAAGCAAATAAACAAGCATGAAGCCTGAATAACCCCTGCTAACATAGCTGAGGCACTTTCATCGATCTGACTCCCGAAGCTCTCCAGTGACCAAAGAGCCTTCTTAATCAACCTATCACAGTGGAAGATATTGACGAGGCAATTGCCTACCTCTCCAATAGCAAAGCGTCGGGTAACGACGGCCTTCCGGCTACATTTTATAAGGCATTTTGCACCACCTTGGCCACTGCGCTGCTTAAAGTCTTTGAGGAGGCATTTGACTCTGGCATGCTTCCGGCCACCTTGCGTGAAACACTGGTGATACCGGTTCCAAAACCTGGAAAACCTACTTTGAGCTTAACTAGGATATGAGAATTCTCACACCCATACTGGCCTTTCGCCTCTAGAAATCTATTCCCTCTCCGATACATGCTGACCAAACCGGGTTTGGACTTGGCTGCAACACTACCCTTAATCTCCTCCGACTACAGCATATCATCAACATAACCAATTCCTGCACCAACCACTGTGTGGTGGCATCTCTAGATGCCCTCAAGGCCTTTTACTCAGTGCACTGGGAATGGATGGTTGCTGTATTGCAGGGGTTCGGAGAGAACTTCATACGATGGGTGATGCTACTGTACACCTTCCCAACAGCAAGAGTGAAGTCGGGCAAGTAAATATCGGAACCCTGGAACATACAGAGGCAGACACATCAGGGGTGCCCATTCCCAACCATGCTTTATATATTAGTGCTAGAGCCAATAGTGGTTTACTTAAGCCAAGAGTACAAGGAGGCGGAAGGAATGGTATCAACAGTAAGACAGACACAAGTGACCACAGTCCAAAGGTGTTCATTTAACTTGAAAAGGGGTTTGACAAACGCCTATCTAATCCTAAATCTGCAGATGGGAGCAAGCTACAACCATAAAATAATAATAACGGAGTTCTACTAGTGTTTTGTCAATATAACGGCCTATACTAATAAACCTATTGCCAATCCTTAGCACGTGATAAGGAGGTACACTCGAGCTTAACACAGTCTCTGGCTTCTCTATCTAACTGGGTGCAGTTCAAATATTAGCATCAGGGCCTTTTATGCCCAAGTCTCTTTGCCTTTCAAAGTCTCTTCTTGCAAAGGGCCTGATGCAACGAATAAACAATAAGTTCTTACATCTTCCGAATTTCACATGTACTCAATTTCTCTGGTGATTTACTATTTACCTCGGATCCCCGTCAGCCGGGCTCAGATCCCTTTAACAAAATGCTTGTACGATGTTCATGTATCAATTTTCTTGGGTGATTCACAGTTCAACCAGGATCTCCGTCAGCCAGACTCAGATCCGTTTGATCATAATGTTCAATCAGTATTCCTCCGCCGGGCTCGGACAAATTTAATTCTAATTTGTTATCAACTTTCTTGGCAGTATCAACATCGAAGACTTTCGGCTGAGCACAGGATTTTGCTTGACCCGTTGCAGAACCACTTCGATGCACAGTTCTTTGCCACTCTTTCACCTTTGTCAGCTCTCGTTTGGATACCTTTTAGATACCTTTGAATGAGCATGCATGCAGTGCCAGACCACTCCATCAAGGGTATCGTATCTTTGTTTCAAAGTTCAATCACTCATCTGTTCAATTTTTACTTGCGTTAGTTATCACATGCATTTCATACACTGTTCATTTCAGCGCTCACCATACAATGTTGCCGCTTGCAACCTTGGCTTCAACACAGACCGGTCTGGTATCAGTCTCTTCAAGTCATCGGCTGTGTTGCTTTCACTGGCACTGCTTTGTAGCAGGAGCCAACGGCAGTATAACGGCGGCAAGCAATTCTCCCAGCCCTGATTATTGACAACGGAGGGCCCCAGGTACCTTCGACACACAATGCAGGATTCGTCAGCCTGGTTTCCTGGTCTTACGTTTTCTATTCTTGATGGTTCATGAAAGTAATGGCTCCTTGTCGAAAAGGTCAAGGGCCCTTCCCCCCTTGCGATTCCCTTCTGTTTTGCCATCTTTCTCCCAGTGTTAAACTGCTATCTTGGAACTGCTGCTTCCTCGTGTTTTGCCTTGCTCAGAGAGTGCACTTGCGCTCCGCCTTTTATCCGTGTGGGGAACTGTAATGGATGTCAGGTGTGTGTGTGAGACGGTCAGCAATTGCATGACCCTGCCTGACCATTGTATTGGGACAGGTATACGGCTCGGGTGTTAGTCCGTTTTATCTCATAGCGAGCTATCCGTAAGAAAGTGTGTGTTGCAAAGGAGGGTGGAGGGGTATTCTACCTGTAAGGATGGGGTAAAGATGATACAGGGAAGGGGAAATCATGCCTCGCCATCCGGCGCCCTACTCTCCGAAGACCTCCTCACCCAGGTGATCCTACCGCACTGGTCCACCCCCAGGAACTGGATCCAAAAGTGATGGCAGTTTCCTGGCCACCTGGATGACAGATCCCCGGGGACTAGCGAGTGAGACACCTTCAGGTTTCTCACAATAGGTGGGTCCCCACAACTCATATCGTTATATGCAGACGATGTTCTTCTTTACTTATGCCAGCCACAACATAATCTACACATTGTACTGGAAGTCCTTGACAACTTTGCGGCACGGTCCAGAATCTCTTTCAGCAACACAAACCTTGTCTCTTCCCTCTGGCAGGGCTGCGCGGGACAGACGAGGCCTCCCTGCAGGATCTGGGAGTGCGCTGGGAGAGACACACTCCTTCAGGTACTTGAAAACATTAAATACAGAATACATTTTTCTGATCAAACCTTTACCATGCAGCAACACAACAGTTACATACTCTAGGAAAGGTGGGGAAAAAGCAGGCTGGTCCTACCTTATGCAAAGAGATGGCGGAGCACTGCCTGTCCAACTGCAGTTTCTTTGTTGGTATCTTCAGCCAGGGAGTAGTGTTTAGCGAACGTGTGCAGAGTGCTCTACGTGGCTGCTCAGCATATGTCCTTCAAGGCCACCCCTGCGTGGAATGCAGTTGACGCCGCCCTCCCTCTGGTGGAGCGCGCTGATGGCGTTCTAGTTGGAGGGTCGCCTTTCATCTGATGGCAGTGGGTGATGCAGGACGAAACCCAGCGTGACAGACCTTGTTTAGAGATATGCTGTCCCTTGGTACGGCCAGAGAAAGCAATGAACAGTCGGTTTGAGGATCGGAACTCCTTGGTTCTCTGCAAGTAAAACTTCAAAACTCTCGCAACATCCAGAGAGTGTAATGCTCTTTCTACTTCAGAAGTGTGATTCTGGAAAAAGGTTGGCAAAACGATGCGCTCAGTGAGTGTAATTTCCGACAGCACCTTGGGAAGAAACTTAGGATGTGGCCTTAAGATGACACGGCCCCTCTGGAACAAGGTTAACAGAGGCTCAGACGATAAGGCTTGCAACTCACTGATCCTTCTGGCTGATGTGATGGCTATCAAAAAGGCTGTTTTCCAAGACAAGAACTTTACGTCGCATCTGTGTATGGGTTTGAAGGGAGGTTCCATGAGGGCTGTCAAGACGGTATTCAGGCTCCAGTTTGGGACTGGCATCGGCATAGGAGGATAAGTATGCATCAGCCCTTTCAGAAAGACTTTAACCACAGGCAATGAGAGCAAGGATTGCATCTCCGGAGTTGTTGTGTACGCCGCTATGGCTGACAGATGGACCTTGATGGTGGACAATGAAAACCCTGTCTTAGCTAGGTATAATAAGTAGGGTAGAATTTGGTCAACCGAAACCGTGAGAGGATCAAGGTCAGATCTCTCGCACCACTTGGAAAATCGAGTCTACTTCCTGGTCGGGGGCCGCCGGGATAGATGCTTCAGAGTCGAGTACCAGACTTGTCGCGCCCAATCCGGTGCAATTAGGATCATTGAACAATTCTGCTCCTTCAGTCTGCGCAGTACCCTTGCAATGAGGGGAATGGGGGGAAAGGCATAGAGGAACCTTCCTGTCGAGGCCACTGAGAACGCGTCTCCCAGTGATTGATACTCCGGGTACCTTGAGGCAAACCTTCGCCATTTCTTGTTGTCCTTGGTGGCAAAGAGGTCGATTTGAGGATGGCCCCACAAGGCAAAAATCAGTTGGATTTCCTTTTCGTCCAGCTCCCACTTGTGAGATTACATCTATTCTCTGCTTAGCTTGTCCGCTAGGACATTGTCCACTCCCGGAAGATGCTCTGCTTTGATCTGCACCCCGTGGTGCAAGGCCCATGCATATAGCCTTTGGGCTTCTTGCGACAGGATCTAGGACCTTTTGCCTCCCTGCTTGTTTGTATAATGCATGGAGGTCGTGTTGCCTGTCTGGACTGTAAGCACCTGTCCAGCTACCACTGGCAGAAAGGCCTTCAGCGCCCACCTTATGGCCCTGAACTCTAACACAATGATGTGGAGTTGGGACTCTTGCGCCAACCAAGTGCCCTTGGTTTGGAGGTCCGCAAGGTGAGCGCTTCAGCCTGATAGCGATGCGTCCATCCTCAGCAGAAGGGTCGATGTCGGTGCTTGAAACGGCATCCCTTGTTTAAGATTCCACAGAACATTCCACCATCGAAGAGCCTTGTGTAACGTCGATGGAATTTGGATGACGTCCTCCCAACATCCGAGAGCTTGTTTCCATTGGTGGTCTAGGGCCTCCTGAACCGGTCTCATGCGAAGCCTGCAATTTGGTATGAGGAATATGCACGAGGACATCATGCCCAGAAGGTATTTTTCCGAACGTACCAATGTTGTCTTTCTCCAGGAAGCACGAGGTTGAGCGTAGAATCGCTGCTACCCTTTCTGCCGATAGTCTGACCCTGGGGATGCTGGTATCGAACTCGGCGCCCAGGAAAAGAGCTGTCCTGCAGGGAACGGGGCAGGACTTCTTGCTGTTTATGGAGAAATCTAACCTTTTTAGGAGGTTGATCGTCCTTAAAACTGCTGCGCGAGCCCATGCGGCGGAACATGCTTTTATCAACCAGTCGTCCAAGCATGGGAAGACTTCCGTTCCTGTCCTCCTGAGCTTTGCAGCTACTGGTGCCAAGCATTTTGTGAAAACTCTTGGTAGCGATTTTAGCCCGAACGGGAGCACTCGGAACTGAAAATGAAGCTCTCCCACCGTGAACCTGAGGAACTGTCTGTGAGCTGGAGGATGGATCGGTATATGGAAATAAGCGTCCTCCAAGTCTAAAGTTGCCAACAAGTCGTTCTTGTTTAACCAAGGGAGAACTCCTTGCAATGCTACCATCTTGAACGTTATGCGTTTGATATATTTGTTGAGCGCCATCAGGTCCAAGATGGGTCTCCATTGACCATTTTTCTTTCTAATGAGGAAGAAGCGGGAGTAGAAACACTTTCCCCTCTGGGGGTAGGGCACCGGCTTTACCGCTGCTTTCTGGAGCAGTTTTTGAACTTCGGAAATGACCTGTTTTGACATGTGCAACCTGCGCGAAGATGGAGGCAGGGTAGGAGGTTGGTCTAGAAATTCTAAGGTGTGACCCTCTCTGATCACCGGCAACACCCATTTGTCCAATGTATTTGACTGCCAGTGTTGGAAGAACTGGCTTACCCTTCCCCCCACTGGGGTGTGACGTTGAGGGGACGGAATCAGATAGTCAGTTTTGTTTGCTTTGTGACTTCCCGTGGGCGGAGCCACGCCTGCCTCTATGGGAGTATCTGTTGGAGGATTGATAATTGTTCTCTTGGTACATGCTACCTTGTGCCTTCTGACCATAAGATGAGCGGCCGTACCCTGTGTATTTAGAAGATGAGGCTCTAAAGGGGCAAAAAGACTGACGGTCCTTATCCTTGTCCTTTGAAGAACTGATGGCTCGGGCCATGTCCGTGTCCGATTTGATTCCCTTCAGGTGGTTGTCTATTTTCTTCCCGAAGAGCTCTTGTCCATCAATGGGCATGTATAATATCTGGGCTTGGACTTCAGGCCTGAAATTAGTAGCCTTGATCCAGGCATGCCTTCTGAGTACTGTGCCATCTGTCTGAAGCCTGATTTGGCCACATCATCCGCTGCGTCGATCATATGATCAGAGGTTGCTTCACCATCAGCGATTATTGATCTAGCCTCTTCCTGAAGCTCTGGTGGTAACTGCTTAGCCAATTTGGACATGCGTAGCCAAAGTTCGTGATCATATCTCGCAGTCATGGCCATCGCATTACCCACTCTGATGGTAAGTGATGCCGAAGCTGATACCTTCCTGCCCATGGCTTCTAGATTACGCCCGTCTTTGTCCGCTGGTGCCGACAGCGGCGAAGCGGGATTGGCAAGCTTCTTCCTAGCAGCAACTGTGATAACAGAGTCTGGTTTTGTATGACCTCTCAAGCAAAGTGGCGCAGACTCAGGTGCTTTATATTTCTTCTCTGGTCTTGACACTAGAGCCGGGGTAGACAAGGGAGTAGATGAGATCTTGGATCCGGACTCCTAGAAGGTGTCGAGGAGAGGAATGGTGGTAATCGTCCTCCTGCGTTTGTCCCAGTACTCATAAAGCACTGATTTCTTTTCCTCTGATGTAACCTGAATTTTGAACACTTCTGCAGCCTTGCGTATTATGGTGTGGAAAGAAACCTGATCATCCAGAGGTGAAGCATCTCCTGGGGAATCTCTCCTCCTGGGATTCTCGACGATGTACTCGTCCCACTCACTGGCTGCGTCAGCCTCTTGTGTAATTTCACCTTCTTCTGGGTCAGAGAATTCTCTAAAAGGATCCTCCTGCCAATCCGAGACTGAAACGGAGGATGGCACCATTGTGGGATCCCTATCCGGAGATCGAGGTCTATGCGATGATGGTGGTGATGGGACCCTTGTCGGTGAAGCACTGCGAGTCCTGCTCCTAGACCTTCGAGGAGGCTCAGGTGATCGTGCCCTCTTCTGAGGTCTACTCCTATGAGGTGAACTTCTTGATGTGCCTGGAGTTGGAGACGTGTCTCTCCGACGGGGTTCCGGTTCTAAGGGATCAGACGGCATGCTCTTCTCCCTTTGACACCTGTAGAACTCATCCATGATCCTCTGTACGGACAACATCAGTATCAGGTCATGAGGATAGTCGGCCTCTTCCGTAAAGGTCTGCCAAGGGGGACCGTGCTGCTTAGGGGAAGGACAAGGTCGTTCTTCCACCACTTCTGCATCTGAAAATTCCTCCTGGAGAATTACATCAGGAAGCTCTGCAATGTCCCCCAAAGGAGAAACTTGCAGTACAATTGGTTCAGAAGCTTCAGCAGCCTTAAGGAAACTGTCCTCAATGACAGGTGTCACCGCGGCGCGAGTGAAAGGCGCCTCAGGCTCAAATTCCTCGGTTTTCGATGGTACTTTCGTCGACGAGCAGCCCACCGCCGGTAGTTCTGTCGACGAACGCGGTTGTATGGACCCCCCCCCCGTTGACGAGTGTTTCCTTCGACGAATGTGTTTTGGCTGGTCTTCCCGTCGATGAGTGTTCCGTCGACGAATGTGTTTTGGCGGGTATCTCTCCCGTCGACGAGTGCTTCGTCGACGAATGTGTTTTGGATGGTCGCTCCCCCTTCGACAAGTGCTCCGTGGACAAGCGTTTCGTGGAGCGCTTCAGGGACAAATGGTGTGTTTCCTTTGTCGTCGACTGTTTCGTGGACGATAAATCCGATGACTAGGATCTTGCCGTAGACCATGTCTTAAGTGTAATCATCATCGATGAGGGTTTTGTCGACGGTGTGGCCGACGACGGGCCTTTATCCTTCACATCGCTCATGGACGGTTTCCCCGTCGACAAATGCTGCCCCCCCGGCTTTTTGCAAACTCCTCGTTACCTTTGGAGGTAGATTTTGCTGATGAATGTGACTTTTTCTGGCTCGAGGAGTCCAGTGGAGGAAGAAAGGGCATTAACTCCAGCTTCCTCTTACTTTTGGCAATGGGAGAGCAACGCCTTTCCACTGAAGAGGACCTTTTCTTCAAAGTTTGCCTCTCAGATGGAATTCTGGAGCAGACAGGAGCTGTTCTGAGAGACTCTTCGTCCGAAGATTGATCACTGGCTTCCAGATGTAAAAGAAGTCTTCTGTGCTTGTCCTGAAGAGTCCTGTTGGAAAAAGTCTTGCAAATTCTGAATGTCATGTGGATACAAACAGAAAATGCAATGTTCATGGGGGTCTTTCATGTAGACTAACTTCTTCTTGCACCTTGTGCAGTCCCTGAACAGGGAAGGCTTCTTAACAGCCCGAGATGCAGCCATTCTGAAGAGAAGGTTTACACTACGATTTTGGGTCAAAAACAAGACATATTTGTCTCAAAAACCACCTGAGACCAAAGCCCCTAAACAAGGGAACAAAGTGGAATATATTTGACTAATATATTCCACACAAAAAGTAGAAAAAGAATTGAAGAGCTCAGAGAGCTTGAGGATTCCCTATGTCTGTTAGTCTGCGGTGAAAAATCTAAAGATGGCTGCCGGGGGCGGAGCTTAAGCCCTGCCACCTCATTGGTTGGGGCTATAAAGGACCAAAAGGAGGTGGAGGGACTACACAATAGAATGACTCATAGGCCTTAGTGGGCATGCATGGCTATGTAGCAATGTGTATAAATTAGAAATGTTTTAATAATTATTTTTATCACCGAGGATTCCCATCCTGACGACGGGGAATATTCAACCATCTGAATCTATGGGAGATACCAATGCTGGAGAAGCGCATGCTCCCAGGGCCACGCCCCGAGCGCATCTAAATTTAAAGAGGAAGACCATTTTTTCGGGTGAATAAGGTTCAGTTTCCCGTCCGTAGCGAGGGAGGCCCATACAGTATGGAGGAAAGGGGACGGGATGTAGGAATATCCTTAAACTACTTCATTCACAGCACCCTTACTCACCGAACCTCCCATTGAAGGCGGATGTATAGACACGGCGGAAGACTTGGGCGCTTCGAGGTATTGGGAGACACTGGGAATATACACGTGGGGCGACATGTATGAGAATGTAAAGTTCAGGGACTTGGACAGCCTGACAAAACGGGAAGGCCTAGCTTAGAGCCAATTTCTGAGGTATATGAGGGTAATGAAGGTTGCTAGAACTGGGAATTATGGCCCGCTGAACCGGAGGAGGACACTTTCCTAGCCCGATGTATGCTCTGGGTGTTGGCTAGAAGCCCGTTTCTAGACTGTATGAATGCTTGCAGGATAAGACCAGTGTCTGTAACACAAAGTTAAAGTCACGTTGGGAGGCAGACGTTGGTTCTGACATTGCAGACAAACAATGGGAATTGGACCTAGCTTTCACCAATAATGTAACCTGGGACTTATTATTTCGACTACTCCAGGTCAATGTTCTCACCCGCACATACATGACCCCTAGTAAAGTGGCCAAATTCAAGACCAAGGCCCCATCGACTTGACCCTGTTGCAAAAAGGAGGATGCTGACCTAATACAAATGCTGTGGAAAAGCAACAAAGCACAGGTCCTGTGGTCCCGCGTCAAACAGGCCTGCACAGGTGCTGGAATTGTTCGGTATCAATGGAATTTGCTTGAATGTTTATTAGGCATCTACCCCAGACGTAGCAAATACAAACATTTCACTAAACCTATGGACCTTCGTTGCATACTTGCTAAACAGCGCCTGGCCATGTTGTGGAAAATAAAACAAGGCCCACAATACAAAGCATGGAGCAGGGACTTTGAGACCTGGTGCGAAGCTGAAACAAAAGCATGGCTTGGTGCCTTGTAGATACACGATGGCGACCTCGTCAGTAACCTTCGAAGCCTGGAGGATGCTGACTATAGCTTCAAACAATAAACCGCTCTGAATGTAACCCCACGGCTAAATCTGCCTTTCCCAGTGAATTGATGCAACGCCTAGGTTCCTGTCCCCCCCAAGCCAGAATGCGACTACTCTCACTGCCCAATCAAACTGCCAAATCCCAGTTGTCAGCTGATCTGTAACATTGTCAAGGCGATTATGGTAGGCATGCACACCTTTGTTACCTGTTTAATGTTTGTTATCTTAACCACTGTTAACTGTGACAACCACATTGTTATTAGCTTGCTGTAACATTGAAATTTGGATGCTTAACATGTGCCTTGTGGGCTGTTAGTGTCACAAATGCATCAATAAAAACGTTTTAAACTGAATATGTGGGACTACCATAGTGCTGCATGGGCCATGGAGTTTCTCCACAAAAATCTTTTGCTGTCTCAAACCATTAGAACAGAGAATGGCCTGTGGTAGAGATGTGTAATGGCACCATTATTTTTAAATGTACCCGACTCATCAGCAACTCTTTGAAAAACAAATTACATTCGACTAGACTTGCAGTCGTTTAAGTTCCGTTTTTTTTGTACACTGACACTTTGCCATTCTATCAGATATCGGTGGTGCGTCCAGAGGACAAGAGATGTGCTAAGCAAGTAATGTTTAATTAATTACAATTTACAACAATAGAACTAAAACAGTGACTTTTTATAAGCTCAACAAAAAAGTATTTTATTTTTTATATTAAATGAAGCAGGTTGAAGGCCATACGTACGCAGGTAGGTATCTATTTTGCAGCTCCATTAGAATCAGAAAATCACCAAGTCAGATTTTGAAGACTGGCCAGTGCTTTCTTAAGGGTTTATTACCATTTACCCAACTAAACAGCAGTCTGATGATCACTCCCTCGAAGAAAACACATTTATGAAAAATAGCACTATCGGTGCATATAGTAGCCCAATTTGGGCTTCAGGCTTTTATCATTCCCTCTTGATAAATCTGAGGGCTATTGTTGGAACTTAGGCATTACCATTCAACAGACCAGAGTAGTTGCAACAACAGGATGAGAATGAGCCTTTTTTAACTTGTTTGATACAGTCTTAGTCTCATCTTTATTGACACCAATTGATCTGCTAGATGAACTGGCTTTGAGGCTTCTCTTCCCTTCCCTTTATATACCTGTCAAGCCTAGCGAACATGAGCTCTTATCGCTGTTTACATGTTGGTTCCTTTTTTTTCCATTTTGGTGAATGGTTTGCGCTCCTTGCGACGAAAAGATGGTCAAAAAGTAGACCCCTTGGCAGCCGGGCACTAAGAGAAACCCTACCTAGGGGTAGTAGCAAGCAGGACCTCACCGGGGATGACTCCACCGTTGGGGACAGGACAACCACACCTGTTAAAATGAGGAACTCCTTGCCCAACTCACTCAACAACCCAACTTGATAAATACTGCTGTGAGAAGACAGAAAGAATCACTATATATCTGTTACAGTGATGTGCCATATGACGTAAAGTACCTGTCTGGCAGTGTGAGTGAGAAAACAAATGGAATAACAAAAAAAGCACCAGCCCAACACAAAAGAAGGACTGTCACGTTGCAATGTCATCCAGAGAGCGCGCAGCTCCATACGTTCAAAGCTGCGCTAGCATCAGAAGGAGCAAAGAAGAGAAGGCAACACAGCTTCCAACGAGCAGAGGAGGCTTACACCGAACTATTCCCAAGCTGCACCAAATGGGAAAAAGGCCCTGGAAAGCAAAGCAAGTGAGTCCAGGCCGTTAGGAAGAGACGACCAGACCAGTCACGCTGAGAGAAGGCATTGGGGAACACTCCCAAGGTAGAGAAGCCAAACACGAAGTAACACTGTGGAGAGTGTCAAGGACAGAGGAAGAGAATACTGAAGTTGCCATTTTGATCGAGAGAGAAGAGTCTGTGAGACGGACTACCGACTAGACAACGCAGTCCTAAAACCACAAAGATAACACAAAGAAGGGAGACCTGGGGATGGTAGCGAGTATAATGAATACCATACGCATAATAGTCTCAGTAAAACACGGAGGAACCAGAAGAGTGAGAATCAATACTGGGCCCACCATATTTGTCCCAGTAGGAGTCAATGTATCCAATAGTTGAGGTGTGCGCCCCGGGACTCCCGCATACATGTGGTTCTCGTCCAATCCGGTCTCAGGACAGTATGTGAAGGAAGATCACCCCAGCCCCTAGTCCGAGAAACAAACTTGAGTCCTCTCCGAACACCAGAGGAAGGACCACCCACGTATTAACGCGGTGTCAGGAAAGTGCGATGTGATGAATCAGGTGGAGTCATCACTAATTCCTCTCCTTTGGCCTCCTCTCATGTGGCCAGTGGACGGCAGCCACTACTTGATCCTCACCCTAGGGGCGGCTATATGAGGGAGAATCACGTGAGAGGAGATCATGACCGGGGGGAGGTGGTGACAACATTGGGTGAGATGCAGCATTTCCCCCTTTCCTCTGACAAAGACCTTCTAATACCCAAGTCGTTAATGGCTTGTTGTCACATTCCCTCCTATAGTAAAGGTCAGAAAACCTTTTCTCTAAATCCCTCTTGTCAAACCCCTATTTTTGACTTAGCCATTCACAATTCATGTTTAACTTCTTCTGGTTTTGATATGGCTTTCTGCGAAACGTTTGAACAACATCCAAGAAGCCCCATAAAAGATGTGGGCTTCATTTCCCATTACACCACAAGTACTGAGACGTGGAAGAGGAGGAAGGAGTCCATGCAGATCAGGAGAGGCCTAACACACAGGCTAGTTGTTCGACTGGGCCCAAGATGCGCCGCGGGACAATAAAAATGACAGAGGCAAAGAGAATGAGAGTTGTAAAGGAGAAAGCAGTAAAGAACAGGAAGTGCGAAGCCTGGCAGTGGCTCGAGAATGCGAGAATTACCTACTGGCATGGCGGAAGAGGAAAAGAGGCACAGAGGACACACTGGAGGGAACGCGGAAGAACTGGGAGCTGCAGCAGAGCTCCCAGAGGTACAGTCGTCCTGAGAGGATGCGTGCTCCTGTCCAGGCTACAGAGGGAAGCCGGCGAGTGACCGCGTTGCTGCAGAAGCCGCTGCGAGAATGGTCTGGATCGCGTGGGAAGCCGATCCAGTGTAGAGACTTTGCTGCAAAGACACGCCCAGAGTCAGCAAAGCCGCAAAGGGGTGTACTAATGTGCCTGCCTGGGGTTGTTGGGAACCCCGGGGTGTACTAATGTGCATGTGAACCAGTGACAATGTTACAAGGCTATGAATAAGGACAGTATACCAAAGTGGTTGAATGCAAATAAAGAGCAATCCTATTTCAAATATCCGACAAACAGAATATTACATTGCTGGCGAGACAAAGTGAAACAAGAGACCATAAGCAAGTATAGCTGCATGAGATGTCAATGTGGTGGAAAACTGAAGCAAGTGTTAACATAGGCAAATATGTCAAGTACCTTAAGACATGTGCTACTGTGATAAACAAACAGTGAAGTTGTGTAAAGTTTGGACATTGTGGGTAGATACCTGGCCGGGAATTATACCAGGGGATATGAGGAGCTCACAAAAGAAACCCTGGCAAGCAGAACTACCAGGCACCTGAAGTTGTATTAAGTTTGGACATTGTGGGAGGATACATGGCAGGATACCAGGGGATCTGAGAAGCTCACAAAATAAGTCCTGGTAGGCAAACTACCAGGCACCTGGCGTTGCACACACACTTTTTAGATATTGTGGGAAGATACCTAGCAGGGGAGTATACCAGGCGATCTGCAAAAGTCACCAAAAGACCTATCGAAAAGCTGATATGGAAATGATTGCTTGGTCGAGGCAAAGAAAGACTGTCTGGGAATGTATTGTTTGGCCAAGTTAAAGAATAGCTGACATGAACATTATTGCTCGAACAAGATAAAGAGAGACGGTCTTTGAGTGGTATACATTACTCACCGTAATCAGATTTCTGGTGCTTGCATCTGCTTAGATTAACATAGCATAGGCCGACATCTAGTGGAAGCTGCGGAGTATTACAGTTTTTGTTTTCGAAATTCGAAAAGGGACGTCGACAGGGCGTGCCAGTAATACTATCCCTAGTGTGACGTACGCTGTACCCATGATCCCTCAGGCGTCGAGGTCCCTCAGATTGTTTTTTTCCCGCAGATTACACAGGCATCAGAAATACTGTTTTACCAAGTTAAAGAATGACTGTTATGGAATCCATTATCTGAACAAGAACACAGTCCAGTGTAAAGACACAAAAAGAACCTTTGGATAAAGAGACACTTTTGAAATCCTACCCAAGAGTCTGGGGGAAGGGAATCACCCTCTGGATCCAAGGATCTTTTCCTTGGAAGTTATTTCTGTTGGATCTATCCTTATATTTGTGGCTGTGAACACATTCAGTGTGAGAAACCTGATGGTATTCTCCCACCTACTCACCCTGGATCCTCCATTCAGGTAGCCAGGGAAGGGCCATCGCTTTTGGATTCCGACACTGGGGGTGGATAAGCGAGGGAGGATCACCTGAGTGGATGGTCAGGGGGGATTGGGAGGAGAATACCCAAGGGCGAGACATGGTATTTGCCCTTTCCCAATTTCACACCAACTCACTCTCCCGTCGCCCTAATGGGGTATTTCCAATCACACCCCAGCACCCCCACCCCATTTCCAATAAGAAATGGGACGAAGAAGAGGTGATCAGGAGCAATGGGGATTACCCATAGAAACAAGATAGGAATACAAAGTGAGGCCTACCATGTAACACCAGTAGACTGTCCCACTGATAGAGTCAGGCATGGTCAGAGATTCATATTGCTGGGTGAGTTTCTTTAACAGAATACCGGAGGCCAAGATACACAGCTATGTTTTAGAGTCATTAAATGCTAGTGCATTGTGTGCCATCCAGGCTTGGATTTCAAGATGAACACGATTCACAGCTACTACATCCTCCCGATAGTTGCCAAAAAGCTTGAATAGGATCTGGGCGTCATCCGCATAATTTTCAAATTGGACACCCAGATCCTCGAGGAGATTGAGAAAAGGTCTAATGTAAATATTAAAAAGCAAGGGAGACCAGCAGGAGCCCTTTGGAACACCACCTGTGATGGATGTAGATTTAGCTTGAGCTCTCGCGACTGCCACGTTGGAAATTCTGGGGCCCAGAACGGACGCAATCCATTTAGCAACACTCTCGGAGCAATTGGAGACAGTGAGCAGTATAGTATATAATAGATTATGGTTGATGATAGCAAATGCTTCCGAGAGATCTAATACTAATAGCCGCGCAGGATGCTTTCTTTCTATGATTTCAACTATGTTTGACTTAAGGTCCAGAAGAGCGGTCTCCGTGCCATGCTGGAAACGAAAACCAGACTGATTTGGATTGAGAAGCTCATGTTCCACAATAAATTTCTGGAACTGTAAATAAGCCACTCTAAGATTTTCAACCGATAGGGGACGTTGGTAATGGGTCTGTAGTTCTTGGGTGCTTTGGGGTTAAGGGTGTCCTTTTTCAGAAGGGGAATGTAAAGCTCACATGGTATCCACGGGGACGTCACTCAGCCTGTTCTGACCTCTTACGACCTCTAACCCTTCCCTGGAGGCTATTCGACTGGAGACTGGGCCTGAAACACTGGATTGGTAGAGTTTAACTCCCCATTGTCTCTGTGTGCTTGAACCCCTTCTTCCCCCGGGGTCCAACCCTTCCCTTTGATCCACAGCTCACCTTGTTTTCTTGGATAGTGTGCTCTCCGTCCTGCTTTCAGTGCAGGGGCGCGTTGATTGATGCGGGCTCGTTGCTGCCTAGTTACTTCACTGGCAAGAGTCCGACAGGTAAGTATAATGAGTCTTTTGAACAGTTCTCTAACTTCGTTCCTTTCCTTCCTTAGATGATGGGTGGCGTCCGGGGATGGCGGCGTGCTGCTGAGATGAGTAGTGCTGAAGGTGAGTGAGAGCGCGATGCACCCCTTTCGTATTTGTATTGAACTGAGTTCTTTATCTGTGTCTTTTAGGTGCCACAACGTTTTCAGCGTGGATGACGGTTATGAAGAACAAATGCGGTAAGTAAGTGCAGTATGCGGCGCCTCTAGATGTTTCCACGCTACCCTGGAGTGTCTTTTCCCTCTTGCAGATGGATGAGAAGTTCCGGAGACAGAGTTCCCACAGAGCGGCTGGGATTCAGGTAAGCGTTGAAGCTTATACAGTATTTAAAAATAAGCGAAGATTTGCAGAATGCTTACTAATGCCTTTTTTCTGTTCTTTTCCCTTTTCCTTAGGAAGCGGCGTGCCGGGATGGGAATGACACCGCCGAAGATGCCCGCAGAACAGAAGGAGCGATGAATGATGGGCAGAAGCGCTGCAAGGTAAGACTGTTCCTAACGGTGTTCTTGGAGGAGCTGAGCACAGAAGATGCAGGCCTACTGGAGACTGATCTGAACACGGTCAGTGTCACGCTGCAGGTCCAGAAAACGCAAAGCATGTTTCTCAGCCTGGGTGTGGCTTAAATAGTCTCTGGGTATCCCAGGTGTCTCTGGGCTGAACCACACCCAAAAGACTAGACTGCACATGCAGTTCTGGGAACCGAAATATGTGGGCGCATCCATCTTGTCCCCATCAATGCACTACAAGTCCAAACCCCAATGTTATCCTATGGGAGTGAGTGAGTCTGGTGCAACAAGCGCCAAGTCTGACTCCAAGTGGGTCTTTGGAGGGATGGAGAGGCCCTTGAGGGCCATGTAGTTGATCGTGGCCTGGCTCCAGCCTGACATCTTGGAGGGCTAGGGACATGAGGGGCAGGAATCATGACAGGGAATCACCTATACCTCCTTCAGAGCTTCAGGTACTACGTCCGTCAAGAAAGAGGACTGGATCATTTAGCAGCAACACGTCCATGGATCCTTTTAATATTTCAAGCAGGCAGAAGTCCTCTAGGAAGGATGTAGATTTCATGTTAATGATAATCTCATTGATCTCTTGTTCGGTACAGATATGAAATTCAAATTTAAGAAGAATAGCCAGCAAGGTATTATTTTGATAGTCTGCATTGATATAGTCTTTTTTTGGTGTCAAGATTGTCCAGTTGATTGGAAATAGCTAGATGATGTCCAGCAATTTTGTTCGTAAATTGATCCTGAACTTGTTGACACCAGAGTCCTTGGAGATAGGAGGAAAATAGGACGTATGATTTTTAAAATCTCGAAGAATTTTAAATAATTCTTTTGAGTTTGATTTCTTTTTGACTCAATTATAGCATTCTTGTATTTTTTTACAGATTTTTTAAATATTTTTCTAAAGTAATCAGACATGGGTTCTTCCTCCAGTCTCGTTCATATGTTCTTTTTTATTTTGCTTGCTTTCACAATCTCATCACAGAACCAGGTTTTATTGGTAGTCTCAGCTTTCATCATCTTAGTTTTTTCTTGGGCCAATGTATTGCTAGTATCATTAATGACAGATGATAGGTGACTGAGTAGCTCAGACGTGTCTTCATAGGAATCAATAACACACAATTTGGTTGTCACCAGAAGAAGAGAAGACAGTCGGTGTGGCCTTTTTGATATTCCTACAAGTGATCACAGTCCTGGCATTGGTCTTGAGTCTTAATGGGGGGGGGGGGCTTGGCAATATGATCGTAGTGTTTACAAAAAATCATCCGACCAAGGACATCCAAAGGTTCTGATGGAGGAGTTCTGGGCGTTATGTGATAGTATCCAGTCCAAAGTATGGCCACCTTGATGCGTTGGTACCTTCACCTGGTGGGTATAACCTATCACTTCTAAAGAGGATAGGAGAGAGGTGGCAGAAGTATCGGATGGGTCTTCGGCCCATAAGTTAAAATCACCCATAACAATGACTGGTGAATTCATATTGGTGACGCTATTCAATAGGTTACATGTCTTTACCTCTAAACATTTTCATCGAGTGCAAGTTTTACTGTTTTTTTTCCCCGAAAACTTTTTCACCTAATTTACATACATAAAGTGAAAAGAGTTTATACACCGACACACTTTTACCATAAAGCGCTTCGGTATATAAACTATTTATTTTTTTTAATGTGAAATCTGCAAATGCACTTTTTGTAAAAGAAAATGGGTGCAACATGCACTCTATCTGTTGACTTACATACAGGGCGCTGTCCAGTTCTGATATTACTCGCTGACACTACACAAGTCAGTATCAGCGGGTAATTTCAGATGACTTGCATACAGTCATCAATGAAGTTCAGCACTGGACAGTGATGACTTTTGTTTAATTTTTTTATTGCCCCCCCCCAAACTCCTGTTTTATGTCCTTAAAAACCCCCCAAACATTCGAGAGCTTTTTCATCTTAAAATATTTACTGAAAGACCTTTTCATCGAAAAATTCTGCGAATTATTTTTTTGATGAAAAAGTCTTTCAGTAAATATATTTAGGTAAAAAAAGCTCTCTATGAAATCTTTTTCGGTGAAAGGACTGTATACCTATTCAATACGCCTAAGAGTATTCTTCAAAAGATGGAATAAATTGGGGAGGTTTGTAGAGTATAATTAAGGTGAGAGAAATGTTAGGGTTAATTTTCATTTTAATCATGAGGTATTTACAGCCATCCAGTTGATGGATTATGTAGTCATATCAATTAAAGTGTTCTTTCACCATGATTGCTACACCCCAACGCCGTTGATCTTTACGATCAGCCCTGAACATTTTATATCCAAGATTCTGCCAAGAACTACGAGCAAGCTGGGATTGCTGGTTGGAACGTTAAGTAAGCAACACAAGAAGCCTGGGATGACTGGTGGAGAACAGGATGCCGAAACGCTGGCCCAGTGTACCCGAGGAGTCAACGCCATGAAGGAGCTGTATCTCTGAAGCCGGAGGAAGGCAAAGTGCTGCTTATTGGCCGTGGCCAGGCCAGTGGTCGTTCCCCTGGGACATGTGTCGGTCCCATGGGGGTCTGAGGGGCAGGTGGTGGGACCCTGACCTCGCGCCCTATATCCCGGGGAGCTGCTTGCCGATGTTGCGCTGTCTGGGTGAGTCCCACTAGGTGAATGAGAGGGTACCAGGCATGTGAGAATGGCTGGAGCGGGAGCTTCAAAGCAGAAAGTAAAGCGGTAAGCGGAAAGGAAAAGAAAGCAAGGAAAAAGCATAGTGCACAAGGGTTGCGAAGCGAAATACAGTAAAGTGAGGGTGCGAGTGACCCAAAACAGGAAAAAAGGGTGCGAGTGACCTGAAAACAGTAAAGGGGGTACAAAAGACCTGCAGTTGAAAAGAGAAAATGCAAGAGGCACGATACAAAGACAGGAAGGTGCAAGAGTGCACGACCAAAGAGCAGATGGTTCCAGGGCCATGATAAAGTCAAGAGGAGTGTGCAAGAGGCACAGCAAAGAAGATAGAAGGGTGCAGGTGTGCACCATAGAAGGAAAGAAAGGTGACATGGAAACATAACCCAAGTGGAAAGGAGCACTAGAGCGAAAGGTGCCCAAAAGGAAGATTACAAAGAGGTGTCAGGAGTCAGAGTGGTCACCCAGGGGAGGAGCCAAAGCCCAGCATGAAATGTCTCTGACACTACCCATGGAAAGAACTGTGTGTTAAAACAGTGCATCTTGACAAAGTGAACTTTTGTGTGAAAACAGAGGGACCTAGGCTTGGGGAAAGGAACCGTGAGAGGCCCACCAGAGAAATTGTTGAACATTTTGAAGAGAGGCCTAAACCTTGGGAGAAGGGAACCCTGAGGGGCATAACAGGAAGTGTGTCTTTTTGTTTGGAACTAGAAGGATCAAAGCTTGGGGAAGGGAACCCCAAGAGATGCAGAGACATTGTGAACTCTATTGACTTACGGCAAGAGTCCTATGTGGATCCAATGGGGCGACACTTTTGAGTTGAACTATTTCGAACTGGGAGAACTACAGCTACTGGTAAGACTACCTGAAACCAGCTGTGGTTTACATTTCCTTTTTAACCACCATTTTTCTTTAAGAAGATCCCTGAACCCATTTTGTTATAAGAGTGAGGGCAAGCATAGGTTTAGAAACAGACAGACTTTAGTTTTAAACTTAGGGACATCAACGGCTCTTAGAAGCATCATTTGAAGGAACCACCCCTTTAGAGTAACGGCCAGTTAGGTATTCCGCCAACCCAACCAAGTTTATAAATAAAGGTTTTCAAACTCTTACTTTTGAGTCTGTCCCTCCCTTGATACCAAGCCTCTCTCACACCAGTCAAAGACATTTCCTTGTACTTTTTGTTGTTTTATTTCTTGTGTGAGGGTCAGCTTAGAATGTTTGGACCACAGCACAGCTTTTAAGTTACTGACTAATTGACCCATACAGATCCTTAGTTTTAGTTATGAGGTAGGGAAATTCCTCTGTAGAATAGGGCTACAGAGGCATTTCTCCAACCTATTGTTGTTTAATAAAAAGTCAAATTTTTAGAACAACACAACCTTGTGTCCGCCTCTCATTGCTGATACCTCACAGCAAATACGGACGTGGGTGCCCACGAAGAGTAGAAGTAAACAGTAGTTCAGAAGATGGAATGTAAGAACTACTGAGAAAGAAAAGGAGACTGGACCCAGAACAGGGCAGGAGAGAAGGGGGTTGGGGGGTGTTGGGAAGGAGAGAGAGCAGATATTGGAACAGAGGTCCGTGAATCGGGCAGTGTCAATCTTCAAGACAAGGAAACTTGCAACGCACGGCTGGCAGCGTCAGTCCCCACAAGTACCCTCTGGCGAGACCGAAGCAGTGTGCTTGCGCTGTAACTCGTAGCAAACGCACAGTGCATGCGTGGAAACTGTCCGCCGGTCCCACACGCATGCACGTGCCCTGCAATATGGCAGCCCCATGAGAAGGAGCCAAAGAGGTCCGTGCATTGGCAACCCCTTAAGAAGGCAATTCCCCCTCCCCCCCCCCAACGCCAGCGGATCCTCGAGAACGGTAAGCGTGGCGCCGCAAAAAAAGGCAGCATTGTGACACCAGAGTGAGAATCAGTACTGGGCCCATCATATTTGTCCCAGTGAGAGAGAAAGTAACCCGAAGGCTGAGATTCATTATTGGGCATGTCAAACTTGTCCCAGTGGCAGATTAAACACGAGAAGAGTGTGAATCATCACTGGGATCATCATACTAGTCTCAGTGAAAAGCCAAGCGGTAACAGGATTGAGAACTGTGACAATATGTTTTTTTATCATTCTCAAGATATAAATTGGGCATCAGAGAAAGAGAGACTTTCAAGTATATGTGAGAAAGACAGATTGAAAGAAGGTCCAGGAAAAGGAGCATCTGTAAAGAGGATCCTACAAAGCCAGGGAATTGGAAATGTCCCCATAGTGTACTGAACCAACTGATGCAGTGGATCACCAAACTATTTAAAGATCTCATATTGAGAAGACCTTGCTTAGAAGCAGCCCTAGGAAAAGGGAGTCATTCTCCTGGACTTTAGTTGTTTTGCATTAGGGGTAGGGTCACAGTAGCTTAGTTTTGGAAAGATGACTAGTTAGTTGTGTTAGGTAGGGAAACGCTTTGCTTAGGGAACATGAGTCATTTTTCTTATTATTTGAATACAACCTTGTTAAAGATGGACAAATCTAGTCTAACTCCTTTTTCTGAACTTCTACACTAGCCAAACACAATAAAGATAGGGTAGCAGAGCAGCAAGGCTTAGACACAGGAGGATGCGTGTATGTGAGAGTGGTCTAGGGCTAGAATGAGACACACACATAGCACACCAATTATTCAAGCTAGACAGAAGATGTAGAAAAATATACAAATGTTCATTAGCCCTTTGAATGCACTATAAGCAATGAAAACTTCAGATAAGTATAGTCACACAACTGTTACTATACACCAATTTACATTCACTGTTGGAGGGTTCTACTAGTAGAACACCAACGCAATGCTTCCTATGGCATAACTATTTTAGAGGTAATGTTAAGAGCAAAACTTTAAAGTAACTATGGCAAGTGAGAAACCGGGCAAATTGGAAATTAGAACCAGTTGGAGACAGATAAGGAAATTGATGGAAAATGTTAAAACACCCACAAGAAAACCTAGATTCACGTCCCCAATTCTTATAAAGTCCAGAACTGTCAGGAATGTGGGTTTACTGTCCAAAAGTCACCCGTTGCACAATATGTACTTTGCAGGAGAGTTTACCATGTGATTCGTGAAGAAGAGTTGCCAAAACCAACTGTTGCAGGTAAATGTTCCAGAAGTAGAACATAAAAGTAAGTAAAGTTCTTATACTTTTCTACCCCAATCCAACCACATCTAGGGGAAGAGCTGTGGGATCCATGACTAGACGACCACCGATGTTAGTCAGGAAGGGGAAAAATAGTGTAAGGACTTTACGCCCATGCAACCTTAAGTCAGGGGGGCTGTAGGAAGTGGTATTCAAACTCACCCTGCATACTCTGATTTCTTCAGCAATCACTTCAGGGATTACCGAATCTGCTGGGCCCACTTACTTCTTGGCTTTGTCCTGTTGAGGGGCCGTGGGTGCAGAGAGCACTTTTGGTGTCGGGATTCGGTCCAGCTAGTCAGCAGATCCGTACTGTAACGAAATGGCATGATAGGATAAAGACTTCCACAGAGCAGGCAACTTCAGAAGACCGCCAGGACACGAATAAGGCAGGAGTCACAAAAATCAGGTGGCGACAGGCAATCCACTTGGCAATGTCAGGAGCAGGCCCTGCCCAACTTCCTTTCAGTCAAAGGCTGATCTCTGAACAGCAACTGATGCAACGAGTTAGCCCAAGAGAGAGTTGGTCAGTCCATTGTGGTCCAGTGACACTGCTAAAGGATCCGCAGGAATGAATCCACGGGCAGAGTTCGGGACAGGCTGTTCCAACCAGTCCATGGGTCTAATCACAGATAAGGTCCTTCTGGTGATCAGTGGCAAAGAACAGGGCCTCTCTGGGACTTTGCTGGAGGCAATGCATGTTGGCTGCAATGGCCACCAATGGCTGCAGGAGTCCTCATTTTATCCATGATTGGGTCTGGAGTCATCCTCAGTGTGTCCAATCAGCACATCTGTCCAGCAACAAACACACTGTGGCTTGGAGGTAGACCAGGTGCAGACAGACCTAGCCCCCACATCTGGGTACACACAGAGTCTGCCAATCTGCCCTGGAAAGCAGAGAATATGACTGGGAATTGGCTTTCCATGTTTGAAAATTTCAGACGCGAGCAGGCAGGAAGAAGGAAGGCCACGGCACAAAATGGCCAAAGGACAGGTTAAAATCTTGTGGCACTGCCATTTTAAGTATATGGTACTGTAAATGGTTTTATGCAGTAAAATGCACACATGAAAAGTAAAAAACAGTAGAAAAATAGCCCCCGGCCCATCCTGGACACACTGCATTTGCAACACCAAAACTGTGAAAGAAAAGGTTAGAGGGTCACCAAGTGTCCCAATCACACTTCATGTAAAGTGATGTGTGCAGTTTTAAAAATACAAGAATTCCTCTGAGGGGTGTCGATTCTCCTTTGCCTGGAAGTTGGGTGTAACGCTCACCTGATTCCCACGGAGGCGCGGGTCTTGGCAGGAAGCTGTCTGTGACTCGAAAAGTGATGTGCAGGACTCGATTGGCTTCAGGGGTCGAACCTCTTCGCACTGTGTGTCGGACTCGAAGAGTGAGGTTTCTGCAGGTGAAAGAATATGGGGGTTAATGGTCTGGGTTGTTGAATGTCCCTCTCTCTCTCCCCAGCTTTTTCGTAGAGCCCCCAGGTCAACGTGCTCACCTTATATAGGTGAATGCTGGGCTCTCCATCTGCGTCTGGTGCAGGGTGCCGTTGCCAGTTCCTTCACTGGTGAAACACAGGCCTCTTGAATTCAGAGGATGGTTACCGTCGTTATCTGCACGAGCGGTGAGTTTCTGGACACCTTTTGTCTTTATAGTCTTTACATGCGTGGCACGTTTATATGCAGACTCTGTATAATGCCTTTCCCTTATGTATTGCAGGGCTCTTGAGATGAAAGATGAAGTGAAGCGCTTGGAAGTTCGTAAGTATGGCAAGCGCTCTAGCTGTCTCTTTCCTTGCAGCTTAGTTCGTGTTAAAGAGACGCCGGAGAATTCGCAGGCGTTTTATTGCGACGAGCGTGATGGACGTAAGTAAATACCTGCTTAATGTCTTTTCTTTTGCCTTTCAGATGTTGGGTTGCAGGGCCGGAGTCCGCGGAATGCCAGTAAGTTGTTAACGATACTTTGTCTTCACAGGCGGCGATGCAGAACGAAGAAATCCGGAATTCACAGCGTGCCGGTAAGTATGGCAATGCTTTTGTTCTTGCAGGTGGAGATGCGGCGTGAAGAAACGGCCGCAGCCGATGGATCCGGTAAGTAAGCACTGCGTGTAAAGTTCGCCTTGCTAACCTGTTGTTTCTGTTCTTTGCAGGTGCTGATGATGTCTGGATACTGAAATGGTAAGTAGGATTCTTGCAGGTCCAGGATCGGAAGAAGAAAGGCCGGAGCAGACTCGGTGAGCGTTCTGCTGCAGATGCAGAATAACGCGAAGCACGCTTCATCTATCGGGTGTGGTTTAAATAGCCTTGGAGTGATGAGGCGTCTTCTTCCACGGCCCCGCCTAGGTAAGAAAAGAGTTCCAGTTTCCAGAAGAGTTCCAGTGCTGTATCCAGGGAGTGGAGCTGCCCCACCCAGGTAAGAAAGTAGTTCCTGTTCTCAGATGGCTTCTAAGTGGCTGGTAAGTAAGCAGCATGGTCTGCTGCAGGTAAGTCCACCCAAGCATCTTCACACCTATTATGAGCCCGGCGCTTCCAGTGCCGGGACCAATGGTTTTGATGAGCCTGGTGCCACCGGCGCCAGGACAAGGTCCAAAAGGTCCTAGTGGGGACCGGCTGGTGCTTAGGATTAGGGTTAGGGGCCTGCTTCCAAGGACGTTGGGCTGGTCCTGGCTCCTTGGAAGCAGTGATCATGACAGTACCCCCCCTCAAGGCCCCTCCTAAGCGTGTCTTCTCCGGGGATTTTGGCTTGTCGGGGTGATTCAGATGGAATTTCTTGACCAGACGAGGTGCGTGGACATATTCTGAAGGTTCCCAAGACCTTTCCTGGGGGCCGTAACCTTTCCAATCAACCAGATAATATAACTTAGATTTGGAGATCTTGGAGTCTAGGATGTTCTTAACCTCGAATTCAAGTTCTCCATCTACTAAAACCGGTTCTGGGAATTCAGTCAATCGGGTTTCTGGTTGTACTGGTTTTAATAAGGAGACATGGAATACTGGGTGTATTTTCATATGCGTAGGTAACTCCAATTTGACAGCCACCGGATTAATTATGGCAGATATGAGATAGGGTCCAAGGTATCTCGGGATGAAGGTGCGGGGTCCTTTTAGAGGCAGGTGCTTAGTGGATAGCCAGACCTGATATCCTACAGCGTAGTGAGGAGCCTCTTTACGGTGTCGATCTGCTCCTCCTTTGAATTGAGCTTTAGCTCTTTGCAGATGGGCCGAGGCTTCCTTAAAAGCACGGGTGATCTCCGAGTGCAAGTGATCCACAGCAGGTGCTTCGAATTCTTGGGGAGGATCCAGGTTAGAGGTTCTAGGATGGTGTCCGTATAGTAGGAAGAATGGAGTCTTCCCTGTTCCAGAATGAATCGAATTATTGTAAGCGTATTCAGCGATCCAAAGAATATCCTTCCAGGGGTTTTCAGTTTGTTGGAGCATGCAACGTAGATATTGCTCTAGAGTTTGATTTGTCCTTTCGCTTTGTCCGTCAGTTTGGGGATGGTGACTAGTTGAAAGTCTTACATCAATTTGGGCTAGACGACAGCAACTGCGCCAGAAGTGAGAGATGAATTGACTTCCCCTATCGGAGACTAAAACCGAGGGAAAACCGTGTAGCCGAACGATGTTTTCTAAGAATTCTCGGGCCAATACTGAGGCTGATGGTAGACCCTTCAGGGGAATGAAGTGAGCCATCTTGGAGAATAGATCCACGACTACTAAAATGGTAGTATACCCCGAGCATGGAGGTAAATCCGTGATGAAATCCATGGACAGGGTATGCCATGGACAGGGAGGGATGTCTAGTGGCTGTAATAGGCCGGCTGGTTTCTCCTTCTGACTTTTATTCTGGGCACACACACCACAGGAGATTACAAAGTCTCTAATATCCTTTTTCCATGACGGCCACCAGAAATGTCTTTTAATCTTTTCCATGGTTTTGGTAATGCCAGGATGACCCTCCATTAGAGAGTCGTGATAACAGGAGATTACTTGTTTTTGTATTTTCTCACAGGGTAAATGCAATCGTCCTCGGAAATATGGTAGGTCTTGATCCACTGAGAATTCTTTCCCCTTTAATTGCCAATCTTGCAAATCGCCCGGAGTTAGGAGTGATTTAACCATGGTCTTGATGTCTTCAAAAGATTGAGCGCTGACCAAACCCAAAATTCTTTGTTCTGGGATTATGGGTATTGGTTCTGGATTGGTCAAATGTTCATCTACTCCCATCCGGGAGAGAGCATCTGCTTTTCCGTTCTTACTGCCTGGTCGATAAGTAATTATAAAGTCAAATTCTGCTAGAAACAGAGCCCAGCGAAGCTGTCTGGAAGACTGAGCTTTGGCTGTCTTTAGATATTGTAAATTGCGGTGATCAGTCATTACGGTGACTGTGTGTCTGGCTCCTAGAAAATAATGCCGCCAGGCTTTAAAGGCCGATCTGATGGCCAAAAGTTCCTTGTCTGTAATTGAATAGTTGATCTCGGGAGGCGAAAACTTGCGGGACCAAAAGGCAACAGGATGTAGTTGGTGTGTGACCGGATCTCTTTGTGATAAAACTGCCCCCATAGCAAGACTAGAAGCATCCGTTTCCACGATGTAGGGGAGTTCTGGGCGAGGATGTTTTAAAACAGGTGCAGAAATGAATTTAGCTTTTAAGTCCTGAAAAGCTTGTTCTGCTTCAGAAGACCACTCAAAACGTTTGTTCTTCTTCAACAGAGCGGTGATGTGCTGGACTATCCGAGAAAATTCAGGAATGAATCTGCGGTAAAAGTTAGCGAACCCTAACATGCTTTGAACTCCTTTTACAGAGGTTGGTGATGGCCACTTGATGATTGCATCAACTTTCTTTGAATCTATATGGACTCCGTTAGGTGACAATATGAATCCCAGGAACTCGACTTCCGTTACGTTGAAAACGCATTTCTCAAGCTTAGCAAAAAGATTATGTTGACGCAATCTCTCGAGAACCTTTTTAACGTGTCTCTGATGTTCCTCTTCAGATGATGAATAGACGAGGATGTCATCAATGTAGACAACAACACACACGTCTATGAGTTCTCTAAGGACATCGTTCATAAAATACTGGAAAGCAGCAGGAGCATTACACAGTCCAAAGGGCATCACTTGATACTCGAATAGCCCGTACTTGGTGCGGAAGGCCGTTTTCCATTCATCGCCCTCTTTTATCCGTACCAAGTGGTAGGCTCCTCTGAGATCCAACTTTGTGTATATACATGCATCTTTGACTTGATCCAGGAGTTCAGGGATCAAAGGTAACGGGTATCTGTTTTTAACGGTGATCTGATTCAGGGCGCGGTAATCTATGCAAGTCCTAAGGTCTCCTTCCTTTTTCGGAACGAAGAACAAAGCCGATGAAGCTGGAGATTTTTAAGGACGGATAAACCCGTTAGCTAGGTATTGGTCTAGGTATTGTCTGAGGTGAAGGTTCTCTGGCTCGGTGAGGGCATAAATCCTGCTGCAAGGAGGAGTTGTTCCAGGTATCAGATCTATTTGACAGTCGTAAGACCTATGAGGAGGCAGGGTGTTGGCTTGATCCTTCCGGAAGACGTCTTGGAATTCCTGGTATTCGGGAGGTAATTTGGGCACCTCCTCAGAAGAGATTGCCGCCAGTGAAACATCAGGCCGAGGATAACAAGTGGTAAAGCACTCTGGAAACTGAACCGTCTTTGCTCGCCAATCGATCTGAGGATTGTGCTTCTCTAACCAAGGGATTCCCAGAATGATCTGGAACTGAGGGGCCTTGATTACATCGAACACGATTCTCTCCCGGTGTCCATCTTGACTCACTAGCGTCACTTCTTGGGTGGCATGCGTTACTGGTCCGGAGGCTATCTCCGTGCCATCCACAGTAGTGATGACGTCTTTCACTGCCTTAGGGACAAGGGGTAGATTCATCCTTGATACCATTTCACGGTCCACATAGTTACCGATTGCTCCGCTGTCAATGTAAGCTTCAATTGCATGCAAACGATCCGGACGTTCAGGACTAATGAGGACCATGGGTATCACGAAATGCGAGGTCACGGGACAGATCTTAACGCTCGGCAAGAGGACCTCTACTCTTGTCGGGCAAGGTCGTTTCCCTGCTCAGAATTTGTGGTACAGGTATCCGCGGCTCCTACAGTCTTCTTAGCTGGTTTCACTGGACAGTTCCGAAGAAAGTGTCCTGAGTTTCCGCAATAGAGGCATAATTGCAGCTGCCTTCTTCTTTCCCGCTCTTTCTGGGTTAAAGGTCCTTTCATGCCCCCTATTTGCATGGGTTCCACAGTGTCAGCTCCCTTATTCGAGGTCTGTGGTTTAGAAAACACTCGGGTATCAAATCTGGAACGATCTGCCTTCTTGTTCTGTAGTCTATGGTCCAATTGGACAACTAAGTCAATATAGTCAGAACATTCTTGTGGAGGATTCACAACTTGCGCTAACACATCTTTGAGCTCTCCACGCAGGCCTCTGTAGAAAAGCGTTATTCTCTTGTCCTCGGGCCATTGTGTTTCCACTATGAGTCTATTGAAGGAGGCTATATAAGTCAAGAGGTCTTGATTACCCTGTCGTAATGAGAGAAGCTCATTGTCCAAGGCCTGCCCTTGTGCATGTCTTGCGAACAGTTTCTCCATGCTGGACTGGAAGGCCTGAAAATCATGTAAAACCGGATCATCCTGGGTGACTAAAGGGATCGACCAATCTGCAGCGCTGCCACTGAGATAAGAAAGCACGAAAGCCACCTTGGTCTGGTCTGTTGGGAATGCAGCTGGTCGACATAAGAAGTGTAGGTGGCACTGATTGATGAACACTGCGAATTTCTTTGGATCACCGGAAAAGCGTTCGGGCGGAGCCAAGGGAACATTACCGGGCAGATTGATTTGCACTGGATTTAAAGATGATGCAGAAGGATAACTTCCTCCTGGAACAGGCAAAGGTGTCTGTCCTGCCTGCGTTTGTAACAACTGCCTAGCAAGGTCCTCTGTTCGCTCCTTGGAAAGTATCAATTCTCTTCTTAGAGAGTTTGTTTCCTGACGAGCTGCATGTACTTCTGCTCTTAATTCCCCGAGCAACTGGGCTAGTTGATCAGTGCCTGAGGTTTCCATTGCGCCTGGGTAGGAGTTTTGTGGTGGGCTTCGCGTTCTGTAACGCTCACCTGATTCCCACGGAGGCTACGTGTCTTGGCAGGAAGCTGTCTGTGACTCGAAAAGTGATGTGCAGGACTCGATTGGCTTCTGGGGTCGAACCTCTTCGCACTGTGTGTCGGACTCGAAGAGTGAGGTTTCTGCAGGTGAAAGAATATGGGGGTTAATGGTCTGGGTTGTTGAATGTCCCTCTCTCTCTCTTCCCAGCTTTTTCGTAGAGCCCCCAGGTCAACGTGCTCACCTTATATAGGTGAATGCTGGGCTCTCCATCTGCGTCTGGTGCAGGGTGCCGTTGCCAGTTCCTTCACTGGTGAAACACAGGCCTCTTGAATTCAGAGGATGGTTACCGTCGTTATCTGCACGAGCGGTGAGTTTCTGGACACCTTTTGTCTTTATAGTCTTTACATGCGTGGCACGTTTATATGCAGACTCTGTATAATGCCTTTCCCTTATGTATTGCAGGGCTCTTGAGATGAAAGATGAAGTGAAGCGCTTGGAAGTTCGTAAGTATGGCAAGCGCTCTAGCTGTCTCTTTCCTTGCAGCTTAGTTCGTGTTAAAGAGACGCCGGAGAATTCGCAGGCGTTTTATTGCGACGAGCGTGATGGACGTAAGTAAATACCTGCTTTATGTCTTTTCTTTTGCCTTTCAGATGTTGTGTTGCAGGGCCGGAGTCCGCGGAATGCCAGTAAGTTGTTAACGATACTTTGTCTTCACAGGCGGCGATGCAGAACGAAGAAATCCGGAATTCACAGCGTGCCGGTAAGTATGGCAATGCTTTTGTTCTTGCAGGTGGAGATGCGGCGTGAAGAAACGGCCGCATCCGATGGATCAGGTAAGTAAGCACTGCGTGTAAAGTTCGCCTTGCTAACCTGTTGTTTCTGTTCTTTGCAGGTGCTGATGATGTCTGGATACTGAAATGGTAAGTAGGATTCTTGCAGGTCCAGGATCGGAAGAAGAAAGGCCGGAGCAGACTCGGTGAGCGTTCTGCTGCAGATGCAGAATAACGCGAAGCACGCTTCATCTATCGGGTGTGGTTTAAATAGCCTTGGAGTGATGAGGCGTCTTCTTCCACGGCCCCGCCTAGGTAAGAAAAGAGTTCCAGTTTCCAGAAGAGTTCCAGTGCTGTATCCAGGGAGTGGAGCTGCCCCACCCAGGTAAGAAAGTAGTTCCTGTTCTCAGATGGCTTCTAAGTGGCTGGTAAGTAAGCAGCATGGTCTGCTGCAGGTAAGTCCACCCAAGCATCTTCACACCTATTATGAGCCCGGCGCTTCCAGTGCCGGGACCAATGGTTTTGATGAGCCTGGTGCCACCGGCGCCAAGACAAGGTCCAAAAGGTCCCAGTGGGGACCGGCTGGTGCTTAGGATTAGGGGCCTGCTTCCAAGGACGTTGGGCTGGTCCTGGCTCCTTGGAAGCAGTGATCATGACATTGGGAGTCTTGATATCACCCCACCGTTGCTCTATTTTGGGACAGTCTGGTTACATCTTGCTTGTGTCCCGATCGTGTTTCTTGCTGCCTGCGCCTTCCTGCAACAAACAAAACAATCTCACTAGGGCAAGAAACTGGGAGCCTAAGAGGCACCCCTGTAACTGTGCACATTAGGGGCGACCCAATTACCAAATACATTGTAGAAGGTACAATTGGACGTAATGGCAGGCGGAATTCAGGAGTTCCCCCTCTGGCCAACAATGGCCACCAAAAAGACCAAGAAACAAAAAAAGACAGTGGGAAAAAGAAAAAGGTTAAGTGGCCCCAAAAATTGTCCATGGAATCCCCAAATCTGAATTCTGGCTTTACAGTCAGCCCAGCATAAACATTTTCATAAATACAGAGAAGAATGAAAGACAAACCTCCAATTTTCACTGTAAATTCTTCAGCCACCATGCAATTCCTTGCAGCAAGGTCCCTATGAACAAACTTGTTGGCGTTGAGGTACGACATGCCATCAGCAATTTCTCCTGCCATCTGAATCATCTTCTTGAGCGTAGGAGGGCTATGACTTGAACGACTCTAAATTTGAACAGGAGAAAAAAAGTTTGGAATGTGAAAAATTTGATTGTGCTCCTTTCTTTCTATTTTTGCTTTTGAAACATGCCTACGATAAGGCCAAAGTGCTGGCAGACAGCTGGAAAAGAACCCATCATTACGACGACCATAGCATACGTTTAGTGCAATGATCAAACAGTGTTTCTGCAGCCACTCTTGATGTGGCTACTGAAGGAACCACCAATAGACTCCTCACAGTCAAGACAACCTTACATTTAGAAGAACAGAACCAAGTTAAAACAAAAACAGGCCATTTTGTGAGTGAAATGTAAACTTACCTTGCATGTATCACCCAAAAATCTAATTGAGACAATTTAGCACACACGTCTGTGCACTATGAAAACAATGGGTTTGTTTCAAATCCATGTTTTTTGTAAGTAACATTATTTAAATACAATGTTTCCATAAGCATCAAGAAACAAACTCATAACATGAAAACACAAACAGCACATTTCTTCATCTTATCACACAACCTGTTCCGAGCTCCCTTTGGGCTTTCCCTGTTGATATTTTGTCATTAGAAAGCTCCATAGCTAACATGGTTTTCTTTTTCTTAGTTACAAATAGGTGTGTCCTCTACCCCATCACAAAACCCTCTCACATATGTATACGTCCCCACACAGTTTCTGATTCCTCATTCAGAATACAATTTAATCCAAGAGCATTACTTTATATGTGCCCTCTTCCAAAAACAAAATATTCAGGTTCTTTTCCTTTCCCCATTGGACTGTGTTAAAATGGGTTTATGGGTTTATATTTATATTTTATTATTAAGAATTTCTTTAGTTTACAAAATTAAACCTTTTATGCGGGTACTTTCATTAAAAACAAGTCTTCTTAAAAAACATTCATCATGCGCAAAAAGGAGCAAAGCAAAAAAGGAAGAGTAGAAAGAAAGGAGAAAGCAAAAAAAGAAAAGTTGTAAAAGAGCAAGTAAAACAAATAGAAAACAGTATCTAGATTTTCTTTCCATTTACTTTTTGTTCTAAAGTGAAGGTCATTCAACTCTTTCCTTCTTCCGAGCACATTTTAAATAAGTCCTTTAGAAAAGCTAGTAAAGCTAATGTCATAGTTATTCTTTTTCCTTGGAACAGAAAATCCCACTATTCTTTAAGTGTCATAACAGTTCAGTTCCTCTAAGAATTTTCCCAAGTGTTTCGTTCTTAGTTAAGTCAAGGATGGGCAGTGTAGCGTAACGCGAGTTAGGGTTTCAAATGGGTCTGAGCAGAATCTACAGGTGTAGTCATGTTCAGTTGCAGGATTCCTTCTTTCTATTACATCTTTTGTAGGATACAGGTTAAAGCGGAATCTCATGAACCTGTGTCTCAATGCAGCTGACAGAAACTTATTTATGTAGTTGGGACTCATACCACTTCTTCTTGAGTAATTTCCCTTTATCCCACCAGTTTTTAATGTGGCGATTCAGTCTTCTGTCATGATCCAATCTAGATCAAATAACTTTTTTTTGACATGCCCTGGGTTCTGTATTAACATTTCTTCTTTTGAAAGTTCCAGGCTTTGTAGAATTTCAATACATATACTTCTCCACTCAAGCAATGATCTTTCATGCTCGTCTTTGAATGCCGTTTTCAGTACTTCAAATCCGCCTTCCCCCAGAGGACTTGGACATTTATGTAGAAATTATAGTTTTTCCCACACTATAACCGCGTACAGTGATGTTAAACCCATCTCTTTCTGTATCACATCAACTGGAAATGAATTAGGCATGTTGAGAACTCGACACCAGATAAGACACTCAATTTGTTGCCAAAAAGTCCCAGCAAGCATGAGTTGAGTTTCAGCCCTATAAATCAGTATGGGGGTGACCTTAAGTTTATAAAATTCAATTACAGGAGTTAATGAAAACTTACAATACCTTTGTTTGAAGATTCTTGCTTGTGTAGCCAGATTCCTCGCCTTCGATTTTACTGCTATCAGGCCAAAGGAATCATGTATGCTATCGTTGAGGGTCGAACCAAGATATACCATAGATGCAACTTCTGGGACTTCCTCCCCTTTCAGGTACCACGCTCTTCTACTGCTTCTTATTCCCCTTGCGTGGCCCCCAACGTCAAGATCTTGGATTTTATTTGGGTTGATCTTTAGTGCGTTTGATTCCACGTAGGTCACCAGTGTATCCAATTTACACTGTAACCCTATTTCCGTTTGATCGAATAAGAGAAGGTCATCAGCGTAAAGTAGTCGCCCCAACGCTGTTCCTGCTATCTGCGGTGGAAAGCACTGTTAGGCAAAGTTTGTATGCAGCTACCTCTGGGAACACTACACACAACTATGCCTACAGGTGTAAGCAAACCAACCTTTGGTATAAGTCTGTACTACACAGTTTTGGTAGCATGTTGAGCAGCCAGGTTTATCTCAAGAGGCAGTAATGATACACAGAAGTCTACAGTCACAGGTGTTCAAATAAACTCTTACACTCAAGGTTTCTTTGATACATACTTATTAATTCATGTATCTGTCAGTTATAAAACATGCATTAGAAGGAGGCAATAACACACAAATATACTTCAATACTATTTCAGAATACTTTTCAAGAGGAGTAAAAGGAAAAGGGTATTAGAACATGAAAGGTTACTATTATTCTTAGACAGTGTAGATATTTTGAGTTCACCAGAAGAGTCAATTCAATTCAATAGGATAGGCCAAAGTCAATGGGCTAAAGTCTTGGATAGGATAACGCTGTTCTGGTAGTTAAACAGAAAAGTCTCTGCACAAGTTCTTGGAAGTAGTTTGTAAAAAGGAGAATAATATGTTGGGTCACAAGCTGATTAGGCCTGCGAGTTGCAAAAGTGTCAAGCACTTTCACTGTGAGAGGTAAGTTCTCTGTCTTGTTTTACAGTACCTTACAATAAAAAAAGAGACAGCTGATGACTTCTATTCCTGGCAGTTCCTGCAGATTTCGCTGTTCCTGGGCCCCAGTCGTGGGAACAATAGGGAGGACATCAGGGGACTACTGCACTGTACTGGGACTCCTGCACTGCACTGCGACTGGTCAAAAGCTTGCAACTGACAAACTTCAATTTCAGTGCCTGTTTCGCGTTTCAGCTACCACACGGGTAACAACGCTGGTCCTGGCTGTCAAGGTGGACTGTCCTTGCTTCTGAAATCCCACACTCAGCAGGGGGGGGGGGGGGGTCAGGCTCAGCCGGTCTGATGTCGTGGGAGTCCGAAGGATCTTCCAAACACTTTAGGCCAGTTTACAAGCAACGCAGACAATCTGGCATCCCTCTCTCTGGCTATACGGTTTCCTGCAGCACTCCAAGGAAATGCAACTAGCTCCGAGATAGGTGTCCAGGTGGCTTACTTGGGAGTTGATTGGTCCTACCAACTCAAAAGGGAGAAGTCGTCCTTTGCAGGGCTTCTCTGTCGATGTGAACTTGGCGTTTGGGACCTGCACCAGGGCTTCACCGGGCAAACCAATGGTCCAGGAGTTGCAGCAGCCATCCTCTTCAAGCTCTTCTTCGATTCCTTTGTTCCAGTGGTCGACTCTGCCTTCCAAGCCAAGAGACTCACCTTTTATTCAGTTCTCTCCCATTCATTCCAGCCTAGCTGCCACTCACTCAGCAGGGTGGATGTCCTTGCCGGACAGTCAGCCAGCCAATCATCACAGAGTGCATTTGGGTCTCCTAGGAGACTAAGCACAGTGAGTTTCGGGCACCTCCCTCACTTCCTGCCTACCCCAGACACTCTGGAGCCAAAGGCGGTCTTCACTTCTGAAGCCTGCCAAAGGCGAATGAACAAAGAGACAAACCTGGTTTGGCGTGCAGAGAAAAACTCTAGAAGGACCTTACCACAAAGAAATGGCGAAAAAAGACCGCCGGGATCCATTTTAGCAACGATGGCTGGGCGCCATCTTGAAAAACATGGCTATAGTTTGCGGTCGGGAAAAATCATGATAGTTCACTGTAAAACCACTGCCAACAGCCATTCTGAGAGGAAAGGTTAACATTTGACTGTTACATGAGGATCTAGACATAGGGGATACTAAGTAAACCCTCCAGCATGCTATTATAAGATAGGGTGTGCTGGGTCTAGGAATTTAAAAGCCTAGTAAAGTCAATTTCACTTAACTTACTCTGGGAAACAGTAGTTTATCCCAGAGAAGGTAGTTAAACCTGGGGAAAGCCTGAAAGGCTTCCCTGTGTCACTGCACTGAGGGTGCTGTGTGACAATTGAAAAAGATGATGGCTATGGAGTTGGTTAGACTTCACAACCAAAAGAAACAAACGCAGAAAACACATTAAATTGAAAAGTCAAAGTCCCAAAGTTTAGCAAAAGAGCTGGAGGGCTCTAAAGTAGGAGGAATTGGCACATTTTTTAGAATTCTCCCTAATAAGCACCTCAAGCCAGTAAATGCTTCTTCGATGTCAGAAATGTATGGTTTGAAAATTGCTGGTGCCAGCCTACTCCTTTGTTTAATTCCTTTTGAATTAGGTATTTCATCAGACAGAGTACCTGTCTTATCCTTATCAAGTCTTACTCCGATTGTAATTGAGGTATGCAGTAATTCCAAGGCTTCTTTTAAGTTGGGCGGGCACCCTCAAGATTGCAGTTTTGTCCACATTATCGATCTATCTATGGAGTCGAAAGCGTGCGCCAAATAAATTGACGCAATGTAGATTTTTTTGTTCTTACTTGCTTTAACCCTGTATTTGAGGAGATTTATCAGGAACAGGTTCAGAGCTGTCCCCGTGCCCTTTGTGAATCCGGATTGCCAGAGGTCTTGATGCTTCGTATTTAAACTCCAGTTATCTAGTTCTTTCAGCAGGATCGCAGAGAACAGATTGTCCACCACATTTAAGAGGGCGACAGGCCTGTAATTAGTTGGGTCTGACCTATCGCCCTTCTTATAGATGGGTACCACTACTGATTTTGTCCACGACTGTGGAATCGACTTTGTGATCTTAATTTTATGAAATAGTAGCAGCATAAATGCAGACCATTGTTCCAGGTCCTTTTTTAGTATAGCGTTTGTCAGGCCTTCTGGCCCTGCAACCCTTGAGTTACTGGATTATTTTTATTAGAGAGACAATTTCCTCCTTATCAATCTGGAAAGTCCATGCAGTTTTACTTATGTTCACAGTCCTTGGGAGAGGAGTATCCCTACTTGAGAAGAGTCTACCATAGTAGTTCTTGTTCTCCCATTCTTTTACTGGTACTGAATTAACTATCAGGGCTTCCTGGCATTAGTGCATTAAAGATTTTCCAGATTTCTGCCGTGTTTTTCGTGGCTACCATATTTAACATTCTCTCACCATCCAATTGGAGGAGCCGGCATCTATGGTATTTTAGCCAGTTATTAAAGGTTTGCTTTCCTAGTCTGGCTGCTTCAACAGTTGCAAGCGTTGGAGATTTTCTACATGCCTGACAGTTTATTTAAAGCTTTCTTCCTGTCCGCCACCTCCTGGTCAAATGCATGTCTAGGGGAGAATGCTCTTCTTACAGATGTGCCATTTTTAGCAAGAAAGGCTTTTAGCAACAGTGGGTACTGGAGAATTGATAGGGCATTCCCCATATCAGCTTTTGTTGAACCATTTGATAGAGATTCTGTTAAGGCCATCAACGCAATTTTACTGATTCTTAGGCAATTTAGTCCTGATAATATCTCCATATTAAAGACCGATCTAAGTCGCTTTGGAATAATCTGTCCTTCAATCCACGGCTGTGCTTTTATCTGTATGAGGTTATGGTCACTATATGTAGTACTTATGACCTTCATGATTTCCAGCTTTCTTTGGAGGTTATCGGAGGCAAATACGTAATCCAAAATCTTAGTCTGGTGTCCTCTTTTCCAGGTTGTTACTGGTGGGATGTCACCCTTCAAGGGACCGATGATGTTAATGTTTCTTTTTTTTTTAAATTCCTCCCTCCAGTAAATCCTTCTCAGTACCTTATCTGAGACATTTTTCAGTGGGTTAATTATTAAATCCTGCTCATTGTTAAAGCATTCAATGTTTAGGTCACCACAGCCCAGTACATCTAATATACTATGGGTGATCCTTACATCGTCAATGTGGTTCATGACCGTTTGGAGAAGGTTTATAGCTGTCAGTGAATCCGGATTCCAATAGAGGTTACAAATCAGTAGCGCCTATGGATCATACACTTTTAATAAGATAAACTGTATTAGTGGAGTTGGGTTGGTCACAGAACATACCGTCATGCCACAAAATCTCTTAATCGCAGTGATCATTCCTGCCATGGGCCGCCCAGCCATCCCTTTCAGTGCTGGGTGAATGTACATTTCAAAGCCTTCTAAAATCGGCGCCTCCCTGAATCAGGTTTTCTGGAGAAACAGAACATCGTAATCTTCAAAAACCAGGTCACCTTTCCCAAAGAGGTGTAGAATCCCCCTGGTATTCCAGCAGCCGAATACCATTTCTTTGTGGGAGGTGGTCTGTGCATGCTGTAAGCGCTATGATTAAGCGTTCTTGCAAGCCAACTCCAATCTTCCTCATGGTCATCTTGCCGTTTTTGGACAGTTTGTTCATTTCGGGCAATGCTGCCCCTTTGCCCATCCTGGACATCCCACACCCGGGGCGCTGATTTTTCCATCCCCCTGTCTTGTTATATATTTACATCCTTGTTGGTGTACTTTTTGCCATTGTTCTTCTTGTGAGTGCTATAAAGTTCCCCCTCTTCTCCTTGAGTCCATGAATTATCAACCTCTTGTGTACTTATCATGGTTGGATCGCTGTGATCCAATTCTTTCAGAGAGAAGCCCATTGTTAGTAGCCTATGGCTTTCTCTATCAAGGAGATCCTTTACTGATGGATCATGACCATATTAAGCCGTTGTTCATCGAGAAACTATCAAGTATAAATCCTTTGACTGGATGACTGAGGTCTGGGAGACTGTGAATAAATCGCATGACATTAGGTCGATTTAAGATCAACTTATTCATTCTCAACACCCTCTATAATAACAGTCTACATGTGTTACTAGTATCTGGTTGATCAATCCTCTTTGTAATTTTCAAATTCTCATCCTCCCTTGTTAATGATCTTTTTACTGGTTTTGATTCTCCTTTCTCAAACCCATTTTGACCCTTCTTTTTTTGTTTCAGAGTACTATATTCATCTCTTGCTTCTTGGTCTAGGCCCAGCTGGTTGTTCACTGGAGCCTGTCCCGTCTTGTCCTAAGTTAGATGCACTCTAGTTTTCCATCCTTTTATCGGAAGCCCTTTTTCAGTGGGCCGGGCATTAACCCGCTTTTGACTTTCGAAGACTCCTTTGTTTTGATTTCTTCATCTTCTATTAAGGAGGTTTGGATATTCATCGGTTAATTGACAAACACCCTCTTGGCCTCTATCGGGTAACCCGGTCCTCACCCATTGATTCAGGCTTACCACCTCATCTGAGTAGGTTGAGAGGTTTAACAGCTCGTCGGAGACGTCTTGAACCTGGTCGGAGTCCTCAGTGACTTCTGCCACTTCCGGTTCCACCAGGTCTAACTTTGCACTGTTACTTATTTCTTTGTTGGGGATTGTAGATCGTGTCTTGAAATATCTTTCAAAGACCACTAATTTTACAGGCCTCTGTATGTTTTGTACTATAGTGGTGTCTTTGTTTTTTAATTGTGCCATTGAAGTTTTAGATTGTGCTCCTATCTGTTTCTGTGGAGTTATTTTCAGTGTTCGTTTCTCTGCATCCTTTGAATGAAGCTTCAGGTTCTTTCTTAGAGCCAGTCTTTTTGCATGCAGAGAATCCTTATCTCCTGTGCTGTCCACTTCTGCCCATCTTAGTTACTAAAAATGTGAAAGGTCTTTGTGGTAGACTGAGGGAGCTGTGCCTCTCTGGTTTCATGTCCCACGTCCATGCAAGGTGACTTAGCAGGAGGCAATGTATTGCTTTGAATCGCTTCGTTTTGTGACTCTTGTCGAGTCAGATGTTATCTCGACATCTTGATCTATATCTTGATCTATGGCTACAAGTGTAATTTCATCCAGGCCCTTACTACTTGATATACCCAAGTTCGATTGACCTGGTAAAAGTAAAAGGTCTTCTTTGGCCACAGGCCTAGCTTCTGTGTTCTTAGTACCATCTTTACTGTACTCTCCCACCAGCAACAAATGTTTTGTTTGTGTAGCCAGAATGAATCTTTCCGATCTTCTTTCCTTATCCAGGATAATTGGCTCCAATATGCTTTTCAGTTATCTGATCCGTGTTTTTATCCAGATTTCCTTGGGGTGCAGTAATAAATCCCTCTACGTATATCAATTTCGTTTGTAGCATTAGCATGGCAATCACTGTTTGGTCTCGTAATTGATCATTTTGGTTCTCAATTTCATAAACAGTGCCATAGTTATAGCAAAGGCCACCATCATCCTTGCGTCAATGGCTGTGTTCTTTTCCTCACTCCGGTCTTCCACCTGGGATGCTGCTAAATCGATTAGCAGGTCCTCATCTGTAGGGGGGGAGGGGGGCGTTAACAGGCCTTGAAACATGGCCCACACCCCAGGGAAGCCCAAGTTGCTTGTTAATGGTTGTCCGAGATCTTAATGTCTTGCCAGTTTTGTTTATTTCATTTAATGTAAAGCAGGAATCTTGTAACGTTGTAGCTTCTTTTACACTGTTTTGATCTGCCTCTGATTGTAGGTCCACGTCATTCTTTGATCTTGCCAGTCCAGACAGGCTTCCCACTGCTTGCGAGTTACTGACAGATCTATTGTTAGTCTTGTCACACTGTGGATCTCCTTGCTGCACGATGTCTACCTTTAATCCTTTTGGCAATAAATCTTCTACTATGCCCAGAGTACATGCCAGTGGATTAAGGGTTCACTGTTTTCTCTATTGGAGTCCACTCCTTTTGCTGGTACATAGGTCTCCTTGTTTCTAGAGTAAAAAAAAGCGCTGGGTGCCTTGCAATGACTCTGGGGCAATTCCTTTAGGCTTCCATATGTTCCCTGCCGTAATCTGAAGAGGCCTGTTAACAAGCGCTTTCTTTGAGTTTGCTCCAAAAGTATACAGGGTGTGATGACCCCATTATTGTTATTTTTCCTTCCTTTCCTGGGTTGGGGTTTGGTTTGTTTTTTTCTTGAAGTAACCCTTTATTCCCCAATTCATGGATCGGATCAGGTAATTTCCCGAGGCTGGCTCTTGCTAAGATAACCCACATCTCTCACAAGCCCCAATGACACCAGAGAACAGTCAGTTTCCTTGTCTATTGTCATTTCGACTGAAATGTTTAGGGATACTTGTTCTCGACGAAACTCACTATCAAGAGTCCCCACTTGCATGATATTGAGGCGGGAGGTGGTTTTACTCAAAATTTCAACCCTTGGTGACAGAGGGCATTCGCTAATATGCTGCAGTACTGCGTCTTCTCCACAGTCTGGACCACTTACTATCACCACTATCATTAATAGTCTCATTAGTGGTCTTGTTAGTCTCATTTAAGTCATTTGACTGCATTTCAGCCGTATTCTTATTTATATGAGATGTTGCCATGAATTAATAAAGCGAGCAACTACACATCAATCCGGAGAACAGTAGGACAGAAGGACAAGGCTTGATCTTGCTTGGTTAGACTGTGGGCCTCATCACGAGTTGGGTGGTAACCCTTAAAATCGGCGGTAACACTATCAGTGCTGATTTTAAGGGTCCACCGGATCACAAGTCCAAATACCGCCTGTGCCATTACAGCCGGCTGTACAAGCATCGGCTGTAAAAGCGCCAGTAACCATTAGCACTAAAACATTGCAATCAGGAGTCCGGTGTAGGCGCAATTAGCGCCAGAAAAGTGGCGGACAATCCGCCGAAAATACCCCCAGCAAAATGCTGGAGGTAAAAGAACACAGGCCACAGCAATAAGGGCCCAGGTGAAACCAATGCAAATCAGAGGCCTACAAAGGACCCACCCATGCACAACACCCCCCCCCCCCCCAACACCATTACACCGGCAGGAGCAGGGAGGAGACAGCAATAAGGGCCCAGGTGAAACCAATGCAAATCAGAGGCCTACCAAGGACCCACCCATGCACAACACACACTTCCAAACACCATGCTGCCATTTGGAGCCGGTAGCCTTTATGTGGACTTCTACCTGCTGTGCCTGGAGCTACAGAGGCCAGCCAACCAGGCCAGGGCCCTGGGAGCGCAGGGGGTGGTGGGGATGAGGAAAAGGAGGAGGAGAGCAGCACCAGCAAGGCAGCCAGCCATCCCCATGGTCAGGCCAACACCCTGGGCCCTGACTGATGGCCAGTTGGTGACTGAATATCGGCTGGACAGGGCAACCATCACCCAGTTGCTGGAAACAATCCAGGCTGACATCGGCAGCCGTATAGCCATCAGCACAGCAGTACCTCCGCTTGTGAAGCTCGTGTCTGTGCTACAATTCCTCGGGACTGGCAGCTACCAACATACCGTTGCCATGATGCATGGCATGGCCCAGTCCACATTCTGTGCCGTGCTGGGACAGGTGCTGGATGCACTGCTGAATCATGTGAATGAGCACATCGCATTGCCAGCCACACAGGCACAGGTGAACCAGCTGAAGGGTCAATTCCATGCCATTGCCCAAGTCCCGAATGTAATAGCAGCCCTGCACACATGTAGCACTCATACCATCCCATGCACATGAGGCAGCCTACAGAAACCGGAAAAATTACCATTCCCTGAATGTGAAGATGACATGTGGCCCTGACCTCACCTTTAGCCACTGCTGTGCCCGCTACCCAGGATCCATCCACGACTCCATGGTCCTGCGCAACAGTACCCTGCCAGCGTACATGGAAAGGCACGAGGGCAAAACACATGGCTGCTGGGTGAGTACAAATGTATACTGTAATGCATGTTAATCCACAACTGATGGGGCTGGTCACACACAATGAAATCCCTGCAGGTGAATAGGCAGCACCATCAGTGCAGCATTTCCATTCAAGCACCTTAAACGAGAAACCTTGGACATGTCCAACACAGCAGAAGACACCCATTCAGGATGTAAAAGACATGTGGCAGCACAGTGACATATGGAAGGCCTACCACCACAAAGCCTCCTGTGTGAGTAGCACTATGGCTTCTCACACTGGCACAGTGCAGACATCCCACCCTGCCCACCCGACAGTCATGCAAATGTAACACAAAAGTCGGCACATGCACAAAAGCACCACACATAAGTAGTCTGATTAATGCCAATGTACATCCCACAAACACTGTCCCCTGATTGGCCAATGAAATGCCCGGAGAACAGTACACAATAGTGACAACCAGCAAATGCAACAGCAGCCAAAGGGAATGGCAATGACACATGAGGTACCCACTTCTCGCATGCACAAGCAGATTGAAGGGTCCCCTTCCCCAGTGACAAGTGAATGTGTACTGTTACATTCTGAAACAGAGGCGTACCAAGTTGTGAGTACCTCATTGAATCAACGCTGCTCATAGCACAGCACACTCCACAATGTTAGTGACCAAATGACAAGTATGCCAAAATGACACTGATGACTGAGCCCTGTACACCCACTGAACTTACCTTGTCCCCAAACCTGCTTTCTCTCCCCTGCAGGTGATTCTGGATATCCCCAGTACACATGGCTCATGACCCCTGTGCGTCATCCAATCCACACACTGCAGGAGAGCGGACATACAACAACATTGCCCATGGTCGTACACGGATCGGCGTGGAAAGGGCATTTGGACTGCTCAAGGCACGCTTCCGGTGCCTAGACCATACGGGAGGGGCATTGATGTATGCACCTGAAAAAGTTGGAAAAATTGTACCGACATGTGCCATGCTGCACAACATCTGCTGTCGCAGGAATGTGCCACTGCCCCCTGATGCTCATGTGCAGCCACCTGAGGATGGGAGTGAAGGTGATGACATGCCTGAAGGTGTTACATGTGCACAAAGGGTTGGGCTGAGGGAGGGGAGGTTGGCCAGACAGGGCTTGATTGATGTATTTTTTTGATACAGGTGACGGCTACATTTTGCACATGTCACTTCAACATTAAAGAGCACTTATTCACAATCACTACTGTCCATGCTTTGTGAATTTTGAAATGTGATTTATTCTCAGTATAACAATCCCCCCTCCCACCCAGTGAACACCCAGCACACAATCCCCCTCCCCCAGTGAACACCCAGCACACAATCCCCTCTCCCCCCAGTGAACACCTAGCACACAATCCCCCCTCCCCCCAGTGAACACCCAGCACACAATCCCCCCACCCCCCAGTGAACACCCCACAACAGTGCAGGTAGGTGCATAATTGTTTTCAGGGCACCCACAACGATGCCATGTCCAACTACGATGGTCGTGGGCACTTTCCATGTCCAGGCCCCTCTGGTGTGTGTGTGACCTCAGGTGGCGCATTGAACGGCGCCTAGGAGACGGCTCAAGGAATCCCTCCGTGGGTGTAGTGGAGGTTGATGGGACTGACCCGGTTGCTTGCATGTGCTGACAGAGAAGGTTGTTCCTCTCCCTTGTCTGCTCAGCAAGTGCTGATACTGCCTCACACAACTCCCTCACCCTTTGACCAACCCCTGTCAGGGCTGCGGTGCATTGCTCCACCACTCTGCGTGTGCGCGCGCATTGTCTCGCACAATGTACTTGCATCCATGGCGTATGGATGCACTGATGGCCTTGATGTGCCGGCTGTGTACCTTGGCCATGGATTCTACTTTGGCCTGTTTGGCCTCAATCACGTCCAGTCGTCCCATCACTGCTGCCCCCATGACAAAGGGTGCCACTTGTGCGCTATTGGGGGGGAGGGGGCTGCATGGGACATGTTGCCGGCTGGGATTAGGCTGCCGAGCTCTGAGCGCCGGTCATCAGGGCTGCCATATGATGGCGTGTCTTCGTCTAGCTGTTATGTGCGGACACGACGCACATGCACAGGTGGGGTTTGTACTAGCTGTGTGCATGGCCCTGGGGTCCCCTGTGGTGTGGCCATCCCTTCAGCGTCACTGCTTCCGGGTGATTGCAGACGTCTTGCCTGACGCGGACGTGGAGGTGTCACTCCCACGTCGGGCTCTGATCCACAGGTGACTCCCTCTGCATCGGGGCTATGCCTGGTAGCTTGGGGCGAGCTGGCCGCGGACTCCGTGCAGACATGTGGGTGCTGCAGCAGTCTGGTTGGGCTGCGTTGTGGGATGTGGGATGTGGCCTGCGTCAGTTCCCTTCCGTGCGGCCCATTTGTGGGGTAGTGGTGCAGGTCGAGGCATGCTGCCTCAGGTGCTGTGATGGTGTGGCCTCCTCCCCATCATCTTCATCCCGTGGGGTTTGCCGTGTGCCTGTGGGGTACATAGGGTGTGGATTGAGTTCAAGGCAACCTACATAAGTATCAAGCAGTTCATGCCATCAAGTGAGATTGTAGACAGTATCAATTATGCATTCCACTTGCATTTTGTTCAGTCACCATGTGGTGATTGGTGTGATGTGTGAGTGTGGTGGTACACTGCATGGGAATGTTTGTGTGACAAGATCGCATGCGGGGTTGGGGTGCAATGCGCTCAGGGTCGTGGGGGTGTCTTCTTGCACACTCACACTCTACGTAGCTATCCCATGGCTATGGATGTCTGTCCCCTGCCCCTTCTATTGATGCACTGCACGTGCAGGGTAGTCTAGGCAGCACTAAGGTTCAGTGGATCAAGGGGTCACTTATAGGTGTCTGCAGTGCCTCAGACGCATTTCTTCACATTCATTCACTCAGGGTCTGCATGTGTGGTACTTTCAGTTGCATGCATTTGGGGTGGGACTCGCCTGCAGTCGGATCAATGCCAGTGCCTGCCTCCGCTCCACCAATTCCCTTGATGGTGCCGATGTCATTCAGGGCACTCATCTTCTCCTCCCAGGGTGTGAGTTCGGGTGGGGGTGGTGGTGGTGGCCCTCCTCCAGTGCCCCTGCTTGCCCTCCTGTGCTGTGAGAGGATGCCGCGGACTATCACACGCAGGTTGTTGAGGCGCTTGCGGCAATCCTCGCCATCCCGGGGGCACGCGCCCCACTGCAGTTACCCTTTGGCTGACGTTGCACCAAATCTGTGCTCGGCGCTGGCCACTGGTTTTGCACTGCTGCAGCTCTTCATGGTGGATCTCAGCCTCCTCCACCAGTACAGCCAGCTCCTGGTCGCGAAATTTGGGCTTCCTCACCCTGTCCAGGGCAGACTTGGCCCTAGCGCGCTACTGTGACATTATTCAGTGTTCCCAGGGGTGGATGGCTTCCAGGGGCTGTGATATCCGATGGATTTTGATTTCCAAGATGGCCGCCGCTTTGTTTCCCGTTCCGGCGGTGACGCGTTTCCCGCGCAGTATGGCGGTAGCGCACGGTGCACCGGATTTATGGGTTCTACCCGTCGAGCGCTATTTGCGCTACCGCCATGTCCGTGGGCTTGTGCACGAAAACTCGTGATCTGGTGGACTATCCGCCGGGAGGCTTGGCGTTAGCGCTATTTACGCTCGATGGGAAAACCGCTGCATTACCGCCGAACTCGTGATGAGGCCCTGTGTGTCTTATTTATCTGTGCATTTATCTGTGCCTGACAGGATCAAAGGGTTTGCCCCGGCAGTCTCCTGTCAAGCCTCGAAGCATTCAAGTGTACAAGTTTTTATCTTACTTTTTTATATATTCTTAGATGATGTATATAAGGGGGCCGATGATCCAGTAGCTAAAACCCCGTTACCCACTTTTCCCCACGCTGTAACCAAGGCTGCCTATACTATGTTTGTATTTATACTTTGCTTCGCTTACCGGCAGGCAGGCAGAAAGCAGGAGGCTGACGTTAGCCGTTCACCGCAACACGAACGCAGTGCCCACGGAACGCCACAGGCTCAGTCACGGTCCACGGACCTCGGAAAGGTCCAGGAAGGTCTGAAATTCAGGAGCCAAAGTCTTATGTGCCTTATATGAATCATCCTCGAAACTTCCTCGAGTCAGAGGAAAGGGCCTTACACGCTTGCACGTAGACCAGTCAAGCCGCACCGTGCACCGGTAGACCTCGCTCACTCTCACACAGCCGCTTCCGACTAGCTAAAATGGACTTTTATAATCTGCGCTTTAGACAGATTCTCAAAGGCCACCCTATCCTGTGAATAGGGAAGGAATATGTTATTTACCTGTCACTCCTGTTCTCCTGCATTGGTATTTTTCATAGATTCACATGATCTTGAATATTCCCTGTTGTCAGGCTGGGAATCCTCAGCAACATTAAAGCAGTTTACCTTTACATTTTTAAACTGCTCATCATTTTAGTGCATTACAGTCATATTGGGTCATAGTGTCCCCAGGCAATTAGGCAGATCCCCTCTCTTAGCTCCAAATCTTTTGGTCATCTTCAGATTTTTTAGTGAAAGTCACTAATGTCAAGCCAAACTCAGTGTGCGTATTGTGACTAAGCAGCAAGGCTTAGGGCAGTGTTACAGTGGTGAAGGGTTCAATTAAGTACACGCACAACACTCTTAATAATATAAATTAGGGAGAATACAACTATTTGTGTAGGCCTTAGACAAACCTTTAGAAATTAAACAAACACAGTCAAGTATTATACTAAAACATTCACTACTATTATATAGATGTTCACTTTTGGGGTGCTCTGATAAACAGCACCAATCCTTTACTTTAAAACACAGTCAAAACAGCAAAAGCTAGTAAACAAAGAAACAGGTATGAACAAAGTTAAAGAACAAATATCTAGAAAAGAAAGCTAGAAACACCAGGCAACCTTACAAAATAAGGTACTACACCTTAAAACGTCCTTCCCTAGCTAGAACAAAGAGGCATTAGTGCCCTTTGAGTAACAGTTTCCAAGGCAGTTTACTTAAGAGGGCTAGGAGGGAGTCTTTTTATGAATCTGAACAAGAGTTGGCAAAGCTAACAAGCTGTAAGAAAGTGTTTCAAAGTGGTAAAACAAGTTCTTAGCAGACTCTCTCCCAATACGACCACTTTAGGTGAAGCCATGGGGGGGGTAGGATCTGTGAGCAGAACTCCATGGTCAGGTAATGAAAAAACATAGCACCAGTTAAGCTTTATAGATGTAGGGGAGGGTAGGAACAGGTATGTTTACACAACCCCTTCAGTCTGAGATCACTTTGCCATCTCCAGAAATTGCTGGGCCCCTGGCCTGTATGTCTTGGTTCTGATGAATGAGGTCATGGGATTGCAAATGTAGAGGTCACGTTCAGTGTCAGGATTTAGATATGGCTGGGCTACTGTTCCACACTCTGGCAAGGTGGTTCCTGGGACTGGACAGCTGGATGACTGGCACGATGAAGAAAGGACCACCACATTTTCTTTGACCCCAGAGGACAACCAGGACGCAATGCAGGAGGACAGCAGTGCAGGCACTTGAAGAAAATGGCAGCAGTTGACCCGTGCCGCAGAAACAAAAGAAACAAAAGAGAGGGCCCTCTTTGTGGTGGAAAGCTGCATCTGCAGGGGAGACCACTTGTTACACAAGTTGAAGGTCTACAAAGTCCCAGATAACTAATGCAGTGAGGGGCCCTTGAGGTAGCTGGCCAGCCCACAGGATGGCTCTGGGACACTTCTGAAGGCTTCCAAGGGCAGGATCCTCGAGCAGGGTTGATACTGATTGTTCCCACTGGTCAAGGGATCGAAGCACCAATGAAGGTCTTCTGGTGATCAGCAAAGGAGCAGGGATTTGCTGGAAAATTGAAGAATACCATGTTGGTTGGCCACAAGGATAAGTTCCAGATCTTCAGAAGGATGGTCCTTTTTGCAGGAGTCTTGGTGCCAACGGCAATCTGTTAAATGGCTGCAAAAGTCCTCCTTTTTTCCAAGATTCGAGCTGGAGTTGCTCTAAGTCCAACAATGGTCAGGATCTGCACCATTCAAAGGCTGTCCAATCACAGACAGCCTCTGGCCACCACATCTACCCAGCAATAGACACAATTCTGCTTGGATGTGAACTAGGTCCAAACAGACCGAGCCCCCACATCTGTACACACATACACACACACACACACACACACACACACACACACACACACACACACACACCCCACCCCTCGGGAATCGGAGACTTTCTATATATAGCGGTTCTGGACCAGAGGGCAGGAATGCCAAGGTATAAAATGGCCAAGCAAACATTTTGTGGTACAGTCATTTTAAAGGATATGGCACTCCAGATGGCATTATGCATTAAATTATTAAATTTAAAATTACAAGAGTAAAAAGTAAAAAAAAAAAAAAAAAAGAAAAAAAAAAGAACACAGTAGAAAAATATCCCCCGTCATCAGCCCAGCCTGGACACATTGGCCCTCATAAAAGGTTTGCTGGTGTCCTGCCAGTAATTCCGGCGGGATACTGGCAAATCTGTCTTACCGTCACTGCTGCCTGAGATCCCAATATTACTGGGATATTACGGGCGGCGGATAGCCGGTAAGTTCACATTCCCATGTAGTCTCCATGGGATGGGATTGCCTGAATCACCGGCACCGTTTTTAACGGTGCCGGTGATTCAGGCATGTATTGCCAGTAGGGGCCTGAACTCTCATCAGGTCTGACCCGCCAGGAGGTCCACGGCTCTCACTGGCAAACTTGAGGTGGTCTGGAAAAAATTCCAGAGCCGGAATTACCGAAATTCTTTGCCGGACCGGCACTCTTATAATGAGGCCCATTGTGTCTATAACACCAGTTACGGTAGATAAAGTTAAAGGGACACAAGGTGTCCCAACCACACTTCAGAGTAAGGTGAAGTATTCAGTTTTACAAATACAAGAATTTCATAAAGGGAGACAGGGTCTTCCAGTACAGATACTCTTAGGGACTGGCCAATCTCCCCATAAAATGTGAGGAAAAGCAAGTGAAGTAAAGCTGAGGGCCTAATGTACCCCCAAGAAGTCGGGTCAGGATGCAGACAATAGCAAAAAAATAAGGATGTCTCATTGAAGTCTATTGCAGGAAAGCATCTAAAAGAAAATCTTTCCTAACAGCTATCAAAAAAAATGTCTATACCCTTAGTGAAGCTAAAACTAAAGGAAAGCCACAAATTATACAATTCCTAACACCTCTGTAGGGAGATAAAATCAGCTTAGGAAACAAAGGGGAATTTTGATTTAGCACACCGGACAAGATAATATATTTACCACGCTAGTCTATTGCCAAGATTTTTTAATTGTAAGGTGGCCTTCCCAATATTCTACAACAGTTATGCATCAGCTGTGTCTCCAGTAATAAAAGCATTATCAGGCTTATGTTATTTGATAAACAGAAAAACTGCCCCCCCTTCCACCTTATCATTCAATCCATTAATATTCTAGGATAAATGCTTATGTTGTCAATTATACACATTTCAAGTCCTCTTTGAATCATTAGCACCCTTACAATGATATATACACACCATTGGAAAGTAGTACCTGGCAGTCCACAAGTATTTTAATTGTAGACCTGGACAATGTCCAACACCATGAAAATATCCAATGAGTAGCCCTCTTTCACACTTTACCCAAGAAAGACAAGAAACATCTGTTGTCCCTCACTATTCAGCGCAGAAACAGAACCAATTTAACATGGTGGTTGATTCAATTAAACATGTTCATCCGATACCAATCGCTCTAAGTACAGAGCCCCAAACTGAACTAAAATGTTCGACACTACGCAGATGCAACACCTGTTATACGCTTAATCCCATTACAAAGCAAGTTATATTACGAGCCTGCAAATTTGGGAAAGACCTTCTGCCCACTTTATCACATGAAGCATGGCAATCCCATCTCAGATGTTCCAAATTAAACCATTTACTAATAACTTACCTTTTATAGTAGAGACAAATCTTCAGGCCCACCCACCCAACTGACAAGCCTTACCCACCTCCCAAAATACAGGTCCCATAGAAATGTTGACAAAATACTTAATATGTTGCTGAATTTCTTTGCAATCGTTCAAATTGTATTGCATCTTTATTTTATTTTTTTCATCTTTTAAAAGAACCCATGTGAGTGCAACCGATCTGCCCCATAGGGGTTCCCACGACTGACAACAGCAAGAAATTATTACAAAATCAATCACATTTATTTATAAGGGAAGGTTACCAATGTTTCACATGATGGTCTGTATTAGGACTGATTTTCTATACTCTGGTCGGGTGACAGATGTGTTGAAGGCCAACCTAGTTTAGTGAGAGGGGCAACTTTGGGAGCTGTAGACAAACTAGTTCAAGCAAAGCAAGTGGTCAAGGCTATAGCTCAGGAGAAGTGAGCCTGGTAAGGGGACCTCAATGAGTACACAGTGAAAAGGTTTAAGTTAGCTGTAACTATTGTATATGTCTTGCATGGATTCACATGCTCATAAATAAAGATTACTCAGCAGTACACAAGCACGGTAGGTGACAAGGCTCAACAGAAGTAACAACACATATCCTGGAATGACTCGTCTAAAGTAAACAGGCTGCGTAGCACCGTTTGGCCGACCCGGGAATACTCCCTCGAATCCCGGTCAACGCAGTAAAACCTTGTGAAGGTGTGTGTGGACCTCCACGTAGCAGCCCTGCAGATATTGAGCAGGGGCACACCAGAGAGAAACACTGTTGTTGCTGCGATGGCTCTGGTGCAATGGGCTCTCGGCCAGCAAGGAAGGAGGTCCGATAGCCAGCCGATGACGGTGCATGATGCAGCCGGAGAGCCACCTGGAGATGGAAGCTTGAGGTGATCGGCACGAGGAGCGCTGTCTTCCACAAAAGAAAGTTGAGCGGGGCTTGATGCATCGGCTCAAAGGGCGCCCCAATGAGCTTTATTAAGACCACATTGAGTTACCAAGCTGAGGCAGGAGCCTTCACCGGCGGAAAAGTCCTGAAGAGGTACTTGAGGAACTCCTTGACAAGCGTGTGCCACCACGGGTAAGCCTACCCGGTATCCCGGTGTACTGGTATATGGCGGCAATGTGTACCTTGATAGAGGCGTGAGCCAGTCCAGCCTTGGCCAACGAAAGCGGGTATGGTAGGAGCTGCAGGGCTGTGACACACAGAGGAATAATCTTCTGAGCCTGGCACCACATGGTGAACCCATTCCACTTATGTCGTAGCAGATCTCCATTGAAGAGGCTTTGGCCTTGGCCAGGATGTCCTTACATTCCGCTGGTAAAGAATAATGTCCAAATTCTAGGGCTGCAGGAGCCAGGCCTTAAGGTTCAGCGATGCTGTGTCGTCGCGTCGAATCGCTCCTCCCACTCTGGTGAGAAGATCAGGAAGTAGTGGTAGCCTGAGGGACGGAGCTGCCGACAGACTTAGCAGGTCTGGATACCAGATTTGTCATGGCCACAACAGAGCAACGAGTATCATCCTGCAGTGACACAGTGTGTTGATCAATCGTAGCAAGAGTGAGAACGGGGGAAAAGCGTGTAGGAAGAGTCGCACCCACAGGAATGAGAAAGCATCCCCCATGCTCCTCGGCTGGCAAACCTGACACTTGGAGTTTTCACTGTCGCAAAGAGGTTGATTTTCAGTTGGCCCAATTTGTTGAACAGAAGACCCACCTGGTCCTGGCGAAGTTCTACCTCATGGCAACACCGCATCTCCCTGCTGAGCGAGTCTGCGATGGTGTTCTTGGTACCACCAGGTGAAAAGGGATGAGAAACATGTCATGATGAATGGGCCAGTGCCATAGAACCTGGGCCTCCCTGGAAGAGCTGGGGAGCGCGTCCCGCCCTGCTTCCGAATGTAGAACATGGTGGTGGTGTTGTCTGAAGATCCTTACCACGTTGCCCTTCAGGGACGGCAGGAAGGACTTGAGGGCCCAGAAGATGACTTGAAGCTCCGGGACGTTGATGTGAAGAGTAATTTCTTCTGGTAGCCAGAGGCCTCTGGTGTACAACTGTCCGGTGTGGGCTCCCCAACTTTCCATAGAAGCATCTGTGGTGACCATCTGCTGGTAAGGAGGGACCTAGAATGGAGTCCCTTGCGTGAGATGAGGGTGCATGCCCCACCACTGTATCACCCAATGGAACCCCTCATTGAGGGTGATCTTGTCCATCCAGGATCCCGAGACCTGCAGCGACCCTGCATCTAGAAACTGCTGGATAGGCCTCATCTGTAGTCTGCAAAGGCAGACAAGGTTGTTGCAGAAGGACATCATGCCCATCAGGGACTTGGCGGCTCGCACCATAGCCGACAAAAGGTGCTGCACCTTCCCTAGGATGGCTATCATCCTCTCTTCCGAGGGGGGCGTCAGACAAGTCACCGTGTTGTGTCGGGCTCCCAGAAACAGTTCTGTGATGGCTCCAAGCAGGACTTTTGATAATTTATGGAAAATCCCAGATCCGTCAGCAGACGCACAATCCTCGCTGTGTGCTGTCTAGCCAGTATCTGGGAGCGGACGAGCCAATCATCCAGATAAGGGTAGCCGTGGATGCGTCAAGAGGAAAATGCACCGCCATCAGAGCCAAGCACTTTGTAATGAACCTTGGAGCCGATTTCAGGCTGAAGGGGAGCGCCTTGAACTGATGGTGTCGCCACTGGACCACGAACCGCAGAACTTGCAATGCTGCCAGTGGACGGGCAGATGGAAGTAGGCGTCCTCCAGATCGAGCAACGCCAGAATTTCCCATCCTCCAGTTAGCTGAGCATGCGCTGCAGCGTGGCCATCCTGAATTTCTGGGACTTCGAGTACTTGTTGAGGCGTCTCAGGTCCAGGATAGGCCTCCACCCTCCTGACTTCTTTTGGACCAGAAATTATCTGGAGTACACGCCAGAACCCCGGAGGCACTGGCGGACGGGTTCCATCGCCCCCTTCATTAAGATTAAGTGTAGGGGGCATGGCCAGCGCGCATGGCGTAACGACGGAACCCTGATGAGCTCCTGTCCATGATCCTGCAACGGAAGACATAGCAGTGACAAAACAACACGTATAGAACTAAAAATCAAATCCCAGAACAGAAGAACCCTTTCCCTACACACAGCCTTACTGCCAAGTAAAATCGGGAGCTACAACTTGGAAAACAAAGCAGTTAAAGGCGAGCTCCCTGCGGCATCCAAGAGGGCGGCGCTCGTCGCGAGATGAAACGCTGTTATATGAAGTAACGCCTGAACGAGGAATCGGCAGTGCCAGCCACGGGAAACACCTTTTACAATTATTGCAGTGGCCCCCACCTGACTTTGCAGCGGCCATAAACGGCTCTCTGGTGAGCTTGTGGTATCAGGCTTCAAGTGTCGAAGGTTGGGCATCAGGACTGAGAGCAGCCCCAGAACACTTGAGACGGGCGGGCACGGAAATCGCGGTGTGCCACTGACTGGAAGAGGGCCCGGCCGCTGATCCACAGATGATCCCTGCGCACGGGACTGAGCGGCTTGGGGAGTCGGTGGAAGAACGCTGCTCCTCACGCAGGAACTGCTGCGGACTGTGTGACAAAGGAAGGAATCCGAGTCAGCGCGGCCTTTGGGGAGAGAGGCTACGGCGCCCGGACCAGTTGACGAGGGAACTGCATACTACACACTGCTGTACGCTGCACCCTGCTACCAGGCCTGAACACCCCCTACATAGACTGGCAACCGACGGAGAGAACGGAAGCGGACTGGTGCGGTGGAGCAGGCCAAAACGGGGTCTGAGAGGAGGCGTAAGTGCACTATCACAGCGAGGGGTGCACTAATAGGAGGGGCACTGAGACGCGGCGCCCATACACGGACAGCAATATACTGGCAATGAATCAGAAGCAAGCAGAGGGGCGAAGTTGCTGGACCCGGAGGCGACTGTTGGATCGGCGTACGCCTACATTGTACAAGGGGTCAGTCGGGCGGTGACCGGCACACTGCACTGTGAAGGTGCGCATAGAGGCAGCGATAGCGACAGCCGCCTGGGCCGCGGGAGCTCCAAGAGGCCCCAGCCGAGCCGAATGAACAAAGTCCCAGCACCCGGAGGAAACAGTGAGTGAACAGAGGTACGTGACGGGCCCCCGACCCCCATATTGCCAACAATAAAGACCCGAGTGTACGGTGGGATCTTGCCCACATGAATATTCAATCAAAGGGATATAGGCCAACTGAACCTGAGGGCCCAGGACAGGAGAAGGAGCCCGGGAGATTGCACGAGCAGGGCACCGCGGGCTGACCGCGGCTCCGGAAAAGCACTGGGCTTGCGTGAGGTGGGGAGGACGCCAGACATAAACCCCCAGTGTGAACTGACCAATGACTTGAAGAGTAGTGGATCTAAGGCACCTGCTGCACCTCAATACTAGCAAAATGCTACCACTTAGCTGATCCAGTGATAGCTGGGGGAAAATCGCATCAAACCAGCGGGCGCCCCTGCAACAACACACACTGAGAACTGACACTAGTCCTAGCGCAAATGCCAGAAATTTGGACAATAGCCCCACCCTTGCCAAATGTCCGAAACCAGCATAAGGGAGCGCAGGAACTCTAAGTGCCTAGAATAAGCAGCAAACACACTAAACCATAAAATAAACAGTGTGGCAGCCAGACAGCCCACAAGTTACCTGCTAGAATACCCACCTCCAGGTGCAAACTAACAGTGGAGCAAATAACATAAAACAGACCTTACAGTGGATGCAAGGAGCGATCAAAGGTACCATATGTCACAACCTGCGCCACACCCTACCCGACTGAATTGTGAACAAAAACGAAGTGAACCACGAAGCTCTGCCCTAACCTGCAACTACCAAGCACCCGCCAACCACAAACATCCAGCCAGCCCTATACTTGGGTGGGAAAAAGCAACCACAACAAGATAGATGTCATGCACTCCACTCGTCCCTCTGGGGGTCCCATTCCTCATCCCCGTGCCCCGAACACCCCTCGCCCTCTTGCCCGGTTCCGGGACTCACAGGTTCTCTCTTCGTCCCAGTTGCCACGGCGCCGATTACCACAAAGCTTGGGTCGGCATGCTGGTTGTCCGCGGAGACGTCTGCCCCTTTGGTGTCTTCCGTGGCGGCTGCTAGACCGGCTTCTTCCGTGTCACATGACCGCCACCTTCCGCTCACGTGTTTCTGGACTACACTCAAGTGATGCGCTCGCAGGTTATGTGACCGGGAGGAAATAGCAGCGCCAGTATTTAAACGGCTGTGTCGCGGTGCTTCACAGCTATTTCTTCGGATTCCTGTACGGCGCTACTTACCTTTTGTCTCACCTTTTTGGATCTTGACCTTGGATTTGTTTCACGGACTGGCAACGGATAACCCTTGGCTCTGGTACTTACTTTTGGATCATTGTTGCGACCACGGACTGCTTCACGGACTCCTACTACGTTCCGCCTTTCTTGTGCGGATTCTGGCATCAGGTGGGCCTGGCACTTGCAACTTTGCCGGGATCGCTATACACTGGAAAGAACAGCCTTGCTGGGTCTCGGAACCTTCCCCATAGGTACAACCGCTACTCCACAGATGCCTTTTGGTAAGACCGTTCCACTTACTTGTTGATTGGTTGTTGGTTCTGTTTTGGCTTGACACTTAACCAGTGTTTCCTTTACAGTGGTTCGGGGTTCCACGAGTACCGCAGTTCCGGAAGAACATCTCCCACCTGTGGCCTCAAAGGCTGTACAGAGAGTGACTTTGATTCTCTCTGTGCGGCACTTGTGGACAGGGGACTCTTCGGCTACACGACAGTCAAGACACAACAATAGAGGACTGCCACATTGACCAGCAGGATAATTAACTCTGACCCGTCTCAGTAGGCTGTAGGCCCTGAGGGAGGTGATGTCTCCTCCTAAAGGCAAACCGAAATCGGTGACAATGGACTCCTTCACGACAGTTAAACCCAAACAGCAACCGCAACAAGACCCCGAAACCACTGAAGAACTGCCGTCCCTGGGGGGAGACTCTAAGGACATGCAAGTCATACAAGCAATAGCTGCACTCCACACATTCATTGACAATAAAATAGAGGAAGTAAAGTCAGACATGCAGCTTATGCGCCAGGACGCCCGAAACTTAACAGAAAGAGTGACTGCAACAGAAACCACCCTACAGGACAATGCTGAGAGCACTCAAGACCTAAAGACAAGGGTCCAGGACCTGGAACAAAAAGTGGCGAGACTGGAAGCGCGCTCTGAAGATGTCGAGGGGCGCGTCCGCCGGAATACCATCCTCGTCCTAGGTGTCCCGGAGGACATGGAGGGCCCAGACCCAACGGAAGTAGTTGAAACAATGCTACAGCAAGAAATAGGACCCTCTCTCAAGGGTTTTCTGTAGAACGAGCCACAGATCATTACAGAAGTGTCCCCCTCCGGGGTCCCACCGACGCCCAATAATAGCCAAAATTCTAAACTTCTGCGACAGAGAAATAATACTGTGGTACTCGAGAGAGGGAGGAGAGATCAAGAGAAAGGACTCTACAATAGTCATGTACCACAACTACACCCCTACAGTGCAACGAGCAAGGAATTCTTTTATACCAATAAAAGCAAGGCTGCGGAAACTCAACCTGAAATATATGCTGCTCTACCCGTCCCGCCTTAAAGTACTTTATAAGGGAAAAGCGGTCTTTCTGGAGACCCCAGCTGCAGCAAACATGTGGCTTGAACATAATAATCTCGCGGATGCCAATCCCCCTGTCATGCGGGACCCGACAAGGCTGCCCGCTGTCGCCCCTGCTCTTTGCACTCACCATGGAGCCATTCGCCCAAAGAATCAGACGAAACGACCAAATTAAGGGCATACAGAGTGGCCCCACGCAACACAAAATCGCCCTATACGCGGACGACGTTCTGCTCACGATCTCAGAGGCCCACTCATCCCTAAAACACGCGATCCGTGAAATCGCCACCTATGGGGAAGTCTCTGGCTTCTCAATAAACTTCGACAAGTCAGCGGCTTTGGGCATCGGCCTCAATTTAGCGGAGCAGGAGTCAATGACCAAGATATGCCCAATAACATGGGAAAAAAAGGCCACCCCTATTTAGGGGTCCATATTCCGGCAGACCCGAGAGACACATATAAGGTCAACTTTCCTCGACTCTTCACCGAATTGGAAGGCGACTTGAAACGATGGGAGACCCAAGAGATCTCACTGCTAGGGCGCATCACAGCATGCAAGATGAACCTCCTCCCAAGATTCCTGTACACCTGCGCCTCCCTACCAGTAGCGATTCCCACAACAACACTCCGAGGTCTCCAGAGGACGATGCTGAACTTTATCTGGAAAGATAAGAGAGCGAGAATCCCTCTCAGGACGATGCTGGGGGGTTCCAAACTAGGAGGGCTCGGGGGTCCCAGACTTGCAAGCGTACAGAGTGGCAGCACAACTGGCACAGGTTCAGGCATGGCAAAACATAACAAACCGCCCTAGATGGGTTGAGCTGGAACAATCGCGAACACCCCTGCCCCTACGATTCTTGCCACATATCCCGCCCCCCCTCAGGTCACATTGGGGAGACCTCCTCCTATCAACTAAACACACCCTCAGCTCCTGGGACTGGGCACTAAAACGGAAGGGAGTACCAAGGGGACTGAGCCCACAATCCCCAGTCTTTCACAACCCAACTTTCTCACCGGGAGCGAATCCCCGCAACTTTCAGAATTGGATAAACGGGGGACTGGAGACGGTGGACCAGCTATACATGGGAGGAAGACCACTCACATTCGACCAATGCAAGGAGAAATTCCAACTCCAGGAAAGAGACAGATTTACCTACATCCAGATACGCCACTGGTGCTCGCATCCCCAGACCCTCCAAGCAGCGACACGCCCCCCGACCGCTCTGGAACTCACACTGAGAGACCTCCCCACCCGCGGTAGAGTATCCACCCTATATAGACGCTTCTTAACCGACTTCCTGACTACGAAGACTCGATGCATGGCTCAGTGGGAGGCAGACCTGGGACACCCAATCGAGGACCAAACCTGGGTGGACATATGGACCAGAACACACACCTCATCTACCTGCATCACTAACAGGGAATGTGCATATAAGATCACACTCCGGTGGTATTACCCGCCCCTCCGACTTCACCATATAAATCCGCAAGTGGACCACTCCTGTTGGAGAGGATGCGGCCGCCCAGGCTCCTTCTTCCACATGTGGTGGACCTGCCCAAAGATCCAACAGTTCTGGAAGACATGCCTGGGGACCATCACGCAGATCACCGGAACGAGAATCCCCCTGGAACCAGAACCAGTCCTGCTGGGAGCTCCGATCCCCACGATCTACCCGCGCCCTGGGCCCAGATCGAAACTACTAACCCACTGCCTCCTGGCAGGGAAAACAGTGGTGCACGAACTTGGAAATCCCCGGAAGGCCCTCACGTCGCCCAATGGTGGACCAAACTCTGGGACATTTTGATCGCGGAGAAAGTGACGGCAGCTCAAGCGGGAATACTCCACAGGTTCCGGAATATTTGGGCCCCAGTGCTTGAATATGACCAGCGCTTCCCCGCCCTGACTTACAAACCGACCCGGGCCCGCTGGATCCTGGAAAACCAAGAGACCCCCGAGGCAGACCCATAGACGCTGAGGCAAGAGGGGGGGAATCCAGGAGGGAAGATACCACCTCTGGAGACTGAGGAGCAATGAGGTCGAAGGACGAGGAGAGGGAGGGAACCCGGGGGGGGGGGGGGGGGGGGAGGATAAGAGACGGGGGATCAATATGCCTAAAGAATCACTGCTGAGATTGTTTGTAATTATCATTCTGCCTTGATTTAAAATAAACAAAGTTAAAAAAAATAATAATCTCGCGGATGATGAAGAACAACCAATAAAGGCAGGCATGAGATAATCAAGTACTAGCCGCTACAAAAATGGGACCGACTATCATAGCGCACTTGAAGCTTACTAAAAGGATAGCAACATTGGACAGGAGCTGAAAGGGCCATGCGCAAAAACCAACAGTGACCCACCCCACCAGAAATTGTGCAGGCGACCTGCCTACACACCACCCGTTCCGAAAGGCCAGGAGTGGCCCAGAAGGCTCGGACCCTCTGAGCGCTGAGAGTTCGAAAGCAACTGCTAGGGGCAGTTCAAAGTTGTCTTGTTTGGGTCCCTCATTCACCAAAATGAGAGTTTTAACAGTTAGTAAGTCTCCGAATTGTTACCAGAGCAGGGGCGAGGGAAACGGGGAATGAGGTAAATTTCCTGAAACTGGATAAGCGAGCGGGTAAAGCTGGCAGTCACCTATCTGAAGCTGCAGCACACTCCACTAGGGAACCGGAACACCAGGAAAACTCCCCCTAAACCGGCATGGCAACTAGAATAAAAATAATGACATGGAACGTGAGGGGCCTAGGAACTTATCTCCAGAGGAACAGAATGAAGTCCTACTTACACAGAAAGGGTGTGCAAATAGCACTACTACAAGAGACACACTGTACGGCGGAATCCATGGCCAAACTGAGTAAACACTGGGGGGTGAGGGGGGCACAAGGAGCTGGAACCACCTACTCCAGATATGCCAGAGGAGTATACACCTGGATCCACCCTCAACTCCCCTTCCGCCCGATTAAGTCAGAAAAAGATCCGGAGGGCAGGTTTGTGATAATATGGGGTCGGATGGAGCAAATGGAGGTATGCATAGTGAATTCTTATCTCCCCAACAATAACATCCCAATGCACCTGAACACAATGTAAGCCAAAATCATGCCATACAGAAATGGCCTTTTCTTTTGGGGGGGGGAGACTTTAACTGTGTTCATGACCCAGAACTGGACAGATCCCAGCCCCACCCAAAAGGCACATCTGCGGCAACAACAGCCCTAACCCTAATGACAAACGGGCTGGACCTTGCAGATACATGGAGGGGAATTGCACCGTGATACACGGGGCTACTCATACTTCTCGTCCCCACACGGCCTACATACGAGGCTAGATTATGTCTTTGTAAGCAAGGAACACCTATCACAAATAGATGGGGCACAATACTTGGGGGGAACCATCTCAGACCATTTGCCACTCCTGGTGCAATGGAACCACACTGGCCCTAGACCCCCTATCCCTATGTGAAGAAAGCCTGCGGAAGCCCTGAGTAATCTAGTGTTTAAAGAAGAGCTGCAAGGTTTTATAGACAACTTCATTGAAATAAACACGGGAAGTGTCGACCATATGAGCACAATGTGGGGTGCCCTAAAAGTTGTAATAAGGGGAGAAATTATAACAAAAGCGGGAGGCATCCGAAAACAACTGAGGGGGGAGCTAGAACAGTGAGAATGAGAGGTTGATAGACTGGAAGCCAACCCATAATTACCCATCAGAGGGAAGCCAACCTTACAACACTCAGAGGTAAATGCGCGACAGCTTGGTCTAGGCTGTCCAAATTGGACTATACTACTAAAACAAACAGAGCACACACGGAAGCAGACAGGCCGGGCAGATTACTAGGCTGGTTATGCAAAAGAGAACACCCCAGACATACAATCACAGCGTTGCAGGACACAGGTGGCATCATGCAACAGACGCAACAGGGCATAAATGATACCTTCAAACATTTTTATGAACATCTATACTCTCACAAGGATCAGGTCCCCCGGGAACAAATAACAGACACACTAGAGGAGATAGGACTGCCCAAGCTGTCTCCTGCACAATTCGAAGCCCTAGATGCAGACATCGTGGCTGAAGACCTAGCAGAAGCAATTAAATCGCTGGCCACTTGCAAGGCTCCGGGGAGCGATGGGTTACCCACGGAGTTCTATAAAGCATACAAGCCCTCCCTGACACCTATATTACATGAGGTATTCCAAGAGACACACAAAAGAGGTATACTACCTAAAAGTATAAGGGAGACTCTTGTGATCCCGATTATCAAGCCCAACAAACCCACGATAAATGTGACTCTTACCGCCCATTAGCCATGCTCAATTATAACGTGAAAATACTGACAACAATTCTGGCCAAGAGGTCTAAACTAATAGGTGACATTGTCCACACAGATCAGTGTGGCTTCATACCGGGCCGAAACACTACCATGAACTTACGCAGATTGCAACATATCATGAAGCAAACTAACACAAACAAGGAACCGTACGCACTACTTTCCCTGGATGCCATTAAGGCATTTGATTCTATATATTGGGAGTGGCTCGTGGCCGTCCTTTAGGGTTTCGGCTTTGGCCCGGGGTTTATCAGATGGATCAAAATACTTTACACTGAACCAAGAGCACGGGTAAAGACTGGGAAGTATGAATCAGAGGCATGGGACATATGCAGAGGCACCAGGCAGGGCTGTCCGCTGTCCCCATGCTTTATATACTGGGACTGGAGCCCATCGCCATTTACTTTCGGAAGCAATTTTTCGACGCAGGGATACGCCTGGGTGGGGTAGACCACATCATCTCGCTTTATGCTGACGACATACTGTTGTATATTAGAGACCAACATGTCAATGTGCACACCATGCTAGACATTCTGGATAATTATTCTAAGGTTTCAGGCATACAATTTAGCAAGGTAAAATCCTGCCTCTTCCCCCTGGCTGGTTTAAAGGGCAAGAGTATAGAAGAGCTACCTTCGGTGGGGATACAGTGGGCACTCACCTCATTCAGATTCTTGGGAATACAAATAATGCATACCCCTGAACTGATGCATGGGCACAACACAAAGGCAGCAATTCCTGCACTGCGCAAATCAATGAGCTTCTGGGCAAAAACCTCCCCCTGTCCATGATGGGCAGAGCCTCAATAATTAAAATTATTGTCCTCCCCAGATTCTTATACGGGTTCCAAAATGTGCACTACTACATCAGTGCTCCCTTCTTTCGTCTACTGGAGGCGATAACTCGCGAATTCCTGTGGAGGAATGGCAGACGAAAGATAGCGCTCTCCGCATTAGTCCTACCATATAAGCAGCGGGGAATCCAACTCCCAAATCTAGAAAAATACTACCTGGCAGCACAGCTCAGTGTTGTGACCAAGTGATTAGCGGATGACATCACATCTGAGACACCCTTACTACAATCCATGACCGCCCCGATACATCTAAAAGAATTCATTTGGGCCCCTCACCAACTGCTGAGCAATGCACCCTTCTTAGCAGTCCTAGGACGGAAAATATGGCACAGAGCAAAGGCACTGGCCCCACCTAAAGCACCCAAACTCCCCAGAAATACCACTGATCTCGGACCTGGGTAAGACGGACATTGATCTGCAGCACATCAGGCACTGGGAAAAGAAAGGGGTGCACACCTGGGGGGACCTGTACGCTGATGGCACCTTCAAGGAATTTGCGACACTACAGGAGGAGGATGGCATTCCCACAGGCCAATTCCTATGGTACCAAAGGCTAGGTGCCATAGTGCGAAACAAATGGACAACATGGCCAGAGGAACCCGAATCAGACCCCTTCATAACATTGCTGTACAACCTGGGTGAGGGATGGAAACCAGTGTCCCAGATCCACTGTCACCTAAGTGACACCCCCAACCCACAGAGTGCGGAACTGAAGAGTAAATGGGAGGCGGACGTAGGGCAAGAAATAATAGATGTGGAGTGGGATCAAGCACTAACGTTTCCCAAAGCAGTGTCTAGAAATCATAGACTCAGGCAGATGCAATTAAACATGCTGCACCAAACATACCTAACCCCACTCAGGATGGCGAAACTCAACAAGCAAACACCATCTAACTGCGCTTGGTGTGGGGCAGACAAAGTGGATCTGCTCCACATGTTCTGGTCATGCGTCAGGACGCAATCCCTCTGGGATAAAATAAAACAAACTAGTGAAGGGACAGGTATAACCAGGTACAAATGGACTCAGAGTGAATGCCTTCTGGGTACATATCCCAGACCAGCCAAACTCAAACATCTGGCAAAATTGATGGACATAATGTGCATACTGGCGAAAAGAACTGTTGCAATGTCTTGGAAGAAGCCTGCAGGTCCACAATATAAAGTGTGGTACACAGAATTAGAGCGATGGGTGAACGCCGAAACAAAGGCATGGGAAGACAGCGTTGCCAGATCTACGGACGCTTCGAGCATGACATTAGAAGCATGGAAAGAAATCACAAGAAATATATTTCACCCCTCCGACGATAAGCCCCCTTGATCATAAACAGCCCGAAGTACATTGATCCGAGACCATAATCACAACGCCCCAGTGGAGAATGGATATAACCTGAACGGGACCCAGCTGGCCCAAACTCTCCTCCGCCCCCAAACCCTGCCTGCCCACCCACCTCGTACTAGGTGACATGGACCCACCTCACTGGGACTAAATTTGGAGACAGTTAAAGTTGTTCTGTTCAAATGTTAATGTTCTTTTTTTTTCTTTTATGCGATGCTCATAATCCTCTATCTACTAGCAAGTAAAATGCCAGAAAGCATGTAAAATGTTAAATGCCAATAAACAAATTTAAAAATAAAATTAAGATGACATGGACCTCCTGCAGCAGCTGCACCATGTGTTGTTCTTGTCGAGCCACTGGGGAATACAAGGACAGCTCCATTGGAACTACAAGGTGTGCCCCTGTTCAAGAGCATCCAGCACCCATCCGTTACTTGTGATGATCTTCCACGTGCTGACAAACCTCGCCAGCTGGCCTCCCACTGGGGTGCACAAGTGGGGGGCCGAGGCTACGGCCAGTTCAGACCTGTTTCAGGGTCTGGTGCTGCACTGCAGGCATCACCGCTGCTGTCCTCTGCTGCCGTATGCCTGCGAGCAACCTCTGTAGGCCTACCAAGTCCTGGAGTGGGAAGGCGGTCAATAAGGGGTGGTATATCCCTTGGAGGACCTGCCAGACTTTCCCCTCAAGAAAAGACAGGATAATGACCAACGTTGCTATAGGGTACGCAGAGAATGTGCCGCCTTTGTGTCCGTTTTGATAATTTGCAGAGGCTTGTCACTGTCTTGCCAAAGAGGTTCTCTCCATCAAATGGCATGTCCAATACTTTGGACTGAACGTCCGGTCTGAAGTTGGTGGCTTTGAGCCACCCCTAGCAATGAAGCGACACTCCATTGCCCATTTGACAGAACTCTCTGTCTGCGATGTCCACCACCACTGTAATGGCATGGTCTGAGGCCACTTCCCCTTCCTGGGTCAGCACCAGAGCTTCTACCTTTTTGTCCTCAGGTAAGAAGTCCAACATAGGGCCCAATTTATACCGTAGTTCCCGATAATAGCGGGACAAAATGGCCAGAGCGTTAGCGGCCTTAATGGTGCTGGCAGCAGTATAGATGATCCTTTTCCCCATTGCTTCTTCCCCTCCTGGTTCGTGGGTACCATGGACAAGGACGACGGGTTCACCAAGCATGTGCTGCGGGATCCCCAGTCAGAGTTAAATCTAGAGGTGGAGGCGGTGCTAGAGGTGTCGGCTGACGCCTTGGATCAGCTGGATCCTTTGACCTGTGCTTGCTCCCGTGAGAACTCCTGAGAAGCGGCTTTGGGGGACTCCTAGATGGAGCAGGGCTGGTGTGGGAGGCAGTATCTGCTGAATTTCCAAAACAAGCGTGTGCAGCGTGGCCAGTATTTCCAAAGGCATGTCCCCCGGCTGAGGCGTAAAAGGAATGGCTGCTGGAGGTTCCGGACTGATGCGGCTTCTCTGATGAGGTGCAGGACCGGGGTAACCTTGTGGTGACCCACCTACTGACACGGGCCCGACCCCCTTCGTGGTCCGTTAATGGTCTGCGGGCAGATTAACGTCGCCCTCCTCGGAGCTTGTATACATCTGCACTGGATTCGCCGGGGCGTCCCGTGGTTCCGTATTCTTCTTAGGGTCAGCAGGAGCTTAACCCCTTCTCTCTGGAGACTACTTGGGCAAAGTGGTCAGTGGCGCTGTCCCCCCTTCCAGGGGTCTTAGCTGGAGCTGCAGCAGCTGCTTCACGCTGTGGCAGTAGGGAAAACCGAGGAGCGGCCGCCATGACCATGGACACTAGCTTCGTGGCCAACCCATCTGACGAGGAAGTGGGGGGGGCAGCAAAGGGCCACCTCTAGATTTCTCCTTGGTCGTCTTGTCCCCCAATGGTAAACAGAGTTTTGAAGGAGTCAAGGACTTTCTCTTAGAGGGAGCATCCCTCACTGGTAGGCTCCTTGTATAAGTAGTTGATGACGGCGACCTTGTCCTTCCCAAGCTAGGTCCCTCAGCCGCAGCAAACCCAGTGGGATCAAGGTTGTGCAGCCTGTCTCCTTTTGCACACCCTAGGGTGGAGCGTCCTCAAAGTACCTCAACCTCTTTTCTGAGGGAGTTCGTTCGTGGGACCAGCCAGTCCTGGAGGAAGCATGATCCTGCCCAGAAGTGAGTCAGAGGCCTTGCCTGATTTGAGCCATGCTGCCAGCGTGCTGTAGCGATCCTTCTTTGTCTTTTTCGAAAACCCACGGCAGCTCTCATCATGGTCCGGATGCAGGCCGTATAGACATTTATGTTGTCAATCTTCGACGTATACATTCCTCAATCCACATTTTGCGCAGAGTTTGAAGAGGCATCTCTTCTCCTCGGTCATGGTGGAAAGGCGCAAAGTAGGCCCAAGCCCAAGCCTTTTCGAAACTCAACGTAAGTTCCACAATGTAGACAGCATGGACAGCAAGAAGAGGACTCACAAAACTGAAGCGTGTAGTAAAAATCTGAAGATGGCCACCAAGGGTGGAGCTTAGGGAGAGAACTGTCATTGAATGGGGGGCAGTATAACCCAGAGGACAATGATTGGTTTAGAGGAGAAATGTAGTTTTCACGCTAAAGTGAAACTGTTTTTCTTTTACTGAGGACTGCCAGCCTGATGACAGGGAATATTCATGAGCATGCAAATCCATGCCAGAACACATGCTGTAGAAGTCAAGGAACACACTTGGGCAACCAGTTATAAAAAATATTTATTTATGGCCATATAACATTATGAAAAATGACTACTAGCATGTAATATCACAGAAGACTAAATGAAAGAAACATATACACAATCACAGGAGTAGGGCAAAAAACCACTGCAAAGGAAGGTAAGTATTAGTATGCAGCACTACAGGTCCACAGAGAATCAACACTAACTTTAAAAGTCCTTCTCTAAGACGTATGGGGTCTTGTGGCCAAAAGGTTCATTAAAGTTCCACACAGTTTTGAGAGACGGGAAAAAGGTCACTGGATGGTTCCTGGGGGTCCAATGAAGAGTTCCAATGGTTAGAGTTCAAGTTGCTCTAGTCAATAAAAGTGGCACTCGCTTTCCGAATGCTTGCGCAAGCTGTTAGAAAACTTTAAAAAAGTTACCAAACTTTTAAAGGGGAGAGAGCGGTTCAGGTAAGTACGGTTACAATTCACCCCACGTACTCAGATTCTTCTTAGGACTTTGGCAGGTCTTCTTAAGAGACTCTAAGGTTGCTTTTCCGGCCTTCAGCTACGGTCTTTGATGCCCAGGGGTTGCTGGTTGGAGCACTTCTCTGGTTGGCGACAAATGCTGGTGCAAGGTCTTCAGGTTGGAGCATGCAGAATAACTTGATACAGGGCCCCTCTCAGCACAGGACTGGAAGCAAGAAAGTGGTTTTGGAGCCTCGTCCTTGGGGTCAGCGAAGAATGTATGTAGGACTATTTCCTCATAGGTAGGAACGGCGGGTATGTCTGCAGGACCACCTTATCCCTATGGAAAGTGGTATAGGGTTCAGAAGCCACCAGAGCCTGGATATCGCTGACTCTGCGAGCGGATACGAGACCTACTAGCAGAGCGGTCTCGCTGGTGACCAGTCTGATGTCCGCAGACGCCATCGGCTCAAAGGGTTGTGCGCCAGGGTGCCCAAAACCACATTGAGGTCCCACACAGGGTGTGGCTTTTCAATGGGTGGGTAAAGCCTGGACATGCCCGCCAGATGTTTCCTGACTATCGGGTTGGAAGAAAAGAAGACCTCATCCTCCGAATCTCTGTAGGCCACTATGGCTGCGAGATAGGTGCGGCATGTGTCCACCTGTACGCCTGAGTGGGCAAGGTGTGCCGAGAAAGAGCACATCGTCCAGTGTGCACGTCAGGGGGTTGATTTCCTTAGAATTTTCCCAGTGACAGAACCTGCTCCATTTACTCCAGTACTGGCTTCTAGTGGCCTTGCTCCTAGTGCCCTAAGGTGCATGAGGGTGATATGCTCTGGAACCATGCTGCGATGGCTAGCTTCTGAGAAGCGGGCTGGGACAGGAGAGGTGCCGGGCCCAGCGTGAATGGCACTATCACTATGATGCTGAGGTGACAAGTCTCCTTTGTCTTGCGGATTACCTTGGGGATCAGGGGTGTGGGCGGAAAAGCATAGGCGGTCATGCCCTCCCATGGAATCTGTATGGCGTCGCCCAGGGAGCCGGGGCCTAGTCCCTGCCAACACTGATGGCACTTCCTGTTCCTCCAGGAGGCAAATAGATCCATCTGAGGATGGCCCTGTGTGTTGAAAACCACCTGCAGCACTTGGTCGTTCAATTGCCACTCGTATTTGTCTGCTCCCAGCCTGAGTGTGTCCGCCTCCAAGTTTGCCTCTCCTGGGAGGTGGACGGCTATGAGGTAGATGTTTTCCAGGGCCTATTCCCACATGCCGACTGCTAGGTTGCACAGTGGAGGGGACCAGGTACCCCCCCCCCCGCTTATTGACATAGTACATTATGGTGGAGTTGTCAGTCTGGATCAGGACGGTCTTTCCCTCGATGAGGGAAGGAAAGCCCTGAGGGCTAGCCAAATGGCACTGAGCTCCAGCCAGTTGATATGTGAATCCTGCTCCTGCCGGGTCCAGACTCCATGGGCACTGTGGCTGTCCAGAGTCGCTCTCTAGCCCTCTAGGGAGGAGTCTGTAGAAATGGAGACCTGCGGAGTCGGCTGCTGGAATTGTCTGCCCGTTCGGAGATTGCAGTCCTTGGACCACCACGAGAGGTCCGAGTGTAGAGAAGGCAGTATCCTGACCAGCTCCACTTGGGAGCCCCCTTCCTGATTCCATGAGGCTGTAAAGTGCAGCTGCAGTCTCCTCATCCGGAGCCTCATGTGTGGCACTGCCATGATGTAGGTGCTGGTACCACCAAGCCAAAGTCACTGGTCCGGTAAGGAAGTGCGTAGAGGCCCTCTTGATGGCTCGAATCTTGTCCTCTGAGGGAAATACCTTCTCGGAGCTCATATCCCAGATGAGGCCCAGGAAGGTGAGGCTCTGCGTGTTGTCTCGACCGCTGTTCCTGGAATCCCTGGAATCTGCCAAAATCCCCCCCCTTTTTGAAGCATTGATGTGACTGGGTGTACGCCTTGGGCGTGGCCTTCGTCAGGATAAAGACTTCGCAGTTTGCGAGCTGTTCTTCTTCTTATCTAATTCCTCGTTAGTGGTAGAGTGGAAGAGGTCACTTCCCTCAAACGGAAGGTCCAATATGCGATCCTGGAAATTGGGGTTAAACTTAGCAGCCCAAAGCCAGGCCGTCCTTCTCATGTCCGTGGCGATGCAGATGGCCCGGCAAGAGGTATCAATGTGGGCCACTGTGGACTCCATGATGTTCTGCGCTACCAGCCTGGATTCTCCTAGACCTGCCTTGAAATGTGCCTGGCTCTGCACCGGAAGTTCCGGAAGGAAGTCTGCTATTTCCCACCACAACCTCTGGTTAGCGGCTGCCACCATGGCATCTGCGTTGGCTTGACGCAGGTGGAGGGGTGTGCTGGAGTAAAGCTTTTTGCCCTCCACCTCTAGGATCTTCTCCTTGCCTAGCAGGGCCGAGGACGACTGAGGTTTAGAGTAGAGTGATGCTGCAATGATCACTTACGAGTGCGGCTGGGGGTGCGTTGATAGCAAGAGTGTCTCCCCCTCCATCTGCCTATACTTGGCATTGAGGAGCCGATTGATAGGCCGGGCCAAGTGTGGCTTGAGCTAACACTTCTTGGTCAGAGCAACAACGTTCTTCTGCATCAGGACACCATCAGGCTGCTCTACCTCGGGATGAGGAAGGCCCAGATATTCTGCCAAACCTGCAAGCCTGTCCTGAAAGGCCTTCGCTGAAGATGGCGTGTCAGGGTCCTCCTGCTCGTCTGTATCCGCCTGGGTGTCCGGCAGGTCTGCCGCGGGAGGAGGTCTGAGGTTGAGTCTGTCAGCTTCCAAGTTGGCCTCCCACGGGAGGTGGACGGCGCTGAGGTAGATGTTTACCAGAGCTCATTCCCACATGCTGACCACTAGGTTGCACAGCGGAGGGGACCTGGTATCCCCCTGCTTGTTGACATTGTACATGCTGGTGGAGTTGTCTGTCTGGATCAGAACGGTCCTGCCCTCAATGAGCGGAAGGAAGGCCCTGAGGGCTGGCCAAATGGCTCTGAGCTCCAGCCAGTTGATATGCGACTCCTGCTCCTGCCGGGTCCAGACTCCATGGACGCTGTGGATGCCCAGAGTGGCTCCCTAGCCCTCTTGTGGTAGTCCGTAGTAATGGTAACCTGCGGAGTCGGCTGCCAGAATGGCCTGCCCCCCCCCCCCCAGATTGCAGTTCTTGGACCACCACGTGAGGTACGAGTGTAGAGAAGCTGGTATGCTGACCAGCTCCGCTTGGGAGTCCTTTTCTTGAGGCTGCGAAGTGCAACTGCACTCTCCTCATCCAGAGCCTTGTGTGTGGCACGGCCAAGAGGACCGCTGCCATGATATCCAGTAGGTGCTGGTACCACCAAGCCGAAGTCACTGGTCTGGTAAGGAAGTGCATAGAGGCCCTCTTGATGGCCGTAATCTTGTCCTTCAAGTGAAAAACTTTCTTAGAACTGGTATCCCAGATGAGGCCCAGGAAGGTGCGAGACTACGTGGGCTGCAGCTGAGACTTCTTGAGGTTGATGGTAAACCCCAGGTTGTGGAGTGTACTCATAAGCGCTGAGGAACTGTGAACAACGCCCTGCGGGGATCTCGCCCTGACGAGCCAGTCGTCCAGGTACGGGTAGACATGGGGGCCCTGAGGAGGGCTGCCACTGCATTCATGAGTCTGGTAAATAGCCTGAGAGCTAAGGTGAGGCCAAAGGGTAGCGCCTTGAACTGGAAATGACAGCGCATGATACTGAAGTGTAGGAAGGAGCGATGGGGCTGCCAAATCGGGACGTGTAGGTTGGCATCCTTCAGATCCAGGGAGCACATCCAATCTCCCCTGTACAGTGTCTCTGCAATGAGTGCTGGCGTAACTATCTTGCATTTTTGAAAAGGGGGGAGAAGTTGAGGGTGGAGAGGTCCAACACAACTCTCAGGCCAGCCTGGTGGTTCTTTTGTATGGCGAAAATCCTGGAATAGAAGCCTAATCCTCTCTGGGAGGCTGGTACTTGTTCGACTGACCGGATCTCCGCCAACAGAGTTGCCGTCCTAATCTGTGGGAGAGGAGGGGAGGAAGTAGGAGAGGGAGGTATAGTTAGGCGGTAACCCGTGGATTCTACTGAGAGGATCCAAGGGTCTGCAAAGTTCTGGTGCCAGAAATGCACGCGAGAGGCTAGCCTGCCCACCACTGGAGACCCGTGTAACCGGAGGGACGTGTCATGCCTTTTTGCTCTCTGAGGCTGCTGCTGAGCAGGGGGACTGGAAAAAGCCCTTTCTCCCTCCCACTTTTTGTTGCTTGCGCCGGTGCTGACTCGGCGAGCGGTCAGGTTTTCTCGACCTCCGTTCCTGGAATCCCCGGAACCCGCCAAACGCCCCACCCCTTATAGGAGCGTTGATACGACTGGGTGTACGCACCGGCCATGGCCTTCGTAAGAATAAAGACTTTGCGGTTTGCGAGCTGTTCTTCTTATCCAATTCCTCGTTGGTGGTAGAGTGGAAGAGGTCACTAGCCTCGAAAGGAAGGGCCAATATGCGATCCTGGACGCCGGGGTTGAACTTAATAGCCTGAAGCCAGGCCGTCCTCATGTCCGTGGCGATGCAGATGGCCCAGCAAAAGGTGTCGATGTGGGTCACTGTGGACTCCACGATGTCTTTTGCTACCATCTTGGCTTATCCTAGACCTGCCTTAAAGCATTCCTGGCTCTGCACCGGGAGTTGTGGAAGGAAGTACGATATTTCCCACCGCAACCTCTGGTTAGCCGCTGCAAGCATGGCAACCGCGTTGGGTTGACGCCGGTGCAGAGAGGCGAAGGAGTACAGCTTTTTCCCGCACGCCTCCAAGATCTTCTCCTCCTTGCCTAGCAGCGCTGAGGATGAGGTGGCCGAGGACGACTGAAGCTTAGAGTAGAGTGACGCTGTAACGATCGCTGAAGAGTGCGGCTGGGGGTGCGTTGATATAAAGACGATATCCCTCTCCATCTGTCTATACTTTGCATTGACAGGCAGGGCCGAGTGTGGATTGAACCATCCCTTCTTGGCCAGAGCAATGACATCCTTCTTCATCGTGACACCCCTCTTGGTGGGGGGTCTTAGGGAGAGGACCTCAGCCAAGACCCCCTCCTCGGGTTGCTCTACCTCATGATGTGGCAGGACAGATATTCTGCCAAACCTGCAAGCCTGTCGTGAAAGGCCTTTGCTGAAGATGGCGTGTCAGGGTCCTCCTGCTCATCTGTATCCGTCTGGGTGTCCGGTTGGTCCGCCGCGGGAGGGGGAGCGCTGGGTGGCATGGGCTGCGGAGGCTGGCGCGGAAACGGCTGCACTGGGGCTGGATTCGAAGGAGCCATCAGAGGGAGCTGGGATTGGGCCTGTGGTGTTGGAGCCATGGAAGGGAGCCATGGAAGGAATGACTATAGGCACCGGTGGAGTGACCGGAGGGAGCAAGTCCCTGACTGCATCCCTTAGGATGGCCCCCATCTAGGGGGTTCACATCAGCCCCAAAAACCTTTCAAAGAACCTATCAGGCAGAAGAGGAGGCAGGGGATACTGACGGAGTGGTTGGGGGTTGCTGGGGCCGGAGCACACTCAGTCTGGGTTGCAGGGCGAACCTGCCCTGCGCTACTGATGGATACACTGTAGGCCACATACCTGGTTGACACCAGTCCCACTTTGAAACTCGTTCACCCGATTGCTCTGTTCCTAGGAGTGGCATCGGACGAGCGGCCATGTTGTCTGGCGCTGCGTGCCATGTGCCAGAGTCAGCCCTACGGACGTGGCATCGCCCAAGACTCTTGGTATTGGAACAGGAGGCCTATCCCGCACCTCAGGTCTAGGCCTGGAAGGCGCATCACCCTCGGCATTGTTGCCATTAGTGCTGCGTGCAGGCGCCCCCACGGACATGGAGCCGGTACTAGGGCATGGCCCCTCAGGTGTAGGCCCGGTAGAAGAACCATCTGCTGATCCGTTCTCTCTTGGCACTGTGCACCTGGCCACCCTCTGTCTTTTGGGCCCAGGTACCTGCTCATCCTGCCACCCTCCCGCACTGCCTCCGGGCCACCCCTTACACTGGGGTCTCTGTACCCATACAGCCCCCCCCTTTTTCTTCCTGCACTTATCAGACCTACCCTGTCTGCTGCCTTAAACCTAGCACTTGCAAATTGCTGGCTGCATTACCACTGTTTGTTGCCTTTATTATTTATTTATTGTTATTTATCTGTTTCTCCTCTGCTTCGTACTTTCCACCTCTCCCCCCTTCCATGCACTTTTCCCCTGCCCCCTCTCCCATGCACTTGTGCGTTCTCAATGTCACTGGCCCTAGTAAGATCGCTGTTTTGTTCTCCCCTGTTCCCCTCCCTTGCCTTGTCGCGCTCTGAAACACTTGTGTAAGAGCGCGATAGAAATAAAAAATCAATCAATCAAAAAAAACATGCGTTCCCTCAGCACTGATGCCGCTAGTGTCCGAAGACCCCTCGGCCGCAAGGCCGGTAGCTGGGTTAGCCTTGCTGCATGTGCTGGTAACAGAACCCGAGAGGTTCCTCCTGCTTGGGCGTTTCTGCTGGAAGGAGTCGCCCTTAAGAGGTGCGAAGGAAAATAACGGACTCAATCTCTGCTCAACAAACTTCTTGAAGTCATCTGGAGGCGAGCCTTCAAAGAACTCCCTCCACCTAGCTAGCCTGTTCTTCAGTGCGCGTGGAGTCAGAGAGTCGCAACCTTCCCAGCTGTGGTTAGGGCCAAGGCAGCGGAGGCAAAGAGCGTGGGGGTTAGATGGGGGAAATAGTTCCTCACAGGCTGGACACCTGCAGAAGTCGACATGCGCCGGGGAGGAGCGTGACGCCGGAGGACCAAGTACCTAGATGACAAATAAAGACAAAAAGATAAGAGAAGAATCCGGTGAAGAGTGTGTGGAATTACATGGCAAGGCCAAACCCAGGAACACTGATGAAATCGACCCGTTCCCATCGGCACAGAAAAGGGGTCCGGGGAGAGGCGCCATGGGTGAGTCAGGGTAGCACATGCTCCCAGGACCGCACCCCCGCGAAGGTTTTTCTGGTGAAAAAGGTTTGGTCTCCCGTCCCTAGGAAGGGACGCCCATACAGTATGGAGGAAAGGGGACAGGACATAAGAGTACACACATATACATATTCTCCACAGGGTCACACAATTTGACCCTGAAGAAGGCGGTTCACACCATACTCCACAGCTGAAACATGATACAACGGAATTACATATCCAGGAACTATGAGCACTTGTCCCAACAATCATTGGATGTGTTCCAGTATCCACATTAAGTATTTGGTTGCCAAAAATGCAGATGAGCGTATCATAAATGATGGGATTACAAAATTAGTAACCCACCCTCAGTTATTACAGATCATACTTAGAATCTGTTTCTATCCTATACATTCCAGTGGTACATCTGTCTTTTGATGCTGAGATGCGCTGCTTGAACACTTCCTTTTTGAAAAATTTAATCCGGAAGTCAGTTGCCCTTTCTTCTCTCTTTGCCAATCCCACAATGTGGAGATTTCTCCCATTAGATGTACGTTCCAAATCCTCAACTCTTTCTTTACATTAAGTGGTGGTTTCCAGAAAGCAACAGTGTCCTCCAGCTCTCCAATACGGTTTTCAGCTGTTGCCCTTCTGCCCAAAACTGCCTACTGTTTAACTGTTGTACTCAGATAAAAGTGATATCTACTCCGACTTCATTAATCTTTTCCTCCAGTATTGTTCTGGAGTCGTTAACCGCTTTCAGTATTGATGCCAATAGGGGTTCCATTTCGTCAGGTTTATTGCAACTGTTTATTCCCCTGTCCCTAGGACACAATTGCACCCACCCTAGCTCAGCAACATCTTGTGGACCTTTCGTGCATTTGTCTATTTTTACCTGTTGAGGCCTCAAATTCTCTGTATCCATTTTTGTAAAATGCCGTAGCAGGTACTGTGTTATTGAAAGAGATCATTCAAGGTTTGCCTTTTCTCTGTTCCCTGCTCGTCCGGGGTGGCTCCTCGATCATAACTCCCACCGCTGCACTGTGTTTTTTTCAGGTTTAGGTAGCTGCTGTTGCTAATATGCAAGGTGGTGAAAGGGAAACAGCAATAAGTGTCCTACTTGTCCAGGGATGATGGAAAAAATAATCCTTAGCAAGGTGGGCAAAAACCTTTTTTCTTTTCCGAAATCCTCTGAAATGATAGTGAGTGGATGAATATGTTGAGGTAGTTTAAGTATGAGGATGGGTATTGTGAGACAGACATGGTATCAAGAGAGACACACTTAAAAGTAAAAGTTTGAAAATCTTTATTACCAAACTTTGTGGGGTTGGTGTAATGCTTATCTGGCCCTAACTCTAAGGGGATTGCTCCCTCAACTGATATTTCTAAGGGCTTTAGAGGTCCGTAAGTCCAAAAGCAAAGTTTGCCTGTGTCCAAAGCTATACCTCACTCTTAAACCGAATGTGATAGGGGGTCTTCTTAAAGGAAAAAAGATGATTCAGAAGAAAATATGTAAACCACAGTTGGTTTCAGGTAGTCTTACCAATAGGTGTAGTTGTGCCAGTTCAAAATAGCTCAACACAAAAGAGTTGCCCTTGGAACCTTCTGCGTAGGGCTCTTGCAGCAAATCAATAAGTTCACAAGGTCTCTGGGTCTCTTGGGGTTCTCTTCCTCAAGCTTCGATCCTTCCAATTCCAAACAAAAAGACACAGTTCCTGTTAGGCCTCTCAGGGTTCCCTTGTCCAAGTCTCGGCATCTCTTCACTAAGTTAAACAATGTGTTTAGTGGGCCTCTTATGGTTTCCTTCCCCAAGCAAAGGACCCCCTGGGTCAGAAGAGTCACAGTTTCTTACTTTACAACTCAACTGAGGATTCACAATGCCATTCAGGCCTCTCAGAGTTCACTTCCCCAAGAGTAAGCCCTTTCTTATGAAGTTCATCATTGCCTCTGGTGGGCCTCTTAGGTTTCCCTTTCCCAAGCCTAGGCCCTTCTGGTCACAAACAAACAAAACGTTGCTCTTGTCAGGATGCACCTTTCACTGTACAGTTCTTTCATTGGGGCAGTATCAGAGGCGCTCAAGAACGCTGGGTTCCTTGCTCCTCCTAGGCGCGACCACTCTGACCTCTAACCCCTCTCCTTATTCTCTGGCACCTTTCCTTCTTCTGTGCCTCTTTTACCCTGTCCTTTCTGTACTTTATTGTGCGCCCTGCACACCTTTTCCTGCTGTGCACACTTGCACCTTCTTTTCAGCGCTCCTTGCACACGTCTCTGTACTTTTTACTGTGCTCACTTGCACCCTCTTTTTCCTTACTGCGCACTCTTGCACCCTCTGTGTTTCCTTTGGGTCGCTTGCAGCCTTTTCTCGTGTTCGGCTTACTTTCACCCTCTCTTCATTGTCCATTTTCCTTCTCACTATCTCTTTGCTGTTTCTCTCTGTTTTGGGTCGCTTGTGCCCCTCCTTATTTTTGGGTCAGTCTTACCCCCTCTTAGCTGCATTCATGCAGCTAGCGCACTTGCTCAGTCTTTCTTTACTCCTGTGCACCTAGCGCACTTTTTCTGACAGTCCGCTTTCTTTCCCTTTCCTGTTTCCAGCTTTTGCACGCTGCGCTTTGCCTTTACATTTTTTCGCTTTGCTTTCTTTCTGCTTTCGCTAAACCAGGCTGTTCCTTTCACAGCGTGCCTGCTCCTGCTCCGGCCACCAGCACGCTACTGAGTTTCTGCTTACTTCACGAAACTCAAACAGTAGTGTGTCGCCTGCAAGGAGGTCAAATCAGTTTAAATGGGTTTGGGTCGGGGTCAGGGTCTTACCACCTGCCTCTCAGATCCCCCTGGTACCTGCACACAACCCAGGGGAACGAGAACTGGCCTAAACAAGGCCAACAGACTGCCTTTCCTCATGCTCCCTGGAGACACAGCTCCCTCAACATGCTGCAACACATCACACACAACGAGCAAGCGTCTCGGCGTCCCACACGCCACCGGTCCGTCAGGGCTCCTCTCCTGGCAGCCTTCTGCTCCTTGGCCTCCTTGCTCCATCCAGCAACCTCAGCATGCGCTGATCCTGGCAAAATCACCCTTTATATACTGCAAGTGAGAGTCAATTTGAGTCAGGTGCGCACAGTTGGGGAAAAGTCCCTGACCTTGCCTGACTATTAGTGGGACGATTCAAAGGTATTAAGATTATAGGCCTCACTTTGTATCCCTATGTTTGTTCTGAGGGTACACTTCATGATTCTCGATCACCTGTTCCTCGTCCCAGTACTTGTTGGAAATGGGCAGGGGCAGACAGGGCAAGATAAAAAATGATATTTAGGGGCCAAATTATTATAAGGTGATTGATCGAGGAAAGTGGGGAGTCTCCTTGCCCCAGCTGTATATGCATGGGGTGATTTACTTTCTCTCTGGCCTAGGACAGGGGAAGACAAGTAGGTGTGAAAGTTAAAACCATGTGTTGGTCTTATCTGACCCTCCTCCTTTGTTTTTGTTCTACTGCGACACTTCCACCTCCTTCTTGGATTAGGAACCCTGGTACCTGAATACCCCAGAAAGGTTTCTGGGACTTCCTCCTCCCAGTCTGTCGTCCCGTTGGAATGCCCCCAACCCAGGAGATCCTCCATCGCTTGGCCACCCCAAGGGTTGGGATTCAAGAGCGATTGCCCTCCCCAGGACACCTGAATAGAGGTTTCTCGGGGTCTACATGTGAGAATACCCCAAGGATTCTCAAAGTATCCACCCACCCAACTTTACTTGGACCAGGAAATAGCGCAAGTAGGCACCCTGATGTTCCTGAGAATGCAGTATTCGATCCATAGATCCTCTGGGCAGGAACACTAGCACCACTTGTTGAAGCGCCTGAAGACATGTTTGATGGTTTGTCGGCAGGGAGAATTGCTGGTAGCCTTAGTATTAATTGTGAGGTGCGACCATAGGCCAATTTGAAAAACACCTAGTTGACTGACGTTATTAGTCTCCATTGGTTGTCGGAACCCAGATAGGCATCCGCCCACTGTGGTGCCAAAACTGTTGCCCATCGCCAAAAAGGGAGGGTGGCAATGGGCAACAGTGAAGCTTGTTGGATTTTCCTGTAGGTTGAGTAGAGCCGCAATATATGGGAACATCCTTAGGGCTGAGATCCAGCTTTATACTTCTCTCTGAGAAGTACAATGAATCCTGTATGACCGGAAGCAGTATGTTGAGCGGTAGCCCCTGCTGATATCTGTGAAGTGGTTTGCCCAGGACGAAAGAATTTAAAATGCTGCATCATTGCAGAGTGCCAATGGACCCGACATTGGACTTCTCCCCATGAATTTGTCATGGATAATGCCCTTGCAATGTAGTTCTTCTATAGCTGAAGCTGCTGGGAACTAGATTTCCTGTACAAAAGGATTTTGACGATGATGCGTCTTACAGAAGTAGTCTTTCGTAGACAAAGGCTGTCTCCTACCAAATAGCAAACAACAAGTTTTATACAGTCTTTGACTTGAAAATGGTTATCTTGTGCAATAAACAGTCCTGGACAAAACCCTCCACCGACATGTTTGCCAAAGGGCTTTTGTAGAGGGATGGCCAGTGACAAAACGGTCGTATGCGAGGCTTCAATCGTAGACAAGGTCCCTTAGAGGAAGGCGTCATGGAGAAGGTTGTAGTAAATCAGGACTTTATTAGAAGAGCCTGTGTTCGAGTAAGCCTGTCATAGATGTAGCCCTATAGTAGGGCCTTTATTGACAAAGTCCATTTGTTGAATAAGATTACTAGTGGACTAGGGTCCTATATAGACAAGTCTCCCTCACAGACAGACAAAGTCCACTCCTAGAGTAGCATTTTCATTGACTGGCCTGTTACAACTTAGGGTCTCATATGGACCAAGTGCCTCTGTAGACAAAGCTCTTAGTTGCCAAGCCTGTTATTGAATAGCCCTTTCTGCAAAATGTATGCACTTAATGGTTACAGCCTTCTGGAAATGTAGTCTGCTGATGCCTGCATATGTTGTTAAGTAGAAACCATTCTGACATGTGTTTGTGACGGAAACATTTGGCAAGTAAAAGAGCATGTGAACCTGTATATTAACTACAAGGATGCATCTAGAACATGAGCGGCAGCGTGAATGATGGCTAAAATCAGGTATGACGGATAATCTAATGTCGAGAATCTGGATGTCAGTGAGCAGGATAACAGAGGAAACGCCCAGATCACATCAAGTACTGTCTGTTAGGGAGAATTCTCTGTTAAGGCTGAATTTCCTAACCTAGTGAGTCCCCCAGCAGCTTTGCTGGATTTCTGGAGTTTGTTTTTATCTCCTGCCAAGAGTGAGACTCTTTTTCTCTCACTCTTGGACATGATCTATGGTGTTCCTTTGAATGTTAATGTGTTTCATGGGCTATGGGGTCTTTTACTCCATAGGGTCTCATATGTTTTTTTGTTATGTGTGTTACACAGCACCCTCGGTGCAGTAACACCGGGGTGTCATAGTGACCCCCCACCCTAGACTCCATACCCTGGGACTGACTACTGTCTCCCAGGGCATGTAAAGTCACCATTGGCTTTACTAGTCCCAAATTACTAACAGAACCAGTACAAACCATCATATTGTGGACGTACTGGTAGGGGCAATTCGATTGCCCCTGGGTCTATTATTCGAGGGGGCACTGTCCCGTCCCCCCTCGTCGAGTTTTGGCTGGTGGCAGTGGATACTACTTTTTATATTCAACTGCGAATATATCTCTATGGAATTTTCCCATTGTTCGAGGCTAATACTTTTTAATGTAGCCTCTAACATACCACCAGTTTGTTTATTTAATATTAATTCACCGGTTGGTATTTTCTGCCAGAACTCGGTTTTAAAATGGCGTTTGTGTTCGCCTCTAACTCCAAACCAAAGGTCGAGCCCTTTGTTACACTTTTTGGCGGGCTTCTCCACAGAAGCCTCCAAAAGTGGTGCCACTCTGTCTGGGTACCACAGGGGGTGTGGGAGGGGGTTTAGGCACCCTGGACTGAGTTACCTTGGTAACTCAAGTCGCACTCTGGTGTGATTGGCCCAGGTGGTGAGCCGGCCGGCTCACCACTTAGCATGTTTGATTGACAGCTGGGATGAATGAATGGGGGTGTGCTGCATAAAAGCAGGGCTTTTAGGACTGGAACTTCAGAAGTCGCCACAGGACCTGAAAATCCGACGAGGGAGAAGCTGAGCCGACCTGCTACGGCGACACCACCGGTGGAGCCCTGCGGAACCGACTCACCACTTCCCAACGACAGAGGAGATCTCCCGACTGGAGAGTCTTCTTCCCCTGACTGGTGGGCACAACCAGTTTACCTTCTTTTCTCGCATCCCAGGACGTCTTATGGTCGAATTGCCCGGGCCAAGCACCCCGGCAACCGGATAGCCACTTACCACTGGACCGCAAATAAAAGGACCGCTCCTTTTAATTGAGAACTCTGCGGCTGGTTTCTTCCCTGGCAGTGCAACGGACACCTGCTTTCCTCCCCGACGAGATCCTCTCTTCCCCCAGATGAAGCACCGACTTGCACCCGCTGCCAGGAACAACTGCCCCCGCTGGAGCGTTCTCACCATTTTAAGGTACCATGTCCGCAAGGCCTCCCTTTCTAAAGATTGCTACAAGGTAACAATAATCCCTTAACCTTCTGGACTGGGCTGGCCGCCTTGACCATCTAACTGATCCCTTTCTTTTTGGTCCAACTCTTTCTGAAATTAATGCTAGACTTTTGGGCACTTTTAACCATGTGACCTTGGACACATTTCGACCGGAGCCTCTTAAAGTGGGTCCGGCCTTGTTAACTTTGACTTTACAGGTTTTAACCTGCCTTCTTCTCCTACTGTGTTCTGCCGAAAGTGTTGGGATCTGTTTCTATCTTTGCTCTGCCTTTCTCTCCCTTTTAAACCGATTGATTAGAGTGCCATCTTCGTTAAGCGCTCACCGCTGTCTGAAAATAAGTGTTGCTTTACTTAAGACTTGTCTAGCTAATCGTTGAAGGGAGTGTATATCTTTTAGTGACCGTGTTTTTGAACTGCTTGATATTAGTGCCAGTGTGTTTTACTAGATGTGTTTTTAAATAAATAAGTATATCTCTGTTACACCAAGCTCTGGTCAGTGTTTGCTTGTTCTACTGTGTTCTTTTGACCTAGTGTGAATACTCTGTATACTGCCTAACTCTTCTTGAGAGAAGTCTGACGCTCAGCCACAGCTACCAGGTAAATCTGGGTGGTACAGACTGCTACCAATTGGGTTTACTGCCAACCACCTGTAGTCTTAAATCTTTTGCAGTGGTCCCAGAGGGAACTGCACAGGTTTCTGCCTAATACTGTCTTGCACTCCGTTTACTGGCATTCTACCATTTGGGATCTGAACTATTTCTTCAACAAATAATTTCAGGTGTCATCTCTGGTGGAGCAGTACTATTACCAGTAATGACAGCTGCTGCTTAATAGAGCAATACAGTTAATGTAATAGAATTTGTTCATGTATAGCACACTTCGGCAATTTTGGCAGCCTCATAGCAAGCAGTTCTGCAAATTAAAGGGAGCAGATGAGTGGCAAACATCAGAGCTTATAGGGTATTCCTAGTCTTTTGTAAGCCAAAACACATTGTCAAAAAAATAAAGCATTATTTTATGCAGCTTTTTTTTTTTTTAACTGACCTCAGCATCTATTCGAAGGGATCGTAGATAACTTTTGAGGTCGCCGCGCGTCATCAGCTCCATGATAACCAGAGTTGGTTGGCCCTGGGACACAACACCTAGGAGACGTACCTGGAAAGGGTGAGATAATGAACATAATTATTGATCAAAGCAAGGATATACAACTAAAAAGAGCTGGCATACTATTAAATCTCAATGTCAGTACAGGCAGCCATCTTATCAGGACAGTGGTTATATCTTACTACTAAGATCTATCTTTGATGAAAAACCAACCTGTATTAAAAATGTTGCATCAAATCCCACACCAAGGAGTGAATCTCAAGTCAATAACATCATGCTTCTTGAAGTGTGGTAGGGACAATTAGTGTCCCTGTAGTTTCGCTTTGCTATTTGTAACTTTTTGGTGATTAACATGTGCCCAGGACGGGCTAATTACAGGGGATACCATTCTACCATTTTTGTTTTGTTGTCTCATGCACTTTTGAATTGGACCACTTAACGCCATATAGAGTACCCTATACTCTAAAATAACAGTGCCACCATATTTTTGCCTGTCCTTTGGTCATCTTGTTGTTTGGCTTGGCCTTCTTTCTGCTCTCGAAGAGCTGGAATTGACATATATGGAAAGCTTCTTTTCTGGACAAATTGGTTGTCTGTGTGTGTGGAACAACTAATTCTCGACCCTGCTTGAGGACCTTGCTCTCGATAACATACTAGAAACATCCTGACCAGCTTCAATTTGGGCTACCTTGCTGCATCGGTCGTCGTCCCGAGTTGCGCCTTGGTACTGCAAAGATCCTCAGCTTATGAAACGAAACAAAGTGTTTCTCTAAAACAGCTCTCCAGCAACCAGATGGACTTTGCAGGACCAGTTTCTTTGTTTCCACAACGAGGGTTGATTGCCGCCATTTCTTCTGAGTGGCCATCCCTGATTGCCTCCTGCATTGTGTCCTTGGAGTACTCGGAGATTGTCACCAGAATGGTGTTCCTTTCTTCTGTCAACAGAGATGTCCAGTGCCAATCCATTGGAGCACAGCACTGCGAACAAGCCGGATCCAAAAACCAGATGCTGAAAGTGACTGCTGCACTTGAGACGCTTGGCATTCCTTCAACGGAACCAAGGAAGGTATGAGAAAAGGGGACATATTGATTTCAGGTATATGGTGGTCCATGAGTAAATCGGAGTACAGGGAGGCGAGTATATATAGTAGTTTTTGCTCACCTACCTGGATAGGGTTTAATGGGGATTAAGTTCTTCGTCTACTTCTCCTCTGCCCGACTGTGAACAGTGCTTCCCCTAAGGAGGTTGGATTGGGAGAGGGCCTGCTAAGAACTTTTCTTCAATTGTTATTTAACTGAGACACATACAAACTGCCTGTTGACTTGGACAACTCTTGCCTAGACCCTTTAAAAGACTCAGCCATCTGGAGAGAGCTAAATTGGGACCTGTGACTCTAGGGCACTGTTGAGACAGATTTTTTTTTCCTTCTTTTTTTGTATATGGTTTCAAACCTTTACCAAACAAAATACACACAATATACTAAGAAAAATATACGAAAAATAAAAAATAAGAAGAGAAGGAAAAAAACAAAGGTTAAATTTACCTAATCCATATAACTTACAGTAGATCAAAACCTCGAATACTAATAACTAAAATCATGTTGGGTACATTTTCTCATAATAGAAACATTTAAAACAATAGGAATAGCTAAAAATACAAACTTAAATTCAGAGGAGTCTGCACAGAGAGCATCACCCGCAACCAGGTCTCACACCAAAGAAAATCTGGGAAGGATTTAGGGAACACCAGTCATAGTCAAAAGGATATTTCAACCCAACATGGAAAAGGGATCTACATAAGGAACAGCTACACAGTCACAAGAGATCACACAATTATGTTGGATAATTCTAGGACCTGGACCACTGCTATTGTCTGGGCACTTTAGTGTCCAGATATTGCTCTGTCCCAAAACATGGCAGGTAAGAACCTATCTTTGTTCACTACAAATGGGGCAAACAAAAGGGACCTCACTGCCCAGGCTCCCTCACATTCTATTAGGAGATGAAATAAAGATTGGTTAGCTGGATCTACGCAGACACTGCACAAAGCTGTGCTCGCCACACCCTGTCCCCTCTTGTACTGAACTTCCCCCGTATGAAAAATAATCAATAGCATTCTAAGAAAATTCTGTCTAACTTTCCAATCTGGGAACTTTATCAAATATCTCGGAATAGTGCCCACTTTTTTTGTCTACCTTCTGGAATGAGTTCTTGAGAGAGATGGCACGCATACCATCAAGTGTACTGATCCAGTCCCTTTCTTCCAAACCCTTCTTGGCCTTCATGGGGATTTGAGTCAAGATCCCAATATTGATATTGGCCTTAGCAAGTACAGCCCCCACCCTTTCTTCTAGAGATGTCAACATCTTTGATCTTTTACTTTCTAAATGACCTCTAATATCTGCATACAATGTTGAATCCTGGGCGGTGGTGATCAGGTGGAGCAAGGAGCATAGCTTCCAATCGACCTGAGCCTTCAGAGATCTCAAGCCCAACTTGAATCTGAGGCTAGCCATGCACAGGCTCATGGGTAAACTAAGAGCTTTCTTCCACACTAATCCCTCGATCACTTGCCAATCCAAGTTCCAAAGAAAGCGCTTGGACTCTAGGCCATAGAGGAGCACTGGTATGACTTTTGCCGTGTAAAATCTGATAACAGGGAGGATAGAGAATGTACAGTATTTCACCAGTATCTTTTTCATCTGTGGCACTAGTAACGCGATTGTATTCCTTAAATCAAGCTCCAGTTTCCTCGTAGAGGTTGAGGCATAAACTTTGTACCCCAGATAAACCAATTCCTCTACTCTGGGGATTAGCTGATCGGCCAATTTCCACTGAGAGACCACCTTTTTCTGCGGGTGCCTGAAAACAACTATTTTGGACTTAGTGGGGTTTATTGACGGGCCATTCTCTATTGCATAGTCATTCATCTTATTCAAAAGGTGCTGTAGCCCTACTGCCGTCCGGTCCAACAGGACAACATCCTCGGCATAAGCCAGCCAGTGAATTCCACTGCCATTGATCTCTGGGCTGACTAAAACCGAGGAACTCAAGAAATCACCCATGTCCGCCAGGTATAGATTAAAAAAAAAGGGTGCACCCAAACAACCCTGATGCACTCTTTCCACCTTAATGGCTTTCGAGAGGTGGCCCAGTTCATCCAGTCTCACTCTCATTGAAGTGTCTTTATGGAGTTCCACTAACATAGACAGCAGATGTTCCGGAATACCCCACACTCGTAACTTCCTCCATAGCCGAACCTTGTTGACTTGGTCAAAGGCTTTGGAGAAATCTACCCAAGCCCCATATAGCTGACGTGCTCCCTTTGCCATGGTCCTTTCCTTTAGAATATACAAGGCTACCCCATTTAAAGATGTCGACAAATCCCTTCTAAACCCTGTCAGATATCTTGAGAGGATATTGGCAGATTTCACCCAATCCTCCAATTCATCCAGAAGTATGCCCATGAACAGCTTCCTCTCTATATCAAGGAGTGCGATCGGGCGGTAATTAGCTGGTGACATTCGATCGCCCCCCCCACCCCCCCTGAACAATGTTATCATTATCGCGCTCTTCCAGGAAGGAGGGAAGCTTTGTCTCCCAAGTATCTCCCTAAACAACCAGAAGAGCAATTCAGCCCAAAGGGATGGATTGTTTTTCAACACTTGATAGGTGAGGCCATTTGGGCCTGCTGCCTTCGAGATAGATGACTTCAATATCCGCTCTGTCAGGGATTGTTCATCCAAAGAGAGACTCCACGGGAACCCCTTTGCAAGCTTGAAAGTGGATACTTGGATACTTTTAAAGTTAGATGACAGAAAGTCTATCCACTTATGTTCAGGGACCAGATTGCATTGTTTGGAGGTATAGTCATTGTACAGTTGATGCAGGACTGACCAAAATTTCGCGAATCTTTATTACACACCAGTCTTAGTATCAACTCCCCATCCTGTTGGAGGCGCCACATCCTCCTGTCTAATGACCAGAACTTATACTGATTGTCTAAGCACCCCAGATTCTTTCTTAAAGACCAAATAATTCACACACCCTTTTTTAACTGTCTCACCTCTTTGTTCAATTCCTTCTTTTTTTCTCTAGAAGCTTCATCAAATACATGTCGAACCTGTTTCTGCACCCCACTGCCCACACTCGGCGGGCAAGCCGACCAAAGAAACTTCACGAACAAATCTGGGTGGCAGTTGTATAACTGGGTCGTATCTGGAGTTCCCAGAAGTTTGTTACTAAGGCTGCTTCCTTCCCATTTATATTTGGGGAGACGAAGTCTGCCCTTTCGACTTAATAGACACTGTGTGCACTTTTCCCACAAGCTGGGCATTAAGCCCTGGAATTTTAATTCTAGTCTGCAATGATCGCACCCTCCATCCCCCTTGACCTGCATAGAAACGTCCTGGGTAAATAATTAATCTGACAAAAAACAAAAATAATCCAGAATTGAGGAGGAAAGACCCCAATTCCAAGTTACACATGATGGCATGTCACCCACCACTGCCCCATTCGCCATTTGCAATCCCCACCCCAGGAAATCTACCCATTTTTCCCCCTGATCGAAACTCTCTTACCTTTCCCATTACTCCCAACCTGTGAAGGTAAAATGCATTGGGTGTTTAAATCTACGGCCAGAATAATGTGAAAGCCTGCAAATGATAATTTTATCTTTTCCAGGAGAACAGTGAGATTATCCAGAAAATCCTGGAGATTGGAGCAGGTGGGGTTCTAGTATATGTTTATGAAGATCAGCTCTAGACTGGACAACTGACTCTTCATAGTAGCCTTACAAGCTTGAATGCCCCTATTGTCATTAAAAAACATTGTGGTATTCGTGAATGAAGAATTTTTAAATGCTATCAGCAGCCCTCTGCGGGTCTGCCTTTGGCTTTTTGAGAGGCTGAATGATTGTAGATTGTAAAGCCTTCAATTGCTACAGCATTCACGAGCCATGTCTCCTGGAGCAGAACTATATCGGTTGCATCAAAAAGATGCTCTTTGATTTCTCTTGAATTAAACAAGCAGAGACCCCACGTATTCCAGCTAACCAGACACAATTCAGACTGCCTAAAGAGGCTGAGAGCCCACATCCAGTTTCAGCAGGACTTGAGATAGAATTTCCGGCAATAAACTGAGCACATCCTTTTGTGGGCCACACTTATTACTACTTTGGCACCTGGTAAGCGTATCAGATCTCACATTTCCCCCAGGGGCCACCATTTGACCGACTGGAGTATCACTGGGCCGAGCATTTAAGTTAATACTGTCCAATGGAGCGACGTTAGTGACCATTAGACCTTGACCTTCTAGTTCTTTCGCCGCCCCCACAATAGCCTTCTGGGCTTTTTTTGATGAAAAGCCAATTTCCACCACATAAGTGTCCTTGACATTAGGGAAACGCACATATTCAATGGACTCAAACAAATAAACATTTGAGGTCTTTTTGGAGAGGGACAAAATGACTCCCCTGCTGAGTGAACTGTAGTTATTCTTTTTTGAGGAAGACGTGAGCCAGACCTTCGGTAACGCAAACTCAGATTGAAAGATATCCTCACCACTCCCTTGAGAGACCTGTGTCATCACAGTTGGAAGCAGTGGGTCATGCTGTTTTGCGCCTCTTCGACCATCCTCGATTTACCAATTCCATTCTGTTTCGTAACCATACTGGACTGCTTCCCCTGTCCTACCCTCACACCCTCCTCAAAGGATGGCTTCCTCAGCACTGTGTTCAATTGTTTCAGGAAGATTGGAGCTATTTTAATATTTGAGGCCTGTCCTTCTGACATTGTTACTTTGCCAACTAAGTCTGTGACTGATGGTACCGGTTTGTTCAGTAGAAATATAGGAGCAACTGGCAACTTGATGGGCAAAGGGACTGGCTCACTTCCAAGTGAGGGTTTCATTTGAAATGTGCTTTGATAGGCCAAAAGGCCCCCCGGAAGGGGGCTTTGGTGTAACAGAAACCCATTCACCAAACCCGCCTCTTGATAATCCGTTTGAAGGCCCAAGCTAGCCTTTATGATCACTAGTCCATCTTCTTGGATCATTTTAGAAGTTGGGGACCCAACTCTTTGAATTTGTTTTCCAACAGCCGCTTTCCCTTCTTTGTGAATGGCATCATTAATCGTTGGCCCACTAGAGATTGCAATAATGTCAGCTTCTGCCTCTCCCGCAGGGGTTTCTGAGGATGGATTTAGGAGGGTTTTAAGGAAGGAATTGTTCCCATTTTGTTTGGTTTTAGTAGTTTTTTGATTTTTTTGGTTTCTTTTTAGATCCTTCCTTCTTGCCCCAGAAGCTTTGTTCCTCCTCCTCCTTCTTGCTTCTCTTTTCCTTGCCTTTCGTCCCCCTCTTAAACTGGAGCTATCGGTTTCCTGTCAATCTTGATTTATTGCAAACACCTCATGGGATGGACCCTCTGTATTCTCCAGACTGGGAATCACATCTCCTTCCAAGGATCCCTCCACAACGACAGCTAGTCGTCTAAATTCTTCAAGTACTGACTCTGACAAGGGGGTATCATGGAATGGCACAATTAAATCTGCCACTCCCTAATCCTCCTCTTTTCCTGACTTGCACTGCGCCTTATGGAGGGCCAGTAATTTGTGAAGACGACGATTGTTGGTTTCATCTTCAGCTTTCCTTAATACCAAAGCAGTTTGAATTGATGAAATATCCATCCCTTGCTTGGCTACCTCCGGCCGGACATCCTTTAGGACTGGAACCACAAGTGAGTTAATTGCATTGTTAAGTTCCACCAATGACGAATCACAACTTTCTATTTCCTTAGAGAACTCCAACAAAACCCCAGCTTGCGACTGTACTTCAGTTTTTAGAAATTTGAATACGGCAACCAGGGAATTAAAACAAAAGTTAAGAGCCGAAAGAGTGCCTTCACTAGGTTGACAAGCCGTCTCCCTGGAAAGGATAACTGTTGGCGAATTAGTGCGATCCAAAGCTGCCTAAATCCTTCCTTCTTCCACAAGAACGAGTTGTACTTCAGGAGCAGCACCCCCCCCCACTCTCATCGGCAACATATAGAGATTCCTCCTCTCCAGACAGCTGATGAACATACTTCTTGATCATTAGCGCTTCTACTCCTCCTTCTCCCAAAGTGGTCTTCGATTTTTCTCTGGATTTTCTTAGTAGTTACTGTATATTCCAGCCCCTTTTTCCAGGCTTGCGTGATAGAGGATTGGCCTCGAACTACCTCTGCTCTTGTGATGGGTGTGTTAGGTAATAACAGAGGGATTCCGATGAACTTGCGCCTGAACTTGATGACTAGGCAAATTATGTTGATTAAGTTCTGGATCCGGAGGCTGCTGTGTTGGTAATATCACCATACAGCCCATTGGTGCGACTGCCCCCCTGGGGATCTGATGTCATCCTGTAGAGTTGTGCTGCGCAGTCTCATCTCCGAAAATTCCTAAAAAAAAGGCCCTTTACCAAATCAGAGGTATGTGCACTGTCCCCTACAATTGTCACGTAAATGCTATGCCTCTCTATTTGGATGGAGTCTGTAAGCACAAAGTATGTTCAAGTGCTTTCAGCCTCTCTAACAGGGTCGGTGCTGTATAAATCAATACTGCTGCTTGAATTATGGCAGTACTACTCCGCCATCCTCTGGTCACGTGCACAGATGAATCAGAGAGAGACCTTTTAAGATTCTCCAACCCCTTCAATATATTTGCTCACTACCGAACGCCCCCAGTTTCAAACTATCACCCTTAGATACTTTTGGAGCAAATGAACACCAAGGCAGCAGACTGGACGAACAGAGAGTGCTTGGTGAAACTTAGGGGAGGGCAAGATAGATTTCTAGAATCTGGCCTAGTGGACAGATTCTAGGAGTCCACCCCAGTTATGATCAACAGGGAGCTCTGAGAGGTTAGCCAAAACCCAATCAAGGTAGGTGGATATGATTTTTTTATAATGATATGATTTAGTATGTATAACGTGCCTGTACACAAGTGTTTCTAGGTGCCACAAGACAAGGGAGGGGAAATAGAGGGAAGACCAGACAAACAATCCTACTAGGCCTTGTGACATTTGGATAGTGCAAGTTCGACAGTGAGAAGAGCAAAGGGAAGGGAGAGGTGGAGGGGAGAGGGCAGGGGAAGTGCGTTCAGGGCAGCATGGCTGAGTAAGTACAGCTAGGGTAAAGTGGCTCTGGTTAAGTGCAAGGAGGCAGTGGGGCTGTGGGGTTACAGTTTCAGCCCCTAAGTGTGCGGTGGCCAGAAGGTAGCGCAAGGTAGACTGTTAATGGAGAAACCTGGTACCCAGTGCGACTCTAAGGGTACCAAGCAACCAGTTGGCACAACCGACAGGTAAGTTAGCAAGAAGCGAGTGAGAGAGAGAGAGAGAGAGAGAGAGAGAGAGAGAGACAGAGACAGAGACAGAGAGAGGGAGAGAGAGAGAGAGAGAAGGCAGAGGAGAAAAGGAAAGTCTTGTGCCTCTTCTGGAACTTCTGGTGGTCCGGCTCAAGTCTAAGAGGGGCAGGGAGGCCGTTCCAGAGGGAGGCACCTGCAGAGGAGAGAGATCTACCCCCAGTCTCTGCTTGGAGAAGTGTTTGACCCTCAGAGAGTTAGAGGAAGCTGAGCAAAGGGATCTACTAGGAAGGTATTTAGGAAGAGAGAGATGGATATAGTGAGGGCCCCGACCCCAGAAGGCCTTGTGGATGATGCATAGGGTCTTGAACTTGATACTTGCAGCGAACAGGAGCCAGTGGAGAGATTCCAGGGCTGGAGAGATGCGGTCCCTGGGTTTGAGTCTAAGGATAAGTCTTGTAGTCCTTTTCTAGATGAGTGCCAGGTGGCGAAGAGTAGAGATAGGTAGATTGGGAAAGAGGCTGTTAGAGTAGTCCAGTCTGGAAAGAACCACGGCTCCAGAGACAGTGAGCTTCTGGGGGAAGGTGAGAAACGTTAGAATACTTCTGAGGACGGGCAGCTGGAACTGGGTCTTCTTGGCAAGGTCTGTGATGCGAGTAGAGAAGGATAGAGTGGAGTCGAAAGGAGGACAGCAAGTTTTTTGCCTCACATGAAGGCGAGGGTAGAGGGCCCAAGGAGGGCAGCCAGAGTGAGAGGGAAAGCGGGAGCAGGGGTCCCAATGAGAAGGATCTCAGTCTTACTGGCATTAAGGCAGAGATTGTTGGAGGCGCACCCTGAATCGTGGATAGCGAGTCAGGAAAGAGTGAGGAAGGAGAGGAGGCTGAGGAAAGCCTTAAAGAGAGCGGAGTGCCATCCGCAGAACACTGATAGTTAGAAGAGAAGGTGGGCAAAAAGGGCCAGATAGATACTGAAGAGCCAGGGACAGAGGTGGTGGAGAGAAGTGGGACCTGGGAGGGTCGGTCCAGGAGGAAGCAGGACAGCCACGGCAGAGCCCGATCCATGATGCCCAGGTTCTCGAAGAGTCGATCTATCAGGGTGCCGTGAATGACCGTATCAAAAGCAGAAGAAAGGTCAAGGAGGATGAGGACAGAGGGAGAGCTGGAGTCAAGATTAGAGAGATCTTCACGGGTGTTCAGAAGAGCAGTTACCGTGCATGTGGCTGCTCTGAAGCCAGACTGATGGTCCTGGAGACAACCAACAGATTCAGTGTGGAGAGTAAGCTGGGAGATGGCCAGCTTTTCCAGGAGTTGGCCCAGGAAAGGAGTGCTAGTAATCAGGTGATAGTTTGCCGACATTTAGGATCGGCAGGCTTTTTGAAGAGGGGGTGCACAAGGGAGTGCTTGAGGAGAGAGAGGAAAGATCCAGTGGCGAAAGAGTGATTGCAGAAATCGGCCAAGGCTGGAGCGAGGGTGGCAATGTGGTCCTTAATAGTTCCGGAAGAGCAGGGGAGCACCTGTTTGGATGACACTTTCATAGATTGGACTTGTCCAGAAACATTGTTCAATGTTCTCAGGGAGGAGAAGGAAAAAGAAAGAGGAGAGTGAGAGGCGGCCAAAGGGGGCGTGAGGCAGGGAGGCGGAGAAAGGGAGGAGGAGGAAAGCAAGGACAGGATGTCCTGTGTTTTAGTGGTGAAGTGGGAAGCCAGAGCCGTACAGAGGGACTGAGAGAGAACAGGAGAGGTGGAGACGGCAGTAGGATTGGCCAGCTCCTTGCAGATTTTAAAGAGTTTGGTCGTGTTGTTAAATGTCGCAGAAACGCAGGCTTGAATATGGACCCTCATCTCGTTGGAGACAGAGTGTCTGTCCTGCCTATGAAGCAGGCGGCAGGCCTGTTTGTAAGAGGATCCGCTTGAAACCCTCCACTTCCTCTTAGCCAGCCTGCACTTGCGCTTCAGAACGGTGAGGTGTGAGTCATACCAAGAGGTGCTCTTGGAGGAAGGCTTCAGACCGATTCTCACTCATGATAGGAGCAAGGATGTCAAGGGCGTTGGATATAGAAAGATGCAGGTTAAATAGGGCTGTGTCAGAGTAGGAGTCAGCCGCTGGAGTAGGAGGAGCAGAAAAAGTAGAGGCAAAGCTGGTCAATGACACTTGCTTCATGGGCGGATGACAGAAGGAAGGTGGCAGGGCTGGATACTTTGCCTGGGGGACAGGAGGTTTCAGGTGGGAGGAGAGCAGAAAGTAGTCAGTCCAAGAGAGAGGAGTGGTAAGAGGGTTAGAGACAGGGATGTCTGAAGAGATGAGAACATCCAAGGTGTGTCTGGTAGAGTGAGTCGGACCAGAGGGTAGAATGGAAAGGGAAAGAGTCGCATAGGTTGCAGAAGAGTCCAGAGGAAGGATTAGAAGCATCCAGGTGTATGTTGAGCTCTCCAAGGAGGAGAAGTTGAGAGGTAGAGGCAAGGAGAGAAGAGGAGAGGTCAGCCCATCCAGAGAGAAAGAGGGCGACCTGGCCAGGAGGGAGAGAGAGAGAGCCTGCAGACCATGAATTTGAAAGAGCAGTAGGCCTGTGTAGGAATGACAGAAGCAGGCACCCACTCAGGAAAGATCAGGGCCACTCCACCTCCGGGTCGATTGGTACTGGGCTCAGAGAGAACCTTGTAGCCCTCAGGGAGGAGAATGTCAAAACTCACGACAGAGCTGGCTGTGAGCCATGTCTCGATGAGAGAAAGGACATCCAGGTCAAGGTCTTCGAGGAGATGGCAGATGTCAGAGGAGTGTTTGACAGCAGAGCAATATTTGAGAGAAGCGACGTGGAGCAGGGTGCCACATTTGAAAGACTTCTGGGGTGGGGTACATGAGTGAGGTACACCCAGCGGAAGCAGCAGAGAGGCCAGAGAGTGGGAAAAGGCAGTAGACTAAAGTTGCATAGGGGCCAGAGAGGAAGAGGAGGGGGTATCGGTGAGGAGGCAGAGGAAGAGGATGGAGGTGGCAGAGGAGCCAGAGAGGTGGTAGAAGAAGGGAGGAAGTTGATAAGATGTGGGAGACACCTATCAAAAAGGAGATTGGGTTTAGAGCCCTGGACCATGAGGGTACCATTGAGAAAGACATTGATGATGACTTTGGAGGAATGGAAGGAGGCCAAGAGGACCTCCCATCGGGTGCCACCATTAATGGGAGAGGAGGAGAAAGCAGAAAGAACAAGACCATATGAGTGGTCCATAGGTCTGGACAGAGGATGTCAGCGAGAGCCTGTCTGGAAGTAGCGCTGGTGCAGGTATCAGTGATAGGAAGCCCTGGATTGGAGACCAGGATATCCCTCGAACCTTTTCCTTCCAGACTTAGTGAGAGGGATATGATAGAAGATAGGGTAGTGGTTGGGGTAGATGGGAGAAATTGCACCAGCCCAGCGCTGCGCAACGCAAGGTGCACTGATGCGGCAGGGGATCACACAGCAGGGAGCACAACAAGTAGGGAGCACAGTAGGGAACACATCAAGAAGAAACAAGGCAGGCGGCACACAAACAGGAGGATTACAATCGCACAGCGGGGACAACAGAGGTCAGCCAGCGGGGCGGGTGGTTGTGGGGAAGCAAGTGAGACAACAGAAACAAAATAGTAACTAGAGGTAGAAGTGGGGATTTCGAGAGTAGGAGAGAGCTTAGTGGAACAACAAAGTAGCAACAGTATGCAATGCACACCAGCAATGGATGAGGAGAGTGTGAGTGGGGTCAGGGCCCCTCAATGGGTCCACAGAGGATAGCACACAATAATTAATTGTAGACAGTTATACAAATACTGTTATTTATTTTAGGCCTTTAGAACACACTGAAAAGGAAACTAGCAGGTAGTACTATCGCATAACACTCTATGATCCAAATATATACAATCATTAGTATGTTCACTATTTATACTTTGTGAAATAACAACCAAGTAATGCAGATGCAGTATTTTGATGGGAACCAGTCACAACCACAACGCCTAACTTTAGAAGTCCAAACCCTAAGATGAATGGGGCCTTGTGTCCAAAGGTCACAGGGTCCAACAATGTTTTTGACTGGTATCAGTTTTCTGCATAAATAATGCAATGGGCTTGTGTTGGTTATTCATTTCAAACTATTTAAAAGTTCTACAACAACTTACCCAAGGATAGGTAAGTTCTCTACATTCTTCCAGACCCAAGGGCAACCCAGGGGAAGGATATCTGACCCAGGTTTAATGACCAAAGGCGAGTAGAAGGGTGACTGGAGACAAAGGGACCTGATCCCAATGTTATCCTATTGAGGACAGGTGGCGACAAGCACACCAATGCTTCCTTACCCCTCCGACTACGATTTTCCCAGCTGTCTTTGTGGAATCCCTGGGGGACTGGGGGCTCGATCTTCCACCCTGTGTTCTAGTGAGAGGTGCCCAGGAGTTGCGGGTTCAAGGATTCTTCCGGTCTGGTGCAACTGCAACTTGCTCAGTGAAGAAATGCAGAATACAATGATGTATGCCTCCTTAGGACACTTCACAGGATAGAGGACGGCGAGTTGCAGCAATGATCATGTTTGCATGCTATGACAGGCGTCCTTTCCAATCATGGTCACACAAGTTGCTATAGTACAGGTTCCTTAGAAGTTAGGAAGCTGGAATTTAGGGAGAAGGCGACTTGTGGCATGAGCTGGCGACCAGTTATGGCCATTTTGCAAAAAATGGGACACCAGCGGAGCTGTAATGGTCTTGTTCCGAATTTTAGATTTGTGTTCACTGATTCTCATTTTGATGGGCCTCGATGTTTTTCCAATATATGTTTTGGTGCAAGGACAGCTTATTACATAGATGACATTTTTTGTATCGCACGCAGTATGGTGAGATTAAGGAACCAATTTTTGCCGTTAATCATAACTTAAGTGCCAGTAGTGGAAGATGCGCATTGGCTACAAAACCCACGTGGAAAGTGGCCTATGATGGGTTTGGCGCCCCACAGACTCTGCAATGTATTCTGTTTCGGACCAACGGATGACCTATCTGCTTTTGTCAACCAACTTTTCAAATGCTTACCCTTCTTGAAGGCATATAGAGGGCTAGCAAGATCAGGATTGTTCAATTGGAGTAAGTGCCAATGCTTCGTAATACTTTGTTTTATCTTGTGATGGTGTGTATTGAATGTCATAGCACAAACTATCCATTCCTTAGTGATGTTTTTCCTGACGGACTTGCCCTTTTTTGTATTACATATGTTGTTTTAAATGTTTTTATTATGGGTTGATGCTCTTATCAGAATTGAGACCTACAATCAAGTTTGGAACAATTTAATGTTTCATCTATAAGATCTACTGGGCTATTTATAAGTTATGTATAAATTGTTGTACCAGTATGCCTCTAATGTGATTTGTACTCTACAGTGCGCCCTGATGAAGGCGACCATCAGTTCGTTTTAACGAACTAGACAAAATCTTGTCACCGAAACTGTAACGTTTATGATACTTTTACATTCTGTATCTACAGTTGGCAGTTAGCACTTTGGCACTTAGCACTTTTTTGCCTTTAGTACTTGTTGCAAAAGCATCTCCATCATTCAATGAAATATATTAACACAGAGATGGGCATGCATGATTTCAATTAGTAATAGATATTTTTTCAACATTTTTGATGCAACTATTTTGCATTACTATTGAATTAAATGACTTTTGGTTGACATTATATGTTTTTTCATTAATATTAAAATATGATGTTGTAACTGGTTACCTGACTGAACCCCTCCTTTCTCCACAACTATCTTAGTTCATGAGTACAAGTACTTTTTCCATGTGACCTCCCCCTTTGTTTCCTTATGTAATTTGCTCCCCTGGTCCATGGTATAGGGGACACCCATCCTATTTTGTCTATAGATTGGAACTAGACACTCTCAGCCCACTTCCTGGCCAACTGCCTGACCATATAAGGACTTCACCGACCTGAGAGGGCAGGAAGAAAGCCAAACTACTACAATATGGCATAAGAACAAGCGAAAGGTTTGTGGCAATGCATTTTAGGGCACTGCCATGCCCAGTAGCCATCGGCGGTAAACGCGAATGTGCACATCGAAAATAATGCAAAAACCTGTACAAATGTAACTGCTGCCACCAGCTTGTCTTTAGGCACCTATAAAAGTAACCAACAATCCTCTGTGTAAAAAGCTATGGTGATACAAAAGTATCCAAATTTCACAGCATTGTAAGATGCTTTGTGCAATGTTAAAAATACAAGATTTAAAAAGAAAAGGCAAACAAAGTTTTGCAGTACTGATAGACTGAAGGACTGATTAGTTTCCCCATAAAATGCGAGCAAAAGGCAAAGGAAGCGGAGCTGCAGGCTACAATTCACTTCAAAAAGTCAAGACCGGATCAAAAACAGAGCAAATAGAATAGAGTTCCGTAGGAAACTATGGAGGTACAGTTGCAAAAAAAATCTTTCCCAACAGGCACTAGGCACCATCTTTTCTATCTAGGGAAGGAAATTTGAAGGCGAGGTGCCTTATTTTATAAGGCTTTGTCTGGTGTTAACTCCTTTATTTTCAACATATTTGTTTTGTAACTGACAGTTACCGACCTGGTTATTTTTATTTACTTTCTTTCTACTCTACAGTATTCTAAAACTGCTTTAATTGTGTTCTAAAAGTGAAATGTTAGTGATCTTAGCTGAGCACACCAAGGTGAAATTGTATATAATTGTAGTGATTTTTTAAGTGTGCTACCTGTAGTTTTTCATTCCTAAGAGTTTGTCTAAGGCCAAAATAGATAACTGAATTTTGATACACGCAATTCTGGTCAGGAATACTCACATTTACCAAATACGAGAGGCACTTGGGCATGGGTAGGGTCTACCTGGCACGGTAAGAGACTAATCAACCAATACCTGAGCCTTAGGCTAGCACTGCACCAGTCACCACAGGCATAACTCTCTACAACGTGCTGCAATGCAATTTAGCTGCATTGATAAACTTGCAGCAGTAGTTTACACCATTCCACCAACCGCACACTTGACCTGCAAGTCAAAACATACAGGTAATCAACATCTAATGGATCACCCATCCAGACAATGAACTTTGTTCTGTCATCAGATAAAGAAACATTGCTGCAAAGTCATTCCAATTGCAGCTTTGTACTATAGAAAACACCTTTGAAATGAACATAACAGAAACTTTAGGAGACAGACAGAGATGTTGTGTTAATCTTTTATACTACGCCAAATATGGCATCCTTCGTCCCCACTTTGGGTGTCCTGAACATAATCTGTGGAGGAAAAGGAAAGGGGTGCGAGAGACAGTAGTAGATTAAACAAAATGGGGGGAGCCGGTGTATGCGCCTATGCATTAATGGTTACAGGATGAACTGCAATAGGACTGAGTGTATTGTATAGTGGAAAGCATAGCAACGACAGGAAGAGGCTTTGTTCAAAAGATAGTTGACAAGCGTCAGTATTAATTTCAGGTTACACAAACTCACTTTGGCCTAGGCAAAAGTGGAAATCTAAAGTATGGTGATTAGCACCATATACAGGTGAGATTGATTTTGGTCAAAATCCTTTTACATTGCTAAGATTGTACTGTACAGATGGATTCACAACATTGAGTTAGTAGTCATTAAGGTTTCTTCCGGTATCTCAATTTTCTCATCTGCACCAATATGGAATGCCCATATTTGATTAACCCTTTAAATGATGGGTGCTCAATGATGTTCTATGTAAGTTACGATATATATTTTAAGCAAAACACATTTCCCATGCTAGGTATTCTTTATGCAGAGGTAATTCTAAGAAATATATAATATAGTTAAAAAAAGCAGTAAATCTTAACATGCACAAAACAACAATGACAGCTTTATTCACTACTGACATCTTCTCCCCCATCTAAGTGACAATAACATCATAACTTTCAAATTAGAGTCTAAAACAACCTTATTCCTCTTTGGTGGACTCACCACATGATGACAGTTAAACTCTTTCATCACTGAGGCCTCGTTCAAGAATTCTATCCTTTCACGCATGCTGGCAGACTCGTTGACTGTTTTAATGGCCACCCTGGTCTCGGGTTCATCCTTCACAACACCCTTGGCGATCCCCTCGTACACCATTCCAAAGGAGCCCTGCCCAAGTTCTCGGTTCATGGTGATCTTCTCCCGAGGGACTTCCCACTCATCAGGGACATACACTAGGAAAAGAGAATTACATAAAAGAGCGAATCAATAAACAATTAAATAGATCTTCAAATATCTCTAATAGCCACACATGACATAGAAGGAGGGGGATGATAAAGGTGTGTGTGCATGGATTTCATTTTTGAATTACTAGTACAATATTTCATTTTTTAGATTCATCCTTTTCACAGACTGCCCTGGTCAAGAAATTCAGGCTTGAAAGGCACAGACTCATTTAGCCAAAGCCACAACAAACCTCTGCATCGTCTTTCATATTTATCAATTTGTGTAAGGTAGCCTTACCTTGCTTTTAGCCCATTTGTGTTAGCCATATCTCACGTTTAGCCAAATTGTCTTAGGTATTATGCATTCATCTAACACTTAGATCGCCTGTGAAACGTAGCACTGCTCCATCTACATAGATGGAACATAGGAAGTAGACGTAGTTTGTACAGACTAACCTTTTCACATCTTGCACACCGCACCTTTATAACTTAGTGGAAGGCACAGGCCCACACGCACACAGCACCCACATATAATACAAACACTATTGCACAACACCTCTGCCATAAGAATTCGCTACTTTTAACAACTAAAATTCAAACTGCAGCTTCTCATATAACTACCTCCTTAAACAACCCCCCCCCCTTACTCCAAGGTATCCCTCTGCCAACACACACTCCATTTAGACATGGCTGACTAGCAGGGTCTTGGACACCTTCTCATAACTTTAATGGCTGAAACGCGCTCACGCATAATAGCACCTGCAAAATTCTCCAACATTTTTGGACTTTGGTCCTTCCTGCGGCGTTCACCCAAAAGTGCGTTGGGACCATAATTATGGCAAAAGGTGGAATACCAAATGACAAAGTGGATGAATGACCTAAGAAAAGAGTACAATAAACTACTGACTCTGCATTAGAGATATATACACACAGTTATCACTTGCCACCGGATTCATTTTAAACTTCTTGTGATCCAAAAGACTAACCTAAACACATACCTCAATGAGAAAAGCAATTGATCTGGAAAACAAATCAAACTGAAATGACTGGGAGGGACATTTCATAAGTGAGACTTCTAGTACTACTCAATCAATATAGTACCTAAGGATCTTACAAACTTGGCCAAGAGGAACAAGAAGCCACACTGATTTGCTTTGGCAGCCTAAACTGGGGCAACAGAACATATTGTTTCTGGAAAAAATACACCAAAGCGCCAGTAACACCATTCCCCGATAACGCAAACACAATTCTGTATCTCTTCTAGGCCTGGAAGTGCCACTTAGGTTCCACATCCAAAATAGGATGATTGGTAGGCTTTCTTGGGAGAGTCTAGCACCAGGCACAATAAGCAGTTTAAATGTCCTTGATAGGATTTGCTAGCCTCCAAAAAGTGGATGCTGGAGTGTACATGTTCTACGAGGCAAAGAAACAGAAAAACAGTTTGTCTCCCCAGTGATACATTTGCTCTGGTGATTCCTTATCCCAGTCACCAGGCAGCAGTTTCCTCAATGTATCTATCACCTGCTGTCTCTCCTGACCACATGTAAAAACTGGGTATTCTACATAGGTTCTTTTCTCACGTACAATAGATTTATTAATTAAATGAAGCTACTCAGGATGAAGAAACTGGATTAAGTAAATATTACTCCTTCAGGCTGGGATCTTCAATGATATTCATAAACACTGAATAAAGTAGCAAGCCTGTGCCCATGTGAGGCTGGAGGAAAGAACAGAAAAGAGCGATCAAAAAGGGGAACAAGATCTTAAAAACCCACAAAAGACAACTAATAGACACCAACATTCAGAAGACTACTCTTCAGTGCCTATGCCAGGGGTCTGCAAATGGTGGCTCTCCAGATGTTGTGGAATACAACGCCAAGGATCCCTCACCATTGCCTATGTTGGCTCACGTGGATGGGAATATTATTCCAAAACATTTGGAGAGACAAAGGTTGCAGACCCCTGGCCTATGCAAACAAATTCTTAAGGGAGGCTTTGCCCACTAGAATATCTGCCCTTGCAGCAGTCACAACAGTAAGGACTACTAAAGGTATTCCGCTTGTGAAATTAGCCCTAAGATTTCCTCAGGGCGATTTGTCTGCTTTTTGATAACACAAAAATGTATACTATTCATCTAAAACTAGATTGTTTGGCGGCTGCAAAACCTGTCCCCAGAAAACCATACTTGACGGAGTTGACACGTCTTGCATATGTTATTCTTTTGGCAACATAATACCAAAGAGCGCTCTTAATATCAAGGGTGTGAGAATGACATGCTCTGGAGGAGAGATGGATTCTGGAAAAAAGCAGGTAAGGAAATAGTCTGAAGTAAGTGACCATTTGAGATACGGCAAACGAAAGGTTGCAGTCTTACTGCGCCGACACAAAATGATGCTACACACTGCTACAATTACAGATTTACTATAGTCTGAAACCGCCTGACACGTGCTTCGAGCAGTCCTTGCTCTTCATCTGAGGTTTAAGGTTGTTGAACAATTGCTTTAGCTGGACAAGAAGGGGGTTGTCTCGTTCCGTGCAACAGACCACCAGGCTCGACTCTTAAATCTAAGAGAATGCCGCAACAGCGACGCAATTGATTAAATGAGATACTTTTTTCAGAAGCTAAAGCAATTGTTTCAGACTATAATAAATCTGCAATTGTAGCAGTGTGTAGCATCATTTTGTGTCGGCGCAGTAAGACTGCAACCTTTCTTTTGCCTGGACATTACGGTGGTTTACCTGGGCAAGGTACCCACAAATTCCAGTCCAGCAGCCCTCCGTCCACCTATTACACGGTGCAAGTGCTTTGTTCTACTTTTGGTTTGCTTTGCCCATACCTTTTTACAGTAAACATTTGAGATACTCCTAGGCAGAAAAGAAGGGTGTGTTTTTAAAGCTATGTTATATTTAGGGAATACTGTATAAGGTTCATTGGTATATATGGCTTGAACTTTGCAAACCCTTCTAGCAGACGTTATGGCAACCAAAAACGCAATCTACCTTTTAATGTTGCAGATCTGCCGCATGCATCTGTTTAAACGGTAGACTTATTAATTCTACTAGAAGCACAGAGAGTTCCCAGGTAGGGCAACGTCTTTTAAAATATAGTTTTCTCAGTCATCTAAAACATGTCTGTTTACTGGATTGGTAAAGAAAGAGCATTAAGAGGGATTATTTCAGTATACTCTAACAGTAGAGAAATGCGCTCTAATGGAGGAAAATTGTAAACCTGATTCAGCCGAATACAGCGGGTACGATGTAGGGGCCACACCCATCTCCCAACACAAAACATAGAACCTCCTCCACTTGAATGCACATGAAGGTCGTGATGAAGGATGCCATCCTTCCTTTAGTACTGCAACGTATTCCTCGTGGAGGTTCAGCGAAAATACTGCTGGAACTCAGTAGCCATACGTCCAGGTTCAATAAGTGAAGGCTGTGGTGAAATATCTTGCTGGTCATTCTGCATAGGCGACCCTGGCTGCTCATGTCTGCTGTGTTTTTAGGACATCTGGAGTAGTTATGAATACCCAAGTGATGAGGCCAAGCAAGAGCAATGTGCATCTTTTTCAGGTTTGATTCCCTCAACTTCAGGATGATTTTGGAACGGGAGGAATTGGAACAAAGGATGACAGAAAACCACCTGACCAGCTGATCAAAATATCATTCCTGTTGGACCTGGATTATGGTATTTGGAGTTGAGATTTTGTCATTTTGTAAATACTGTCATACCAAACAAGTTGACTGCGGTCTTCCCCAATTTTGTAAAATGTTTGCCACTACTTTGTTATTTAGACCCTATTTGTGTTCTTGGAACAATATGCTCAGGACATCTGCTTGAACGCTCCAGATCCCTATAACATGCGTTGCTGCAATGGGAAAATTCCGTGCCAGCAGCTACTTCCAGATGGCCTGAGCTTCCTTCCAAAAGATTCTGGAACTCATGCCACTTGTTGAAGTAATATATTGTTGTTGTATTATTTATCTCTACCAGTTTTAAGGAAGGCATGGTATCAAACAGTAAGACAGACACAAGTGACCACAGTTCAAGGGTGTTTTTATTGAACTAAATTGGGTTTGAAAAACGCCCATCTAATCCTAAATCTAAAGTTGGGAGCAAGCTACGATCATCAAATAATCATAAAGCAGTCCCAGTGGTGTCTTGCCAAAATAAAAGGGCCGATACTAATAAACCTATTGACAATCCTTACTTCTACATAGAAATGGTGTGGGAAACAATGTTATATAAAAGAAAAGTGTTCACAAAATGATATGTTAGGATAGTTGAGCCGTTAGCTTCCCTTCCCCAAGTTTTCAGCACGGGACAAGCCAGCACACTCGAGCTTAGCACATACTCTGGCTTTTCTTGCATGAGGATGCAGTTCAAAATCTCAGTATCAGGACCCTTTGTGCCAAAGTCTCTTTGCCTTCCAAAGTCTCCTAGGTTCTTTGCTGAGGTACTGTGTTGGCTGTGGTATTTACTTACCTTAACTCTGTGTGATTTTTGTGTAGCTTTGGAGTGTTTCTTGTGATGGGGAGTCCTCTCAATCCAGTTCACCCAGGCCCACTGCCGGAATCCTTCTAGGGTGCCTTCTCTGAAATGTCCCTGGACCCTAACTAACTTTAAAGTGAAATACTTACTTGTTTGAAGGGACTTCCTCAGGAACTCTGGCTTTGCCTGCAACTGAACCAAATTTCACCCTGTCTACAGCTGGCACCTAGACAACTGGGGTCCCTCTCCTGTCTCTGAGAGAACTCATGCAATAGACTAGAGAAGGACTGGAAAAGATAAGGATTCTGCTATGAAAAGTATAACAAGTGTCTCAATATCGGGTAATTCTTCGGTATCTTCCACACTCTCACCTGATAGTTTAGCGGGGCTTGCTTCAGATCCATCGTTTACGGACTTCTTCCCTTTCTTCTCAATTGTTTTGCGTTCCTTGATGAGGAAGGGTTTGTTCCTCTCAGCAACCATTTTGCCCAACCGACTGGACCACAGTCAAGACCAGGGGGTGTTAAGATGGATTTCTGAACTCTGACCTGGTGGGCAGAGGTTCAGAAGACCAGCCTAGTTTCTTGGAACAGGGTAACCTTCCGGACAAGCCAGACCAATCAAGGTAGCATTGGCGGCAATCAAGACTAGGTCTCAGGCGGGGTGAGGTTGATGGAAAGCTCACAGTGGGCACACACAGCAAGGACACTACAAATTACTCTTAGTCAGGTGTATATCAAAAATACATATATATTTAAAGGTATTTTAAATTAAACACAAGCAAAGATCAGTAGTAATGCTGAACACACACAACACTACTATAAAATATATATAGTTACAGTTGGCCCAAAAGGATGGCACACAGTAAGGATACACAACCTGTAAGGGAAAGGGAGCAAACATTATGAATATGCTTTAGACAGTCCTTCACTTTTTCAACCTTATCTGAGAGGCAGACCAAACCCTAAGAAGAGTGGATCCTTATGCTCAAATGTACTTTTGGATGCAGATGCAGGCGATTGTGCGGTTGGGCCAGAATTGAGTCTCTTGCAGAGGCTGTAGCAGCTCAGGAAGGCAGGTGAGGTAGTGAAGAATAAGTTCCCACTATTCAAGGAGGGTGTCGCGAAGTGGGCAGAACACGCTCCAAGAATTCGGAAGAGCTTGGTAGCACAGGCTACCTCGATAAAGGTGAGTGGCCCTCAGGGGACACTTGTGAGTACAAATTGATGGATGCGCCAGGGGCCAAAGGTAAGGGTTGCAAGTACTCACCGAGCCAAAGCGCACTCCGGACCAAACTTCGGCAGTCGAGTCCACTCCGGCTGAGGGTTCAAATGCTGCAATTGTGCAGCTCTGCAGCCGAGTTCCAGGGATGATTCTGTTGCGGGGCAGTGACTATTTCTCCTCTCCTGGTGAAGCGATCAGCTCAGTTTCACTGCAGCACATCTCAGGGTAAAAGGGGGCACAGCAGCAGCGCACCCTCGCAGTTTGTCACCAAGGCTACGACAGTGACCGCGTGTATTTGGGTTCAGGCGTATTCTCCTATTTCTAGACCTAGGGTGCCTAGGTGTATGAAACTCAGCAGGAGAGTGCCTTGAACCCAGTACTTACGATCTCCAAAGTCTCAAGGGTTAACTCGAGACGGCAGCAGTTCCAGAGCAAAGGTTCTGCACAAGCTGGTCAGTTCACTGATTGGTCCAGGAACACTTCTGAGAAGTCTTGCTTGCAGGTTAAGGTGGAGGTGCCGTGAATAGTTGTTCCCACTATTCAAATGAAGTGAAGAAAAGTAGACTGGGCTTAGGGTTACAGCTGGTCTGTTGGGCGACTCTTGTTAATTTGGTAAGGGTGCAACAGATTCTAGCTTCTCCAAGCTATTCAATATTGTAGTCGCAGATCACTGGACCGACGGTAAGCCACAGGTAAAACCGTCTAATATATGAAAAAACAGCATGCAATAGCATGGAAAGGAGTCCAGGAAATTGCGCCTTGTTTCCAGTGAATTTATTTGTATTAGTTTACTTTACAGGATCTCACTTGCCCTTTTTTACACGTGTTTCGGCCACCAAAGGCCTTTCTCAAAATAGGGCTTGTCAATTTAGTACGCAAATTAAACTGAAAAGCATTAACATAGCAATGTATTGCATCATACATATTCGAAATCAAAAAATGTAAAATACATAATTACCCAAGTGGTGGTGGGGAGGCAGGAGAAACAAACAGGATGAGAGAAAAAGAGACAAATGTGATGTAAGTAAGGTACAATACCTAATATTATATACTAAAAGACATAGGCCACGTAGCTTATAGGTCCAGACTTACCCACTAGGGTGTTTAATAAATCCTTACTCTTCACAATTATAAAGGGTTAGATCCCGTTGTAATCTGTTACATACGAAAAGAAAAAGGAAGGAACAGTATATACCATACTCCTTCTAATTTCCATTTTGTTATGTTTCAACAGATCTATTTATATCTATCCAAACATGCGGTATTACCCCATATGCAACATTCTGTATAATCCGAATAGAACAGGTAAGTATAACCACAAAAGAAAGTGTATACTTTGGTTAAATGCACCAAAGCACTACAATTGTGGGCGCGTGGTAATACGCCATGTATTTATCTAACACGAGCATGCGGTATTACCCAATTACAACATTCTAATATGTCCGGACTCTTAATAAGAGCATGCGGTATTACCCAATTACAACATTCCAATATGTCCGAATTCTAATAAGAGTCATGTTACGAGGAAAATCCTCAACTAGATTGAGAAATGTGTGTTGTGAGCAGTACTTTCTCGCGCGTCGGCTCCTCTCGATCTGAGCCGGCGCCATCTTGGAACTACTTTATGTGTCCCCATGGAAACTAGACGCCGTAACCATGCGCCTCAGATTGTTGCTTGGCAACATGTCCGTAACGTTGCCATACCTTGTGCGCTTACGCATATACTCAATATCTCTCTCTATCGACTGCAAAACTGAATACAGTGTATAATTAACTTTAAGTTATAAATTCACTCAGGAAGTGCCTGAATGCCTTAAGTAAAATATGATAAAACAATACTCATTTGTTTCAAAAAAGACTTAAAGGGGTATAAACTTTAGCTGGTACTGGATCCAGATATCCCAAGTTAGGTACCCTAAATGCATGGCTATTTCGTCTGCAGCAGAAAGAAGTGATGTTGAATCTCATGATACATTAGTAATATGAAACAACATATTTGAACAGTTAAGTTCACCTTCGTTATAACATATAGTAATAGATGCCTTCACAGAAAAGATGCCATTTCAGCATCTAAATTCAGACCCCATATAGTCGCATTGAAAAAACAAATGATTCTCGCTTCCGCCTGGCGCAATGCCCACAATCTGTCACCACCGCTCTTATTCATAGTACCCTGCTTTATGCCGATGAACTGTATATCAGATTTATCATCTAGTTGGTGGTTCTTTTGCCAATGTGCCGCTAGTGGCAGGGTAGTATCATGACTTCCAATTTTTGCCAGGTGTTCCCTGATTCTAATGCGCAATTCCCTTATAGTGCTCCCTATGTACAATTTCTTACAGGCGCATCTGATTACATAAACCACATATTTAGATCTGCAATTAATTGACTGTTTGATCACAAAATTTTGTCCATTATTGCCCTCTACATGAGTAATTTGATCTCCAGCAAATTTACACATGGAACAATATCCACATTTCCTAAATCCCGGCTCCATTTTAGTGAGCCATGTAGTTTGATGGTTAATCGATGGTTCTGGTAGCAGAGATGGACAGATCATTGATTTGAGAGTATTAGCTCTCTGGAATATCATGGTTGGGGTATTGTCAAGGAATTTGTTCAAATGCTCATCAAATTGTAACAGATACCAATGCTTTTGTAACGTTTTTCTGATCTGATGGTGGTCTTTGTTATATTGAGTCACAAACACAAGTTTCCTCTGTTGGTCTTGCTCACTCTTTCTTGGAGTCAGTGTATCCTTTTGTTGTACATTTTTTGTCTTCTCAAAGGCTTTTTGGATCCACTTACTGGGGAGACTAAATTGAAGAACTATGACAAAATGTATGATATTTTACAAATATATCAAGATGAGGTGAAAATCAGAAAATTGAGAAAGAGTTACAGAGATGAACGGGATTACAAAGAAGATAGGGTTTACACCTTTCAACCCAAATATGACAATTGCATTAGACCATCGTCACGTAATCTTACACCTAATACGTCATCTGCCAGTTCGGAGGCAGAATCAGAACCAGAGATAGTAGACATCGAAGCTCTACCAAGACAGGTGAAAAGTTATACGAATCAAATTAAAAGACACAAAAGGGGCAATAGACTCCAAACACAGAAATCAGTCCGTTTTCAACTATCCCGAAAGGCGAATGTTTCGATACCACCACAAGGAGGAGAGGAAGGAGGGGGGGATGCAAGCAGCGAAGAGCAAGAGCATGTGGCAGAAAGCAAAAGACTAACGAGGGCAACCTCGAAGGAATCCAACAAAAACAAATAAGCCAGAATCTGGTACTTAATCTTTCGTCAAGAATTCTTTCAGAAGATGAGATTAAATTGCTCAATAAAGGGCTGTCTTTTGCCCCAACACAGAAGCTTAATGACATTGACATACATGTTGATCTGTTCAGATTTATACGTAAGTTGAGGCTTAAGAAATTTTTTGCGACACAAGCTCCAGGCAAATATGTGCCAAGACCAACCAAAATACCCGAAAGTGAGTTTTCAATACAAGATATCGAAGATATCTTCACTTTAAGATCCTTATCAGAAGATGATAATTTTGAAATGCACAACCTATTACATGAATTAAAGATTAAACCAGATCTTCTGACCATTAAAGAACTAAGAACCAAATCAAAATTTAACCCTCAATTATCATCAGATAGTGTAATTGACACTTTTTATAAAGTGGTTACACATGATCTTCGTGAATTTTCTACACATAAGAACTATGCCAGGACCCAATATACGAATGACAATCTCACCAAGGGAGAAAGACGAGCTCTGAAAACATTATCAGAAGACACAACAATAGTCATCAAAGAGGCCGATAAAGGTGGGAACATTGTATTTATGAATAGAGAAGATTACCTTCAAATGGCTATGAATCATTTGACAGTACCCGGCTGCTACAAACAACTCAATTCTTTGGATAGGCAAACAATTCTCAAACAAATTGAAGAGGCAATGATGAGCTGGCATAGAAAAGGGCTTATAACAGATGAGGAGAGATCTTACTTTAGTTTACACAATCCTGTTACTCCAACAATGTACTTTTTACCGAAGGTCCACAAAAATGATCAAGATATACCAGAGGGTCGGCCAATATTGAGTGACATTGGCTGATTCTCAGAAAACCTATCAGAATACCTAGATGAAATTTTGAAACCACGAGCGACACAGGTCAAGTCCTACCTACGGGATTCTTCCAATCTCATACAAATTCTCCAATCAGTTATCTGGAAAGAAACCTTTGTATTGGCAACGTTGGATGTTAAAGCGTTGTACACGTCCATTCAACATAAGTGGGCCATAGCCTCCCTTGAATACACTTTTAGGAAGGATTCCGCATCATATTATGGTCAAATTCAAATGCTAAAAGAGATGTTACAAATAACTTTGGACTCCAATATATTCACGTTCAGTAACTGTCTATTTCAGCAACAGAAAGGAGTGGCCATGGGGACAAAATATGCCCCCTCACTTGCTAATATCTTTATGGGGATGTTAGAGGAATACACTGTATATTCTGACATATTATTTGAAGAACATGTCAAATTATGGACCCGCTACATAGATGATATTTTTTTAATATGGGATGGACCTGTAACTACATTGCAAGAGTTTATTGAGGAATTGAACCACAATCAATTTGAGATTGAATTTACGGGAGAAGCGAATGCCAAATCTATCAATTTCTTAGATCTTAACATTTATGTGAAGGAAGATCACCTGGAGACAAGAACATTTCGGAAACCAACAGAAGTTAATTCAATTTTACATGCACATAGTTGCCATCAACGTTCAACCATCCGGAACATCCCGTTAGGAAAATACATACGAGCTAGACGTAATTGTCAGAATGACCAAACCTTTCATCAAGAATGCAAACTGTTGAGGGGTCGATTCCAACAGAGAGGTTACCCCAGTAAGTGGATCCAAAAAGCCTTCGAGAAGACTAAAAATTTACAACAAAAGGATACACTGACACCAAGAAAGAGTGAGCAAGACCAACAGAGGAAACTTATGTTTGTGACTCAATATAACAAAGACAACCATCAGATCAGAAAAACGTTACAAAAGCATTGGTATCTGTTACAATTGGATGAGCATTTGAACAAATTCCTTGACAATACCCCAACCATGATATTCAAGAGAGCTAATACTCTCAAATCAATGATCTGTCCATCTCTGCTACCAGAACCATCGATTAACCATCAAACGACATGGCTCACTAAAATGGAGCCGGGATTTAGGAAATGTGGATATTGTTCCATGTGTAAATTTGTTGGAGATAAAATTACTCATGTAGAGGGCAATAATGGACGAAATTTTGTGATCAAACAGTCAATTAATTGCAGATCTAAATATGTGGTTTATGTAATCAGATGCGCCTGTAAGAAATTGTACATAGGGAGCACTATAAGGGAATTGCTCATTAGAATCAGGAACACCTGGCAAAAATTGGAAGTCAGGATACCACCCTGCCACTAGCGGCACATTGGCAAAAGAACCACCAACTAGATGATAAATCTGATATACAGTTCATCGGCATAAAGCAGGTTACTATGAATAAGAGGGGTGGTGACAGATTGAGGGCATTGTGCCAGGCGGAAGCGAGAATCATTTGTTTTTTCAATGCGACTATATGGGGTCTGAATTTGGATGCTGAAAAGGCATCTTTTCTGTGAAGGCATCTATTACTATATGTTATAACGAAGGTGAACTTAACTGTTCAAATATGTTGTTTCATATTACTAATGTATCATGAGATTCAACATCACTTCTTTCTGCTGCAGACGAAATAGCCATGCATTTAGGGTACCTAACTTGGGATATCTGGATCCAGTACCAGCTAAAGTGTATACCCCTTTAAGTCTTTTTTGAAACACATGAGTATTGTTTATCATATATTACTTAAGGCATTCAGGCACTTCCTGAGTGAATTTATAACTTAGAGTTAATTATACACTGTATTCAGTTTTGCAGTCGATAGAGAGAGAGATATTGAGTATATGCGTAAGCGCACAAGGTATGGCAACGTTACGGACATGTTGCCAAGCAACAATCTGAGGCGCGTGGTTACGGAGTCTAGTTTCCATGGGGACACAAAGTAGTTCCAGCATGGTGCCGTCTCAGATCGAGAGGAGCCGACGCGAGAGAATGTTTTGCTACCTGGCGAGAAAGTACTGCTCACAACACACATTTCTCAATCTAGTTGAGGATTTTCCTCGTAACATGATTCTTATTAGAATTCGGACATATTGGAATGTTGTAATTGGGTAAGACCGCATGCTCTTATTAAGAGTCCGGACATATTAGAATGTTGTAATTGGGTAATACTGCATGCTCGTGTTAGATAAATACATGGCGTATCACCACGCACCCACAATTGTAGTGCTTTGGTGCATTTAACCAAAGTATACACTTTCTTTTATGGTTATACTTACCTGTTCTGTTCGGATTATACAGAATGTTGCATATGGGGTAATACCGCATGTTTGGATAGATATAAATAGATCTGTTGAAACATAACAAAATGGAACTTAGAAGGAGTATGGTATATACTGTTCCTTCCTTTTTCTTTTCGTATGTAACAGATTACAACGGGATCTAACCCTTTATAATTGTGAAGAGTAAGGATTTATTGAACACCCTAGTGGGTAAGTCTGGACCTATAAGCTACGTGGCCTATGTCTTTTAGTATATAATATTAGGTATTGTACCTTACTTACATCACATTTGTCTCTTTTTCTCTCATCCTGTTTGTTTCTCCTGCCTCCCCACCACCACTTGGGTAATTATGTATTTTACATTTTTTGATTTCGAATATGTATGATGCAATAACATTGCTATGTTAATGCTTTTCAGTTTAATTTGCGTACTAATTTGACAAGCCCTATTTTGAGAAAGGCCTTTGGTGGCCGAAACACCTGTAAACAAGGGCAAGTGAGATCCTATAAAGTAAACTAATACAAATAAATTCACTGGAAACAAGGCGCAATTTCCTGGACTCCTTTCCATGCTATTGCATGCTGTTTTTTCACTATTCAAATGAGCTGAAGCACCTTTGCAGACCTTCTAGTTTGATCAGATGCAGAGGGGTCCTGCGGGACGACAGCGGGCTCAGGGTGCCAAACCTTCGAGCGGGTCACCAGCGGTTCCTCGACTCAGCTTCTTAGTTTCCGGATCATATCCTAGGTTCAGTGAGAACTCAAGAGATCTACCTGGTATGGATGTTTGGAGCCTTCTCTTATCCAGAATCTCCTTTGTGTCAAAACGAAGAGGACCCAATGGGAGATCTGCTCTCATACAGGCACACCAGACGTGGACCAATCACGGACCACAGTGGTCCCAGTCATTCCCAGCACACCAGACTCTCTGGCATCCACGATTTGTATTGGAACTAGACAGTCCAGCCCACATCCTGGAGGCACAAACCAGGCATGCAGAAGCCTGCGAAAACTTGGTGTTTTGCGGGAGAATGCATGACCAAATAAGTACTGTCCCGGTCTGCTCGACATGGGGAAGGCAAATGGACAAGATGGCCAAAGGACAGGACAAAGAACCTCGTGGCATGGCCATTTTGGGGCCAGGCCACCTTCTTGTGCCAACTGCAGTAAATGTGGTTTGCATGGCAAGAAAGGGGTAAAAATATGCCAAAGTAAAAGCTGCCACCAGCCCTGTCCAAGGCACATCTGTACTTCTACCAAAAAAATCCTTTTCAAAACTAAAGGAAGACCCCAGCGCACTGTACTGTAAAGTACATTGTGCACTGGTAACCCTCTGCAGAAAAGTTGCAACATAGGAAAGGACTATGAGAAACAAAGTCTCCCAATACTGACTGTCTTTAAGGGCATGTCAGTTTCTCCATAACAAAGTGAGCGGAAACCCAGCAGAGTGCAGCAGAAGGCTTTGATCCACTGGAGAAAGTCAGGGTAAGCTTGTCAGACAACAGCAAAAAGTTGGGGGGGTTCACAACTGAAGGGAAAATTATACATAAATGGAAATCTTTCCTAACGGGGATGTTGAGGAGACAGATCAAAAACAGGAGGAAAAGCCTTGTAGGCAGAACAACCTCCTGAATGACCGGTCCTCTTGGTTGTAGCAGGTGTAGGATAGCAGGTAAGAAAACATGAACCAATTTCAATGACTGCTACCAGTTCGGAGGGATGTGATCCAAAAAGCAAGACAACGATGTTCCCGCACCGGAGAGGAAACCAGTTGCCTGCTAGAGAGCAGCATTGAGCCGCGCAGTAAACTGCCAATCCGCAGGGTTCCATTCCAAAAAGCTAAGCAGCAAGAGTTCCACACAGGAGAGGAGACCAGCAGCAGACTTTAGGAGGGCTGCGCTGAGCCATGCAATATGGTAAGAAAAAGCAGGCTTCACTACTAAGAGCAAGAAAGGAAGGGATGCAGAGCCGAGAGAGAGGAGAACTCCAAAGAAAGGCATGGGCTGAAGTGGGCTAGAGGGAGCGATAGAGGGAAAAACCGAAGAAGGAAGGAGAGGAGCGAAAACCCTAACCTACGGATAGGGTTGCAACGCTGCGAATGATGCGCTGCAAAGATATTTAAACAGCACGCCGCCAGAACGGGGAAAGACTTGAGCGCTGAATCACGCATCTGAGCACTGCATTCTGGCAATCCCGTAAGGGAATCTCGGAAGTCGGCAAAGCAAATGGTTTCTGTGCCTGACAAAGTGCTTCAAATTTATTTACTTGTGAAAGAGTTGGTTGGTAACTGCCCCTCAGAGTGGTCAGTTACAAAAGTTCTTACCGAAATGTGTTTTGCCATTCTTAAAAGTATATATAAGGTTATTTTACTCACCTGTGAATTGGTTGGGCTTCTTCCCAAACATAATTTTAATGTTATGTTAAAGGACATATGTACCATGCACTATCACCACCGTAGTGGTCCGCTGGCCCTCTGGTGGATCTGAAAAGGAAAGGGGGTGGGGTGAGTTAGTGGGACTGAGCGGGAAAAGTGCAAGAGAGCAGTGATGTGCTGTTGGCAGCTTCAGTACGGTTAGCACCGTTCGCTGAGCATAGGTGTGCTTTTCAGTTGGTAGCCGTTGTGTTCTGTTGTGCAAATCTATGTGTAATTTGTTTGTGTTGCTGCGGTGTAGTGAATTTTGTGCAGTTTGCTATGCTTTAGGGGTGTGGTTGTGTTTGGTTAGAGGGTGAGATTGTTAGTGGGTTGGTTAGTGGTCTCGCTATCTAGATGCGATACATGCTAATTTCCAAATTCTTTCTAGATGTGGATGACTATCTCCACATTTCTATCTAGATGTGGCACTGCGGGCAGTGCACTCACCTGCACCTAGTGCTCAAAATGGTCTGTTTGCTTCACCCATTTCTTTCAGAATATACGTGTATCTGATTACAAACTGGGTCTTGCTTCCCCTAACTTACTGGCTAACATTCACAACCCTGTCAAGAAGCGACGCAAGCCAACATTTACAATCCTGTCTAGATGTGACACAAACTAATATTCACAAGTCTATCTAAATGTGGCACTGGGAATATTCAGAATCCTGTCTAGATCTGATGCAAGCTAATATTCACAATTACACTAAATGTGGCACTGGCTAATATTCACCATCCTGTCTAGAATGTTAATGTTAATGGATATTTGTACCGCACACTATCACCACTGGAGTGGTCCCTTGGCGGCTCTGAATAAGGGAAGGGGGGAGGGGTTAGTGGGATTAAGCTGGAAAATTACAAGAGAGAAGTGATGTGCTGTTGGCAGTCTCACCCCGGTTAACACAGTTGGTTGGACTTGGGGTGTTTTCCGGTCGGTAGCCGTTGTGTACTGTTGTGCGAGTCTGTGTGTGGTTTGTTTTGTTGTTGCAGTGTAGTGTAGTGAAGTTTGTGCAGATTGTTGTGTTTATAGGCTTGTGGTAGTGTTTGGTTAGAGTTTGAGAGGCGTATGCAGAGGGGTGAAGTTGTTAGTGGATTGGTTCATTGACATAGCTAACATTTGCGTTTCTAAGTGTGGGACAGGCTAACATTCACATTTCTATGTAAATGTGGCACATGCTAACATTCACATTTCTATCTAGCTGTGGCACATGCTGACATTCACAGCTCAATCCAGGTGTGGTATCTGCCACCATCCATAATCCTATCTAGATGTGGCTCTGGCTAATGTTCACATATCCCAGTGTGGCTCATGTTATCATGCACAATATCATCCAAGTGTGGCTCATGCTGATATTCACCATCCTATCTAGATGCAACACATGCTAATGTCTAAGATTCCATCTAGGTGTGGTGCTAACATTCAAAATGTGCCATTGGTAATGTTCGTAATGCAGTCTTTATGTGGCAATGGCTAGTATTCGCTATTCTATCTAGATGTGGCATTGGCCGCCGTTCATAATCCTGTCTAGATGTTATGCAGGCTAACATTCACTATTCTATTTAAGTGTGACACTTGCTATCATTCACAAATCTGCCTGGGTCCGGCGCAGACTAATGTTCACAATTCAATCTAAATATGGTACTTGCTGACATGCACAGCTCTATCTAGAAACGACACAGGCTAATGTTACATCTAAGCGACACAAACCAACATTTACAATCCTGTCTAGATGTGACACATGCTAATATTCACAATTATATCCAAGTGTGGCACTGGCAATATTCACAATCCAGTCTAGTTGTTAAGCTTGTTAGTATTAACAGCCTGGCGTGCTATGTTCTGAGGGTAGGTGAAGTGGCAGGGCTTCCGGATTACAGTGATTGTTCTACTCCCCAACCAGGCTACACCTACCTTGATGGTCGCTGCTGGTTGACGGCTGGCCCTGGCTTCCCCTGCTGACACCTGCAGACACTGTCTGGGGCCGCTGCTGTAGGAGCCGCCCTTTGCCTTGGGACCCTTAGACGTGGGGCTGCAACGGGCAGAGGGCCGCCCTAGCACTACTTATGGGACTCGTTGGACAATCAGGGTGGGTGGGAGGGAAAGGGAAGCGGGCACAGGGGAGGAAATAAGGGCCAGGGACCGGGAATTAGCCAGTGCTCACGCAGGGGACAAATTTACTTTGTTTTTTAATGTCCAAAATGGGTCAAAGGAATGGGGCAACACACTCACCTGGTGCTAAAAATGGTGCTGTGAGCTTTGGATTCACACCAACACCCTTGTTGTTAGCAGGGTTCTACTTCTGGCCAATCAGGGTGTGTGGGAGGGACAAGAGGCAGGCACAGGGGAGGAAATGAGGGGCAGGGACCGGGAACGAGCCAGTGTTCACGCAGGGGACGCATTATTTATTTGTTTTTTAATGTCCAAAACGGGTCAAAGGAATGGGGGCAGTGCACTCACCTGCACCTAGTGCTCAAAATGGTCTGTTTGCTTCACCCATTTCTTTCAGAATATATGTGCATCTGTTTACAAACTGGGTCTTGCTTCCCCTAACTTGCTGTAAAGCCTGTTTAGAATAAGTCTGCCTTAGGTCTTAGGTACCTTGAATAGCAGTGGGTTTTTACTAACCTGGGTCTGCTTTGTGCTTCCTGAAATAAGATAGTTATTGCTTACCTTAGTCTGTGTTCCACTGATCTGGAAAGCATCTATAGTGGAATATTACACCCTTGGGTTTTACCTGCCTTGTATAGCTATGTGCCATTCTTAATATGTGTACGGTAGGTTTAGCTGACCTTGGTTTGCCTGGTGCAATCCTACATTAGTTAGAATGTTATTGTTTACCTTAGCCTGTGTTCCACTAATCGGAAAAGCAATTGTACTTGTTTATTACACCAACAGGTCTTAGTCCTCTGGTATAACTGTTATCCTGAATGCAGTTTAAGGTTTATACTGTTCCATGAATTTGTGTTTCACTATTCAAAAAGGTATCCTGGCAACAGGGTTGGTTTACTAAGTGATTCCTTAACAGATTGTCACTGCATGAATGACAGGGTCTACTACCCTTGACTTACTGTAAAGTAATCTGAAAGAAACATGTGGTTTTACTCCCCATAAATAGTTGAGTCCTATACTAAATGTGTTTGATAAGGTCCAACTTCACCAGAAATACTGTTCGTTTTCTAAACAAGGTCTATGCTTTGGTCTGTGTACCTTAAAGTATTGTGTTTGTTTTCATAATTGTGCTTATATATAAAGTGATAGTACTTATTTAACCATGATACATCTTGGCCTACTTGTATTTAAATAAACCATTTATTTTGACAATAGTGTTTCAGTGTTTCTTTGGAACATATGTATGCCAGTTTCCTTGTACCAAGCTACAGCCCTCACTCCCTCCTGAGATAAGCCTAGCTGCTCTGTCTATGCTACCAAATACTCAGGTGGTACAGCCTTATACTAAGAGTGGAGTTTTGTACTGTCTCAAGAAGACACATTTATTTGCTCTAGATCAAATTATATTGCAAATTGTTGACGCACATTATCTAGTCACAGTGATTTCAACACACATGGTCCATAGAGAAAGCATATCACAATCTCTGTTTCTTACCTTGTTTGATTCGATTCACTGTCACTGCAGTGACTGTGAGCATATAAAAAAAGAAAATACCAGACATTGACTTTGTGACTAGAAATACCCTGTTTTAAGGGCGGAGAAGAAGGAGACTGACACACAGGTGGCATGCTTCTTTGCATACAATTTTATTTATTAATAAAGAGAAAACTCTCTCTACCTAACTAAGAGAGGTTTCGCTGCCTCATCTAAGGATGTTTTCACAATGCCCAAGTAAATAAAAAGAGTCCACCGTCATATGTCAAAATGCCTACGTCTCTCCCTCACACTTCTAACTAATACTAAACAGGGTCTTCTTGGTCCAGAAAAATGACTCCCTTCCTCTGGACAATGTTCTATTGTTCCATTCCAACTGCAGGTAGGAACTTCGTCTGTGAGAATGATTCCCTTCTCCAGTTCGCAGTTCCTTTCCCGGATGCAAAACCAAGTTCCAGCTTGTGGTGGTGTAAAGTTTCAATTTAAATCAAAAAGGTAAACGTTCCAACTCAAACATCATTCCTTATTGCCCATAGTTAACTACTCTATTGGCTCCCTGGAGAAGGTCTCCCTTCTGCAGGTAGATCGATCAGTACTTTCACAGTACCAAGGGAATTACTCCCTTCCCTGGTTCTTCCTTGGCTTTGCTTTACAGTACAAATGATCAGTGGGTATGGCTTCCTTCCGCTGATCTCTCCTGGCTTTGAGTACACAACAGCGGGGGTATGACTTCCTTCCCCCATCTCTTTCTGACTCTTTGCCACAGTTCATGTAGGCTGGGGTATCAACTCCCTTTCCCCAGGCCCCCTCAAGCTTTCAGAATCAGTTTGCAATGCCAGAGGAGAATGACTCCCTTCCCCTGGACTCTCTCATACATTTGCATAGTTCACCAATACCAGTGGGAAATTATAAGTTACTCACCATAGTGTAGAGGAGGTTCCAAATATGGCCCGCACTCCGCCACCCATTTCGAGATGCCAGAAGCATACTCGTCAAGATACGTGATGTATTAGGAGCAAATGAAACAACAGAGAGCCACGGTGGGGCTCTGTCCAGTACCCATCAGAAGGACATGTATACCTATTGAAGCACCAATAACCAGACAACCGTGGGCTGCAAGGTACTCATTGAGACAACCATACCAGCAGTTAACACGAAATGAAGACTACTTGCAAACTGTCCCCGAAGAGACCCAAAGAGCCTTAATGGAAGGCGAGTGGTGATGACCCAAGGGCCCTGACAGTCGTACAGATGAACATAAACGGCAATCGTAATGATGTAATGGACTTGTGAGAAGAAACGATGTTGATATATAAAGAAACCTAACCATGAAGTGAGATGAAATATGCAACTAATTAACGCCTGTAAATAGGTTTATAACGCAAGAAGCTAAGAAAACAGTATGGCTTGCAATGCTTGGTAGAAGAATAGAGAGGCAAGCGCCAACTATATACAATTATATGTCTACCCCAAGAAGCACATTATACAAGTGCGACTCCATTTTACGAAAGCAGAATTAAGCCCAGGATGGTAGGGCCTAACAGGCCAGGATTCATGTACCAGCACAAAGTCGGACGAAATAGCGGAATCGAAACCTAGCAAGAAGCAGCTCACGGCTAGGAATTCGAGGTCAACTCCAGGAAGGGAGGAGAGCAGCAACTCCAAAGAAACGAAACTTAAGAGCATAGCAGCCAGCCAGTGAAGGTTGAGATAAGGAGGCCCCAGGCAGGTGGCGAGGCCAAACAAAGAATCAAATACGCAAATAGATGGAAAATGAAACTGCTTCGCAGTGTACAGACACGTGACCAGCCAAGCGCGAAGAGGTACCAACGTCTGATGTCACCCAGAACCCGAGGATGCCATAACTTTTCCTGATAAGAAGCTACAGTTCCGAGACCATCCTCAGCCAACTAATTGACACATACCCCTAAAGTACTGATTGATGGAAGGGAGGCATGGTGAATCTTGGGGCACGCAGCATTTGGGTGTCCATGCTGCTGATTAAAGTGGAGATTTATGTCTACAGTTGTAACTCACCCAATCACAATGGACCAAATAATCTAGGGTCCTATAGCTACTAGAACCAATGAGACATCCTACTTGTAGTAACGTCTATCACGAGTGATGTAGAGGGAAGGGCGTAGACGCCCCACCCAATAAGAGTTATCCAATCCAATACACGCTCTATTACCATATACAGATATAGTACCTATAATGAAGTTACCTTTAAGCTACCTTTCCCAACCAATAGAATTGCATGATAAACTTTTAAGTTTTAAACGTCTATGACGACGAGAATTTGCTATAAAAGTTACTTTTGTATCACGAGTCCTTCGCCATTTTGGCCGAGTAGGCTGTAAAGCTTCCCGTGGACAATGATAGTATAAACTTGTCCTAAAAAACTGCAGTGGGTTTGAAGGCACCCGTTTTAAAAACAGAAACCCTTCCATTCCTACGGGCAGTGAGCAGACGAAAGACCAAAAAAGGCGGTAACGGAGGCGGTGATCCCGAGGATCCAGAGAGGAACCATGCGAGCGGTGAGTGAAACAAAAAAATTCAATGCTTTGGAACATTTTTTTTATAGGCATTAGAACAAGTAAGGGAAAGTAATGGAGGGAAGCGGAAAAATAAAATAGTCAGAAATAGAGAAGACTGTATATATATATATGGTCAAAAATACTGTTTTTATCTCGGGTATCTATCCGGTATACTCTCTTTTTTATTAAATTATCCTAGTCATTATTCCCATATATATGGGAATAATGACTAGGATAATTTAATAAAAAAGAGAGTATACCGGAGAGTATACCGGATAGATACACGAGATAAAAACAGAGTATACCGGGATAGACACCCGAGAGAAAACAGAGATACCAGGATAGACACCCGAGAGAAAACAGAGCATACCAGGGCAGACTCCTGAGAAGAGAGTGGATACCGGGGAGGACACCCGAGGTAAAGGATTTGCCTTGTTCCTGCGCTTTAATATAGCGGTCAGAAGAAACATGAACTCATAGTCCCACATAATAGGGAAAACTAGGCTACTATGACGATTAAAGACGTCATAAAAAGAGTTTGTTTAAACTCCATGTCGGGGTATTGATTAGAAGGCAGAGATATCTGTGTCCAGCTGGTGTCTGTCTAGTCTGTTTAACGTTCGTCATACATGCTCTGTTGATGTGTCACATGTAAGAAAATTTGTGTCCGTGTTGTTTGAAATTGATTAGGGGTTTTTCGCGATTCTATAGTTGAGAGGGAATCGCACCTGAATTGATGTTCTTGAGTAATTTGGTGATATAAAAATGTTGGCGGGAAAAGATTGGATTGGAGCTTGCGGTGTGGTACTCGTGCATATTGTTGGGTGTGGTCAAATTGCATGAAAGTATTGCTAAACCAGATCTGAGCATGGAAGATATTACTCCGCTAGATCACTTGTGTAAACAATTGCCTAAACATGCACCCAAGCTTAGGAAATACAGTACAGAGTGGGTTAAGGGCACCGCCCACAAGTTGTTTATGCCATGGCCACAGAATGGGTCCTTATCTAAAGCCGTCTTACAACATATGACGACTTATTTGCATGCCACGTATACAGGCAAGAAACTAGAGAAACACCTCGCTGTTCTAGAACTTTGGAAAATGTTTCTACAGGCGAAAGAGGAAGAGCCACCTGCAGATTGCATATTAAACGTATGCACGGAGGGCGGTGAGATGCCTACTGCGCCACCAGCCCTGTCTGAGCAAATAATCGAGGGAAGTGAGTCAGAGGGACTCTGCCCATTAAGAGAGCTCAAGCCAGCCACAGGGTATAGCAACCCCGCCTATGAGTCACCTACGTACAGTAGGGATGAAAATAAAGGGAAGGATCAGGAAAAGAATCTCACCTCTGCAGTCCTGAGGGACAAGGAAAGACGCGATGATGAAAAGGAGGATCAGGCACAGACAAGTGCACCTCTCGATGAAGAGAGAGAGGGAACGAAATGGAAAGGAAGTGAAGACAGAACTGATGAGATAGCATTCGCAAAAGACGAATGGATGGGAGGACAGATATTGTTGAAACTCGATGGTAAAGGAAGTGATGAAATGAAACCGAGAGAGAGCGGTCTGATGAGGTACAGAGAAGGGAGAAAGAGAAGGAAAGGAAGTAAGGGACGAAAGAATAAAGAGGAAAGATAGGCTGAGGCAAGAACAGCTATATCGCGAAGAGCAAGGAAAGCTGCTCAGTCGCAAGCAGTGCGCAGCCAATGAGAAGTACAGGCAGAACCTGCAAAGGTTGGACGAAGAGCAAAGAGTACGTGAAAAAAGAATAGAGACGGGAAGATGAGGAAGTTAGACAGGCAAATGAACGTAGAAATGAAAGGAGAAGGAAAGAAGATAAGGGCAGAGAAGAGGCGAGGAAGGGCAAAGAATCCGATGATGATATTGAACATAAGCGTAGACAAAGGGCACGCGATCTCGAATATCTGGAGCGGGAAGTTAAAAAACCCAATCCTGTTGTAGAATGGGAAGACATTGACAAATTTTTCCCTGCGTACGATGCAGTATCAGGCAATAGCGGGACGAATGTTGAGGATGACTTTGACACCAGAAGCATCGGGGAAATGATCGATAAAATATATGATGAAATGGGGTTAGAACGAGTATCCCAAGGGGAAAGGGACGACGAGCGCATAGAAAGCACTCTGCTGTATGACACTGAGGACGTCACCCGAAGTAGTGGGAGCAGGAGACTGTCCCTGGACAGACTGGAAATCGGTAAAAATGATGACGACATAAGGAGTTTCATGAATTGGGAACAGTCAATGTCCGATTACGGAGAGGAGAGTGAGTGCGAGGCAAATCAAGAAGGGAGACATCGCGAAAAGCGGCTTCCAAGCGACAAAGGAGTACGATGGTCAGAAGCTAGCAAGTCCGCACCAAGGGCATCAGAGTCTACCGCACAGTCTGACCGACACGAAGGAACACCCCATGGTCAGGGGGGGTGCTGGTGCCCGCCTATGCGGACTGATTGAGGACACTGCCAGGTAGACGGCGATGCGGGAATGTTACCCAAGCGGTAGACAGGAGAGCTATGGGGAAAGAGAAGGGAGTCTGCGCGTTCCAATTTCCGCTGCTAGAAAAGGGGGGGAGCAAGACCGCAATATATTCCATGGCCACACATGGATCGAGAAAAGCTGAAGAATAAGCTTCCAATGCTGACATCGGGAGCTGGGAAGTGGATACACGAGTTAGAAAAGATGACAGGGGGTGTCACGATAGCTATAGGGGACATTAAAGGTCTCCTGATTGCCATACTCGGTGAGAGAGCAGGCGATGTATGGGCACGGGCTGGGTACCTTGGTGTCACCATAACTAACACAGCTCACGACGGAGCACCCTTCAACAATTGTAGAGCAGCAGGATGGAAGGCGCTACGAGTGTTTTACCCGGACACTTCCGATATGGGAGCTATAATGACTTGCAAAATGAAGGAGTCAGAAGATCCGTTAATTTATATCCAGAATTTCCAAGACGCATGCGTGCTAGAAACACATGAACCTTGAACGAAATCTATACCTGTGTTTTACCACATTTTATGCCAAGGGTTACCAGAGGCTGTACAAAAACAGCTTAAGAAATTGGTAGGAGTTGAGGCTAAACCTTGGGCCGAAATACAGTTGACGATCACACATTATTGCAGACTGTTGCAGGAAAAGAATTAAAAAAGGAGGCAACTCGTAAAAGGTGAGGAAGCGAAGTTGGTGCAAAAGAAATGAAGAAATTATCCAAGTATGCTCTCGAAGGAGCCATGCTAACTAGCCCAGCTTAACAGAACGCACAACAGTTGGATATCCAACAGCAGAATAACAAGGGTTTCATAGGACAATAACTAAGGGGAAGGGGATTTAGAGGAAGAGAATGGCAGAGTAATCAAGAATGTTTGCAGAGTAATCAAGGAGGCTTTCAAAACGTGCAGATGGGCAGTCCAGCTATGTAAAACGGACAAATAGCCCGACCACCGCTGGTGTGTTGGCTGTGTGGAATGACGGGGCACTTGGCACGCGCATGCAGAAGCCAAGGCACGTGGCAAAATAGCCAAGGGTTGGGAGCAGGCACAGTGAATCCACCTGCAATTTCCCAACAGGGCGGTGCACAGAATCACACAGTGCAGCATCAAGCACCAGGCATGCAGCAGGATGCACAGCAGAGGGTTCAACCCCCGAGCATGGGGAACTTGCCACAAGGGCAATTCCAACAGGCACCACCATAAATGTCTCAGGGCACAAACTCCAGAAGGGGAGGCAACCCTGGGAATGGAGAAAATCCACAAGTGTACAGTGGACCAAACTTATATATGAAATAGGACAGCTCACTGGGAACCCGGACTCTAACGGGGAACCAACGGTGAATGTCGGCATAGGGGGTAAAGAATATTCCTTCCTAGATGACACGGGTGCAACACGCTCTTGCATACGGGAGGGCAAGTTTTCCTTGTCCGGCGAGGCTGTAGACACTCAGAGTTTTACAGGAGCTCATAGTCGAGTTCCCTTTACAGACGCACTCCCAGTCTCTGTAGGAGAGTGCGAAATGAATGCTCCTTTGTTGTATTCATGTCAGACCCCTGTAAACATCTTGGGTCGAGAGTCGAGATTTAATGACAAAGTTGAATATGACCATCTGATTCACGGAGGAGGGCATAGTATGCTCCACTCCAGGAATGCATTATTCAACGGTACGCAAAATGATCAGAGCATGCTCAGGACGCATAGCCATGACAGCTATACCATTTGAACCAGAAGTCTTCGCATATGGCATGCGTGTGCTTATGGCGGGATTGCCAGGCCTCACAGATAAACCTATGAGAACCCCAGATGAGTTCCTATTCAGACCAAGAATACCTATGCATGAAGAAGAGGGACAAGTATTTCCCTTGACGATACAAATTGCTGCAGTGCAAGGGAAAGTAGCATTGGTCGAAGGATACGATGATGAAGGCAGACAATGGTGCGCGATTATCGCCATTGAAGAAGGATATCGAGTGACCGACGTCACCGATGACGATCTGTTTGAAGAACAACCTGACTCGGAAGAGACGAGGGTGGAAGTGAGTCTCCTATTTTGGGTAAAAATGATCAAAAGAGAAGTGCCCCAGAGAATTATGTTGGCACTGATACGTCCAGAATACTTTGATGACGACATGGCCCAGGTGCCTGTCTAAGTATGGACTACAGGACCTTATGACGTAGGCCTCCTGAAGGGGGTGGGAGAAGTGAACATTTTACCAAGAGCACGAAAATATCCCATGTCCAGAGAAGCGGATGAAGGGATTGCAAAGACAATTTCCGACATGATGGAACAGGCAATCCTAGTGACGTCAGAGTCACCCTGTAACATGGTGATTTATCTTATTTATTTTGCTTCATTTGTTTTGGCTACGCAGTAGCCTTTACAAAAATAGAAATCTTAGATAAAATTACATAAAATTTCATTAAAGTTTTTTTACATAAAAACATGCAAATACACATATTATAACGCTTTCTTCATCAAACATTTTACACTTTGAAACTTTCTTCACACAGGATGTTTCAAATTACGTCTCTCAGTAAATTTTAATGTTCAGCAAATGATTACAGTCTTTTTCCCTTTTACCCATAAGGTTTGATAGTGCATTTCTTAATCCTGCTTAGATCCCAAGAAAAACTACCAAATTCTACCAGGGCGGTTTAATTAATAGTCATACTTTAACCTAATAATTCACATTTGATTTTTAGAAAATGCAACACCGCCAATTGAAATCCGACCCTAGAGCCGTGCAACATGTTCATCCAGAGTACTTCGAGATTAACACATTCTGGGTTGGGCACATATTTAAGGAAGTATTCAATACGTGCTGATCTAAGTCCCGTACATTGAATCAGCAGGTGCTCTAGTGTTACATCCTAAGAGAATCTAAATTACAAAATCTGCACTCCGAACCTACGGCTTGCGAACCTTGCCTTATACTCAGAATCTGACCCGTCACCAGAACGTTAAAACGAAATCTCAAATTCCTGTCTAAGCAATTTGCTTGGGAATTTTATGAGATACGGTTCCATGGTACCCATTTTTTTGTTGTTATTTACCAAGTGTGCATACAGTTTTTTTTTACTAGAAACTACACTAACAGTAAGATTCCAATCCGCATGCTGCAGGAGCATCTTAACCTTCATGGGATTATTAATAAGGAGGTCTTTTGAAACCCCAACTTCTGCAAGTGATTCTTGGGCCTCCTTCTCTAAATCCTGTATGACTGGGGAATAGCCCTCGCCCGCCTCCAGGAACCGTCCCAAATTTCCATACATAGTGGACTTCTTGCTCACCAACAGTTTTCTGTATAGCGATACTCTACGCCAAAGGATTACACTTGATAGTGAGTATAGCCCAAGTTCATATCGTATTGCTGCAAGTGGAACACACCTGGGGAGGTACCAAACCAAGGATCTCAGCAGGCGCGCCTCGTACTTGGGAAATTCGTTTCTGAACCAGAAGGGGGCCAATTCCATTCCATAACACAACTGTACAATAGTCTTGTTACGATACACTTTCACACACGGTAACATTGGGAATTTTCCGTATTTATTGTCCATTTTACGCAGTTGCGCAATCATTGGTGTGATCTTCTTATACAGAAATGCACATAGATTAGTCCTGCTTACAAACTCAAAAATTGAATACCCCAAATAACGAAAAGCATGACATATAGTGAGTTTTGCATGATCTACAAACCAGGCAAATTTGATTGCACGTTTCTTATGGCTTAATCGCATAACAAAGGGTGTTGTGCAATTAATGACTAATTCATTTTCGCCTGTATATTTCTTAAAGGATGAAAGTACACACTGCAAACTAATGGGAGTAAGGTCAAAAAGTAGAATATCATCAGCATATGCAGTCCAGACAATTTTCGTGCCCTCCACTTTAGGTACTGCAAAGGATGCCTCTTCCAAGACCGGGCCAACATCAGATAAGTACAAATTAAAGATGGTTGGCGCAAATATGCATCCCTGTCTGAGACCATTAGTTGCAATAATTTCTTCTGAGAGGGTTTCCTCCATGTTAAGTCGAACCCTAATCTTAGTTTCAGCATGGAGATGGTAAATAATTGATAAAAGCTGTGCGGGCATATCAAGGGCATAAAGTTTGGTCCATAACGTTGCTCTATTTACAAGATCAAACGCGGAACTCAAATCTATTGATGCCAAGTAGATTGGTTGGCTATCTCTTAACCTGGTCTGTTGCTGCATAATAGACAGAAGGAGGCCCCCAGCATACGTGCCCACTGTTTTCCTAAATCCAAATTGCTGGGGAGATAACACTGCCTCTTTATCCATCCAAGAAAGAATATATTCCAGAACCAGGGACGCAAAGATTTTAGAATCAGCGTCCAACAGGGCGATAGGTCTGTAGCTGGATGGCGCAGACCTATAGGTACCACGTAGGACAGATGCCAACTTGTCGGAAAAACCCTCGAAATAGTGATGTCCTTAAACAGGATAAATAAAATCTTGGCCCATAAATTAGAGTTACCTTTGAACACCACATTAGCAAGCATATTTGGCCCTGGGGCCTGCGAGGATGAGCATCTTGATATGAGTCTTTGTATGTCCAGTAATAAAAAAGGGATATTCCAGTGACATACCAAGAGATGTGCCGGCACTGGCCAGTTGACTGTGGGTTGACGGTATAAAGAGCCAAAGTACCCTTCCCAGACTGCCCAAGAAATGTACCCCCCCTTGTTCTCTGGCTTGGTTTTCACATCTTCCATTGACCAAGGTCCAAAAATTTCCAATATAGGTTTTTGATAAGGCCTTAAGAATGCTTTCCATGTCCTGCTGAAAGATTTTTGCTTTTAATGCCCGTACCTTGGTTTTCCACTTATTTTTTGCCTTTTTAATCACTTCCACTAATTTTGGAGTGTATGGCTGTTTTGCTAGACGACGTATCTCTCGATTCCTATCTTTTTTAAGTTGGTACATATTTGGATCAAAGACATGTGTATGGGGGGGACCCTGTCTCTTGGGCCTCCTGATCCCATATGGCCCAAGAATCACACCCTTAACGTAGTTATTGAAGTTCCCATGTGTATACAAGCTAGTGATTTTTTTTTCGCAGCCATTACTGTCATATTCCTGAAAGAAAACCTTATTTATTTTTTCAACATTATCACAATGGCAATTAATTCTATTCCCTGCAGTGTTGGGCTCCATTATCAATGGATATACATCCATAGCAGTGGCCTCCATTGATTCCTGAAGAGTCAGTTTAAGCATGTTGTGATCACTGACCGCAGTAGGTAGAATTATAAAATCAGAGAAGCAATTGAACAATCGCGTGTTAACAAAAGATATAATCTATGGTTGAGAATTCAGATCCATTTGTCCAGGTGTACCAATTGGCTTCCTTACTCAGACAGTCATTTACGCAATTTAGGGCCCAACTTATCAGAAAGTGATTCCACTGTAAACCCTGGACATGTTTTCTCATAGAGCCAACATCATTGTGACCAAGCGCAGACTCCCCGGGTACCCCCATTGAGTATAGACCTGCTTCAGAATTAAAATTTGACATTCTTGTATGATGCTGTCAATTAAAGTGATACATTTACTTAGTTAATGTTTATTGGAGTCCTGAACTCGACCTATCAACAGTTGACCAAATGGAGTGGGGGAGGGGGGAAATGCAGCAACATGGCTATACAACCCTTGTGCGGGGAGAAAAGCTTAAGGCACTTAAAGGGCAGTGAGTTTTTGATGGCTATTGGCATACCTCCCGCTGGTCTCCCTCTGGCCTTTTTAACTGCAAGCACTTGATGCATAAAATACCTATCAAGCACTAGAGGAGCCAATGCCCAAGTCCCCTGAAGGCAGAAAATACTCGCTTCGAATAGATGACTGGTACAGGAGGACACCAACCTAAGAGATTTATTTCCCCGAGAGTTCCAGGATACCACTGTGTACATTGAAGTGGTCTATGGTTTCACATTTAGAGATTGAATTTTGGCTAAGGATTCACTCAGTGATTGTACCAACAGTTTTAAGTCTGTTTCGGAACTTAAGATTTGTCAAATTGCCACTTCTCCAGTTTTTTTTTTTTAAATGAGTGCATTGTGGTATTCAACAAGCTATCCCCTCTGCCTCCACCCCTCGGCTGATCAATCTGTTATTAAAAGGCTCAAGATCGAAGCCGAAGCAGTGGAGTGCATCAATTTCGGAGACTAATAGATCCATGATGGCCTGGGAGTATAATACGAGTCTAACATAATCAAACCTCATCGGGTGGATAAAATCCACCAATTTGATGTCACCTGACGAGATCATGGAGAGTCTGGGTATTTTACTAAAAAGGGATAAGACTCTTGGACGATTTAGTGAAACCGGGCTGCCTTGGGGAAGCATAATATAACATAATACTGGGGCAGTCAGTTAAGTGGGGTGTTCTCCTATCCAATCTATGAGACAGCTCATTGTAAAGAGTTTGAGTCCTCAATGTGTGGGCACCACGATTCTCTCCCCCTGTTCGATATACAGGGCGTCATGGAGCTCCTCTTTTTTTTGTGGAAAGTTATCAAAAACACTTGTCTCCGCCCTGTATAGCTTTCAATTTTCATCTTCTGTCAATTGCACAGCTTTGTTCTCCCATTGTTAGTCGGTTGAGAATTATTATTTCTTTCAGAGATATTTCTCATTTCTTGTTCATACATCGAGTTTAACTTAAATTTGAGAGGGTCTAGGCAGGGTAGGTTAAGCAGTACTGCGGGTCCCTCCTTGTCATGTGTTTCATGATTGGGCAGAGCTGGCTGTGCGTTGCTGAGGCCCCCCCGTCATGAAGGATTGTTAAGGCTATTAGAAATATTTAAATCATCAACCGGCCTGGTCATGGTTAAGGACTTAATTTGATGTTTTTCTGTCCCAACACAGTCTTGTGGAGGCCAAAGTTTTTGACTGTCATTGTAAATCCCTTCAATATTATCTTTGTCAGTGGGGTGGTACCGTGCTTCGTTCCAATTATGGGGGACCGGTAGTCTGGTACCCTGCCTGATAGAATCTTCTAACAGTTTCTCCATTGCCTGTTTTACGAGAATTTTAATATCTTCGCTGGGAATCAGGGTGGGTACGAAGGCGCTGACCTGTCCCCACTCCCCACACCGTCCCATAGATACTCCTTTGGCGTTAGAGTCCCCTGCCTTATTGATCTCCCCACCATTTACGGTGTGGTTGCCTCCCAATAGGAGCTCCACTGGCTCTGCCTTCGCTTGAGGTGCGGGGGAGAGATTTTGCACCACTTTAGTTACAGTTCTAGGGTATGGAGGCGGTAAAGTGCCCGTAATTTCCTCTGCATTTCCTTGATTATTTGTAGACTGTTCGGTGGCGTTTGTGCATTCTGCAAGAGATTCCCCCGCCCTGGATCCCCTTTCATCCTCCTTATGATCATCTCCTTCCTCCAGTGCCCTTAAAAGTACTGAGGGGCTATCTGGAGTGGTGTCTATTTGTGGCTCATCACAGGAGCTGTCACTAGTTACAAGCTTCTCTTCAAGTTTTCTAAGGTTGAATTGTACTGCCCCAATGTTCTCCTCGAGATTTTTAATCTGGAGACCATTTGAGGACAGCATTAGTTTGAGTTCGGACAGACAACTCAATATGTCAGGCGGTAGAGGGACGTTATTCCCTTTTGTGAGAACCTCTGCGTAGGACTTGGAAAAGACCTCACTCTCAAGTTCCGTTTGCGAATTTTGATCGTGGTAATACGTTCTACTTTGCACATTACCTTGCCCAACTGACAACACATCTTTCAAGAGCCAAAATATACCCCTCCATTTTACACATTTTCTCTGTGTTGGCTATTATCAAGGACCTAAGTTCCAGGATCTCAAAGTGGGTCCGCTCGTGGCCCTTATCCAGGAGATTAAGGATCCTTGTAAGCACTGGAAATGTGGCATATGTTGATAACGTGTCCTCCGGATTAATGCCTTCAAACAGCAGACCAATGGGGGGGTCATTTGCACCAAATGACTGGTATTGAATGGGTGAGGAGGATGAGGGGGGGCTAGGGGATTTAAAGGGGTTGGCGGCCTGAGAACCCAGCCCCTCACTGTCCTTGTTTGGGTTCCCTTTTCCCTTAGCCCAAAATGAGTGTCTGCAGATTGCACACCCAAAGTGCAATGGGGCGGAGGAAAAAGGGATGCTTCATCAGTGACCTCATATAAGTGTACATTGTCAAAACCACCTGCTCTCAGCCTCGCAGGAGTCGACGGCCCTGTCGACAACCAGACCCTTCTTTCTAATTCAGCAAGAACCACAGGTGCCAAGAGAGGTATCGGCCCCCGTTTTCATTTTGACTCCCTCCCCTGTTTGTCCCATAGCAGAGCTGAGCAAATTTTCCTGTACACTTGATATACTTTTTAGTGTGGGGACCATGTCTGGGCCTGTGTTTATCACTTTATCCCCCACTTTCATTTCCACTTGCAGTGGAAAAACCAGATCTGTATCGTGCGCCTTGCACTTCCCTAGTGACAAGTGCTCACTTATCTCTTTAACATTACTTGCTACATCTTTCTGTGCGGATTCCAGTTTTGACAACTGACCTCCTGTATCCATATTGAACACAAATACGGGTTTGGCCAGTGGGTACGTCTTTTTTACCAGCTGAATGGGTCGAACTGCCTTACCGTTGAGGAGCGTACCAACCATGCTCCGCAGGGGCCGTCAAACACTGTTGTTGGCCAGCTATGTAAGCAACCTCACACTCAGCCCAGACGTTAGTTCTCAGATACCCACAACAAAAATAAATAAGTATATGGATGTCTAAGTAGGTAGCGGGGGGCTTGCGTATTACACTATGAAAGAATACATTTCACTAAAAGCCTTCATAGACCAGGACTTTAGAATGTTTTCAGAATTACAGGTCCGATCTAGATATAGAGATCGGTTTATAGTCATAATGTCGACAAAAAAATGTCGACAGACAAAAATGTCGAAAAAATAATGTCGAAAATAATAATGTCGACATTCTATACTTTTAATGTAAAAAGACATTTTTTTTTCGACAATATGACTATAAACCCTTAACACTATCAACACCTCACCCAACACCCTCCTGCAACCCCCCCACACCCCACACCACCACCCTCCCACCCCTCATATGCAACACATTCTAATTATTTATATATTTATTTATTTATTTTTTCAATAAATAAATAACCAACAAAAAGTATCATTTACTATGGGGGGGTCCCCCCCCCAACCCCCCCTCACCCAACACCCCCCTGCCACCCCACCACATCCCCTAACCACCCTCTCACCCCTCATACTCAACACAATCTAATTATTTATTTATTTATTTATTTATTTATTTTTTCAATAAATAAATAACCAAAAAGAGTCTAATTTACTATGGGGGGGGGGTCCCCCCCCAACCCCCCCTCACCCAACACCCCCCTGACACCCCCCCACACCCCCCCCAACCACCCTCTCACCCTCATTCCCAACACATAGTAATTATATATTTATTTATTTATTTATTATTCAATAAATAAATAAACAAATAAATAAAAAGAATATCATTTACTATGGGGATGTCCCCCCCAACCCCTCTCACCCAATACCCCCTGCCACCCCCCACCCCTCATACTCAACACATACAACACAACAATAAATATATATTTATTTATTTATACAACATTTCGAAAAAATGTCGACATTAATGTAAAATGTCGACATTTTTGTATGTCGACATTATTGATTTTCGACATTAATTTGTCGACATTTTGACTGTCGACATTATTGATGTCGACATTATGACTGCACACCATAGAGATCACTCTGCTCAAAGTATCCCTTTACACCTTCGTAGTCCTTGTTAGTCTCACACTCCCATAGGCCCCCACAAATGTTGATGTTCAAACAGATTTGGCATTTCATCTCTAAAACTCAGGACATCCTGTCCTCATTCTCCTCCTATCCCCTCCTACCCTCTATTCCCTGCTCTCCCTCTGGCCCTTCTGAAGCCACCCCTTCTCTGCCTTTCCCCTTTTTTCTGCTGACGAGGTTTCGAGACAAGTCCGATCTATGAAAGTCTCGTCAAAACAGGTCCACCCCTGTTCCTCCAAAACCATCAAGGACCACATCGACTCCTTGGCCCCTGCCCTTGCCGACTTCTGCAATCACTCTTTTGCCTCTGGAGTCTTCCCATCCCCTCTCAAGCACTCCCTTGTGCACCCCCTTCTTAAGAAACCCTCTTCCGACCCCTCCTGCCCAGCCAACTACCGCCCAATCTCTATCACTCCCTTCCTGGGCAAGCTCCTGGAGAAACTGGCCATCTCCCAGCTTAATCTCCATGCTGAATCTGTTGGCAGTCTTCATGACCATCAGTCTGGCTTCAGAGCCGCCAGAAGCACGGAAACTGCTCTCCTGAACATCTGTGAGGACCTGCTCTCGAACCTTGATTCTAACATTTCTTGTGTTCTCATTTTGCTTGATCTCTCTTCTGCCTTTGATACTGTCAACCATACCATCCTGCTCAACCGTCTCCGTGATAACCTGGGAATCACTGGTCAGGCTCTGGCGTGGCTGACCTCTTTCCTCTCTAATCGACCCTCCCAGGTTCAACTGGGGTCTTTCCTTTCTGACATCTTTTTCTCTACCTGTGGTGTCCCCCAGGGTTCTAACCTCTCCCCCTGGCTTTTCAACCAGTATCTGGCACTTCTCGCCCACCGCATCGCCGCTCTCTGCCCCTACTTTCAGTGCTATGCGGATGATACCCAGCTCATTTTCAGGCTACCCTCGGCCTCCTCTTCTCCTTCCCTCATCTCTGACTGTCTTTCTGCTATCCAGGACTGGTGTGCCGCCAATGACCTCTGCCTTAATGTCAGTAAGACTGAGATCCTACTCATCGGCACACCCACTCCCTCCTTCCCTGCAGCTCTCTGACCGGCCTCTCTTGGCCCTCTTCCTGCTCCTACCTGCAAGGCAAAAAACCTTGGGGTCATCTTCGATTCCACACTCTCCTCCTCTCCTCACATATCTGACGTCTCTAAGAAGTCACACTACCAGCTACACCTCCTCAGAGGTATCCTTCCCTTCCTCTCCTTCCCCCAGAAGCTCACTGTCTCTAGAGCCCTGGTTCTCTCGAAGCTGGACTACTGTAACAGCCTCTATCTAAATCTTCCTGCCTCTACTCTCCGCCCTTTGCAACTCATCCAGAACAGAACTGCGAGACTTGTCCTTGGCCTCAAGCCCATGGACCGTATCTCTCCAGGACTGAAATCACTACACTGGCTCCCAGTGGCTGCGAGGATCAAGTTCAAAACCCTCTGCATTGTCCACAAGGCCTTCTGGGGCCTTGGGCCAAAATACCTTCAACTCCCTCTTCCTAAATATCTTCCTTCTCGAGCTCTTCGCTCATCCGCCTCCAACTCCCTCATGGTCAGCCGCTTTTCCAAACAACGAGTTGGTGGCAGATCTCTCTCCGCTGCAGGGGCCTCCCTCTGGAACAGCCTTCCTGCCCCCCTGAAACTTGAGGAGAACCATCTCCGGTTCCGGAAGCACCTCAAAACCTTCCTCTTCGCCTCCGCTTTCTCTCCCCCTCTCCCCTGCTAAAGTGACTAAACTGCACTGAATCTGCAATTGGGCCACTCACCTTCTCGGTCCTTGGCCCAGCCACTCTCCCCTGCACTGCCTCCCTGGCACCCCCTACACTACGGGACTGTGTCTGTATCCCTACAGCCCCTCCTTCCCAGCACTTATCTGCACTTACTCGCACTGCCACTAGCTGGCCCTTGTTACTTTCCTGTATGCTATTACCCGGTACTGCACTTTCCCCTCTCCCTTTCCCCTTGCACTTCTCCCTTTCCCCTCCTCCCTTGCACTTGCGCGATCTGAATGACACCTGGCCTAGTAGGATCGCTGTATGTCTCCCCTTGTTTCCCCCCCACTGCCTCGTCGCGCCTCGAAACACTTGTGTATAGGCGCGTTATAAATACCATATCATATCATTAAGGGGCACAGATGAATTACAATACAAAAATATATGTTTTGTCACATGAGAGAGTGAATGTTTCAGGCCTGGCCCTAGCACCCCGCGCTCCGTGAACAGTAAACAGTACTTTTGTGTACTTCTGGGTGTGCGCATGGGTGCGCTGGCCTCTGGGGTTATGACTCTTGTCAAGGGGACGTGGATGCTCAATGGGCGGGAGTAAAGTGTAATGCCGGGTCCTTTGGGACGGGGAAAAAGAAAAAAGAAAACAAGGGAGAAAGGTATAAGCAAACAGGAAAAGGTTTGGCTCAATGCGCGTTCACAAAAAGAGTACTGTGGATTAGCTGAATAAGTTCAACGTGCACAACGTGCACTTTGAGTCACCTTTAGTTTCGAGAAGTCAGGCAGACAGGTGTTACGGCTAAAGACATCCTCCTGGTGAACATGAGCTTGGGCAGCAGTGTTGTGGTCCTCAGCTCGCGGCTCCAAACAAAGTGAAAGAAGAATAAAGGAAATACTCTGCTGGTATCCGAAACGCGCTGCACCAGTAAACAGTACTTTTGTGTACTTCTGGGTGCCCTGGCCTCTGGGGTTATGACTCTTGTCAAGGGGGCGTGGATGCCCAATGGGAGTGACTAAAGTGCAATGCCGGGTCCTTCTTTAGTTTCGAGAAGTCAGGCAGACAGGTCTTACGGCTAAAGACATCCTCCTGGCGAACATGAGCTTGGGCAGCAGTGTTGTGGTCCTCAGCTCGCGGCTCCAAACAAAGTGAAAGAAGAATAAAGGAAATCCTCTGTTGGTATCCGAAACGCGCCGCACCAGTAAACAGTACTTTCGTGTACTTCTGGTGATTTATCCTGTCAAGAAATCAAAAGGAGGGTCTTGGCGTTTAATCCAAGATTTAAGAGCATTAAACGATATTGTTGAAGCCGAGTTCCCTCTAGTCCCTAACCCATCAACGATCCTGTGTAACATACCGATCGAGGGGAAATATTTCACGGTGATTGACTTGAAAAATGCTTTTTTCTCAATCCCGTTGCACCGTGACTCACAAGATCTGACGTCATTTACGTTCAGACAAATGCGTCTGAAAAGCACAAGGTTGCCACGGTACTGTGAGTCCCTGTCCATCTTTAACAGAGTCTTCCAGATAGACCTGAGCAATATTGCAGTAGAAAGCGTTGTCCTGCAGTATGTGGATGACATTCTAATCTGCAGCACGACAGAAGAAATATGCAGGCGCGATTCAGTTCAGCTAACGACTATACTGGCTGAGAAAGGCTATAAGGTTGACAAGGAAAAACTACAATATTGTCAACAGGAGGTGCTGTACATAAATATACAGGAGTAACAGGGGATACCAGGGATATCTAGATACTGTGACCTGGCCTGGATAGAACACAAGAATACTTCACATAGAAGGTCAGAGTAGTGTTGTGTTTATGTGGTGAGTACCAGGGTAGTCTACTTATCTAAATAAACCCTTTGGCTAAGCAACACGAAGAACAATTATAAAACAACATGTCTTGTCACAAACCATGTGCTGGGTTGAAGCAAATTAAATTCAATCCAGTCGACACAATCACAATTCAATATTGTTTATTAACATGTTTAGAAAAGATATCATCATAAAAATACACATTATTATGGATGTCAATATCACTCAATTCGTGAACCAGTCCACCCAATTCATCTATGGGCTGGTACGATATAACATTCCCATCTAAAACCACAACAAACCACACATCAACCATACCGCAATCACACTCAAACCAATCATCAAATCATACAATTATAACAAATATTTAATCACTATAAAAACAATCACGCTAAAATACAACATTACAATTATAGTCCATTATAAATATGGACCATACATTATTGAAGAGTCAGTCTTCAATAATACAAACTATTCTGACTCAAGCTAGTTCTACTTAAAGCTGTTTACAATTAACAGTACATTCCCCAACCCTGGTGCTGTACATAGGCCAGTTAATTTCGCATGAGGGGAAAAAGGTAACCTCAGACAGGGCTGAAGCTATCAGCGACACGGCAAAGCCGCTCACGGTAAAGCAAATGCAAATCTTTTTAGGCCTGTGCAATTATGTTAGGGCATGGGTCTTCGAATATAGCTCATATACCAAGCCCTTGCTCCAGGCCCTAAAGAAGGCCCGGAAGACAGAGGTAAAAATTGAATGGACTGAGGCAATGGAAAAGGGGTTTACAGAGCTCAAGAGAGCGATTTGTACCGGCCAAGTTCTCAGGATTCCTAATTATGCAGAGGAATTGTACCCGTTTTCGCACACGAATGGCAGCATTATGACAGCAGTGCTCGCTCAAAAAACCTTGTTGAGGTAGAAGCCCCAGGCGTATTACAGTGGGAATCTGGACCCAGTAATGAGAGGCCAATTCCCTTGCGAGCAAAGTTTGGCTGCCACAGCGTTCGCCATAGAGAAGGCGACAACTATTATAATGGGATGTTCCATGACGTTATACGTCGAGCACTCATTCGCCATCTTAGAGAAACCGAAAGGCACGCTGACATCACAGAGAGCGTCTGCTAATGAGGTGATTATATCTAACCCATCGATCAAAATAGTTCGATGTAAAACAGCAAACCGAGCTACATTCATAGCTGAGCCAGTCACTGAAGGAGAACCGATACATGACTGTGAAAAATATGAGGAATTCTATGATGAAAATCCCAAGGGTAAAACAAAACGCCCTAGCAGGAGGAGAGATCGTTTTCATTGACGGGTCTTCACGAATCGACCAATAAGACGGACACAGATACACAGGCGTTGCTGTGATGAAACACATAGCAAACAGAGAATTTCGAGTACTCGTCAGTGCACGAATAGCATCCCATTACTCAGCACAGGCTGCAGAGTTATTGGCAATGATACTCGCCATTGAGAATCAAGCAGACCAGGAAGTAACGGTGTACAGCGACTCCGCCTATGTGACATCCACAGTGCACGCAGGCCTAGCGCGCTGGCAAAGGATGGGCTACCTCCGAGCGGCCGGCACGCCAGTGCAGCACGCAGCCTTATTGGACAGGCTGATTAAGGCACCACAGCTCCCAGTGGGCATAGCGGTCGTGAAATGCGCCGCCCATACTCACGGGACAGATTTCGTGTCACAAGGAAATCACGCAGCAGACACGGAAGCCAAGGCTATGGCATCCAAGAGTGAAACGATCATGTAAGTGGAAGTGGCGTGCACCCATGAGCGTATGATGGTAGCACGAGCCATGCCAGAAGCCTATAGTAATATGGGGCAGACGCAACTAATGGAGCTTCAAGGGGAGGCACCTCAGGATGAAAAGGACCTATGGAAGCGTTGAGGGTGTTCTTTAAACCACTCTGACGGATTGTGACGGCAAGACATCACTGGTAAACCAGTAATGCCTGTGGCCCTACTAAAGATAGCTTTAGAGCAATTGCATTACCCATTTCACATGACAAAAGAGAATCTAGCTGCAACGCTCTCGGAAGACTGGTTCATACGAATTTAGCAGAGCATGTTGCATTCTTTATGGTGAACTGCATAATCTGCCAGCAATTCACTGCTGGGCACACATTAAAAGTAGTAAGAGGAGTCCTCCCCTGGCCAAATGTCCCTTTTCAGCAATTACATATCGACTACGTCGACATGATCCAAGTGTGTAACAGGTACAGGTACTTAATTGTAGTGGTGTATCCATTCTCTAGATGGATAGAAGCAGATCCTTGTACACACCCAGACTCAACCTGTGCGGCCAAATTCCTGGTGAGGGAAGTGTTCCCTAGATGTAACGCTCACCTGATTCTCGCAGAGGCGCCGGTCTTGACTGGGCGACTACCGTATCTTCAAAGGTGATGTGTAGCACCCGGTTGGCTCTTTGGGCTGGACCTCTGTGCACTGTATGCCTGACGTGTAGAGTAAGATGTCTTAGGTAAGTGAATGCCGAGCTCTCCATCTGCCTCGGGGCAGGGTGCTGTAACCAGTTTCTTCACTGGATAGGTAGCGCAGGCCTCTTGACTTCAGAGGACTGCGGTCCGTCGTTTACTGCACGAACGGTAAGTTTCGAGTCATTCAAATGTCTTTAAAGTCTTTAGTAATGATGTCTCTTGTTTTGCAGGGTTCCGGCGATGGCGGATGACGGGCTGAAGTGAGTTGAAGATGGAGCCCGTGTGATGAATAGAAGCGCCTGGAAGCACGTAAGTAAGCGCTTGTTGCCTGCTTCACTATGCGCTCTAACTGTCTTTTTATTTTGCAGGTACGAGTTCGGAGCGGCTGCAGGGTGCCGGAATACCCACTGGATTAGATGTGGAAAGGAGTAATGGCACGTGAGTATTAAAGTTCCCCAATGTCTTTAAACGCACCTTGTTTTGTCTTTCAGATGCGGATGCAGCGCCGAAGGCCTCCGGAGCGTGCGAAGAGTTGGTAAGCTTTTGTCTTTCAGATGCCGGAATGCAGTATGAAGACCTCCGGAGCGCACGAAGAGTAGATAAGCCTTTGCCTTTCAGATGCCGGAATGCTAACCTGTTCTTTCTTGTCTTTATAGGTGTTGCTGAAGACTGGATTCAGGATGGTAAGCCTTTTTCCTTAGGCCCAGGACTGGATGCAGAAGACATGATGAGCGTCCTGCTGCAGAGGGTGCAGAATAACGCAAAGCAAGATTCATCCACCGGGTGTGGTTTAAATAGCCTCCTGTAGTGCTTAGGTGTCTCCTTCCACAGCCACGCCTAAGTAAGAAAAGAGTTCCTGGTAAGAAAAGAGTTCCTGCCTTCCAGAAGAGTTCCAGTGTTCTAAATCTAGGGAGTGGCTCCAGCCCCACCCAACAGGAAAAGTAGTTCCAAACAGAAGAGGATCAGAGGCTCAACTGGCAGGCAAGTAAGCAGCATGGTCTGCTGCAGGTAAGTCCACCCAAGCATTATGAGCCCGGCGCTTCCAGCGCTGGGACTGGGCATATTTATGAGCCTGGTGCCACTGGCGCCAGGACTGGGTCCAAAAGGTCCCAATTGGGACTGGTTGGCACTCGGAACCTGGGTTATGGATCTGCTTCCAAGGGAGTTGGGAAAACCCTGACCTTTTGGAAGCAGAGATCATGACAGTAACCCCCCTCAAGGCCCCTCCCAAACCGGGCTTCTCCGGGGGTTTTGGCTTGTCAGGAAATATTCGGTGAAATCTTTTGATTAGGCGAGGAGCGTGGACATATTCAGCAGGTTCCCAGGATCTCTCTTGGGGGCCGTAGCCTTTCCAGTCAATTAGGTAGAATAGTTTAGATTTGGAGATCTTGGAGTCCAGAATGCTTTTGACTTCAAACTCGAGTTCTCCATCCACTAGGATAGGTTTTGGAGATTTGGTTAGTCGGGTTTGAGGTTGCACGGGTTTTAATAGAGAGACGTGGAAGACCGGATGTATCTTCATGTGCGGGGGCAAGTCCAACTTTACCGCTACTGGGTTTACTATGGTAGTGATGGAATAGGGACCAAGGTATCTTGGGTTGAATGTGCGTGGCCCTTTTAGAGATAGATATTTGGTGGATAACCAGACTTGATCCCCTACTTGATAGTGAGGGGCTTCCTTCCGATGTTGATCTGCTCCTTTCTTGTATTGTTCTTTAGCCCTTTGAAGGTGAGAAACAGCTTCCTTAAAGGCTTGGGTGATTGTAGAATGCAGGTAGTCTACTGCTGGTGTTTCAAGATCTTGGAGGGGATCCAACTCCGAGGTTCGAGGGTGACTGCCGTACAAAAGAAAAAACGGGGTTTTCCCAGTTCCCGAATGGACAGAGTTATTGTAGGCATACTCGGCTATCCAAAGGATATCTTTCCAAGTTTTTTCAGTTTGTTGCAGCATGCAGCGTAAATACTGTTCCAGAGTTTGATTGGTCCTCTCGGTTTGTCCGTCGGTCTGAGGGTGGTGACTGGTCGATAGTCTCACATCAATTTGAGCCGACCGACAGCAACTTCGCCAAAAATGAGAAATAAATTGACTACCTCGATCCGAAATTAGAACCGAAGGAAAACCGTGCAGTCGGACGATGTTTTCGAGAAATTCTCAAGCCAGAGTTGCTGCTGTTGGCAAGCCTTTGAGCGGAATGAAATGCGCCATCTTGGAGAATAAGTCCATGATTACTAGAATCGTATTGTATCCGGAGCATGGAGGTAGATCGGTGATGAAGTCCATAGAAAGCGTATGCCAAGGGCGAGGTGGGATGTCAATAGGGCGTAAGAGGCCTGCTGGTCTTTCCTTTTGACTCTTGTTTTGGGCGCATACTCCACAGGACATTATAAAGTCTCTGATATCTTTTTTCCAAGACGGCCACCAGAAGTAGCGCTTGATCTTTTCTGAGGTCTTGGCTATACGGGGATGACCTTCCATTAAAGAGTCGTGATAACAAGAGATTACTTTTTTCTGTAAATCTGTGCTGGGTAGGTATAATCGTTCTTGGAAATACAATAAGTTGTCCTTTACTGCAAAGTCCTTTCCCTGCAGATGCCAATTCTGTATATCTGCTGGAGTTACAAGTTGCCTGGCTTTATCCTTAACTTCCTCTATGGATTCTGTGGCGATTACACCCAGAATTCTTTGTTCGGGAATGATTGGTACAGGTTTAGGGTTGATCAAGTGTTCTTCCACTCCCATCCGAGAAAGGGCATCGGCTTTACCGTTCTTTGTACCAGGTCGATAGGTAATTATGAAGTCAAACTCGGCAAAGAATAATGCCCAAGGGAGTTGTCTAGAGGATTGGGCTTTTGCGGTTTTCAAATATTGCAGGTTTCGGTGATCCGTAATCACAGTAACGGTGTGTCGGGCCCCCAGCAGATAATGCCGCCAAGCCTTAAAGGCAGACTTGATAGCCAGAAGTTCCTTGTCAGTAATCGTGTAATTGACTTCAGGAGGCGAGAATTTGCGGGACCAAAATGCCACGGGATGCAACTGATTGGTTACCGGGTCCTTTTGTGATAGAACTGCCCCCATGGCAAGGCTTGAAGCATCAGTTTCCACGATGTAGGGGAGTTCGGGGCGAGGGTGTTTTAAGATTGGTGCAGAGATAAATTTAGTCTTCAAATCCTGGAAAGCTTGTTCCGCCTCGGTAGACCATTCAAAACGTTTGTTTTTCTTTAACAAGGCAGTGATGGGCTGGACTATTCGAGAGAACTCGGGGATAAACCTGCGGTAAAAGTTAGCGAAGCCTAACATGCTTTGCACACCTTTTACGGAGGATGGTGATGGCCATTTGAGAACTGCATCGACCTTCTTTGAATCCATACGCACTCCGCCAGGTGATAATATGAATCCCAAGAATTCAACTTCAGTCACGTTGAAAACACATTTTTCCAACTTAGCGAAAAGTTTGTGTTGACGCAATCTTTCGAGGACCATTTTCACGTGTTTCCGATGTTCAGATTCCGATGAAGAATAAACGAGGATGTCGTCAATGTAAACAACAACACATACATCTATGAGCTCTCTGAGGACATCGTTCATAAAATATTGAAAGGCGGCCGGGGCATTGCAAAGTCCGAAGGGCATGACATGATATTCAAATAGCCCATACTTGGTGCGGAAGGCCGTCTTCCATTCATCGCCCTCTTTTACTCGTACCAAGTGGTAAGCTCCTCTAAGATCCAGCTTTGTATATATGCATACTTTTCTGACTTGGTCCAGGAGTTCAGGGATCAAAGGTAACGGATATCTATTCTTAACGGTGATCTGGTTCAGGGAGCGATAATCGATACAAGTTCTAAGGTCTCCTTCCTTTTTTGGAACGAAGAACAAAGCTGAAGAAGCAGGGGACTTGGAAGGACGAATAAACCCATTTGCCAGGTATTGATCCAGGTATTGTCGAAGGTGAAGGTTCTCAGGCTCGGTGAGGGCATAAATTCTACTACAAGGAGGAGTAGATCCAGGTATCAGGTCTATCTGGCAGTCATAAAACCTATGAGGAGGTAGAGAGTTAGCCTGATCCTTCCGGAAAACATCTTGGTATTCTAGGTATTCGGGAGGTAACTGGGGAGTCTCTGAAGAAATTGCGGCCAGTGCAACACCAGGTGGAGGGTGACAAGTAGAGACACATTCTGGAAACTGGACCGTTCTTGCTCGCCAATCGATCAGAGGATTGTGTTTCTCTAACCAAGGTATTCCTAGAATAATCTGAAACCGAGGGGCCTTGATCACATCGAACACGATCTTCTCATGGTGTCCATCTTGACTTACTAGCGTCACCTCTTGAGTGGTATGCGTTACTGGCCCGGAGGCTATCTCCGTACCATCCACCGTAGTAATGACGTCCTTTACAGCCTTGGGACAAAGAGTTAGATTCATCCTCAAAACCATTTCATGATCCACATAATTGCCGATGGCACCGCTGTCGACGTAAGTTTCAATTGCATGTAATCGATCCGGATTATCAGGGCTAATGAGGACCATAGGTATCACGAAATGCGAGGTCACGGAACTGGTTTTCACGCTCGGCAAGAGGACCTCTATTCTTGTCGGGCGAGGTTGTTTCCCTGCTCAGAGTTTGTAACTTTGGTAACTGCAGCTCCTACTGCCTTCTTGGCAGGTTTCACCGGACAGTCTCGAAGAAAGTGCCCTGAGTTTCCGCAATATAGGCATAATTGCAACTGTTTCCTCCTTTCCCGCTCCCTTTGTGTTAGAGGACCTTTCAGACCCCCTATTTGCATGGGTTCCCCGGAGTCTACTCCTTTGGAAGGAGTTGGCGGTTTGGAAAATACTCGAGCATCAAACTTGGAACGATCGGCCTTCCTGTTCTGCAGCCTGTGATCTATTTGAACGACCAAGTCTATATAATCCGAACAGTCTTGTGGGGGATTCACTACTTGGGCTAAAACGTCTTTGAGCTCTCCACGTAGACCTCTATAAAACAGCGTAATCCTTTTGTCCTCAGGCCATTGAGTTTCCACTATTAGTCTATTGAAAGATGCAATATAAGCCAAAAGGTCTTGATTACCCTGTCGCAACGAAAGAAGCTCATTGTCCAAGGCCTGCCCCTGTGAATGTCTTGCGAACAGTTTTTCCATACTAAGCTGAAAGGCTTGAAAATCATGGAGAACCGGATCATCTTGATTAACTAGAGGGATCGACCAGTCTGCCGCATTGCCACTAAGGTACGAAAGTACAAAAGCTACTTTTGCTTGATCAGTTGGAAAGGCTGCTGGCCGGCATAAGAAGTGCAACCGGCACTGATTGATAAATACTGCAAACCTCTTTGGGTCACCAGAAAATCGTTCGGGCGGAGCCAGAGGTACATTCCCAGGTAGGTTGATCTGCACTGGATTCATAGAGGATGTTGAAGGAAGATTTGCCCCTGATGCGGGTAACGGGGTCTGTCCGGCTTGTGACTGTAGCACTTGTCTAGCAAGATTGTCTGTTCTCTCCTTGGAAATAATTAGTTCCCTTCTTAGAGCATTCGTTTCCTGACGAGCTGCATGCACTTCTGCCCTTAGTTCCCTAAGTAACCGGGCTAGGGGGTCAGTATCCAAGGTTTCCATAGCGCCTGGGCGAGAGTTTTGCGGTAGGCTTTGCGTTCTGTAACGCTCACCTGATTCTCGCAGAGGCGCCGGTCTTGACTGGGCGACTACCGTATCTTCAAAGGTGATGTGTAGCACCCGGTTGGCTCTTTGGGCTGGACCTCTGTGCATTGTATGCCTGACGTGTAGAGTAAGATGTCTTAGGTAAGTGAATGCCGAGCTCTCCATCTGCCTCGGGGCAGGGTGCTGTAACCAGTTTCTTCACTGGATAGGTAGCGCAGGCCTCTTGACTTCAGAGGACTGCTGTCCGTCGTTTACTGCACGAACGGTAAGTTTCGAGTCATTCAAATGTCTTTAAAGTCTTTAGTAATGATGTCTCTTGTTTTGCAGGGTTCCGGCGATGGCGGATGACGGGCTGAAGTGAGTTGAAGATGGAGCCCGTGTGATGAATAGAAGCGCCTGGAAGCACGTAAGTAAGCGCTTGTTGCCTGCTTCACTATGCGCTCTAACTGTCTTTTTATTTTGCAGGTACGAGTTCGGAGCGGCTGCAGGGTGCCGGAATACCCACTGGATTAGATGTGGAAAGGAGTAATGGCACGTGAGTATTAAAGTTCCCCAATGTCTTTAAACGCACCTTGTTTTGTCTTTCAGATGCGGATGCAGCGCCGAAGGCCTCCGGAGCGTGCGAAGAGTTGGTAAGCTTTTGTCTTTCAGATGCCGGAATGCAGTATGAAGACCTCCGGAGCGCACGAAGAGTAGATAAGCCTTTGCCTTTCAGATGCCGGAATGCTAACCTGTTCTTTCTTGTCTTTATAGGTGTTGCTGAAGACTGGATTCAGGATGGTAAGCCTTTTTCCTTAGGCCCAGGACTGGATGCAGAAGACACGATGAGCGTCCTGCTGCAGAGGGTGCAGAATAACGCAAAGCAAGATTCATCCACCGGGTGTGGTTTAAATAGCCTCCTGTAGTGCTTAGGTGTCTCCTTCCACAGCCACGCCTAAGTAAGAAAAGAGTTCCTGGTAAGAAAAGAGTTCCTGCCTTCCAGAAGAGTTCCAGTGTTCTAAATCTAGGGAGTGGCTCCAGCCCCACCCAACAGGAAAAGTAGTTCCAAACAGAAGAGGATCAGAGGCTCAACTGGCAGGCAAGTAAGCAGCATGGTCTGCTGCAGGTAAGTCCACCCAAGCATTATGAGCCCGGCGCTTCCAGCGCTGGGACTGGGCATATTTATGAGCCTGGTGCCACTGGCGCCAGGACTGGGTCCAAAAGGTCCCAATTGGGACTGGTTGGCACTCGGAACCTGGGTTATGGATCTGCTTCCAAGGGAGTTGGGAAAACCCTGACCTTTTGGAAGCAGAGATCATGACACTAGATGGGGGTGTGTGAGGTGATGAGGTCAGACAACAGGGCTCATTTTGTTAACTCAGTCTTTGAACATATCAGCTTGCTGCTTGGTATAAAGCACAAGTTCTCGTCGGCGTATCACCCGGAAGGTAATGGTATTTGTGAGAGGCTCAACGGCTTGTTAAAGGAAAGGATAGCCAAGTTGAAGCTTACTCTGAAGAGGGGATGGTTGCACTGCCTTCCACTGGCATTGTATGCTCTTCGGAACCAACCAGGCTCCGACCATCATCTTACGCCGCACGAGATAGTCACCGGAAGGAGAATGGATACCCCTCTCACCCCACAAGATAGAGCTAGATGTGATGCCCAGCCAACCAAAGAGGTCCTGGAAACCGAATTGTCACAATACTTGAACTGCATGACATCCAGTCTCACTGTTATTTCAGACCAACTACAACGATGACGAAAAGGGTGCAAAACCTCAAGCAAAGGCAGCAGAGAGCACGAGACTGCCTACCGAAGAACCCGTCCCAGAAAATAGTAAAGGTGACTGAAAAGCACCAAGTGAAAGGCTTACTGAAGAAGCTACAGCAAAAGCCCTCGAGAAGACAGAAGCAGCTACGAGAGAATTCATTGCAAGAACACAAATGTCGATAGATCATTTATTCCCGTTTGTAACTAGAACGAAGAAGCTACATGAGGAACTGGAAAATATACCCGCAGAGACTGTACTGACAATCACACAAGTTCCAACACAAGGAACAAGTACCAGGCCCATGATGCAGCCATACACGGGGCCGGTGACAGGCTGGTGGCTAATAAAGACAAATATAGAGGGCAGGAAAAGGATGCAAGAAGAGAAGGAGAGAATTGCAAAACCTCCACCTACCACATCGATGCAGAGAAGGAAACCTGCTCCATCGACCAGGATGCCTGAGAATCCCCCAGCAAGAAAATGCCACACAGATGCGTTTAGAGATGTAGTTATAGCTAACTACAGAAAGACACTAAGAATCAAGAGAAGCCTACATGAAGATAACAGTGAACTGAACAACTACCTAGACAGCACAGCACATCTAGGAAACATTTGGTACCAGCACATGAAAGAAGTTGGAAGAAGGAAATCAGAAGGAGATTGCTTCGTTTGTGCACTTCTAACGTACAGCATGGGGAAATCCAAGATCTTCGTGGCTGTAGAAATTGACGTCCCGACAGCACACTGTCTTTCACACATAGCAATGTGCAACACCAGAGGACAGTTCATGGCAAGGGATGCCTCATTGATATGGGCAACCGAGACAAATTAACCCGATGAAGATGATTATATACAGGACATTAAGACGAGAAACAGAGCCCATACAAGGAATCATGTGATCAGGTACGAGAAGCCTGGAGTTAAAGGAACAGCAATCGGATGGAAAGTGAACCCAAAGCTAAATGTCCAAGGAAAAACTCCAGAAGAGGTGAAAAATTGGAAGAACAGAGGTCAAATGCAGATTTGGGGAACAGTGCTTTCCCCAAACGGATGGGAAAAAGGAGTGGTGATCTGCCGAGCGTGGATGGTCTATGGAGCATATAAGGAACCAATAGAGAACTCGCAGAGGGTGTGGAAACCTTTATGGCCGAAACTCACAAGATTACTGACATGGGCCAAAGACAAAGGAGGACCCTTGCAAATAGTGCCACTGGAAAGCCCGAAATTGTACTTCAGGAACAATGGCACGAGGAAGATGTGAGAGAATCAAAACTGCGGACAAATCTTTGAAGCTCCAGGAATAACTCACGGGACTGCAGTAATTATGGATCATTACTGGGCTTGTGGATCCAAGGCATAAATAAGACTACTGAAAAAAACTGGGGAGGCATATGCACAATAGTGAATGTCCACGTTCCTGCACTAGTGATACCGAAAAGTGACCTGAATATTGACAGTTTCCCGAAAGCAGATGCTCACCTGAGGAAAAGGAGATCTGTGGAACTGGTATCCTGAAGAAAGAGAGAGAATTACTTTTCTGCCAAATCAGAAGAAGCATTTCATGCAATCCCATACGAACACAGGCTGTTTAGTCTCACCTCATCAGTGTTCGCAACAATCCTCATGCCAAGATTCCAGGTTGGAGCAAATACGAAATGGTTGCAGATAACCAGATGGGAGTTATTGCAGACTATTAACACTACCATAAAAGGATTCAATGCTATTAAGGAAGAACTAAGACCTATCCGACTGATGACCCTCCAGAACAGATATGTACTTGACATGATGACAGCGATGGATGGAGGTGTTTGCACGAAAATTGGAGAATCGTGTTGCACATTTATACCTTCGCATGACGAAGAAAATGGAACTTTGACAGAAGCCATAAGTATGCTGACAACCCTATAGAACCAGATGATCGATGAAACTGATGAAGTTGATGATGACAGCTGGTTCGGAACTCTATTCTCATGGGTCCCACAATGGATGGCAGACATATTCAAGTTTCTGGGAGCCCTGCTATTGATGATACTACTAGGATTTTGTGTTATCAAGATAATCATCACACAGTGCGAGAAAACTGCGAAGAAAGCCATAGGGATGAAGATCATGATCAATGTCAAACCAGGATGGAAGCAGAGAGACCTGACTGATGAAGAAATAAGAGAATTTGTGAAGGCCAGGGAATTTGCGACCAGAAGGAAAAAAAATTGTGTATCCCAGAAGACGTAGACATTATGAAGGAAAATGGATCTATTGCAGCACAAATGGATAATGTCAGTTTATGACCTGGAACAAAGACGAACATGTAAAAACAGCAGAAAGCCTGAAAGGAGTGATAAAAATATGGACTCCAAAGAAACACACATTCACACCATCATGTACAAACAAGGAAGACGAAGAATTGGATATAGAAGAACCAAGTAAGAGTAATCTAAAGGAAGAAGAAAAAGTGGTCGATAAACCGACCAGAGGGGTGTGTGTAAAGGAGGTCCCAAATATGGCCCACACTTCAGCCACCCATTTCGAGTTACCAGAAGCATACTCGCCAAGATACGTGTCGTATAAGGAGCAAATGAACCAACAGAGAGCCACGGTGGGGCTCTGTCCAGTACCCATCAGAAGGACATGTATACCTATTGAAGCGCCAATAACCAGACAACCGTGGGCTGCAAGGTACCCATTGAGACAACCTTACCATCAGTTAACACGAAATGAAGACTACTTGCAAACTGTCCCCCAAGAGACCCAAAGAGCCTTAATGGAAGGGGAGTGGTGATGACCCAAGGGCCTGGACAGTCATACAGATGAACATAAATGACAATCGAAAGATGACACATAAGGACGAAATGTGAAGAGTAATGATGTAATGGACTGGTAAGAAGAAACGATGTTGATATATAAAGAAACGTAACCATGAAGTGAGATGAAATATGCAACTAACTAATGCCTGTAAATAGGCTTGTAACGCAAGAAGCTAAGAAAACAGTACGGCTTGCAATGCTTAGTAGAAGAATAGACCGGCAAGCGCCAACTATATACAATTATATGTCTACCTCAAGAAGCACATTATACAAGTGCGACTCCATTTTACGAAAGCAGAATTAAGCCCAGGATGGTAGGGCCTAACAGGCCAGTATTCATGTACCAGCACAATGTCGGACGAAAGAGCGGAATTGAAACTTAGCAAGAAGCAGCTCACGGCAAGGAATTCGAGGTCAACTCCAGAAAGGAGCAGCAACTCTGAAGAAACAAAACTTAAGAGCATAGCAGCCAGCCAGTGAAGGTCAAGATAAGGAGGCCCTAGGCAGGTGGTGAGGCCGAACAAAGAATCAAATACGCAAATAGATGGAAAATGAAGCTGCTTTGCAGTGTACAGACACGTAACCAGCCAAGCGCGAAGAGGTACCAACGGCTGATGTCACCCAGAACCCGAGGATGCCATAACTTTTCCTGATAAGAAGCCACAGTTCTGAGGCCATCCTCAGCCAACTAATTGACACATAGCCCTGAAGTACTGATTGATGGAAGGGAGGCAGGGTGAATCTTGGGGCACGCAGCATTTGGGTGTCCATTCTGCATGCTGCTAATTAAAGTGGAGATTTATGTCTAGGGGTGTAACTTACCCAATCACAATGGACCAAATAATCTATGGTCCTATAGCTACTAGAACCAATGAGACGTTGTACTTGTAGTAACGTCTATCACGAGTGATGTAGAGGGAAGGGCGTAGACGCCCACCCGATAAGAGTTATCCAATCCTCACGCTCTGTTACCATATCCAGATATAGTACCTATACTTAAGTTACCTTTCCCAGCCAATAGAATTGCATGATAAACTTTTAAGTTTTACACGTCTATGATGACAAGAATTTGCTATAAAAGTTATTGTTTGCATGAAGAATTTGGAAGTTGAAGCGAGACAGGCGATCGCAGCTCTGATGATTTCCATTTGTTTCCCCGTTTTTTGTACTCGTCATTAAATGGACTTCCCTTTGCCAAACCATTTACTTGTCCTTATTGATTTGTGTTGGAGTAAGAGAATCCTGCACCCCCTCCTCCCCAAGGTGCAGATATCTCGTTTTAAGGTGCCGGAGGGCGAGCTCTGAATCTCATGGGCCCATTCAGAGGTCGCTCCGCCCTCCAGTACAATATTAACTATCGTACTCCTAATGCATAGTGCCCTTTCCACCATACTGTATGGGCACCCCTCGCTAGGGACGGAAACAGAGACTCTTCCACCAGAAAGAATGGTCTTCCCCTTTACATTTAGATGCGTGCAGGGGCGCTCCCCTGACTCTGCCCACCGGTGCCACTCCTCAGTCCCCTTTGACGTATCGACAATATTACAATTGCCTAATGAATCAGGTTTACTACGGGGGAGGATGGAGGGACGTATGAAGGAAAGGGGACTATGGACTAGGAGTATGTTTGTCACTGCAGTGAGTAACTTATAATTACTCCTACGGCCAGTCCCCGTTCCTCCATACTGTATGGGCGATTACACCTGAATGCAGCCCTCGTGAGCTCTTCAAAAGTTCTTCAAAACTGCCTGGCCAAATACTGCGTCCAATGTGGCGCCGGCATCCAAGCATTAGTGCTTGCAAAAATCTCCGAGCATAAGGACTGTATAGCCAACAAAATGGCTGCTGAGTTGTCTTGCGGCACTGGTTGAGGGGAGTCCGACGGGCGGTCAGGAGCCCCGTCGGCACCCTCGACGTTCTCGTCGTCTCCTGCGTCGGGGTCCCTCCCGACGGGCTGGTCTTCTTCCACGCCAACGCCTTGGCTTAAGACTTCGATCAGCTCCTCCTCAGAGGTTGAAGCCGAATCCACGACGACCTCCTGCCCCCCCTTTTTCTTCTCCGTCGGAGGTTTCACGGGGGTCCTGTCGATGGGCATGAAAGAGGACTCCCTCCGCGGTGGCAGGGAGACCCTGGGCCCCAAGGTCGCCACCACTGGTGTAGCCTTCACAGGCTGAGCCAGGGCCGCCGCGACTGTCTCGATAGAGGCCTTGGCCGGATGGATTAAGGCTGTCACCACCTTAGGTGCGCTCACCGCCTTCTCCTTGGGGGGAGGGTCACCGCCTCGCTCCCCCTCCGATGGGGCCTTCGAGCTCGACCGGGGTCTCTCCAGGAGCTTCGCCGGGTGCTCGGCCTTCCTCTTACCCGAGCCAGAGCGTTGGCTCGTGGTTGATGGCGCTGGGGAGGATGCGCCCTGCCTGGCGCCCGTAGAGCCCGACCGTTCGGCGCTCCCGGTGCCAGCGGACTCGCGGTGCTTGGCCTTCTGTTGGACCCCCGTCGCCGGGGCGCCCTCAAAGGTCTTAGAAGATCGCTCGGACTTCTTCTTCTTCTCGCCTGACGGGCTCTTCCCTTCCAGCCAGTTGGCGAGACGCAGATGGCGGTCCTTCATGGTCCGCTCCGACATATTGCTGCAAAACGCACAGTCCTTCTCCACGTGCGTCTTGTCCTCATGCAGGCAATAGAGGCAAAGGGAGTGTTCGTCCTCCTTAAAGACATTCTGAAGCTGGCATCCAGGGCAGACCCTGCACAGCTTTCCAGGCGTCGAGCCTCCCCTTCTTCTGGGCCATGATCGAGATGGGCCTGAGAAACTTCTGGAGTCCTCCAAAAGCGGGGCTCGACGAAATCTTCACCCTTGAGGGGCGTAGAAGAATCCGACACGGGTCCCCGTTGATCGGATAAAGAAACGGTGGAGCTTGAGGCTCTTTTGACAGAAAAAGAAAATTTTCCTAGGAAAAAACGCGAAAAAAGCACTAAAGCTCGAGAGCAATAGCACGAGGATCCCAACACTTGAACGTGCGGTAAAAATCTGAAGATGGCTGCCAGAGGCGGGGCTTAGGGAGATGGCAGTCATTGGCTGTGGTCAGTATGACACAGAGATCAGTGATTGGTTACTAAAACGAAAGACAGATCAGAAACGAAACTGATACTGATTTTTCTTTACCGAGGATTCCCAGCCCGACGACGGGGAATGAGCATGTGAATCCATGCCAGACCCCATGCTGGAGAAAGGGTTAATTTTTGTTCAGGTGCATTTTAAAGGGTAAAAAAATGGGGGCTTGCGGGGGGGGGGGGGGGGGGGGGTGATTTTCTATGGAATGGCATTAGATGCAATGGCATTCGATGGAAAGACCATAAACCGACTCTGGCTATAGGCCTTGGGCGCTGAATGTCAGGATTGACAAGGATTAAGCAGTCCGAGAGCTATTTTTTTTGTCAAGTTCCTCCGTGGTCAAGTGGAACAAGTCCTCCCCCAGCAAAAAGCAGGTTTTGAAAGCGCCCCTGCACATAGGGGTTAAATTTGGTCGCTTTGAGCAAAGCCATAGTCCTCATATCAGTGGCGATACAGATCACTCTACCTGCTGTGTCAATGTGAGCCACTGCAGACTCCATATCATCTTGGGCCACAATTTTGGCCTCTGCCAATCCAGCCTTAAAGCGCGCCTGACTGTGCTGAGAGCAAGTCCGCAATCTCCCTCCAGAGCTTCTGATTCACTGCTGCCAGCATAGTGTCCGCGTTGTCCTGGCACAGATGAAGTGTGGCATTAAAAGTAAATCTTTTTGCTTTATGATTCCAACAGCTTTTCCTCCTTCCCGAGGAGCGCTGACGTTGGAGTAGCTGACGAAATCAGTGGCTTGGAGTAGAGGGAGGCCCAGCTATGACTGATGAATGCGGTTGGGGGTGCACTGACAGAATGCCTCCACCTGCCTATACTTGGCATCCAGACATTTATTGGTAAGCTGCTTAGAGTGTGGTTTCACCCATCCCTTCTTGACACGGGATTCTACATCCTTTTGCAGCGGGATGCCATTTCTTGTAGACAGGCGAATGGTCAGCACTTCAGCCAGAATACCCGTTTTAGGTTGCTCGACTTGAGGCTGTGGAATCCCCAGGTATTCTGCTATACCCGCCAGCCTCTCGTGGAAAGCTTTGGTCAACAACGGCATATCCTGGTCCTTCTCCTCGTCCATGTCCCCGCTGTGTCCTGCAGGTGGGAGCTGCATACTGACCCTGTGCGGGTGTGGTCAGGCATGACGTGGACAGGTCCCCGGAGAGGTCCAGTCAACCTAGACGTGCATTCCCATGCCTGCTTTCCAGAAGGGGGAATCTCCAGGCGAGCCGCCATTTTGTCCAGCCTGGCGGCCATTGAGTCATGCCCCGCAACATGTGCCTGCTGCATGGTGCTTGAAGAGCTGGACCCAGTCTCCGCTGCACGCTTAGAAGAGAAGGCTTGAACCTTCCCTGCACCTCAGGTATAGACCTGGAAGGCGGAGTGCCCTCGGCCATGATGCCGGTAGTGCTGCGTGTAGGCGACCCCTTGGGAGTGGCCCCGGTAGTAGAGCAAAGCCCTTCAGGGAGGGCCCCAGTAGAAGAGCCTTGTGGCCACTCAGCGGTGGGACCGGGAGAGTCTTGCAGCCCTCTACCTGTTGGCAGGTAGCTCTGGGAGCCTCAGTCTCCTTGCTGGTCTTAGGACCTGGAAGGCCCCTCCCACTCGGGCGCTTCCCTGGGAATGAGTCACCCTTGCGGGGTGCAGAGGAGAAAAGGGCACCTACCTTGGACCTGGTCTTCCTCCTCACGTACGTTTTGAGGTCCTCTGGAGGTGATCTCTCGAACAGCTCCCTCCACCTGGCCAAGCGATTGAGAGCTTGTGGGGTCAAGGCGTCGCACGTGGAACAGCCGTCCCAGCCGTGGTTGGGGCCAAGGCACCGGAAGCAGAGCGCTTGGGGGTCCGACATGTGGAAGGAACCCTCGCAGGCCGGACACCTGCTAAAACCTGCTGTCGTCGACATGCGCCGGGTAGGAGCATGGGACCAGAGGACAGAGTCTTCTCTGACAATCTAGGAGAAAACAGAGAGAGAAGAAAAAACTTTAAAGTTTTCGGGGAAGAGCACGTGGAATTACAAGGCCGGAGGCCTGACCCAGGAACTCTGGTGAAGTGGTCCGTTGCCGTCGACGTGAAAAAGAGGGTTAGGGGGTGGCCCCGTGGACAGAGTCAGGGGAGCGCATGCTCCTAGGGCCATGCCCCTGCATGCATCTAAATTTAAAGGGCAACACCATTTTATCTGGTGAAAAAGGTCCTGTTTCCCGCCCCTAGCGAGGGACGCCCATACAATATGGAGGAAAGGGCATGGGACGTAGGATAGGACTATGCCTCCCTTCCCATGGCTTCTCTCTATGGTGTCTGCAGTTCTGTAGAGGGTCCCAGACACTGACCTTTCTCTTCTCCTGCTCAGGCAGACCTGGTTCACTTGCCTGCCAGGTACTGCGACAACAAAGATTGTTTAATGTTTCCTTCTCCTGTGGGTCCCGGACCGGAGCTTCCTTACTTCTACTTGGATTATATTCAGCAGTGTCTTCTTTACCCCTGTTGCATGGGTCAAATATTCTCTTTGCCCCTCCTATGGCCCCCACCAGCCGGCTCAACAACCCGGTACCTGTAAGGGTTGTACCAGTGTCTGGCGGTCCTTTGGTAGCTCTGCTAAACACTCCTCCAGGTTTCTCTTGGTCTCCTGTACCTCTATGGGCGCTGCAGCGCTTCACCACATGTCCTGCTGTGCAGAGATCCCTCTTGCGGGCTTCCCTTCCTCCCTCATGGCTCAGCAGCGTGCCCTGGTGTGTAGGCTGTGTGTCCTCTCCGCGGAGCATGGTCAGCCTGCTTCTTTCGCTGGTCGGTCTGCTTCTGGTGTGCTCTGCTTGGTCCTTCCACTGCGGACCGACTAGGGACGCTTCCAACTCCTGGGCCAAGTACCGTGGAGACTCTTTCGGTTCTTCGCCCTTCTTGCTGACTTTGAATCTCGTGGTTCCTCTAGAGTGGGCTCAACTCCCTCTTCAAGACTTGTCCTATTTCTACTGTGGTTTCTCCTATGAGAATTCTTGAATCACTAGAAGGCTCAATGCTTTTGTTGGAAGTGCTCTTCATGGCTCTTTACCTCCTCCTCGACCCAGTACCTATCTCAGTAATCTCACTGAGATGTATTTAGGTTCTTTTACATACCAGTACGTTGCCCCTTCTGAATGTGACCGAGATACATGGGGTAACAGGGTAGGGCTACGTTAGGGAAGGTGGTTTAGGGTGTGGAATACCTCATTCTCTCCAGATAGTCATCCCTAGTAACATAGGGGGGATCCGTTCCCATGAGATCCACCCATTGAGTCTGGGGGTGCAGGGGTTGGGGGACTATGAGGTAGCAGCCTCACCTCCCTGGTCTCATGAGAAGGGGCTCCCCCTATGGGAAAAGGGACGACGTCCAAGGATTCGGCACTCTGGTTAAAAACAATCATTTTGGTTCTGTAAAGGTTAGGTTGTACTATTAGAAATGCGAATGTATGTCCTACGCAGATGTGAAACAGTCAGAGCAAAATACATGCTGCATAAGCAACCCTCATATTATATGACGGTTAGTAAATAATTTTCTTGAGTTGACATGCTAAAAGCCACACACAAACTGTAGATAAACTCTGCTTTTCAAACTTTCATGCCTTTGTACATCAAAAACACATGTATTGAAATGATTTGGTTTACAATCTGATCCAGCTTCTTCAAGAGCTAGCCTTTTTTCACATGACAGGATGTTTGGGAATGAACGGCCAGCACCTTTATCCCAGTAACACCATTTAGGATTTAAACTTCTGTACCATGACAAACTTCTTAAGTTTTTTCAGCTCTACTGTACATTTGGCTACAACGGCCATAGTTAGTTTACATTGCAAATGTAGGGAGCACCTCAAAGGAGGAGTCATAAAATGTGTATTCTGACTTAGGAAAGAGGAAAGTCACACACAGAGGTTTTTGTTTACAATGGTAATTTGGAGTAAGAAGCTGGGCATACAATGGTACATGTGCACGTAAGACACTCTACTCCCAAACCAGATACTCACTTTCTGCAGCACTGAAGTATTCAGGGTTCACAGATGCATACAGCACTCCATTTCCAAGCCTGTCACTGTTTCTGTTATGTGGTGGAAGATTAAGGAGGGGACAAAATCATTTGTTACACATTTGCAAACATGTTTTGCACAGCCGCATTTCACGTTCCTTCTCACTTGCATACATATTGTCGTTTCTCCCCCAACTCCTTTTACTAAATTCCATCACTATGGCTAGCAGGAAAACGTTTACAGGGAATATTTTAACAAAGTTTCAATTGACCTTCCCAGAGTCGCAGTACACAATTGAAGGTTGATGTCCCTCCCCCGCCCTTTATTAATCTTATTGGCTAGATTGCTCGTTATGCTTAGGCAGCATTTTCAGACTTTCAAGAGGGCTATGACCTGAACTAGTGCAGGACCACTCTGACTCCCACATCTCACTAACCAGGGACATGCTGGACTTTTATCTCTTTGGTGGGTACGGAAGAGGCAAGGTGACAAATGCCTTCTGAAAGCAACTATATGATATGCAGAATGTACCAAACTAAACTCATCATTGTGTCATGCAGATGAAATGCTGGTGTTCTGCCACACGTGAATTCCATATGAATCTTCTTCTTACCGTTTCTTGTTTATGTAATACAGGCTCGTACAGATCCCTAGAAGGATCAGCAGGGCAGACAATGGCAGCATTATCACCAGATACAGAAAGTTCTCGTAGTCAGGCGCTAAAGAGAAAAAGAGATAAGATTTCAGTAAAATATACACCTGTTGTGGCCAGACTGTTGGTCATTTAACATGAAGGAGTTTAAACAAAATCAAAAAAATAACCATGTACTGCACACCAGTGAAAACCAACGTATGCACAATACACCTCTGCATAGTGGATATCCTATGAAGGCATGTACACTTGTTGCCCTCACTATGGTGATGAGGCACTTCTTACCCAACACACTTCTATTCCTTACTGCTTCACAAAGTCAAATTGCAGAATAAAAATGCCACTGTTCTAACTTTCTTTCTCGTGATGCCTAGCCCCACATGCCCCGGGTGGCGAAGTAAAAAAACAGGTGTCCACTTACAATAATAGAAATAGAGTTAAGGATGCAAAGGTTTAACAGTCAAATGGCGTAGCACAGCCTTCCATTCTTGGCCTCACCCGTAAAGAATTAGGTTTCTGACAACAAGGAAGGTTTATGTATGATGTATAATGCACTGACACAGCAAACACAATTGCTTCTAGGAATGGATAAGTGACAGATCAGAGACAGACAACTAAATTTAGTGACAAAAACAATGGTATATTGATCAAATAGTCATGTTTACCACGGCTTATGAAATACAAGAACAGAAGAGTTTGGTTTGACCTAAAGAGTTTAGGTTTTTTTTTTTTTAAATTTGTTATTATTACAGTGCGTTACAGTTTAAAAATATAAAGTTTTCACAACATCATGCATAAAATTAATTCAATTTACACCAATGATTTATCTACACAGGCCTTCGTAAGGCTTTTGCAGAGTTAAATCATATCTGAATATCGACATATCAAAGGTATGAAAACGTCAAAATAAATCATCATATTGCGTATAGCAATAAAACAATGAATATCAATAAACATAATGGAAAACAATACAACAGTTTTAAAAAATCGACATTAGTCAACAACCTTAAATCTTAAAAATCAAAGACCTTGTATGTATTGTGCACAAATTGCCATGTCTTCATCTAAACATGCAGGATTACGTGTAGAATCCTCTGTCCTTTATCATTTGTCGCAACAGAGAGAGATGAGAGAGTTAGGCCGACACACACGCGGGAGGCCCCCTGTATGGAGAACTGTTAGAAAAGATTCCTCTTTACTGCACCTTTCCTTCCATTTCTATGGACCCCCCAAACTGTTCACTTTTATTTTTGTATCTGACCTGTTCTTTTTACAGTACAGTGAAGCCTTAAGCTTCACTAGTCTGGCTTTTGCTCATCTGTTATGGGGAAACTGACATGTCCTTCAGGCTGTCAGTACTGGGAAACATTGTTTCCCTTAGTCATGTTACTTTGTTACAACTTTTAGTAACTTGCTATCGTTGTACATTGCAGTATAAAGGGGTACTTTTTCTTTAGCCCTAGACGAACACTAGACGATTATTGGTTACTCTAGGTGTGCTTAATGGACAAGCTGGTGTCAGCAGTGACATTTTATAATTTTTTTGTGCAATTAGTTTTAGCCTTACCGCGTTTGGCTACTAACTGTGGCTAATCGTCAAACATGGCCATGTGACAAGGTTTTTCGCATGTCCTTTGGCCATCTTGTCTTTTAGCCTTCTTCCTGGCTTGTGAGGCCAGGAAAATCATAATATGGACTTCCAGTGCCAGGGAAAGCAGAGGCTTTTGGCAGGCTACTGGAGGGCTATGTGTGTTTGCTGCCAAGAAGTGGGATCGGACTGTCTGGTCCCAATCCACAAACTGGTTCCAGTGTGCCTGAGTGGTATGCATGAGTTTTGCATCCAGTGGTCGTGATTGGACCCCCGCTGGGGTGTGTGTATGTGGGGGGCAGATCTGCCATTTGCTAGTGGGAGCTGCAACCCTTACATGGCTTTTAGGATAAGAAGAGGACCCCTGCACTCCCTCTAGGGATCCTTCAAGAAACTGAAGGAGCCAAGACACTTGTCCAGGTACAAGACTTGCGAGGAGACTGTGGACCCGTTGGAAGGCTTGGCAACCAACTTCTGCTGCTGCCCTGGTAGAGCCCTGTCCTGTGGAAGATCTACAGCAGTCCTGCGAAGAAGCTGCGATCCATTCTTGATGTCAGCTCGGAGTCCTACGAAGATCCTTCGAAAGTGACCCAGGACCGCCGAGTGGCTGACCAGCTCTGAGTTTGGGCTACTATGCTGTAGACGTTGCTGTTCCAATTTGAGGTCTTGACGTTGGGGGATCTTCTGCTTGTGCAATAAGTTACCTCTACGGAACTTCGTGGTCCTAGCATCAAGGGGACCCAAGATACGAGGGAAAGTCTGACTGCGGCAAGTGAATCTGTTTACGTCGCTGTGCGTCGGTGGCCGTCGGAAACTGATTACTTGCATCCAGTTCTGTCCGGAGAGCCGCCCTGCATCAAGTTCTTTAGCATTTCTTCTCTGGAAGACCTTGCACCAGCAATAGTCCACGACCGGAGAACTGCTCGAACCTGCAACCACTGGGAATCAAGGGCTGAGGCTGATGGCTAAAAGCGACCTTGGACTTTCTTCAATCGACCTGTCAAGTCTCATGAAGAATCGGAGTAAGGGGGCTGAGTTATAGTGATACTTACCTGCTCCCCTAGAAACATTTAGATTACTTTGGCTTTGCCATTGCTTGAACACACAAGCACTGCGAAAGTAGTTGGGAACTTGTTAGCTAGGTTAACTTGTCCCCTGACACTCAGAACTGTTAACTGGACCCCAGAGAACCTACCTTCATTTTTTCCAGCTTCACAAAACTGTATGGAACTTTGCTGAACATTTGGGCACAAGGCCCCATACTTCTTAGGGATGGACTTCTGAAGTTTGGATTGAATCTCTGTCCCTTTTTAGAGGTTTGTTCTGTGTTTTGCCTTACTCCAGTAATTGTATAAATGTATCTAGTTTTTTTTGTGCTATATTTCTTTTTTTATTTTAATAATTTTTATTGTATAAGGTTATAAAGGTAATACATATTTTAGCAATTAAAGACTTTGGGAGGAGTTTGTGCCAAAATAGAAAGTAAACAGAAGTTGATAATATTAACCAGCGACGAAGTCAATCAATACACAAATCATGCATAAAACAGATTGGATCATGTAACATATTTTAACTTGTATAATAGATAAAGGTAGTATTAATTTAACATTGAATATAGTAACCAGTCTGCAAATAGTAGATTAGGGGAAATAAGAGTGGACATATGGGGAGACAAACAATTTGACTGACAAAGACAAACAAGAGAAAGAGGGAAGTGAGGTGGGGTGGTGGGTATAATGCATTATTTAAACAAACTTTTCTTACCACTGTAATCAAAATACATGACAGGCATTTGAATAAGAGAAAGATCACCTGGCTAGAAAATTAGGTATGAATACAGGTGTTCACTAACCATGTGCAATAGCATTGAAACAATTAAGATAACGGATGAAAAAATACCATTTACCATTATATTTAGGAAGAGTATTATGATTATTTGCCAGGCAAAGCTCAATTTTTTGAATATGACAAATGGAGTTCCACCATCCTCTGGTAGAAGGATTGGAAGTCAAGTATTGAGTGATAATATTACCGGTTAGTAGTGTGAGAAACCTGAAGGTGTCTCACCCGCTAGTCCCTGGAGATCTGTCATCCAGGTGGCCAGGATACAGGCATCACTATTGGATCCAGTTCCTGGGGGTGGACCAGTGGGGGAGGATCACCTGGATGGCGGGTCTTCGGGGAGTGGAAGTGGTGGGACACCGACGGGCGAGACGGAGTACCCTTTTCCTTCATACCCCTTTTCCCCATCCTATCCGGTAGGATACTTAGAAGCTCTACTCCTCCCCCCTTTTCAACACAAACACTTTCCTACACTGTGAAAGACAAGGGACTAACACCAGAGACGTTTACTTGACATATCCCAACACAAGGGTCAGGCAGAGTCAGGCAATTAACCTTAACGCACACCTGACTTCCCTTTCCCCTTCCCCACAGGGATAAAAGGCAGAGCACGAGAGCACATTTTGAGCAAGTCCGAACACACGAGAAAACAACAACAGAAGACCGGCAGTTCAAATGGAAGAGAAAGACGGCGAGACCTGGAGGGACGACGAAGGTGGGAACTGCCCTTGCTTTTTTCAACTCAGACCCGCGAGGCCTCCAAAAGTAAAATCTTAAGACCGGGAAGTCCAGCAGGCGTGAGGAGCAGCAGATGTCAATGGTACACGGTTGCCTCCCGCATTGATAACGAAGGCGGAGAGGCAAGCTGGCTACCGCGGTAATATCCTCGACTCCAAAGATCAGAGAAGACAACGGGTTCAGCACAGCAAGTGAGTCGGAGGAAGTCGATAGCAAACCGAACTGTGTTGAGCCCAAGGTTACAAGTAGCAACATTTTGAATGGAAGGAATTTGAAAGAGAAAGAACTTGCTTGCGTGGGTTTGAACTTTAAATAAATCCCAGTTGAGGTCCAGGTGCAGAGGGGTCCGGCGCCACCTGGGCGATCACTCAAAGACTCTGGCCAGGACCTGTATTGAAACTACCCGAACCAGAAGGCCCAAGGGAAAGGGTGGCGTGAGGCGTCAGAGTGGTCGTACAAGGGTCACATCAAATCCCTTGTACACTCGAAAGTCTCTGGCCCGTTGCCAGAGGGAAGCTAGGGGAAGGGAACCCCGCTTTCTGATGAAAATGAGAAATATATGAACTGTGTTAGAAATATATGAACTGTGTTAAAGAAAGGCCGTACTGAAACCGATGGAGGGAGGCCCAAACTGCAAGGAGGATCCAAGCCAGGCAGAGGGAGATCTGGGGCAAAGAGCAATCACCCAAGGTGCAAGATCACAGAGAACTTTTGTTTGTCATTTTGAATCAGCACGCCTTCTAAGGCAAGAGAATTTTGCAGGAAAGAGACTTAGCCTCTGAAGGTCTTCGATATCGTTGAACTGGAACTGTGAACCTCGTGCTGACGAGGCCAAGGAGTGTGCTGTGCTCAGAAATCCCACGTTGTCCCATGCTTAAAACATGGGGATGGGAGACCCAGAATCATTTTGTGAACACTTTTTTCTCTCTAATCAACATTATCCACACTCTTTGTAATTTAGCAGTAAGGACTGGCTATAGTTTTTTTAGTATAGGCCCTTTTTATTTAACAAGATGCCACTAGGACTGCCTTATTATTTTTTAATGGTCGTAGCTTGCTCCAATACTAGATTTAGGTTTAGATTAGCCATTTTCCTCACCCATTATACAGTTTAATAAACACCCTTGTAGATCACTTGTGTCTGTCTTTACTGGTGCCACCATGAGTTCCTTACAGTAGTACCTGTTTGTCTAAGTGTGTTCCTTGACTATTTCACTGTGTGTGCTTATTGTGGACCCCTTACAAGCTCACCGCCTCTTGAGACTTAGCCTAGACCACTTGGCTTGCTACCTTAAACTGGTTTGGCTACAGCTCCCAGAGTTGTCCCTGTCACAATACTAGGTTGGCCTTCTATACATCTGTCCAGCAGGCCAGAGGATAGAAAATCAGTCCTAACAAACTCGTGGACAGCGGTGGGATGACCCTCTCCAATTAACATTTAGGTGTTTAGTGGGTGAGGATCAGAATTGGGTACCTCAGTATTGTACACTGGTAGAGTGTCTGTATAACACTTACACAGTACACTGTGATCTTTGACTGCCTTGTAGTTGACATTCACCTATTAGATTTGATAATATGGAAACAATTACTTCCACTACTTTAAGTTCTTCAAAAGTGGATCACTTGAAAATTAGTCTAGTGACAGAGGCCCGACAGTCTCTGGCACTAAAGCTGATCGAATGGTACAACTTCTTGATATTGAGTGTACCTCCCCTTACTAATGGTACGGATAGTGGAGCAGGGGCTGGACCCAGCAACAGTAATGGAGTTTCAGGGGCTGGATCCATTAACACTAAAGGAGTTGCTGCCACTACAGCTACTAATGTTGAGGATGAGGAAAAGAGGGTGAATCCTTGGGACTATATTCTGTTACAACCTCAGAGGCTGAGGCAATTTTAGCCTTAACAATTGTGAAGCTCAGGCTCAATGAGAAAGAGCTTGTGTTTAACTTGGCTAGGTTAGACTTTGAAAGAATTGAGAGGCAGAAGACAGATCACCAGATGGAGTCGGCCTAGCTTCAGGCTTCACAGGGTTCTTCCAGAGGATCTGGAGATTGTTCTGGGACTTCTTCACATCTAAGATTCCCAAATGATTTGCTCAATGCCTATGAGGAGAAGAATGAAATAATGGATTGGCTTGTATATTTTGAGTATACATGTTAAGTACAAGGAGTGAGTCATGCTGGCAGAATTGCATGGTTGCTCAGTGGACTGCCCCATTATGGCTGCAGTGCCATTATGGAAATGTCAAAAGCTGAGAGGCAAGATTTTGCAAAACATTAGCAAACTCATCTTATATTTTGGGTAGACTCTGCCCAATACTTGAGAAGATTTAGAGAGTACAAGAAAAGAAGAATGTATGGCTTATGTTACTTTTGTTAAATATTCTTTGAACAACTTGTGTGGTTGGGTAGAGGGTTATCAGGTTACCTTTGAGGGCATGATTAATTTGGTCATGCTTGAGCATATTTTTGCCTCTTGTTCCCCAAAGCTTAGGCAGCATTTGGGTGACTCTAAGGAGTTAAAGGCAAAGAGGTTAGCAGTGTCTGCTGACGTATGGGTCTCACACAGTGTATCCCATCAGGACAAGCCTGCTCAGGTAAGCAGGAGGAGGGAAAGAAGCAAAAGAGAAAGAGGGTGGGGGTACTGATAAAACTTTGTCCAAGAAGGCCCACAAACGGTTTAATAAGGGGAAGTCACAAAAGTCAGGTCAGGGTAATGGGACTAATCCTCCCAAGCATGAGGGTAGTTTCTCTAAGCCTCCCTATGCCCCGAGACCCAGTGGGACTTGTTACACTTATGGAGCCAGTGACCACAAGAAGGGGTACCCCAGGTGTAAGGTTAAGACCTCTGGGTCCACCCTGCAAGTCTGGCCTTCTCTCGGTATGAGGAAGAAGAGATTGCAGGGGTATCCTTCCCTTTAGATTCCTTCCCCACAGGTGAAGAGTCTCAAGATAGACTAGATTCCTTGGAATCTAGTAGTGCTGGAGCTTCTTCTCCCATCCCAGACCTGTCCCTTAGTCATAATTCTTCTGAGGATAGTGTTCAAGTAGCAGGTGCAAATACCTCTACCGTTAGGAACACTGGCCCCAGTCCTAGCGATTTAGCTTCCTCCATGGTAAGCCCACAGGTTCTGGCTAGAGATCCTGTGAAGGATACTCAGTTGGCTCATAGGCCATCTCTCAATGTTCCAGTAGCACCTGTCATTAGAGGTGGGAATAGAGAAATGGTTAGGGCATCTGTCAATGTTAGGTGGTTCCTAGAAGAATTCTGGGTGAGATAAGTCTTCAAGACTTGGGTCCTAATAGACACTCACGAGACCCCTCAAGCACTTGGTCTCAGAATCAGTTTGCCTTAACCAAACCTACGGGAAAGCCTCGGCTTAAGGGGAAACCCATGGCTAGAGGAGGCAGAGGGAAGGAGAATATTCCCCCTGTCCTACCTACAACATCTGTTGAGGTAGTTGGTAAAGTCCATATTCCAAGTTTGGAAGAAGGACCCCCAGAAAATTCTGGATCCTATGGGACTCTTGAGCTACCTAGCATGCTGGTAGAGGAGATCCCTAGGAGAGTGAGAAAAAAAGAAAACCATCATGGATAGGCCTATGGAGTAAGAACTGTTTCCAATGGGAGGGTTGCCCTTCAGTGAAGCAAATAATTCAACAGGAAGGTGGGTTACTGACTGGAAAGTAAGCCCACAGAGCCCACCAGTGAAAACCTTGAGAGGTTGGAGGTTTCTCAGGATGTGAGGCTCTTCCTCCTGCAGTTGGTGTGTGACATCCCCCTTGTGGATCATCCTAGTGTCAGGATACCATCAGAGTTTTGTAACACAAATTCCCACTGGCCCATGATGGGGGTCCCAGAAGAAATCCAATGTAGGAGTCTAACGATCTGTCACCAGGTTGACAGGTGCGAGACAGGAATTCAGTTACTTCAGAATTCACTTTTAGGAATTTACTAATTTTACCTGAAGTCAGGCCTAATTTGATTAGCCCTTTGACTTTGGAGACCTCAGGCAATAGTTACAATTGGTGATTGCTAATCACAATCCCATATGTCCTTGTGCCACCCCACCGTAAATGACTGACAATCAGTCATTGACACCTTACTGAATGACAGTGCCAGAGATAGCTCCTCTGCTGTGCTCAGTAGTGGTCAGACCCATTGAAAGGAGGGTGAAGTGACATGTCAATTGTCACTGAACTGTCATCCACAGGAAGATGGTCTGAGAGAGAGACTTGTCAAAGCTCTCTTAAGTTTGATTGGAGCCTCCAGTTAGCGCCAGAGAAGGGGGTGGGACCTTCTGTCAAACTTACTTTGTAAATCCCTGAACACATGTGGGTGGCCTGGGCTTTGCCATGTTTCACAGCTTGGCAGGGTAAACTTGGTGGACCTGTACAGGTTACTATAAAGTTAACTATGAATAGCGTGGAGAATTCTATCTTGGGGGATAGAATTGGAGCCCTGCTTATGGTTACAGAGAGGGAGCTCGAGAAATCTGTGCGACTCCCTGCCCTGTGCCAAAGCAGTCGATCTACTGGCTTCTGTGAGGGTGACCTAGATTCTGCTTAGCTGTCCCCACATCAGCAAGGGGAGCTGGGGATTTTGCTGAGGCAATCTCCGCCCTTGTTGTCACTGAAACCCCTGATAGCAGGTTGGTGTAAACCAGACTGCATTATGGGAGGTGAACCCACCAAGTTTGGGTTTTGTGGTGGACCAAACAGACCAAACAATAAGTTCTGACTGTTGGTTTGAGATCAACCCTGTGTTGGAACAAGGGGTGTTTGAGCCCTCTAGCTGCCAAGAGTCCAGTTCTGAGGATCCGAAGGAGCATACAGGTACAGCCAGTTTGGGATTCTGTAAGGACACCAGAGCTATGTACTCTGTCCACAAGACAGGTACACACTCCCCACTAAGAGTTAACAACTTGGTGGCACAGCTCTGTACTGAAAAGTACAGCAGCCTTTTTGATCTCTCTTCAGGGCATGGAACCATATCCCTGCCAGTCTATGCTAAGAAGGAGACAGCAGTTTCGACCTTTTTGATTTATTTATTTATAATGCGCCTATACACCATGTGGTTCAAGGTGCAACCAGGCAATGGAGGGGAACAAGGAAGGACAAGACAAACAATCTTACTAAGCTTTTTATCATTTAGATTGTGCAAGTGTCCGCAGACAAGGCATGCAGGGGAGAGGAAACGAGCGCAGTGTACCCAGAGCAGCAGAGCCCGAAGTTAAGTGCAATGAATGCTGGGAAATCACAAACCGGAAGTGCAAGGGAGGCCAGGCGGCAGTGTGGGAAGTCCAGCTGGCAAGTGCTGGAGGAGTGGACAAGGGGCAGGGGGCACGGTGCTGGTGTCTTGTGAGACACAGAAGAACACCACACAGTCAGTCAGCAGAAAAGGTGCAGGAGCAAGGGAAAGATTAGCAGGGGAGAGGAATAGAGAAAGAAGAGGAGAAAATGAAGGTCTTGAGGAGCTTCCGGAACTTAAGGAGATCCAGCTCAAGGCAGAGAGAGGCAGTTAAGCCGTTCCAGAGGAAGACACATGCAGAGGAGAGAGATCTACCCACCTCACCCCCCAGTGTCTGCTCGGAGAAGCGACTCATCCGCAGAGAATTAGAAGTAGACGAGCAGAGGGCTCTAGTAGGAAGGTGCTTAGGAAGACAAAGTTGGAGATAGCGTGGGTCCCTGTCCTAGAAAGCCTTGTGGACGATGCAGAGGGTCTTGAACTTGATCCTTGCAGTCACTGGGAGCCAGTGGAGGGATTTTAGGGCCGGAGAGATGTGGCCCCTGGGCTTGAGGCCAAGAATAAGTCTTGCAGTCCTGCTGGAGTTGTACAGGGTGAAGAGAAGAGTTAGGCAGATTAAGAAAGAGGCTGTTGCAATAGTCCAGCCTAGAGAGAACCAGGGCTCTGTAGACAGTGTGCTTCTGGGGGAAGGTAAGAAAGGGGAGAATACCTCTAAGGAGGTGCAGCTGCAAATGCTCCTTCGTCGAAAGGTCTGTGATGTGAAGAAAGAAGGCGAGAGTGGAGTTGAAGATGACCCCAAAGCGTTTTGCCTCTCAAGTGGGTGAGGGCAGAGGGCCCAATTAGGCTGGCCAGAGTGGGAGAGAAAAAGCAGGTGCAGGGGTCCCAATGAGAAGGATGTCAGTCTTACTGGCATTAAGGCAGAGATCATTAGAAGCGCACCATGCCTAAATAGCGTATAGATCGTCAGGGATGAGCAAGCCGAGGTTAGCCTGAAGGAGAGCTGCATGTCATCTGCCTAACACTGAAAGTTAGAGGCAAAGTTAGAGATCAGGTGGGCCAAAGGGGCCAGGTAAACATTGAAAAATCAGGAGGAGAGGATATGGCCCTGGGGGATGACCACATGTGGAGAGGGAGGTGGTGGAGAGGAAGGACTCAAGTTGAACCTGGGAATGTTGGTCCAAGAGGAAAGAGGACCGCGCCAGAGCCTGATCTGTGATGCTCAGGGTATTGCACGAGTTATCAGGATGTTGTGGTTGACCATGTCAAAGGCAGAGGATAGGTCAACGAGAATGAGGACAGAGGGAGAGCTAGAGTCAAGGTTAGAGAGATCATCTTCACACGTGTTCAGGAGAGCAGTTTCTGTGCCTCTAGCTGCTTGAAGCCAGGCTGATGGTCATGGAGACAACCAACAGATTCGGTGTGGAGGGCTAGCTGGGAGATAGCCAACTTCTCCAGGAGTTTGCCCAGGAAAGGAGTGATAGAGATCAGGCAATAGTTTGCCGGAATGGGGGGGTCGGAAGAAGGCTTTTTTATTAGGGGGTGGACTAGGCTGTGCTTGAGAGGGGATAACTCCAGTGGCGAAAGAGTGATTGCAGAAATCAGCCAAGGCTGGAGCGAGAGAACCAATGGAGAGAGGGAGGGGAGGAGGCCAAGGAGGGCCTGAAAGAGGTAGAGGGCGAGAGAGGAGAAAAGGCAGGGAGTGCGGACAAGATATCCTGGGTTTTAGTGGTAAAATGAGAGGCCAGAGCCGTGCAGAGGGCCTAGGAAGGTGTAGAAGAGGGAGATACTGTAGAAATGTTGGCCAGCACATTGCAGAATTTGAATAGTTCAGCTGTGTTGCTGGAGGCCGCAGAAATGTAGGCTTGAATATGGACCCTCTTTTTAGAGAAGGTGGAGAGCCTGTATTGCCTTTGGAGAAGGCGGCAGGCCAGTTTGTCAGAGGGTGAACCAGAAGTCTCCATTTCCGTGAAGCTGCTCTGCACTTGCATTTCAGAGCTGCCAGATCGGGGTCGCACCAAAAGTTGCACTTTTTGTCAGGCTTCAAGAGGATCTTCATGACAGGGGCAAGGATGTCCAGAGTGTTAGAGATAGGAAGGTGATGGTTGGAAAGTGCTGTGTCAGGATGTGAGTCAGCCGCAGGAGTAGGAGGTGGAGAGAAAAAGGAGTCAAAGACGGCCACTGATACTTGCTTCATATGTACGAATGACTGCAAAGGAAGGTGGCAGTGCTGGGTGGGCCTTTGCCAAGGCGACAGGAAGCTTCAAATGAGAAGAAAGAAGAGAGTGATCAGTCCAGGAGAGAGGAGTAGTGAGAGGATTTGAGGGGGGATGTCTGAAGAGAGAGCATCCAAAGTGTGCCCGCCACAGTGAGTCAGACCATAGGGTACAATGGAATGGGACAGAGCGTTGCATAGGTTGCGGAAGAGTCCAGAAGGGTCCTGCGAGTCCAGGTGGATGTTGAGATTCCGAGGAGAATCTGGAAGGTAGAAGAAAGGAGAGAAGAAGTGAGGCCAGCCCATTCAGAGAGGAAGAGGGTATCCTGGCCAGGTGGCCTGTAGAAGGTGGCCATGGTCAGAGAAGCAAGGAGAGATAGAGACCTTGGAGACCAGGCATCTAAAGGAGGAGTAGGTTAGAGTGGGGATGATGGAGGCAGGAATCCACTTAGGAAAGATCACTGCCAATCTGCATCCGGGCCTGGGCTTGGAAAAGGATCTTGTAGCCCTCAGGGAGGAGTGTGTCAAAACTTGTGACAGAGCTGGCCTTAAACCATGTCTCAGTAAGAGCAAGTACATCTAGGTCCAGGTGTTCTAGAAGGCGGCAGATGTCAGAGGAGTGTTTGACAGTAGAGCGAGCATTGAGAGAAGAAATGTATAGCAGGGTGGCACGTTTGAAAGACTTCCGTGGAGGGGTACAAGGAAGAGAGGTACCCATCGCAAGTGGCAGAGGAGCCTGAGCGGTAACAGGAGGAGGAGGCTGAGGAGCCAAGGAGGTAGTGGATTGCAAGGGAGCCAGAGAAGTGGAGGCTGAAGGTGGCAAGGGGGCCACGAGAGAGATAGCTGGAAATGGGGCCAGAGAGGTGGTAGATGGCAGAGGAGCCAGGATGGTAGAGGAAGGAGGTGGAGGAGGAGCCAGAGAGGCGATAGACGGCAGAGGAAAGAAGTTGATGAGGCGAGGGAGGGAAGCGCATATCAAATAGTAGGAGTAGGAGGTTGGGCTGGGGCCCCTGGATCATGATGGCACCATTTAGATAGACATTAATGATAACTCTGGAGGACTGGAAGGGGGAAGAGGGTCACCATTCATGGGTGAAGAGGAAGGAGGAGAGAGAAGAGTGAAGAGAAGAGCGTGAAGGAACGACAAAGAGCATGTCAGTGAGTCTGTATGGAGGAAGCACTGACATAGGTGTCAGCGATGCCAGCGATGGGAAGGCCTGGATTGGAGTCCAGGGCGCCTTTCTTAAGCTTCTTCCTAGCAGACTTAGTGAGAAGAGTAGGATAGGAGATGGAAAAACAGTTAGAGAAGATAGGGGAGCACCACAGTGGGAGAAGCAAAAGGAACACTGCTCAGAGCAATGCCTAACAGGGTGTACAGGAAGGGGATAAAGAGGGATGAGGGGGTGGAGACAAGAGGAAAACAACAGGCAACACCACAGCGCAGAGAAACTCCCATTTCTCCCCCAGACATGTTTCAGTGTCATTGGGCAACATCTGTGAGATGCAGCTTGCCAGGCTTAGGGCCGATATCTAGGCATTGTGTTGGGACCTCGCGAGACAGGCCATCCCAGCAGTCTCGCGAGATTTGCAGCACCACCCAGCGATTGCCGGCATAGCGCACGTGGCGGCATTCCTTAGGGCGCCAAGCTACGGAGCGGCAGTGCTCCCGGCGCTCCTCCTTAGTGTGAGACCACAGACTGCACTGTGATTGATTTATGTGCTTATGCTGCACTACCTGTTAACGTGGCTCCTGGACAATTATAGAACCACTTTGTGTTGTTACTGTTGAAGTTAAAGTAATAAAAGCTGTTCAATTCTACTGGCTAATTTTCATCCTTTATAAAACATTTGGCGACGAGGACCAGTATTTGCAACCCACAGATCATCATCATGCAAGGAACACACCAGGTAGGCCTACAATCCCATGGCCACAATGGCATCCGATGTTCACAACCTACCTGGAAGCACTAGGAAGCGTGGGGTACACTGAGGCAAGGCGCGGACCCATGTTATTAAACGCGTCGTGGTAACAAGGCCAAAGAGTGTTTGCAGGCCACACGCCCGAAGCAACGGCCGATTAAAATGAGGATGTGCATAAAGAATCCGTCAGAAGAATAATTAAGCGTTTTGCCAGCAAAATAATACTGTGCTGCACAGGATACGATTCTACAATCACAAGCAAGAAGTATCAGAACCCGTAGACGACTACGTGAACAAGCTGCGAGAACTAGCGGCACTGTGCAACTTTAGAAATAATTCAGAAAGATGAATCTGCGACATGCTGACAGTCCACACCAACAGCAGAAAAGTGCAGGACAAATTTATCTTGGGGAAAGAACTCCAACTGGAGAAGGCCATAGGGATTGCGAGAGCAGTCAAAGAAACCACAGGGTGATGGAAAGAATACGCAGAAAGCTCTGGCCCAGCGGAAGTCCAAGTGATCAATTTCAGGTACAAGGAGAGGCAATTGACAGATGCAAGATAAGGGAAGTGGGGGAAGAAGGAACAGCTGAAGTGCCACAGGTGCACCAGCACGAAACACTTAGCCAACGACAGAGAATGTCCAGCAAGAGACAAAGAATACTCAGTGTGTAAGAAAATTTGAAAATTTTTCAGTGGTGTGCAGGTGGCGTAATAGAAAAGTTATGAAAATTAACGTGGAACACAACGCGGAAGGAGAATCATCATCTGAAGAGGAAGGGAGACAAACAGTGCTAATGGTAAACAGCCGACGGACCAGGAGAGGAAAGCCCCACTGTGCAATCAGAGTCAATGGCATGGAAACGAGAGTCATGGCGGACTCGGGCTCCGACTTGTCCATACTACCCCTGCGCGCATACAAAGAAATGATGGGCACTGAAACAGATGAAGTTCTCAGCACACGCCACAAACCCACAGTATTTGGAGGCACGTCAATATACCTATTAGGATATATCAAAGGGAAAGTGGAGTTCAAGGGGAGAGAAACCACTACGAGAATATACTTCACGTAAGAAGGCCCAGCAGTCTTAGGATGGGACGATCAAGCCAAGCTCAAGATCAAATTAGATCCCAGCATGGAAGATCAAGTGTTAACGGTCAATACAGGAGGAGTGCCGGTAATTAAAGAAGACTTTCCCAAACTGTTTTCGGAAGGGCCAGGTAAAATTAAGAATTTCGTGCACAAGATATTACTCAAGGCCAATGCTGTTCCTGTGAAGCATAAATTAAGACCCGTGCCAGCAACAGCCAGGGACATACTAAGAACCAAGCTCACCAAAATGTAGAGATAGAAGCCTCAGAGTGGCTGAGCCCCAATCGTCCTCATCACGAAACAAAACTCGCAAGACTTGAAAGTCTACATAGACCTTCGCAGCCTTAACCTGGAGGTCATAGCTGATTGCTACCCTCTCCCTAGCATAAACAAACTTATCATCATGATGACGGAAGCCAGAGTGTTCTCGAAGCTGGACATGAGAGATATATCACCAGATTCACCTTCACAAAGAAGCCAAGCTACTCGCGACATTCATCACCCAATTTGGCACATATCAATTCACCAAGATGCTGTTCGGTTTATCGTCTGCAGCTTCAAAGTATGATGGATTTACTATTACGTGACATAGGTAATGTGTTCTATTTCCAGGACGATATACTGGTCTATGCTGCCGATGAACACACGCATGTTGTCACTTGCAAAAAGGTTGTCACCAAATTACAGGATGCAGGAGTCAAGTTGAGATACGAAAAATGTATCCGAAGAGCACAAGAGGTTCAATACTTGGGGTACAATATTTCTTCCCGGGGCATAAACCCCAAACAAAACCTGGTGCAAGCCATTGTCAAAGCTCCGGAGCCAACCAATAAAGAAGAAGCGAGGTTGTTTCTGGGACTCACAGAATACTATGCCAAATTCATTCCCAATTTTTCAGAGATCATAACACCACTGCAGAACCTACTAAAAAAAGTGCAGAGTCCACATGGCTAGAGGCCCAGAAGGAAGCTGTTGAAATTATAAAAGGACGGATAGTGGAAGCACTGTGCCTCCAGCCGTTCAATCCGGGGTGGGATACAGTCATCACTACGGATGCCAGCATGTATGGACTAGGTGCCGTGCTCACCCAGAAGAAAGGGGACACCTAACAAGTCGTGGCATTCCCCTCTAAAACCCTTTCCAGGGCAGAGAAGAATTACTCCACGGTGGAAAAAGAAATGCTGGCCTGTGCATGGGCTGTGGAGCATTTCAGAACTTATGTATGGGACACAAAGTTCAAACTAGTCACCTACCATAAGCCCCATATTCATGTGGTCAGTCCAGGAGGGACGAAATCATCAACACCCAGGTTGGCACGCATCACAGCAAAACTGCAGGAATGCACGTTTGAAATCGCTCACATAGCCAGATGGAGAAATGCCCAAGCAGAATGCATGTCAAGACTACCTGGGAACAAAGAGCAAGCTACCACGTTCTTGCAAGATGAATGCATTGCAGTGTCAATCCAAGACTTCAGAGGCCCAGAATACCTGGAGTTAAGTGAAGGACATTGGAACGAGGAACACAGTAAAGAGTGCATATTGGTGAGACTTGGAGAGTGGGCTGGGAGCGGATGGCATGAAGAAAGGGCCATGCTGGAATGAATGAGGCCGTTTTGGAAAGTGGCGGCAGAGATTTCAGAGGTGGAAGGACTACTCATAAAAGTAGATCAAGTAATACCACCAGTAGGAATGAGAAGAGTTATACTGTGCAGGGCCCACTCAGGGTATTTAGGAAACACGTTTACACGGCGAAGGGTGAGAGAGGCGTACTGGTGGCCTGCCATGGACCAGGAAATACACGCCATGATTGAAAGATGTCACAAGTGTCTCAACAGTGACAAACGCTTGAAAACCAGACAAGCCCCTATGATTCCCACAGAGATCCCAGAAGCCGTGTGGCACAAAGCAGGTCTAGACTTCACAGGACCATTGGAGGCAATGGTTCCCGAACATCGGTATAGCATAGTACTGGTAGACTATCGAAATGGGTAGAAGCAGAATTTGTCCCCAACATCATCACGACCACCGCCATAGAGGTCCTCACATCCATTTTCCAGAGGGAAGGACCCCCAAAGAGTTAGTCACGGACAATTGAGTCCAGTTTGCGTCAAGGGAAATGGGGGTCCTTTCTGCAAAAACACAACCTAAATCAGAGAAAGGCTGCGCTGTACCATCCCCAAACAAATGGTCTAGTGGATAGAGCCAATATGTTCATCAAAGGAGCCATCCAGTTAGCAACCGCATCAGAAATGGATCTCCTCAAAACCGTCAAGGAAGCGGTTGCCACCCACAAATTAACCCCCAAGGGCATCACCCAAGTGTCGCAGTTTCGAATGCTGAGGGGGAAGAGAGCAGCATCCGCACTGGTGCCACCATGGTTGGCCAGAGTAAGAGAAGGTGCAGAAATAGATATGGCTGAGGTAGTGTGGAGGTTGGAAAGCAGCAAAGCGCACATGAAGAGATTGAATGATCAGAGAAGAACAACCCAAGACCGCAAAGTCAAGGAAGGCGATTGGATCAAAATACATCTACCGACCCAAAGGACCAAATGACAGGTTCCAAATTCAGTCAACCAATAAAAGTTATCCATAGAAGGACCAATCACGTCCGCACAGAGGACGGCCGCACGTGGAACATGGAGCGTGTGGCGATGTTAGAGAAGCAGCGCAAAGCGGAAAGATCCCAAGAGGAATACACCCCCAACAAAAGCCCCATCAGACCTGTCACAAGAGAGCAAGAACCAGAAATCACCACGAGACAAATCACAGAGGGAGAGACAGGAGGAGAGGCATTCGAAACATCCCAAGAAGCAAGTCGAGCTCAAGACACCGGTGGTAGAAAGGAAGATTGTCCGAGAAGAGAGCACAGAAGACTGGTGAAGTATGATGACGTTGGAGGGGCGTGGATATCTAGCCATGTGAGCGGTCGTGTCACTCTAGAGCTCCTGCAGATCCGGAAATTATCCTTGACCGCCCGCCCGTAAATATTACAGCATACTGGCCCCAAACGAAGGCGTACACGTAGGAAAGTAGGCTGCAAACATTGAGCCAAGTTGGGACCGAAACCGCGCTGAGAAGGAGAAAATACTTGCAAAAAACAGATGCGGGCTCTGAGAAAATGCCCAGACAAGATGGCCACCTGAACAACAAAGAACCCGGGCAGAACGAACTCCGCGTGGACTGAGGAGAGAAGCTCCACGCAGACAATAAGAAGAAACGTGACTGGAAGCGCCCAGCAGAGGAACGAGACGGGCAGCGGAGGAGGCGCATGCTGCAAATTAGGGCGCGCCGGCCCCAGCCACATGCAGCGGGATTTCTAGAGCACACAGGCACAAAGCCACAAACACGGCTGGGCGGCTCAGAGGTATACTACGGGCCATCCGGGACCGCAAGGGACGAAGCACACGTAAGCTGGCCCCTCTGAGGAGGGAAGACTGCTTTGCTTCTACTGTGCCGCCCGTAACACACGGACCACCAAGGAGGCACGAATATCAGCTGGACCTAATTAGGCAGCTGCAGCACTGGTAATACTGTGCTGGGGATCTGGCCACGAACACTGATGAGGATGAATACAGAGCCTACGAGCAAATGCCACATGAGGCAAACATAATGGAATAGAACCTGGGGCATAAATCGAGTGCTACAGATCGCACGCTGCCAAGTGGGAGCAGGAAGAAAAACGTAGCAAAACTGCACGGCGGCTCCTCCTGGCGCAGCGCTAAGACAGACACTCGAGAAGGCACAAGACAACGGCATAGGTGCCCGAAAGACCAACAGAAGGCCCCACCTGCGATATAAGAGCCAGACTGGGACATAAAGCACAAAATCAAGAGGCTAACGGAGGCCATCCTGAACACTAAAGCATATAGGACTAAATAGACAAGACACAGCCAGTGCCTCACACAAAAAGGAAGATTATAGCTGGTGCACAGGACACCACGGAATAACAGAAGGGACTGCAGCTGGCACGAGCACAGGAGGAGGTCGCACAGAACACCGCACGTGCACACGCACAGGACACTTCAGCACCAGCCGCCTCAGACTACTACGCCTGGACACACAGCAATGGCATCTAAGCTACCCAAGACAAAGGGGAAGCAATCCACAATGGAGGAATAACGGAGGGAGCCAGGAGCAAAGAGAGGAGCTTGCAGATGGATATATCACCAGCACGTGGCGACCAGCAGATTCTAGAGGCGATTGCAGACTTGAAGGTGGCATGGGAAGGTAGCATGGGAAACAAAACTGGAAGCAGCAATGACCACACTCAAAGAGTCGCTAGAGACCAAAATTGACGTAGTACAAGTGGACTTTAACTTATTAAGACAAGATGTAAGGTCAATAGCGGAGCGCACTGGCGAACTAGAGAAAGAAGTGAAATTGAACACAGCCGCCTGCACGTTGCACGCCTCAGAGATCCACGCACTGCGACAACAAGTGAGCAACCTGGAAAACAGGGCTGAGGAGGCCGAAGGACACGCACGAAGGAACAATATACATATTGTGGGACTCCCGGAGGGGGAGGAAGGATCGAACCCCACTGACTATATTGAGACCATGGTGCTGCAAGAAATAGAAGGAGGGGCACTCACCCAAGGATTCACGGTGGAAAGAGCACATAGAGACCTGATGCGGAGGCCCCCGCCGGGAGCCCTCCCCCCACCCGAAGGCTGATCATCGCCAAGATGAACAAGTTACTTTCTTACCTGGTAACGTTCTTTCTATGGGATGTTCCAACGACATATTCCACATCTATGACAGGTAATCAATCACCACAGCTGTGCTGCTTCGGAAAATTTTCATCATCTGCGTCCTGCATCGATGACGTCGATACGCTGTCCTCAAGGGCCTCCGTCGAGACGACGTCACCGGATGTTATAAGTAGGACGCACGACGCCCATAGCCTCAGTTGTAGTTTTTTCCCAGAACGTGTGGCACCAATCTTCTGCCAGTATGACCACAGAAAGCCTTGCGGAAACGTAAGCTGCAATCGCATAAGAAATTCTGTAGTGGGGCAGGCTGGGAGGGTACGATGTGGAATAAGTCGTTGGAACATCCCATCGAAAGAACGTTACCAGGTAAGAAAGTAACTTGTTCTTCGAAGGGATTGGTTCCTCCAACGTATTCCACATCTATGACAGACTCCCCCAAAGCAGTATCAACTTATGGAGGTGGGAAAAGAATTTAGAATTTTAGAATGCCCAATTAAATTGCAGAAAAGAGAACCGCCTTGCCAAAGGTCAAGTCCTGCCCATGAGTAGAATCCAGGGAGTAGTGTTTTACAAAAGTATGGACAGAGGCCCATGTGGCTGCTTCACAAATGTTACGAATGGGAACACCCCTCTGCAGAGCAGTAGAGACAGCCACACCTCTAGTAGAATGGGCCCGTAAGCCTACCGGAGGGTCCTTACCCGCCAAGCCATAACATTCAGAAATTGTCAAGATAATCCATATAGACAAAGTCTGCTTAGTAACAGCTAGTTCCAAACGCCTTCCAGCGTATCCTACAAAGAGTTGATCGTCCACTCTGACCCGGGACATGCGTGAGATGTAGAAACTTAAAGCTCTCCTAGGATCCAACCTATGGAGCCTCTCCTCTTCCTTACCAGGATGTGGAGGAGGATAGAACGCCGGACGAATGACCTTCTGGCTTAAATGAAATTCTGACAACTTTTGGAAGAAAAGAAGGATGAACCCTAAGGACAACCCTGTCCTTACGAAACACCGTGAAGGGTGGCTTAGCGGATAGTGCCTGCAACTCACTCACTCTGCGAGCGGAAGTGACCGCAACTAAAAATACAGTTTTAAAAGGTCAACAGTCTCAAAGAACAAGAATGTAAAGACTCAAATGGAGCACCCATTAAGAATTATAGAATCAGGTTCAAATCCCAACTGGGCACCTGGAAAGGCGACGGTGGGAACACATTAGTGAGCCCTTTCAGAAACTGAGAAATCAAAGGAATCTTAAAATAAAAACACTCCTCAGACGAGTGCTTAAATATGGACAGCGCCGCCAGGTAACCTTTAAAAGTACCTACTTGCAGGCCCTTGTGGGCTAACGAAAGCAAAAAGGACAGAACCACAGGAATGGCACATTCAAAAGGATCCACATTCTTAACCCTGCACCAGTCGCAGAGCTTTCTCCAACGGCAACGGTACAAGGACTTTGTTGCAGGCCTTCTGGCTGAAAGCAACACCTCCATCACATCTTCAGGGAGGTCCCAATCCTTATATCTCAACCTTTCAGAAGCCAAGCATGAAGGTTGAGGGACTTGACCTCTGTATGGAGAACCTCACCCCCCTCCAGTGAGAGCAGATCGTCTCGGTAGGGAAGACGGGGAGGGTTGATTGACATGTCGAGAAGGTCCGGTTACCACGGTCTCCGGGCCCATCCTGGAGCAATGAGGATCATTCGGGAACCGAACCTCTAACCTCTGCAGCACTTGCGGAATGACAGGGACTGGAGGAAACGCGTACAGCAGTGGAAAGGACCACTCCAGTACGAACGCGTCCGCCTAGGCTCCTCTTGGAGGAAATTCCCGCAAGCAGAATCTTTCGCACTTCCGGTTGACACTGGTGGCGAAGAGATCCACTTGAGGGGTCCCCCAAAGGGCAAAGATCTCCAGGAGAATCTCCTGAGCCAGCTCCCACTCGTGAGCGACCATGCTCTGCCTGCTCAGAGCGTCCGCCCCCTCGTTTTCGTCTCCGGCCAGATGAACTGCCGAGATCGAAATTTCCTGCTGGATGGCCCAGAACCAGAGCTGCATTGCCTCTCTGCACAGAGGGAGAGACCCTGCCCCCCCTTTTTGGTGAGGTAGTGCATGGCCACTGTATTGTCCGTCAGAATCAGGACAGTCTTCCCCCGCACAGACAGCAGAAAAGCCTTCAGGGCTAGCCTGATGGCCCTCAGCTCCAACAGATTGATATGGAGTCTGGACTCTGAAGGAGACCAACGACCGCTGACTGTCAACTTGTTGGCATGAGCTCCCCATCCCGTGAGGGATGCGTCCGTCATGATTGTCACCTCCGGCCAGGGTAGCCAAAACAGAGCCCCCTTCATCAGATTGCCTTCAACAGCCCACCACAGAAGATCCTGGGCGACCGAGGGCAGCACCTGAACGGGATCCGGCATCCGGAGGACTGCGACCACTGCATCTTGACAGCCCACTGCAGAGATCTCATCCGCAGCCTGGCTTCTGGCACCAGGAGAATGGAGGATGCCATGAGGCCTAGCAACCTCAAGAACTTGAACGCCGGGAGACTCTGGGCATGTTGAAACTTGTGCACCATCTGCAAAATGTGATGAGCCCTCACCTGGGGAGGGAAACACTGCCCCAGGGATGTGTCCAGCACTGCTCCGATGTACTGGAGCCACTGGGTTGGCGTCAAACAGGACTTCTTTAAGTTGAGGGAGAAGCCCAGCCTGTGAAGGGAGTGGCAGGTGACTGACCAGGACTTTCTCGGGAGAGTGCGTCCTGATCAACCAATCGTCTAGGTAGGGGTAGATGTGAATCCCCTATTTCCTGAGATACGCTGCCACCACCACCATGAGCTTGTTGAAGAACCTCGGGGCGGAGGTCAATCCGAACGGCAGGAACCGAAACTGAAAGTGCGAGTCGCCAACCGCGAACCTCAGGTACTTCTTGTGCTTGGGATGAATCGGCACATGAAAGTAAGCGTCATTGAGGTCGAGAGACACCAACCAGTCCTGAAGTTGAAGGGCCTGGAGGACTTGAGAGAGAGTAACCATCTTGAACTTGTCCTTTCTGAGGAGCTTGTTCAAACCACACAAGTCCATGATGGGTCTCAATCCCCTGTCTTTTTTCGGGATCAAAAAATATGGGGAATACCATCCCTCGTTCCTCACCGCTACAGGCACCAGTTCTATGGCACCTTTCTCCAGCAGGGATTTGATTTCCTTCGCAAGGAGCGGATCCAGACTCTTCAAAGAGAGATTCCCTGGTGGATTGTTGAGGCCTCTGCCGGAAAGGAAGACAGTAGCCGTGGGCTATGATCTCCAGAACCCACACATCTGAAGTAATCGCACGCCATTTTACAAGATGCTGCGCCAGCCTTCCCCAACCGGCGAACCATGGGACATGGCCTCATGACTGAGCTGAAGCGGCTGCGGCAGTGCCTGAGGGCAATGAGTTAACTGCTCGAGCGGCCTTGGCTCCTCGAGTACCTTGTTTTCCACCTCTGGTACTCCTATGTTGGCCCCTTTAACTTGCAGCTCCGCTCGATCTACCAAAGGTCGAGTAGTATCGAAAGGAACCTCCCCTCCATTGCTGTCCCCTAGGACGAAAAAGTGGAGGTTGGCGAACTGCAGAGCTGAATGACTTCGCTGCAGCACTCAACGACTTCGCTGCAGCTTTGGAGGTCTGCAACCCCTCAAGGCTCTCATCAGCCTTGCTGCCAAAAAGATGGTCACCATGAAAGGGCATGTTGAGAAGCCGGGCAAGCACATCAGGCGCAAACCACGACTTCCGCGACCACGCAAATCTGCGCATCACGGTGCTCGCCGCCATGGACCGGCTGACACAGTCTACCATGTCCAGACCCGATTGAACGGATTCACACATGGCATCCTTGGCATCCTTGGCATCCTGTACAAGGGCAAGAAAGCCATCCTGTTCCTCCCCTTCGGGAATATGTTCAGCCGCCAATGAAACAACTCCACAGAGTGTGAGTGAAACGTGCTAGGCACACACGGAGTTGGCTGCTTTCAAAGCCATCCCCCTGAAGAAAAGACTTTCTTCGCCCAACCCACAAAATGTTTGTCGTCCCTATCAGGAGGGATGGTAGAGTACGACGCCTATTTTGGTGGGGCTGTAGCCGCCTGCACCACCAAACTCTCCGGAGTAGGGTGCATGGACAAGTAGCTGGGGTCGCCACTGGCTGGCCGGTAATTTTTTGGCAACGACTTACCCACTGCTGGGAGACTCTCCGGAGCAGTCCAAGCAGCTGCCACCCTTCTTTGCAAGGCCTTATGGAATGGCAGTACCGGGTCAGTTGGTGGACCTTGGTCCAAGATATCTGTCAGGTCATCCTGCAGAAAATCCACTGGTGGCGCAGATCACCCCAAGTACTCCGTCACCCTCGACATGAGCCGCTGGTACGAAGACTCAGCGTGTGTGCTGGCTCAGGCCTACCGAACTCAACCTCCGGAGAGGTGTCCAGACCACTGGCGTCGTGCAAAGACTGACGCAGGTCTTCCATCTGGCTATGACCATATAAGAGGTCGTCAGGAACCTCATCAGGAACCAGGCCTTCCTCAGACCCTTCATCCACCTAAGAAATATAATCAAGAGGCTGGAATAAATCCCTGCATGAGGGCACGGAAAAAGGCACAACCACATTCTTTGACTTGGCCAGAGCCTTCCTCAGGGTTTTCACCGGTATTTGTATTTGTTTATTTATATTGCGCACCATGCCCACGGGCATCAGGGCGCATGTTTGGAAAGGTAGTTATAGAAAAGAGTTACATAGATAGGTCCAAAATTACATTGTATAACATTTACATTAAGAAAAAACATGAATCAGAAATATTACACGGAATGGCAGAAAGGTCATCAGTACAGTATATACAGTGAGTAGCCTGTCTGCGGTGCCCGCTGCAAAAGTTACAAAGCGGAGGCCAGAGCATCCTGTTCGTTCAGCCAACGTTTAGTTCTGTTTTTGAAGGATTGGAAGGCTGGCACATTCCTAAGATCATTGGGTAGAGAGTTCCACAGCTTAGCGGCCAGGACTGGGAAACTTGCGCCTTTAGCTGTCTGAAGCTTGAAACTGGGAATGGTTAGTGTGTGGGCCTGTGCAGAGCTCAAGGGTCCAGATGCTGTGTGTTGTGTGAAGCGTGTGGACAGGTAAGCAGGAGCAGCATTATTTTGTGCCTTGTAGGTAAGAACAAGTGCTTTGAGTGAGATACGAAGTGTAATGGGTAGCCAGTGTAGGTTACGCCTGGTAGAGGAGATGTGGGAGCGCCTGGGTATGTCAAGAGCAGCCCTAATGGCATTGTTCTGGGTAACCTGAAGTTTATCAAGGTTCCTTTGACTAGTTCCTAATTAAAGGGTGTTGCAATAGTCAATTCTGGACATGATGAGTGTTCTGGCTAAGATCAGGCAGTTGTCCGTTGTCAGTAAGGGGCGACAAGCTGTGATGAGTTTACACGTGTTTGAAGATGTTGAGACTACTTAGTTGGTTTGCCTATTGAGAGAGAGAGACAGAGGAATCTAGGTAAATTCCAAGTGTTTTCGTGACTTTGGTGACTTTAATCATATTTCCATCAATAACGAAGGAATTATATTTGGGAAGGAATTATATTTGGGGCCAAGTGTCATGAGTTTGGACTGAGAGCCAAGGATGAGTAACTCAGTTTTGTCATTATTAAGGCAGAGCCCATGGTGTGCCATCCAAGCCTGGATGACCGAGTAGACTGAGTTGAGTGCGTTGACATCGGTTACATAGTCGCCAGTAATAGGAATGAGTATCTGGGTGTCATCCGCATAGTTCGTGTAAGAGACACCCAGATAGTCAAGAATATCGAAGAGCGGTTTGGTAAACACGTTGTACAGCGTGGGCGATACACAGGAGCCTTGTGGGACTCCGCAAGGGACATGTGCTGGGTCTGCCGCGGCGAAGGGAGAGAAGACCCTCATGGATCTTTTTGCCAGGAAGGAGCTGATCCACGAGGTAGCTGCGTCAGAGAAGGGAACGGCTATCTTAAGGTGATGGCAGAGGCTTTGGTGATCGACCAAATCGAATGCAGCGGAGAGTTCGAGGAGGAGTAAGAGAGCTTGTCTGCCCTTATCTTTCAGGTCCTCAATTTGGGTTTTTAGGTCGATCAGGGCTGTCTCCGTACCGTGTCTTGGACGGAAGCCAGACTGTCTAAGACCTAATAGGTTGTTGGTGTCAAGGTAATCTTGGATTTGGAGATTTGGATCTTGGCGGAGGTCAATCCGAACGGCAGGAACCGAAACTGAAAGTGCGAGTCGCCAACCGCGAACCTCAGGTACTTCTTGTGCTTGGGATGAATCGGCACATGAAAGTAAGCGTCATTGAGGTCGAGAGACACCAACCAGTCCTGAAGTTGAAGGGCCTGGAGGACTTGAGAGAGAGTAACCATCTTGAACTTGTCCTTTCTGAGGAGCTTGTTCAAACCACACAAGTCCATGATGGGTCTCAATCCCCTGTCTTTTTTCGGGATCAAAAAATATGGGGAATACCATCCCTCGTTCCTCACCGCTACAGGCACCAGTTCTATGGCACCTTTCTCCAGCAGGGATTTGATTTCCTTCGCAAGGAGCGGATCCAGACTCTTCAAAGAGAGATTCCCTGGTGGATTGTTGAGGCCTCTGCCGGAAAGGAAGACAGTAGCCGTGGGCTATGATCTCCAGAACCCACACATCTGAAGTAATGGCACGCCATTTTACAAGATGCTGCGCCAGCCTTCCCCAACCGGCGAACCATGGGACATGGCCTCATGACTGAGCTGAAGCGGCTGCGGCAGTGCCTGAGGGCAATGAGTTAACTGCTCGAGCGGCCTTGGCACCTCGAGTACCTTGTTTTCCACCTCTGGTACTCCTATGTTGGCCCCTTTAACTTGCAGCTCCGCTCGATCTACCAAAGGTCGAGTAGTATCGAAAGGAACCTCCCCTCCATTGCTGTCCCCTAGGACGAAAAAGTGGAGGTTGGCGAACTGCAGAGCTGAATGACTTCGCTGCAGCTTTGGAGGTCTGCAACCCCTCAAGGCTCTCATCAGCCTTGCTGCCAAAAAGATGGTCACCATGAAAGGGCATGTTGAGAAGCCGGGCAAGCACATCAGGCGCAAACCACGACTTCCGCGACCACGGATCTTTTTGCCAGGAAGGAGCTGATCCACGAGGTAGCTGCGTCAGAGAAGGGAACGGCTATCTTAAGGTGATGGCAGAGGCTTTGGTGATCGACCAAATCGAATGCAGCGGAGAGTTCGAGGAGGAGTAAGAGAGCTTGTCTGCCCTTATCTTTCAGGTCTTCAATTTGGGTTTTTAGGTTGATCAGGGCTGTCTCCGTACCGTGTCTTGGACGGAAGCCAGACTGTCTAAGACCTAATAGGTTGTTGGTGTCAAGGTAATCTTGGATTTGGAGCTAGGCTGCACGATCCAAGATTTTGAGTAGGTAGGGCACCGTGGTGATGGGCCTGTAGTTGGAAGGGTTGCTAGGGTCAAGGTTAGGTTTTTTAATTAGGGAGATGACCCAGGCATCCTTGAGATTGTCTGGCACTGTGCTCGATTTGAATGATGAGTTAATAAAGGAGGTAATGAATGGGGCGAGGTCATGAGATGCTTCCTTTACGACCGGTGCAGGGCAGGCATCGCCTTGGCAGTTAGAAGGCTTCAGTTTCATGATGATATTTTCAACTTCCTTGATGCTAAGGGGTGAGAAGCTGAAAGGTTTGAATGGGTGCTTCGGAATGGGGTAATGTAAGACTGGGGGATGCCCGCTGAGTCCGAGAGGTGGCTTTTTTATATTAATTTTGACTTGGAGCAGGGCAATTTTGTTTAGTAGTGCTTTTTGTATAATGGAGCACCATTCAGCGTCCGGGGTACAAGTATCCAATGGAGCACCGGTCTCCGGGGCACCTCCGATAAAGCCTCCTCGAAAGGCGTCGACGGAATCGGCGTCGAGCGTGGCGTTGATGGCTTCGACACAGGCCTCGAAGGCGGTGTCCCGAGCGTGTCCTTCGACGGCGTCAGCGAATGGCGTTGATGGCTTCCTCGGAGGCGGAGCCTCAAGAGTGGCCCTCGACGGACATGGCGCCGATGGCGTCGACATCTTCTTCGAAGACCTCACAGGCTCCGACGGTCTCGAAGACCGGGACCTGGAGCGGGCATGTCTAGAACGATCCACCTTGTCCGATCAGGACCTCGAAGGCTCCCGATGATCGCGCAACCACCCAAGCCCGAAGGCGTGCGAGCGGTGGCCCTAGCACGTTCCCTGCCGGCTTCTTTCGAAGGCGCGGATGGAACGGAGCCCTGCGATTCAAAAATCGCCATCATCTCCTTATGAAATGTATCCCATTCCGCAGGAGAGGAATGCTTGTTGGGACAAGCAACCCGCCAGACGCAGAGTCCTCGGACGAGGATGGGGAAGGCGACCGGTGACGGCGCTTCCGGGATTGCCTCGAAGAGGCAGAGGAATGGCGGGACCGAGACCCCCTGGACTTACGCCGACGACGCAGAGAGTCACTTATCGAATCGGCAGATTTTGACTTTCAGGGCTTGGACACCCTACCGACAGAAAGCTTCTTCCGTTCCCGCAAGGCCTTCGATGTTAACGACTGGCAATCGTCACAGTCATCCGTGGCGTGGTCCTCATCGAGGTACCAGAGGCAGGCGTTGTGCGGGTCCATAAGTGACATCTTGGAACCCCAGTCCCGACACTTCTTGAATCCCGACCGCGGGGTAGAAGACGACGAAGACATGATATCTTCACAAACAAGTTTGAAGAACCGATAGAAGTACTCAGAAGAAACGAGGCGCGCCGAGATCTCCGAAGCGAACACGTCCATGGAAAAAACGCAACTGAGGCTACGGGCGTCGACGGAGGCTCGACGGAGGCCCTCGAGGACAGTGTATCGAGGTGATCGACGCAGATGCCGATAATTTTCTGAAGCAGCACAGCTGTGGTGATTACCTGTCATAGATGTGGAATACGTTGGAGGAACCAATCCCTTTTAAACTAAATTACCGGGAAAGGATCCTGGAATATTTCTGCAAAGGAGGAACGATACAGAGGGCATCAGCGTCCATCAAGGCGGACCCGGACTACACACTCCAGGTACAAAGGTGGCAACTACATTTTGGAACTGTGAAGAGGAGATTGCAAGATGCATGCTACAAATACATGCTGATGTACCCGGCAAAGCTGAAGGTGTTCCTCAAGAATCAAACAATATTTTTTGAGACCCCGGAAGATGCAATGGAGTGGTTGGACACACAGAACGGTGCTGTATAAACTGTGACTTTCGGACTTGATTATAGACCTCCGATGCAGGAGAAGGGCGGGCAGAACATAATGTGGCATAGAAGCAGGAAGTACAGAGGACTCACACTCATACCTCATTAGATAGATTAGTCGAGTTACCAGTCTTCCGGTAAACCCCTGCTGGGTTCCCCAAATGTGGGATCACCTCAGATCCAGGGATGGAGCTGGGCAACAGTTAGGGTGGGGTGGGCATAGGGCGGGAGGGGAGTTGGGGAGTTTGCAGTGGGGGGGTTAGGGAGTTTGCAGTGGTTATTGTTAGAGAACAAGCTTACACCTACGCGCCGCCGTTTATTAGGCGGAGGACAAGGGAGGACAGAGGCGGGAAGGGATATGGATGAAGATGGGAGACCTTAGGATAGCACCCTGGAACGTCAGGGGACTTAATAGCTACTTGAAGAGGAACAAGATTATGATGTACCTGAAGGGACAAAAAATAGACATAGCCTTATTACAGGAAACTCACCTCACAAAATAAAAAAAGAGGTGATAAAGAGAAAATGGAAGGGAACCACTATTGGAGCAACGTGTTCGGCATATGCCAGGGGGGGGTAATCACTTGGGTCACGCTACACGTACCCTTCAAGCTACTGCAGTCCACAGCGGAGCCGGATGGGAGGATGGTGGTGATACAGAGAATGCTAGAAAACAGAGTTGTGCATTATTAATACATACGTCCCAAATCAGGACACAGTGGCCTACTTCAAGGCCCTGTATGGCAAAGTTAGCCCGTACCTGGGAGGTGCGATCATATGGGGAGGGGATTTTAACTGCACACTAGACCCCAGAGTGGATGGATCAGATACGAAATTAGACAAGCCCACCCCCGCAACCAAAACGCTTAAGACCCTGTTGGGCGACTTCCAGCTGGAGGAAATTTGGAGGCAGCACCACCCACAGGATAGACACTACTCTCATTATTCAGCTCCACAAAACTTATACACACGACTAGATTATTTGTTCGTCAATCCGGAACTCACCAGGGAGATGGAGGGCTCGGAATACAAAGCAAGGGTACTATCGGATCATTCACCCTTAGTCCTGACATGGCAACGCCAGTCCCCCAGAGCAAAGATTCCAATGTGGAGGCTCAGAGCCGAAGCACTGAAAGATGCAGTGTTCAGAGAGGACCTGAGGGAGGAGATAATAGAATATTTTGAGAATAACACCGGCAGCGTGGCATCGGAAAGTACTCTGTGGGAGGCATTTAAGGTGGTGGTTAGAGGGGCAGCTATATTCAAATCCAAGGGGCTCCAAGGGGGCATAGTACGTGCATTACAAGAGGCAGAAATTAAACTAGAAGCAATCATGAGTAATGGAGACACCTCACATGCCGAAACCATGAGCCAATTACAACAAGAATGTGGTGACTGGGAGAGATTATGCAACTTAAATTACAAGAAATATATAGAAAGACAACATGCAGGAGGGGATAAACCGGGGAGGCTGCTGGCATGGTTATAAAAAGAAGAAGCCCAGGTCAGCGATAAGAGAGATACAGGTGGAAAATAGCCAAATATGGGATACCCCAGAGAGCGTAAATGGGGGATTTCTTCAATTCTATCAGCACCTGTACGGAGACGCTGGAGGGGCGGAAGCAGAGGAGATCAGGGAGCCATTAGAGGATATCGGGTTGCCTAAACTGAGTGCATAAGAGAGGGAGACTCTATATGCCCCAATTACAATAGAGGAGCTAGAATCGATGGTTAAACAAAGCCCCAGGGGCGGACGTGCTCCCTAGCGAGTTTTACAAAACATACAGGTCAGAGGTGCCCCCCCCCCCCCGCTATTGGCAATGCTAAATGAGGCTTTCGGGAAGCTACCGGAATCTTTAAGGTAGGCAATAATTATCCCGCTTCTTAAACCTAATAAGCCTAGCACAGACTGTGGGTCCTATAGATAGCAAAATACTCACGGCGGTTCTGGCAAACAGACTTAAACTGGTCATAAGTAAACTCATACACGCTGATCAGACCGGACATGTCCCGAGTAGAAGTATATCCGACAACCATAGAAGGCTCCACCGAGTCATAGAACAGGCAGAAGAGGACGCAAGTGAAATAGAAATTGTCTCGCTGGACGCGGTTAAAGACTTTGACTCTGTAAGATGGCCCTGGTTGATGGCGGCCTTGAAGGAATATGGAATGGGGGCAGGATACTTGAGGTGGGTGAAACTGTTGAATAGCTCGCCAATAGCCAGAGTTAAAACGGGAGTGATTATTTCGGACAAATGGCAACTCAGCAGAGGAACTAGACAAGGCTGCCCATGGTCTCCGATGCTGTACATTCTCGCACTAGAACCTCTAGCGATTTACTTTAGACAACAATATGAAGAGGTAGGCGTCTACACTAAGGGAGGGCGGCATCAAATATCATTGTATGCAGACGACGTTCTGCTGTACCTGAGGTATCCGGAGGAAAACCTGCAATACATCTTAGAAGTAATGGAGCAATTCGAGTCACTCTCCGGTATAGCGGTCAACCCCAAGAAGTTGTGCATATTCCCCCTATGGAGATACAAAGGCATCCCACTAGAAAACCAACCAGTTTTACAGATACCCTGGGAGACCAGAACGTTTAGATATTTGGGGATCGACATCTATCACGCGGTAGAAGATGAATACAAACAACACAGAGAAAGCAGTAGCAAACATTGAAAACAGCCTGAGGTTCTGGGCTAAACTCCCCCTAGCCATGGTTGGGAGGACGGCATTGTTGAAGATGGTTGTATTGCCTAGGCGGTTACACTTTTTTGCAAATATCCCAGATTTGTTGCCCAAACGCTTCTTTGGCAAACTACAGAGCTTATGTAGAAGGTTTATTTGGCACAATACTAGAAATAAGATCGCCCTATGGAAACTACAAAACACGTATGATAGAGGGGGCATAAAATTGCCTAACTTTGAGATATACCATCTGGCCGGGCAGCTACAGTATGTGGCTAAATGGCTAACGGAGGACACAACAGCAGAATCCAGACTGTTGAGGGACTAATGCGCCCTGTTTTTCCTGAAAGAACTGATATGGTTGCCCAAATCAGAGTTAAAAGGGCATTCAAAGCTGCTGGAACTGCACTGGATGGCATGGCATAAGGCATGTCAGGCTATGGAGAAAGCGATTCTGTGCTCCCCGCAAGTGCCGCTAGTGGCATTGCGGGGAGTGGATGAACAACTAAGAAAGAAGATTTGTAGACACTAGGAACCGGTTGGCATAGCCATACTGGGAGATGTGTGGCGAGATGGGAAGGTACTGGAATTCCAAATGCTAATTGAAGAAACTGGAGTACATCCTGGCCAATATATCACCTACAATAGATTGGTGAGGCGGTTAAGAGACATGGTCTGAAAAAGAACTAGAAGGCCAACCAGACACGGCCATATAGAAACAATATATGACATCTCGGAAGGGGGGCATGAGGTATCTCGTATCTATGAGCTGGTAATGTCCAGGGTGGGAAAGGAAGTGACCCAGCTGAGACAGGAGTGGGAGGAAGATGCGGGAGAACCCATGCAAGACAGGCAATGGGAAAGAGCACAGAGATACGATAAAATGTGTCCAGGAACGCGAGACTACAACAGATCCAGCTATATGTAACCCATAGGGCGTATATGACCCCTCCAAGGAAAGCCCAATTCAAGAGCACAGAGACACAAACATGCCCTAAATGTGGGGAAGAGAACGCGGGAATGATACACATGTTCTACGCATGCCCGGAGGTTGGGAAATTCTTGGGGGAAGTTAACCATCACTTAGCCGAGAAAGGAATTAAGCTAGATGTGGGATCCGTGTGGGCATGCATGGTAGGGGGATTCTCCAGACCATGTAACCTGAAACATGTGAGCAAACTTAAGGATTTGGCCTACATTCTGGCCAAATGCAGAATAGCTATGGGTTGGAAGGCGTGTCCTAGACCCAGGATAGAGGTGTGGTGGCATGACCTTATAAAATGGGCTGAAGCGGAAACGGTAGTGTGGTATGAAGTGGCCAATAGGGGGAAGGATGATGAAGTGGGATCACTGGTAGCCTGGAGACAACTTGTGGCCACATTAAGTGGGTCCACCCAGACTAGTCCAAGCGAACACAACACCTCCTGGGGCACTGAAGGTGTGTCCCCTGAGGAATGACAACTGAAAGGGCAGGGGAGTAGGCTCAAGTTAAGGGGGGAGGGTTATTAGATGGCAGTGGTAAATATACACAAATGTACATGTTGCTGGGAAGCTGGGAGCTTGCACTGTCTGGTGTGTTTTTATAGTGTTTGTAAGTTCTATAAACCCAAAAAATTGTTTTAAAAAAAGAAAAAAGTATGATGATGTTGTAAGGGAATGAACTTCACTGTGTTATCAAAGGGAGGTGTGTTGGGACCTCACGAGACACGCCATCATGGCAGTCTAGCGAGATTAGCAGCGCGACCCGGCAATTGCCGGCAGAGCGTGTGCGGCGGCATTCCTGAAGGCACCAAGCTACAGAGCGGCTGTGCTCCCGGCGCTCCTCAGTGAGAGACCACAGACTGCACTGTGACTGATTTATGCGCTTATGCTGCACTACCTGTTAACGTGGCTACTGGACAATTATAGAACCACTTTGTGTTGTTACTGTTGAAGTTACCACAGTAATAAAAGCTGTTCAATTCTACTGGCTGATTCTCATCCTTAATAAAACACATACCTTCCGAGAGCTTTGCCGGTGGTTCAGATTCATTCAAAATCTTCCATCCATCACATTTCTTGGTTATTGACTGTCTCCCTAAGTGATAGAGGGTATGCATCGATGTGTGCCACATACTTGCTGCCGCATACAGAGCAAGCAGCTGCACCTCACTGATAAGGCCCAAGAACGCAAAGATATGTCTTTGCTTGAAAGTGGGACGCGGCTTAGAAGGTTGTATTGCACTGCTCCCAAAGACATATGCATACGGTTGGTACCATCCTTCTATAGTGCAAAATGGCAAAACAATGATGGTCTAGAAGGTTGTCTAGAGCAATGTCAGTGGTTCAGATTCATTCAAAACGTTCCAACCATTACAATTCTGGTTACAGCATCATTCTTACCAGACATAAATTATGTGATCGTCTCCAAGGCAAGATGCTGGCATTTCCAGTTGCCAAGGAGAAGGTATACACTGCAGCATATGAAACTGCCTGCACACGCCGAGTTAAATAGATGGAAGCCTAAGCAAAGATAATTCCCATATTCAAGTATGGAGTTAATTAAAGATCTCACATCACCTATTGCTGTTCAGAATGAATGAAGAGAAGCATACTTGAAATGAGTTTTCAAAAAGGTAGTGAGAACTACTGCACCAAACAGAGTTAAAGCTAAAAAACAAATACCAGAGCATCAAGAGGATTTCTACCTAAACGGCATAGTTGAAAGGTTTAATTAAAGAGGAAAGGATGTATATGAAGTCCGAGTGGGAACAAGATCATTAAGACCTAAGAATCAAAATCGTCGTCATAGTGATATGCAGTTAAACTTTCTAACCAACTAGGAACTGAAGACACTACGCAGGATACACTCTCACAACAGATGCAATTGATGCAATTGAAATTAAGAATCTGGAACTGTGCAATGTGAGAAACCTGAGGGTATTCTCCCAAGTAGACCCCAGGAGTCTTTTATTCAGGTGGCCAGGGAAGGGCTGTCGCTTTCAGGTTGCAACCCTGGGGACAGACGAGTGAGGATCACCTGGGTAGGAGAGCCCGGGCTATGTTTGGGGGAATGCCCCAGGTGAGATGTGTACTACACCGTGAAAGAATGAGAGGAGAATGAAGCCCCCGAGATTTTTCTTGACTATCCCACATCTACCTCCCTTCAAGTTAAAGAAGCTCCCTTAATAAAATCCAACCACCCCTACACCTCTGGTAAACCAACAAGGAGCCCAAACCCGGTTACCCTCACAAACCACAATTCCAAAAATCCTTGGTCTTCTGTTGCTTACTCGAATGCTCCCGGGCATTCCTTTTCCTGTCCCTCTGATTATTTTTTTTCCGCATTCCCAACCTGCTCAAATAAAACACTACTGTCCCCACAATCCCCCTGGTTTATTTCATGATAATAACCCTGGTCATTTCTATTTGCTTCGCAAACCCTTTCAAATCTTCCCCCTCTGAATTTACCAACTCCCATAGGGCAAAGAATATAATTTCTCATGACAATTTTTTTTGTTGTTGGCACAAATACTTTTGTGTCCCATGGGAAACGATGGACTAACGTAAAGACTGTTTACCTGATATGTTCCAACCAAAGAGTCAGGCAATTGACCAGAATCACACACACCTGGTGGCCCTTTCCCTTCCCCCACAGAGATAAAAGGTGGTGCATGAGAGCACATGATGAGCAAGGCAATCCACACAACATAAGAGCTAACTCAGCACGGCAGTTTAAGAGGAGGAGAAAGATGGCGCAAGGTGAGAGGATACCAAGGGGAGAAGTGACTTTGCCCTTATCGACAGAGACCTGTGAAGCCAACAATAGCCAGCGTGTGTTGCAGCAGATGTCAACGGTACCCAGGCGCCTCCTCCGCAGACAGTCAAGCCAGCAAGAGTCTCATGGCCCAATAGTATCAGCCTTGACTCTACAAGACAAGAAAAGCAGTTCATCACAGCCGGTGAGTCGAGGGGAGGGCCAATAAAGAAACTGAAAAGTGTTGAACGAAAATAGCAAGTGGCTAATTGAACTTTGGATAAACAAAGAACTGTTGATGTAAGAAAATGGGAAAGCCAGAATAGCAAAATCAAACACCACGTGCGTGTTCACTCGAGAAACGCTAGGCGATTACCCTACTATTGAACTACAGTTACCGGAGGGCCTTGGGAGAAAGGCGAGAAGATGGGTCAAAGTGGTCATACGCGGGTCTTGTAAAATCCTCCGTATAGTTGAAAGTCTTTGACCGACAGATGATTGGGAAATTATAAGTTACTAACGGTAGTGACTAACGTACTCCTAGTCCATAGTCCCCTTTTCCTCCATACTGCATGCAGCGTCCCTCGCTAGGTACGGGAGACTAAACCTTTTTTACCAGAAAAAAATCTTCATCTTTAAATTTAGAGGCATGCGGCCCTGGGAGCATGCGCTCCCCTGACTCCGCCCACCGGCACCACTCATCAGTGCCCTTTGACGAGTTGACAATATTACCATTGATATGATATAATAGGTTATTTATAACACGCTTAATACCCAGAGGTTTCTAAGCGGGGACCGAAACTGTGGTGCTCTGTGTTGTCTTGCTTCCAAGGCGAGCACGTTGCCGCTGAGCTATCCTCCTGAGACAATCCCCAGAGGTTTCTAAAAATACCCAGAGGTTTCTAAGAATACCCAGAGGTTTCTAATGACACCAGTTTTATTACGAGGGAGGATGGTGGGACGTATGGAGGAAAGGGGACTATGTTAGTCACTCCGGTGAGTAACTTATAATTACTCCTACGTCCCGTCCCCTTTCCTCCATACTGTATGGGCGATTACAACTGAATGTAGCCCCAGGGTGGAGAGGTGCCCGTCCTAGGAAAACAAGTTCCTTAATACTGCCTGTCCAAATGCTGCCTCACACCTGGAGCTGGCATCCAAGCAGTAGTGCTTGCATAAGGCCGAAGGCATAGGCCATGTAGCCGCCTTGCTGATGACCTGCCACAGAACGTGCCCCTGGAAAGCAACCGCTATGGCTTTGGCTCTGATAGCGTGGACATGCATATTTGCCGGGAGTGGTTTGTGCTGCGCATCATAGGCCTCCTTGATGGCTGTAACCATCCATCTTGCTATGGAGGCCTTGCAAGCCTGATAGCCTGGCTTTGACCCACCAAAGGCGGCAAAGAGAGCCTCTTATTCGTTGAAGCTCTTGGTTCTGTCTAGGTAGAATTTTAGAGCACGCCTAACATCTAGACAGTGCAGTACCCTCCGAGCTTCGTCCTTAGGGTCCGTGAAGAAAGTAGGAAGCACTATCTCCTCATTCAGGTGAAACGATGGGACTACCTTAGGTAAGAACACAGGGTGAGTTCTAAGAACCACCTTGTCCTTATGAAAAGTAATGTAAGACTCTGAAGCCATCAGTGCCTGGATATCACTGATCCTGCGTGTGGACGCAAGACCCACCAAGAGGGCTGTCTTAATGGTAACTAGCCTGATCTCCGCCAACGCCATTGGCTCAAATGGTTTATGTGCCAAGTCGCCCAAGACTACGTTGAGGTCCCACACCGGGTGTGGCCTCTTGATAGGCGGGCAGAGTCTGGTGAGGCCCGCCAGATGTCTTTTAACCACCGGGTTGGAGGATGAGAAGACCTCCTCCTCCGAGTTACGGTAGGCTCCGATGGCTGCCAGATACGTGCGGCATGTGTCTACATGCACACCCAAGTGTGCGAGATGTGCTGAGAAGGATAGCACAACGTCCAACGTGCAGGTCAGCGGATCAACCTCTTGATTCCGCCCAGAGACAAAACCTAGTCCACTTGCCCTGTATGATGTCTAGATTGGCCTATGACAGCTGCAGATGCTTTAGTGTGACCTGTTAAGGAACCACTCTGTGAGGGCTAACTTATGGGGGGCGGGGTGGATGACCGTGCCTCCCTGATGAGATAGTAGGTGAGCTGGGCACAGCAGAAAGTGCATCGGGGGCTGATCCGAAGGGCTGAACAGTTCTGAGAACCATGGCCTTGCCGGCCCACCAAGCAGCTACCAGAATGATACTGAGGTACCGGGACTCCCTTGTCTTGCAGATTAACCTGTGTACCGGAGAGTGGCAGGGAAGGCATATATGTTCATGTTGTTCCACTGTATCTGAAATGCATCGCCCAGAGAGCCCCAGCCCTGTCCCTGCTAGGACGCAAACCGGGGGCACCGCCTGTTGGACCTGTTGTCAAAGATCCTCTGAAGGACCTGTTTGTTCAACTGCCGTTCAAAGTTATCCGCACCCAGCCTGCTGGGCCTGTCCGCCTCCAGGCTGGACTCCCCCGGTGTGGATTGCTGCCAAGTGCATGTTGTTTACCAGAGCCCACTCCCAAATGTTGACTGCTAGAGTGTAGAGGGGGGGGAGACCTGGTGCCACCCTGCTTGTTGATGTAATACATGCTGGTGGAGCCTTGCCACTTATCGGGAGGAAGGCTTTGAGAGCGAGCAAGGTGGCCATCAACTCGAGCCCATTGATGTGGGCCTCCTGCTCTCGACGGGACCGAATCCCATCGACACTGTGGCTGTCCAAGGTAGCTTCCCAACCCTCTAGGGATGAGTCTGTGGTGATGGTAACCTCATGTGCTGGTTGCTGGAAGGACCCGTCTATCCACAAGTTTTAGTCCGTGCTTTGCCAGACTAGGTCCTGGTGGAGACGAAGTGGGAGGCTGACCAGCTCTGTCTGGAAACCCTTCATCTGACTCCAGGTGCACCTCATATTGAGCCTTGTGTATGGCACGGCCAGGAGACATGCCGCCATGATGCCCAGGAGGTGTTGGTACCACCATGCCGAGGTCACTGCTCTGAGAAAATGCCCCATGGCCCTCTTGATGGCTGTGATCTTGTTCTGTGAGGGAAAAACTTTCTCGGAGCTCTTAACCCAGATGAGGCCCAGGAACGTTAGATTCTGGGTAGGCTTCAGCTGTGACTTTTTGAGATTGATGGAAAATCCCAACTCGTGTAGAGTATTCATGAGGGCGGAGGAGGTGTGGTGGATTGCCTCCGGAGACCCACCCCTAACGAGCCAGTCATCTAGATATGGATTGACATGGTGACCTTGGGCCCGGAGAAGGGTTGCCACTGCATTCATCAGTCTTGTAAAGACCCTGGGGGCTGAATTGAGGCCAAAGGGTAGAACCTTTTATTGGAAATGAAAGCCCATGGTCCTGAACCTCAAAAAGGACTGACGGGGCTGCCTGATCGGGACGAGTAGGTACGCATCCTTCAGATCCAAGGAGCACATCCAGTCTCCTATGCATAGTGTCTCCGCTATAAGCGTGGGGTAACCATCTTGATCTGAAGGGAAAGGTTCCTGGTGGAAAGGTCCAACAAAACTCTCAGGCCTGCCTAAAAGTCTTTCAACCGAGACCCTTTTGAGATGAATTCCTCTGGCACATTAGGAGTGCCATAGTGTAACCCAAATGGTGGTGTGGTACCATCTGAAGGTTTATTTTCTTCATAGATAGAGGTTAAAGTCTTTTCAAAAATCTGTGTTTGGCAAGGGTTTGAAAACCTTTTCCTCGGTTACTGTTGGTTTTGTCAACTTCGAGGAAATCGTCGACGACTCGGAAGTCGATTTTGTCAGAGTTCACTTCGGCACTGTCATTGACGGCTCAGATGCCCATGGTTAGTGAAGGCATCAGCGTGGTCGAATTTTTATGCTTTTTCAAAGAGGAACCCTCGATGGACTGGATTCTAAGCCCTCAATGATTTCTCGTCGGATCAAGATTTTTCTTGATGCTGTTCTGGCTTATGGCTCGGTTTCGTCTTCGACTTCTCTTTGCCGTCTTGATGCATTTCGACAGGGGCATGGGCTTTCTGCTCGTCCCGAGGTGGTAGGACCACATTCTTGAAGATTTTAAGCATTTATGAAACGCATCTTATTTTTCTTTGAAGTCGACTTAGTTGGACATTTGATTACCCCGTCCGAGGAATCACTAGAGGTGGAATGTGACCGGTGATGCAGTTTCTTGGCCTTCTTTGAAGATGAAGAATGGCACGATCGACTTCTTGATCGAGATCTTTTCGATCTTTTCCATCGAGGAGAATCTCTCGATTCATCAGTCTTTCTTTTTGGAGACGTCGAAGGCAACCTCCCCATCGCCAATTTACCTATATGCTCCCTCAGAGCCTTTTCGGTCATCGCCTGATAGGAGTTACAGTCGGAGGTATGGTGACAGGTACCAAGACACCACAGACATATGCGGTGGGGGTTAGTGATTGACATTGTCGATCCACAGTCTTGGCACTTCTAGAAGCCTGTCTTAGGCGTTGATGGAGCCAATGGGGGAAGACGTTTTCGCTGATTGAAAATAGATGACGAAGTTCACTGAGAACCGAAGCACAATGTAATTCTTCCAAGAGTTAGCTCGGAAAATCGGAACTGAAGCCAACGGGCGCTGCATGCACTATTTATACTGATGATGACATCGACAGCCGAACGGAGGCCCTCGATGGACATCAACTTGACGAGACAGCACGCAGCGCACTCTGTCGAAAAGAAATTCCTAAGCAGCTAATGCTGGAAGGATAATTACCATAAAATGAGGACTATGTGGTAGGACACAACCCATTCGAAAAAGGGGATTTCAGAGCTCAATGTACATGGTTATGGATTTAAGCAAAGGGACATGGTGTGCTCCACACATTGTACAACCTTTAAAGTGACCACACAACTTTTAAATATGTTGTCGCGAGCAGTGCAGGCATATTCTAAAAAAGTTAAGTAGGGACATCTGGACACATGTATTCCTAAAAACTGCACAAGTCTTATAATAGTAGTTACACCATTATACAGTCTTTCCAAAAAGTCAGTTTTTAATTCAATTGTACAAACTTATTGGGTGTTTGGGGTTATTTCTGTTAGCAGACAAGGTTGTTTCTGCTGAATGAAGTATGAATGCACTAGTACTTATTATTATGAAAGCTTATAACGCACATGTCCACCAAAAGGTATCTTGGCATGAGGAATATAGCAGTAAAGCATAAACAACCGGCTAGAAGTTAAAATAACCAGGTTTTAAGAAAATGTCAAAAAAGAAGATGATCAGATGCATGTCTAAGGCTGACTGGAATGGAGATCCACAGTTTGCTTGCAGCTACCGAGAAGGCACAACCCCCAACTTTGTATAACCGAAATCTGGGCACCACTATTAGGCAGTTGTTCTCAGAGCATAGAGACCTGGCAGGAACATACAGAACAAACTTCTCCTGGAGAAAGCGAGCACCGACCCCATGGTATTCACGATGAACCAGGCATAGTGACTTAAAGATAATCCTTTTCTCCATGGGGAGCCAGTGAAGAGTTCTGAGGAGTGGGCTGTTGTGGGAACCGCATGGGGTAGCTGTAGCGACCAAGTATTGCAGCACTGGAGCTCATAAAGAAGGCCTTTAGGTTGTGGAAGAAAGCACATTACCATAGTCGAGTCGACTAGTGACCAAGGAAGACACAACTATGGGATGGAGATGAACTCTAAGAAATTGAAGAATCTTTCGTAAAACCTTCAAAGCGAAGAGACCAGCTTTGCAGATAGCGCTGACCTGTGGCGCGATAGACAGGGAAGAGGAGAGATAAACTCCTAGATATTTTACAACTGTCGCTGGAACAGCAGCAGTGCCAAATGAAGGAGGCCAGAAGGAGGTAGACCAGAATACTGTATCAAGAGAAGATGCAGCACTAACCACAAGGACCTCAGTCTTGTCCCCATTCAGTTTGAGCCAATTTTGGCCCATCCACTCCCTCACGGCACCAAGACAATCTCTCAGGCGGGACGACACACCAGTCAGGTCATGATCTAAATGGACCAAGATCTGCATGTTGTCCACCTAAGAGTAGCATCTGAACCCACGGAAGCGGATGAGAGCAACCAATGGCTGAATATAGATATTAAATAATAGGGGGAAAAAGGCTGAGCCCTGAGGAACGCCACTTGGCCTAGGAAAGGAAGCAGAACAGAAGGGAGATAAAAAGAGAGTTTGACCCCTATTTGTCAGAAGGATGTAAACCAGTCCAGTACAGGACTACAGAGGCCTGCCTAAAACAAGCAGGCAAGGAGTATGGCATGGTCTATGGTGTCAAACGCTGACAAGTCGAGCATGATTAAGGCCTGATGCCGTCACCATCAAGTAACCTAGCAAGATCATCAACCACCAATACTAGAACACTCTCGGTACCCATGCCTGGTGGGAACCCTCATTGAAAGGGCTAAAGCATAGAAGAAGACTCAAAGGAAGAAAGAAGAGGAGAGATACTAAAGACTCTAGAAGCTTCATAGTAAAAGCAAGCAGAGAGAGTGGGCGAAAATTGGACTGGTCAGATTTGTCTAATGTGTATTTTTTTTTAAGCAGAATCACCATGGCCTGCTTAAGCACATCAGGGATAAATGACGGGTGTTAGGCAGAATTGCATGCAGTACTCTCTGGGACCACCACATACAATTACGACTACAGGTGTAAGCAAAACCAACCTTTGGTATAAGTCTCTACTACACAGTTTTGTGGTAGCGAGCTGAGCAGTCAGGCTCATCTCAAGAGGGAATGTGAGCAGTACAAGAGGTTACACAGAAGTCTTACAATCACAGTGGTTCAAGTAGACACTTATACTGGTTTCTTGGTAAAACACTTATAAATGTATTACTCAATCATTTAGAAAACATTCACTAGAAGGAGGCAACTTAATATTATACACAAACACACTTCAATAACAAACCAATGAGTTTCTGAACAAATTAGGCTTCCGTAAAAAGGGAGCAAAATGGCATTTCAGTTACTTTCAATGGGAGTAAAAAGGCACAAGTTAGCAGAATAGATCACAAATATTTTCTTAGGCAGTGCAAACAGTTTTTGTTCACTAGAGGACTAGATTCAGTTCAATAGACCTAGGGCAAAGTCAATGGTCTAGTGTCTTGGATAGGAAAGAGCAATTCTTGAAGTTAGCGGTAAAGTCTTTGCAAAAGTTCTCAGAAGTAGTTTGTATGAAAAAGAATCATATGTTGGGTCACAAGCTGATTAGGCCTGCAAGTTGGGAAAGTTTCACAAACTTTCAAGGTGAGAGGCGTTCTCTCAATCGGGTTGGCACAGTACCTTAGTATGAAGCAAAAGATGCAGCTGAAGACGTTGGTTCCTGGCAGGTCCTGCAGATCTCATTGTTCCTGAGCCTCAGTCGTGGGGACAAGAGGGAGGACGTCAGGGGACTCCTGCACTGCACAGGATCGTTGGAACACGCTGACAAAATTGAGTCACTTCAGGTTGAGTAGCTGTAATTCAAGCAGACAAGCTGGCGTCTTTCCCCCCTCGTTAATCCTAACCAGCTTTAAGAATGGTATCCAGGTGGCCTACGAGTTGATTGGTCCCACCAAGTCAAAAGAAGAAGTCGTCCTTGAAGAGGCTTTTCTGTCGAGGTACACTTGGCAATTCGGACTGGCAGCAGGGCTTCACTGGGCAAATCAACTGTCCAGGAGTTGCAGCAGCTGTCCTCTTCCAGCTTGTCTTCGGTTCTTTCGTTCCAGTGGTTGACTCTGCTTTCCAGTCCAAGAGACTCGCCTTTTAAACAGTTTTCTCCCATTCATTCCAGCCTAGCTGCCACTCACCCAGCAGGGTGGCTGTCCTTGCCGGACAGTCAGCCAGCCAATCACGCCAGAGTGCATTTGGGTCTCCTAGGAGACTAAGCACAGGGAGTTTCGGGCACCTCCCTCACTTCCTGCCAACCCCAGACACTAAGACGCCAGAGGCGGTCTTCAGTCCTGAAGCCCGCGAAAGGCATAGAATCAAAGGGACCAAACCTGGTTTGGTGCGCAGAGACAAACACTAAAAGGACCTTTCCAATAAGAAATGGCAAAAAAGGAAGACCGGGACCTGTTTAAACAAAGGGGCTTAAGGCGCCATCTTGAAAAACATGGCTCCTGTGATTTTTAGATACCGGTGTTCGCGGTCGGGAAAAATAAGGATAGTTTGTTGTAAAACCACTACCACCAGCCAATTTAATTGAAAATGGTAGCATTTGACTTCTACATGAGTTTCTAGACAAATGGGATACTAGGTAGCCCCTCCAGCACTCTATTGGAAGATAGTGAGTGCTGGGTCTAGGAATTTTAAAAGACTAGTAAAATCATCGTAACCTTACATTCTCTGGGAAACAGTAGTTTATCCCAGAGAAGGTATTTAAAACTTTGGGAAGTCTAAAAAGACATCCCTGTGTCACTGCACTGAGGGTGCTGTGTAACACGCATGAAAAGATGCCTATGGAGTTATCTTAAAACTCCATAATCAAAGAAAACGAGTAAAACACACAGAATAAAAAAGTTAAAAGTCCCAAAGCTTAGCAAAAGAGCTGAAGGGCTCTAAGGTAGAGGGAATTGGCACACTTATGAGAATTCTCCATAACAACGGGACACATTAACAGCTTGAGTAATTAATTGAGCCAAACTAGGTAAAATATTTTTTTGAATACTGAGAGGAACAGAGTCAGAGGGGACGCTGACTTCAGCTGTAGAGCAGCTGAAAGAAAAGCGTTTTCTGAGAAAACTGGAAATGTAGACGAGTTAGTTATTAACATAGTGTCAACCTGCACCACTGTCACAGGAGTAGCACTTTGATCTAGTGAAATGTGCCAGTGCTTATTACCAGTGAAATATGTTAAACCCCTTCCAAAATCCAAAATCTGTTACATTCAAAGGCAAAGGGAAGATACTAGTGGAAGGCCATGTTGTCTCCTTCAACGTAGCATGCAATGTGGTGGAATGGTTAAATGGCCATAATGGTGGAACGTAGACGCTAGGCCACCAAGTTTAACAGTGTTAAATTGTGGTGAGAAATGTTTACCTTGCATTCTGGACAGAAGATCTGCACTAACCTTCAGGCCTTTTTTTTACGAGGTAGCAATGTCAAACTTAATCCCACCGAACTTGATTTTCTTTTTACTTTAATTGGTTCCTTAAACACATCTCTGCAGCGCAGGCACCACAAATTTGTGTTGGGCCGGCTAGACACCAGAGGTATAGAGGCGAGTGCATTCTTCACCTCATGGCCCACTTTTTAAATCTTGGGCATTGCCGGTATTAGTTGGTCAGATTTTCTGTTAAAACAACATCCTCTTCTTGAGGTCCATGTGCATCGAGCTCTAAAGGGTTTGCAAAACGGTAATGAAACCTTAAAAGGCCATGCAATCATCTGATGGCAATGTGGGCGGTGGCACATAAGCCAACGGCTCCTTATACCATGACCACTGTTTGGACCTATACCTGAAAGGTGTTTACTCTCTCAATGACAGATTTCTTCAAAGATGTTGTTCTCTCAATGACAGATTTCTTCAAAGATGGTGTTCTCTAGTAATCAACTGTGTCTTTTGTTAGAGCAGAAATTCATTTTTGGAGTTCTGGCTCTGTAATATTCTCTTCTGTTAATTCATATTAATGCCTATCCGAGATAGTGCACCCACACATAGGCAGTGGGTTGCATAACATTTAATTGGCATTCATGTTTTTTCAACTTTTCTTTTGTGGCCAGAGGGACACCTACTGAATATCCTCTGCCCCTGCAGCTCTTGGTTTTAGACTAATCTGATGTAGACTGTTTTAAAGTTCTCTATACCTCTCATTCTCCCTCTATTGTTGGTGTGCCAGTGTGTTGAACACTTTTTTGGTCCAATCTCTTTGGCTGCCAAAACCTGTGTGTTTCTGCCTGTGATTGAACGGCTGGCCTAGGCCCCTGAGTGAATGCTTCAACAGAGGGAAACGCTGCGCTTTTCTCAGATTCTGTACCTAGACCTTTGGAAGACCACTGCTGAAGATGGACTGCAGTGGACCCTGGTATGACCATACTGGCTGGTCCCTGGCATCTCTGTCCTTGGCTCCATCTTTACTAGTAGAATTGCACCCAGAGCTTTTCCTTTGTTTCCTCTGTCGCTCCAGCTGACTCGACCAACTATTCACTTGTGGGGCATCTTCTTAGACTGCAGTGATCCCTCCCTGGAGTCTTAAGGTAAGGAGCCTTCGGGGACTGCGATTCGATTAGCTTGCTGCTAATATACCTCAGCTGTATTATTGGGACTTCCACGGTCATTACCTCATTATCAATTGGTCCCAGTTACAGGACACTTTCTAGCGGGCTGCCCCCTACTATCACCTTTAATCAAATTCCCCATCCACGACTATCCAGACCTATTCTTGGCACCTACACTTACCACTCTCCTATTGTTCTTCGGTCAATGTTTAAATATCCAGTGCCATGAGTACTTGTCCCTGTGTCCTGGGCCCCCAATATGTTCTTTGATCCTGTTATCAAGGGCTCCCCTTGGGCCCGGCAGTGGTGCATTTAAGCACTCTTGTCAACTTTCATTTTCTGCAGTGGGCTATGTGCACCCTCTACAACTCGCCTCCCTGGCGACTACTTCTGAAACCTTAGGCTGGTACATTTCTTGGGGGCCCACTTCTGGCTAGTTGCCCCTCCTGCAGCACCTGTGAGGTAAAACAAGAACGTTGTTTACTTTTGCCCTATATCCACAGCCGATCTATGGGATTTTTCTGGTTCCATGTGTTAATATGTACGTAAAAATCTCGCCATATAAGAATGGCACCTTTTTTTTGCTGCAATATTAACCCATGGGACCTGCAAGGGACACCCTTGCAACTCCCATATTTTTTTTAAAGGGAGCGGGGGACACCCCCGTATCCTCCGCTCCCATTTGCCCCATAAATTATCCCCACAAATAATGTCGCCAATGGCCTTTCCCAGCAACCATATATATGGCGACATTGGGGATATTATTACCTGATACCATTTTTCCAAACGGTTTCCGACGGTGGAACTTCTTGAAGCTGTTTTAACTCCTAAAACACGAATGCACTTACCTGAACTGAGACATGTTTCCTAGTTCCCAGGTTTATATAGGACAGAGTGGCATTCTTTTTAAAAGTACCAGTGATTTATTATAGGTTTTAATATAATTATTGCAGTTCACTCCGTACTATATAAAGTATTGGTGTTGCAGTAACAACTTGCAATTACATAGCTACATTTTGCTTCTAAGGGTGAACTGGGACATATTTGGGTCCAGTACTGTAAATCTGATTTTACTGTCAATTCTGTTAGCCATTTGGGCCTGTGATAATCCCTTTCACTGCTCCTTTTTAGATCCTATATAGGCCGAATATTGACTTGTTAAGTTAGTCTCCTGTATTGTATGTCCCGAGTGAGAAGGACTCAATGCATACATTCTTTTAACTGTTGTTTTCATATATACTAATGCATTCTGGTGTAGGGTCGCAAGTACTCATTTGATGACCGTGCTTTTAATCTGAACGCAGTACTCAAAGGAGGAGAGGAAGCCCCGGGAAAGGGTGAACCTGTTAGCGCATCAGACTGCTGCTTAAGATTAACCTTGTAAAACAATAAGTGTGGTGTATAACATTGGGGAAGCCCAATATATATATATATATATATATATATATATATATACATATATAAAATATGTTTGGTGCACTATAGTGTGTGTATGTTTGCGATTAATTGTTCCTCGGAACTAGCCAATCCCCTCATAAGAGTGAAGACTGTCTGCTCTGCTTCTTTATCCATCAAGAGTTTTTTGGTCTAAGTTGGAGGGCACACCGTTTTGCAAACAGGTCAGGTTTCTTCAGACCCCTTAATATGGGGCTGGTGTCAGATAGAATTGTGAACATTGGTCTGCATCGCATCGAGATAAGATTGTGAATCTCAGCAAGTACCACAAATAGATAGAATTATGAACATTAGCATGCGCCGGACCCAGACAGAATTGTGAATGATATCAAATACCACATTTAGATAGAATTGTGAACATTATCCTGCGTCGCATCAAGATAAGATTGTGAATGTCAGCAAGTGCCACACTTGGATAGAATTGTGAAGGTTAGCAAATGCAGCACTTGGGGATAGAACTGTGAATGTTAGCAAAAGCCTCACTTAGATCTAATTGTGAAAATTAGCCTGTGTTGCATCGAGATGGGATTTTGAATGTTGGCAGGTGCCATTGTCCTGCGTCACATCTGGATAGAATTGTGAATGTCGGCCAGAGCCACATCCAAATAGAATAGCGAATATTAGTGCCACATCTAGACTGCATTGGAAATATTACCAATCCCATATTTAGCTAGAATTGTGAATGCTAGCTTGCTTAGCATCTGGACAGGATTTCGAAGGTGGACCAGTGGCACATTTGGATATAGTCGTGAATATTGGCGTGTGTCATATGGACGGGACTGTGAATATTAACCAGTGCCAAATCCAGATAGAAATGCAGAGATATTGACGTGCCACATCTAGAAAGAATGTGGACATTTAACACATCACTTCTAGATAGTGAGGCCAATAACCAACCCACTAACAATTTCACCCCTCTGTATACACCTCTCAAACTCTAAGCAAACACAACCACAACCCTAAAGCACAACAAACTGCACAAAACTTCACTACACCGCAACAAAACAAACCACACACAGCTTCGCACAACAGCACATGACAACTACCGACCGGAAAGCACCCCCAAGCTCAGCGAACAGGGTTAACCGAACTGAAGCTGCCAACAGCACTTCACTGCATTCTTGCACTTATCCCGCTCGTTCCACTAACTCATCCACCACCCCCTTTCCTTTTCAGATCCGCCAGAGCACCAGGGGACCACACTGGTGGTGATAGTGTGCGGTACAAATATCCTTTAACATTAACATACCTGGGCAGTGGGAGAAAATACCCAAATTTCAGACAAGCAGTGAATGAAAACTAATTATTATATGCTTGGCAGGAGAGTAAGCCAAGTTACTGCGACAGCGCATTGCGAGTCCAGGACCTGCAATGATATGGGAGGCAGAGAATAAGAGGGTCTGGGACCCTGAGAGAAACAGACAGTCCAAAAGAAAGCATATGCTTGGCAGGACAGTAAACCAAGTTATTGAGATCACACATTGCGAGTATGGGACCCGCATCCACATGAGAATCTGTGAATAAGAGGGTCTGGGACCCTGAAAGCAAAAGACAGATCAGAAGAAAACATTTTCCTCGGCATGAAAGTACACCAAGCTGGTATAATACAGTATTTTGAGTATGGAAATGCACCCATATGAACATCTAATAACAAAGTGAAGTTCATTCAAGAAGCTACAGAGTCTGGGACTCAACGCGATAATGGGAAAGAAACCACATATGGTGGGAGACAAGCTCTTAAAGTAGAACCAAAAGGAATCCAGGGGAAAGGAGCTAACCCCTAATCCTTGGAGCAATACATTTTGGAACATTTCTTTTGTTGTTTTGACCACCCGAGACATTGGGAACTTTTCTGTTGGCAAGAACTGCCATTACCACTTCAGTTTGGAAAATAACACTGTTGCACATTACATTTATGTTATTAGTATTGGGGTCAGAAGTAGGGTTTTGGGACACAACCGTGACTATTTGTGTGACATCCTGACGCTTTACTTAAATTTCTTTGAGGCAGGGAAAGCTCTCTTAGCTTTAGGGACAGAGAGGCTGTTTTCCCAACCCTTTTAATGGTTAATAAAAGTTAATAATCAAAACTACACCACCTTTGTGTCCGATCCTTACTTCTGCACACAGTATGAAGTGACGAAACACTGCAGAGATTGCTCTTGAGAAGGACGTGCTGATGCACATGTTTCAGACGAAATACAGAAGGGAAGGTCTAGGACTGGGGGTCAGAGTCTTGCTATACTCCTTGCTTGCGCTGAGCCACACAATAGGATTTCAGTTTTTCCTACTTGTAATCCTTAATTAATGTGATTATGCCATAAAAAACATGATTACTTTTTTCATGGCATTCCTCGATCCTCAGATCCTGATAGGTTATTCCCTTGTTTGTCCCGGCTCCCCGCAATATTTTTTGTTGATTCTCTTAATGCTTGCACAATGCTCCCGTCTATCACTGCTCTTTGGTTTTGGTCAGTAGTGGTGGAGTGCCTAACGGGCCTGTCTGCCATTTGCAGTGGCGACACTGTGGCGCAGTGCTGTGCCTCCCCTGCAAAGGGCAATCTGTAAACACTGGAAGAAACGATAAGTGCATTCTGCCTGTAACTACAACTCAGGCAGCGAGCAAGAGATACATTGGGAAGCAGAATTAATTTATTTTATGCATAGGATCAGGCACAGAACGCCAAATGGGATTGTCTCTGAGGGCTATTTCATACATAAGAAGCCACAGATGACCAACTGTGCTTGGGCAATATGATAACGACTCTGGGCTCCATACAAGGCGGATATGTGGTGTGAATGGTTTGATCAGTCTGCCTTCCCGATATACTACAAGAAGCAATGGTATTCAACGAACAGTCCTGGGTAATTCCCCGTTTACCGTCTCCAGGGAGCACCTTGCTTAACAGGCAGGTACCCCTGCTCCCCAGATCCCCTTTAAATTGTGAAAGTGGGTGGTGGGGTGTATCGCAACGCAACTGTCAGCGTTTTGCTAATAACGACAAGAAGTGGTCCAGTGCCAATGATTTTGCTCCTCTCGGTTTCCTGACAATACACCATGGTCATATTGTCTATCTGAATCAGATCAGAATTTGTGGTTCAGAGTGATTTAGACCCCTCTCCATTTCAAAGAGTTAATGTGTAAAGTATCTACTTTGGGGCCACTGTGCCTGTCCAATGAAAGGCCAAACCTCCCCAAAACTATCATCTTGGATGTTGTATTTCGTAAAGGTTCACCCTTCTTCACATTTCTCCTGCTGGTCCACAAGCATAGGGTGCCCTTTACATTTTGAAGATTTGAATTTTATCATGCCATATCCAAAACAACCATTTCCATTAGTAGTCCAGACAGTCCGGCAAGATTATCATACAAAGTCTGGAATGAGCAATATACAAGAGGATTTAAACTTTCCCTTGGTTAAAGTGATCCCTGTGGAAAAGCAATCTTTTGGGGAGAAGGCATAACAAGAAGCAAAGTCTTCAGTTGTGTGTTTACCTGTTATTTCACCATAGTAATGCATCTTGCTTCTATTTGTCTAAATCGACAAACTGATCTGAGGATATATGCTTGATGGGGATATTCCTTAACACCTAAAGTGTGCTGAACAATTTGATGCTCCTGAAATAATTTAATCCAATTAAAAACATATATCCATACTTAGGTTTTCTACAGAGAATTGGCCTGGTGACGTTGCTTGCTAGCTGAAGACTTTGAAAACTCAGCGATGGATGGATGGATGGTTTTCAACACTTTATTTTTGGCACAAAAAAATGTGCATGGCAAACGTTTATAGAATCCAGATGAAAACAATACCTGGTTAATAAACCATTAAAATCATCTGATAGTGTTTCATCTATGTTCTGCTTTTTCTCTACAGATACCACGCCTGGATTAACCCCGGGCTAGATGACTAATCGTGGACCCGACAGGCGACCAATTAGTCCACATAACTGACATCGCGAACCCTGTGATACAATGGTATGCAAACCGGTTACTTCCTCATTTACAGGTACACATGGAACGCTTTGCCCGCTTGACTTTTTTGTCTATGTTAATCCCAATCTAGCTGACTCCTTTTGTTCTTAGTTTAGGTAAGATATGACTAATTTGCATCCCCAACCCCTTTTTTCTAGTGAATCTGACGGCCACTGGCGGAAAATCTAGCAACTGACGCCTGAAGGCGAGCCCCTCCGTGGACGACCCATAACAATTTCCCTTCTGATCTGTAGAGCGAGGCACTGTGGAGCACTTTTCTGCTGAGCAGGGATGAGTGTTGAATATGTCGTTATAGACTCTGTAGCCCCCACCCCCATGCCTGAGGCCCTTATTACAGCCCATACTTTACTTTGATCTCTAGGTTCACAACTAACTAGAGAGGGAGGAAGTGTACCATGTTATATATTTTTCCACGCCTCCAAAAACTGTCCATCCCTACAGATCCAGGTTGTGCACATCACCTAATCTGGTAAACAAATCGAGTGTTAAGTGGGTATTCAATGGGGAGTGTGTTTGCCTGGCTAAAATCCCACATGTATTAACTTAGTACATGCCATTGGGATAAGCCCAACTATAGTGGCGGGTTCTCTTCCCCAGGTGAGAAACTCATTCAGACGGCCTTTAAATTATGAAGTGCAAATGTGTTTAATAACATGATTCCCCTTTTACTTGTGCTATTCCTGGCTTCTCTTTTTAAATATGAGCTCGTTGTATCAGTGAGCCCTTGTGATGCATGAACTTAGAGCTACTATGAGCCCCCCCAGACTACGTAATTGTACAGTCTGTATATTGAAAAAGACCATTTATTAGTCTTTTCTTTTTCTGTTTGTTCCTAGGCGTGTTTTGTCTCTCTCCCGCTGGACCAAAAGCCAAGTTGATTGCCAGTGCAGGAATAAGTTGCCAGTAATTCTCCAGCACGCAACCCCCACTCGACAATAACAGTGTTTGGCTGGGTTGTGCATTTTGTAGAGTGAAATACTCTAACAAAGATAATGGTTGTTCTGCTTTCACAGCCCTTCAGAATAGCACCATACTAGAACATCTACTAAAGTTAAGACCCTGGGTGTCACTTTTGAACCATCCTTAAATGCGGAGGCCCATATGGACAACGTAGTGAGTAAATCTCAATATCATCTGAGATTACTGCGACTAATAAACCCCTTCCTTTCCTCGACAAATTGTACCACATTGGTGAAAGCAATCATTAGCCCTATGTTGGACTATTGTAATGCCCTTTTGAGTCCAGCTAACAAAGGCTTTATTCATTAGCTACAGGTACTACAGAATGATGCGGTACGAATCGTGAAAAATACATTTTGATGTGACCCAATTTCTGTGCATAGGAAGGACTTACACTAGCTACCAATTGAGCCCAGCATTTTTTCTAAGTGAACACCATCACATATCACATATAAATGTTTATATGGATCAGCACCACTGTATTTATGGGACTACATTACTCTGCAGCAATCTGGAAGAACTACTCCGTCTAGCAACTCTATGCTCCTTTCTTGTCCTAGGAGCAAACTTGTTAAAAGCAGTGGCTGCTCTATTCCCGTTCAGACAGCCCTGGCCTGGAATAAGCTCCCGACAGATCTGCGTATGGACATCAATTTGCTTACTTTCTGCAAGTGTCCAAAGACTGTACCGTTTAACTACTACTCAGTTCTTTGAGTGATTTCTGTTTCTTTCTTTTGCGGCCTGATGCCTGTGTGCATCAGGCCGCAAAAGAATATAAAAAATCGGTTTTGTCTAGAACAAAATAATCAGATTGAAAAACAGCTCAAAAGTTGAACAATCCTTGGTGAAAAAAAAAAGCTTTGAATAACAAAATTACTGATTTTTAATTAAAATTAAAGTCAACACAAGCCTGAGCTGTGCAAAGCTGCACTCATGGGAAAAACAGAAGGGAAGCTGGGACAAGTCAAAACGGAGCTAAAATGAGTAACACTCACATTATGCACAGATAGAGAACCTACACATCTTTAGTGGTCTATGAATCTCCTACTTTCAAGCGCTGCTCAATGCAGCACAAGAGAATACAAACACATAAACAGGTTTAGTCCTGACTCCCAGTACATGTCAAGAGATAATATGCAACGTTTGAGATCCTCAATACCTCTCAAATTTTTATCAGATTCACTCTGCTACATGAAACTGAAGTCTTCTTTGGACAGTCTGACTCTTTCAAACGCATTACAAACACAGGTGTGGGAGGACAGACACACACACTCACTCTCAACTGTGTTATAGAATATTTAATGAGTTGGCCGAGAACAAGGATCAATTTCAGCCATATATATTAGGTGGCTGACACAAAAGCTGGTCCTAACAATACAAGGATGCTCAAATCTAGCTCTGCTATTAAACACTCCTCCGATATCTGTATCCTTCTTGCGCTCTCGCTCTCACTTAGACTTGTTTCACTGCCATCTCTGTCACTGCTTTTTACACACTCCTCCCTGAGAGATCTTCTCTAAGCCCAGGCCTAACCTGTCTGGACGTGAAGTGGCCTTGAACTTCCCTGAATGGGTACCTGCTACTATCATTCCCACTCAGATCTACTCTTCCTTTAAATGCCTTGTCTGTAGGGTTGGTGTCTCTCAAACCCTGTTGTTGACCCATGCCACCATCTAAAGGACCCCTAGTCCGGTCTTCCTCTTCCTCTCGGAGTGGTCTGACTTCACCTCTTCTCTTTTTGCCTCCACCTCAAAGCTTTTCCTCTGAGACTTCAATATTCAACTTGACTCTCCTGATTCCGTCACTGGATTCTTCCGCAGCCTCTGTGACTTTCTTTCCCTCGCCATTCATCCCTCCGGTCCGACAAACTCGCTGGACATATCTTATATGCTCTCATCTCAGCAGACATCTCCAACTCTCTCACTATACTTCTCTTCTGGTCTGATCATGCTCTCCTGTCTTCCTTACTTGCTAGGTCCCCCGGCTAAGCCTCTGTGTGCACTGCCAGTCTGCTTCTCCGTCATTTGACCGATGAAGCGAGTTGTAACTGTTTATTGAGAAGCCACTCTCAACACCTGGAGTCCCTTCCCTCCCCGCTCAAGCGGTTATTCAACAAACCGTTTAATAGATTATTTTTTTAGTCCTATCTCAGACACATATCATATGCCCCTTGGATCCCTGGCCTTGAGCTAACAATGAGCCAAAAACCAGGCTGGTGTACGGGAAATATATTGGTATTTTAACAGTAATAGAAATTAGCACGAAATTATCGAACACACCACTTTATCCGTGGCACACACAATGAACTTCTCTCAGCATCTATAGATCACAAAAGTGAGTTAAAAGCAACACAAACACAATTCTTACTTTCTGCAAAATTCACTTCACAAAATAATTACACTGATCAATTTTACTGTTGTGCGATTTTGATTTTCCTGCAGGCTTAAAAGGCTAGCAGTAGGATTTCAAGATTGGTTCAAATACATACAGCAATTATGATTTCGCCCACACTTTTGGTTTACAATAAAAACAGGGTCATTTATAGCTTTGTTTTTCAGACCCCCCAACTCCCTTGCTTTGGTCTATGTTGGGAAGTCAGACAGAAATATGTGAATGCTTTGGGGAATTTTGGATTTCAGACCCCCCCCCCACCTCCCTTACTGAAAGGCCTGTGTTGGGGAAGCTGGAGAAAAAGCTTGGACTGATTTAAGAACAAAGAGACACCCCTCTTCCTGACAGAAGTCAGGGTCAGCTGGACCACAAGTATTACCCAATTAAATTATAAGCTATAGTTTTCAGCACACACTGGGAAGTGAGCTTTGTTAATTTTGAATTTTAACAAAATTCACCCTGTAGTGTTCTGCCAAATGAGGAATTAAATTAATATTTTTCGTGATCTACGCTAAGGATCTACACAGTTTTGCCCCCTCCACCCACTATAAAAGGAAAGGTTTCAGGGCATGCAGACTCCCCCCACCTTTTGGTTTTCCAGGGCTAATTCTACTTACATAGCAAGCCTCCGTTTAAGGTTTCAGGAAAGCCAGCGACATCTCAGGACACACTGGAAAGATAGGGCAGGGGTCTGGTGACTCCACGCTCAAAGATGGCCTCCCACTCTCCACCAAAGCACCCAGTCAACTTTGAGGCCTGCCTAGAAAAAGACAGCGCCACCCAGATGCTCCCTCAGCAGTCTCCTCTGGTGTCTCCTTACAGCTGCCAGATGGTACATTTCAGCAGCCTTCCTGTCTTTCTCCTTTTTCTGTCACCCAGTTTTTGTGTGTCCCCTTTTCTAGTGCAGTCCCCCTTGAATAGCAGAAATGACATCACCAATTTTACAATCATGGGGAAGTACCCTGCAATAATCCCTGCCAATTACTCTTTTGTTCTTCTTTCAACTTTTTGGCAAAAACTAGTTATGTTTCACAACTTCATAATGTTACTAGTGACTGCCATACCAAACATATAGAATTCTGTAAGCCGACCGCCAAATTCGTACGATGCAGCATGGCCATGTGGCACATTTCTGCTGTTAACATAAAAAGTACAACAGTTATGAATATTTAAGTTATTAAGCATATCGCTAATTTCATTTTCCACCTTTTCACCAACTCTCACCATAGGAACATATTCAGATCAGCCAGTAACCTAGCCTAACTGGCTATTACAGTTCCCAGAGTCACAGGTATATGCATTGTATATGCCCCAAATCGCCTGGAAATTACATTAAAAATGGCACAAAAATGAAATCAATCCACAGTATGGTTGCTGAGAAAAAGGCCTAAATTATAATGGTCCTTTTAAATTAATTGTGAATGTTCATGTTCAGCAAATGGGAGGTCTGCTTCATCCAGCACAGCCATCTGTCTCCCTGGGCCAGCCTGTGACCAGAGGTTTTTTTATGAGTCTCTTTGAAGTTGGTGGTTTGCTGTTTGAAGTGGGAGTCCCCATTTTCACATATATTAGTCGTGCTTCAGCCAAGGGTGATTTTCATTGAAGCCCCTGCTTTCAGAGGCAGCAAGACTGGAGGACACTGGGCTTTCAACATTTCAGCAGCACATTTTATTGTGGGGGATCATTAGATGGGAGATGTGACGTCCAAGCGAGAAGTGGAGGTCCCTTTTGTGACGTTTTGGCCTCAGCCAGAAACAGGTTTTCAATGACGACAAGCTGGAAATGTATCCAATGAGTGAACTAAGGGCAGCAGAGGGGTATTCAAATCCAACATATAAGTCACCACCATATACAAAGGAGGAGAAGCCGAAAGGCTCAAGGCAGCCAGCTATTGATCCAGCGGCGAGCACTGATGCGAAGCAGCACGTGAAGGAGGGGCTCGAGGGCGTAAGCATGAACAAATGGATAGCAGCGCAGGTACTTTTGAAGATTCAAGGGAAGAAAAATGTAGAGGCAGAAGGGATAACCGAAGAGATAGAAAGCCTGAAGAGGAACAGCGACACAACAGACTGGGCAGGACTAATGGACAAGGAGGATAGGGGGGAGAAGGACAGGGAGGTGAGATCAGAGCACGAGGAGAAAGAAGGGAAGAGAAACTGGAGCGGGAAGACAGGGAAGAAGCGAAGGAGCACTTGGAAAGGGAGCGGGAAGAAAGAATCAAGAGAGATCTCAAGGTAAGGAAGAGGGCAGAAAGAGAGAAGAGGGGAAAGGGAGCTGGAGAAGGCAGAGAGACAGAGAGATATAGTAGAGCAAGAAAAACACAAGTTAGCCGAGAGGGAAAAGAGGAAATTGCAGTTGGCCAGACTGACAAGAGATTGAGCACTCAGGGAGGATGACAAGCGAGCAATAAGAGCAGTAAAGACACAAGTAGTATTAGATAAGGGGACAGATAGACTTGAGGAGGACAGACGGTCAGAGCCAGACAGCACAAGACAAAGTGGCTCTTCAAAGGTCATTGGAGTTTTGTAGGTGAAACATAATACACATTGCTTTTGTCAATGCACACATCATGTTTTGTTTTCCTGACATTTTTCTGGGAGCAGTGATATTTTTTCCCACTTTGGCTTTTTAAAGCCGTTTTTATTTACACACACGCGCAGGCCGTTTTTGCTTTCAATGTTTAAAAATCCTGACTTCCATGTCACAGGAATCTTTGATTCCTCCTACTTTTGTAAATTAAACTGCTGCTTGTCTGCCATTCATGTGAAAGCGACTTCTGTTTGGGGCTTTTAAATGCACCCCACAAAGTGTCAGTTGCTGCTTTTGCCGCCACTTTCATTCCCCTCCCACTCCTGCCCTGGACTCCCACACTGACACTGCCCTTGCTAATCTTCACCTATCACCAACACCCTGCATATCCTTGCCGCTGTCATGAGGATCTGCATGAGGCCTGCCTCCAAGTGCAACACCTGGTATGATTGTGACCTACCCTCTTTGAAACCCAAGTGCAGAGTTGTTGAGTGGAAGTGGCGGGCACAGGCACATCCTCTGACAAACTGTCCTGCCGCCTGTTCCAAAGGCAATACATATTCTTCATTTGCTCGAAGAAGAGGGCCCATATCCAAGCCCGCATCTCTGGAACTACTAACAACAAGGGTAAACTGTTAAAAATCTGCAAGGAACTCGACCAACCTTCCTGCAGTCTCCACTTCACTTCTCCCCTGCCAACCCTGACCCGCTGTACTTCACTGGCCTCCCACTTCTTAACCAAAGCTCAGGACATCCGGTCCTCAATCTTCTCTATTTCCCCTCCCTCCTCAGCTCTCAAGCCTCCCTTGTACCCCCCTATGCCGCTTACCTCCTAATCTTCTCTTTCTTACCCATAGCACCAGATGAGGGCTCTAGACAAGTCCTCTCTATGAAAGTCTCCTCCAAACAAGTGCTCCCCTGCTCCTCAGAACTGTCAAGGACAACATAGCCTCCCTTGTGCCAGGCTTGACTGATTTCTGTAACCACTCCTTTGCCACTGGCTCCTTCCCACTACCTCTCAAGCACTCACCTGTGCATCCTCTCCTCAAAAAAGCCGTCTGCCGACCCCTCCTGCCTAGCTAACTACCGTCCTACCTCTATCACCCCCTTCCTGGGCAGATGTCTGGAGAAGCTGGTCATCTCCCAACTAATCCAACACCCTAAATCCGTTGGTTGTCTCCACAACCACCAATCTAGCTTCAGAGCAGCCAGGGGCCCGGAACCTGCTCTACTGAACACCCGTGAAGACTTGCTCTCTAATCGCGATTCCAACTCTCCATCCTTCCTTATCCTTCTGGAACTTTCCTCTGCCGTCAACAAGGTCAATTATGCCACCCTAACTAAAGGACTCTGACACCCTTGGCATCATGGGCCTGGCACTGGACAGGTTGACCTCATTCCTCTCTGACCGACCTGTTCAGGTTTAATGTGGTCGTTTTCTCTTCCACATCACTCTCCACTTGCGATATCTCTCAAGGCTCTATCCCCTCGCCGTGCCTCTTGAACATCTACCTTGACCCTCTGGCCCACACGATTTCCTCCTTCTCTCATCACTTACAGTGTTATGCAACGACATACAGCTCTACTTCAAGCTTCCCTCTACTGCCTCCTCTCTCATCCCAAACGGTCTGACTGCTATTCAGACACACTGTGTTGTCAATGATCTCTGCCTTAAAGCCAGTAAGACTGAGATCCTACTCATTGGGACCCCAGCTCAATCCTTCCCTAAGGCTGCCCTCTTTGGGTGCACTCGCCTCACTCTCTTGTGAGGCAAAAAACCATGCTGTGATCTTTGACCCCTCTTCTCTCCTCACATTGCGGACCTTGCCAAGAAGGCCCACTATCTGCTGCTCCTCCGCAGAGGCAGTCTCTCTTGCTTCACCTTCTCCCAGAAACTCAATGTCTCCAAGCTCTGGTCCTCTCTAGGCTGGACTACTGCAACAGCCTCCTCCTCAATCTTCCTTTATCCTCCCTGTCCCAACTTCAACTAATCCAGAATAGGACTGCAAGACTTCCTTTGTCTCAAGCCCAGGGACCACAACTCTCCAAGCCCTAAAATCTCTCCACTGGCTCCTGGTTGCTGCTAGGATCAAGTTCAAGACACTCTGCATCACCCACAAGGCTTTCTGGAGCCTGAAACCCCGCTACATCCAACTCTCTCTCCTCCCTACTAGAGACTTTCGGTCTTCTAGCTCCAACTCTCTGCAGATCAGACTCTTCTATAAGAAGAGAGTGGGGGGAGGGGTAGAGATCGCTCCTCCGCAAGAACCTCCCTCTGGAATGGTCTCCCTGCCCCTCGCAGGCTTAAGCCGGATCTCCTTAAATTCCGTAAGCCCATCAAGACCCTCCTTTTCTCTTCTTCCTTCCCTCCCCTGCTAACACCCCTGTCTGCGGCAGTGACTGGCTGCCTTGTTCCCTCTGAGTTCTACAGGGCACCAGGTACCCCGCCCAGTCCACCCCTCCTTGCACTTAGTATGTGGACCCTCACACTCTGCAATCCCTAGCACTTGCCCTCCTGGCGTCCCCTTAGCACGCGTCTAGCCCATGTGGCCCCTGCCTCCTTTCACTTGCACTCTTCTCCTCTTTATCCTGCACCTCCCCTCCACCCTAGCACTTTGCACCCACCCTTCCTCGCACTTCTTGTTACTGCACCTGCACAATCCGAATGTTACAAGGCCTAGTAGGACCGTTATTGTTGTCCTTCTCCCTTGTTCACCCCCACCCCCTTTTGTCATGTGGCGCCTTGAAACACCATTTGTTGTTTAAGTGTCTTACAAATATCCAATAAATAAAATAAATACTGATGATCACGGATGGGTCAAGGAGGCAGGGTAGTGAACTGAATTTGGGGAACAAGAAACAGCACAGCGACATGGTATGAGACGGCTGAACCTAGTTATAGATAAATCATGTCAGAGTTTGAAGGCAAACAAGCTAATGCATTAAGACAACATAACTACAAATACCATTCGTGCTAAACCATAGGGAAAAGGCAAATATATACAGAACCCAATCTGCTGATTTATTAAAAGCTCTTGGCAATGTTAAAACGTAAGCACGAGTAGCTATAATAAAATGGTTATTAAGGTCCAGCAGCAAGTAGAGAAAAGCATGACAGAGAAACAACACTATTCAACACTATTTTCTTTGAATCAGCCAGGTTTGGGGGGCAGAGGCTAGCCATTTTAGCCTGCATTTTGTGGCTACCCCAATTGATGCCCTCTTAGAAGTTTAATAGCTAGAGTGATGAAACCAGCCCCATCTGGTTCTGAACTCTGCAGTGTTGGTACCCCCATACTGGTGAGCTGAAAGTCCCTCCCTGAGAAGGCTATTGTAATTCGGTTTTGCACCCTAAAGCTGAAGCTCAATATGGAACTGGGCATCCCACCAATGGATGTAGTGGCTAGGCTAAAGCCCCTGGAATATTGGCTAAACTCTAGGGCTGAGGTGTACCAGGAGAATTAATGGAAAGCAAGATAGTTGATCACCTTCCCAGGTTAAGGCACTTAAGAGTCTGGTTCTGTCCCTTACAGATATTTGTATATATGGGACTATCCCTAACAGATGACCAAAGGGAACTTGGGTATCCTCTGGAAGGCTTGTTGGTACTATTGTTTAGGCCAACCTATTATAGCAATGTCATGGTCCTGTATGGGGAGGGAACATGTGGATAGAAAGCGTAGCCTAAAAAGGGAAATAGATTTGGGGTTTGGTGTTCTACCCCAGGCAAAGAGGTTACACCTTTGGCTTAAAGTGGGTACATTAACAGGATAAAGACGCGTTCTTAGATGAGGTGGGGCTATACTGGTGCTCGGAAGGGCAACGGGAGTGGCTGAACAGACCGTTAACACTGGAAGAGGTGACAGTGAGTGGCTATCAAGTCGTTGCCGAGTGGGAAGGCCCCTGGCCTGGACGGCTTCACTGCCGAGTTCTATAAAGCTTATGCGACTAAATTAGCGCCCTTCCTACTGCAAGTCTATCAGCAGGCAGTAACTGAAGGCAGACTCCCAGAGTCTCTCAGAGAAGCGGTAGTCGTCGTATTGCTCAAACCTGGTAAGCCGGCTGGAGAGTGTTCCTCATATCGGCCGATTTCGCTCATTAATACTGACAATAAAATATTAGCCAAGGTGTTGGCGCCTCTGATGACGACCCTGGTCAGAGCTGATCAAGTGGGTTTTATCCCAGGGTGGTCGACATTGTTCGGGCTGCGTAGAATGTTCGGGCTGATAGAGGCATTACCAAACAGTGACCCGGCAATAGCGGCATTGTTAGACGCCACTAAAGCATTTGATTCAGTTGAATGGCCGTTTCTGTTTGCGGTTTTGCGTAGATTGGGGCTGGGGGGCCACTTTGTATCCCTGATAACCTTGTTATATAAGGAACCGACGGCCAGGGCGAGGGTGCATGGACAAACTACAGGGTCGATACCGCTTGAGCGCGGGATGCGCCAGGGGTGCCCTTTGTCTCCCCTGCTGTTCGCCCTGGCTATAGAGCCATGGGCGAAGCGAGTAAGGGAACTACATTTACATCCGGGTATCCAGCTGCACACTCATCGGCTGGTGAGTTCACTGTACGCGGACGATATGGTCCTGTTTATCGGTCATCCCGAAGTTAATCTAGATCCGATCATGGAGGATGAGCAAGGGTTTGGGGACGTATCCGGCCTCAAAGTGAACGCCAGTAAGTCAGTTATATTCCCGCTGACAGAGGCGACGGTACAGTTCCGAGACAAATGGGGATTCCAGTAGTGGGACCTGGTTAGTATGAAATATCTGGGTGTCACAATAGCTAGGGAAGTGGGGGTGGTTTACCGCAGGAACTACCTGGACACACTTGAGTCTGCTGAATCTGCAATGCGCAGGTGGAACTCGCTTCCGCTTAACCTATTTGGGAGGATCTCTATAGTCAAGATGTCCATTCTGCCACGGTTCCTCTATATATTCCTCAATGTGCCCATTGTGGTGCCTAAGAAATACTTTCGGGACCTCTGCGCAGTCATATCTAGTTTTCTTTGGGCAGGTAAAAGGGCACAGATAGCTTGGGATAAACTGACGGCTCCTGTCCGGGAGGGGGGGCTGGCCTTGCCAGATTTTTAACTGTATTATACAGTGGCACAGGCAGGTTATCTGCGCTACTGGCATGGGATGGTGGCTGAGCATCGGCATGTGGAGATTGAGCGATCTCTCGCTTCCCCAGCATTGTTACGTGTGGTTGTACTCAATATGCCCAGTCGCCCACGTACAGTCCGGAATATGGTTGATCTGACATGCAGGGCTTGGGTTCGTTTGGAAGGGAAACTTAGCGGCGAGTTATTGTACTCGCCTGGGCTTTCGGTCACATACATTCCAGGTATCCTGCTGTCTAGCGAAAGAGGTTTTGTTGCTTTGATGAAGAGGCTGAATGTGTCCGGGTTTGGTGACTTGTTCCCGAATGGGAGGTTTATAACAGCTGACCAATTGAGGGAGAGGGGTGCCTTGTCTTCGCTAGATATATTCTTATATTACAGGCTGCGAGTGGCACTGCAGGGACTGTTTCCGTCTTTCCCCTAGCAACCGCACGTGTCGGACATGCTTGATAAGATGGTCCAGGGGAATGTGGGGAACAGTATGACAACCACTCTGTATGCATGGGCCCTGAGGGACAGGGTGGTAGCTACTGCGGCGCCAAGGGAGTTGGCGGGAGCAAACGCTGGGTAAGGAAATATCAACTGCTACGTGGGGATACTGCTGCGAAATGACCCAGAAGGGGGCGGTTTGTTCTAGGTTCAAGCTGATTAATTTCAAGTTCCTACACCAGTATTATTATTCCCCGGCCCAATTGAAGGAATATTACCCTTAGCAAAGTGTTCCTGCCTCCGATGTGGGCATGCCACAGCGGACTTCCTCCATGTGGAGTGGGAATGCAGGGAGATACAGAGCTATTGGGAACGGGTCTTCGAGGCGATTGGGGGTTTAGTGGGGGTACGAGTAAGACCAGATCCCATGATGGCTTTGTTGGGGTACACTGAACATGTGTCTAAAGAGCATAGGAAATTGATAGGCCTTCTTCTGATCCTTGCAAAATGGAGAGTAGCTATTGGTTGGGGTAAGAGGTGCGGTCCTAGGATCACTCAGTGGATGGAGGATGTTTTGTATTGTAATGATATGGAGTCCAGGTGGGGCACCTTGCAAAGAAATGGTGGAGGGAATAGATGGATGTGGGATGCATATACATTGTTTCTTCTCAGACAATCAGATGCTGGGGAAGATGCTCCTCGTCCATTGCAGGGTTCTGGGGGACGCTCCTCTCCGGAGAAAAGATTTGAACTTCGTGATAGGGACGATGGGGGAAGCGCAGCTGGGTACTTGGCACTCCCGCGTCTCTGGATGTGATACTGCCACAGAACCCCAGGTGGATACTACTGTGGGAGATATTTGGGAGACGGACTCTGACTGGCTACGCAGAGGACTGCATTAATGTGACACTTGCCTTGGAGCTCATAAGGTTGTTTACATGCCACCTAATTACATATCATGTGGTCTGGCTTGCTCGTACCGGGGTCGGGGGGAAATGTGTTGCATATTGTTGTATTAAAATGCCAATAAAGAAATAAAAATAAAAAGTTGGTACATTAACACCTGGCCTCCCTGACCTCGAAATGGAAAGGTAGAAATGAAACCTCTGCGGCCTATTGCTGTGATAGACTGACACAGGAGATAATAGCGCATATGCTTTTGTTTTTCCCATTTTTTTGAACTTAAGAAGTCTCTCAATACCCCCCACATTTCTGTCCTGAAATGTTCTGTGCTGAAAGCGCAAACTGAGTATGGTCCTCAGATATCTGAACAAGGCTCAACCTGAAGAGGTATTCCTTCAAGAAACCCACTTATAAGCGGGCGAGTGCAGATTTTTCATGCAAACAAATGATTCCCGGGTATAACATGCAGGCTAAACACGCAGCTTACGGTGGTGGGCGGAGGGGGTGGAGGAGATGATATTCAGGAAGTCCTTGCCAGCGCCCATTAAATACATTGTGAGGGATAATAGTGGTACCTTTCTCTTGCTGGGGAACTATCAGGGGGAAAAGATGAGGCCATGGTAATATATGTGTCTCCTCCATTACTGATGGCTATAATTCAAAAGGTACAAAATGCACTGATCACGCACACAGTGGATAAATGGCTTATAGGAGGGGACTTCAAGGATGTTATGGAAGCTCCACAGGACAGTTTCACCAAGCACACTGGAATGTATAGGGGGCAAACTAAGCTATCAGCCTTTGTATAGTTAGCAAGCCTGGTGGATGTATAGCAGGGATTCCACCAGGACCTCAGTGAATACTCCTTCCACTCTCTCAATGTCCTTCTTAGATTATTTCTACGCGCCCGCTGGCTTCATGCATAGGTATAGTGAAGCAAAATTTACCGTCCGAGGGATATCGGATAACTCCCCTCTATTGCTGTACACACACAAGACTTCCATCCCGAGACAGGATTGGAGACTGAATGCATATTATTTAAAGACACCCGAAAAACCATCCATACACAAATGGCAGATTATTTTTAGCACAATACTGTGTCCGTGACAGACCAAAAATTCAGACGGGAAGGCTACAAAAATTATAAGTTACTCACTGTAGTGACTAACGCACTCCAAGTCCATAGTCCCCTTTCCTCCATACTGCATGGGCGTCCCGCGCTTGGAATGGGAACAGAACCTTTTTCACCAGAAAAAATGTCTTTTCCCCTTTGTATTGTATTGTTTATTTATAAAACGCCTACACACAGGACAGTGTTCCAAAGCGCTCAAAGAGGGTGGGAACAATGGGAAAAACAACAGTCGCTCAGAGCCCTTGAAATTCTGAGACGATAATAGTCTGCACAGGCAGAGTAAGTGCATAAAATACATTTACGGTTGAGACAGCAAATAGGCCTGACGGCGATTCTGCAGTTTTACAAGTGCAATTAAGGGGAGAAGACAGGGGAGAACAGACAGACTATCTTCAGGCATGTGCATTTGGATCGTGCAAGTGCATAGAGGGTAACAGGGAGGGGGAGGTCCAAGTGCACCCAGTCGGCGGAGACTGGGTAAGTGCAGAGAGAGCAACTCTCTCAGGTTATTTCAAAGTACCTTGAAGGTGGATGGGTGTAGGGCCCTGAGGCAAGTGCGAGAGAGGACTGGCAGGGTGCCCGGGAACTGTGAGACTCTGAGGTACACCAGGCGGCCCGGTAGCAAGCTGGAAGGTAGAGGAGGGGGAAATGGAGAGAGTAGAGAGCTAGGGTTTAGCAGGGTAGAGGGAGAGCGAGGGAAGCGGTGAAGAGGAAGGTCTTGATGAGTTTCCGGAATTGAAGGAGTTCAGGCTCAAGATGGAGGGAGGCTATTCTATTTTTTATTTTATTTTTTAAATTTATTTTCAAAAAGTTCATAACAGAGAAACAGTATGTACATAATATAACATCATGAGATAATCATAACAAAGCCAACAGAACTATATACACCAGAAAACCCCCTTCCCCCCAGGAGTCACAAAACAATCAATAAACTGGTCTAATATAGTAAAAGAAATTTACCCCAAATCTTGTTAAATAATGCACTTTTCTTATCTCTCCAATACAGGATAAGGTACTCCCCTTTAAATTTAGTTGCGCGAGGGGGCGTGGCGCCGGGTGCATGCGCTCCCTTGACTCCGCCCTCCGGTGCCACACCTCAGTCCCCTTTGACGCATCGTCTAGATTACCCTGCCTAGCAAATTTCCTTTTTTAGGGGTGAGGGATGGTTGGACGTATAGAGGAAAGTGGACTATGGACTACGAGCATTTTAGTCACCACAGTGAGTAACTTATTACTCCTACATCTCGTCCCCTTTCCTCCATACTGCATGGGCGATCACCAATGATTGAAGCACCAAGGAGGTGAGAGGTTGAAAACCCTAAGAGAACCGGTGCCTTAGGACTGCTTGCCCGAAGGCCGCGTCTGATCCTGCAATGCCATCTAGACAATAATGCTTGCAGAATGATTAGGGGGTAGCCCACGTAGCTGCCCGGCTGATCGTTTGCCATAGCACATGCCTCTGGAATGCGACCGCTGTTGCCTTGGCCCTGACCACACGAGCATGAAGATTTGCTGGCACCTTCTTATGCTGTCCCTTGTAGGCCTCCTGAATGGCTACGACCATCCACCTAGCTATCAAGGCCTTTGAAGCCTGACAACCTGGCTTTGACCCACCGAAGGTGATGAATAACGACTGACTTGCGGAAGTGTTTTTTCCTCTCCAGATAGAACTTCAGGGCTCTTCTGACATTAAGACAGTGTAATACCTTTTCTGTCTCATCCTTTGGGTTAGGGAAAGAAAGTTGGTAGGATTATTTCCTCGTTGAGATGAAACGAAGACACCACCTTCGAGAGAAACGAAGGGTGGGTGCGGAGCACCACCTTGCCGCGATGGAACTTGAGATAGGGTTCCAAGGTCACAAGGGCCTGAATCTCGCTGATCCTACGTGCTGAAGTAAGGCCCACCAGGAGCGCTGTCTTTATTGTGACCAATCTGATGTCGAAGGACGCAATGGGTTCCAATGTTTTATGAGCCATGACGCCCAGAACCACGTTGAGGTCCCAGACCGGGGGGAGGGTACAACCTCATCAGCCCTGTCAATGCCTCTTGAGCACAGGGTTGAAGTGGAGACTGAGCCGTTGTCTGAATTTTGTTTAAGCACCTCTCACAGCCAGGTCGGTACAGCTTGTGTCACCTGAACACCTGACTCTGCCAGATATGCCGAGAATGACAGCACCTAATCAAGTGTGCACATCAATAGGTCTACACCTCTTTCCTTGGCCCAGAAGCAAAACCTGGTCCATTTGATCTTGTATTGATTCCTGGTCGAGTCACTTCTTTACTTCTGAATTATCTTCAAGTTGTCCTGAGAAAGGTGAAGGTGCTGCGGGTTATCTGCTCAGGAACTAAGCTGCTAGGGCTAATTTCTCTGGGGAGGGGTGCACCACTGCACCCTGCCGCGCCCGATGCTGGGAGAGGAGCAGCGTTCCCCCTACTGGATGAGGCACTGGGGCCTGCGCTAAGAGACATAAGAGGTGCAAAAACCATGGTCTGGCCGGCCACAGCGGCGCGATCAGGATTAGCCATAAGTGACAAGCTTCTCTGATCTTGCTGATGACTGTGAATCAGTGGGGTCATAGGGGATGCGTAAGCCCACATCCTGTTCCATTGAAGTTGCAAGGCATCCCCCAGCGAGCCTCTGCCCTGTCCCAGCTAGGAGGCAACCTGTTGGCATCGGCAGTTCTGCTCCATGGCGAATAAGTCTATTTGAGGATGGCCCCACTTTCTGAAGATTTCCCACAGGACCTGCTAGTTCAACTGCCACTCGTAGTTGTCGACACCCATTCTGCTGATTCTGTCCGCCTCTAGGTTGGACTCCCCAGGAAGGCGGATTGCAGAAAGCCATATGTTGTGAGCTATAGCCTGTACTCCTACCTCGATGGTGAGCCTGCATAGGGGATGCAATCTGGAGCAGATGGAGTGGTACACCTGAATACAGACTGGGCTGTTCTTGATCACTGGTAGGAAGATCCTGGGAGCCAGCTGTTTGGCTGTCAGTTCGAGCAAGTGGATGTGACTCTTCTGGTCCTCCTTTGTCCACAGGCCATGTACACTCTGGTTGCCCAGCGTGGCTCCCCACCGGTCTGGGTAGGAGTCTGTCTTGATGATACAAGTCAGCAGGGGCTGTCTGAATATTCTGCCGGCCATATGATTGCTCTCTTGCCTCCACCAAACCAAATCCTGGCAGAGTTCCGCCGGGATGGTGACTGATGCTGCTTGAGAACCGGTTTCCTGGCTCCAGGAGGCTGAGAGGTGTAACTGCACCCTCCTCATTTTGAGCCTTGTATGCGAAACAGCCAGGAGTTATGCCACCATAATTCCCACCACATCCCAGGAAGACCAAGGCTTGGGTAGGCTGGAGCTTAAACCTTCTGTGGTTGATGGAGAACCCCAGTTCGTAAAGAATATCCAGAAGTCTGGAGGCCGTATTGCAAACCTCCCCCAGGGATTCAGCTCGACCCAACCAGTCTTCAAGGAATGGTTATACGTGGTGGTCTTCAGACCTGAGCAGCGCGGACACCGCATTCATGAGCCTTGTAAATTGAGCCTTAACGGAAGGACCTTGTACTGGAAGCCCATCACTCAGAATCGGAGGAAGGAGAGGTGGAGCTGTCATAGTGGGATGTGTAGGTATGCATCCTTCAGGTCCAGGGAGTACATCCAGTCTCCCCTAGACAGAGAGTCTCCAATCATAGCTGGCGTAACCATCTTGAACCCCTGGAGAGGCAGGGATAGGTTTAAGGAGGATAGATCGAGAACCACTTGCAGGCCTGTCTGGTTCTTCTTCTGTATTGCTAAAATCTGTGAGTAAAACCCCAAGCCTCCCTGCGAGGGGGTGGAGGGGGGGGAGGGGGACTTCTTCTACTGCCCCACTCAATACCAGTGAGCGGATCCCCGCAAGGAGAGCTGGCATCCCGATCTGGGGGAGGGTGGAGAGAACAGGGGGTTTGGAGGGTGAGGGAGGCTGAAACCATGGGAGGCCACGACAGGACCCATGGATCCACGAAGAGTGTCCACGGGACTGAATGTGAAGAGCAAGCCTGCCCCCCACCGGAGAATTGTGGACCTTGATGGCCGCGTCATTGTTCTTTCCCTCCAAGGCGGGTGCCAGAAAGGAGGACTGGAAGGAGCCTTTGTGGGAGGTCCTTTGTTGCTTGCGCCTGTGTTGGCTGGGGGACCTGTCAGTTGCCTGGCCCTGTGGTCCTGAAAGCCCCTGGATCTGCTCAACGTTTTTACCCTGTCGGATCGGGCTTGCACCCGACTGAACTGCTTGGATGCAGGCTTTGCCAATAGAGCCAAGGACTTGGCGGTTTGAGATCTGTTCTTTTTCTTGTCCAATTCCTCATCTGTGGATGAATGGAACAAATCCCCCCCCCCCCCCCCCCCCTTTCAAAGGGAAGATGCAGGATGCAGTCTTGTACGTCCGGGTTAAACCTGGTGGCTTTTAGTCACGCCATCAGCCTCATATCTGTGGCCATGGAAATGGCCATGCCGGACGTGTCGATATGCGCCACAGACCACTATTAGGCCCTGTGCCACTAGCCTGGCTTCAGCCAATCCCGTCTTGAATGACGCTTGCTTGTGCACTGGCAGATCAGGAAGGAAATCAGCAATTTCCCTCCATAGCCTATGATTTGCAGACGCCAGCTACGTTAGCTTGCCGCAGGTGGAGGCTGGCGTTGGAGTATACTTTCTTCCCGTAGGCCTCCAGAACCTTCGCCTCCTTGCCCAATAAGGCACAGGTAGATGAGGACGATGAGGATGTCTGTGGTTCAGCGTACATGGAAGCCACCTCTATCACCGATGAATGAGGTTGAGAGTGAACCGATAAGAGGAGATTGTATCCCCTTCTGCCTGCCGATATTTAGCGTCCAGACGTTTTTTGGTGGGCTGCGTAGAATGAGGCTTGGACCAGCCCTTTTTTGCCAGGGCTTCCACATCATAGTGGATGCCTGTACTGGTGGCTGATCTGATGGTTAGTACTACAGCTGTTCCTTCTGAGGCTGAGGGATACCCAGGTACTCCACCAATCCTGCTAGCCTATCATGGAAGGCCCTCGCGGAAGATGAGATGTCCGGATCCTCTTCTTCGTCCGTACCCCCCTGATCCGTGGTGTCCAGGGTATCCGCAGAATCCACAGGCAGCATGGCCAGAGCAACCATCGCCTGGGGGGGCCGCAGGAGCTAGTGACAGGTCTGTGAGGCTAGGCTGCACAGGAGCCGTGTCTGTGTAGATGGTGAAGTTACCGAGGCTAAGAGTAGAGCCGGCTGCAGCGGGACTGGACCCGAAGGCTGTGTAGGCATACGCGCAAGCATGGCTTTAATAATTCCCCTCAGGGTGCCACCCATTTGAGGAGACATCATCAGAGTGAGGAACTTCTCAAAGAATCTTTCCTCGCAGACTGCATTCCTGCACAGGCACAGATGGCGTGACCGGCGTCGAGGGCTGCGTTCTTCCTGTGCTGTGCCTGCCCTGTGAATGCCTCGCCTCATTGTAGCACCCCTGCTCTGAGGGCACCAGCTAGGATGTGCACCACGTTACCTGTGGCGTGAGTCCATTCCACCCTTGGGGGAAGTTCTGCCTCTGGGGTTCGCTAGAGTGGCATGCTTCCGCAAATGCTGCCATTTTGTTAGTCTGCGCCGCCATCTTGTCCAGGACAGATACACGTGTGGTCTGCGTGTCCGTTGTGGTACTGGCTCTGGCCTCTACCAGTTTGCATGTGTGCATAAGCTCGGGCCTCCTTCTGCACCTCGGGCGTGGACCTGGTAGGCTGATCGCCCTCGGATATGGAGCTGATAGTGCTACTGCGTGTAGGCACGCCAGAAATAGGCCCAGTACTAGGGCGGAGCCCCTCAGGACATTTCCTGTCCAAGAGCCGTCTGGCCCCTCAGTGCTGGGACCGGGAGGATCTGTGGATCAATTGGCCATTAGCTCTGTGAGCCTCGGTACCCTAGCGGTTGACAGGGCCAGTGTGGCCCCTCCTGCTTGGCTACTTCCTGGGGAAGGACTCATCTTTGCGGGGTGCTTTGGAGAACACAACACTTACCATGGCCTTCGTTTTCCTACGCACGTATTCCTTGATTTGTTCGGGCAGAGATCCTGAGATGAACTCCCTCAACCTTGTGAGCCGGTTCTTTAATGACCGAGGAGTAAAGGCGCTGCACGCGGAGCAGCCGTGGTCTTTGCCGAGGCAGCAAGTCCGAAGTCGGAAAGGATCCGTAGCAAGATGGGCACCTACTAAAGCCTGCCACGGCTGACATGTGCCGGGAAGGGGCGAGGCACCGGAGGCCGTGTGTAAATTAAAGTTCTTAAAATGTTATAAGATTTAAGGAAAAATGAAATAATAAAATAAACAGAGGTACAAATGTCCCAGGGGAAGACTTAGAAATACGTGGAATTAGGCGGGGAAAGCAAAAGACCTCAACCACAGCACAGGTGAAGCAGGTCCGCCCCAGTCGACGTGGAAAAGAGAACTGAGGTGTGGTGCCAGTGGGCAGAGTCAAGGGAGCGCATGCTCCTGGGGCCACACCCACATGCGCAATTACATTTAAAGGGGAACATTTTTTTTTTTTTGGTGAACGAGTACTGTATTATGCAGGGAGTTGATATCACTAGTGGCAGCTAGGAAAAGGAAAATAAATGAGAAACTTGATAGTATAGAGATGGAAAACGAAAGCAGAAAACATGGTTTTCTAAGCGATCCCTTCAGGGCGGAGCAGCGTGCCTTGAAAATTCCACAGGAGGATCTTCGTAATTGCTATACGAAGGATGCCAAACATGCACATTGGGTAACCACGGGACGTATATACGAAGATTGGATAATAATCGCATGGCTGCAGTGGAGGGACAAGGTGTCCTGACACGTTCATAAATATTGAACGATCAGGCGCGGGGGGGGTGTTATCTGTCTTGGAGCAGGCAGAGAATGCAAAAGCTTTCGCAACTTACTATGAATGGTTATACTGGGTATGTGTATATATCCCTGGGACCAGGAGCACCTTTGTGGCCTAAAGTCACTGTCTGAATCACAGAAAGCGGGCATGGATTGAGATACCGTGGCAGAGGATCAGGGCTACTATATCAGATCTTTAGTCGAGGAAAGCATTAGGCCCAAATGGTTTCCCAGTTGAGGTATGGAAGATGCTAGGAGAAAAGATTACTGACCCGCTATTGCAGATGCTCCATCACAGCAGGGACGGAGGGCGAGCTACCTCCAGACATCAGGACAGCATCCATAGTGATTTTCCCTAAGAAGAATACATCCCTCAAAAACAGTTGTTAAGACCAATTTCACTAATTAATTGTGAAGCAAAAATTCTGCCCAGGATTCATACGAACCCCCTACAAGAGGTACGGGACAGGGGTGTCCCGTGTCTCCCCCTGCTTTTTACATTGGCAATAGAACCCCTCGCAATATGGTTCCGTGCAGACCCGGATTGGCCAAACATGGTGTGGTCCAACGGACACAAGGGCAGGGTGGAGTTATTTGCTGATGACCTGCTTCTTTTCACAGGAGACCCTGCCAATTCCATCCCGAGGGAGATCTTCAGGGCCTGCAGCGGCCTAAAGGTGAACTGGGGCAAAACTGCCCTATTTCCGTTACGCAGTGGGGGGAGTGCTGTAAATACCAAGCAGATATGGCTATCAGATTAGGCATGACTCATTGAACTATCTGAGAATAAAGATATGCAAGACCCAGGAGGACTTACTCAGAGAAAATCTCAAATTGGTTACCTAAAGTTTCCAGAGTGACAGAGTACATTGGGCTTCTCTCCAGCTCTCGTTACTGAAAGAATACTAATCGGTATCACAATTAGTGGTTGCTAATGACTAGCTACAGATAGAAGCAACAGTACTGAATGTTAAGTGTGAATTAGTGCGGATGCAGCCAGTGGCGCCTCTGCAATATATATACAGCGAGCGTAAGGTGGCCACACTATCTAAATGTAATTGTGGAAAGGATACTCTCGAAGGCTGTAACCTTGTTATACCAAGCGTTCACTTCCCCTGCTGAATTAAACGCAAGGGACAAATGGGGGAGAGATTTCAGTCCCATGGAGGCAGAGGAGTGGGGTGGATTGAAGCACTAACACACGCTAGGGAATATATAATACCAGCCAAGTTACAGCTAACACACCTAAAGTTTCTGCACAGGATGTACTACACAAAAGCTAAGCTTCATAAATGGGGCCGGGCTCCCGACCCACAGTACCTTCGAGGCAGGGTGGCTGCGGGTATGTTCATGTATACAATATGGCACTGCCCGATAATACAGCCAATAATGGTCTAAGGTGGCTACACACCTTTCCACGATGATCCAATACCAACCGATCACAAATTGCTTTTACTGGGCATATGGGGAAGGCGCAAGGGGGCAGACATATCAAATTATGTCTGACAGTTGCACTGGGGCTCGATAGACCCATCATCGGACAAAATTGGGGAAGCTCGGACAAACTGCACATCACAAGCTGGAAAATAGCAGTATGGCCCTTGAACAAAGAGTTTACTGCATGCAAGGATGTCCTCAAAACCATGCATAGATGGGTGGATGCTGTTTGACAGGGATCTGAGAAATCTGATGGTGGGTGCAGTGCTTTACCACACTAGGTGGGTAGCTTATTGGAAGGGGCAAGTGGACCGGCTGCAGCGCTGAACCGACCAGTGCTGTGTACCGTATTTTGAATTGTAACAAGGGATATGATGGTGTTTAACAAGGTGTGCTGGCCGGAGGTAGGGGAGACTTCTGGATGTAATCGGTCGCCAACTAATTTAGAATAGGTGGAGACAATTTTGTACCGGAATATGGCTACTGGCGTGATTAACACTCTTACTACCATTGTACTTATTGCATGCTTGCTATTGACAGATTTATTGCTGATCATTGTCTCGCTGTCTACTGTACTGTGTTATAAAACTAATTAAAAAGTGTTAAAAAAAGTCTCTTAATGCCACAGATTCGAAAAAATAGGCAGATGCACTGTAAATGTCTGCGATGAATATGATCTTTCTTCTCCCGACTAGAGTATCTAAGTGGGAAGTAATACACTTCTTATGGCGGGCTTAGAAAATCAGAGTTAAGCAAGCCATTGGAATATAACGAGAAGGACGGGTAAAGTACTAAGAAGCATTTTTTCACTGCATTGTTGGGGTTATTTTTTCCAGCATATTTGTATGTATGGTTACATTCCTATGTGACTTCAATATGATATATTATGAAGAACAGGAAATATAATGCCCACACCGCAAACATATACTTTGTAAAAGCTACTTGCTTTACATTGACAAATATAATTGTTTTTTGCTTTTATTATGGTACTTTTTTGTTTATGCCTCACTTTAAATCATAGTGTGGGGATTTTAAAAGCATTTTACTCACCATTAATTCCTGGTATATATATGATCTGTTCTTTTACTCTCCTGCCATGATATGGCTACACTTGCGACTCCTGGTATACGCTCCTGCCAGGGTACTGCTTCACTTCCCACTCCCTGTATACTCTCCTGCCAGCAAATTGCTTCACTTCTTACTCCTGGTATACTTTCCTGCCAGGATAACACTTTGCTTCTTGTCTCCCCCTCCTGGGTATGAGTCTCACACTTTATGTCTGCTTGGTGCCTTAATCTTCCAGGGCTTTCTCTTTATTTGAATTACTCTTTCTTTCAACAGCTTCCCACAGTTGGGTCACTAACCCCTTTTCAACATAGTTTGTATTTACTTTATCTCCCCTTTCCACAGGTAGGGTCTCCAACCCGTTCTCTATTCTGTACTTAAGTATTACAGTTCCTCTTTTACGGTTTTGGGTTTCCGTCTCACTTCTAACAATGTTCATATAAACATCGCCCACTCCTTTGGAATACTGGGTCTCCGACCAGCTTTCACCAATGTTATTTATGTAAACTCTGTTGTAGTTTTCAGTGACTTTCTCTCACAAATTCTGCGTGACATGACATTCGCTGCTAGCACCCCGGTAACTCATTTTGTCTCCCTAGGCTTACCTTGCATCACTGACAGTTCTCGCATCTCCTCTTTGGCTTCTTGTCCGGTCCGCTGACTAGGCATCCATCCTGTGAGCTGGTCCGTCTTAGCTCTGGTCTCCTGCTGCTCATGATCACCAGGCTTCTTTCAGTTTAGTTCTTCCTCACACCGTCCGATATAGCCTCCACTCTATGATTCATAAGCTTCTCGCTTCTGGCGTTCTTGACGACGTTCGCAGCCACGTCGACAACGTCAGGCTCTGCCACACACACACTCTTTCTATTGCTATCAGCTGTGGCTGTTTTAAAGTTTCCAGCATTAGTCAAAAGCTTCCAAAGACCAGAACGTGGCATTGGTTTAACGCTTCTAGGCATCTCCATTGATCCATCTTTCCTCCTTGTACTTGAATGGGGGGCGGTGGGGTGCAGGAGACAAACAAGGCATTCTTCTTCTACTTTACAATAGGCCATACAAGTGGGTTGTGAAGGTGTATGTGTATCATGGGGATTTATGACTTCAAGATTATGTTGATCTATGATGTTCCTACCTCTCTGGAGTTTGGCTTGCCCCATGTGATCCTTCCGCCGACAGTCACCCTCCGGGTCGTTGTCAGGTAACTTCTGTCCTTCCATGGCCACATAAGAGAAGCTTCCATCCAGAGAGCCGGGGGCCATATCGCTAGATTCGTCACAGCACATATTAAAGTAATTAAAATTTTCCTGTGTAAAAAGCTAGGGCGATTCAAGAGTATCTCCGTTGCACTTCACTATAAGGTACTGTGTGCAATGTTAAAAATATCAGAATTCAAAAGGGAAACAGTTTCCCAGTACTGAAAGTCTGATAGGACTCATCGGTTTCCCCTTAACAAATGAGCAAAGGGACGTGAAGCTGAAGGCTTTACTTTCCTTCAAAAAGTCAGGCCAGGATCTTAAACAGCAGAAAGAATGGAATTCCATAGAAAACTATGGAGGGAAAGTGGTAAAAAGAAAATCTTTCCTAACAACGATGATGACATTTTTCAAAGTTTGCAGGTACTTGTTTTCTGACTAAGAAAACATCAAGGAGCTGATATATTGATGGAATTGAGAACGTGGCAGAAAAACGCGACTATTACACAATATTTCCAATGAATTTATTTAAAACTATATAAGGGCAAATGTCCCCAATTAGCCCCCTACAAACACTCTTTAATCACACTATTGCACTGTATACATTTGTAGATGCTTGATCTGAAGCAGTTGCACTTACTATGCAAAAGTAACCAACAAGATTTAGTGTTTACACTCATTCAGCTCTGTAAATACAAAGCTAGCGTGAAAGGGAACAACATTTTTGCGCCTCATTCGGTAAACCATGTTCAAATGCCATATATAGAAAAATGACTTTGCCCCTTTCTTACGTTTTGCTTGGACGTAGAAGGTTATGGGCTCAGTCCATGCTCCACTTCCAGACAGAGAGATCGCTTGGACTTGAGAAGAGTAGTTTCCAGGATTCAGGCGGCTGAGCTTGGCCCCTCCCATCTGCCTGTAGTCCTGCCGCGAAACACACTCTCGCTGCATCTATGAGGAGAAAAGAAAATGTGTGCAACTCTGTCATTATTTTACTACTGAAAATTATGCAAGAATAGTTCTCCTTTTACTGGACATCACCTCTATGTGCTTGAAATAGAACGCAACTTATCATTTAACTTTAAAAATGTTACACATGTATGTTCATTTGGCTTTATTAGGTATTATTGACTATGACTGCAAATCCTACTCATCGTGCACAGGCTTATCTCATCTCCTGGGGCAGTTGAAAATACTTCCTTTTTTATAGCATTGCTTTCTCTTGGCGCTGTCACCCCCACACTTGCAATGGGCACGGTCTTAACTATATCACCTCCATTGCTGGGACTAAAGAAGGTGCATTGATAACTACTAGATCACATTCATCTAAGTCTCTATACTTGCTTGGCACAGATCTGCTTCACTGTGACCAGAACATGCACTTCCACCTCTTCTACAGAGGTTATTTTTTCGGGGTCCTAAGAATTCATGTCCTGATATGCTTGATTACGCATGATTAATTGCTCTTTTATTCGGGTACCTTTTCCGACCATTTTTCCTGGATAGTACTCAATTTCTTCTATGATCACAGACCTTGACATAGAAGACTATTTTCTACACCCTCCAATTCTTAACTCCTTTGCTCTTATGGTATTAGTGTACATTTTCTATATTAAGTGGGCACAATGCAGTGGGCTTTTGTCTCTTTGTCCTTTTGTGCTAGCAGTACTTTTCACCCAAACAAATATATTTAATTGCTGTGTTTTCGCATCTTTCCTGTTATCAAAAAATCTTACTTTTTCATTGATGTTCCTATATTTCATTTTGATTTTGTTGTCCGTTGGTATGGCAGTTTCAGTCTTGCCAAGGGCTCAAAAGAGAATCAGTGGTGTCCTGGCTCTTCTTCGTATCAGTAAGAAAAATTGAGAAACTTCCATTACAGAGTTTGGATTGTTTTCGATGAGGAACTATGGCATTGAGGACTGCTCTCTTTAAACTTATTCAAGCACTCTACTTGCCCATTATCTATAAGGCACCAGAGGGCCACCTTTATGATTGAATTCATTTTTGATTCATGTAATCTTGTATTTCCTTGGATATGAACTGGATGTAAAGGTTGGTCACCATTTGGAATGCTGCCCCTTCCCTCCAAAATACTTCTTATAAAAACCATGGCTATGGAAGTTGTGATGTCGACAAATTTGAACTCTGCACACTTGAAGGCTGCGACGAATCCCGAGATGTTGTCACTTCTCCCCGACGGGGAGCCCCTCCAATGGGACCAAGTAGGTGAGGCCGCTACCCAATAGTCCCCCGGGAAGGAGATAGGGGGACGGGTACTCAGCAGGAGGATTTCATGGGTAGAGACTCCGCTCTGGGGATCAGAGGGAACATCTCAAGAGAATGTGGTACAACATCCCTAACCCACTTCCTTTACCTCCCCTCAGTCCATGAGGTCCATCTCCCTCAAACCCCATTGCCCCATGCAACAGTCCTTCATGTTACACTCTCCCATGCATGTCGGCTAGGTTGATGAGGCAGCAGTCACTGAGACGAGGAAGAGCAGGGCTGACTGGACTACCACCACCAATGGAGAGACTGAGACGAGGAGGAGGCGGAACAGAGGCATGCCAAGCCCTCTAGGGAATTGGAAAGACCCATCTAGATTGCATCAGCAATTACAGATAAAAAGTAAAGGATGACTCGCGTAGCAGTCCTACCTCCCTTTCCTAGCTAGCCCTGAAACGTAAATAAAGACTACTTTCCTTTAATATATACATGCCTCCAGCGTCATCTCTTCATACCCAGAACCCAGCTACAAGTGGCGATGAGGATGTTTCTTGTAATGAGTCCAGAGATGACAGAATTGAGCCCAGATGAGGTGGCGCCCCTTGCGAAGGATAATATGCCCAGTGGATCCAGTGAAGGAAGTCTCAAAGTCTCACAGCCTGTGAGTGAAGATTAGCCCAAGTGAGCATTAAAGCCTAGGTATAAGTCCTGTCAATGGTGGGGTACATTGGACAAAGGAGTCAGGGGGAGGGAGACTTTCCCCCTGGCATTGTGAACTGTGAAACTAAAGCCAAGAAGAGGGAGTCATTCTCCCCCTGGTGGTGTTAACTGTGAAAGTAAAAGCCATAAAACCAACTGAAGAGTGTGTCCAGGAAGAGTGAGTCATTCCACCCTCGCTTTGTGTGCACAGGAGTGCCTGGTCTGCCTGTCCTAATGCTGCTGTGATTGGCCCTCACCTTCCCCTAAAGGCCAATCCAGGTTCCGGCAGGCTGTCCCACTTCTGACAAAGGTCCACAATAAGGCCCCTGTCTGACACTGGAGGGAGCCCCCTCCGTGCCACAACTTATGACCATCTGCCTCTTGGCAACACTCCCAATGTACATACTGACCATTCCCCCTGCACACTCGGACAACAAACATTAACATGCTTTTTCCCCTTCTCTGGTAATCATCACGGATCACATCTGCCTGGTCTACACACCTCCCTTCACACTCGGACTGCTTTGATTGTCTCTTGCTCCTTCCCTACCTACCCAACTGTAAATTCCAATCTCTGCACCAACTGAAATATTTAACTTGCTGTGCCTCTTACTAAATGTTCTCTAATGTCTTTTTCTGCCCTGCTTCAAAAATGAAAAAACAATTTTTTCCATATCGTTTTTATTAACCTTTTCAATACAACATACCAAACAAAACTCCCCCTCCCACTTCACCCATTGATCCGGTCATGAGCTTGATCACTTCCAATCCACTTTTCATTGAGCACCGTCTGTTGGTTCCCCTTTCGACCGACTTCCGCCTCTCCTCCATGTCCTTTCATTCACTGGCAAGTCCCTTACAGCAGTCCCAGCAGTCTTGTTCTTTTTGAACACCAAGCTCCCCTCGCCCCGTCCTTGAGATACTCCATAACTATTGCCCAGTCTGCCTGGAAACCTTGGTGATCTCCTTGCAGTGAATGGGACACCCAAACCATGGTCACGAAATTCCACACCTTGCCCACCCATTCATGCTCCGTTGGTGGATCTTTTGATTTTCACCTTTGCGCCTCTGACAGGGCACTCGCCATCATCAGGATAACAGACTTTACGCTCTTTTTTTATAGATAGGTCCCCTAAGTGGGCGCCTCATGTACTCAATTTCCTTTATCCCCAGGATCCACCTTAATGCTTCCAATATTGTATCCCAGAAGGTCTGAATATGATGGCTTTCCCACCAGATGTGGCTCCAGGATCCCACCATACCACATCCCCTCCAGCACATTTCTGATACAGAGTTGTAGAATTTATGAAGCCTTTCCAGCGTTAAGTGCCGCTGCAGTATTATCTTTATCCAGATTTACTGGATCTGGAGAGATCTAGTTAGCTTGGGGATGTGTGTCCAGAGTTGTTTCCATTCGCCTTCCTCTATCAAAATGTCCCCTGATTTTTCCCATTTTTCCATATATTTTCTCTTCCCTGTTTCTTCCGCCTGTTTGGCCAATGAATAGATAGCCCCCACCAGGTGTGCATTTCCAGATTCCCTTGTGAGGTAGCTTTCGAATGGGGTTAAGGCTCTGGTCGCCCCTTGCCTTACAGGGCCCTGCAGGACCCAATGTCGTATTTGGGTATATCTGTATCTTTCCTCCTCTCCCACTCCAAAGTCCTTTTTGCATTGGATAAAGGTTTTAATTTGGATCCCCTCGAACATATCCCGGAGTCTGAAACACCCCCCTTCTTGCCATCTGTTAAATCCGGTCATGCTCATCCCAGGGGAAAATTGAGAATTATCGAATAGTGGAGTACATGGCAAGGGGAATGTAGTAAAATGCAATACTCTGCGGTGACCACTGGATATTGGACTGTATGCACAGCATGTGATTCTAAGACGATTAACAAGCATCAGAAACGTATATACCGGTCTGTCTCCTTTCGGTTTCCACAACACCTCGGCGAAGTTCTCGCCCACTACCGCCTCATCGATCTCCCTCCATACTTTCTCTCGGTCATTGCTCAGCCAGTCCCTAATCACTCTTATCTGTGTCGCCTCATAATAAACTCTGAAGTCCCATTCACCACCTATTTCAGGCATCATCATGACTTGCTGTGCTAACCTCAGCCTTTTCTGGTTCCACACATCTCCCCACACACTCTTGAAGGGTCCGAAAGAAGGAGGGGGCAACTTGTATCGGGAGGGTCAGGAAATAGTATAGCACTTAAGGGAGAATTGCCATTTTGAGCATGTTGAGTCTGCCCATCCAAGTTACATTTAACATGCTCCAGTCCACTAGTTTACTCTTAATACTCTCCAATAGATGTAGATAGTTAGCTGCATAGAGCGTATCCATTTTATTAGTGAGTGAGGTTGATCCCCAGATATTTTATAGATTCCTCCATCCATCTGTATGGTAACTCTTTCCGGAGGTCTTGCTGTATGGGGCAGGAAAACGTCAGGTTCAGTATCTCTGACTTGTGGGGGTTGATTTTAAGACTTGCTACTTCCCCAAACCTTTTCAACTCCTCTTTCAGGGCCTCCAAGGATTTTCCCGGGTTCTGTAGGGTTAACACATATCGTCCGCAAAAGCATCAGTTTTGTGTTCCCTCCCTCCAAACTTAATGCCCTGTATATCCTTATTGATCCTCACTGCTTCCAGTGGCGGTTCCAAGTGGATGGCGTATAACAGTGGCGATAGGGGACACCATGTTTCATTCCCCTTTGGACAGAGGTAGTGGCTGATAGCTGGCCATTTATTGCCAAGCGTAGAGAGGGATTTTGCTTTGTTATGAAAAGGAACCATCAAAGGAACTAACCAGGATGCCTGTCAAAAGCCTTTTCAGCATCAAGTGCAATGAGGAGTGAGGGCGTGCCCCTCTTCCCAACTTTTTCTAGGTGGTGAGCTAATCTTTTGGTATTATTGCTCGTCTGCCTGCCCTTGATAAATCCCGACTGGTCTGTGATAATGATATGGGGGGTGTGGGGGGGGGGGGGGGGGGGGGAGTACATACTCCAACCGGTTTGTTAGGATTTATGTGTAGATCTTAGTACCTACATTTATATGGGCAATTGGTCTGTATGATCCACATGAGGAGAGGTCTTTACCCTGTTTTGGTATCAAAACCACTTTTGATTCTTCCATCAATTTTCTCTGACCTTCCAAACTTATCATATAGGGGAACCAGATAAGGAATTAAAGTCTCCCTGAAAGTATAGAATTCAGAAGTAAACCCGTCCGGCCCTGGGGATTTGTTGATTGACAGGGATGAGTTGGCCCTCCTCACCTCATCGCTTGTAATTTCCTGATCCAGCACCTCTCTTTCTTGTTGGGTAATTCGTGCTATCTTTTTGTTGTCTGCTTGGTATACCAGTTGTTCCCCTTCTGTGCTGTATAGACGGGAGTAAAATTTACAAAATTCCCAGGATGTCTTCTGTGTGTGTGTGCTGACTCCCCCCTTCTAGTTTAATTCTCAGTATTGTTTTAGCATTTTCTTCCCTTTGCAGCATCCTTGCTAACAACCTATCAGCCTTATTGGCTTTGACACAGTACTTTTGCCTAAGGAACGCTAGGGAGCGTTCCGCCGCCCTTGCCTGTAAGTGCTCTAGTTGTCCCCTTATTGCCCTATATTCCGGCCAGGTTCCCCCGCTTACTCCACTCCCCATTTGTGTCATTACCTCCTTTAACTTCCTTTCGAGTTCACCCTCTACTTTCCTTAGCTCCTTAACACCTGCTGTGTGTTTTCATTGCCATAATCCTGCCCCTTATCGCAGCTTTGAACGCGTCCCACCAAATCTTTATAGAAGTATCCTCTTCCCCATTGTCCCGGAAGAACTGCCCTATTCCGTCTCCGATCACCTCCCTCAGTATACTGTCCTTTAAGAGATAGGATGGGTAGCTCCACTTCCACACTCCCGGGGGTCCTCCCCTCCTTGCTAGTTGCAGTGTAATGGGCATATGGAGTGGCAGTGAGTGGCAGTCTTGCAGTCTGCCCCTGCTGTTCCAGTCTTCTGTCTGTGTCTACACTACTGAGGAGGCGTGTTTCCTGCTACCTACCCACCTCCTTAAAAGCTCACTACCTCCGCGGAGCAGACGCGGAGTGGCGGTGAGTGGCAGTCTTTTGTCTGTCCCTGCTGTTCCAGTCTTTTGTCTGTGTCTACACTACTGAGTAGGCGTGTTTCCTGCTACCGACCTACCTCCTTAAAAGCTCACTACCTCCGCGGAGCGGACGTGGAGTGGCGGTGAGTGGCAGTCTTGCAGTCTGTCCCTGTTGTTCCAGTCTTTTGTCTGTGTCTACACTACCGAGTAGGCGTGTTTCCTGCTACCGACCTACCTCCTTAAAAGCTCACTACCTCCGCGGAGCAGACGCGGAGTGGCGGTGAGTGGCAGTCTCGCAGTCTGTCCCTGCTGTTCCAGTCTTCTGTCTGTGTCTACACTACCGAGGAGGCGTGTTTCCTGCTACCTACCTACCTCCTTAAAAGCTCACGGCCGCCCCGCCGACTCCTTCCCCAGCTTCAGAGGACGACACAGGACGCCGCCTGAGGAGTTTGCGCTCCCGTATGGAGCCCCTAACGGAACCTTCTTCCAGTAAATCAACCAGTATTCATATTAATACACCAGACATTCAGTTACAACCTGATCTCTCAAGAACTGAGAACCAAATACACACAGAAAGTGTCATGCCAACACCTCCTATAGACGTCTTCAAAAACTGTAAAGCTCACCCCACCCCAACTCCCCCCCCCCGAAACAAAAACTTACCCTGTGTGAGACCTACAAGGACACCCCGGCATCCTGTATGGTCCCCGCTCGACTCTGCGCTGGTCTGTCCGTGCCCAGAGCTCCGCTGTCCCCCAGAGGGGCGGCCGCGTTGAGACCTCCTGGCGCACCGTCCTGCGGAGTCTGCCTTGGCCAAAGTGAACGCCTTGCCGGCGGCTCCTGGGCTGAGCTCCGCTGACGAGGGAGAGTCGCCTGGGAGCCTGGCGAGTGGGCGCCAGGTGGGGGAGGGAGATTGCCGCAACTTGGGTTCGCACGAACAGCGGACAGCCGTGCTCCCACAGACGCTTAAAGCCATGAGCCGTGCGAGAAACGGCGAAAGTGAAAGCAACACAGAGGCGGCTCCTTTTATTACCGTATTAACGATAAAAGCCACAATACATGCGAGCCAAACAGCAGCTGTAACCACGGAAGCCCAAGTTCAACCAGAGACCAATGCAGAAAACTCACCGGACACTGGCTTCTATGAAAAAGAACCAATAGCCCCACCAAATGGGAAAAAAAGACCACGTAAAGTGAGAGACCTAATTGAAGAAACAGAGACCCCACCCCAGGCAAATAAAACAATGAAATTACTGGTCAGGTATAAGACGACTCTAAAACAAGGAAAGACAAACAAACCTGGATACGGGGGTCAAAAGGGCACAAAAAAGGGAACAAAGAACTTCCCTCCTTAAAATTACTATCAGATTTCTTTTGCAGACATTCAAAAGCCATACAAGAAAAATGTCAAGAACTAACCGATGCTGAAATCCTTGAAGCCGTACATGAAATTACCCCCCGCGCAAACTGACTATTGTAACCCAAAAATCTTCCCAACCGTCAATGAGAAGCGGAGATCTTTTCAATCAGAATATCAGTAAGGATAAATGGCAATTTACAGGAAATATTCCATCCACATTGGTACCCCCTAAGGGCACTCGACCAAGCAGTGATCCGGTTCCAGACATAAATCCTCTGCCTATGCTCTCCTCTACACCGCAAAAGGTAAATAAAGATCCGAACACCCTCGAACTCCATGATTCCCCCCAACAAGAACCACCAAACCACACCACCAAAGATGTAGAATCTGAACCTTCAAATAGGAGTCCCACCCCGAATGCCAACACGAGAGCGGAGGCCGCAAACCCAATAACAAGCACTAACCTAACACCTGCCAGAGAGAAGCCTCCCCTTAGGACTAAAACTCCCCTACAAAAAGATTTGTTAATAAACAGAGGCTCTCGGGCCGCTTTGGCAGAAAACGATATCAACAAAGAGCAACAGGAAAACCTAACATTTCCCATTATGGGAAAGTCACCCATGCATGAAAGAAAAGCCGGGAAACACCTACGAGAATAGAAACATTATGAAAACAAAAAATAGACTACAATTTTGGAAATCTTTGGACAACTTTTATACAAACCTGGACACTACAACCATCCACGAAGACATTTCTTGGACCAACTTAACAAGTTACCACCCCAAATAGGCTCACCATCAACATGGCACCTATCCCCTTTAAAGTCAACACCACCTTCGCAAAGCTCTTCAACACCTAAAGAAACGCAATAAAAAAACCCAGATATGTGCACCTTGATGTCGGCAATCACGATTGCCCTGACACCTTTCACTAAACTGTACGAGACTATCGGAGACGTACTCAAAAGACCATACATCGATCCAAGCCTCGATGTTAACCAAATTAACCTTCCTAGACCAACTTAAACCATCAGGCGAAAGCCCCAAAGAGGCCGCAGTGATTATGAGACAAGCAGGTCAAATAGGGATTTCCCAGAAATCAGAAGGTACCCAAACTCTTCCCTTTATCGACTTAACATCAATAAGGTCTCCACCAACTGCCAAGGCGTCTGACCCCCAAAAACCCTGCAGCAGTCAAACCAAAACCTAATGTGACATCAACACTCAAACCTATTTTCCACTTTGCGGGGATAACAAAAGGAAAAACGACTTTTCCTACGCCTCTTAAAATCTTCTGCGCCACAGCCAAAACCACCAGTAAAAGAAGCTTGAGCGCCTCCTATTGAAGAAATTGTGACAATCAATCATTCACCTAGAGAAATAGAAGAATCCTTAGAGACCGAAGAGTTGATGAACCTCACACAACATCTAGTTGACTCGACCACTAGTCCTAACTTGGAGGCCCAAGAAAATTCGGAAATGTGAAAAAGGACCCCCCAATTCAAACCATCCATCAACGGTAACCCTGACCTACCGGAGTCACCGTTCTTTACCCTTGAGCACCGCAGACGTCATGCGATCATGAAATAGAACAATGATCATAGAGCCAACGCTCAATATCTTTCCCCTGCTTCTCATTCCAGAAAGATCTACAGAACTTCTGAAGAAAGAAAACGAGGCAAGTCCAGTCATTACCCAAAGAAAAAACCACGATGACAAATGCCACAGGAGAACTTGTGACTATAGATCTACTGAACGTCTCGAGAAACCTGTACCCAGAGAGCAGATAAAGAGACCCTCAAAGGCTCCTTACAGACCAAAATCTGTTATTCACCAAAAAAAAAATCTAGCCCCGATGGATACTCAAACTTGAACAGATCCCGGGTAACCACGACGACATAATTTTAAACAGAAGAGCGGTAATTGAACTATTCTATCAGATCCCCAAATTACGCTCAGTGAAATCATCGGACCTATAGATCGTTGACCCAAGTCATGAACGCTCAAAGGCAATCTCTCATCTATATATAGCATCATCAACCATAAACAACCTCCTAAGAGAAGCCACAGAAGACTTTCAAATCATGGGCTACGATCTGCCAGAATCATCTAGGAAAATCAAAGAGAACAGAAACCCGGAACCTAAAATAATCTTGGAACCAGTGCAAAAACCTGTACAACGAAGACCAACTAGCGCCGATTGCCGGAATACACTAAAGAGTTCAAGATACGACGCAACGACTAAATAATCCCACTCCTCTATCAACCATAATAAACCAATGACGGTAGCTGCAAAACCAGTAGATTGAATTATTAAGTCCGCACATCACAATCTTCCAAATCCAAAGGATCACAGTTCCTCAAGAGCTCTCCTCAGACTCTAACCCCCAAGCAAACAACACGCACTTAAAAGAACCTCTGAAAATCCAAAGAAAAATTCTGAACAAGATCTTCTCTCCTACGACAAAACCACAACCTACCATCTCATTCCAATCTATGTGGTCATGGCTTCTAAACGCCTTAAAGATACGCCGGCAAAAATAGCCATCCAAGATCAACGTATTCATCCCTACGAGTGACCAACGTGCGACAACATACCATGAATCAATAAAGCTGTGCTCATGAAACACCAGGGGCTTTACTCATTTAATAGTCCCCGGCTCCATTGACTTGAGTGACTATGATATTATATGCCTGCAGGAGACGTCGTTGCTCCAAACACCTACCCTTGACGGCTCCGAGACCCACACCGCCGCAGCAAAAAGAGGGTCCACTGGACACCACACAGCGGGACTTCTAATTGCTATATACAACGGACAGGGTTTATCGTGCACTCAAAAATTGAAAGAAAACAATTCCATGCTGATGGTTAAACTAAACTGGTCATCAATTGACGTGGAAAAAAACAAAACCCTGACAAAGTTGGTGGTCATTATCACTATTTATTGGAATCCAGAGATTATTGACTGCACGAAACTCATTAACATGATTGAGACGGAAATCGACTGGATTCAAGTAAACCTCAAAACCGACCATATTGTGATATGTGGTGACCTCAACATTAACTGCCAGATCAACACAACACTTACCACGACCAAGCCAAGGAGACCTCAACTTGAACAGAGGGCAACTAAATGGTTGAAATTGATGAAGTCTAGATCGTTCTCAAATTTAGATTCGGTCTTCCATAATCCTAACAGAACTCCGACCTGGGAAAGAGAAACTCTAAATCATCAATCGACCACATCTTTGTGTCAAGATCACTATTACCACAAATAACATCCTTCGAAGTGGCAAGAACATCTGCAAGTGATCATAATCTCCTACAAACCTCATGGTCTTCAAACCTTACAAAAAACCCAACCATGCCATCTAATCTCGACGTTAACTGTCAAGGCGCAAGACTCAGAATGACAACGAAAGCAATAAGCTCCTTAATGGCAGCTACAGGGGTTTAAAAAACCACGAAAACTTAACGATAGTGGATTACATCTCGCTACTGATCACATTTAAAATCCTGCATGGAAAAAATAAACACCTTAAGACACAGCAAAAACACGTTTACGATAAACTGGTTGCGGAAAAAGAGGGACCTTAGAAGAACAAAAAAAGACAGGCTCATAAACTAGAACCATCCATCACAGCAAAAGTTGTCTGTGAGGCACAAAGATCCTATACATTTTGGTTAAGAAGCTACTGTCACATTTTATACCAACAAGATGCTGAGAAAATTCTCGTAGCAATTAACGGGAACCATGCTAGAGACTTTTGGTCGCTTCTACACTCATCAGCAGGTGCCCCTCCTTCTCAACTAAATGGAATTGGAGAATCTACTTGGGAAGCCTATTTCTACTCTCTCTTCAAACTCCCTAAATCTACTCAAGAGGACACGATCCTACATGACAGTTCATGGATACAGCTAGATAACAAAGAAGACATTCTGGCCCTGATAAGAAATCTAAAACCATCTCGTGCTCCAGGTCCGGATGGTATTACTAACTTTGATCTGAAATCTCACCCTGATGCCTGGTCATCGCTCTTAAGTGACATTTTCGGACGTTGAGCTTCCTCCAAATCCTTTCCTCCATCATGGAACTGCGCTAACATTGTACCCATCTATAGGGCCGACCCGGCAAACTATTGCCCAATCGCCCTTCTAGACCATATAGGCAAAGTTTTTGGCTCTCTCCTTCTTCAACACTTTACAGTCTGGGCAAACAAAGCCCCTTGCCAGGACCATCTACAGACTGGATTAAAAAAGAATATGGGTACAAATGTGAACATCTTCATCTTGAGCGCGCTGTTAAGTAAGATCTTAGAAGGCCACCCCAGAATTTTCATCGTATTTGTGGACCTAACCCAGGCATTCGACCGAGTCGATCGCTCAAGATTGTGGCAGAAACTCTCTAACTGGAAATGCCCCCATGAGTTGTTGAACCCGATCAAGGCCCTATACACCAATACGTCCATGCGAGCCCGACTTAACCAGCAAGGGACCCTCTCTGACAAGATCAACACAGCCAGAGGAGTTAAACAGGGCTGCCCCCTGGCCCCAGCCCTGTTCTGAACGTATCTAGGCGACTTCCAGGAATCCGAAAATGCAATTCGATCTTTTCCACCAAAACTTGGAGGAGATCAGATCAGTCGACTACTATACGCCGACGACCTGATCCTCCTAGACTACACCCCAATAGGCCTCCAACGCCAACTCAATAACTTACAACAATAGATGGTGGAAAACAACCTGGAAATAAACAGAGAAAACGAAAATGATTATCGAAAAATCAACTAAGAAGAATGAAAATATCTCTCTTCGCCTAGGTTCAGCTATCGTCGAAAAAGTTTCAAACTTCAAATAGCTAGGAGTCACACTAGACAACTCGGCAAAAGAAAAAGCTATGCAGGATACTCTGTATGAGAAAACAAAAAAATTGGCTGCTCAAGGGAAAGCCATAGATATCAAATAAGGACGTTATTCCTCCATTCCGATCAGAGACTTCTACAAGATGAAGCTGACACCATCTTTAACCTACGGCTCAGAAGCAATGCCTAACCTCCCTAAAGAGCTATGGTCCAAATTAGAAGCAATCTTCTGGAGAACCATCTTTGGCCTAGCAAAATCAACTTCTGTCGTACTCATCAGACGCAAACTCAGCTTTTCATCTTTGGAAACAACGGTTGACTTGAACAGCATTATGTAATACAGAAAATGCATCATGAAAGACGCTCCATATGTCTACCGTTTGATAAACCAAGAAATTCGCCTTGGATCTTGCAAAATGTTGACCAAATGGGAAGCCAAGAACATGGCTCTTCTACACTTAGTGGAAAGCAATGAAGACGAACTTGTAGGCAACCCAGTCAAAGTCACTAAAAAGATCTGGGAACTTGACTGGATAAAGACCTTAGAAACAGCGAGCAAAAACAAACTGACCATCCATCTTCCCCCGTTCTTCAAAAAACTAGACATCTTACAAACCTACCCCAGATTATTCCCGAGTAGACCAGCACGTAATTTCTTTCTGAAAATCCGCCTGAACCTCCTGGAAACAAACGAGGTTCTGTTAATCCGAGGCTTACCTTCGGGAAACTGTTGTCGACTTTGCAAATCTACTACAAAAAAGGAAACCTTTCGACACCTCCTCCTGACCTGCCCTGTGACAAAGGACATCCGTCTGCTATACCTAGAAAACATCTTTTCCAACTTCATCCTTCAGGACGAGGAAAACTGTTGGTACAAATTGATAGGAGGGGATAAACCAAGCTGGCTGTTGGCAACAGTAAACATCATGCAATACATTACCAAGGTGATGCTTCTCCCTCAAAACCAAAGTGCTGGTTCGACTGCACTTACTTAAGACTTCTTTCTTCTTTGACTCTTAGGAAAACATTTACGTTTCTTAGGCACGACTGCTATGCTCTATTTCTACTTTTTGTTAAAAAATCCTTGTGGATTAAATACAAATAAAAAAAATAAAAAGCAGGCATATGGTCGGAGATACATATAGCTCCCACTTCCATGTTCGTGACACGGTTGAGTAAAGACCCGGAGGACCAGACAATCAATCCTTGATAACGTGCAGTGTACATGGGAGAAGAAAGTGTAGCCTTCCCTGTCCCCTGTCCCATTCCCTCTCCCTCCATATATCGACCAAGCCCAGTGTTTCCATGTTCCCTAGCAATTCCTTTGATGGCTTACCCTGTGATCCCACCCGTTTGCTGCTTCTATCTTTTCCAGGGTCCCAAGCCATAATAAAATCTCCCGTAAATCTTATCGGCCCCTTGGCAAATTCAAGAAGGTCTGTAGGAAGTGATCCTGCCCTACGTTGGGGGCATACATTGTGGTTATCGTGTAGCCTTCACCCCTCCTTTGCACCAGCAGTGCCAAGTATCTACCAGAGGAATCCCTTTCCAACCCCTCTATCGTGAGATCAAGTTTATTCCTAAGTGCGATCAGGACCCCCGCCCCCTTTTTGACTTCTCGTCGGATTGGGAGGGTTGCTGGAATCCCCTTAGTCTCACTCGATCCCTTTCCCGTAGTTGCACATGGGTCTCTTGCAGTGTGATAATATCCGGCCCCTCCCTCCTTTAAAAATCTTCGCAGCTTCTCCCGCTTCACTGGGGAATTAATGCTGTTAATATTCATGGAGATCATCTTTAGGGGTTTCTATTCAGTCTCCATTATGTAGGTAGTTGCTCATGCTCAACATCTTCCATTGCTCATGACCATCCCTCTTCTCCCCTCCCCTTCCTGCCCCCCCATCCCCTTCCCATGCGCTGGATGGATTCAACCGGCCTCCAGCACCCCTCGGATCACTCTCCCGAGGACTGAACCTCTCTCCTACTCCAGCACGGTTGCCTGCGGGTAGTCCTATACCCGTACCTCGATGGCCCCTCTCACACTATCCCCTGAACCCCCCTAACCCCCTGCCGGGACTTAACTTTTCTCCTTTTTGCCCTCCCCAGGTTTACAGCAACTCAGTTCACCCCAAACATACCTCCATATGCTGAGTCCCCAGTGTGTTGCTTACCGGTTGACGCCCCACCTCCCTTTTCCTCATTTTGCTGGTCCTTTTAGTTGGGATTGATAGCCCCCCTTCTTGTCCCTTTTGGGTCTTGCGGTTGACCATTCCCAGTTCCTTGGGTTATGCTGACTCTTCTGCGGAGGTTTGCTCGTGCTTTGACGTTCTCGGTCTATCCCCAAAATTTGCGCTCCTTCTTTAAACGAGCCAATCCTTCTCTGTTTCCCTCATCATTTAAAAAGTACTCCAAAGGGGAACGGTCAACTGTATCCAATGTCTTTGTCTGGTAGTACTCTCAGGACAGGTGCCATTTGTCTTGATTAACGTTATTTGGGCCAGGACTTAAAACAAGAGGATGTCCGCTCCATTGTACGATATTTGGGCCGCCTTCCTTGCTGCATTCAGGATCTTCTCTTTCGTGGTGTAGTCATGAAGTGCCACTAGGACATCTCTTGGTCTATCCCCTCCTTCCGACCATGGTAGCCCCACTCTATGGACTGTCCACTCGTAAGTCTTCTGGGTTTTCCGGGTCCAGAAGATCACTAAATATGTTCTGAACCGCTTCCTTCAAGTCCCTGTCCAGCACCGCCTCTGATACCAACGTTCTGTATCCTGGACCTGTTTTCCAGGTCCTACGTGGCGTCTGGCTGGCGGTCGCCAGTCACTCCATGAGCTCTTCCGTTTTCCTGGAGTCGTCTGCTATTTCTTGAATCCCCCTCTCGTTAGTGTCAACCCTCTCATCAATCTTGCTTGCATCTTTTTTTATATCTTGCAGAGCGCCCCTGCCAAGTCCTCCCTCATTTTGTCCATCTGCCGTTGAACTGTTTGAGCAAATATATCTCCAAAATCGGTAAAATATTGCTTGAGAACTGCTGTAGTTATTGTCTGATCAGGGTGGTCCTCTAGATTGGGGTCCCCTTTTCCCCTTGACCCTGGTTATTCTCCGACTGTTGGGGGGAGCCCATGTCTTGCAACCATATTATTTTTTGCAGGCTAGTGTCTTGGGGTTTCTTGACCCTTTTTAGGAGGGGGCAGCTGGGTCTTTCCCCCTTGATTTGGACATCCTGTGGTTTATGTAAGCCAGGCACTCCCCGCTTTTCAGGAAAGCAAATCTGTCTATAGCACAAGTCCACGCTTGCCTCCCCAACTTTGCCCCATGTAATGAACCTCTTTGATGCTCAGTGGGGCTTCAAGGCTCAATGTGGTAGGGCAGATGTGCCTCTCTAGTTGTAGGTCCGTCTCTGTGCCTCCCAATATTGCTGTGGTTGCGCAGGCAGTCCCTTTGCACTCTTTCCGACTCGTTGTTGCAGTATCAGCGCCAGGCCAGAGTGCCGTTAATTTCCCTTACAAGTCGAGGGGTGGGGGGGGGGGGAGAGTTTAAACGCGGCCGAACACTTGCTTGGGTATACTTTCTGTGTCCCGGCAGGTCCTCCATGCGATGGTCCTGACCCTCGTACTGTCTCTGGGGAGTTTGTTCCCGCCTGCCGGTCTTCACCTCCCCTTCACTACCCTCCCCACACCCGGTGCCTGGGCTTTCCTCTGTGTCTTCGTGAATCACATGCTGTGCAAAAACTAGCGAACAGTACCCAGACATGGTGGTGGGATGTGTGAAGGAACTGTAGCAAAGAGATGTCTTAGCACCGCTTACCCCACCTGAGAATCAGACCTAGAATGTGTATCTAGGCAATAGTGTTGTGTAAAGGTGTGTACAGAACTCCAGGTTGCTGCTTTACAAATAGACTCAAGAGGAAAATGTGCAATGAATGCTATGGTAGACCCTGTGCCCTGAGTAGAGTGTGCTCTAGGTGTGAAGGGAAGATCTCTCTTGGCAAGAGTGTAGCGCAGTGTGATGCAATTCAGCATCGACTTTGAAATAGATGATTTACAGACACACTCTCTACTAGCTGCCACTGAAACAAAAAACTGGTTTGTCTTTCTTAGTGGTTTTGTCTTTCCCAGGTAATAGATCACCGCTCTCCTCACATCTAGTGTGTGCAGGTTTCTTTCTGCCACATTAGTGGGGTTCTGGAAAAAGGTGGGTAGTTCTATGGACTGGTTCACATGGAACTTTGAAATAAATGTAGGCGCAAATCGGGGGTGAGTGCGCAGAACCAGCTTATTCTTGTGAATTGTGACAAATGGGTCTCCCCTTTTTGATGTGATTGTCACCAAGATGGCGGTCTTGTAGGGGAGTGCTTTAAGGCTAGCCTTATGCATAGGTTCAAAGGGAGGTCCCATTAGTCTTGTAATTACCACGTTCAGGTCCCATCCGGGAGCTGGGTTAGAAACAGGGGGATGCATTCTCCCCCTCCATAAAAGCCTTTATTACTGGAATTTTCCACCACAAGACCTTCTTCTGGGACGTGGTGTATGCCGAAAGTGCAGCTAAGTGGACTTTTAGGGAATTGAAAAGAAGGCCTGAATCTAGCAGGTGTATTAGGTACAGGACAATATATGTAGGTGTGCACTCAATCGGATTGATGCTCTTGCCATTAAACCAGATGACAAAGCGCATCCATTTGTTGGAGTAGCAGTGTCTGGTGTTGGGTTTTCGTGCTTCCCCGAGTATGTCCATACATCCCTGAGGGAGTTGGAGGAGCCCAAACTCTGTGACCTCAGGAGCCAGGCTGCTAAATTGAGAGTTTGAGGGCATGGATGAAGTGTTTCCCCCCTGTCCTGCAACAGCATGTTGTAGGGATATGGCAGCTTTCTGGGAGGGGAGACTGACATTGCCATGAGATGGAAGAACCAAGGTTGGCGGGCCCTCATCAAGGCCACCAGAATCATTGTGACTGTCTCGTAGTGCATCTTGTGCACTATCTTGTTGATCAGGGGAGCCGGGGGGAAAAGCGTAGACACATTTTCCTGACCATGTTATCCAGAGACTGTTCGCCTTGGAGCGGTTCTGCTGGTACCTGGAGGCGTAATCTTGGCATTGTGCGTTCTCCAGAGTTGTGAACAGGTCGATCTCTGGGACACGCCAGCGTGTGAAAACGTTGAAAACATTTTCTGCGTGTAATTGCCACTCGCACTCTACGGGTAATGGAAAGTCTCTGCTGAGAATGTCAGCCAAAATATTGAGTTGCCCTGGAACGTGTTGTGACGGAGAAACATCTTGTGTTCCGAGAGCCCATTTCCATATGTTCTGTGACAGTTTGGATAGCGTGGAGAGTGAGTGCCCCCTTGTTTATTTAGGTAATACATGGCCGTAGTACTGTCCGTGAGGACTAGGACTGTCTTTCCTTGGAGGTGTGTTAGGAATGCCTTCAGAGCCTTGAACACTGCTAGCAGTTGCAACAGGTTTATGTGGTTGGTTGCTTCCGCTGGGAACCACATGCTGTGCACCGTCTGATGAAGGAGGTGAGCCACCATAGCCCGTCAGAGATGAGTCTGGTGCAGGTCTTCCCGTGCACGAGGTTGTCCCTTGACCACCACTCAAATGACTGAACGAGGGCTGCCGAGACAACCACTAGTGCGTCCCATTGTCCGCTGGTTTGACACCATTGGCTCGAGAGCCACGCTTGCGTGGGGCGCATGTGCAGATGTGCGAGTGTAACTAGGTAGATGCAGGAGGCCATCATCCCTGGCATCATCCCCAAAAGTCTCATGGCCTTGCGTACGGTCACCTCGCGATTGGCTACATAGTGAGGGATCTGGAACAGCATGTTTAAACCCTCTCGTTGGAGGGAAAGACGAGACTGTCTTTGGTCCGAAATAGACCGCCCAGAAACTGTTTGACTTGGCTGGGGTCTAGGCTGGACTTTTTCTTGTTGATCGAGAACTCTAGACAGAAGAGGAGATCTACCGTCTTTTGGGTATTTGTCAGGCATGTTCCATACGAATCCCCCGTTATTAGTCGTCGAGGTAAAGAGGTAGACTGGGTTGGACTGCCTGCGCAGGTGACCAGCTACTACCCCCAGTACCTTCGTGAACACCTATGGGGCTGAGGCAATGCCAAACGGAAGGACCTTGAACTGATAGTACCTGTCTTCTACCATGAACCTTAGGTACTTTCTGTGTGCTGGCAACATTGAAATATGAAAGTATGCATCTTTCATGTCCAATGTTGCCATGTAGACCCCCTGCACCAGCAGTGGGATTACTTTCTGCAATGTTGTCCTTCAGAATTTTTGCGGTTTGACATTTTTGTTCGCTGGGCACAAGTCTAACACAGGGCGCATGGTCAGATCCTTTTTGGGTACAAGGAAGAACACTGAATAAATACCCTTGTTTACCAGATGAATGGGGACAACTTCTATGGCGCCCTTTTCCTGAAGGATCTGCACCTCTTCCAGCAGGATTTGCAGGTGTGCTGGTGATAGGCGTCTGCTCTTTAATTGATGGTATGCAGGTGGCCGGTGCAATTCGATGCAATAACCATAGGTGACGGTCTTGAGCACCCACTGGTCTGATGTGACCCCCCCCATGAGTGAAGGAATGATGACAACCGTTCACCGACCAGGGAGGCATGATAGGGGACCCCGACTGGCGAGTCATTGTAATGGGGAGGCCGGGAAACCTCTTGGGGAGGAGTTTCTGCCTCTACGCTGCCCCCTTTGCTGGTATTGGCTGCTGCCAGCAGAACCTTTTTCTGGAGCACCATGGGGTACCTCCTGCATCATACTGTCTGTGGGGAGATCGGGAGAAGGACTGACCCCGGAAGGAACGGCGAGAGTTTGCACCTCCTCGCTGTTGAAAAGGTTTGGCTGTGATTTGGTTGAGAGATTGGAGTGTCTCATGCTCTTTTTTTGCTGTTTCCAAGGCATCATCCACAGCCTTAATAAACAAGTTTGACTCTTCCACAGGTTTATTTATCAAGGAGGCCCGAGTCTCTGGCTTAAAACCTGAATTTTGTAGCCAGGCGTGGCTCTTGAGAAGAGTACCCTGTGCCAGAGTGTGTCCCGCTGTCTCTGCTGTGTCTACATGTTTTTAAGGATGTTGTGGGTCACCTGCCTTCCCTCAGAGACGACCGCCAGCAGGTGTGATTGTGCGTGTTCAGGAACCTCTTCGAGGCCTTATTGAAGCAGGTTCCACTGCACATCGCTATAACTCGTGAGAAGAGTAGTATTATTTGCAATTCTGGTAGGATATGCTGCCGTCGTGGTGATGTGCTTGCCAAGGGCACAGAGTTTCTTGCAGTCTTTGTCTGGGGGAGCCTCTTCAATAGACAGTGGCAGCCCAGCCCTTTTCCTGGTGGTTGTAACAACCAGAGAGTCTGGTGTGGCATGCCCCCGAATGTACATAGGGTCAGATGGAGAGGAGCGAAACTGTTTCTCAACCAGAGGATTGACAGCCCTTGTAAGGAAAGAGGACAGTAAGGAAGGTGCAAGGCACTTCTTAATGGAATTCAGCAGGGGAATAGCTTGACTTGTGGGAGGTTTTTCCTTTAGAATGTCCTCAACAAAATCAGAGTCCTGAACAGCTTCCTGAGTGGCAATTTGCAAGTGGTCTGCGGCCCTCTTTAGCATGGCATTGACATCCATTTGGTCATCAATAGGCGAGGAGGGCGAGTCCAGACAAATGGCGTCTGGCTAGGAGATGGAGCGGGGGAAAGTCTTAGTTACTTACCTGTAACTGTATTTCTCCAGCATTGGTATCTTTCATAGATTCAGATGCTTGAATATTCCCCGTAATCAGACTGGGAATCCTCGGTGATAAAAATGTATTATTAAAATGTTTCAATATACATTGCTTCTCCCCTAGAGAATGCATGTAAATATTCCATTGTGGCCTATGAGCCATTCTATTGTGTAGTCCCTCCACCTCACTTTGGTCCTTTATGGCCCCAACTAATGAGGTGACAGGGTTTAAGCTCTGCCCCAGTCAGCCATCTTCAGATTTAGAACTGTAGAAACTACAGTATGATGGGTGCTGAGCGTAGGAGCAGCCTCTCAGGGGAGACGGGTGGGCGCATGTGAATCTATGAAAGATTCCAATGCTGGAGAAATACAGTTACAGGTAAGTAACTAAGACTTCTCCAGCATTGGATCTTTCATAGATTCAGATGCTTGAATAGAATACCAAACAGTTAAAGCATGCCACCAACATATACATATATACAAATATAAGCATGATGCAGAAAAGTATTTTCTGACAAACATTTAGCATGTAGCAACACAACGGTTACATACTCAGGGAAATGAGGCTGGTCCTACCTTAGGCAAAGAGGTGGCGGAGCACTGCCTGTCCAACTGCAGATTCCTTGTTGGCATCTTCTGCTAGGCAGTAGTGTTTGGCGAACCTGTGCAGAGTGCTCCAGGTAGCGACTCTGCAGATGTCCTTCAAGGGTACTCCGGCGTGAAACGCTACTGACGCCGCTCTCCCTCTGGTGGAGTGTGCTGAAGGCGGTCTGGAGAGGGGGGTCGCCCTTCAATTGATGACAATGGGTGATGCATAACGAGACCCATCTTGCCGGACTTTGTTTGGAGATATGCTGCTCTCTTGTGCGGAGAGCGAAGGCAATGAACAGTCTGTTAGATAACCGGAACTCCTTAGTTCTCTGCAAATAGAATTTATAAACCCTAGTCACATCTAGGGAATGTAAAGCCTCCGAGGTATGGTTCCGGAAGAAGAAAGATGGTAGAACAATGCACTCTGTGAGTGTCATTTCCGATAAGACCTTGGGCAGAAACTTTGGGTGTGTCCTTAAAATGATGCAGTCTTGCTTAAACAAGGTAAAAGGAGGTTCTGAAGATAAGGCTTGTAATTCACTGATCCTCCTGGCCGAAGTCATGGCTATCAAAAAAGCCATTTTCCAAGATAAGAATTTTATTTCCCATCTGTGAATGGGTTCATGAGGGCCGTTGGTACAGTGTTTAGGCTCCAGGAAGAAACTGATGAGGGCGAGGAGGGTAAGTAAGCATCAACCCTTTCAGGAAGATATTGATGGCCGGAAGAGAGAGTAATGACTGCGCTTCTGGAGTCGTCGTGTATGCCGATATGGCCGACAGGTGAACTTTGATGGAGGATAGGGAGAGACCTGTCTTAGCCAAATGTAATAAGTAAGGTAGTATCTGTTCTACTGAAGCTGTAAGTGAGTTAATCATAGATGCTTCACACCACTTAGAGAAGCAGGTCCATTTCTGTACGTAGGTGATCCTTGTCAAGTGGGCTCTAGAGGCCCTGATTATGTCCCAGCAGTCCGCCAGAAGGTTCAAGTTCATGAGTTTGCGCTGCTCAGGAACCAAGCCTAGAGGGAGAGGCTCGCTGGGTCGTGGTGGAGGATTTTGTGGTTCTGCTGAGTCAAGAGGTATTGATGTGCCTGGAGGCGAATAGGAGGCCACCGGGATAGATGCTACAGAGTCGGGTACCGGATCTGTCGCGCCCAGTCCAGCGTTATTAGGATCATGGAGCAATCCTGTTCCTTCATTCTGCGCAAAACTCTGGCTATGAGTGGAATGGGGGGAAAGGCATAAAGGAACTTCCCTTTCAAGTCCACTGAGAATGCATCTCTTGCTGACTGATGCTCCGGGTACCTTGAGGCGAATGCATGACATTTTCTTTTGACTATGGTGGCAAAGAGGTCGATCTGTGGATGGCCCCAAACGGAGAAAATCTGTTCAACTTCCCCTTCGTCTAACTCCCATTCGTGGGATGACGCGTACTCCCTGCACAGTTTGCCCGCTAAGACATTGTCCACTCCCGGGTGATGTCCTGCCCATATCTGGACTTTGTGGTGCCAGGCCCATGACCATAGTAGTTGAGCTTCCTGTGATAAGATCTCTGACTTCGTGTCCCCTTGCTTGTTTGTGTATTGCATGGAGGTTGTATTGTCCGTCTGGATGATCAAGACTTGTCCCGCCACTACTGGAAGGAAAGCTTTTAGAGCCCAACGTATCGCTCTGAGCTCTAGGACATTGATGTGGAGCTGTGATTCCTGGTCTGACCAAGCCCCTTTTATCTGGAGGTCCGCCATGTGCACTCCGCATCCCGAAAGGGACGCATCTGTCCTTAGGAGAAGAGTAGACGTTGGTGCCTGGAATGGCATCCCTTGAAGCAGGTTCCGTGGAGTATTCCACCATCGAAGCGCCTTGTGCACTGCCGTCGGTATCTGGACTACATCTTCCCATGAACCCATGGCATGTTTCCATTGATGGTCCAGGGCCTCCTGGATTGGTCTCATGCGAAGTCTGCAGTTTGGTATGAGAAATATACATGAGGACATCATGCCCAGGAGGGATTTGAAAGAACGTACCGTGGTCGTCTCTTTTTCTAGGAACAATGATGTCGAGCAGAGGATGGCTGTTACTCTGTCTGCCGATGGTCTTACCCTGGGAATGGTGGTGTCGAACTCGGCCCCCAGAAAGAGAACCGTCTTGCTGGGTACTGGGCAGGATTGTATGTTGTTTATCGAAAAACCTAACCCTTTTAGGAGTTTTACCGTTTTCGATACTGCCAATTGAGCCTAACTGGAGGAGCTTGCCCTTATCAACCAGTCATCCAAATATGGAAAGACCTCAGTTCCCAACCTTCTGAGGTTCGCTGCTACGGGCGCCAGACAATTGGTAAATTCCCTTGATGCCGATTTTAGCCCGAATGGGAGTACTCTGAATTGGAAATGTAGGTCTCCTATAGCGAACCTGAGGAACTGTCTGTGGGCAGGATGAATTTGAATGTGGAAACATGCGTCTTCTAAGTCCAGAGTGGCTAGGAAGTTGTTTTTGTTCAGCCATGGTAAGACGCCTTGCATATCATTTTGAATTTGATGAGTTTGATGTATTTGTTGAGTGCCCTTAAGTCCAAAATGGTCCTCCATTGACCATTCTTCTTTTTGATAAGAAAGAATCGGGAATAGAAACCTTTTCCTTTCTGTGGATAAGGAACTGGCTCTATAGCTGCTTTGTGCAGTAATTTTTTAACTTCTGTCATGATGTGCTGCAGCATGTGAACTTTGCGAGGGGTAGGAGCAAGGGATGGAGGATGGTCTAGGAATTTTATGGTGTGACCATTGCGGACCACCTGTAATACCCACTTGTCCGATGTTATTGTAGTCCAGCGTTGAAAAAAATGTGCTTACCCTTCCCCCCCACAAGTGTTCGACATAGAGGGGGAAGAATCGAATGGTCAATTTTGTTTGTTCTGTGCTTTACCTTGGGAAGAGCCGCACCTTCCTTTCTGGGAATACCTGTTGGCGGATTGATATTACCTTGCGATTTCTGACCATAGGAGGAACGCGTATATCCTCTGTCTTTTGATGCTGAACCTCGAAAGGGCAGAAAAGACCTGCAGTCTTTATATTTATCCTTCAAGGAACTGATGGCTCGAGTTGTGTCCGTGTCTGTTTTAATTCCTTTTAGGAGTTCATCCACTTTTTTGCCAAATAAGTCTTGCCCGTCGAAGGGCATGTCCAAAATTTGTGCCTGCACTTCAGGCCTGAAATTCGTGGCCTTCATCCATGCCTGTCTCCTTAACACCGTGCCGTGGGCCATTTGTCTGAAACCAGACTCAGACACATCGACGGCAGCGTCGATCATGTGGTCTGACGTAGCTTCTCCGTCCGCAATGATGGACCTGGCTTCTTCCTGTAGATCTGAGGGTAGGTGTTTGGTCCGCTTGGACATGCGAAGCCAAAGTTTGTGGTCAAACCTGGCTGTCATGGCTAATGCGTTGCCCGCTCTAATCGTGAGAGATGTTGAGGAAGACAACTTTCTACCCATGGCTTCCAGCTTACGACCTTCCTTATCTGGCGGTGCTGACAGTGGTGATGATGGGTTGGCTAACTTCATTCTGACCGCTACCGAAATGACTGAGTCTGGCTTAGTATGACCCCTTAAACAAAGCTGTGCCGAGTCAGGTGCCTTGTACTTCTTTTTAGGTCTTGAAACCAACGCAGGTGTGGATAAAGATGTAGCCAGTATTTTTGACCCAGACTCCCATATGGTGTCGAGAAGAGGAATGGTGGTAACCGTTCTTCTTTGTTTGTCTCTGTGCTCATAAAGCACTGACTTCTTCTCTTCCGATGAAACTTGTATCTTGAACAAGTCTGCAGCTTTACCAATTATAGTATGAAACGATACCAAATCGTCCGGAGGTGACGAATCACCTGGGGAGTCTTTCTTCCTGGGTTTCTCGACGATATAATCATCCCATTCACTGGGAGCATCAGGCTCCTGAGTAATCTCCCCTTCCTCAGGATCCGAGAAGTCCCTGAACGGGTCCTCTTGCCAATCAGATACTGACACAGATGAAGGTACCGTAGTTGGATCTCGGACTGGCGATCGAGGTCTATGCGGTGATGTTGGAGAGAGGACTCTTGTCTGTGAAGCACTGAGTGTTCTGCTCCTGGATCTCCTTGGAGGCTCAGGTGATCGTGCTCTTCTCTGTGGTCTACTCCTGGAAGGGGAGTGTCTGGGCGTGCTATGCCGAGGTGAAGCATCCCTCAGGGGGGGTTCTTGGTTCCTTCGGCACACAAGACCTATTCTTTTGCTCTTGGCGCCTGTTAAATTACTCGATGATTCTTTGCATCGATACCATGAGCACCGGGTCATAGGGATCAGCAATGTCATCTGAATCCGGTTGCCAAGGAGGGCTGTTTTCCTTAGGAATGAGGAAAGGTTGCTCACCAAGAATTTCCTTGTCTGAACTCCTCCTGAAGAATGACGTCCGGGAGTTCTGTCATCTCCTTTAAAGGGGACAGTTGGGCTCCAACTGGCTCAGGCGTGTGTAAAATTGGAGACGTTGCTCCCAAAGACTTGTGGAGACTGCTCACATTGGATGGTTTATCCGTGACGTCCGCGAATGGTGCTGTGGGTTCTACTTCTTCAGAGGACACAGAATTTTTCGGAGTCGTCAACAGTATTTTTGTCGACGGTGGTTTCACGGACTATGGCTTCGTCGATGGCAGTTTCGCAGACGGTGTTTTGTGGAAGAAGACTTTGGTTGATCTGTCGACTAGTGCTTCGAGGACGAGAGCTTCGCCGACGAGTGAGGAGCTTCCTTCATCGACGACTGCTTCGTGGACGATGACTTCAACGACGAGGATTTGGTTGTGGACGATGAGGCTTGGAGTGTTGTCGTAGTTGATAGTGGTTTCATCGATGGCTTGGTCGATGGCGAGTCCCTGACGTCGCTGCCACTCGTGGACGGCTTCTCTGTGGACGACTGATCCTCTCCCCCCACTGGTTTTTTGAAAACGCCCCCTTACCTTTGGAGGTGGTTTTTTCTTCAGGACGACGTGCCTTGTGGTGTCCTGAGTCCAAGGAAGGCATAGAAGAAGTGGCTTTCAACTTTCATTTAGCCTTATGAGAGGGAGAGGAACTCCTTTCCACTGAAGAGGCCCTTCTCTTAGAAGTTTTTCTCTCAGATGGTTTAGTAGACGATAGAGGAGCGGTCTTGGCAGACTCCTCGTCAGAGGACAGACCTTTGGCTTCTAGGTGTAACAGAAGTATCCTGTGTCGGTCTTGCAGGGTTTTGGTGGAGAAATACATGCAAATGTCACATTTATTGATGTCATGTGGATATAAGCAGTTTATGCAGTGGTTATGTGGGTCCTTCATGTAGACCAGTTTCTTCCTGTACCTCGTGCAGTTCCTAAACAGTGACGGCTTCTTGGCAGACTGAAGCTCAGCCATGCTGAGGAGAACTTTCACTCGACGAAATAGTGGCAAGAAAAATTATTCTCAGAGCCCAAAAGCTCAGAATTGAAAGCCCCTAAGGAAGGGAAAACAGTAGAATATATTACAAAAATATAGACTACACAAAAGGTGAAACAAATTTGAAAGCTCAGAGAGCTGGAGGATTCCTTCTGTCAGATAGACTGCAGTGAAAAATCTGAAGATGGCTGACTGGGGCAGAGCTTAAATCCGGTCACCTCATTGGTTGGGGCCATAAAGGACCAAAGTGAGGTGGAGGGACTACACAATAGAATGGCTCATAGGCCACAATGGAGTATTTACATGCATTCTCTAGGGGAGAAGGGATGTATATGAAAAAATGTTATAATTATTTTTTATCACTGAGGATTCCCAGTCTGACGACGGAGAATATTCAAGCATCTGAATCTGTGAAAGATCCAATGCTGGAGAAGCTAAGGTCCTTGATCTGCTGGTTGATCATGTACCCAATCTGCGCACTGGTCAATTGTGTCCTGCCCAAAAGGATTGTCCTCAAGACTATAGGGATTCTCATGTTCCCTCTGGCTCAGGAAACTCAAATACTTCTTCGTGATGAGTTTGTGTTTGGGTTTGAAGTCCTCCTCCCCAAGTCCCTTGGGAGTAATGAACCTTTCAGAAAAGCCTATAAATTGTGACATTTTGTCCATCCAATTTTCAAACCTCTCTCTGGTCCAGAGGCATGAACCAGAGGTGTCCGGAGGAGGAAAAGGCTCTCTAGAGGAAGGGGAATTATCAGATAAAGCCCTAGAGAGGGGCTGGGGGCTTTTTCAGAGTACTTCTCTCAACAAGAGGGGGTGCTTTTAGGTTATTCCACTGCCGAAACAATAGCCGCGGGACTCTCGCGTAACTTCAGAGGCTGTATAAGGGATTTTGGCATTCCTGTAGGCGTCATCATGGTTACCGGCTCTGCCGAAACCTTTGGAGCTGACGCTCTCTTAGACAGCGTGTCGGCACTCGTGTGCTTTTTAGAAAAGATGCCCTTATGAGTGGAATGCCTAAACACAAGGCGAAGAGGATGGATGCGGGGAGGGCGCCGGACGGTGAGGTTCGGCAGGCACCGTAGAAGTCTTTGGCGGGCCTATTGGCATATGGTGCTTCTTCGACGTATCCGTCGAGGAAGCTTGGGGGGGGGGGGTATGCTTATCCTTGGGTGGTGCGTGTATGAACTCCACATAATGGCACCGGTGGTCTGTCTGTCGGGCCGGGCACCTGGGAATCGAAAGGTTCCACTGAAAGGTCTATGGCCTCCAGGTCGGAGCTAAGGCTGTCACTGGAGTCCTCGTCATCCGAGTTGACAGTGCCAACGGGGGAACCACTTTCGACCTGCATCCCGTAGGCCACCCACCGCTTAGTCTGCCTATCTTTTAACGTCTTTGGGCAAAAGAGTTGGCAGAACATACAGGATCGCTCGTCATGGTCACGAGGTAAGCACCCATTGCATTTGCAATGGGTGTACTTCCAGGGGTATCAAGCGGAGAGATTTCTCATTTGTAATACCCAAAGATTTATACATAGGCCATTGTGCTTATGCAGTGGCTAGTGCTCTTTGGGTATTACAATCGAGAAATCTCTCCATGTGATCTGAAATTTGTATACAGACCCGATCTACCTCACTAGTTAGCCTACATTTTTTAGACGGGAGTCACTGTAATACCCTACCTGCATTTGTTGTTTATTTTTCATAAAAATGTGCTTTAATCATATATCAGATTTACAGTGTTTAGTATTTGATCCTCCATGGACTACTGTAACAGTCTCCATCTTAATCTGCCTGCCTCCACTCTCCGCCCTCTGCAACTCATCCAGAACAGAACTGCGAGACTTGTCCTTGGCTTCAAGCCCAGGGACCGTATCTCTCCAGGACTGAAATCTCTACACTGGCTCCCAGCGGCTGCGAGGATTAAGTCCAAAACCCTCTGCATTGTCCACAAGGCCTTCTGGGGCCTGGGGCCTAAATACCTGCAACTCTCTCTTCCTAAATATCTTCCTTCCCGAGCCCTTCGCTCATCCGTCTCCAACTCCCTCAGGGTCAGCCGCTTCTCGAACAAACGAGCTGGGGGTAGATCTCTCTCCGCGGCAGGAGCCTCCCTCTGGAACAGCCTTCCTGCCTCCCTGAAACTTGAGGAGAACCATCTCCGGTTCCGGAAGCACCTCAAAACCTTCCTCTTTGCTTCTGCTTTCTCTCTCCCTCTCCCCTGCTAAATTCTTCACTAAATTCTGCACTGAATCTGATACTTGGCCACTCTCACCGACCTCGGTCCTGGGCCCAGCCACTCTCCACTTGCACTGCCTCCCTGGCAACCCCTGCACTGCGGGACTGTCTCTGTATCCCTACAGCCCCCCCTTCCCAGCACTTGTCTGCACTTACCTTGCACTTGCCACCAGCTGGCCCTATTTATTCATTTATCTATTTATTTCTATTCTACTTACCTTGTACTGCACTTTTCCCTTCCCCCTACCCCTGCACTTGCGCGGTCTGAATGACACCTGGCCTAGTAGGATCGTTGTCTATCCTCCCCCTGTTCCCCCCTTCCTGCCTCGTCGCGCCTTGAAACACTTGTGTATAGGCGCGTTACAAATGCCATATCATATCATATATCATGATATTGGAGACAAACGCAATCTCTCATCTTTGGTTTTTTAGCGCTGTGGAGTCCTACAAATTCCTGATCTGATATATGTTCTTATTGTATTGTATTTGATTATTTATATAGCGCTCTTTCCCCATTTGTATGGACTCAATGCGCTTTGTGGTTGGAACGCCCTCTGTGACCGTAGTCAATGTGGTGGAGGTTCTAAGAGTTTTAGATTAAGAGATGCTTGTGTGCATTTCCGCCGGCTTAGGACTTAGGTGGCTGGCTAGGCTCCACTAAGCAACCCAAAAAATAGGCACGTGGGTGGGCGCTGTTGGTGGTATGCGATAGACTGCTATTGTTGAAGATTCGATGTGTGGCCAGCTATACCAAATTTTCTTTTTGTTCGTAGTCGCTGTATGCTAGTGGCAGTGGTGTTGAGGTACATCAGGTGTTTTAGTGTGGACGTCTGCGTGCGCTGCTAGACCGGATGGGCAAATCCATAGCTGTATTCTATGGTGCAAGTCTCGGGAGGATAGCTCAGTGGCAAAGTGCTCGCCTTGGAAACAAGACGACACAGAGCAACACAGGTTCGATCCCAGGTCTGCGCTTAGAAACCTGTGGGTATTAAGCACGTTATAAATAACCTATATCATATCATGGATGTTTGGCCGTGCCTGCGGCCTGTGTCCACAGACGTGCTTAAAAGGTATACGTGCAGTATGCTTTCATGTAGTTCAAATGCAGCGTCCTTTGTCCAGTGTGGACGGCATGGTCTCATTATTCGTGGTCCCTCTGGTGCAAATGTCTGGGCGGCGAGGCCACGTGAGGTTTATTGCAGTGTGCCACAGCTGCTGCTGGCTTCCCTGGTGTATTTGACCTGTAGGGGTGCTTTTGCGTTTGGGGCGATAGTTTGTCAGATGAGTCGATGCTAATGCTGTTGTTGTTCGTGTTGTAGTTGGAGGAGGTGTAAGGTTAATGGTGGAGTGCCTCAGCGAGTGCTGCTGGCTTTCATGCAGTATTTATTGGGGGGAGTGATGTTGTGCATGGGGCGACAGTTTGTCTAGGTGAACCGCAGTGTTGTAAATGTGTAGGGGTAGGGAGTTCCAGATAATTGGCGCTTGGATGGAGAACGAGGAGCCGCCCAGCCTGGAGGAGGTGTGGGGTGGGACCACTAGGCGATATGCTGTGTGATATCTGAGGTTCCTTGAGGACTGGTATGAGAGGATTTTGTCTTGAAGGAATTCCAGGCCGGTGTTGCGGATGGCTCGGTGGGTGATGCACATGGCCTTTAAGGTAGTGCGTCGACCAATCAGGAGTCAATGGAGGACTTTTAGTGTGGGGCTGATGTATTCCCTGGGGGGTAGGTTAATGAGCATGTGTGCTGCTGCGTTCTGGATTCTTTGGAGTTTCCTTAGTTGAAACGCATGAGTGTCTAGGATGAGGCAATTTGCGTCGTCTAGGCAGGACAGGATAACGGAGTTGATGGCGGAAAATCGGTGGGGATATCTGAAGCAAGGGAAAATACGCCAGAGAATCCGTAGATGGTAGAAGCAGGTTTTACATACGGCAGTGGGTGAGGGATAGATCAGTGTTCAATGTGCATCCAAGGTTTTTTACCACTTTCGAAGTTGCCGGTGCATGTCCTAGGGATTGAGGCCACAGAATCGTTTGGAGAAGGAGGGCTGTTTTCCCACAAACTAGGATTTCAGTTTTCCCAGGGTTGAGGATGAGGTGGTTGGTCGTCATTCAGTGGTCAATATCCGAGAGGCATGAAAACAGGTCCGGACTGTCTGTTTAGTGGGGAATAACGAGTCAGAGATGTGTCTGAGGAGAGGTGCACCTTCACTGGAGTACAGCACTAGGTCGGGTGCTTACCCGGGTTATTGCGCCTGGTCAGGCTGGGACTGGGGTCAAACCCCACCTCATTGGGGGGTGCGGTGGGGTTTGACAGAAAAGCCTAGGATTCACAAAGTGGTTTACAGAGGGTAATGCCTTTGGCGTTACGGGGCCTCAGATAGTGATCTAGATGTCTAAGCCCCACGGGATGGTATAACAAGGCCTGTAGTTAAGCGAAAAGCAAATTGGTTTAAAATACAAAGGAGGTCACCATATCCTGCGTCGCCCCACTTCAGGAAGCAAGGAGGAAATGTAATGAACAAAAAGGAGGCCTATGAACAAGTGTGGTGCCAGTTGCTTGCAGCCATTACAGACAAGAGATCCTGCTAGGTTCTGGAAATGTATAGGGGCAGGTAGTCCCACAGACAATACATCAGCTGGTTAGCTGAATTCCAGAGGAAGCTTGGCATGAGCATTTCTAAAATGTATATAGCGAGGATAGACCTCACCGACAACCAGTGGCGTCAGACCCAGCAAGAGTATATAGCCCATTAGATTAAGAGCAAGAAACCCTAACCCTCAGTAGTGAGGACGTAAGAGTGGTTCTTATGAGCCAGAAAACAAGTAAAGCCAAGTGACTTCAGAACCTAGAATCTGGATCCTGTTAGCACAGTTCTAGATTCTAATCTCACTCCACCCTCTTGGCCAGAGCCAAGATCGTGCCTCTACATAAGGAGGGACAGGAACCAATCAGGTAACTACAAGTGTAAGGCAAAGCTAAAGCTGGAAATTAATGGGGAGGCCATCGAGCAGGTGGAGACCTTTGATTATCTTGGGCTGCGGGAGAAGGATGATTCTAAATGGACCGCCCAAACAACTAAAGCTGGTCGGACCCTATCGAGATACAGTAGTGTGACCGCAAGGTTTGGCCAGGAACATGGTAATGGAGTGCTTAGTGTCCATCAGAGCCTACAAGTTGCAGTCTAGATAGGCTGCTCTGTATGGGGCAGAGTTATGGCGGCATTTTAATAGTAGCTCACTGTCAATCGAGAATCATTCTGTTAAAAATATATTAGGTCCACCAACCAGTGTCCCAAATCTGCTCATTTACCTAGACCTACAGAGGATAGTATGTGTGATTCCAAACCTTTGTTGTATTGGGCAAGTTTGTGGACTACACCCAAGCTGTATAAATATACGGAGGCATTGACAGATTTAATGGCCTAGCTAGGTGAGACTTCCCTTCTCTGGTTTGTACATGCAAGGAGAGGTCTAGACACCGTTGGATTAAGCACACTATGGGCCCAGCCAGAACGGATGTTTACATCTCTAATTCTGTGATTAAGAGAGCCCTTCAAGCAAAAGCAGAATTAGATATTGCGAATTTGGTCAATCAGAACCACGGGCTAAAAGTATTGAGATTGTAAACAGACTCCTGGTTATGGAAGGCTAAGAAGCCTGTACACCAAACTGCAATTTGCTATTTTACAAGTGAGACATTAGCGCTGCAATTGGAGAAATGGCGGTGGGGAAGAAAGTCCATTTTGCGCCATTTCAGAAACCTTAATCCACTTCATGCCAATTTGTCTGTGTTGCCTGGATATTTGGAAAACGTACTTAACACCATTGTTTCTGGCCAGGTCAATTCGCACTACAGATCAGGCAATGTTACTGTGACGCGATTCACCTGATTCTTTAGAAGTGCTGTGTGTGCAATTACCTGACCAGAGCATAGAGGCATAGAATGGCAAAGTTGAGTTGAAAAAACTCAAAAGGCCCCACTTTGTATTCTTTGTTTGTTCTTTCAAACTGTATATTGGACGATGAACATAGTGGAAATGACATGTTATTGTTGCTTCATTGCACATGCCCCTCTTGGACTGGAAGTAGCTTGGACTAGAAACTACTTCCCCATAAGATATTTTGCAGCATTCGTCACCACTGCTCAAGTTCTGAAATCTAGAGTTAAGTTTGCAAGATCAGCCAATTGCTTTGGATCTAGGGAAACCAATAAAGATTAACTCCATTCACTCTAGAATGCAGCTACGGCAAATCTGTCTAGCTGCATGCTTGGTCGTCCGCACTGAAACCCCCGACGTGCCTCAACACCTCTGCCATAAGTATGCAGCGACAACACACGAAGGATTTCGGTCTAGCTGGCAACAAGTGAAGTCTCCTGCACTAGCACTCTACCTCAAGCACTCTACCTCAAGCACCAACAGCCCCCGTCCATGTGGCTTACCTTTTGGGTCGTTTACTGGAGCCTGGGCAGCCCTCCTAAATCCCAATCCTAGCAGAATGCACACATGCATCTCAAACGAAACCCTTACAAGGTCACATACCTGAACTTTGGTCCCAGAGGGCGTTCCAACCACATGGCGATTATTGAATCCAGGGAGAGGCCAGGGCTGCATGTATAACTACTATACAGGTGCAACCCGGTTTTCCCTTTTACTTAAGGCATGAAATAAATGACAGCACATCGTCTAGGTACTCACCAGCGGGTTGATGTTCCCATCTATATACCAGTGGCAGAAATCTGTCCCACTTGCTCTTATACTGCGAATGGGCCAATTGCTTCATAGCCGTCTGGATAATTCTCATGTTTCCCGAAGAAAGGCCCAAACAACCCAAGGTCAGGTCTTCAGGAACCAAATTGCCAAGTTGAGCAATTGTGGGCAGGGATGAAGAATCTTGCTTTGTTGTTGGTGTAATACGATGTGCCAATCTGGGAGGGGAATAGGACCTTCACCGCTAAAACCCACCAGCTCTGCTGAACTCCACCAGCTTCGAATACCAGAAGCAGGCTGGCTGCTGTGGGGCTATTAGTACGAGTCTGCTTTTCACGGATGTCTTCAACTTGGCCAGGGGGCCTGGGGATCAGAGGAATGGGCAGAAACGCATAGAAAAACTCTGCATCCCACGAAATAGACAAAGCGGCCTACAGTGACCCCGAAGTGGACGGCAAAGAGGAGGCACTTTTTGTTTTCTAGCATTGCAAAGAGATCCACTGGAGGGCGACCCCAAATATGACAGTCTGGTTGTAATGGTTAGTGTTTCATCTTCCACTCATGTTGGAGTGCTGCAGTCTACAGAGGAGATCGGCTTCTATTTTTACCACCCGAAAGGTGAACTGCCCAAAGGACAATGTTGTCGAGCAGTGCACCCATTCCCATATTCAGACAGCTAGGTGACAGAGGGGTGGTGATCTGGTGCCACCCTGCTTGTTTATCTAGAACATTGCAGTTGAGCTGTCCGTCTGCATAAGACAGTCTTCCCATAGATGCTGGTTAGAAATGCTCATAGGGCATTGAAGATAGCCTGTGATCTCAGACTATGATGCATTTTCTCTGTGCTGGACCACATGCCGTGGACTTTCAAGCTCTTTAGTATGGGCCCCCCAAACACTCTGGGAGGAACCTATGGTGATGCACTCTTTGATGGTAATCTCTCTGAAGGGGTCCCCTTGAGAAAGGTTCTGTTGCTCAAAGCACCCAAAAAAATCCTGATCCATCAGAATGTGCTGTGATTTCTGATCCGTGGCTTGATTCCACGAGCTGGCTAGATGCAGCTGTAGTCGTCTCATCTTCAATCTGTCATACATACAACACATGCCGCCATTAGGCCCACAAGCCTCTGGTATCACCAAGTCGTCAGTACCTTTTTAGATCAAAAGAGTGTCACCGACTGGTTTATTTCTAGAAAAAAGACCATCAGGGATGGAAATATCTTGTCCAGGCTGGAGTCCCATACAAATCCCCAGGAATGTTGAGTCTGGGTAAGAGAAGGCTTGTCGAAGTCGAGTGAAAATCCCAAGCTTAACAGGGTACTCATCAGCAGGCGTGAAGGTGCGAGGACCTCCTGGTTTGGAACGGCTGTCACTAGCTAATAGCCCAGGTACATCCGTACACGATACCCCTGAGATGACGAGCACTGGCCACCGTGTTCATAAGCTTGGGGCTGAGTTGAGTGAAAAGAGCAAGGCCTGATGTTGATAGGGAGATCTGCCAACTGAAAACCTGAGTAATTTTCGGTGGGGCTCCCTGATCGGAACATGGAGATAGGCGTCCTTGAGGTCCACTGCACAAAACCAGTCATTCATCTGAACAGATAGTATTTGGTCTGGAGTGATATCTTGAACCTCTTGTTGGGGAAACAGAGTTTGAAGCGGCAGGGGTCCAAAATTGCCTGCATGATTCTTCTAAGGCATCGAAAAGATTCATGAATAAAATCCTTAACTTCTCTGTCTGGTTTGAGGGGGGAGGGGTGGGAACTGGTTCTATAGCCCCATATCGAGCAGTTTCTTTACCACCTTTAACAAGGGAGTTGATCCCAGTTGAATCAGCAGAGATGAAGCCTGAGGAGGGGGTGGAATGCTGAGATGGAAGGGCCAGCATACTACATATAGAACTGAAGGATCCTGTGAAATGGATTGTCAGCTGTTCAGGTGGAGCAAGTCTACAGTCGACTGGAGTTTGGTGGACCTGCATGTTAACATCATTGTTTTTTGCCTCCATAGTGAAGGATGAACGATGGCTGGAGAAAACATTTTGTGAAGGCTCTTGCTTGCTTCCTCCTAAGTGCACTCAGCGAAAACTGAGGGTGTCTTGACTTTCTTTCTTGGTCCCGAAACCCTCTGAATGCCTTTTGACTTGGTTCTCTAGAGAAGGTTGACTGTTTGAGTTTGTCAGTGGAGGAGTGGAAAAGGTCCGGACCGACAAATGGAAGATCTACGATGCAATCTTAGACCTCTTGTGTACATTTTGTTGAATGCACCCATGCCACCCTGCACATATCTGCTCATAGCGCCATCCCCCGACCGTCTGTGTCAATAGGCTGCACCCATGCTTCGAGGACATCCTGTGCAACGATTTTAGCCTCCACTAATCCAGATTTGAGTGCTAGGTATTTGCTCACAGGTAAAAATGAGAGGAACATATCCCAGCTCTCTCCATAGTCTTTGGTTCCCAGTTGGTAGGAGTGTATCTGCATTGGCCTGGTGGAAGTGCAGTGCGGCATTGGAATAGACTTTGCAGCCGTATGACTCCAGGATTATATCCTTATTGAGCAGAGCCATAGAAGAGGATGTGCTTCTTGATCTGGAGGGTTTATTTAATAGGGACACTGAGGCCACCACCACTGAATGCGGCTGTGGATGAGTGTTCAGGCAAAGCTTCTCCGAAGCAAGGGGCCACTATCTGGAGTCTAGCTTCTTATTTCTTGGTTGCAATGAATTAGACATTTCCCAAAACAGTGTGGCTTCAGCTACAACGCCCCTCTGTATAGAAAGGCTGGATCGGTTGGAAGGAGCGTAGGGCCAATACCTCGGACAGGATCCAGACCCCTAGGGCTCGTCTGACTCGGGTATGCCTACTAAGTCTGCCAGACCGAGTATTCCGTAGAGAAACACTCTAGTGAAATGTAGGAGATCCTCCTCTGTGTTACTGGCAGAGTCCTAGTCTGTGTCCTGAATGATAGTAGCCATCGACAAGGATGAATCTTGAGTCTTGGGGGTCCTCTTGCTAGATTTGGGTGCTGTGGAGGAATCTCCTGAGCCATTGTCATAATCGGCACTGCAGGTGGCAGTACCGATTACCGTAGTATTGGTGATTTAGGATGCATTAGCTGTGGCACTGGCGAGGCAGGTGTCTGCGGAGATGTTGGTTGTTGCGCTGTTAGTGTTGTATGTGTCAGAGAAAGGGGCATAAGATCTTTTATCAGTCCTTTAAAATAATCTGCTATTTCACTGGACCTCATTAGGGTCTGGAATGTATAAAAGAGCCTGTCTTCGTGTGCTTGTGAATGTCCGACAGCGGAGGAAGTTGATATGGGGGTCCACGTTGAAGTCACCACCAGGGGTGCTGACAGCCATAAAGGTAGCAAAACCGGTACCCAGTATGGTTGACGTGATTGATAATCCCATGAAGACTATGGAGCAGAGGAACAGGATGGATATGCTGTTCTCCATTGTGATGTATTCCAGTTAGTCCGTGGAATGTATGCGTTACATAGGACCATGGGAGGAAGGAGATCGGCTATTCATGACCCCTGGAGGTGGATCTGGTAGCAAGCTCACCTGGGGAAGATGATACAAGTGACCATAATTCTGCTTTTCCTGTCCTTCACCCTGGTATAGGAATAGCTGAGGGCAGGACGTTGGGCAAAGGCTTGGCATGTTCTTTAGCCGTCATTAGCTTGGGGGTCAAGAATTTTGCACTTCTCAGCATGGCCTTGGATGTAGGCGACACACAGGATTTTTCCTGCGGGCATGGAGCCAAATGTGGCAGGTCCTGGGGTTTCTGTCAAGTAGAATATTTGTTATTCAATGGCGTATTAAAGGAATTTACATTTCATATATATTTTTACATTGCAGACATTGAAAGGGATACTTTCAACTGTTCCTTTTACCGCTGCTATCGAAAAGCAGTATTTTTAACGCTGTGAGCTCAGACTGCTCGTTTGATACAATCAAAAACATCACCCCGGAAAAACCATTCACCCCCCCCCCTCAAGAAAAAGAGCAATGGCGAAATGGTTCACCCCACTAATAGGCACCATGAAAAAGAACAACAAGAAGCTGGAATTGGAATGGAGGAAAGAATACAAGCAAGATAAGAAAACCCAGTTCGAGAAACAAATCCGGGCATACAAGAAGGAAATTCAAAAGGCAAAAAGAAGGCATTATGATGACAGAATCACCAATGCCACCAACACACAAAAATAAATGAGAAACCCTCCTGGTTGCGACAACACTCCAACCCCCATCAGAGAAACTGTGCAACAACTTGACAGACCATTTCAAGAACAAAATAAACCAACCACACTCAACTAACTGAACCTGTCAAGGAGCCACAGCACAAACTACAAAACTTCCCTGAAATATCAGCAGAGGCATTCATCAAGCTGGTAAAAAACAGCAAGAAAGCGGGATCACTCATTGGATCCATGCCCACTTGACATCTACAAATCAATCCTTGCACAAGGGACTCCTTCAGAATATTACAGAAACCTTTTAAATCTGTCACTCACAACAGGAACTGTACCATTATCAGCATATATTAAGCCTCTCTTAAAAAACACAAGTGGCAACGTGGATGATCTCTCCAACAACAGACCGATTTCAAAGATTCCCTACCCGGCAAAACTCCTAGAAATTTACCTATACAAATGAACCCAAGAACATCTAGAAAAACACCACTTGCTAGACCAAGCTCAAGTCGGCTTCAGACCTGCAAGAGGAACAGAATCGCCACAACGATCCATCTGGGATGACCTAAAAACAAATGCAAACTCTTACACAACCTCTGCTCTGATTCCGCTCGACCTCTCCGCAGCCTTTGACATAGTAAGCCATGACGCCCTAACCAAAAGATTGGAAGATAAAAGGTATAATGGACATGGCACTACTCTGGATTAAAACATTCCTTGCAGACAGGACAGAAACTGCATGGATAAAACCCTTCAAATCTACTCCCTGCGTTAACGACTGTGGAGTACCACAAGGATCCTCGTTATCACCTCTATACTTCAACATCTAAACAGGCTCCAGTGTTCAGGATCTTCAAAAAATACAACATCACATACTACAACTACCCAGACGACACTCAAATCATCTAAAAAATCGAAGACACTCAAGCCGATCACTCAACCCTAATAGAATGTCTGAAAGAAGTCTTTGACTGGATGAACGCCAACAACTTGAAAATCAACCCAGGAAAGACTGAAAGCATGATTATATCCAAAAACCAAGAGAACACCACCTACATTCCCTAGCCGACGGAAATGGGAGCCGCGCCCACCCCATCTAAGGTAGTAAAAAATCTAGGAGTCCTAATAGACAACGCTCTAACCTCAGAACCACAAGTTAAAAAATAATACATTGGCTCCCAATCAAAACATCAAACATCGCATCACGTTCAAGACAATGTGCATAACACACAGGGCAATCAGTGGACAGGGAACTGAATTCCTACAAACCAACCAGACCCCTTAGATCAAGCAATGAAACCTGCCTGGAACCAAAACCATATGTCAAGAAAAAATTAGGGAGCTAATTAGGGAGCTCCTCTTTCTCCCAACTGGCCGGAAAAACTTGGAACAAGCTCCTGAAAGAAATAAACAGCAAAGACCCCCTAAAATTTAGAAAACTTCTAAAAACCTGGCTCTTCAACACCTCAGAACCAAACTGAAACAACTAAACAATCTAACAGGAAACACATAGAACAGATTTACAGAATATATAATGACATAGACAACACCCAGAACCGACTAAGGAAACTCTGACAATAACAAAGAATCAACACTAGGTGGAATAGAACACAAGCGACAACCCCATGAGGAAGGATTTAGCATACATGCCCAACACTACCTACAACCTTATATCTAAATTATTCCAAGGACAACATTTGGACTGAATCGGGAACACTGGCCTGCGCCGGTCCAAGACAGAATTGTAAAAGATAGCAAGTACCTAATGTGAACACTAGCTTGCGTCACATCTAGATGGGATTGCGAGGGTTAGCAATACCACTCGTTGGAACTATGAATGTAGGCAAAGTGCCATTCTTGGACAGAGTTGTGGACGTTGGCCTGCGTCACATCTAGACACGAGTGGGCGTGCCCGCCAGTGCCACATCTGGACGGAGTAGCGGGTGCTGGCCGCTGCCCCATCTAGACTGCATTGGAAATACTGCCAGTGCCATATTTGGATAGAGCTGTGAATGCTGGCTTGATTCCCATCTGGATAGGTTTGGAGGATGGCTAGTGCCGCATCTGGATATAGCGGTCAATATTTACATGTGTCATATGGATACGATTGTGAATGTTGGCCAGTGCACGATCAGATAGAAATGTAGAGATAATCGCTCATCTCATCTAGAAATTCAGCACACATCACTTCTAGATACCAAGGCCGTTAACCAACCCATTAACAATTTCACACCTCTGCATACACCTCTCAAACTCTAACCAAACACAAACACAACCCTAAAGCACCACAAACCGCACAAACTTTACTAAACCGCAACAACAAAACAAACCACACGAAGGATACCGAACGGAAAGCACCGCCAAGCTCAGCGAACGGTGTTAACCGAACTGAAGCTGCCAACAGCACATCACTGCTCTCTTGCACTTATCCTGCTCGTTCCCACTAACTTCTCCCCCACCCCCTTTCCTTTTCAGATCCCCCAGGGGACCACTCCGGTGGTGATAGTGTGTGGTACAAATATCCTTTAACATTAACATTCTACGTTTACAGAGACGTTTGCTAATTGTGGCACACAAGTACATTTTGAGAAGCTTCTGGAAAATCACAAGTCACATGAGGTTTGTGGATTTCTCCTTGTCAATATTACCAGTGAGAGGTAAGTGCTGGCACACCAGCACACATAAAATTTATGTCAAACCGTGCAATAGACAAACAGTAACAAACTGTTTCCAAGTATGCTCACCACCTCTCCTTGTTGCTTGTATTCTATATAATACATCAATATCAGCCCATTTGGGAATACAGGCTCAGACCACTTCAGGATTACTGCATTATCTTCACCACCTTCCCATGTGACGACTCCAGGAATATCATCTGCCCCCGCTGTAAGACAAAGAACATACAAAGTTAGAATTCTAACATCCCCAAATTGATCAACATACAATGAGTCACAATTGTCTACCATAGAATTCAGAATGTTGGCAAACAATTAGATAATGTGGCGTTATGTACCCGTTCCACAGGCATCACTGTGGGGTCAGGGCCTGAGGTAACTGCCTGAGAGAAGCAAAGGCAGTTAAGGTGGGCCCTGGGCTCTTAGCTCCCCGCCCCAGGGTGATGCCTGTGGAACAGGTACATAAGGCCATTAGCACCCGTCACATGGGCAGTGACATGGCTAATTAACAGTATTCTTGCTCCGTGATAGGGGTGAGTCGCTGCGTCCAGTTCTTGGAACTAAAATACTTTTCCAAGATGGCCACCATGGAAGGGGAAGGTAGGGCTCCGTATGGAGCCCTTCTTCCCCTTCCATATGGACATCGGGAGCAGAGCGGAAGGTGGGCTGGGGCACTGAGTGGCATCACAGCCGAAATAAGGTACGTTTGGGGGAGGAATAAAATAAAATAAACGGGCACGAAGGTGGGGGGGCCAGATGGCGGCGGGGGGAGCCAGATGTTAGGCAGCATGGAACACATGCTTTCACTGGCGATTCAGGCCTGCGTTCCTAGCCACCCGATTGGCTGGCTTCTCCTGCCAGGGTGCTAATTGTAGTTTTTGCACCAACAGAGGAAAGCCCAATGAATGTGGGCTGATAAAATATTGTATTTATTGTTCCAGTATATTACAATGCACAATCAGTGGTTAGTTCTAAGTAAAGCAAAAACAGGTTTGTAAGGTCCTTTGTAAAAGCAAGTCCTTTAGGTTTTGACCGGAATTATATGGTCAAGTAGAGAAGTTTGGGAGGCAGGAGCCCAATGACACATATTTACAGATGGAAAGGGCTCAACCACTCAGAGCTCCTAGAAGGAGATTTAGGCCAAGGGCTGGGTTAATCAGGTTGAAAACAGAAGACAAACTCAGTTATCTCTAGGTACTGTGACTAATTCCTTGAATTAGTCACTTCTCCCCAAGGGTGATCCCCCACCATAGCCCCCCGTAAGGCTATGGAGGTGAGCCTGCTCCGCAACACTCTGCCTATAGGTCGAGGCAAGCTGAACCCAACTGGAGAGACTCCCCCTTTGGGGACAAGGGCTCCTGTTCCTGTGAGGAACTCCGTAGGAAACCTGCTATCAGTACCTCTTCAAAAACATCCAGGAAAGAAATGTATGAAGAACATACCAAAATGTGCTGTCATCAAGAAACTGATTACTTCTTTGGAGGAAGTTACCTTTTAGTGAGACAAGGAAAAAGATCTGTGGAGGAGTACAGAAGGCAGAACAAACAGATACGAGACTGCGCCGGGGAAGTCCCACGGATTCGTAATAAAAGAAAGGAGAGGAGACTGGAGAGACAGAGTGGAAGCAGGCGAGCTAAGAAGCTGTTAGCTGGCTTACACAGAGAAAAATCTGGATGCCACAGCGTTCTGTAATCGTGAGGAAGCAAACTGCAGAACCAGACGTGCAGCGTTGGGAAACCAGAGAGAGGAGAGAAGCTGTTATGGACAAGAGGTACCCTTATCCTGAGTTTCTCGAGTGGTGGGGTGACCACAACAGAGCTGTGGTGGACCAGAGGTCCTGTGAACAGCGCTGACACCACTCTGCTAGAACCAACGTGGAACCTACCGGCAGACGAGATACCGGGGAAACAGCGTGTGCAGAAAAACAAATGAAACACTACAAAGGAACCATGAGAGGCCAATCTGAGAAATCGAAGAGAGTATCTGCGAGAAACCTGAGGGTATCCTCCCTCCTACTACCCCTGGATCCCCTTCTCAGGTGGCCAGGGAAAGGCAATTGCTTTTGGATCTTGACCCGGGTGTGGAGAAGCGAGGTAGGTTCACCTGGGTGGAGGGTTCTTGGGGATTGGGAGTAGAGTACCCTCAGGCGAGACATGGTATCTACCTTTCCCTATTGAAGACCAACCTAACCCTCCCCAAGCCTTTATAGGCTATTGTACAACATCTTCCCTCACATTCCCACACTTTACCAAAGACAGTACTGGGACGAGGAAGAGGCCACTAGGAGAAATTAACACTAGTTCCTTTCACCCTCCAATACTGGGACGAGGAAGATGTCTGCAAAGTACTGTGAAGGTCAACTATGGTCAGGCAAGTTCAATTGGGAGCTTACACCCGTAACCTGCCTATTGTTTTCTCGTGTATGAAAGGAGACCAAAGGAGCAACAGGGAGGCCTGAGTGGGAGAGACCAATACGGGACCCTTTCTGTGAGAAAGCCAGGATGCCCACCGAAGTCCCAGAAGACCTGTGGAGCCCAAAGTGAGGTGGGCGTTACTGCCACAGGTGTGGGAGCCTCATGAACATGAGAAAGTAGCCGGAGCTGCGAAAAAAGAAAGAAAGAAGAAAGGATGCCATCTGGGGAAGAGGAGTGGAGTTGCCGGAATGTGCTCAAAAGCACCCAGAGTGCGAGCAGTGCTTGCAGAGACCAGACCGCCAGCCTGTGAAGAAGCAGCAAAGCAGTAGCAGAGCATCCGGAGAGGAACGCAGAGGACCGGTGAGTGCACCCAAATCCGGGGCGGTCCTAGGGGCTACGCCCGAGTAACAGTATGAAGCAAAATTTAATCCAAACTGAATAAAACTTGATGCAAATATCGAATTGAATTAAATGACTTGAAGCAAAGTTAAACTAAGCATATTGAATACTGAACTGAATGAACACTCGTAGCAAAGCTAAATCATACCCATGAATACCAAGTTGAGTGAAACTTTGTGGGAAAAGCTGTTAGCTGATGAAATTCAAACGGCAAAGTGCCCATTTTAAAACAACCTACGAAAAAGAACGCAAATGTAAAAGAGTGCGACAGAAAGGTGGGAAATTAATAAGACCACCACAAAGTGCACTATATGAATGGAGACAGTGTGGCAAGGGCAAAGATCGGCATAATACGTGCAACACACTAGGGCAAAGCCAAGAGGAGGACCAGGAGAAGCAAGGAGAGTGTGAAGCTGCACAAAGTCAAGGGGCCAACAAAGAGAAGCTAAACGTATGTCAATTTGGACACAGGGCAAATACAGAAGAACCTGTGGGGGCTGAAGAGCCTAGGGTTCCTGGTTGCGCGACCTGTAATGGGTGGACCGTGTGGTCTGATAACTGCGCCTAGACCAGGGAGCCCTAAATTGTGAAAACTAACGAGTTATATTTACTCGCTTCTGACCCAATTCGTATGTGTTATGGGGGTCTCTATATTACTATTCACTTCTTGTATCTTCTTGTGTGCACATGCGTGATTATATCTCCTTCAGAAATATCTTTTACCCTCTCATAGTCCTCCTGACCACTGTATATTGGGTTCATGGCATGAACTGTTTTTCTGTTATTTGTGGGAAGTAATGGTTTTCAAAATCTAGCAGTCTTCGTCCCTTCATCTGCCAAGGAACGTTACTCTTAAAGTTCCCTTCCAGTAAGTATCCTGGATTTTTTAACCTTTTTTTGGGAGCTGGTGTCGTGGTCTGCACGCTTCTAAACGTCAACGGAGTTCCACTTCATAGATGTCTCTCCAACGGTTCCGGAGCTTCTCCCTCGCTGCATAGCATTTTCAGCGTGACATTCTGTAAGACTATTGTAGGGCCGTAGCTTCTGGGGTTGTATTCCCATTGAAACAGGGTCCTCCCCGCTGGTTTCACCAGGCTTCGCTCTCCTTAATACTGGGGTTTTCTGTCCCTGTTTTACCATGGCACTTGCTGTCCGCCTGCCACACCACTGCAGGAAGTGGCTGTCTTCCTGTTCTTTCTGCCGGTCTTGCGGCAATGGTGCCGACAGCTTACCAGTGTTGCAGTGAGTATTCCTGTCCCGGGGAACTCATTTGATCATTGTAGTTCCTTACGAGACCAGCTCTTTGGTTTTCCCACGGGTGGCAAGCTCGTCACTCTGCTGACTTTTCTACGCCATCCGCCGCCTCATTAGTGGGCTCGGCTGATATTGCAGCAAGCCGGTCCAAATGCCTGCTTGTGTGCCTCATAGGCCTCCTCTGTTTCCTCTTCTTAGGCCACCACCACCACTACTACTTCTACAGCTGTTCCAAATACGGCGGGTGACTCTTCCAGTACAACTCCCACTACTTCCACAGCTACTACTCCTTCCTGTCCCTCTTCTTTTTTATTGTCAGCTTTTCCAATGGACATTTGTGATGTCATCTTTGATATCCTGGGTGTTAGTCTTAGCAGTGCAGGGTGTTGGCACGAGTTATAGGTGCATAGCTTACCATAACTGGCGAATTTCAAGGGTTTTTCGGTTTTACTTGGAACCATAACGTCCCTTTAACAAAGTTTTTTTTACTGAATTTCATAGGTTTTTAGTAGCGTAACTTAACCATAATGTCCCTTTAACAAAGTTCTTTTTACTGAATTTCATAGGTTTTTATTAGCGCAACTTAACCATAATGTCTACGAACATCTGACTTCATTGCACACATTCCGGAGAATGCCACATGACCATATGCTGGTGCACAGCATGATGATGTGCCCGAGAACCCTGTACGCACTTCACAATAAGATCTGTGCTTCGTGGACACTGTGGAACTACATTTTCTACTGATGTAGGAACTTGCAACTTCAACATTTCCCTTGCTCAGCTCCAATACCTATTCGTACTCAGCCATTTGCCAATCTAGTACACAGTACATACTTTTAGCAAAACTACTATTTATCTTAAAATGACATCAGCTAAGGGCATCACTCCTCCCCATGACACACCACCACTGCTGTAATCAAAGAGCATCAGAAACACTGCCCCCTACCTTAGAAATAACACATGCGCAACATTTTCCCCTGTCCACCTGGCCCTGTGTTTGGTGCCTCTTCCCTCATTTCCCTTCCTGACCTTTCGTCGTTAGCTCTTCTGCCAAAAAAAAGCCATTCAAAAACAAAATAAATGTTCCTTTAGGAACCACCTTTCACAGGTAAAAAATAGAACTAAAAAAAATAACCGCATAGACTCAATCTACTTTATATTTCTCAGTAAAGTACATAGACTCAAAAGATTTTCCAACATTTCCATTTGCATTTTGTGTTATGCTAATGGGAATATTGTGGCGTTCAACCTCCGTTCCAAAAACTGGAACGGTGGATAACAGCCCAGCAGCCCAAGTTATCACTCAATCGAAGTGAGGGTGGATAACGAGGTCTCTAGACCATTATCCCCCCATTCCAGCCCCTGAAAAGGGGGATGAAGGCCATTAGCAGCCTAGGTTTCCAAAGCGGTAACTCGTGCTACTAAAAAAAAGAGGATTTTTCGTCCTATACCGGGACGCGTCCCGGTTTAGGAAGTAAAATCCTTTTCCAAGATGGCAACCCAGGAAAGGGAAGGCGAGGGTTCATACAGGGCCCCTCTTTGCTTTACATGGCAGCCTGCAGAAGGCAAAAAGAACACCCCATGACCATTATTACCACAAACACATTTTTCTTTCCTTTCAAATCTATGCTCATTTCTAATAACGTTACCACAAAGCCAGTCCCAGGTGCACATGGCCACTTTAATCCTAAGTGTTGTCCCTTCTGGTCATGGGCAGTAGCCATATTGTCCGGATCATGACCTTATACCATAACCCCGACATTCTGGCTACAGCCTACCCCTCAGTCACCAAAGCTATAACTCTATTGTTTTTAACTGCATTATGACACTTGTCAAATAAGAAAACACTTCCACATTTGTAAAACCATGCTTTCCGATCCTTGCCAATGAGCCTTACGCAAATTTGCTAGAAATCCACCCACATTTTATTTTTTCAAAACTGTCAAATGAATGCACATACAACCGTCATATAAGCTGTGCACAAAATCTCAAAAAACGTTGTAAAATCATTCGAAACCAAGGCAGAAATATTCCACCCATCATCATCACCCTTGACCTCCCCAAACATTATTTCTTAAGTTTCACAAGTGCAATGCTCAGAAAATATAATTGTACCGAGGGTTCGACCATGTATTTTTATACATAGGTTGATCTATCGCAAACATTTCCAAATCACCTTACCTCATTTCTCCTCTTTTAGAAACATACGAAATCTGGCAGCAGGGTGCGCCCATCTTGTGCTATTCTCATCCATTGCTGCATCTGCCTAAGGTAAACTGCTATGGCGTCACTAAATCATATGCCTCGCTCCTGACCCTCACATAACCAACCCTAGTGATATTCAACACCTTTCTCTGTGACATTCCTCTTCAGCGTAGGCAAATGCGCCCATAATCACCTACGTGACGTAGAACCCGAAAATCAACACACATCGACTAACAACATAGCTTGTCACAATTCAAAATATTAAACCGGTCTTTAAAAGAAAGCAATAACACTGTACAATTTGTAAAGTACTTTTATTTCACAATGAACTCTCCGAGAACATCCGACTATTCCCATATTCAATGAAATTGCAAATTTTTTGTTTCTTCGCTCATGGTCGAAAATGTTAATCGTGACGCACACATTGTTCTTTTTGCATACACAAAGTGTTTGTTTTCAATAAACCAACCGCTTGGGTCGCACAGTGAATTCCAGGGCGTCTGCATCAACTTGGGCCTAGAGCACCATAAAAGATGTTATGTTACTCCTAATTGCTAGTGCAGCGTACGGGCACATGGGCCCTGTGCGATCGTCCCACAAAACAGTCACGGTGAGCCAGCCGTTGATGACTAGGTGTACCTGGCGAATAAAGAAGCCATCAGTTGGCATCTGGAATCCATGGCAATCGCAGTAAGGCAGCATGTAGCTATTTTGAAAACCTAACAGAAAATAAGTACCAATACCCGACCTTTATCACACTATATCTATTGATTTCTTAATTTGGCATAGAGTTTAAACTAACGATTAACATACACATCAAACAATCTCAAAAAATACAAAAACAACGTGGAAACTGATACAAAATTGGATATGGTCATACATGACATTTTAAAGAAATATTAGCGTTCAACCTGGGTAGATCTAGTGATAGTCTACATACACCTAGATTCTGCACTCCCCATAGCTACATAAAAAGACAACCACACAGAAAGATAGTACGTGAGTTACATTGCCAAAATTAAAACTTCAGATAATAATAAGTTAATGCTCGTTCCGGTGTACAGTCGTCAAAAGCAAACTTACAGGATATTCACCGTCTCCATTCTCTTCGCGTAACTCGGTCAGTGATGCTCAATGCGCTCACACCAAAGAATCTTCCTGAACTGATTTTACATGTTCCTTACACACTTTTGGAATGCATAACCTTATCAAATGTTCATTATTACAAACCTCCTCTCACTGCATTTCTCACAAAAGGATCCCTTTCTCTCAAGGACAAAAAACAATTGACCCTTATAGTTTCTGTCCCATGCGTGGGCTTCCTTAGCTCGCAACCAAAAAATCAAAGCTGGTGACCTTCACTCAGAATCTAAATACATTCTCACTTTGCAACAACATGGCTCAACGCATTCATGAGAACTTGTACTTGCATACACGTGCAGTGCCGCTGTTTCCATCAAACACTGCAGGTGGCTGCCTCAGATGCCAAACTCTAGGAGGCGCCAGTCTGACTCCAATATTATGTTAAATACATTGTTACACAGATACATTAGTCCTTCGCCTGTACTTTACGCACATTATAATAAGGAACACCTCCAAATGTAACGTATGACTTTCGTGACAGAAAAAACAATTTTTTTGCTTCTTGCTGCCACATCCCATCCCATCCTCATCAACCCTCACCTTTCGAGACGGTATTTGATAGGTTTAACAAGTGCAATGTGGTGTCTTGTTATATGTTTTTGCGGCGATGTCCGCGGACATCAAAACACAGATGAAAGATGGCGGGCGCATCAGAACAATCTGATGCACTTCACACTCTCCACCATCCAATGAGGGAACGCGTCACATGTCCGCGGACTTGATGCAAGCCGATTACCCAATCGGTGTCCTGTCTGCGGAGCGAAGAGGGAAGTGTTTCCGCGCAGCGGACATAGATATCACACATTTTTTTAGACCTACTTTTTCATCGTTTAAAAAAAAAAAACTACTGGATGGATTTCACCAAATTTGGTAAAAATCCGTCCAGCGGTTTGATCTGTAGCCGTGCGCAAAATTTTTCCCCCATTCAGTCTATGGGAAAAAAAGAAATTTTGGGACCCCCCCTATAACTTTGCCCCCCCTGGACCGAACCTCACCAAACTTTGCAAAAAAATTCCGATACTTTTTTTGCAAAGTTTGGTGAGGATTCGTCCAGGGGGAGCAAAGACGAATCCTCATCAAACTTTGCAAAAAAAGTATATATGGGCGGCTCTGATTTTTTTTTTTCGCCAAGTTGGTTGAGGTTTCGCGTGGGGAGGGCTTGGAGGGTTCTGGGCAAAGTTATAGAGGGGTCCCCAAAAAATGTTTTTCTCCATAGACTGAATGGGGAAAGACTTTGCGCACAGCGACAGGCCGAACGGCTGGACGGATTCTAACCAAATGTGCGGCAGGAGCGGGGGATTGTGTCAAAAAGTGTGCTTTTGTTTGTTTGGTGGAAATCCGACCAGTAGTTGTGTTGCAAAGAACTGAAATGTACGTCCCATGTATTTTAAATCTGCTTTCCTGAGCCTGGCCTTAATTGCAATGTACCGGGCTCTCCTCCTCTGGACCTGGAAAGTGTAGTCCGGATAGACTGCTATCTTGGCCGACACTCTCTGTATCGCTCCTCTCGATCTGGAGAAGGCTAGGATCTTCTCCTGGTCTTTGTAATTGAGTACCTTAGCTATTAGGGGATCCTGGCGGCAGTCGCTTGACAAAGGAGCAGTGCGCTCTTTCGATTGTGAACCCCTGTGTGAGTTCGCCGGCTCCTATTTCTTGAAGCAATATGTTTCCAATGTAGATGGTTGGGTCGGACCCTTCCGCCCCCTCTGGCAGTCCCACGATGCGCATATTTTGTTTTGGAGCTCGCCCTTCAGCCACCTCTGGTCTGTCTTCCAGCAGTTTGACCCTCTGTTGTAGGATGTCAATGTCTTTGGCTGCTTGCGTCTTTGCTTCCGTATTATCCTTGACCTGCTCTTCCAATTTAGTAGTGCGCTCTGCAATAGCGCGGACATCTTGTCTCAACAGTCCCACTTCAATTCTAACCGCGTCTAAATTGGCTTCCAATGTATTTTGCAGCATTGAAATGGCTTCCAGGATCTGCCTTTTCCCTTCGTCCGCCATCAAATTCTGGGCAGCTACCTGTGCTTGTCCCTTGTCACCATTGTCTGCCTTTTGCTGACCAGGTGGGCTTTTGGCAAAGATATCTAGGGTGCCCTGCTTATTCTTGGTCTTGTGATTCTTAGCCGCAATCTCTTCCTTTTGTCTCGCAACGTCAGCTGTGTGCCGTACCTTTCGGGGGTCTGTGCGACTATTTAGAGCGCCCAAATCCATCTGGATAGCCGGCCGGAGCTGCACGTGCCTGCTGCGCATGTCCAAGCAAGCACGTTATCAACCTCACAGTTTTCTGGCAACCTGGTCTCGTGTCTCTGCGCCCCTTGTATGGTTCTCTCACAGTGCGCCTAGGGTCTTTATCCCTGTGTCTATTAGAGAATCTTCTGTAACGTGCCTCTCATTTCAACCTTTCCTTTGATGTAGGCCCTCTTCTCCCTCTCTTTCACCTCCAGCAATGCACACTCAACGTTTCTTCTCCACCAGGGGCGGGCTGCGTTGCTGTGGGACTGCTTCCCTATCAGACCGCTGCACCGCCCCATGTTGAGGGCTGAGTCACTCTTCTACGGGGACCTTGCCTGTCCCGGATAAGTGATTACGCTGTTCTGTGTGTCCTATGTTATTGCAGTTGCTGTACCAGCTGGGGGTGCCTGTCACTACTCTCTGTGGAGCACTTATGATAGATTGTGGATCTGTCCCCCCACTGTCCTGGTATACTCTGCTGCACACTTCTCTTCAGGATCTGGTGCGCAGCGGAAACATTAGGCTTGGGGCTTCTCCTTTCCCCCTCCAGTGCGGATCAATTAGTGTCTGGCATATGAGCGCTATAGGCGCCATGTTTTCTATTATTTTTAGGAGTGGGGACGGCAGGAGGGCGCCCATCCGCGTTGGTGTTACGCTATGTTATATACGCGGGCCCCACTTCTTACCTCTGGGCCGGTGCTTGCCGGCCTCTCCCTCTGTGCACCATGCCGTCTTGTCCTCGCTCTGCGCAGCCCTGGGCTTCTCTGCAATTACTTCCCCTCTGGCAGTACTAGTGAGTGCGGTCCCTGCGAGCAGTTCGCCGGGGGGCCGTGTGCTCTTTACTCGTACGGCTGTCTGGCACGGCTCACCTGGGGAGCTCCGCTCCGTCTCCCACCACGGCCACAGTTCTGGTTGCAGCGCTGGCGCGGGCACTTGCCGCCCGCAGCTTCGGGCTTCCGCCTGTGCTCAGCCCAACAGTCCTGCACCCAGGTAACCAGCGAATTCCTCCACACCGCAGTTCCTGCGGTGATGTCCACTGCAACCAATTTCACCCAGCGGGGTGTCCGCCAACGCTTGCAGTTCGTCTCTGCTTCTAGTATGGCAGAGTGGACTCGTCTGCGTTCTTCGGTGGTCACGTCTCTACATTTTCCCGGCCGCCATTTTCCTTTTGTGTACTCCGAAATCGCCCGCAGCCAGTCTCTTTGGTGCGGCTGCCTCCAGGCAGTATGGCTCAGCTTGATCCTCGATCAGCAGCTTCCCCACGTTATATTGCAGCTATGCTTCTGCTTTCAATGCTGTATGGGCTGCGTTGACACCTAGTAACACAGGACATTACTATGACGATCTGCAGGTGCTCCGAGTGAGGATGTCTTCCTCACATGGCTGTTGGCCACGCACCCCTCACCTAGCACCCTTGTTATGGGCGTTTTTGGCCCCCCACCAATGGGACATCGAGTAGCCCTTGATTATACCCGCCTCCTCCTCTTCCCTTCAGATTCTGACCCTGTAGTACCAGATGACCCTGGGGTGCAAGAGGTTTTACCCGCTGGGCTGGAAGGAGGGCACATGTGAATCTATCAAAGATACCAATGCTGGAGAGCGGGAGTTACAGGTAAGAAACCTTCTCCAGCATTGGATCATTCAAAGATTCACATGCTGTGAATAGAATATGTAGCAGTGTACAGACACTGGAGGTGCATACAGGGAAACACCTGCACCCGCATACCTTACAGCCAATCCATAGGATCATACCTTACTGGAACAGGCAGTGTAGGACTGCTCTCCATGTCCGCACTTCTTCGGCATGTTGCTTCTGCAAGCATTAGTGCCTTGTGAAAGGTGACGCTTGGCAGATGTCTGATCAGAACCCCCCCCCCCCACCATGCCGCTGAAGCTGCTGTAGCTCTCAGTGAATGTGCATGTGGGGGAGCCTGGAGGAGCTTCCCTGCTCACTTGTGGCAGAAGACAATAGTCGACGAGATCCACCTTGCTAAGCTTTGTTTCGATAGAGCATTGCATTTATTAGTTTTGTCAAACGCTACCAAAAAAATAAAAATAAAAAAACGCTTCCACTTCAGGCGCCATGATTTGTTAGTGGGGGAGCGCTCTCCGCCGCCAGGACCAGTCGATCCCCCAGGACCTGTCGACCCTCTTGAGATATGGAGCCATGCCTCAGGCCCAGTGATTGAAGGTCATGGTGCAGAATTTTCCCTTTGCCTTGTGTTTATATTTATTTATTAGGTGCCAAAAGCTTGTAGGCATCAGGGCACCACAGAAACACAAGGACATTGCAGAAACGGGACAATACAAAATAGCAGTTCAGGCAAACAGGGAAACCTAGGGGAAGAGGTGGGTTTTCAGGAGTTTTCTAACACTGCAGATTGGCTTCTTTCCCGAAGTACAGGTGGAATGGCATTCCAGAATTGAGCGGATAGAACGGGGAAGGATCTTCCCAGACCCCTGCTCTTTTTAACTCTAGGCACTGCCAAGAACTCGGTGCTGAAGCACAGGTGCCTCAATGGGGTGTATGTAGGGTGTGTAAAGTTCCTTCAGATATTTAGGATCATTGCCAAAAACACATTTGTGGGTCACAGTAATGGCTTTGAAACGTATCCTGGCTGTGACAAGGAGCCAATGTGACACCCTACGAGCACTGGATACATGGGGCCTCATTGCGAGGTTTCCGGTCCGGTAACAATGGTACTAGTATGCTTGCCGGTACCGTTGTTACCGGACCGGTAAACTGAGTTGTGCTGAGGGTGCCTTTCATTCCGCCAGGTCTGCACTTGTGCAATGAAAGGCATCCACGAGCACTGCATGCCCTATGGGGCTCAAATGGGAATGGGGATATACCGGTACCCGTAAATGGGCAATTACCGGGTCCTGCGGGGCTGGAATACCCCAGTAATTGCCCATTCGCGGGTGCCGGATTTCCATGCCAGTATGGAGGTAGCCTTGCTGATTTTACTGGCAAGGCTACCTCCAACCTCGTAATGAGGCCCATGTGATAGGATGTACAAAAAACGAACAGCATCGTTTTGTACGATCTGCAGTGAGTTAATGCAGCGGGGTGAAGCCCCCAGTAGTAACGTGTTGCAGTAGTCCAGACGCAGTAATATAATTATCCTGGCTAAGGTGGCCTGTTTTTTTGGGGACAGAAAGGATTTCGCATGTCTGAATACTTTGAGATGGTAGTGTGCGCCATGAATGATCCCGTCAATGTGAGCCGTAGAGTTCACGTCTGCGTTCATGTGAACATCAAGAGTTTTCACTTTATTCCAAGTCGGTATGGTGTGGTTGCCAATGGACATAGAGTACTGTTATCCTCCGAATTTTCCTATAGCGTGCGCTGAGCCAAGTACCATCAATTCGGTTTTGGAGGGATTTGGACATCAATCCAGTCATTGATAGTGCTGTATATGTGCTTTAGCCGCGAAGAGATCTTGATTGTAGTTAACACTCAGATTAAAGATGAGTTGGGTGTCATCTGCGTAGTTAGAAAAGTACACATTCCGTGATGTCAGCAGGTCACACAAAGGCCAATGAATATTAAACAACGCAAGGGACAGACAGGCCACCTGTGGTACCCCAGCCTTGATGGATTCAGGCCCCGAAGACGCCTTTCCCCAACATACTCACGAGGTCCTGTTGCCAAGGAAAGGCGAGATCCAATTAAAGGCACTCTCAGAGCAGTGGCCAGGGAGGCTCAACTGACTCAGGAGGCAAGAATGCGTTAGCAAGTCGAAGGCAGCCGACAGATCCAAGAGTATCAATAGGCCTGTCTTCCCCTTTTCTACAATACACAACATTTTGGCCTGGAGGTCCACAAAGGCTGTCTCTCTCCCATGAGCAACCCGGAAACCCAATTGGTATGGGTGGAGAATATTCTTAGATTCCAGGTGGTTTTGGAACTTGTTAGTGGCAACTTTATCGATCACTTTCAGCAGGAAAACGGTGTTGGTTATGGGCCGTAAATTGCTGGGGTTGCTAGGATCTAAGCCGACTTCTTCGGCAGGGGCGAAACGACCACGTGCTTGTGACTGTCATGTATAGAGTCATCTCTAAATGAGGAGTTGACAGAACGGGCCACGAAGGGTGCAAAGGTGCCAGCACTTTTTGTTATGACTTTTGAAGGCAAAATTTCTCCCATGCAGGAGGTCGGCTATATAGCTTTCAAGATGTTAAGGATGCACATTACGGAGGTGGGAGAGAAAGAAAATGTGTCTGTGGATTGTAGCTTGCCACTTCTATTGGGAGTAGGATGAGATACGTGCAATTTCATAGAGACCACGATCTTCGAGTTAGCTAATGAGATTTTATTAGCAAATGCTTGTAGTTGGCTAGTCTTTGTGGGTGGGATCGATTTGCTGAGATTGCACCACTGGTTTCTCTAAACAACGATAGATTTCAAATAGTCTCTTCGGTTTATTAGCGACAGTCTCGATTTCTTTGTTGAAGAAGTCTTTTTTTCGCGTCACAAATTTGGCGATTATAAGTGGCGCAAATATGTTTCCATGCATCTTTATTCTCCATGGTCGGGTTTTTGACCCAAGCCCTTTCTAGTCTTCTCTTTTCTTCTTTAGTTTGCACCAGCAGGGAGGTAAACCAAAGTTGTTTATTTTGGGTGTCCCTCACTGTTTTCCGTCTGAGGGGGCGACTTCGTTCAGAAGGTTAGTCAAGTGTAAGTTGTAGGTCTTCACTTGCACTTCTGGGTGCACTCCATAATTTGCTTCAGGCATTTATCCAGTTATGATGTCTGGTCGATTGCTGAGTCGGATGGGTTTGTCCCTGGAGAGCTGGACCACAATGGTGTGCCAGGTCTGGCAAGGCCAGTCCGGCACAATGAGAATCACTTTGCAGGAGTGCCGCTTGATCTCCTGCATCGTTCTGCGTCTGATCGGGAACACATATGCGAAGAGGCCTTTGCATAGAAAAGAAAAGTGTTTCTGATTGAGCCCACGGCCTGCTGGTGTACCTGGCACACTTTTTGTTGTGGATTGTGGCAAATAGGTCTACTGTTGGCCGATCCCAGCGTTGGAACAGTGATTCCAGTGTCTAGGAGTCGACCTCCCATTTGTGGTTTTGGGTCATTTGCCTGCTGAGGCTGTCCGCCGTCTGATTCTCTATCTCCCGGAAGGAGGAATGCCTGAATGCTGTTCCCCTGGGCAATTGGCCAGTGTCAAGTCAGTTGATCTTTCTTGGACAATGTCCTGGATCTCATTTCTCCCTGCTTTTGCAGATAATACATTGTGGTGGTGTTGTCTGTGAGGACTTTGAACGTTTGGTTCTGTAGTATCGGGAGGAAAGATTTGAGTGTCCGCCGAACAGCTCCGAGTTCGAGTACATTTATATGTAGGGATGACTTCCAGGGTGTCCATAGCCCTTTGACATGCAGTTGGTCCATGTGAGCGCCGCACCCATGGAGGGAGGCGTTAGTAACCAGTGTTTTGTCAGGTGGTGGATACTGAAACGCTTTCCCCTTTCAGACAATGGCTTTGGTTGCCCACCATTGTAGCTGTGAGCGCAGCTTGAGAGGGATCAGCACCTTGGCCCCGCATGATCCGGTGGTTTGCGTCCAGTTTGCAGCCAGGAACTCTTGTAGCAGTCTCATATGAAGTCTGCAGTGAGGGACCAATGGTATGCATGACGCTATAGTCCCAAGTAGTTGCATGCACTGACGCACTGTTTTTACTTTGCTTAATGTGAACGTCGTTAGCTGGGCCGCATGGGTATTCACACTGCCGCTGGAGGGGCGCACCCTGGATTCCTGGGTGGAGAATTCCACCCCCTGGAATATGAGCCACCTGGATGGCCGCATGAAGGATTTCTTGTAGTTGATGACGAAGCCTAATGTCTGTAATAGCCTGACTGTTGCTGCTATAGAAGACTGTGCTCCCTGCCTAGATGGGGATTGCACCAGCCAGTCTAAATAAGGATAGACGTGGTATCCCTGTATGCACAGGCTGGCTGGTACTGGTACGAGGCACTTTGTGAAGATGCGTGGATGTGAATAATTGGTAGTGCGACTTTCCAACCACAAACTAGAGGTATTTCGGGTGCCCTGAATGGATGGGTATGTGAAACTATGCATCCTGGAGGTCCAGGGATGAGAGGTAGTTGTGGTGCTGCATTGCCTCTATAACCTGCTGTAATGTGATCATAGTAAACTTCTGGCGCTTTATACATTTGTTCAACCTTCTCAGATCTAGAATGGACCTCCATTTTCCATCCGGTTTGTGGACGACAGAGTATCGCGAGTACCCTTTCCCCTTTTTTGCAGCATGAGCTACACTTTTCGTAGGAGCGTGGTTTTGTGCACCTGTGGTTGGTGGTTTGGAGGTATGGGAGGGCGTGTTTGTTTGAACTCTAGTAGGTGCCCGTATACGACGACATCCAGCACCCATTCGTCCTTTGCTATTTCTCTCCAGTCTCGGGCAAACCTGTAGATCCTCCTTCCCAGGGCGCCGTGGGATGGATTATCACTGTTGGGTCTTAATCTGCCGTCCCCATTGGGATCTGGAAGGCTGCTTGCAGTGCTGATTTTGTCATAAATCATTGGATTTGTGGTATCCCTGGTAAGCTCTCGTGTACTCCTGGTGGTAGTATGTTGAGCCTCTTGAGTATTGACGTCCATTGTTGGATGGGGACGTGGATGTTCTGCCGGCTGATCCCCTGAACGGAGAAAAGGGTTGACGGTTGTGCAGGGATGTTAGCGACCTGACTGTGCCGGTGTCCGTTTTAATTGTCTTTAGAGCTTTGTCGATCTTGGGCCTGAACAGCTCATCACCCTCGAAGGGCATGACTACCACTTTATGGGGGACATCTGGCCGGAAATCCGTACATCGAAGCCACGCCTGTCTTCTGTTTCTACCAGGTCCACTGCCATGTTAATACTTAGGTTGGAGGACTCTTGCCCTTACTTCAGGATTGCCTTTGCCTTCTTACGCTTCCCCTCTGAAAGATGCTCCAGGATCAGTGCAAGTGTATGCCACATCTCCCTATCATACCTGGCTATGATGGCTAGGGAGTTAGCAGCTTTAAATGTCATAGTTCCAATCGCTAAGGCCTTTGTCCCAAAAGAATCCTGCTTTTGCGCTTCATTGTCTGGTGGTATAGCGCATTTTTGTTTTTCTGGCTTTGCTTTCCGGCTTGCCGCTAACGAGACCACAGACCCGAGAGATGGTTGGGAAGGGAGACATTTTGGTGTATTTTCCAGTGGGTTGTACTTTTTGTCTAGACGGCCTTTCACCGGTGGAATCGTGAATGGTTGCTCCATTGTTTTCAGTCCCTCTTGCCAGATGTAGTCGAGGATGGGAATTGGGACCACTGCCTTTCTTCCTTATCCATATGGTAAAAAAATAAATAAAAAAAACATTGCTTCTCATCCTCAGAGACGAGAAGGCCGAACTAACCCTGTGATGTCGTCAGGGGGAGACGGCTTTGCGGATTCCTTGTCCTGGGGGGCGAATCTGTGTCCCAATCATCCCTTCTCGGAGTGGCTGACGAGGATGTGGTGTCATGGGAGTCGTCCACATCTGTATCTGCTAGTTCCCCTCCTTCCAGCACCGATCAAGTCGGTGGTGAAACGGTACACTTCCTTTTGCGTGATGGAGCGATTAGTGTTGAAGATATAATCATACCCCTGCATATTGTCGAAGCGTGGGGGACAGAGAAATTGACCAGGATCGTGAGCGCCCTCTGGAGGACCTTGATGATCATGCCAGCGATGTGGCGCTGGATCTGACTGGAGAGTGCTGTGGTACCTGTGGCACCGCTGGTTGAGGTGGTGGCATCCCTGGTCTCTTCACAGCTGCATCAAGCTGGGTGATGACCCTCTGTAGGAACGAGAGCACTTGCATGGATAGTAGGGCTTGTGGGTTGGTTAACAGTGCCCTTTCTTCCCGTTGTTGGATTTGTTGGTGGGTGTGCCCCCCTGGGCAGAGTCAGGCCTGCCTCTTCCTGTGGCTGTTGCGGTGTCTGACCTGCCTCCTCTTGTGACCGTCCAACTGTCAGGTCTCCTTCCTGAATATTACTCCCTGGCGTAGATGGCCTAGCTGGAGCCTCCTCTTGTAATATCACTGACTGTTCCGAGTCTGACTGTTGATATTGTGCCTCGAAGTCGGTATCCACGTTGTACTGTAATATCTTCCCTGGTATTACGTGGGAGTACTGGATAGGAGAGTCCTGGCTGATGTGTTGTGGTAGGGTGGCTTCGTCTGGCTTTCCATCGACGGGGCTGCCGTCGACAGGGTTGTCAGCGACAGGCCCTCCCGTGTATTTTTGGAGCCCGAAGGCGTGTCTCTTCCCGCTGCCGATGTTGTAGGCCGGGGTGACGGGACTGTGTTTGTGTGGTCCTTGTCCATGGTTTTTTTCCTCAACAAGTCCGGTTTATGTGGCGTCAGACAAGCCTGTTTTGTGTGAGCTGGATTTGTGAGATGTTGTCAACGAGGCAGTATTATGTGGTGTTGTCAAAGGGCCAGGTGCCTGGTGCTTCGTCGCCGTTGATGTAGACAGGCTGACTTTACGCGACTATCGGCAGTCCTATGCAGCCGCGGTGTGTTTGGGCGTCTTCCGCACCTCGACTGCCTCAGTTGACTGTTAATGCGCTTTGGGAGTGGCTGACGACGAGGTACTTGTGCACCCGGCCGTGCGCTCCAGGAGATCTTTGCGCCACACGCACTCCCTCAGTTGATGGGGGCCTCGCCCTCTCTCACTGACCTTGATTTATGTTTGTGCTTTTGTCCTTGAATCCACTGATTTGCTGCTTTCTGCTGCAAACTTCTGCCACAGTGACGACAGCTCGTAGCCGTGGGCGATCTCATGCTTGGCCTTCTTCACTGGCCGTTCTTCCGACCTAGTCCTTCCCCTCGACCACAGACGGTTCCCTGCGGGAGCTGCCATGCTCTTGGCCGACTCGATGTCAGAAGGGTATTCGGGATAGTTCCACCTCGTTGCGCCAGCAGACGACCCTTCTATTTCTATCTTTGAGAGTCTTGGAGCCAAGACCTTGACAGATGGTGCAGCTTTCAACGGTGTGGTGGGGTAAAGGCAGTATATGCAGTCGTAGTGCTTATCTCCTTCATATACATTTTGTAGGCCACAAGTGGCACAGGGGTTGAAAGGGGGTATCCTTTTGCCATCCATCCCCAGAAAATATCCTCACCTTGATGAGTGTACTTGATGTTGTGTAGAGAAAATGCTTTTTCTTTGAAACTGTTGTTTTCAAGAGTTTAACCTAAATGGTGTGGAAAAACCAGAGGACTCCCTCAGCTGAACGCGCAGTTAGAAATGGAAGACAAGAGAAGAGTCTAGTCTAGGGCTACTTGAGGGCCCATTGGTGGGAACCAAAAACACCCATAACAAGAGTGTTAGGGTACAACATGTAGGTTCTTCTTGCCTAGGGCAAGGGTAATCAAAACGTAAATGAGGATTCCCAGCCGAATGATGGGGAATATTCGCAGCATGTGAATATATGAAAGATCCAATGCTGGAGAAGGAGCAGAGCCATGAGAGGCATGGGAGGAGGAGCAAGAGTGGAGATCGGGTGGAGGAGAGGGAGGATAGGATGTCCCGAGTTTTGGATGTGAAATGGGAGGCCAATGCGTTGCAGAGAGCCTGGGAAGGAAGGAGAGAGGTAGAGACTACAGTTGGATTGGCCAGTTCTTTGCAGATTTTAAGAGCTCAGCCGTGTTGTTAGTGGCTGCAGAGATGCAGGACCCCTTCTTGCAGCGGATAGAGGAACGATATTATCCGTGGAGCAGGCAGCATGCCAGTTTGCCAGAGGATAAACCCGAGGTCTGCCACTTCCTTTCAGCAACTATGCACTTATGTTTCATACCATACACGGAATCATACCAGCCACTGAGCTTGGAGGCAGGTTTTAGGCGAATCCTCGTGACAGGGGCAAGGATGTCGAGGGTGTTCGAGATGGAGAGGTGCATGTTAGCAAGGACAAAGTCAAGAGGCAGGGGTGGGATGAAGGTGGAAGCAAAAACAGTGACTGACACTTGCTTCTTTGTCGAATGACAGCGAAGGAGACTGGCAGTGCAGGGGGTGGCTCAGAGGCCAAGTGGCCCCAAGCGGGTGGAGAGGAGAGAGTGGTCAGACCAGGAGAGAGGGGTGGTGACCAGGTTAGAGATAGGGATGTCACCAGTGATGAGAGCATCCAGAGTGTATCCGGCTGAGTGGGTCTCCTAAGAGTGAAAGTATATATGGGTTGGTATGACAATATTTGCCTAGATGTTTTTACTTGCTTAGTGTGTATTTTAAAGGGCTAATAATTGTATTTTGTACTTGCCCGTCTAACTGCAATAATTGGTGTTGTCGGAGTGGACTCATTGTAGCCCTAGAACACTCTCACACCCTTCCCAAGACTAAGCCTAGCCACTCTGCTGCCTTAACCCAATTGGTTTTGGCTAAAATCTCAGAGTATCCCTGTTCACCATAATAGGGTGGCCTCCCAAAATCCTCAACCAGATTGTGGAAATCCATCTTAACAGGGTGTGTATGCGGGAGTGTTATTGCTTCTGTTAGTACCAGCAAATACGAAAATACAGGTGGGGGTAACAAAAGCACACGCAGCAGGAAAGGCAGAGAGAACGTTACAGATGGGTTAAAAGAACGGTAAACTTTCCCTGGTGTTTGTTACATGCTAGTGTTGAAAGGAGTGGATGGGAGATCAAGGGAGAAATGAAAAGCCTTTGTCAAGTTTGGGAATGATCAGTCTGCTCAAAAGAAGGGTACCTGGCTAGGTTCTGATTTACACAGGTGGGTACACAATTTTATAGTAACACAATCAGGGTGAGTGAAACCACACACATACACGGTTATATCCCTACGTACAGAAAACACATTGTTCTCAAATGCTATGAGGGTCAAAAACGTTTCGTCCCCATGCTTTAAATGCACAACTGTTTGTCAAAGACACAAAAACAATGACACTTAACTTATACAGCTTTGTATGAAATACACAAAGGTACAGTCCAATCAAATTGACTGGAGTTGATGACCATTGAGCATGTTTCTTCCTTTCTAACATCTATGGAATACAATTTACAGATAACATGTGAGCACAACACAAAGTCACAGTGCACAAATATCAGTGTTAGTGATGAACACTGGTACAGAAGAGAGGGTCGTCGACACTACTGTGTTTCGGACAAAAAGGGGAACGCTGTTTAATGAAGCTGACATGTGGTAGGCCTTCATCAGGACGGTGGAACAGGTTGAGGGAAGAGGTGTCCTGTCGGTCTCGTGTGTAAAATATCGCTACGGTAAAGAGCTCTTGAGCTGGTCCCCTTTTCAATAGCAGGAGATTTAAACCACAGGGTACTGTGGTTATACTGGTTAGCCCGAGTGCCAGGATGGCGTTAGTCTGTGCTTAAGATCTCTGGCTCTTGTGGTATGGGCCGGTATATCCTTTCAACCATCGGGTTGTGATCCAGATTGCATGTTCCGGAGAAGCGGATATCTGTGTATGCGTGGTGCTGAGAGCAACTGCTTCACAGTCCGACGTGATCTATTGTCGAGCCCGATTAAGGAGGTGGGTGGTCGAACAGTAGGATCAGGACCTAGAACCAAGACGACCACTAGAGGGATAAGTCTAGAGCAGCCTGGGTGATGCGTCAACTGCTACAAAGCCAGATGGCGACATGCTTTGCAACAGTTTACACTCACATTAACACTTCTCCCAGTCATTGGTGTGAGCATAGCCCTTTGCAGCTATACTGCACATGGCACCTTTCAAAGAAGCTACCTTAATGCATTAGATTCTGGCTGCTGAGAATGGCCCAACTCTAGAGAGCAAATGTTCAATTCCAGAAATGCAAGTGCGCGTCATACTGATGGTCTCATGAATACAACATTAGGTGATGAGTTTAAAAATGCGGGCAGGAAGGGGGAGGGGGGGGGGGGGGGGAGTACATGGTACTGGGAGCAGAAAGGTGAAAATGCAGGGATTTTGGCTCATGTTTGGGTGTATGTCGCTCCTCTGCATGCATTGATGCTTCATAAGTAACTTGAAATAAGGAGGATTTGGGAAATAGCAAATGTAAGCAGTCAGGAAGAAAGTTTAAGGCTATGAGGGCGTTTGTACAAATGAGCGGATTAATTATCTATGGGGAGTGTGGAGGTTTAACCAGGTTACTCACCGTAGTGACCACCTTACTCCTAGTCCATAGTCCCCTTTCCTCCATACTTATGGGACATCTCTCCGTCCTGTGGGACGGGACCAGAGCACTTTGTAAAAAGCATCCAACATTATTTTTCCAAAAATGTGTCCTTCCTCTTTTTCTGCGTGGGGCCCGGCGCGCGGCCGTAACCCCGCCCACCTTGGCTCCGCCCTGCACATCGCCCATCAGTCCTTTTCTATCGCCAGGTCAGAGACCTATTAGCAATAACAGAGGAACCTTATTAGAGGGGACGGCGGGCGGGCGTATGGAGGAGGACTATTGACTAGGAATAAGGTGGTCACTACGGTGAGTAACCTGGTTATACTCCTACGTCCCATCCCCTTTCCTCCATACTTATGGAAGATTCCAAAGCACTCCTAACTGGAACTATGGGTGGATAGAAATACCCCTTATTGAAAAAGGTTCTTCAGCACAGCCTGACCAAACTGAGCATCAGCTCTCGAGCTCATGTCAAGACAATAATGCTTACAAAAAGCAGATGGGGAGGCCCAAGTAGCTGTCCTAGCGATGGACTCCTAGGGGACATACGTCTGAAAAGCAACCGCAGCTGCCTTGCCCCGCACCAGGTGTGCATGAATACCCTTAGGAGGTTTCAGCCCTTGGATGGTGAAAGACTCTGTAATGCAGGCGGCAATCCATCGAGAAATAGTCGCCTTAGACGCCTGCTTACCCTGAGGTGTTACCAAAAGTCACAAAAAGCTGAGAAGAACTCCTAAGCTCGGAAGTCCTCTCAAAGTAGAATTTAAGAGCCCTTCTGACATCAAGACAGTGCAGAACCCTTTCCGCCTCTGAGGTAGGGTTCGGAAAAAAGACCGGCAGGGAGATCGACTGATTCAGATGGAATTCAGTTACCACCTTCGGTAGAAAGGCAGGGTTTGTCCGTAGGACCACCTTGTCCTTGTGAAAAACCAAGAAGGGATGCTCCACTGACAAGGCCTGGAGCTCACTCACTCGCCTTGCTGAGGTAACGGCGACCAGAAAGGACACTTTCCATGATAGGTACTTGAGGTCCACTGTATCCATGGGTTCAAAATCTTATGGCACAGCGCCGTCAGGACTACATTTAGGTCCCACGGTGGGTGCGGACTACGAACCGGAGGGTAGAGGCGTGTCAAGCCTGCAAAATGCCTCTTGACGACGGAGTTACTCAGAGAGGAGGAACATTGGTCTGTAGAAAGATAAGCGGAGACGCTGAAAGGTAGGTTCTGCAGGTCAGAACGTGAACACCCGACTCTGCTAGGGAGGACAGCACAGTGTCAATCGTAGCCACCCTCGGGTCCAACTGTTTTTCCAAACACCAATGACAGAACCTGAGCCATTTACTCCTGTATTGGGATCTGGTCGAGGGTTTCCTGGCTGCCTGGATAATACGCATGTTATCCGTAGACAAGTTAAGATGCTCTAAAGACCTGAACTCAGGCACCATGCCGCCAAGCTGAGCGATTGTGGGTAGGGGTGCCATATCTGCTGCTCCCCCTGATGAAGAAGATCGGTGGTCACTGGTAGCCTGATCGGCGGATACACCGACAGGTGTTGAAGTTCTGAGAACCAGAACCTGGCCGGCCACCAGGGGGATATGAGTAGAAGGGAGCAGTTCACAGAGTTCTTCAGCTTCCAAATTGCTCGATGGACTACAGGCAGCGGCGGGAAGGCATAAGCTCTCATGTTGTGCCATGGAATCTCGAGAGCACCACCCAGAGAGGAGGCTCCCAGCCCCCCCCCTGGAAGCATACCGAGGAAGCTTCCTGTTCACTGCTGTAGCGAAGAGATCCACCTCTGGTGTGCCCCAACGCGAGCAGATCCATTAGAGGAACTCTGCCTTCAACTCCCACTCGTAGCTGACCACTGTCCGCCTTCTGAGGGCATCCGCTGTGACATTCAGCTGGCCCAGAATGTGTACTGCAAGCAGCCAGACACCATGAAGCACGGCCCACTCCCAAATCTGGATGGACAGTTCCACGAGGGGGGGAGACTTCGTTCCCCCTTGCTTGTTGATGTAATACATTGACACCACATTGTCCGTGCGCATGCGGACCACCTTGTTGGCAATGACCGGTCTGAACGCCTTGAATGCAAGAAAAATCGCCAGAAGCTCCAAATGATTTATGTGCAGGAGCTTGTCCTGAGGCGACCAGAGGTCCGATACTTGCAGAGATCCAACGTCGCACCCCACCCCAGGAGGGAGGAGTCCATCGTGATCGTCACCATAGGAGCCGGGTCCTGAAAACCCGCACCCACCGACAGGTTGCTGAGAGATGACCACCATTCCAGGTCCACTCTCATGGAATCTAGAATCATTATCAGCTTGGAATCTGGGTCCACCGCCTGATGCCAGGAACTCCGAAGAGCCATCTGGGTCTGTCTCATCTTGAGACGAGAAAGAGGAAGAGCCAGCACACACAAGGCCATGAGGCCCAGAAGCCTCTGGAACCACCAGGCCGACATGCTTTCCGACTGTGCAAACATCTGACACGTGGCTAACAGATCCGCCATTCTGTCCCCGGTCAGGTACACTCTGCAGTCAATCGTGTTCCAGCGAAAACCCAGGAAAATCAGGTCCTGAGAGACCGTCATGGAAGATTTCCACCAGTTCACCGACAGCCCAAGATGGAACAGGAGCTGAAGGAGAGACTTGAGATTGCTCGCTGCTGCCAGCGGACAAGGGCTGAGTAAGAGCCAGTCGTCCAAATATGGATACACATGAATACCCTGGAGACGAAGATAGGCCGCAATCACCGACATCATCTTTGTGAAGACATGCAGCGCTGAGCTGAGGCCAAAAGGAAGCACTCGAAACTGGAAGTGCTCCTCTCGCAAAGAGAAGCAGAGATATCTCCCGTGTGGGTTCCAAATCAGGATATGCATGTACACATCCTGAAGATCCACCACGCTGAGCCAATCGCCCATCTGCAAGGAGGAGCCTATCTGGCTGGGCGTGATCATCTTGAATTTCTCTTGGGGTAGGAAAAGAATGAACTGGGAAAGGTCTAGGATGGTGCGCAGGCCAGCCTGGTTTGGGCACTGTAAACAGCCGGGAGTAGAAGCCCTCCCCTCGCTCCCCAAGGTTAACGGGTTCCACAGCTCTGAGGTGCAGAAGTTTCTGAACCTCTGCCTTGAGGGAGGGCGAGTCCGACAGCTGAAAAAGAGGGTTGAGGGGTGGGGTACGGGGTAGAGGTAAGCGGAAACCCGCCCGAGCGACTGACAAGACCCATCTGTCTTCTGTGATGGTCTGCCACGCCTCCCAATGAGACGCAATGCGTCCTCCCACCTAATTTAGTAGGTTTATCAGTGGCGGTGCCACCTGAACCTGAGGAGGAGGCTGAGGAGCGGGAGAAAGACCGCGTCCGTTGTTGCCTACGGCGGTTGTTCCCAGCAGGGGTATCCACTCTGCGAGATTTTCTGTCGAGGAAGCCCTTAAAGCCAGAGGAAGGTCGACTTTGTGACAACGGTCTCTGGGTTTTGAAAGGAGCCTTAACCAGGACAGACAAGGACTTAGCTGTCTGAGTGTTATCCTTCGTCTTGGTGAGCTCTACATCTGTTGTAGAATGAAAGAGCTCCTTACCATCGAACGGAAGGTCCAACACCTTGTCCTGCACTTCTTTTGAGAATTTAGTTGCATGCAACCACGTCTGCCGTGAGGTATCAACCCCCAGCATAAGGCCCCGAGCCAAGGTGTCTACGTGATGAGCCGCAGCCTCCAGGAGATCCTGGGCCAAGTCCCTGGCGTCGAATAGGCCTCCTTTAAAATCTTCCAGCTCTCTCAACCGGGATATACTCCTCAAACTCTGACAGACATTTCCACATCCGCATGTTAGCTCCCTCTAATATCAATTCAGCGTTGGCCTGCCTGAGCTGCAAAGCCGAGTTGGCGAAGATTTTCCTCCCGAGGGAGTCGAGGAGCTTGTCCTCCTTTCCCAGAACCTGAGTAGCTGTCATGGAAGAGGATGCTGCAGGCCTGGACCGCGAAGGAACCCGGAAAGGTATCCCCCGGCCGGGGTGCTCTGAAAAGTAAAGAACGTACCAGGTGTTTTTTCTTTTCATCGATGAACGTCTAAAAATGTGAAGGAGGAGTTTGTCGGAACACCTCCTCCCACCGCTCCAACCGGTGTTGAAGTGTCTGGACCGAAAGGGAGTTGCAGTAAAAACAGGAGTCCCAACAGTGATCCGGACCAGGCACTCTAAATAAAGAGGATGGGGATCCGCCCTCATGAAACGACGGTGACACGATGAACAATCTGGAAAGTCTAGTTTTAATGACATAGACAGACTAGTACACGATCGCTAGCGAGAGCCAGAGAGGAAAAAGGGAAGAAAATCTTCTGAGGATGCAAGTGCGTCCAGTCCTGAACGAGCAGAGAAAAGGACTGATGGGCTATGCGCGGGGCGGAGCCAAGGTGGGTGGGGTTACGGCCGCGTCCCGGGCCCTGCGCAGAAAGAGAGGTAGGACAACTTTTTGGAAAAAAAATGTTGGATGCTTTTTACAAAGTGCTCCGGTGTCTAGCCCTTGGTGGTCGTGCAGATTCGTCCTACCACCTCCGACCCCAAGCACCACCTAGGCAGGAAATAATAACACAGCCCGTGCAGCGCTTGAAACCACAGGTGGAGAACGTCGTCTTATCAGGAACCAGAAACGCCAAGGACCCCCTGACCACTGTAAGGCAACGGAGGGTTAATCAACACAGGGAATGGACAACAAAGCCTTTATGATAGGATAACAGAAAAGGGGCTTACCCGAAAGTGAAGGAGAGGGTGGCCTGAGATGTGTGGTGGAGTAGTGGGGTACAGCAGGCACTGGTCGATTGTGTCTCTGACAGGACGCGTGATGTAAAACTCCGAGGCATATACGTGGGACAATCCGTGAGCAGTCCAATAGGCAGTTCCGGGGTCAATAACCAAAGTTCAGTGTTCAAGGGAATATCCGTAGGCAGTCCAGTGAGCAATTCCGAGTCAAGAAACCAGTAGCAAACAAACAGCGTGATATCCGGGATAAAGAATGAGGCAATCCGTGTACAGTTCCGTGATCAAGTAGTCGTGGTAGCAAAATCCATAAAACGCCAAAGCAGTCCGTGAAGGAAGCAGCTGTGAAGCGGTGCTTCCGTGTTTCTCTGCTCCCTTTAGCTTGTGTGGAAGGTCACGTGATCACATCACGGGAGGGGAACGTGAGTAGTCTGTGTCACATGACCCGTGATGGTGACGAAGGCCGTTGTGGATGCCTTGTCACGTGACGTGCGGTTCTGTGTGTGCCCAATCGGCAGCGCCAGTCGTGTGAAAACCTCCACGGGAGGTGCCAGTGAAGGAAAGGGCGAAGATCCCTCGGGCCGTGATGTACGGGTCTCCTCTGTTTGGCAGGAGACCCTCGCCGCTCGCCTGCAGGGACACGTAGGCCACGTGAGTCTTGATGGTGGCGAATGTTGGGAGACACGACAGAGCCCCCCCCTAATGGCCCACGACCCCGTGGGCTGGATGGATGATCACGATGGAACTGGCCAACCAACTGGGGGGCCCGGACATCCCTGGAGGGCACCCAGGAACGTTCCTCAGGGCCGTAACCCAACCAGTCCACGAGATAGTGCAAGCGACCCCGAATATGGCGGGAACCCAAGATGGCACTGACCTCATAGATGTCAGGAGAGGACAAGGAGACAGGGGCAGGAGGGGCAGTGAGACGGGTAGGACCTAGACAGGGTTTGAGCAAGGAGGTATGAAAAACCGGATGGATACGCCAGGTGGCAGGAACAGACAACCGTAGAGCCACAGGGTTCAGGACTTTAACTATACGGTAGGGACCCACAAACCGGGGAAGCAACTTGCGGCAGCCAGGGATGTGTAGGTGGCGGGAGGACAACCACACTCGATCCCCCACCCGATATTCGGGAGCCGCCACCCGTTTTTTGTCAGCTGCGGACTTCATGGAGACCTGGGCTTCGCGCAAGTGGACTAGGGTTTGCGCATGGACCGAGACTAGATCGCGGGCACAGGTATTGGCAGCAGGAGTAGTGGATGAAGTGAAATCAGGAAATGGAAGGGTGCGAGGATGCTGGCCGTACATGGAATAAAAGGGAGAAAAGCCAGTGGAGGAGTGCAGGGAGTTGTTATAGGCGAATTCCGCCAGGTGTAGTAAGTTAAGCCACGTGTCTTGGTACTGGAGAGTTAAACAGCGCAGGTACTGTTCGAGGGCTTGGTTCACCCTCTCAGTTTGCCCATCTGTTTGCGGGTGATAGGCTGAGGAAAAGCGGGCATCAATGCCGAGTAGCTTGGTCAAGGTTGTCCAGAAACGGGAAGTAAACTGAGTCCCACGATCTGATATAATGATCTGCGGCAGACCGAAGAGACAAAACACAGATTTGAAAAATAACTGGGCCAGGGTAGGAGCGGAGGGTATCCCTGTACAAGGTACAAAGCGTGCCATCTTGGTATAGGAGTCTACCACTACCCAGATGGTGTCGAAACCTTGCCTGCGTGGCAGGTCCGTGACGAGGTCCATCGAGATAGTGTGCCAGGGTCTGGGGGGAATCGGTAATGGCTGGAGTAACCCCAGTGGGCGACCCCTGCGTGATTTACCCTGTGCACACACTGAGCACGTGTTTACATAGTTCTCCCCGTCACGTTTCATTGATGGCCACCAACACCAGCGTTTTAGCAGTTCCAGAGTGCGACGTTGCCCCGGGTGGCCATTAATGGCGGCATCGTGTGACCATTCTAGTGCCTGGTTGCGTGTGTCGGTAGTGGGAAGAAAGAGCTTGTCTTGGATAAATGGTAACCCCTCCTGAAGAACCAGATCCCATTCCGCCAGTGCGTGTGGATGTTGGGAGACCCAATGACGGATGGTGGACTGCATGGACGAGGACGGTGTGCAGACACAAATGACATGACCCCCCTCGAGCAACGTGGCAGGAAAGGACGGAAGAGACTCCCCCCCGGGGAACGTGACAGTGCATCGGCCTTCCCATGGACAGCACCCGGTCTATGCCTAATTACAAAATCATAAGCAGCGAAAAACAGGTGCCAACGCACCTGTCGGCTATTAATGCATTTAAGGGTAGCCAGGTCCTGCAGGTTCTTATGGTCGGAATAAATCGTGGTCTGGTGCCGGGCCCCAAGGAGGTGGTGACGCCAGGTTTGCAGTGCATCCTTGATGGCCAACAATTCCTTCTCAGTGACAGTATAATGCAACTCGGCTGAGGTGAGTTTCCGTGAGTGAAAAGCCACGGGATGCAAACGACCAGTGGCCGGACAGGGTTGGGAAAGGACTGCACCCAAAGCAAAAGAGGAAGCGTCCGCCTCCACGATGTATGGGAGTACAGGGTCCGGGTGCTGAAGCACGGGTGCAGTCACAAATCTAGTTTTTAACTCCTCAAACGCCTGCTGATGTTTCAGGGTCCAAGAGAACGGAACCAGCGGACTGGTAAGAGCGGTAAGGGGAGCCACTATGGAGGAGAAGCCAGCAATGAACCTCCGATAGAAATTAGCGAAACCCAAAAAAGATTGTAACTGCTTGAGGGTCTTTGGAGCAGGCCAATCCGTGATGGCACGAACCTTTGACTGGTTCATTGATAGACCCCCAGGCGTTAGGTGGAACCCCAGGAAGTCGACCTCCTTAGTGTGAAACAGGCACTTTTCGGGCTTGGCAAACAAGGCGTTTCTGTGTAGACGGGCCAAAACCTCCCTAACGTGGACGATGTGGTCTTCCAGAGAAGGGGAGAAAATCAAAATGTCATCCAGATAGACCACGACGTACACGTCTAAGATGTCACTGAATACTTCGTTAACAAAGCGCTGGAAGGTGGCTGGGGCATTACATAAGCCAAAAGGCATTACCGTATATTCAAAAAGGCCCTGTCGGGTGCAAAACGCAGTCTTCCACTCATCCCCCTGACGCATGCGAACCAGATTATATGCCCCCCGGAGGTCCAGTTTGGTGTAGATGGATGCATGTGTTAACCTGTCTAGTAACGTGGAGATGAGGGGAATGGGATAACGGTTCTTCACAGTGATGGCGTTCAAACGTCTATAGTCCACACAGGGTCGTAGGTCACCCTCTTTCTTCGGGACAAAAAAAATGGGACTGGCAGCCGGTGAATTGGAGGGTCGGATATGACCTACCCGCAGGGCTTGTTGTATGTACTCTTTTAGGGCCTGTTCCTCCGACTGTGATAGAGAATAAATCCTACCTCTCGGTATCGGGGCATCAGGGAACAAATCAATAGGGCAATCATATGGCCTATGGGGTGGCAGGCCTTCTGCAGAGGCCTTGTCAAAAACAGTCAGGAAGTCATGGTATTCGCTGGGAATCCCGGCCTGAACGGCTCCAACGGTATGTGGCGTTGCAACCGGATGGTCCCCATCGTTCATGTGTAAAGCAGTCAAGGCCCCAAGAACACTAGCAGGGTTGGAGACAGATTCGGGTTCCGTTAAGCAGTAATGTTGGCAGACCTCAGACTCAAAGGAGACCTGTCCAGTACCCCAGTTGATAAACGGGTTGTGTTGCCTAAGCCATGGTATACCCAGAATGATCCCGAATTGCGGTGTAGCGATGAGATCAAAGGACATGGTCTCCTTGTGAGTGTCCTGGATCACCACCTCCAAAGGAGCTGTTTGATGCTTGATCGGGCCCGAAGCAAGGGAGGTCCCGTCCACCGCTTGCACGGGTTCTGGGTACTCCTTGGTTATCAAAGGCAAGTTGAGGCGATGGGCCAGCGTGATATCTACGAAACAACCCGTGGCTCCTGAATCGATTACTATGTGTACTGGGTGGATGCAGTTCCCGGTGGGTTTCAAGAGAGCCTGGACAACGATGGGTCTAATGGGACCGAATGAGGGCTCAGTGGGGGTCAAAGAAACGCTCGCCCGTCCCCCCGGTCTCAAGGGCGAGCTTTCGGAAAACCCGGATTCTTGTTCCTTGGGCGACGGGGGCATTCCTTGACGTAGTGCCCATTGATGCCGCAGTAGAAACAGGCATTATCTGTCCTTCTGCGCTCTCGCTCGGCCTGGGTTATCGGACTACGTATTCCCCCTATCTGCATGGGTTCGGGTTTTGTGTCCCCCAAAGAAGGTGATTGCACGGAAAACCCGGCTTCTGCCCTCCGCTCTGAACGTCGAGCGTCCACCTGCAGGGCTAGGTCCACCAGATCCGAAAAAACGGCCAGGAGAGAGGGAACCACAGAAAGAGCATCTTTCATTGCACTGCAGAGGCCCCTGTAGAACACAATAGCTTTTTTGTTCTCCGGCCATGAGGTCTCTGCAGAGAGTTGGTTGAAGCGAGCGATGTACTCGATGAGTGTTTGCTTGCCCTGTGTAAGATCGAGTAATTCCAGATCCCGGGAATGTGCCTTGTATCTAGTGTCGAACACTTTGGCCATCTCACTAACCAGGAGGTCAAAATCGTAAAGAGCAGGGTGGTCATTTTCCAATAAGGGATTCGCCCAGGTGGCCGCTACCCCCGACAAATGAGAGAGGAGAAAAGCCGCCTTAGTAATAGAGTCCGGAAATGCCTGGGGCCGACATAGGAAATGGAGCTTGCATTGATTTAGGAAGGTTCGGTACTTCCTTGGGTCACCCTGGTATCTTTCCGGGGCTGCAAGTGGGAACGGGGTTGGGAGAACCATGGGTGTAGGAACGGGGGGCGGAGTGGATGATGGAGGATCATGAGCTGGGGCGTCCCCAAAGTCAGCGTCCTCGGGTAAGGGGTGACGGGCACTCTGTAAGGCGTCAAGGCGATGGTGAATGGCAGTCGTGGCTGCGGCCATGTCTGACCGAAGGGCCGCGACTGCCTGCATTAGAGCGGTCACAGGGTCCTCGGCCGAGATATTCATAATCCGGACGACCAAAGAAAGGCTTCACAGTCTGTCTAGCCCTTGGTGGTCGTGCAGATTCGTCCTACCACCTCCGACCCCAAGCACCACCTAGGCAGGAAATAATAACACAGCCCGTGCAGCGCTTGAAACCACAGGTGGAGAACGTCGTCTTATCAGGAACCAGAAACGCCAAGGACCCCCTGACCACTGTAAGGCAACGGAGGGTTAATCAACACAGGGAATGGACAACAAAGCCTTTATGATAGGATAACAGAAAAGGGGCTTACCCGAAAGTGAAGGAGAGGGTGGCCTGAGATGTGTGGTGGAGTAGTGGGGTACAGCAGGCACTGGTCGATTGTGTCTCTGACAGGACGCGTGATGTAAAACTCCGAGGCATATACGTGGGACAATCCGTGAGCAGTCCAATAGGCAGTTCCGGGGTCAATAACCAAAGTTCAGTGTTCAAGGGAATATCCGTAGGCAGTCCAGTGAGCAATTCCGAGTCAAGAAACCAGTAGCAAACAAACAGCGTGATATCCGGGATAAAGAATGAGGCAATCCGTGTACAGTTCCGTGATCAAGTAGTCGTGGTAGCAAAATCCATAAAACGCCAAAGCAGTCCGTGAAGGAAGCAGCTGTGAAGCGGTGCTTCCGTGTTTCTCTGCTCCCTTTAGCTTGTGTGGAAGGTCACGTGATCACATCACGGGAGGGGAACGTGAGTAGTCTGTGTCACATGACCCGTGATGGTGACGAAGGCCGTTGTGGATGCCTTGTCACGTGACGTGCGGTTCTGTGTGTGCCCAATCGGCAGCGCCAGTCGTGTGAAAACCTCCACGGGAGGTGCCAGTGAAGGAAAGGGCGAAGATCCCTCGGGCCGTGATGTACGGGTCTCCTCTGTTTGGCAGGAGACCCTCGCCGCTCGCCTGCAGGGACACGTAGGCCACGTGAGTCTTGATGGTGGCGAATGTTGGGAGACACGACATCCGGTCCCGTCCCACAGGACAGAGAGATGTCCCATAAGTATGGAGGAAAGGGGGCGGGACGTAGGAGCATGGCTAATTAAGGGCCATTGGCTCTGAAATGTTTTGTGTGCAATATGGGGGTGGCAGAAAAAAGGGACCTGGTTGTATGGAAGTAAAGTGTTGAAGAGCAGTAAATGTGTTGTGAGGCGAGTAATGTGTTGGCTGCTGAGTAACAGGTTGGCTGCTGAGCCGGGGTCAGGAGGACTACCAGGGAGAAATCCAGTCAGTCCTTCCCCTGAGGATGACTGTGGCCGTTTAGAGGGCCCCAGTTCCTGTCCCTCTCCCCTTGTGCCAGTAGGTTTTAGAGCAGTACAATCATGATGCATGAGCTGCCTTCTAATTACAATTCTTGCTAAAGTCTTTACCTTTGTTTCATAGACAACGCGCCGGACCTGAATAGAAGCTAGCACCCGATAAGTGAAGCAGTAAACAAAGCCTCACATGAATGGAGCCTTCAGGCTGGAGCAACATCCAGTGGGAGAGAGAGCGTGGCAGCCACATTACTTACGTGGGGGAATGCAATCCACAGGCCCCTAATAAAAACTGGGTCTTGGCGAAACAGAGGCCGCAAATGTGAGATAACAGTGGACGGGCACCAGATAGGGGGTGAGGCTTAGACTATTGAGCAACTTCACTGTCTGTCACACCTCCCGGGAGGGGGAGTCTGGATACATTGACCAGGACAAGTGCACAGATAGAAGTAGGAGGCGGATGTACAAAAGGATCATCAGGAAGCAAGAAGATGTGGGTTGTTAGGAGGAGGTGGTGGCAGACCAGGAGCAGGGAAGGAGAAGAGAAAGGTGTAGGTGCATTCTGGATCAAGTGAGGTAATGGTTAGTGAATGTAAGTCATGCTGCGTTGTGAGTGGGTTGTAGAATGCCATGAGTGTGGTTTAAGGAGGAAGTGTAGGGAGTGAATGTGAAGTGATTTGTGTGAGTGAAAGGAGGGTGTCTAAGTAATTTGGAGGAGGGAGTAGTTGTGTGGAGGAGGGGATAGTAATGTGGAGGGAAAAGTAGTGGAGGATGGAGTAGTGTGGAGGAGGGTAGAGTGTTGTGTAGGAGCGAGAAGTGTGGAGGAGGAAGTAGTAGTATGGTGTGGAGGAGGGAATAGGAGTGTGGAGGAGGGAACAGGAAAGTGGAGGAGGTAGTATTAGGGTTTTGGAGAAGGTATTAACTACCAGCTAGACCTGTAAGGAAGGAGAGACATCGAAAGGCCATACGAGGGTAGAGAGTAGAGGTGGGTGAATTTGTAGGACCAGAGTAGGGAGTGTGTAACGCTCACCTGGTATCCACGGGGACGTCACTCAGCCTGTTCTGACCTCTTACGACCCCAAACCCTTCCCTGGAGTCTACTCGACTGGAGACTGGGCCTGAAACACAGGATTGGTAGAGTTTAACTCCCTATTGTCTCTGTGTGCTTGAAACCCTTCTTCCCCTGGGTCCAACCCTTCCCTTTGATCCACAGCTCACCTTGTTTTCTTGGAAAGTGTGCTCTCCGTCCTGCTTTCAGCGCAGGGGCGCGTTGATTGATGCCTAGTTACTTCACTGCCAAGAGTCCGACAGGTAAGTATAATGAGTCTTTTGAACAGTTCTCTAACTTAGTTCCTTTCCTTCCTTAGATGATGGCCGGCATCCGGGGATGGCAATGTGCTGCTGAGATGAGTAGCGCTGAAGGAGAGTAAGAGCGCGATACGCGATGCAACCCTTTCGTATTTGTATTGAACTGAGTTCTTTTTCTGTCTCTTTTAGGTGCCGCGACGTTTTCAGCGTGGATGCCAGTTATGAAGAAGAAATGCGGTGAGTAAGCGCGGTATGCAGCGCCTCTAGATGTTTCCACGCTAACCTGGAGTGTCTTTTCCCTCTTGCAGATGGGTGAGAAGTTCCGGAGACAGAGTTCCCCCAGAGCGGCTTGGATTCAGGTAAGCGCTTTGAAGCTCGTACAGTCTTTAAAAATAAGCGAAGATTTGCTGAATGCTTACTAATGCCTTTTTTCTGTTCTTTTTCCTTAGGAAACGGCATGCCGGGACGGGAATGACACCGCCGAAGATGCCCGCAGAACAGAAGAAGCGATGAATGATGGGCAGAAGCGCCGCAAGGTAAGGCTGTTCCTAATGGTGTTCTTGCAGGAGCTGAGCGCAGAATAAAGATGCAGGCCTACTGGAGACCGATCCGAACACGGTGAGTGTCACGCTGCAGGTGCAGAAAACACAAAGCAGGTTTCTCAGCCTGGGCGTGGCTTAAATAGTCCCTGGGTATCCCAGGTGTCTCTGGGCTGTACCACACCCAAAAGACTCGACTGCACATGCAGTTCTGGGAACCTAAATATGTGGGAGCATCCATCTTGTCCCCATCAAAGCACTACAAGTCCAATCACCAATGTTATCCTATGGGAGTGAGTGAGTCTGGTGCCACAAGCGCCAAGTCTGACTCCAAGTGGGTCTTTGGAGGGATGGAGAGGCCCCCCGACGGCCATGTTGGTGATCGTGACCTGGCTGCAGCCTGACATCTTGGAGGGCTGGGGACATGAGGGGCAGGAATCATGACAGCGTGGTAGGAAGCAGGGCAGGAAACCTTGGGCATGAAAGAAAGGAGACCGAATTGTGCAGTGTCTGTAGGTCACAATCCCGTACCCTGTTAAAACACACACTACCAAGTGGATAGAGAGGGAGTTTAGACCGTGAACGAAACCGGTCTTTCGGATAGATAGAACCCAAGACAGAAGGAGTCAATCGATAATTACTAGCCTGGCATCAGCGACACCTCGGTTATGGACGGGGTGCTTTGCTAGATGAGAGAGGGATGGACATAGACCCATTAAAATTAAAAATACAAATTAATCCTTTAACAGTCTTTGAGACTTACTGTGTTATAAGAGGTGTGAAGTGTTGCACGTGGAGTTTTGTATACTACAATATAAGGATGCTGGAAATGAGGAACAGATAATTAAGCCATGGGGAATACTAAGTCAGAGGAGGTAGTACTAGCATGGGGTTTGGAAGGGGTTAATTTCAAAGACAATGTTTAGCAAGGCAAAGGGGTGTAGGTAGATGGGGCAGGGAGAACAATATCAACTATCACTATGTAACAGATTCACTGCCAGTGGAAATACGGAGGGAGTGATTGCAAGCAGCACAGAGGAAAATGGAGGAAGTGGAGCAATCGCAGGTTTCCGAGGTAAAGAGAAAGGTCATTAAATGAAGAATAAGAATACTAGAGAAGAAAAGTCACTGTCCATTTAGTCTAAAGAAAAGGAGCGAAAAGGAGACACTTCATTTGTCGATTATGGGATTGGAGCAAGGGGAAGGCTGGATTGGTTGGATCCCTTTTTCTCTCTGACCATGTCAACGCAAGGGAGGTAGGTGTCCTGGACTGGGTGTAGGAAGGAGTCAGGTAGAGGAAGAAAGGCAGACATAAGGTAATATACACAATGAGTTAGGCCCAAAGTGAGTAGGGTATTGGAAAGCAAAAATGTGCTACAAGCACAATGAAAGTGTTTTAAGAGGGTATAGTAAGGGCGAGGATGTTGCACTCTATTGTCGGAACAAATAAAGGCAGGAAAAGTGTGGGGCAAGCAGGTAAAGTGGTAGGAAAAGTGTTGGAGTGGTTTAAGGGAATGAGCCATAGGTTGGGAAAGAAAATGAGGGAAGGGGTGGAAGCCACAATGGGTGGGGGCTCGGGGAAGAGTAGTTAAGTAGGGGTTGAGATGCAAGTGGAAACAAAAACCTGAGTACATAATTAGTACTCAGGCAGATACAATGGCACAACTGAGAAACAAAATGATGAACAAAGTTTGCTGTCCAACTTAAAGAAGTTGGTTACACAGTGGAATGGTACTGAAGTATCAAGCTTACAAATCGCCCTGTTGAACATGCTTAATTTAAAGGACATTGGTTGAACATGTCATAACTCCGGCCAACATTATGCCAGTTTAAGTTGATTTCATCGAATCCACTTGGTCAAATTTTCTTTTTTTGACATGTTCGTTTTACTGCATATATATGCGGGGGGGAGGACCCCCCCAGCCCCCCGCAGCCTTGTGGAAATGAATCTCCATGGGTGGATACCTGTGATTCTCATATAGGTCACAAATGTATTCTCATATAACACTGTATAGGACTGCACTTGCATTTCAATGTATTACATGACTTTTCATCTCCCACTGTATTTTTCATCTTGTAAACATATTCCCACCTCAGGCGACAGCTAACAGCTGCCAGTTTAACAGCCAGTGTAAAATCTTCAGCCTGGTAGCTGGCCCTGCCCCCTTCCTGTACTAAGCTCCCTTGAAGTCTTGGGAACAGGTGCCTCCCCTCCCAAAGGGGGCTGCCTCTTGTTTCCTCTCAGCAGCCGCCTGCACCCTAGTATAGTTGTGTGGGAACCATTGTGTCCATCCTGGGATGTTTGCCCATGTGTCATGTCCCTTCCCCCTTCCTCCTTGGTCCCTTCATACCCTTCCTGGGACAGCTGTGGAGAGGGGGCTGTGCCTGCATGCGTCAGCCTGCCCCATCCCCACCCCTTGTGAATCTCCACCCTGTTCCTGTCCCTTAGACCCTGTTTTGACCTCCTGCAAAACTGTTCTTCTCCCCTATGGAGAGAAGCAGTGACAGCTGTGGAGGTGAACCTGTACCCTACCCCCTTCCTCCTTGGACTATGTGGGCGGGCACTGCGTGGGTGGAGCAACAGCCTTAAAGTGGACAGAGAAACAGGGTTGGGGCTCTTATTTTGTTTGTTGCTGCAGTGCTAGACATGTGGATGGGGCAGGGGAGTTACAGAAACCCAAGCAAGTACACATCTCCCAATCTGGCCTACTGCCTTTCCATCCCCTTGTGCCCTTTCCTCCCCAAACTGCTCTCCTCTGCCCGTGCCCCTGCCTCAACCCCTCTGCCCATCTCTCTGTCTCTCTTTCTCTCTGTTTCTATGTCTCTCTCTCTCTCTCTCTCTCTCTCTCTACCTCTCTCTTTGTCTCACTCCCTCTCTGGGGCCGTCACTCCCTCTGGGGCCTTCACTCCCTCTGTGCCCCTCAATCTCTCTCTGTGCCCCTCAATCTCTCTCTGTGCCCCTCACCCTCCTCTACTCTCCTTCTGGGTGTGCCTAGCCAGTATTTCTCTCATCAATGCCCCTCCTTGTGACCGCAGGACAGTGCAGACAATCATCCATGTCTAGTGTGCCTAACTTACTCTGCTGGCAATGAGCCTACTTCTCTGTCTGTAATAAATGTGTTTCCTGATTTCTGCAAAGACGTTGGGGCCTTCTTTTCACTTTCTTGTGTTGTCTGCCTGTTATTGCCAGGGAGAGGGGATGGGGGGGCATTTTGCATACACAACGCATACCTCACCGGGTTCTGTTAATTCCCCCGACCCAAAACTGTGGCTCTGCATGGGGTCTCCACCACACGGCCTTAACCATTTTGGCCTGCTTTCCACTTCCGCAGTTTTCTGGTGCCGTGACTCAGATCAAGAACTGGGTCTAGGTCCCTGATCGTACGAAGAGCACCTTAATGTCTACACCTTCTCTGACTACACTCAACCCGGTTCTGCGGCCTGCACTCCTCTTCTCTTCTCTGTCCATTTTCTGCCTTCAGCAACAGTCATTTCCATCCACATGGATTCAAACTTTGCCCTTTTCCAGAATCTACGTACCAGAGCCCTGAGAGCTACCTGCTGTTCCTGTGCATGGCTGCCAGCTCAAGTATTAAGGTAAGAACTGAAATATCAGTAACAGGCATTGACATTACCATCTTGTAGCTTGTGGGAAGGGGCCCTAGTCTCTGATGGGGATGTAACACTGAGGGTAGGTCAGTGTACCCATCCAGGTAAACAAGGTCCGAATCCCACAGTGGGGGGTGCTGGCACGCTGCCTCTGTCAGAAGAGGACCTACACACCCATACATCATCACACAATTGTACTGCCAAATTGTAGGGTGTATCTTACCGGATAATATAACCAACCAGTCATAGCATCCAGATCTCAACCCCTAATTTTATCCGGTGTTCGGTTTTAACCATTAGAGTTCCTCAGGAGAGCGGAGTCACCTACCCTGTAACAAACTTAACTTCTAGGCCCATACTGGAGGGTGAACAAGGGTAGTTGTGGATCATTGCTCACCTTAGGGGCCGGTCCGCCTGGAGCTTTGTTTTGGAGTGTCCTACTTGTCGCTTAATTCAGTTTACTAGTCTGCCTGAATCTGGGTACAAAGAGTGGAGAGAAGGCATCTTAAAAGTAAGTCCTTCTGTGGATACCTTTGTGGAGTGTGCCCCGATACCCTTCAGTTTGCTTGTCTGGTTGGCTGGAGCCCTCACCCAGGGGAGGCATCTTTATGGTAAGTCCACCCGTAGATACCTCTGTGGTGTATACACTTGCCACCCTTCATTTTGCTAGCCTGGGCAGGTGGAGCCCTCACCCTGACAAAGCGCCTAATTCAGTTTACTAGTACCCACGCCATCTTGTCTGTACCAAACTCATCTCCTAGACACACACTAGGAGTGAACAAGGCTAGTAGAGGGCCCAACCTCACCCACTTACACAGTTTGTGTCACTATCCTGGTCATGAGAGCCATGAATTTATTTAGGACGACAGCAGGCCTCTGCCTGGAACTGCTTTGTGCGAATTGCCAGACCTGCCTGCCCGAATCCGAGTAATTTTGAAGGAACGCCTGGGAATTGAACTTGACACTAATTTTTTTAAAGGGACCAGTAGCTTGGCATCACTGTGCTGCCTGTCCTGAAACTGTTCATCACCCAAGCCATTCCCTAGTGGTGCGCCTGTGAGTGTGCATCTGTGAGTGCCTGTGCGCGATTGTGAGTGTGCTAGAGTAACCCTGGTCGACAGACTTGGATAGTAGGGACTCAGTAGTGCTGACCTACGTCCCGTAGTGATTTAGTGTTACCCCAGTTATAGGGGTGACCCCTGCCTGTTCGCAGTGTTATCCCATTAACCCATTCTGCCCCAGAGGATGTCCTAGATTTTTTTTGTACTTGCTCCCCCACCCAGCTATTTTGCTCCCTTCCCAGTCCTTGATTCTTGGGGGCATGGCCCTGCTGCTTTAGCCCCTGTACCATCTGACCCAGATAAGACTGCCCTCAGATTTTGGCCAGAATGGGGCTTCTGGAGACCAGCATGTGTTAGCAGGAGAGGAAGAAGAGGAATCATTCACCACTCCCAAATGCCCCCTCTAGACCCCCAGTACTGGGGCTATCAGAGCACTAGGTATATGCCTTAGCATGTCCCAAGCCAGTATCCACCCCCAGCCTGGTGCCCATCCCAGTGATGTCACCGCGTGCATCAGGACCGGTGCGCCTATTGTAATGAATGGGGCCACTGGAAGTACCATTGTTCTCCACGGATTCAGCATCAGCAAAACAAGGACAAAGCCCTGTCTGCCCAGAGCCAATCGTAGATACCGGCATCATGCCTGTCTGGTCCCTTTCAGCTCACCGCTAAGCCTAGACCCCCAGATCAGAATGCTGATTGTTGCCCAGCACCCCAGCCTGGACAACCCACGAAACAGTACCCCTGGTACCCCAACTCGCAGCCCTAACCATCCCCGTCCCATCCAACTGCCCCCACGTGACAGTCGAGGCAGGTAACAGCATGCCCGAATGTTGGAGGACACAGGGGGCCACTTTCAGCAGACAGGGGAGTTCCTGGATGCCTCAGTGCGTGGCCAGACTGTCACAGCTGTAGGAATAGAGGGCATCCCATCTAAGGTACCTTTCTCATTGTGGTGCACTGCCTTCTCTGGCCTACTACAGCACTTGCTTGATCCTGTCACTGCTCTGCTACCCTCTTCTCTGCGTGCTGTTGTGAGTTTGGTGTCCCTAGCCCATTGTCCTCATTTCTCCAGTAAAAGATCCTGCAGCAGAACTGACAACATTGCTACACAAACTGCAGGCTACCACAGGGACGAAAAAGAACACAAAGCTTGGGGAAAATAGAAACAAAGAATGGGGAGCTACAAGCTGGAAACAGTTTGCATAGAGACAGGACTAAGCTAGCCATGAGTATTGCCCCATGTACATGAGAGGTATGCCCAGCCGCTTGCTGGACTCTCTCCCTTTGAGATCATGATGTTAAGACCAATGCTCCTGCCGGCTGAAGCTTCTCCCTCTGTACAGGTTGCTTTTGGCACTGTGAAAAGCCAGAGAAATATCTCTCTCTCAATATCTCCCTCTCTCCCTCTCAATATCTCCCTCTCTCTCTCAATATCTCTCTCTCTCTCTCTCTCTCTCTCTCACTCTCTCTCACTCTCTCAATATCTCTCTCTCTCTCTCTCTCTCTCTCTCTCTCAGTGGGGGTGAGATACGGTATTCCCCCCTATTTTGTTTATCCAACCCATCCAATTTGTTAGGATTCTCTGAGGTGCTAACACCCCCCACCCCCGCCAGCCCCCCCGCCCACTTTTTCCACAAACACTGGGCCGAGGAAGAGGGTGACAGAGTAACATTAACTTTCACTCATTGTACTGGACATGTCCCGCTAATCGTGTCTGCCAAAGTCAGGCACTTGACTTTTAGGGCATACACTTGATAACAATTAGCTCTCCTCACACGAATAAAAGGCAGAACCTATAGACACAGTCTAAGCAACGAGTACGAGCAGAGCTTCCAGGACGAGGGCAAACCTACTGGAGCAGAGCGACAAACCAAGGGATGAGAGCAGTGGGTTGAATTTCCACAAGAGTTCCCTACTGGAGGTTGTTGCCAACGACAGGCCACGGAAAACATGTGGAGAAGGCCAGATGCCACAAGTGAAGACTGCATTGTGTTTCAAGGATGCCAGTGACCCTGCAGGGTGCATGGCAGAGTTGGGGAGGCGAGGCCAAGCCTGTGGTACTAACCTTGACTCGGAATTGGAAATCGCAAAACCAAGCAAAAGACACTCACACAGCTGGTGAGTTGGAAAGCGACCTGAGACCGGTGAGTTAAAGTTTGAAGAACCAACATTACATCACAAGTGAAGGCTTCACGCGTGTGTTGTGAGACGTGCAGAAAGGCAGACCTGTGAATGAACTTTGAAGTGGGGACATCTGCGAAATCAACGATACTAAGTAACAGAGTGGTTCGGCAAAAGGAAGTAGCCCACTTGAAAGTCTCAGTGAAAGGTACATTGTTTGAAAGGAATGAAGCACAAAAGTGAAGTAAAACAAGATTGACTCCTGGAAAAGAGGAGAGTGAAAGTTAAACCGTAAACCTTGAGTCGAAGTGGTCCTGAGTGGTCTGTAAACAAAGCCATGAACATTCAAAAGGTTTCGATGTCTGAAAGTGGTTCGAGCCCCACAGAGGGAGACCCGAAGTACAATAAGCTTGGGGAAGGGAGCCCCTTTGCACGTTTTGTTGAACTTTGTCGCGAGAGGTCTGAGCCTGATAGAGGGGGGCCTTTGTGAACTTTTTGATGAAACATTATTTTGGAAGTCAGGAAAAGAGACTTTAACGGGGAAGCCAGGTGGGCCTTGATACACGTTTTGGAACAGTTTATTGTGTTGGAAGCCGAGCCAGAGTGCGTCATCCTGCCGACAGTGACCGCCTTACTCCATGAGGTCTAACATGGGGTGGACAATTGGTTCAACCACATTTATTAATTTGAACACTGATTTTTCCTTTTGCATCCATTTCTCCTATTTACACTTTTTGTACAAGACATAGGGCAGGCATTAGGTTTTTTTAGGATCGGCCATTTGGATTTGACAGACTCCACTAGGACTGCGTTATTTATTATTTGATGGTCAAGACTACTCCCATCTTAGTTATGCGAGTGTCATACTTGTGATATCATGCCTCCCCTACAGCACTGACCGATGATTCAGTTCTGACATATTGCAAACAACTTACTTCAGTCATGAGACAAATCTGCAGCTAGGCCAGCGAGGCATAACCTGTGCCTGGCCTGTAAAGATTACATTTAGGACAGGAGAGAGTGCTAGGACACTGCACCCCCAAAGCATGGACTGTTTTTTGCCTAATTCTGCCCCAACCCTGCTGGAATGGGAACAGGCCATCTTCCCCCACCATGGCCTGTGTTTGGAAAAACACACTGGCTGAACTGGGATTTTTTTAAAAATGTTTTTTATTTGATTTTTGACATTTTTATATCTTTTTTCTATTTTTGCACTGTGATTTTGGTATTTTGATATTTTACTTTGTTATATTTTAAATGTTAATTTTATTTTTTTCATTTTGATATTTGGGGGTTTATATTTTTGAATTTTAATATTTGTATTTTGATTTTTGTAGTTGGATATTAAAATTTTAATATTTTGATTTGTGGGTTTTAATTTTAGTATTTTGATAATTTGTATTCTGATTTAATAATATTATTTTAAATGCTGTATTTTGTTGGGTTTTTCTGATGTGTGATATCTCTTTGGAAGATGACGTTTTGTGAGTTGCAATGTTTGAATAGTGTACCCAAATGACTGTTTTGGGTGAATTTTATTTTACATTTCTGATCCAGCGTACCAGCCTTACCTTTCCATCTTTCATTATTGCACTATGCCATTGTCTTGCCTTTTTGTACCAGTTTTTCTTACAAGCTTGCTTTAGTGTGAGATCTCTGCTTTCCCCTGGATCAAGTGAACTTTTTATCTGCTCCCTGAAGGTCTTTAAGGACAGAGACTGACTCATCTGCACACATGCTGCTCCGACTGGGTGTTCTTGCTCCCCGTGGGTCCCGAATGCCAATCATTAAATGTCCAACATCAGCCAGTTTATGCTTGCTCTGCTCCTCCCTCCTGCATTAACAGACTACCATTTGGCAGCCTGTGCACTCAATCAAACCAACTGCTGCGTCTGTACCCCATGCCTCCCCATCAGGACGCGTAGTACCCACTCCAGGCCATACCTGCCAGCGTATCCTCTGCCATCCCAAGAAGTCCAGTCCACATCTAGAAAAAAGTAGCTTAATTGTGCGGTACAAGGCCATCTTCCCTGTGTGCTTCAAGGGGGAAAGAAGACGGAGCACAAGATGTAGGGACCACTACCAGGTGCAAGTCCACGGTGCTCCGGTTGCATGAGCGCCCTTGGTAATGAAGAAAATGCAGCCCCACCTCATATCTTACATTAACTGTCAGCTACCCTTACCTTCGTGCCAGCCAAGAGGATGCCCGATTGGCACCTGCGGACCTCTTCTGGAATGGAGGCAGCAAGGACAACAAACAGCTCCCGATCTCTGGAGCGGCAGCTGTGCCCTGTGCCACATGGTGCCCACCCTGAAATGCCTGTGGCCTGCAACAAGCCCATGGCACCACCCCAGATGGGTTTCATGAGTGTGGGTTGGGCTATCAGGACATTCAGGAAGTGGTGGCTAAGGAGGCCGCTGTCTCACTGGGAACACTGGCCGCAGAGCAGAGGGAGATGAAAAAACAGTCTCAAAAACTACTTCTCTTGGCAGGGTGGGTGCACTTATTATAGCAAAGTAGTATGCATATTTGTTCCAGACTCCTGATGAAATCTTTAACAACGCCGCTCACATCACCTCCATTTGGGCCACCCCAAGGATACATCCAAATATTTTCTGGATGGAACAAGAGACTGCTTCTGCTCCTTCTGGGGAAAAATGCTTTTATACGTCATGTATGGCGTTGGGTGGGGGGGTCGGAGGGGCTGCTTGCACTAATTACCATCTGCACACTGCTCTGGTGCCCCATATCAAGGTGTTGCCAGACCCCTGGACCCCACTTGACCCTGGCTCATATCCCCCTCAAATCCTGGAATATGGACTCCTTAAACAAAGAACTTTACAGGCTGGCCAGGATGAGGAGTGACCTGTGCCTGCATGTGTCACCCTACACCCTGTCATAATCCCTGTCCCCCTTCTCCTTGGACCCTGTGAGTGGGCTCTGCAGTGGTGGAGCAACAGCCTTATAAGTAGACAAAGAACCAGGGCTGGGGCTCTCTTTTTGGCTGCAGTGCTGGACACGGGGATGGGGGCAGGGGAGCTAAAGAGACCCAAGCAGGTACTTTTCTCCCAATCTGGCCTACTCCCTTTCCATCCCCTTGTGTCCCTTCCTTCCCAACCTGCTCTCCTCTGCCCCTGAACCTGTCCATCTCTCTCTCTCTCCGTCTGCCTCTCTGTTACTCTCTGTCCCTCACTCTCGATCACACTGAGCGCCCCTCATGCTCTGTCACACTATCTGCGCCCCTCACACACTGTCACACTCTGCACCCCTCACGCTCTGTCACTCTCTGTGCCCCTCACGCTCCGTCACTCTCTGTGCCCCTCACGCTCCATCACTCTCTGTGCCCCTCACGCTCCATCACTCTCTGTGCCCCTCACGCTCCATCACTCTCTGTGCCCCTCACGCTCCATCACTCTCTGTGCCCCTCACGCTCCATCACTCTCTGCGCCCCTCACGCTCCATCACTCTCTGCGCCCCTCACACTCCATCACTCTCTGCGCCCCTCATGCTCCATCACTCTCTGCGCCCCTCACTCTCCTTCTGGGTGTGCCTAGCCAGTATTTCTTCCATCAATGCCCTCCTTGTGCCCGCAGACCAGTGCAGACAATCCTCCATGTCTAGTGTGCCTAACTTACTTTTCCGGCAATGAGCCTACTTCTCTGTCTGCAATAAAAGTGTTCGCCGATTTCTGCAAAGATGTTGGTGCCTTCTTTTGCGTTCTCGCTTTCTTGGGTAGCGTGTCTGTTATTGCCGGGGGGGGGGGGGGGGGGAGAATCCAGTCTGCATACACAACACAGACCTCACCAGTGTCTGTTAATTCCCTGACCCAAAACTGTGGCTCTGCTTGGGGCCGCACCCACATGCCCTTCCCCATTTTGGCCTGCCTTCCACTTCCACAGTCTGCCCCTTAACGCCTCTACATTATTTATATCCCTAAACCCACCCCACATATATATGCAGCAAAATGTGTTAGAAAATGGCAACCAAATCTCCAGCGCAGTAATCTGCCAATCCCCATTACGCCTACAATGTTTAGCCTGCCTATGCACAGACTGGAGCATAGAAATGGAATCAAAACCATGCATGGAATGGACAAGATTTCTCCTGGAAATAAAGAAAAGAAAGAGGAGGTAGAGAGAAAGCATAGTCAGGATGTACTATCCATAGTCGATGTATTGGCACACAGTGAAGTAGGGGCAGCTGTGGCAGCCAACCTGGATGAAGTGGGTTGGAGTGTGGAATGCCTCAGAGGAAATCTGGACTTGGTGCTGGGTAATAGGAAAGTGTGCCAAGCTGACACCAGCTGCAACCCAAGTACAGCTAGCATCCAACAGATCGTGGGAGAGGGAAAAAGGGATCAAATGCAGGGGTGTGGTCTGTGGTACAAAGAAGAGGCAGGATAAACAAAAAGTAAAGAATATCAAAACGCCTACGGGGTAGGGAAGGTCACAGGGCAAAGCTCAGGGCCGGCATGCGAGAAGGGAGCAGATGTGGCAGTTAGGGCGGGGAAGGGCTATGACACACTCAACTGCCACAAATGAGCCAGTTTGACCCATTCCGAGGGCATGGAAGGAACAGATATACAATTGAGCGTTCATAGACACATTCACTCTTCCAGAGCATGAGAAAAATGGTGAGTGTTAGGCAATGTTTGTATGCAGTAAACTCTGGGAACACTACAAACAACTCTGACTATAGGTATAGGGAACCCAACCTTTGGTATAAGCTTGTACTACACAATTTTGGTAGCGTGTTGAGCAGCCAGGATTATCCCAAGAGGGGTCAATGTGAGCTGTAGTGGAGTTACACAGAGATTCACAGTTACAAGTATTCAAATAAACTCTAACACTCAAGGTTTCTTGCATAAACAATTATTAATGTATTTATCAGTCAGTTAGAATAAGCCTTCTACAGAAGGGAGCAATATAATAGTAACACACAAATGCACTTCAATACTGTACACTCTTAGTTTCTAAATCAGTAAAGACCCTTTTGGGATGGCCCACAGACAACTTACAGCCACAGGTGACTTCAATAACTAGGGTGCTGGGGACATTAATGTCTTACTTTTGGCATTTATAATACTCTTAGAAATTGGCAAAAGGTAAAGGTTATTAGAACAAGAGACTACAAATATTTTTAAGCAGGCAAATACGTTTGGATCCCCCTAGTAGAGTCATTCCGTTCAATAGGCTAAGCCAAAGTCAATGGGCAAAAGTCTTGTATAGGATGAAGCACTTCTGGTAGGTAAATGGAAAAGTCTTTGCACAAGTTCTTATGAGTCTTTGATGAAAAGAAGAATCCAATGTAGGGCCACAAGCTGATTAGACTTGCGAGTAGTAAAAGATGCAAGCAACTCTACAGCAAGAGCTAAGTTCTCTCAGACTTTTTACAGTACCTTAGAAATGAAGCAAAGATGCAGCAGATAACTGCTGTTCCTGTGCAGCTCTGCAGGTCTCACTGTTCCTGGGCCTCAGTCGTGGGGACAAGAGGGAGGACATGGGGTGACTCCTGCAATGTACTGGGACGGTCAAATCTCGCAACCAGCAAAATTCACTTTCAGTCCTGCTTCCTGGGAGTCCAGAGGATCTTCCTGAAGCTCTAGGCCTGCTTAAAAGTAATGCACACAATTTGGTGTTCCTCTCCCTGGCTATACGGTTTCCAGCAGCAACTCTGTGGAAATTCAACCAGCTCTGAGATGGATGTCCAGGTGGCTTAGTTTGGAGTTGATTGGTCCCACCAACTCAAGGGGAGAAGTCGTCCTTGCAGGAGCTTATCTGTCGATGCGAACTTGGCGTTTCGGCACTGCAGCAGGGCTTCACCGGGCAAACCAACGGTCCAGGAGTTGCAGCATGCGTCCTCTTCAAGTTCTTCTTCCGTTCCTTCGTTCAGTGGTCGACTCTGCCTTCCAAGCCAAAAGACTCGCCTTTTATTCCGTTTTCACCCATTCATTCCAGCCTAGCTGTCAGTCACCCAGCAGGGTGGCTGTCCTTGCCGGCCAGTCAGCTGGCAATCACTACTGAGTGCATATGGGTCTCCTAGGAGACTAAGCACAGGGAGTGTTGGGCACCTCCCGCACTTCCTGCCTACCCCAGACACCCTGGAGCCAGAGGCAAAATGAACAAAGAGACCAAACCTGGTTTGGCGCGCAGAGTAAATCTCAAGAAGGACCTTTCCACAAAGAAATGACGAAAAAAGAAGACCGGGGCCATTTTGGGTGTTTTACTGCAGCTGCGAACGCAGCCCGTGGTAAAGGCACACCATGGTAGTTAAAACCAAACCACTGCCACCAGCCATTCAGTGAGAAGAACAAGTTACTTCTTACCTTGTAACGTTCTTTCGATGGGATGTTCCTCCGACGTATTCCTCATCTTAGATATCTCCTTCCAGCTCTGCTGGCCTCGGAAATTTTTTTCTCTCTAGAGGGCGCTGCGCGTCGACGTCCTTCGAGTCGATGTCCCTCGACAGCCGCCGTATCGACGCCGACGTCATCCTGGCTATAAAGGCCACGCGCAGCGCCCGTTGCTCAGTTCCGTTTTGTAGCCCACAATAATGCTTTCTGGACTGGACTAAACTAATCACCCTGAAGGAGCGTAAGCTGCAACAACAAGGGAAGTAGAACTGCGGGGATGGATGGGAGGGTCGATGAGGAATACGTCGGAGGAACATCCCGTCGAAAGAACTTTACAAGGTAAGAAGTAACTTGTTCTTCGAAGGGATTGTGTCCTCCGACGTATTCCTCATCTTAGATATGCTCCCATAGCAGTATTCTATTATTGGAGGAGGGAGTACTGACTTCATGCTGTCTTCTATTGATGAATAGAATGCAGTACAGCCCTTCCAAACCTAGTCTCTTGACTGGAGGAGGAATCCAAATTGTAAAATCGTGTAAAGGTGTGGACAGACGACCATGTAGCGGCCGCACAGATGTCTTTAACCGGCACACCTCTTTTGAGGGCCGATGAAGCTGCAATACCTCTGGTCGAATGAGCCCTAAGGTTTTGAGGGGGCTCTTTTCCTGCCAATTTATAACATTCCAGAATGGCTAGAATAATCCATCTGGAAATGGTCTGCTTAGTTATTGGTAACCCCAGCTTGTGACCTACAAACAGCTGGTCTGCCTGTCTTATCCTGACTAGTCTACTGATGTAAAAACTTAAAGCCCTTCTAGGGTCTAGCCTGTGTAACCTCTCTTCCTCTTTCCCCAGGTGAGGAGGAGGATAGAAAGATGGTAGGGTAATCTTCTGAGTGATATGGAATTCAGAAACCACCTTTGGGAGGAAATAAGGCTTCACTTGCAGGACAACTTTGTCTTTGTGAAAGATAGTGTGAGGGGGTTTACAAGAAAGAGCTTGTAATTCGCTCACCCTTCTAGCAGATGTAAGTGCTATTAATAAAACAGTCTTAAGGGTAAGGAATCTTAACGAACAAGAATGGAGTGGTTCGAAAGGTGTGCCCATCAGGAAAGTTAGGACTAAGTTTAAATCCCATAGGGGAACTTGGAATGGTCTTGGGGGATAAACATTGGTTAACCCCTTAAGAAATTGTATTAGCAAGGGTAACTTGAAATAGGATGGTTCTTCCGCAGTGCGCTTAAAGATGGATAGCGCTGCGAGATAGCCCTTAATGGTGCCAACTTGAAGGCCTGAATTTGCCAAATATAGTAGGAAGGACAAAACCCTTGGTGTACCACATGAAAAAGGGTCGATATTCTGTTCTCTACACCAGCTGCAAAATCTGTTCCAACGGCAGCGGTATAAAGACTTTGTTGCTGGCCTTTTTGCCGAAAGCAAGACCTCCATAACATCATCAGGGAGGTCCCAATCCTTGTACCTCAGCCTTTCAGAAGCCAAGCGTGAAGGTTGAGGGTTTTGATGTCTGGATGGAGAACCTGACCTCCCTTCTTTGAGAGTAGGTTCTCTCTGAGTGGAAGTCGAATTGGAGGGCAGATGGACAAGTCTAGAAGGTCCGGGTACCACGTTCTCCTGGCCCAATCCGGGGCAATTAGGATCATGGTTCTCCGGAATCTTCTCAACCTCCTGATCATTTGAGGAATGACAGGGACCGGTGGGAACGCGTACAGAAGCGGAAACTCCCAGTCCACTATGAACGCGTCTCCCAGAGCTCCTCTCGGGGGAAATTCCCTTGAGCAGAACAGATCTCATTTCCTGTTGAGGCTGGTGGCGAACAGATCTACCTGAGGGGTTCCCCAAAGGGCGAAGATCTCTTGAAGGACTTCCTGAGCTAGCTCCCACTCGTGGGAGACTGTGCTCTGCCTGCTCAGAGCGTCCGCTGTCAAGTTCTTCTCTCCGGCTAGGTGAACTGCCGATAGAGAGATTCCTTCTTGGATTGCCCAAAACCAGAGCTGCATCGCCTCTCTGCACAGGGGTAGTGATCCTACGCCTCCTCTTTTGTTGAGGTAATGCATGGCCACCGTGTTGTCCGTCATTATCAGGACGTTTTTCCCTTGTACAGCTGGCAGGAACGCCTTCAGCGCAAGTCTGATGGCTCTCAGCTCTAACAGGTTGATATGTAGTCTGGACTTCGATGGAGACCAACGACCGCTGATGGTCAAGTCGTTGGCGTGGGCTCCCCACCCCGTGAGTGAGGCATCCGTGACTACTGTTATCTCCGGCCAGGGTTGCCAAAACTGTTCTCCTTTCAGAATGTTCTCCTGACAGGCCCACCACTGAAGGTCTCGAGCTACTCTGTCGGGAACCTGAAGAAGATCTGTCATTCTCCCTGAGAATTGTGACCACTGAGTCCTCAGTGCCCACTGGAGGGATCTCATTCTCAGGCGAGCCTCTGGCACTAGGAAAATGCAGGATGCCATGAGGCCTAGCAACCTCAAAAAGTCGAAGGCTGGGAGACGTTGGGCATGTTGGAACTTGGTAACCATCTGTAGAATATCTTGAGCCCTCACCTCAGGTGGCGAGGCTTTTCCCAGGGAAGTGTCCAGGATCGCTCCTATGAACTGGAGTCTCTGCGATGGTATCATTTGTGACTTCTTTAAATTGAGGGAGAAGCCCAGTCTGTGAAGGGAGTGGCACACGTGATTTAGCTGGATCTGAGTTGTTCCAAAGAAACAGCCCTGATCAACCAATCGTCCAGGGAGGGGTAGACGTGAATCCCTTCCCTCCTTAGACTTGCCGCCACTACCGACATTAACTTGGTGAAGACCCTCGGGGCGGAGGTCAGCCCAAATGGCAGCACTCGAAATTGATAGTGAGAGTTGCCAATTGCGAACCTCAGGTATTTCCTGTGTTTGAGATGGATAGGCACATGGAAATAAGCGTCCTGAAGGTCCAGAGATACCAACCAGTCCTGGAACTGAAGGGCCTGGAGGATCTGAGAAAGAGTGACCATCTTGAATTTGTCTTTCCTGAGGAATTTGTTCAATTCTCGCAAGTCCAAGATGGGTCTCAGTCCTCCGTCTTTCTTCGGAATGAGAAAGTAAGGGGAGTACCAGCCCTTGTTCCTCTCCGCTACAGGTACCGGTTCTATGGCACCTTTCTCTAGCAGGTCTAAAATTTCCTGCAAGAGGAGCGGATATGGAGCTTTCTGAGAGCTGATCCCCGGTGGATGACTCTGAGGTATATGTAGGAAAGGTAGGCAGTAACCTTGGGCAACTGTTTCCAGTGCCCAAGCATCTGACGTGATAGCCTGCCATACCGCCAGATGTTGAGTCAACCTGCCTCCTACCGGTGTCCTGTGAGGGAAGTCCTCAGAGTGGTTTTGGGGCGGCTGATGCAGATGCCAATGGTAAAGAGGCACCTGCTGTTGCTGCGGCTTTTGAATATCTACCTCGTCCACCTTGGGTAGTTCTTCTTTGTCCCCTTTGAGCCGGTCGTCCTCTACCTCTTCCGAATGCTGAGTAGAAGCGAAAGGACTTGCCCCTCGCAGAGGTTCCTGTGGGACGAAAAGGTGTCTGACGGATTGCAGCTCCTAGGGATTTTGCTGCTGCTTTTGAAGTTCGCAGTTTCTCTAAACTGTCATCCGCCTTTTTCCCGAACAAAGAAGAGCCATCGAATGGCATGTTCAAGAGCCTGGCTTGCACATCTGGGGCAAAACCAGACTTTCTCAACCAAGCGAATCTCCTGGTTGTTGTACTTGCCGCCATTGCTCTGCTGATACTGTCAGCCGAATCAATGCCCGTCTGGAGGGATTCGCACATAGCGTCTTTACCGTCCTGTATAATATTCAGGAACGCATCCCTTTCTTCTCCCTCCGGGATGCAGTCAGCCGCTGTAGAAGCACACTCCCAAAGTGTATGGCTGAATCTAGCAAGGGTGCAAGTAGCATTAACAGATTTTAACGCCATGCTACATGCCAAAAAGACTTTCTTTGCCATAGCATCAAATTTTTTATCGTCCCTGTCCTGTGGGACGGTAGGATAAGCCGTCTTGACATCGGTAGAGGATGCTGCCTGTACCACCAGACTTTCTGGGGATGGGTGTTTAGACAAAAACTCTGGGTCTGTAGAGGATACCCTGTACTTTTTAGACAGTTTTTAATTTACTGCTGGTACGACATCTGGGGTTTCCCAGTTTGTCATGATCTTCCTCTGAAGAGCTTTATGAAAAGGCACCACAGGATCCTCCTGTGGGCCTTTATCAAGAATATCCGTGAGGTCATCTTGTTGGAAAGATTGTGAAGGTGCAGACCACCCCATAAACTCTGTGATCCTGGCCATTAAGGCTCTATAGGGGGTTTTAGCATGTTCCCCCGGGTCTGGCCTAGCAAACTCCACCTCAGGGGAGGTGTCTAACCCACTTGCCTCATGTAAGGAATCATGAAGATCCTTTAGCCTGCGTTCTTCAGAGGAAAATTCCTCTCTAATTGGGGTTACAGGTCCCTGCAACTCAAATGTGTCTTCCTGTTCAGACAATTCACCCTCTTCTAATATTGAGGACATAGTTCTCAATTGTTCTGAACTCAATGTGTGTAAACCCCATTTCCAAGGCAGAGGGTGCCGAACTTGTCATAATCGGCCTCGAAAACGTCGATGTCGTCGACGCCGAAGGCTTCGAGCGTGGCGTCGAAAACAAAGGCGGAGGCCTCGAAGACCTCGACGTCGAGGACCTGGGGATAGACACTGGGTGTGTCGTAACCGTGACTTTTCTTGGCGTCGACACCGGTGTCGAAGCTGGCGTCAAGTCGACAGACTCGTGTGTCGAAGGTCCCTTCGACAACGGCGTCGAAGACATCGACCTCGACGGAACTTTCGAGGAAGATTTGGAGGTCATAGTCCTGCTCGAGGGTTCGTGACGCGCTCGAGAGGTTTCCTTCGCCGGGTACTGCGACTCGCTGCGTTTTTGACCTTTGGGTCTTTCGACCAGAGCATCGCTCTTGGCAGTCTTCGAGGGGGTCGAGGCCGCATTCTCGAAGACGCTCATTATATTTTTGCGGAATTCCTCCCATTCAGCCCGGGAACTATGTTTCGTGGGGCACGCATTCTCTTTGGCGAAACAGAGGAAGAGGAAGACGGAGAAGGGGATCTTCGACGTCTCCTCTTCGAGTGCTTCGATCTCGAGGAGTGATGAGACCCACTCCGAGATCTGGAGCGCGAATGGTGACGAGGAGACGAATGTCTCGACTTCGTCGACGAAGAAGAAGCTTTAAAAGTCTTACCTTTCTCCAGCTTCCCCCTACGCTCCTTCAGGGCCTTAGCTGTCATGGACATACAGTCCTCGCACTCCAAACAATGGTGTTCAGCTCCCAAACACCACAGACAAACTCTGTGAGGGTCAGTCAGCGACATCTTTTTCCCACAATCTCGGCATTTTTTGAAGCCGGATGGAGGAGTTGTCGGTTCCGACAAAGAAGCCATCGAGTACGGATCGAATAACTCGAGGTAAATAGGTTTAACCTGACAAAACTGAGCAACGGTATTCCGAGGCACTGAGTACGCGCGGAAAAACGGAACTGAGCAACGGGCGCTGCGCGCGGCCTTTATAGCCAGGATGACGTCGGCGTCGATACGCCGGCTGTCGAGGGACATCGACTCGAAGGACGTCGACGCGCAGCGCCCTCTAGAGAGAAAAAATGTTCCGAGGCCAGCAGAGCTGGAAGGAGATATCTAAGATGAGGAATACGTCGGAGGACACAATCCCTTCGAAAAGGGTAACACAAAAATGTTATATGAGAAGCTAGACAAAGGGGATACTAGGTAGCCCCTCCAGCACCCTATTGTAAAATAGTGTGTGCTGGGTCTAGAAGGTTACAACGGTAAGTAAAGTCAATTTCACTTTAAAGCTCTGGGAAACAGTAGTTTATCCCAGAGAAGGAATTTAAACCTTTGGGAAATCTGAAAGACTTCCCTGTGTCACTGCACGGAAGGTGCTGTGTGAATGTAAAAGATGATGCCTATGGAGTTTGTCAGACTCCACAACCAAAAGAAACAACAGTGTTCAAAATCACATTAAAATACATGAGAGAGTGGGAAAAAGGGTCTTGCTCTCTCTCTCTCTCTCGAGGTTAAAAAAATCAAGTCCTCAAAATCCAGCAAAGTTGCTGGGGGTTTCTAGGGCGGAGGGAATTAGCACATTTCTGAGAACTCTCCCTAAAGTAAGGAACGTTGAGAATCGTGAAATCCAGTTGGAGGCTTTTAAGAGATTGTAATACGTCAGTGAAGAAAAATTCCAGGAGCAGGTCTAGCTATGTTCGGTAGCAGGAAGTACATAAGTTAGTACAGGAAGTTTTGGGGCTCGGGTGGTTGTTTAGGGACGAGATTTTGGATGCATACGAATGGGAAGGCCTTCTTACAATAGGAACAAACTTCTGCTGGAATGGTTTAAACTATGTGCGGTTGCTCTGGGTGGGTATCAAAGAGTAACCTTTCACAGTGGGGTGGGGGAATGGTGGGGAGAAATTTGGACATCCTGTGTGGAGTCTATTTTGCTTGGATCCAAAGGTCAGACATGCCCTGAAATGGTAAGCAAAACAAGCAGTAGTCTGGCAGTGGACACATAGCTCGCTCCCACCTAACTGAAGACATTTTGCGCATGGGCAAGGCAGAAGGCCATTGGGAAGTAGATGAGGACCAGATGGTTGAGAAACTTGTTTTACCACTTTATTGATGGAGATTACAACAATGGGACAGCATGCCGTTTCTGGCATGTGTGCTTTGTTTACAGCATGGATGGCCACCTGACCAGGTTTTGTGACAAAGGCAGTTGGAGTGGTAATGGGTAATAAGGTGGAGGCCTAAAGAATTATAATGTCCCGAGTATAGTGGTTAAAGAGTGATGCAAGAAGGTTAGGTTTAGGTAGGTATGAAGTGGCTCTTCTGTCAGCAGGCTCGGGTTTGGTAGGTAGAGATCAGGGAAGGAAGAAATATTTTATTAACCGGTACTGTGCAAGAAGCAAATGCCATTAACTGTTTGTTCAATATTGTCTCTTTTTAATCAAAAGGGGAAACTATATACGATCGTTACATTTCAGACAGGTTTACTATGGAAATGCTGAAATAATAAGCGGAACAAGGTTGTTGGGATATCTAGTGGATGAAACTGTTATGGAATAATTTGCTCTGGGGAAAAATGAAAGCAGAATAATCACTGCAGGGAAAGTGACGGCCGTTTGTGAAACATTCACTGATTCACAGAAGAAGAAGCTGGGGTGGCTTGCCAAATACATATCAGTAACAGAAAGGGACTTGCTGTGAGTTTTGTAATACCTTGCAAGGGTCCGCTACAAGAAAGATGGGCAAACACAGTTTAATCCCCCTATCAATGCACAACAGTAGTAGCAGAAAGGAAAGGTGGTGTTGCCGCTGGGCTTACCCATTTGATAACCCCTGATTGAGAATTTAGTGATTGCACAATATCTGGGGGTAGGGTAGTACCCAAGAAGGTGGAAGGATAATTCTATATGATTTATAACCTGTCTTACCCGAAAGGGAACTTCATAAATGGTTGGTTGGACAGCAAAGGTTACTTGTTGCATTATGTTTTATTTGGGTGGCACTGCTTGCTAAGGTTGCCATTGAGACAGCATTTAGCCTGCTGCCAGTTCACCCAGTCAGTTTCCATTTACTGGGTTCTCAACCCATGAATGCGATTTACATTACAAATGTTCAATTTCACAGTCCATTACAAATGAGTTGATGCCAATAGGGGACAAAACACAACGTGGACACTTTTCTGTTTCTTTTGGGAGGGGAAGGAGCTTGCACTTGCTTGATTCTACCAAAGAGTTTCATCGAGCTGGCAAAAGAACTAGGGGTACCACTAGCAGAGTAGAAAAGGAACAAGTTACTTACCTGTAACTGTTGTTCTCCAGCATGGGTCTGGCATAGATTCACATGCTCATGAATATTCCCCGTCGTCAGGCTAGGAATCCTTGGTAAAGAAAAAAATCTTTCAGTTTCACTTCTGAACTGTCTTTCTCCTAACAACCAATCACTGGTCTCTGGGTCATACTGCCCCCAGCCAATGACTTCCCTCTACCTAAGCCCCTCCTCTGGCAGCCATCTTCAGATTTGGTAGCACGTAAAGTGGCAGTAGGACCAATAGAAGAGCCGCAGAGGGGTAGGCGGGAGGGTTCGCAAGTGAATCCATGCCAGACCCATGCTGGAGAAAACAGTTACAGGTAAGTAACTTGTTCCTTCTCCAGAATCGGGTCTGGCATGGATTCACATGCTCATGAATAAAGAATACATAGCAGTACACACATGCACAACCAAGGGAGGTGGCAAGGCTCAACATTAAGCATCTCAACATTAAGCATCTCTTACCTCCTCACCAGGCTCACCTTCAAGCGAACAGGTTGTTCAGCACTGCTTGGCCGACTCTGGACTCCTCCCTGGAATCCCGGTCAACGCAGTAGAATCTCGTGAAGGTGTGCATCGACCTCCAGGTAGCAGTCCTGCAGATGTCCAGCAGGGGCACACCAGACAGGAACACCGTAGTTGCAGTGATCACTCTGGTCCAATGGGCTCTCGGACGGCCAGCCAACGGTTGGTTCGCCAACCGGTCACAATGGGTGATGCAGCCGGAGAGCCATCTGGAAATGGAAGCCTTGGAGAGGACCTTCCCTTGGTTCACAGGGCCAAAGTTCACAAATAGTTGTGACGTCTTCCAAAAACTCTTTGTGCGGTTCACGTAGAACTTCAGCGCTCTACCCACATACAGCAAGTGCAAAGTCCTCTCAGCCGGCGACAAAGGTGTCGGGAAGAAAACAGGTAACACCAAGGGCTTGTCTCGTGGAATGTTAAGTATGGTGGTTTACAAGAGAGGGCCTGGATCTCTCTCACTTATCGTGCGGAGGTGATGGCCACAAGAAACACAGTTTCCCACTACAAGAATTTCAGTGGTGCCGAATGCATCGGCTTGAAACGTGGACTCATGAGCCTATTCAGCACCACATTGAGCTCCCACGCCGGGGCCGGAGCCTTCACCGGCGGGAACAAATGGAAAAGTCCTTTGATGAACTCTGTGACAAGGCGGTGTGATCACAGAGACAACCGTCCCGGAGTTCTGGTGTAGCGGGAGATAGCCGCCAGATGAACCTTGAAGGAAGCATGCGCCAGCCCTGCTTTGGCCAGCGATAGCAAATACGGCAGCACCTGTTAGGCAGAAACCTGTGCAGTTCCCTCTGGGACCACTGCAAAAGATTTAGGACTACAGGTGTTTGGCAGTAAACCCACTTGGTAGCAGTCTGTACCACACAGATTCACTTGGTAGCTGTGGCTGAGCAGTCAGACTTCCCTCAAGAAGAGTTAGGCAGTATACAGAGTATTCACAATAGGTCAAGGGAACACAATAGAATAAGTAAACACTGACCAGGGCTTGGTGTAAAAGAGATATAATTATTTATTTAAAACCACATCTAGAAAAACACACAGGCACTAAAAGTAAGCAATTCAAAAACAATTCAAAAACACGGTCACTAAAAGATATACACTCCCTTAAAAGAATATTAGACAAGTCTTCAGTAAAGCCCCACTTATTTTCAAACAGCGGTGAGCGCTTAACGTAGATGGCACTCTAATAATTCATTTTAAAAAAAGGGAGCGAAAAGCAGAGAATAAATTGAAACAGATCCCAACACTTTTTCACGAACACAACAAGAGAGGAAGGCAAAGTAACACCGTGAGTTTAGAGTCAGTAGGCCGGACCCACTTTAAGAGGATCAAACGAAATGTGTCCAAGGTCACACGGTTGCAGTGCACAAAAGTCTTGTAACGGTTCAAAAAGGGTTGGACCAAAGAAAGAGACCAGTTAGAGGGTCAAGGCGGCCAGCCCAGTCCAGAAAGTTAAGGGGTTATTATTACCTTGTAGCAATCTTTAGAAAGGGAGGCCTGGCGGACACGGTACCTTAAAGTAGTGAGAATACTCCAGCGGGGGCAGTTGTTCCTGGCAGCGGATGCAAGTCGGTGCTTCGTCCGGGGGAAGAGAGGATCTCGGCGGGGAGGAAGACAGGAGTCCGTTGCACTGCCAGGGAAGAAACCAGCCGCAGAGTTTCTCAGGTACAAGGAGCAGTCCGTTGATTCGCGGTTCAGTGGTATGTGGCTATCCGGTTGCCGGGGTGCTTGGCACGGGCAATTTGATCACAAACCGGTCTGGGGTGCGAAGAAAGAAGGTAAACTGGTAGTGCCCACCAGTCAGGGGAAGAAGCCTCTCCAGCCGGGATTCTCAGGTCCTGTGGCGACTTCTGAAGTTCCAGTCCCCAAAGCCCTGCTTTTATGCAGCACACCCCCATTCACTCAGCCTAGCTGTCAATCAAACATGCTAAGTGGTGAGCCGGGGCCAATCACACAAGAGTGCGACTTGAGTTACCCAGGTAACTCAGTCCAGGGTGCCTAAACCCCCTCCCACACCCCCTGTGGTACCTAGACAGAGTGGCACCACTTTTGAAGGCTTCTGTGGAGAAGCCCGCCAAAAAGTGGAACAAAGGGCTCGACTTGGGTTGGAGTCACAGAAGAGAACACAAACGCCATTTTAGAATCGAGTCCTGGCAAAAAATACCAACCGGTGAATTAATATTAAATAAATAAACCGGTGGTATGTTCGAGGTTATGAGAATTAAATAATTAAAGTTGGTAGCCTCGAACAATGGGAAAATCCCATAGGGAAATATTCGCGGTCGAATATAAAAAGTAGTTTCCACTGCCACCAGCCAAAACTCGATCAGGGGGGACGAAGATGTGCCCCCTCGACTAACAGACCCCGGGGCAATCGAACTGCCCCGACCAGTACGTCCACAATATGATGGTTTGTACTGGTTTCTGTTAATAATTTGGGACTAGTAAAGCCAATGGTGACTTTACATGCCCTGGGAGACAGTAGTCAGTCCCAGGGTATGGAGTCTTTTGTGGGGTGTCACTATGACACCCCTGTGTTACAGCACGGAGGGTGCTGTGTAACACACATCGTAAAAACACATGAGACCCTATGGAGTAAAGGACCCCATAGTCCACAAAACACATTAACAGACAAAGGAACACCATAAATCATGTCCAAGAGTGGGAAAAAAGAGTCTCACCCTTGGCAGGAGAAAAAAACAAACTCCATAAATCGAGCAAAGCTGCTGGGGAACTCACTAGGTTAGGAAATTCAGCCATTCAGCACCACATTGAGCTCCCACGCCGGGGCCGGAGCCTTCACCGGCGGGAACAAACGGAAAAGTCCTTTGATGAACTCTGTGACAAGGCGGTGTGACCACAGCGACAACCGCCCCGGAGTTCTGGTGTAGCGGGAGATAGCCGCCAGATGAACCCTGAAGGAAGCATGCGCCAGCCCTGTTTTGGCCAGCGACAGCAAATACAGCAGCACCTGTGTAGCCGTAATCCGTAGAGGGTCGACCTTCTGTGCACGGCACCAGACTGCAAACCTCTTCCACTTATGTCCAACGCATTTCAATTTAGACGAAGCCCTGGCCTTGGCAAGCACCACCTTGCAGTTCGTTGGGATATCCTATCTTCCAAACTCTAGCGTTGCAGGAGCCAGGCCTGCAAGTTCAGCGACCCATGGTCGTGATGCAGGATCGCGCCTCCTTCACTGGTGAGAACAACTGCGACCACCGGAAGCTTGACTGGAGGGGACGCTGACAAGTCCAGAAGTTACGGGTACCATATCTGTCTGGGCCACGCCGGTGCGACGAGGATCATCCAGCACCGGGACCGTCTGAGCGGATTAACTAGTCGCAACAGCAACGGAGGGAACGCATACAGAAACAGGCCGTCCCAGGGGAATGAGAATGCGTCCAACATGCTCCCCAGCTGGGGAAACCTGCTGGAGAACCTCTGGCACTTGGTGATCGTCACCGTTGCAAACAGATCGATGTGGGGATTGCCCCATCGTCTGAACAGTAGATCCACTTGGCCCTGCTGAAGCTCCCACTCGTGGCAAGAGCACAGGTCCCTGCTGAGGGAATCGGCGATGGTGTTCTTCACTCCTGCCAGATGAAATGGGACGAGAAACATCCCCTGGGCAACGGCCCAGTGCCATAGGTCCTGCATCTCTCTGGAGAGTGCTGGGGATCTGGTGCCTCCCTGCTTCTGGATGTAGAACATTGTGGTGGTGTTGTCCGTGAAGACACGTATCACGTTGCCCTTGAGGGACGGAAGGAAAGACTTGAGGGCCCAAAACACTGACCCTAGCTCTAGTCCATTGATATGCAACGACTTGTCCTCCTGTAACTACAAGTCTCTTGAGTCGAGACTTCTGGTGTGCGCGCCCCATCCTTCCAGAGAGGCGTCCGTCATGACGTCTCCTGATGAGGTGGGGTATGGAAGTCTGTGCCCGCTGACAGATGAGCGCGGACTCCCCTACCACTGTATCGCTCGACGGAAATTCTCGTCGAGAGAGATCTTGTCATCGAAGCTTCCCGATACCTGAATCCAACGGGCGTTGAGGAACTCTTGGAGTGGCCGCATCCGCAGCCTGCACAGCCGAAGGAGGTATATGCATGACAACGTCATGCCGAAAAGAGACTTAATGGACCTCACCCTTGTGATCTTCAGGGTCAACAGCTGTGGCACTTTGCCCAGGATGGCCAATATCCTCTCCTCTGACGGAGACGCCAGGCATGACACCGTGTTGAGTCGAGACTCCAGAAACAGTGCGTCTTGCGATGGCACCAAGCAAGATTTCACATAGTTCACTGAGAACCCCAGCTCCGTCAGCAGCTGAACGGTTTCCGCTGTGTGTGCGACAGCGATCTCCCTCGATTTCGCTCAGATGAGCCAGTCGTCCAGTTAGGGGTAAACGTGGATCCCTTGAAGACGCAGCCGCACCGCCACCGGCGCCAGGCACTTGGAGAAAACCCTTGGCGCCGACTTCCATCCGATGGGAAGGGCCTTGAACTGATAATGTTGCCCTTGAACCACGAAGCGCAGAAACTTGCGTTGTCCCTTGTTCAATGGGGATGTGAAAGTAAGCATCCTCCAAGTCCAGCGACGATAGGAAATCCCCTTCTTCCAGCTGTCATAGCACATGCTGAAGGGTGACCATCCGAAACCTCTGGGATCTGATGTACTTGTTCAGACGGGGGAGGTCCAGGATGGGCCTCCAACGGCCCGTCTTCTTCTTGACAAGGAAGTACCGCCAGTAAACTCAGGAGCCCTGGAGCCTCTTTGGATTAAGCCAGGGGTGCACAACTGATTTTGACAGAGGGCCGAAAGTACCTTACATGAGGGCTATAGTGGGCCGAAAAGTAAAAGTGGGCGGGGCGGTAGGCGGGACATGTCAGGAGGCTTTTTCAACCCCCAATTTGTATTAAACACATGGAAAAAGATGTTTTTGAGGGGTAGAGGGGTAACGATTTTTATTGCATTTCAAACTTACATTTTGTACTACACATTTTCCATTGCTATCATTTATTTCGATTTAGTTATTGTATATCGTCTGTTTAATTAAATTATATATATATTTTATTGACCCTTGATTGGACATTCCGTTATTTTGGACTGCTATAGTTTGCTGTTTGGGTTACCCAAGAGGAGTATGGCCTTCGTTGAGTCAGGTTTCCTCAAAAAAGCAAAGGATGTACATCTCCTAACTGTGCCTGTTTTAGCTTTATTATTGAGTTCACTCTTGGAGTGCAACACTATGCCCCATGGCTCCCATCCCCAACCAAACACTATGCCCCATGGTCCCCTCACCCCCAACCAAACACTATGCCCCATGGCTCCCATCCCCAACCAAACACTATGCCCCATGGCCCCCTCACCCCCAACCAAACACTATGCCCCATGGGCCCCCTCACCCCCAACCAAACACTATGCCCCATAGGCCCCCTCACCCCCAACCAAACACTATGCCCCATGGCCCCCACCCCCAACCAAACACTATGCCCCCTGCCCCTCACCCCCCAAGCAAACACTATGCCCCCTGTCCCTCACCCCCAACCAAACACTATGCCCCATGGCCCCCTCACCCCCCTAACCCCCAACCAAACACTATGCCCCATGGGCCCCTCACCCCCAACCAAATACTATGCCCCATGGCCCCCACCCCAACCAAACACTATGCCCCATGGCCCCCACCCCCAACCAAACACTATGCCCCCTGTCCCTCACCCCCAACCAAACACTATGCCCCATGGCCCCCTCACCCCCAACCAAACACTGCCCCATGGCCCCCTCACCCCCAACCAAACACTATGCCCCATGGCTCCCACCCCCAACTTAACACTATGCCCCCTGTCCCTCACCCACCAAGCAAACACTATGCCCCCTGTCCCTCACCCACCAAGCAAACACTATGCCCCCTGTCCCTCACCCACCAAGCAAACACTATGCCCCGTCTCTCACCCACCAAGCAAACACTATGCCCCCTGTCCCTCACCCCCAACCAAACACTATGCCCCCTGTCCCTCACCCCCCAACCAAACACTATGCCCCCTATCCCTCACCCCCAACCAAACACTATGCCCCATGGGCCCCTCACCCAAACCAAACACTATGCCCCATGGGCCCCTCACCCCCAACCAAACACTATGCCCCATGGCCCCCACCCCAACCAAACACTATGCCCCATGGCCCCCACCCCCAACCAAACACTATGCCCCCTGTCCCTCACCCCCAACCAAACACTATGCCCCATGGCCCCTCACCCCCAACCAAACACTATACCCCAAACACACTCTCAAGCATGCACCCATACAGACCCGAACCCCCGCCCCCAACGCAGCACACACATTCTCAAGCATGAACCCATACAGACCCGAACCCCCCGCCCCCAACGCAGCACACACATTCTCAAGCATGCACCCATACAGACCCGAACCCCCCACCCCCCAACTCAGCACACACACATGCACCCTTACAGACCCGAACCCCCCACCCCCCCAACTCAGCACACACACATGCACCCTTACAGACCCGAACCCCCCACCCCCAACTCAGCACACACACATGCACCCATACAGACCCGAACCCCCCACCCCCAACTCAGCACACACACATGCACCCATACAGACCTGAACCCCCCACCCCCCAACTCAGCACACACACATGCACCCTTACAGACCCGAACCCCCCACCCCCCAACACAGCGCACACACATGTACCCTTACAGACCCGAACCCCCACCCCCCAACTCAGCACACACACATGCACCCATACAGACCCGAACCCCCCACACCCCAACTCAGCACACACACATGCACCCATACAGACCTGAACCCCCCACCCCCCAACTCAGCACACACACATGCACCCTTACAGACCCGAACCCCCCACCCCCAACACAGCGCACACACATGTACCCTTACAGACCCGAAACCCCACCCCCCAACTCAGCACACACACATGCACCTATACAGACCCGAACCCCCAACTCAGCACACACACATGCACCCATACAGACCCGAACCCCCCACCCCCCAAATCAGCACACACACAGACCTGAACCCCCCCAACCCCAACTCAGCACACACACAAACATGCACCCATACAGACCCGAACCCCCACCCCCCCAACTCAGCACACAAAAAACATTCAAATCAAAACATTCATACACAACCGACACCCACCCCCACCCCCGCATCTCAACATACACAAAAAATACATTCAAATACAAACATTCACACACATCAGACACACCCCCCACCCCCGCATCTCAACATACACATAAAATGCATTCAAATTCCAACATTCATACACATCCGACACCCACCCCCGCATCTCAAGATACACATAAAATGCATTCAAATTCCAACATTCATACACATCCGACACCCACCCCCGCATCTCAACATACACATAAAATGCATTCAAATTCCAACATTCATACACATCCGACACCCCCCCACCCCCGCATCTCAACATACACATAAAATGCATTCAAATTCCAACATTCATACACATCCGACACCCACCCCCGCATCTCAGCACACACACAAAATACATTCAAATTCCAACATTCATACACATCCGACACCCCCCCACCCCCGCATCTCAACATACACATAAAATGCATTCAAATTCCAACATTCATACACATCCGACACCCCCCATCCCCCCCATCGCAACATACACACACAAACAAAGTAAAACAGACCTGACACACAAACGCAAACAGACCACTTACCGGAGACGTGCTGGAAGGCAGGTAAGCGGCAGGTAAGCAGGAACGCTGGAATCGTACTACGGCTGGCGTGGTCCAAGGCTGAAATGCCTTCCGGCATCAAGCCTTATGGACCACGCCAGCCGTAGTGCTGGCCCTCCATTGGGTCAGCACACACACTACGTGGCTCGTAGGAGCAACGTGGTGCATGTGTGCTGAGCCAATGACGGCCAGTGTTTTGTCCGGCCCGGAAGACAACAAGGACTTTCCTAATGGAGGGCGGCCGCGGGCCGGACAAAAGAGCATGGCGGGCTGCAACTGGCCCGCGGGCCGTATGTTGTGCACCCATGGATTAAGCTCTATCGCGCCCTTCTTCAGCATGGGCCACAACTCCAGCAGAAGCTGAGGGACGTGGTTTTTCTTCCTAGCCACTTGTGGTATGCAAGGACACTTTCGTTGGAATTCCAGGGTGTGTCCGTGAGCCAGAGCGTCCAGCACCCAACAGTCGGTGGAGCTGGTCTTCCACACGCTGACGAAGTTCGCCAGCCGGCCTTCCACCAGGGTGCGCGGGTGGGGGCCCAACATCACGGCCGGTTCAATCTTGTTTCGCCGTGAAGGAGCCGCCTTGGGAACCATGGCGACGACAGCGACCTCCTCCGGACTTGCTGCGGCCCCTGAAGGCCTCCAGGGCCGAAGAGCAGGACGGTTGACGGTAGGACGATGAGCTTTCGTGGAAGCCCTTGAATGAAACTTGGTATTTGCCTCCAGAAGTCCGAAAGGACGGCCGTCGCTGTTGAAGCGTGCCCAAGGCCCGAGCCATCTCAGTATCCGCCTTGATGACTTGAAGGGTCTCGTCCACGGTCTTTCCGAACAAATTGTCCCTGTCAAAGGGCATGTCCAATACCCTCGCCTGCACCTCCTGGCGAAAGATGGTGACCTTCAACCATCCTCGCCGACGAAGTCAAACGCTGTTGCCCATTTGGCGGAATCCTATGTCGGCAATGTCTGTGGCCACTGTAATGGCATGGTCCGATGCCACCTCGCCCTGCGGCAGGATCTCCAACGCTTCTGCTCTCTTGTCATCGGGAAGGAAGCCCAGGAGGGGAGCGATCTTAACCAAGAGCTCCCTGTCGTAGCGCGCCACGATGGCGAGGGCTTTGGCCGCCTTGATGGTCGTCGCTGCTGACGTGATGACCCGCTGTCGGGGGAGGAGGTTGTTGACGCGGAAGAGCCTGAAGATTTCTTTCTCGCCGCCGCCGAGACCACCGAATCCGGGGAAGGCTGGGACCTGGAGGAGAGGGGGGTGAAGGGTGACAAGGCGGTGGAGGATGAACTCTCCTCTTCTTGGCAGGGGGTGTGCCTGATGGCCCCGGTGCCGCAGGATCCTCCGGTGCTGCAGGGTCTTCCGTCGGCGGAAGAGGCATCCTTATCCGAATCTCCAAGCTCAAGTTGTGAAGTGCCTGGAGGATGTCCACCGAGATGTCAGCTGGGGGATGAGGTGGTTGCTGAGGTGGCGGAGGTGGAAGCGACAGAGGCAGCAGTGTAGGGTTCTAAGTCCTCAACACCCTGCTCCTCCTTGTTGGTCTCGTCGCCACTCTCAACGTCTCCCTCATCGGGGTCCTACCTATAGGTCTTGGCCTTGACGAATTTCTTCTCCAAAATGGTCTGGAGAGTAGAAAGCTCCTTCTCAGAGGAAATGTCTGTGCCCTGCAGGAATATCGTGCCCCCGCCCCTTTTTTTCGACCAGGGGAGACTGTTTTGGGGAGATGATGGGCATCGCCTTCTCCGGTGTCTTCTCTATGGGCTGAAATGACGATTCCCTCCTGGCAGGCAGGGAAACTCTCGCCTTGGGGACCGTACCCTGCAAACCCGCGTCCGCGGCCTTAGCTAGAACGCCACCACGCCTTCAATGGAAGGCTTTGCCGTGTGAATCTGGGCCTTCGACCTTGGGGGGAGGGTCAGCGCCCCGCTCCCCCTTGACCTTCTCCGACTGGTCAGTCCGGAGCTTCTCAAGAAGATTACCCGGGTGGTCTGACTTCCTCATCTTCGCCGAACCTGAGCGTTAGCTTATGTTCCAAGGTTCCGGAGACAACGTGCTCGCCTTGACCGCCAGGGAGACCGTCGCAACGGCGCCCGCAGACTCGCAGTGCTTGGCCTTATGTTGGGCCCCCGTCGCCGGAGCACCCTCAAAGGTCTTCGTAGACCGCACAGATTTCTTCTTGTGGCTGGGGGAGGCAAGCTGCCGGGACTCACCCGTAGCAGGGGCCTTGGCCTGAAGCCACTCAGTGAGAAGTCTGCGCCGATCATTCATGGTGCGGGGGACCAGCTCCTGGAAAAACGCACAGTCATCCTCCACATGAGTTTGGTCTGAATGCAGGCAGTAGAGGCACACAGAACGCCCATCGTCCAAGTAGATGTTCCATAGGCCGCATCCTGGACAAATCGTGAACAGAGGCGTTGAGTCTTCCTTCTCCTCTGCCATCTCCACGCGGGGTTGGCCTTGAAGAAGCTTCTGGAATCCTCCAAGAAAAAAAACTCGACAAAAAACGGCCCTTGAGGGGCTTCTGAAGAATCCGAAAACAAGTTCCTGTTAATCGGAAGATGGATTGATGGAGCTTGAGGCTCGACTAACCGGAAAAATAGCGTAGAACTGCAAAAAATATCGCAAAATGCAGTAAAAGCTCGAGAGCTATAGCACAAGGACTCCCAACACTTGAACGTGCAGTAAAAATCTGAAGATGGCTGCCAGGGGAGGGCTTAGGTGTAGAGGGCAGTCATTAGCTGGGGCAGTATGATTGGCAGTGATTGGTTGTTAGGAGAAAGCAGTTCAGAAGTGAAACTGAAACTGATTTTTTATTTACCGAGTATTCCCAGCCAGACGACAAGGAATATTCATGAGCATGTGAATCCATGCCATACCCCATGCTGGAGAACTCAAGGGCGTGCCCTAAATCCATTCACCTTGGGATTGAAAGAGAAGGTTTCAGAGCTCACCGTCAGTATTGAGACATTGTGCAAGAACGAAAAAGCAATGTTGAAAGACATTGAGATGTTCTTAGGAAGGTTTCATTTTTTAGCTACAATAGTTCCCGCAAGGTGGGCTTTCACTCAAAAGTTAGCAGCCATCACATTAGAGGTAGCTTATGGAAGACATTTCATTCACTTCAAAGAAGGCAACAATAAGACAATGTGAATGGAATGGTTTCAGTAAGATTGCGGCTGGTGTCTTGGGTCACATGTGAGCAGGATATATTATTTACTGATTTGTCAGGGAAGCATGCGTTTGGTGTACAGCAGACTGGCCAAACAGATGGAATAAGGAACTTTGTTGTAAAAACAAATGTGTTAGAATTGTTTCCAGTGCTGGTGTCTACAACCAAGTGGCTGGAGGCACTGGCTAATAAGTTTTCAACAGTCTGGTCGGATAACACCAGGTGGTGCACACTATCAACAATCATTCAGCACATTGCTGAACAACCATGGGGCTGGTAAACAGCTGGCTAGAGTGGACTTCAAATTAAACACAGAGCTAAAGGCAAAGCAAGTTCCAGGAGTCCACAAGGTATCAGCGAATGTACTTTTTCGTTCACAGGTGTCAAGTGTGACGAATCTAGTCAATGTGTATCTTCTCCCCAGAGGGATGCCACCCCCTGTGAGGCTAAGGAGGTGAGCCTGCTCCGCATAACCCTCCCTAGGGGTCTGGGCAAGTGAGATGTCACTGGGATTGTGGCTCCCCTATCGGGGCAAAGGACTCCCAGGCCGATAAGGACCTCCCAGACCGGACTACATTGTTTGCTCACATGAGACTTGCACAACCTACTTTTATTCCTGCTTTGACTACTACAACCTGTGTCAAGACTTCCAACCTGTTGGCTTATGGCAATGCAAGATGTAATCTAAGCGTCAAACACAGAGCAAGCGTCAAACACAGAAGGAGGACACACTTTTGTTGTTTGTGATGACATACTTAAAGCAGGAGAGAAACTGTGAATGGCGATAAGGAAACTCCCATGGGCAGGGATGAACCCTACAAAGAGGCGAGCCCTCTGGAGAAGACATCCTGAAGGGTCGGAGCCTGCTGGTGCGCAGAGAACGAGACCAACGCTAGACCACAGCCAGAGGGCTGGCGTTTTCTCTGCTCGTGAAGTCCAGGTCAGGTAAAGGAGGCAGAAACTGAGTGATACCCATATTTTCTGGGGGCGCAACCACAGACAGGCCGTGGTGGGCTCGGAGCCCAGTAACCAACACCAATTCCAGCTCGCTGGGGAGAGCCCAAATCCCTGAGCTCGATATCCGAAGGAAGTTAGTGACGTCGACCAGCAGCAACAGGGAGACAAACGCACCCACAGAAAGATTACTGGTAAAAGCTACAAATACTGCAAATCCAAGCTGGGAGAGCCGACGACGTTAAGGACATCTGAGAAGCTCAACGGGGCAAGCGCCCCCATAGCCCTCACAGTGAAAAACTGAAGGGGTCGTGGGAGCCAGAGTAATCCTGAGTGGGCAAGAGCTCTGTGCGAGTTACGTGAATTGAGAGAGCACAAGCATATTAGAACGCTGGAGAACTTTACCGTTCCAGAGACATACAAACTTATATACAGAGAACTGTGGCAAAAAGGACCCAGTAAAGGTCTTGTGAAAAACCCTTGCTTTCCTGAGAAGAGGGAAACCCAAGGAGTAACTATTTATTGGACTACAAAGTCTACAAGACAGATATTAACTTTGTTTTTGTTTGATAATAACAAACTTTGAACTTTCAATAGAGCATTCAAGTGATTGGGCCAGGCAGAAGCCGAACAAAGAGGTAATTGCTCCTGCCTCCCTTTTTAGTTCAGTTTTCCTAGAGTAGTTGAATAGGATTTTGGGTCAAGGACGGTTTTCATTGACGAGCACCACCAGTTTTAGTTAGGGAAATTCCCTCAAATAAATAGGGCAAGTTAGGAGTTCTCTTTTACTTTTAAATAAAGATCTTAATAAAATGTCAGTCGGTCTCCCGAGTCCTTCGTCTGGTTCGCCAGACAAGGTTCAGATTGGCTTAGCCATAGGAGGACAGCTGGATAACCCAATTCGACCACAGACTAAGGGGGATGGTGACTTGGGAAAAAGAATGAAAGACTCTGATCCCTTTCTGAAACCAAGGAAATTGAATATACCCATGGGCAGTCCCTGACACAAGGGAGAGCAACACAGCAAAGGGAAAACAACAAAAATGCATGCGCAGGCAGGCTAAGGGTGAGCAAAGAAGATGGCAAATAAGAGGGGGGCCTGTGTTGGAGGTTTGGAGGGAGGATCTGCCCCAGTTTCCACTGGTAGTACAAGAGGTGGAAGCTCGGCAGCACCTAAAGAGGCACGAGTCATGACTCCCGGTAACTATCACTATCTATGATATTCACACTGCATTTTTCTGCAAACTCCGGAGTCTAAGGAGACCGCTCTCAGAATACCTTTTCCAGTCCCTCAAAAAGAACCATAAGTGCTATTTTGCACAATGTTCACAACTTAAACTTAGAACAGTTGCCATTAATTTGGCAAGCCTTCCCAAAGGTAAAGACACATAATATTACTTCTGGTGGAATGAAAACAAGTAACAAGAAAAACATAAGTGAGGTGGGCAAAGACTCTAAAATAAACTGCAGTTGGGGAAAGCATTCCACTTCTTAATGTCAACTTATACGATTAGTAATATTGGATTTAAAATGGTAACCAGAACATTGTGGGCTTATCCGGTCACCTTTTCATGGTGGATAAAACGTAGACTATCTGATACTGGTTGGTTGAGCATGAAAGTGTAACATCTCTGTTAATGGTTCGATCAACTAAGAAAGATCTCAGTATTACATCATTTAATGACAGAAGACAAATGTGACAAGAACACAAAACGGTAATTCTTACCAGCAGGCATGGTTCTTGCAAATACAAAGTTGGAGGCACTGCATCCACGTTCTTCTGCCTCATGGTTGCAGCTGTGTATATCTATTCGGTAGAGTGTGAACGGCTGGAGGTTGGTGATAAGTGTCCTCTCTCGGGTCTCAATTTTAGTTTCAAAGGGGTACTCTTTCCCAGCTTTAACCAACTCTGTAAAGTTGTCAAAATGGTCTAGCGCTGTGTTGTTCATGCTTGTGGTGGTGGAGTTGGCGACACCAAACAGATCTCTGCGTTTTCGGTCAGGCCTGTCAGGGAAAGAAAAAGAAAGTATGAAGCAATTTATTTTTCATTTGTCAGAAAAAACTAGGCCAGCAGAGAAAAGGGATGGACAGCTAACCAAGCAGGGAGACAAGTGCAGGCGTGTGATATATTGGAATGACCTGTGAAAGAAAAATAAGATTACCTATATTTCTCTTTGTTAGTTTGGGATGCTTGGTGGCCGACTATGAACTGCATAAAATAAATGTGCTTGAGGCACAATTATGCACCTGCAAGATATCTGGAAACCCAAGCAGCCCAATTCGGAAACTCTTTTGGAATCCGAGTTGCATGCACACTGGTTTCACTGTGACTGGAAAGCAGATACAATAATTTCAATGGACTGCAAAATTCAAAATGCCACTGCAATTATGGTACTTTTGTTTCCAAACAAAAAATCCTGGTGTTTGTAATCACTGGATCCTCTTCCAAAGTCCTGCCAGAGATTTCCATCAACCACACCTGTGGCTGCTTGTCTGCAGCCCAATCATGCCGCTCTACCCTGGCTTTCCACCCTGCGAGCAACGCTTATAATCTGCTTCTCCCTCAAGCTTTCTTGTACTTGCATTGCATTCTGAACTTGGTGCAGCTGCGACCTATTTGGAATCTCTCGCTGCCTTGTTGACTCTTCTGCCTTGTGCTTTGTCCGTGACTCCCCCCATTCTCCTCTGCTGCTTTGGTCCAATTCTAAAGGCCTTGCAGGGTCATTCCTGCACCCTCTAGCTGCTGCCAGTGTGTTTTTATCTGTGCTATATGCTGTGTTCCTGCAACAATTAACCTGTTTCTTGTCCCCCGATTTCCTGCAGCACCCAGCACCTGTACTGTGTCCCTGCAGCTTTCAGCCTCTATTACTTGCGCCATTTCTATTCTGCCTCATTCTCTGCTCCCTGCTCTATCCTTCCATTATTTTCTGGTCAATTGACTGTCAAGTCATGCTTTACTCCATTGGGCAGTCTCTGTTTACCTTGCTTCCTTTTGTACCCTTTACCCTTAGTTCAAGACCTGTTTTCCATAGTCTTGCCTTTTATAGTTTGTGTTTCCAGTCCAGCTTTCATGTCTGCTTTTTGTTACATTGTACCAGTACCCTGTTCAGTTAGTTACCTTGTCCGAGAACCGTGCCTCTTTTACCTTGTTCTGTGCTGCAGTTTTCAGCATTTGTAGTTCCTGCTTTCCCAATTTGAACTCTTATTTCCATTTTGGGGCTTTTAGTGTCTGGTAAGTGTTTTATGATCTACACTTGCCTCAGTGTATTACTTTGTACATAGATTGGCTCCTATAACCCCACAAGGCAATCGCTGCTCTTTCCTTTGTCTTGTCCTACCTGTAGTCTATAGTTTAACAGTGTGCTGCTTTCTATTCCTACAGAAAGCATCCAATGTATGTTTCAGCTAGATCCACACCGGCTTGTCTTGATTAAGTACACTGACTGTTCCAGATACAGAAGCCACTCTTGCTTGCCCCTTCCGTGGACTTGTAAATTGTGGTGTCTGCATGATAACTTGAACTATAATAACTTGAATAAGCATTGCTATTCCCTTATTTCTGTGGGTAGTCTCAAGTCCAACCTGTGTACACACCTAATGGGAGTCTCATTGTTTGTCCAGTACATGGTCACCCCTTCTTGTTCATCATTGAGGTCCATCTTTTTTCCTGTTCTTTAGTTTTGAATTACTTTATGGTTCTTCCCCACGGTTTAGTTTACCCTCCTGCTGCATGCGCTTGCTTGTCCCCTTATATCAGCAAAGCCATCTCAAACCTACCTGCATGCCCAGTTCATCTCTGGACACCTTTAAAGCCACAACCCAAATTACTGATGCCTCAGTGTTATAAATATCCTACATATAAGATATAATAGTTGGGTAATGTTGCGCTTAGTCTTGATTTAATTTCTAATAATCTCTAATAACAAGTAATTGTATATTACTAATTATGCCTTTATTCTTTATGCCAACATTAATCAAATCCGGCACATGCTAAATGTTTCGGCCTCCTAGGGCTTTCTCAAGGCATAGAAACTTTCTAATATTTAGACAATTTCTTCAAATAAGAATCATATTGACATTCATATCTTCGATTTTCAATCCAATTTCCATTCCAACATTTTCTTCAAATCACAAACTAAATTATCTTCAGATCTTAGTCCTCTTTACATTTCAATGCAATTCCGTAACATTTCCTATAACCTCAAGTGCATTACTTTGTACACAATTCCATTGTTTATACAAAAACACGTTTTTTGTTCAGTTTTGTTGGAGTTCTTTGTACATTTTACTTCTTAATCGCTCTTATTGATTCAAGCAATTATTTTCATATATTCTGTTAATGATTTGATTGTAGAGTGTTTGACAAGGAGACAAAAAAGTAGGAGAAAGGTGAAGAGATTATTGGACTTCTAAATTATAAGTTACTCACTGCAGTGACTAACGTACTCTTAGTTCATAGTCCCCTTTCCTCCATACTGTATGGGCGTCCTCGCTAGGGACGGGAACTGAACCTTTTTCACCAGAAGACATTTCTTTCCCCTTTAAATTTAAATTTAGTTGTGCGCAGGGGCGCAGCCCCGAGAGCATGCGCGCGACCCCGGAAGCATGGGCTCCCTTGACTCCGCCTTCCAGTTTCACACCCCAGTCCCCTTTGACGCGTCTGCTAGACTAAACTGACTAACAACGTTGCTCATTAAGGGGGAAGGATGGTGGGACGTATGGAGGAAATGGGACTATGGACTAGGAGTAAGTTAGTCACTACATTTAGTGACTTATAATTACTCCTATGTCCTGTCCCCGTTCCTCCATACTGCATGGATGAGCACCACTGACTTAAGGTCCAGGAAGGAGAGACTTTTCCATCCCAGAGAGAACAGTTCCCTCAGGACAGCTTGAGGGAAGGCTGCGTCTGATCTTGCACTGCCGTCTAGGCAATAATGCTTTTAGATGTAGAGGGGGTAGCCTAGGTGGCCGCCGTGCTGACTTGTTTGCCATGGCACATGCCTCTGGAAGGTGACAGCTGCTGTTGCCTTGGCCCTGACCACATGGGCGTGCATGTTTGCTGGAACCTTCATATGCTGTCTTTGTAGGCCTCTTGAATGGCCGTGACCATCCAGCCAGCTATTGAGCCCTTTCAAGTCTGACCACCTGGTATTGAACCACCAGAGGTGACTAACAAGGCATCTGACTTGCGGAAGCCCTTTTTCCTGTCCAGGTAGAATTTTAGGGCTCTCCTGACATCGAAACAGTGCAGCACCTTTTCTGCCTCCTCCTTCAGATTTAGAAAAAAGTTGGCATGACCATTTCCTAATGGAAGTTAAACGAAGACCCCACCTTTGGGAGAAACGCAGGGTGGGTGCGGAGCACCACCTTATCTCGATGTGATGTGGTATAAGGCTCGGAGGCCTCGAGGGCCTGAATCTCACTGATCCTGCGTGCTGAGGCAAGGCCCACCAGCAGCACTGTCTTGATTGTGATGAATCTGATGTCGACGGACGCTATGGGCTCGAATGGTTTACACGCCATGGCACCCAGAACCACATTGAGGTCCCAGACCGGGTGCAGACTTCTGATAGGAGAGTATAATCTCGTCAGCCCTGCCAGATGCCTCTTGACCACAGAGTTGGACATGGAGAATGAGTCGCGTGACAGTTCTTGTAGACCCCTATGGCCGCTAAATAAGTACGGCATGTGCCGACCTGAACGCCCGACTTTGCCAGGTGTGCCAAGAATGACAGCACCTGATCCAGTGTGCACGTCAATTATTCTACACCTCTTTCCTTGGCCCAGAATCAGAACCTGGTCCATTTGCTCCTATATTGGTTTCTGGTGGAGACGCTTCTCGTCCTCTGGGTAATCTCCAGGTTGTCCTGAGACGGACAAAGGTGCTGCAGCGTTATGTGCTCAGGAACCAGGCCGCTAGGGCTAATTTATCTGGGGACGGTTGCGCTACCATCCGCCCATCCCCCAATGAGACAGGAGCACAGCCGTCCCCAATTGGAGAGACACCAGGCGAGGGGGGACCCGAGAGTAGTATGAGGTCCAAAAACCATCATCTGGCTGCCCACTGTGGCGCTATAAGAATGAGCCTCAGGTGACGAGCCAATCTGATTTTGCAGATAACTTTGTGGATTAGAGTTGTGGGAGGGAATGCATAAGCCCACATCCCATTCCACTGGAGTTGCAAAGCGTCCCCCAGCGAGCCTCTGCCCTTTCCCATCCAGGAAGCAAACTGCTGGCATCTCTGGTTGTGTTTCGTAGTGAATAGTTCTATCTGGGGCTGTCCCCACATGCTGAAGATCTTCTGCAGGACCTGTTCGTTCAGCTGCCACTCGTAACTGTCTACCTGCAGACTGCGGAGCCTGTCCGCCTCTAGGTTGGACTCCCCCGGAAGGTGGATTGCCAAAAGCCATATGTTGTGGGAGATAACCCATTCCCATATATCGATGGTGAGCCTGAACAGGGCAAGCAATCTGGTGCCCCCATTTGTTGATGTACATGCAGGTGGAACTGTCCATCTGAATACAGACTGGGCTGTTCTTGATCACAGGTAGGAAGGCCTTGAGAGCCAGCCATATGGCCATTAGTTTGAGCCAATTGATGTGACACTTCTGGTCCTCTCAGCACAGTGTAGTTGAACAGAGTGCTCCCCACCTATCCAGGGAGGAGTCTGTCGTAATTGTATATGCAGGAAGGAGGGGGCGGTGGGGGGGTTCCTGAATAGGTCCTGAATGGTCTGCCCACCATAGGATTGGTGTCCTGCCTCCACCACACCAAATCCTGGTGGAGTTGTGCAGGGATGGTGACTAATGCCGCTTGAGAACCCATTTCCTGGTTCCATGAGGCTGAGAAGTGTAACAGCACCCTCCTCATTTTGAATCTGGTATGCGGAACGGACCGGAGGCCTACTCGATAACTCCTAGAAAGTGTCTGTCGGTACCACCGGACCGAACCTAATGAGAAAATGCCCAGTAGCCGCTTTGAGAGCCGCCACCTTCTCCACTGCTTTTTGGTATTCCACCAGAGACCCGGGAAGACCAAGGCTTGTGTAGACTGGAGCCGAGACTTTGAGGTTGATGGAGAACCCCAGTTTGTAAAGAATATCCATTAGTCTGGAGGCCATATTCCTCACCTCCTCTGGTGATTCTGCCCTGGCCAACTTGTTGTCGAGGTATGGTACACATGGTGGCCCTCCGACCGGAGTATTGACGTCACCGCATTCATGAGCCTTGTGAATACCCATGGGGCTGAATTGAGCCCGAATGGAAGGACCTTAGCCCATCACTCGAAACTGGAGGGAGGAGCAGTGGGGCTGCCATATTGGGAAGTGTAGGTATGCATCCTTCAGGTCCAGGGAACACGCCCAGTCTCCCCCACATAGAGACTCTGCTATAACTATAAGCTATGTGTGGGGTAAGAGAAGGTTAAGAAAGATAGATCCAGAACCACTCTGAAGCCTGCCTGGTTGTTCTTCTGTATTGGGAATATATGAGAGTAAAACCCCAAGCTTCTTTGCGCTGGGGGAATTTCCTCTACTGCCCCGCTCCCGACCAGTGAATGGATTTCCGCAAGGAGAGATGGTGTCCCGACCTGGGGCTTGGAAGGAGATGATGGTGGGTCGGGGGGTTCTTGTGGGATGAGAAGGCAGAAGCCCTGCGATACCACTGACAGGATTCAAGGGTCCTTGAAGAGTGCCTGCCACTACTGAATGTGAAGAGCAAGCCTGCCCCTCACCGGAGAACTGTGGACCTTGAGAATCCAGTCATTGCTTCTTTCCCTCTGAGGCTGGTGCCTGGGATGGGGACTGGAAGATTTTTTCTGTTTGCGCCTGTGTTGGCTAGGGGACCTGTCATGCTGTTTAACTCTCCGTTCCCGGAAGCTCCTGAAACCTCTACACATAAGACCCCCATCTGACCGGGATTGCCCCTGCTGAAAAGACTAGATACTAGCTTTGTAAGTATAGCCAAAGACTTGGATGTTTGGGAACTGTTCTTCTTATCCAACTATTCATCCTTCGAAGAATGGAGCAGGTCCTCTCATTCAAAAGGGAGGTTGAGGATGCAGTCCTATGCATCAGGACTGAAACTGGTGGGCAAAGCTAAGCTGTCTGCCTCATCTGTAGGCACACAAATGGCTCTGCCGTGTCTATATGAGCCACAGAGGACTCCATTAAGTTTTGCGGCAACATTTTGGCTTCAGCCAGACCTGCCTTGAAAGACACCTGCCTGTGAGCTGGCAGCTGCGGGAGGAAATCTGCAATCTCCCTCCAAAGCCACTGATTTGCGGCGGCTAGCATGACGTCCGTGTTAGCTGAGGCTGGTGGAGGTGGAGGCCGGTGTTGGGAGTATACCTTTTTTCCGTAGGCCTCCAGAGCCTTCCCCTCCTTGCCGAGTAATGCCGAAGTAGAAGAGGATGTCTGAGGTTTGGCGTACATGGAAGCCGCTGCAATGACCAATGAATGTGGTTGCAGGTGCAGTCGCCCTCTGCCTGCCTATATTTTGTGTCCAGGCGCTTCTTGGTTGGCGGCGTAGAATGGGGTTTGGTCCAACCCTTCCTTGCCAGGGCCCCCCCATCTTTTTGGAGTGGGATGCCCAATCTGGTGGTTGAACGGATGGTTAACACCTCTGCTAGGACCCCAGATTCTGGTTGCTCCCTCTGTGGCTGAGGTATGCCCAAGTATTCCGCAAATCCGGCTTGCCAATTGTGGAACGCCCTTGCCGAAGAGGAGGTGTCCTGCTCATCCTCCTTGTTCGTGTTCCCCTGATCCGCTGTGTCCTGTGCTTCTGTATTATCTCGAGGCCTGAGTGCTTAGGGTTACCATGGCCTGGGGAACCTCCAGCGGTGGGGACTGGGCTGCCTTGCTAGGCTGGGCGGGAGCCTCTGAGTTGGGAAGGCGTGGAGACCAGCCTTGGAGCCGGAGGTGGCTGGATGGAAGGCAAAGGCTGCGGGAGCATATGGGGAATCATGTCCTGAATGATTCCCCTCAGGATACCTCACATTTGAGGAGATTTCCAAAGTGTGAGGACATTTTTGAAAAATGTTCGTCGCACGCTGGAGAGTTGCGCTCCTGCACAGGTACGGACAGTGTGACTGACGTGTACTGCTGTGCTGTTCCCGCACTGTGCCTGACCTGCGGGTAGCTTGCTTCTGTGTAGCGCACCTGTCCCGAAGGCACAGGATAGGATCTGCACCACGTGACTTGCGGTGTGCTCATGGGAGACTATTCCACCCTCAGGGTGAATTCCAGTCTTTGGGGCTCACTGGAGTGGTGCGCTTCTGCACATGCCGACATTTTGTCTGACTGCGCTGCCATTTTGTCTTCTACCGCACAATGTACGGCTGCGTGTCCGCAGAGGTACTGGTTCTGGCCTCCACCCGTTTGCTTGTGCGCGTAGGCTCGGACCTGTCCGGGCCCTCAGGTGTGGACCTGGTAGGCTGCTTGCCCTTGTACATGGTGCCGGTAGTGCTTTTGCCTGTAGGCTCCCTGTCAGGCCTGGGCCCGGTTGTAGAGGGGAACCCCCAGTATAAGAGCTGTCTGGCCCCTCAGGACAGGAGGATTCGTGGACCCTCGGCCGTCAGGCCGGTAGCTCGTTGAGCCTCGGTACCTTTGCTGTGATAGAGCCTGATTGGCACCTACCCCCTGGTCGCTTCGCGGGGAAGGAGTCACCTTTGTAGGGTGCTTTAGAGAAGCGAACACTTATCTTCAAGTTTGGTTTACCTACGTATGTACTCCTTGATATGTTCTCGCTGAGATCTGGAGAACAGATCCATCCACCTCGCCAGCCAGTTCTTTAGTGACAGAGGGGTAAGGGATTTGCACGCCAAAAATTACGTCCCAGCCGTGGTCATCGCTGAGGCACCAGAGGCAGAGCGCGTGTGCGTCCGACGTAGGAAATTATCTGTCGCAGGCCGGGCACCTACTAAAGCCCGCCACGGTCAAGATGCGCCAGGGAGGGGCGAGGTACTGAAGGACCGATTACATTTTAATTCCTATAAAAATTAAATCTTGATCACTAATAGAAAATAAATTATAAAAGTTGCTCAACCGTAGTGACTAATGTACTCTTAGTCCATAGTCCCCTTTCCTCCAAACTGCATGGGCGTCCCTTCCAAGGGATGGGAGACGGAACCTTTTTCACCTGAAAAAACCTTCTTCGCCATTAAATTTAGAGGCGCATGGGGGTGCGGCCCAGGGAGCATGCGCTGCCCTGACTCCGCCCTCCGGCGCCACACCTCAGTCCCCATTGACACCGTTGACAATAGATTTAACATTGCCTAATGACACCAGTATTATAAGTGGGGGAGGTTGGTGGGACGTATAGAGGAAAGGAGACTATGGACTGAAGCGTATGTTAGTCACTACGGTGAGTAACTTATAATTACGCTTACGTCCTGTCCCTCCATACTGCATGGGCGATTACAACTGAATGTAGCCCCAGGGTGGAGAGGAGATCCTCCTTCACCAAATAGGTTCCTAAGAACGGCCTGGCCGAAAGCAGCATCGGATCTAGAGCCGGCATCCAAACAGTAATGCTTGCAGAAGGCCGAGGGAGTGGCCCAAGTGGCCGCCCTGCTTATGACTTGCTAAGGGACATGGCGCTGGAAGGCGATGGCCGTTGGCTTGGCCCTGACTGCGTGGGAATGCATGTTGGCCGGGAGCGGTTTGTGCTGGCCCTCATACACTTCTTTGATGACAAAGAGGAGGCCCGATAGCCTGGTTTTGAGCCTCTGAAAGTGACAAACAGGGCATCCGATTTGTGAAAGCCCTTGGTCCTGTCCAAGTAGAATTTTAGGGCACGCCTGACATCCAGGCAGTGCAGCAACCTCTGTGCTTCATCCTTAGGATCGGGAAAAAACGTAGGAAGGACTATTTCCTCGTTCAAGTGGAACACAGACGACACCTTGGGCAGAAATGCTGGGTGTGCCCGCAGGACTACTTTGTCCTTGTGAAAGGTACTATTTGGTTGGGAGGTGACCAGCGCCTGGATTTCGCTGACCCTACGAGTGAGGCCGACTAGTGCGGCTGTCTTGATGGTGACCAGCCTGATGTCCGCAGATGCCACTGGCCTCTTGACGGGCGAGTAGAGCCTTGACGTAGTACATGCTAGTCGAGTTGTCCGTCTGCATGAGGACAACCTTGCCCCTGAGGCATGGTAGGAATGCCTTGAGCGCTAGCCAGATGGCGTTCAGCTCTAACCGATTGATGTGGAATTCCTGCTCCTGTCGAGTCCAGGTGCCGTGGACTGAGAGATCGTCCACGGTGGCTCCCCAGCCCTTGAGCAAGGAATCCGTGGTGATGGTGGCCTGTGGAGTGGGCGGCTGGAAGGGCTTGCACATCCGTAGGTTGCAGTCTCAGGACCACCAAGTTAGGTCCGGGTGGACGGACGGAGGAACGTTGATAATCTCGGATTGAGAGCCCCGCTCCTGGTTCCATGAGGCCGCGAAGTGCAGCTGGATCCTCCCCATCCTTAGTTTTGTGTTCGGGACGGCTAATAGGACCGCTGCAGGTAGACCTAGGAGATGTTGGTTCCACCATGCCGAGGTAGCTTCCCTGCTGAGGAAGTGAGTGGTGACCCTCTTGATAGCAGAGACCTTGTCCTCCGACGGAAAGACCTTCTCGCAGCGCGTGTTCCAGATGAGGCCCAGGAATGTCAGAGTCTGCGTAGGCAGCAGCTGCGACTACTTGAGATTGAGTGAGAAGCCCAGATCGTGCAGCGTGTTCATAAGGGCATGGGAAGAGTGGTGAACCGCTTCCAGAGATGTAGCCCGGACGAGCCAGTCGACGAGGTACGGGTATAGTGCAGCGTGTTCATAAGGGCATGGGAAGAATGGTGAACCGCTTCCAGAGATGTAGCACGGACGAACCAGTCGACGAGGTACGGGTAGAGTTGAGGCCAAAGGGAAGGAATTTGTATTGAAAGTGGAAGCCCATGATCCTGAACTGTAGGAAAGAACGATGGGGCTGCCAAATCGGGACGTGTAGGTACGCGTTCTTCAGATCCAGGGAGCTTATCCAGTCTTCCTTGTCCAATGTCTCCGCTATAAAAGCTTGCGTAACGATCTTGAATTTTTGCAGGGGTAAGGAGAGGTTGAGGGTGGAAAGATCCAGCACAACTCTGAGGCCCGCCTGGTTCTTCTTCTGAATGGCAAAAATCCTGCAGTAAAAGCCAAAGCCTTGCTGGGAGGCTAGGACTTCCTCCACTGCGGGGCTCTCTACTAGCGACCGGATATCCGTCAAAAGAGTTGCTGTCCCAACCTGTGGGATTGGTGGGGAGGAGAGGCTGGGATAGGAAGGTGGTGCCCTGTGGATACTACAGAGAGGATCCAGGGGTCAGTGAAATTCTGGTGCCAGAAATGTGCATTGAGAGCAAGCCTGCCCCCCACCGGAGACACGTGGATCCGAAGGGACGTGACATGCCTTCTTTCCCTTGGAGGCTGTCGCGGTGGAGGGGGACTGGAAAAAGCCCTTACCCCCCCCCCCGCCTTTTTGTTGCTTGCCCCGGTTCTGAGACGGTGAGCGTTCCGGCTGCCTGGATCTCCGTTTCTGGAAGCCGCGGAACCCTCTGTATGTACGACCCCTGTCGGAGCACTGCTGAGATTGGGTGTACGGTTTGGGTGTGGTCTTTTTAAGGATGGATAAAAACGTAGCCGTTTGTGAGCTGTTTTTCTTTTTGTCCAGTTCTTCGTCTGTGGAGGAGTGGAAGAGGCGCCCCCGTACGCTCCCCCGCCCCCAAACGGTAGATCTAATATGCGGTCCTGGACTTCCGGGTTGAATTTTGTTGCCCAGAGCCAGTCGGTCCTTCTCATGTCCGTGGCAATACAGATGGCACGGCCAGAGGTGTCAATATGGGCCACGGTGGATTCCATGAGGTCCTGCGCCACCAGCTTCACATCGTCTAGCCCTGCCTTAAAGCATGAATGGCTCTGAGCGGGGAGTTCTGGGAGGAAGTCCGCAATTTCCCGCAATACTCTTTGGTTGGCGGCAGCCAGCATGGCATCAGCGTTGGCTTGACGAAGATGCAAGGACGCGTTGGAATAGAGCTTCTTGCCATACACCTCCAAGATCTTCTCCTCCTTGCCTAACAGCGCTGCAGAGGAGGAGGCCGAGGACGACTGAGGCTTGGAGTATAGTGATGCTGCAGCGATTACAGAGGAGTGTGGCTGAGGATGGGCCGAGAGCAAGAGTGTATCCCCCTCCACCTGCCTGTACTTGGCATCCAGGTGTCGATTGACCGGCTGGGCCGAGTGGGGTTTGAGCCAGCCCTTCTTGGCCAGGGAGACTACATCGGTTTGCAGAGGAATCCCCGATTTGGCAGTGGGGCGTCATGTGAGGACTTTCGCCAGGACCCCCTCTGCCAGCTGCTCGACCTCAGGCTGGGGTAGGCCCAGATACTCCACCAGCCCAGCAAGACGTTTGTGGAATGCCCTGGTGGAGGATGGCGTGTCTGGATCCTCAACCTCATCTGTATCCCGTGGGTCAGCGGGATCCTGTGGAGGAGGAGTAGAGGGTGCCGGAGGCTGGGGTACAGGGACCGCGGCTGGTACGGAACCGCCTGAGGCATCAGCAGGGGAGCCGGTGGAGGCGGCTGCGCCGGGGCCTGGGGCGTCGGCGAAGGCGTCTGCGGTGCCGCTGGTAGTGCGGGGAGGATTTCCCTGACTGCGTCTCTGAGGAGACCTCATGAGGCTGAGGAATCGCTCGAAGAAAGCCTCTTCACTGCCCGAGGAGGTGGCAGTGGGTGCTGACGGGGTAACGGGGAGCTGCTGGAGCTGATGCGTACCCTGCCCATATGGACGCAAAGGAAAGCTGCCCTGCACAATAGAGGGATAGGCCGTAGGCCACGTACCTGGTTGAGGCCAGCCCCACCTTGACACTCACTCTTCGCCGAATTCCTGGAATGGCGTCGGACGGGTGCCTCTGTCTGGCACAGCAGCCATCTTATCAAGCTGCCTGCCACGTGCCTGCAACGTGTTGCTCGGCCCGCTCGACCCAGCCTCCCCCAGAACTCGTGCGTGTGTATCATTAGGCCTACCATGTTCCTTGGGTCTGGGCCCGGTAGGTTTGACACCATCAACCCGGGGATCAGTAGAGCTGTGTTTAGGCACCCCCTCAGACGTATTGCCGGTACTAGGGGTATCCACTCGGCCATGACGCCGGTACAAGGGCGGAGCCCCTCGGGTGAAGACCCGGTAAAAGAACCTTCTGGTCCCTCAACACTGTCACCGGGAGGATCCGAGGATCCCTCGGCCCGATAGCTGTAGCAGCCTCGGTGCACGTGCTGGTAGAAGGACCTGACCAGTCCCTCCCGCGCAGGAGTGTCCCTGGGAAGGAGTCTCCCTTGCGGGGGTGCGATGGAGAATATCTGCCCTACCTTGGTATTGGTTCGATGTTTGATGAATTTCTTGAGGTCCTCTGGAGGAGACTTCTGGAAGAGCTCCCTCCACCTGGCTAGTCTGTTCTTCAGCGCTTTCGAGGACAGCGAGCTACACGCTGAACAAGCTTGCCAACCGTAGTCTGGGCCAAGGCAACGTAGGCAGAGGGCGCTTGGGTCTGAAGTTGGGAAGAGCCCATTGCAGGATGGACACCTGCTGAACCCTGTGGAAGTCGACATGCGCCGGGGAGGAGCGTGACGCATGGGGAGCGAGTACCTGAATGATAAAAAGACAAAAAGAGAAGAAGCATCCGGGTGTGGAATTACTTGGCCAAAGCCAAACCCAGGAGCGCTTGTGAATTCGGCCCGTTCCCATTGACGCGGAAAAGGGGACTAGGTGTGACGTCGGAGGGTGGAGTCAGGGCAAGGGGAAGAAGGTTTTTTTCTGGTGAAAAAGTTTCCATCTCCATACATCCCCCTGGTGGGATGTATGGAGGAAAGGGGACTATGGACTAAGAGTACATTAGTCACTACAGTAACTTATAATTACTCTTACATTCCGTCCCCTTTCCTCCATACTACATGGGCGATTACAACTGATTGTAGCCCCAGGGTGGAGCGGAGACCCTCCTTAAGCAAATAGGTTCTTGAGAACCGTCTGTCCGAAAGCCACATCAGATCTAGAGCCGGCGTCCAAACAGTAATGCTTGCAGAAAGCCGAGGGAGAGGCCCAAGTGGCCGCCATGCTTATGACTTGCCAAGGTCAACAATGGGGGCTGTTCTGACGTATAACGTTTTCCGGGGACTACTGTTTGACTTGAGTAGGCCTAGGTCATTTCTATTATGTCAAGATAGATACAGAAACACTTTGAATGTGAAAATGCATCAAAACAAGTTTCAGACACAAATGAATTTTAAACAATCAGCTTTTTTAATTTATTTTTGCTGCTGGATGCATTTAATAATCATGCATCAATAGTTTTTTTGGGGTGAAATAAGTCTTTGTTGAAAAAAAAACACAATCGGAAAGTACAAAAAGTTCATTCACAAGAACAGAGTTTGTAAGGAGGTTAATTATTATTCTTAACTTTTCCTCAAGCAACTGATTACAGCATGATAAAATTGCAAAATAAGAAAGTGTTTTGAAAGAAACACTGTGAAACCACCACCTATAGTGATAAGTGATAAGCATGTAGTCCATACATAACAACAAGACAAAAGCAATGAATGAGAAAACTCTTGGTTATTGTAGCCAGGCTAGAGGGTGACCTAACAAGTGGTCGACGTCTAGATATTGATCAAAGAAGATGTTTAGACCAGAAGGATTATGGAGGTGCTGGTCGGTAAGATGTTTCGGCTAGGTGCCTTCATCTTGGGCCTGGGATAGGTCTCCCTAAAAAAATAGAGACAGGGAGACTCTTTTAGTGACTGAATTGAAAGTTTAAAAAAAGTTTTAAAAAAAACCTTTTGTTTTGTTAAAAAAACACAAGACATAATATTTCCATAAAAATGGTACACCACTATGAAATCAGGGACAAGGGAAACTTGGGACTGACCTTAGGGGCTGCAGAACTCCCTGGAACTGGAAATACAGTGATCGTATAAAATGGTTTAGGCTTCTGGCAACCGGCTGTGAATGGCTGCAAGAATCAAAGAACAAATAGTTCTAGGTAAGGATACTGATAGTGACGGTCAATGACAGAAAAGAATGACCCAAGTGTACAAGAAATAGCATGGGCTCACCTTGCTAGGTTGTAACTGTGTGGTGAAACGCAGGAAATGCGCAGGGTGCCGGTAAAGTGGCGATTGTTCACAAGGACATGGAGCCAGCACGTAATGGTGGCTGGATTGGTCTTATTTATCCATATTGCCTTTAGTTGTCCTGTGAAAAAACACAACAAAATGTGTGCGCCCGTTAACTGAAATGGTGATTGGGACTGAAATGAGTGGTCGAGTGGGGAAAAGTATTTACCTGGAAGTCGGAATCCCGGGCTAACTGTGCCGGTAAAGTGACGGCTGTTCACAAGGACATGGAACCAGCACGTAATGGTGGCTAGGTGGGTCCCGGGTTCGCTGCAAGCTGGCGTATGTGGTCGCGTTTGTATATTGCGACTAGAGGGCTCCGTTGCAGCTGGGGAACTGAAGAGCCGGGCTGTGCACGGCTGTGTTGTGTGAGCATGCGCGCCGGGATTAGTGTGTGTTTTACTACATGTCGAGTGCGCATGTGCAGGCCCGCTATTAGATAGCGTTACTACAAGGTGCATGACTGTGCGAGTCACTAGTCTCATGCCCTTGTCCCTAACGTTGCTGAATGACAAGTACGTCAAAGTGGACTGTAATAACTCGTATTGCAATGTTTTGTGTAATAAAATGCAAACCTGTGTGAACTGTATAGAGGTCAGTTGCAGACTTCTGCAATATATACAAAGAAGGAAAAAAAAAGGTTAGGAACTGTAGGTGTGTGTTATCGAGCAGAAAAATGCTGGTTTAGTTCTCTGAATGCTCTGGTAAATGAAATGCAGTTCCTAAGAGGTGACTGCACTAAATGCTCCTAAGCTACAAAAGTGTAAGGCTAAAGGGAAGATTAGTAGGGGGACTTGTTATGGGCCCTCAATAGTGGGATCTTCCAATACCATGAGAGATGGAGGTCTCACAGGAAGGGGAGACAGCCGCTTTGTATGAAGATCTGTAATTATCTGCTGAAGTATGTGGGGTCTATGTCGTTTAGCCCGGTAGTAGTGCTTTTCAATTTAAAAATCCACCATGCTTCTTTGTGGTTGAGTGAGTTGGTGGCATTACTCGTGTTTGGTACTGAATCTGCTATCCACCAGAGGATATCGTCTGGACCATGATGGTTTTCAATATAATGTTGTACCATTGGGGCAGTGGCAGATTTACATCGGATTCGAGATCTATGTTCTCCTATCCTTTTGTGGATTTGCCTAGTTGTTTGGCCAACGTAACGTAAACCACAAGGACATTCAATGATGTAAATTGCATTTGCCGTTTTGCAATTTGTGAACTGTCTGAGTTCCCAATCTTTTTCGCCGATCCTAAATGAAGACATTTTTCTGGTAAAGCGACATACTGTGCAGGTGCCACAGGGGTGATGACCTCTTATTTCTCGCATATTCCAGAGCGTTGATCTTTGTGATTTCTTCTCCAGTCTTGCGTGTGATAGCATGTCCTTCAAATTCTTGGATCGTTTGAGTGCCATTCTTGGTGTTCTCTTCTGGCAGGCTTAATTGTACCAGGGGCCAGAATTTTTTCAAAATCCCTTTAAGCTTGGTTGTGTCAGGGCCGAAAGTGGAGACAAATGTGATGGTATCCTCTTGGTCCGGGTTTTTCATTTTGGGGGTTAATAAACTTTCCCTGGGCATATATTTTGCTCTTTTAATGGTCCGACTTACGAGTTTTCTGGGATATCCTCTTTCATGTAGTTTATGCTTGAGTTTTATTGCATGTTCTTGAAAATTACTCATTTCAGTGCAATTTCGCCTTAGTCTCAGGAATTGGCCATATGGGAGGTTATCCCTTAGGTTCCTTGGGTGATGGCTTGTGTAATTGTGAGGATGTGAGGGTGGACGGAGAGCGAGATGCACGGCCAGAGGAGCCCGCTGTACCGCGGGCGTGTGCGACGCTGAGGGAGGGCGCCAGGGAGGCGTCCCTGTTCAAGGGAGAGCCTTGTCGGCGTCCCGCGACAGTGCCGGCGTTGCAGCCGCAGCGCCGCGTGTGCCCACGAGGACCCGGTCCACTGGCGCTGCGGCTGGGAGACCCGCGAACACAGCGTACCTCGGCGGCCTCCGGCGGCGAGGCTCGGCAATTAGAGAGCCCGGCTCGTGCCGACGCTCGGCGCCGGAGGTGCGCCAGACAGATGGGAAGGAACCCGACAGGGGGAACAAAACAGAACCCCCTCCTTACCTCAAGCAGGGCAGACCCCTAGCAGCAGCATGGGGCCTCGAGCGGGACGGGCCTCCGGGAAGCATGCCTCATGGGAGACACCATGTTGGGGGGCGGGGCCGATGGAGAGGGCGTGGCTGACAACAGGGAGGGGGAGCCGGAACCAGGCAGCCAGAGTAAAGGAGGAGGAGGGGACGAGGCAGCTCTATTCATAGAGGGTGGGTGCCTAGAGTCCCCACCAATCGGAAAGGGGGGGAGGGAAGTTGTCCCTGATTGGCCCTTTTTCCTCTCCAAGCACCAGGTATAAAAGGGACTGGCCTAATGGCATTTTGGTTGCTTTTTGCAGGGAGAAGGAGAGGAGAGTGAGAGCAACTGGTGGGCCTATCCGGGTCCGTGAGAGTAGGAGACACTTCAAGGGAAGAGGAACTCCTGGTGCCTTTTACTCACAGTGAAGCAACTGTGGGGTCAACCTAGAGTCCAACTACCGTGGTTAAGACATTACATTTAACCAGTGTGTAATAAAGGTCTACAAAACTCCACATCGGCTACTGTCCTGATTTCTACAGTAATGAAGTAGGGTGTTTCTCTCAGTCTCCTAACCTCCCATATGGCCAATTCCTGAGACTAAGGCGAAATTGCACTGAAATGAGTAATTTTCAAGAACATGCAATAAAACTCAAGCATAAACTACATGAAAGAGGATATCCCAGAAAACTCGTAAGTCGGACCATTAAAAGAGCAAAATATACGCCCAGGGAAAGTTTATTAACCCCCAAAATGAAAAACCCGGACCAAGAGGATACCATCACATTTGTCTCCACTTTCGGCCGTGACACAACCAAGCTTAAAGGGATTTTGAAAAAATTCTGGCCCCTGGTACAATTAAGCCTGCCAGAAGAGAAAACACCAAGAATGGCACTCAAACGATCCAAGAATTTGAAGGACATGCTATCACACGCAAGACTGGAGAAGAAATCACAAAGATCAACGCTCTGGAATATGCGAGAAATAAGAGGTCATCACCCCTGTGGCACCTGCACAGTATGTCGCTTTACCAGAAAAATGTCTTCATTTAGGATCGGCGAAAAAGATTGGGAACTTAGACAGTTCACAAATTGCAAAACGGCAAATGCAATTTACATCATTGAATGTCCTTGTGGTTTACGTTACGTTGGCCAAACAACTAGGCAAATCCACAAAAGGATAGGAGAACATAGATCTCGAATCCGATGTAAATCTGCCACTGCCCCAATGGTACAACATTATATTGAAAACCATCATGGTCCAGACGATATCCTCTGGTGGATAGCAGATTCAGTACCAAACACGAGTAATGCCACCAACTCACTCAACCACAAAGAAGCATGGTGGATTTTTAAATTGAAAAGCACTACTACCGGGCTAAACGACATAGACCCCACATACTTCAGCAGATAATTACATATCTTCATACAAAGCGGCTGTCTCCCCTTCCTGTGAGACCTCCATCTCTCATGGTATTGGAAGATCCCACTATTGAGGGCCCATAACAAGTCCCCCTACTAATCTTCCCTTTAGCCTTACACTTTTGTAGCTTCGGAGCATTTAGTGCAGTCATCTCTTAGGAACTGCATTTCATTTACCAGAGCATTCAGAGTACTAAACCAGCATTTTTCCGCTCGATAACACACACCTACAGTTCCTAACCTTTTTTTTCCTTCTTTGTATATATTGCAGAAGTCTGCAACTGACCTCTATACAGTTCACACAGGTTTGCATTTTATTACACAAAACATTGCAATACGAGTTATTACAGTACAACTTTGACGTACTTGTCATTCCGCAACGTTGGGGACAAGGGCATGAGACTAGTGACTCGCACAGTCATGCACCTTGTAGTAACGCTATCTAATAGCGGGCCTGCACATGCGCACTCGACATGTAGTAAAACACACACTAATCCCGGCGCACATGCGCACACAACACAGCCGTGCACAGCTCGGCTCTTCAGTTCCCCAGCTGCAACGGAGCCCTCTAGTCGCAATATACAAACGCGACCACATACGCCAGCTTGCAGCGAACCCGAAACCCATCTAGCCACCATTACGTGCTGGTTCCATGTCCTTGTGAACAGCCGTCACTTTACCGGCACAGTTAGCCCGGGATTCCGACTTCCAGGTAAATACTTTTCCCCACTCGACCACTCATTTCAGTCCCAATCCCCACCATCAAACCGCTAAATCACCATTTCAGTTAACGGGCGCACACATTTTGTTGTGTTTTTTCACAGGACAACTAAAGGCAATATGGATAAATAAGACCAATCCAGCCACCATTACGTGCTGGCTCCATGTCCTTGTGAACAATCGCCACTTTACCGGCACCCTGCGCATTTCCTGCGTTTCACCACACAGTTGCAACCTAGCAAGGTGAGCCCATTCTATTTCTTGTACAATTGGGTCATTCTTTTCTGTCATTGACCGTCACTATCAGTATCCTTACCTAGAACTATTTGTTCTTTGATTCTTGCAGCCATTCACAGCCGGTTGCCAGAAGCCTAAACCATTTTATACGATTCACTGTATTTCCGGTTCCAGGGAGTTCTGCAGCCCCTAAGGTCAGTCCCAAGTTTCCCTTGTCCCTGATTTCATAGTGGTGTACCATTTTTATGGAAATATTATGTCTTGTGTTTTTTTAACAAAACAAAAGGTTTTTTTTAAAAACTTTTTTTAAACTTTCAATTCAGTCACTAAAAGAGTCCCCCTGACTCTATTTTTTTAGGGAGACCTATCCCAGGCCCAAGATGAAGGCACCTAGCCGAAACGTCTTACCGACCAGCACCTCCATAATCCTTCTGGTCTAAACATCTTCTTTGATCAATATCTAGACGTCGACCACTTGTTAGGTCACCCTCTAGCCTGGCTACAATAACCAAGAGTTTTCTCATTCATTGCTTTTGTCTTGGTTGTTATGTATGGACTACATGCTTATCACTTATCACTATAGGTGGTGGTTTCACAGTGTTTCTTTCAAAACACTTTCTTATTTTGCAATTTATCTTGCTATAAACAGTTGCTTGAGGAAAAGTTAAGAATAATAATTAACCTCCTTACAAACTCTGTTCTTGTGAATGAACTTTTTGTACTTTCCGATTGTGTTTTTTTTCAACAAACTTATTTCACCCAAAAAAACTATTGATGCATGATTATTAAATGCATCCAGCAGCAAAAATAAATTTAAAAAGCTGATTGTTTAAAATTCATTTGTGTCTGAAACTTGTTTTGATGCATTTTCACATTCAAAGTGTTTCTGTATCTATCTTGACATAATAGAAATGACCTAGGCCTACTCAAGTCAAACAGTAGTCCCCAGAAAACGTTATACGTCAGAACAGCCCACATTGTTGATCTAGAATTTCGAGCCCAATGTTCTGCCGTAGTCGGGCCATCCCTCCAGTTACCAGTATGACTTGCCAAGGGACATGGCGCTGGAATGCAATGGCCGTTGCCTTGGCCCTGACTGCGTGGGCATGCATCTTGGCCGGAAGTGGCTTGTGCTGGCCCTCGTACGCTTCTTTGATGGCAGAGACCATCCAGCTAGATATGGAGGTTTTAGAGGCCTGGTAGCCTGGTCTTGAGACTCCAAAGGTGGCAAACAGGGCGTCTGACTTGCAGAAGCCCGTGGTCCTGTCCAAGTATAATTTCAGAGCACGCCTGACATCCAGGCAGTGCAACACTTTTTGTGCTTCGTCCATAGAATCGGGAAAAAACATAGGAAGGACTATTTCCTCGTTAAGGTGGACAGCAGACAGAACCTTGGGCAGAAAAGCCAGGTGCGTCCGCATGACTACCTTGTCCTTGTGAAAGGTGGTATATGGCTCAGAAGCGACCAGCGCCTGGATCTCGCTGACTCTACGAGCCGACGTAAGGCCGACTAGTAAGGCCGTCTTGATGGTGACTATCCTGATGTCCACGGATGCCATTGGCTCGAATGGTTTGTGTGCCAGTGCGCCCAAGACTATGTTGAGGTCCCACACTGGGTGCGGTCTCTTGACGGGCAGGTAGAGCCTAGCGAGACACAGATGTTTTTTGACGATAGGGTTGGAGGAGGAAAACATGCCCTCCTCCGAGTTCCTGTAAGCCCCAATGGCGGCAAGGTATGTGCAGCAGGTATCCACCTGTACGCCTGAATGAGCGAGGTGCACCAAAAAGGAGAGCACACCGTCCAAAGTGCAAGCCAAGGGGTCAATTCCCTTGCAGTCTGCCCAGTGGCAGAATCTGGTCCATTTGCTTTTGTACTGGGCCCTGGTGGCTTTGCTCCTGGCGCCCTGTATGATCTCCAGATTGGCCTGTGAGAGGCTAAGGTGCCGAAGCGTTACCTGCTCAGGTACCACGCTTTGAGGGCCAAGTTCCCTGGATGATTCTGCCCCCCTGCTGCACCAGAAGATGTGCTTGGCCCGTCGGAAGATGTATCAGGGGCACCTCCGAGAGGCTGAGTAGCTCCGAAAACCATGGCCTGGCCGGCCACCATGGAGCCATCAGAATGATGAGGAGTCGGCGAGACTCCTTGATCTTACAAATTTCCCTGTGCATCAGAGGAGTGGGCAGAAAGGCGTAGGCTTTCATGCCGGTCCACTGGAGGTGAAATGCGTCGCCCAGAGAGCCGGGGCCCTGACCTTGCCAGGATGCAAACTGTGGACACTTCTTGTTGTGCCAGGTGGCAAAGAGATCCACGTGGGGGTGTCCCAACCTGTTGAAGATCTCCTAAATAACGAGGTTGTTTAGCTACCCTCGTAATTGTCCGCTCTCAGTCTGCTGAGCCTGTCCGCTTCGAGGTTGGATTCCCCCGGGAGGTGGCCTGCCGAGAGGTAAATGTTGTTTTCCAGGGTCCATTCCCACATGTTGATCGCCAGTCTGCACAGAGGAGGGGATCTGGTGCCTCACTGCTTGTTGACGTAGTACATGCTGGTCGAGTTGTCTGGATGAGAACAAACTTCCCCCTGAGAAGTGGTAGGAATGCTCTGAGCGCTAGCCAGATGGCGTTCAGCTCCAACCAATTGATGTGGTATTCCTGTTCCCGTAGAGTCCAGGTGCTGTGGACCGAGAGCTCGTCCAGAATGGCTCCCCAGCATTCGAGTGAGGACTCTGTGGTGATGGTGGCCTGTGGAGAGGGCGGCTGAAAGGGCTTGCCCATCCATAGGTTGCAGTCCATGGACGACCATGTTAGGTCCAAGTGGAGTGATGGAGGAACTTTGATGCTCTGGAATTGCGAGCCCCGCTCCAGCTTCCATGAGGCCGTGAAGTGCAGCTGAATCCTTCTCATCCTCAGTCTGGTGTGCAGCACGGCTAATAGGACCGCTGCCAGTAGACCCAGAAGATGTTGGTGCCACCATGCCAAGGTCACCTCTTTGCTGAGGAAGTGGGCGGTGGCCCTCTTGATGGCCGAGATTTTGTCCTCCGACGAGAAGACCTTCTTGGAGCACGTGTCCCAAATAAGTCCCAGGAATGTCAAGAGTCTGCTTAGACTGCAGCTGTGAATTCTTGAGATTGATCGAGAAGCCCAGATCGTGCAGAGTGTTCATAAGGGTATGGGAGGAGTGGTGAACCGCTTCCGGAGATGTATCGCTGACGAGCCAGTCGTTGAGGTATGGGTAGATGTGGAAGGTCTGCGCTCTGAGGAGGGCCGCCACGGCGTTCATGAGTCTGGTAAAGACCCTGGGGGCTGAGTTGAGGCCAAATGGAAGGACTTTGTATTGAAAATGGTAGCCTATGATCCTGAACCGCAGGAAGGAACGATGGGGCTGCCAAATCGGGACGTGTAGGTATGCGTCCTTCAGGTCCAGTGAGCACATCCAGTCTCCCTTGTTTAATTTCTCCGCTATAAAAGCTGGCGTAAACATCTTGGAAGTTTTGCAGGGGTAGAGAGAGGTTGAGGGTGGAAAGGACCAGCACAACTCCCGGGCCAGCCTGGTTCTTTTTCTGAATGGCGAAAATCCTGGAGTAAAAGCCAAAGCCTTGCTGGGAGGCTGGAACTTCCTCCACTGCCTGGCTCTCTAAGAGCGACCGGATCTCTACCAAAAGAGTTGCTGTTCCAACCTGTGGGAGTGGAGGGGAGGAGGGAGGAGAGGCTGGGATAGGAAAACAGTACCCCTGGATACTACAGAGAGGATCCAGGGGTCCCCAAAATTCTGCCGCCAGAAATGTGCATGGAGAGCAAGTCTACCCCCCACCGGAGACACGTGGACCTGAAGGGGCGTGTCATGCCTTCTTTCCCTCTGAGGCTGACGCTGAGAAGGGGAACTGGAAAAAGCCCTTACACCCCCCTCTTTTTTGATGTTTGAGCCGGTTCTGAGACAACGAGCGGTCTGGCTGCCGGGATCACCAGTCCTGGAAGCTGCGGAACCCTCAATATGTACGACCCTTTTCCGAGCGCTGCTGAGATTGGGTGTACGAGTTGGGCATGGTCTTTGTCAGAATGGATAGAGACTTTGCCGTTTGTTACCTGTTTTTCTTTTTCTCCAGCTCTTCGTCCATAGAGGAGTGGAAGAGGTCACCCCCCTTGAACGGTAGATCGAGAATGCGCTCCTGGACATCCGAGTTGAATTTCGTTGCCCGGAGCTAGGCTGTTCTTCTCATGTCCGTGGCAATACAGATGGCACGGCCTGAGGTATCGATATGAGCCACTGTGGATTTCATGAGGTCATGTGCCACCACGATGGCTTGAGCTTGCCCCGCCTTAAAGCGTGATTGGCACTGGATGGGGAGTTCCGGGAGGAAGTCCGCAATTTCCTGCCATAACCTTTGGTTGGCGGCAGCCAGTATGGCGTTTGTGTTGACCTGACGAAGGTGCAAGGATGCGTTGGAGTAGATTTTCTTGCCGTACGCCTCCAAAATCTTCTCCTCCTTGCCTAGCAGCGCCACATAGGAGGAGACTGAGGAAAACTGAGGTTTGGAGTATAGTGATGCCGCAGCTATCACCGAGGAGTGGGGATGAGGATGGGTCAAGAGCAAGAGTGTATCCCCCTCCATCTGCCTGTACTTGGCGGCCAGGCGTCAATTTGCCAACTGGGCCGAGTGGGGCTTGAGCCAACCCTTCTTGGCCAGGGAGACTACATCGGTTTGCAGTGGAATCCCTGTGTTGGCAGAGGGGTGTCGCGTGAGGACTTCAGCCAGAACCCCCTCTGCCGGCTGTTCGACCTCAGGTTGGGGGGAGTCCCAGGTACTCCGCCAGGCCAGCAAGACGTTTTTGGAAGGCCCTGGGTGTGGATTGCGTGTCCTTATCCTCCTTCTCGTCCGTATCCTGCGGGTCTGCAGGATCCTGTGGAGGAGGAGGAGTAGATGGCGACAGAGGCAGGGGTACAGGGACTGCAACTGGAGGCTGAGGAGGCAGCAGAGGTTGCGGAGTTGGCTGTGGAGCCGGAGGAGGCGGCTGCACCAGGGCCTGGGAGCCCAATGGAGGCATCTGTGGTGCCTCTAGCATGGCGGGCATGACTTCCCTGATGGCGTCTTTGATGATAACCCCCATCTGAGGAGACCTCATGAGGCTGAGGAACTTCTCGAAGAGCACCTCCTCACTGGCCAAAGAGGTGGCAGGGGGTGCCGACAGGTTAGCGGGGGGCTGCTGGAGCCGCTGCATACCCTGTAGATATGGACGCAAGCGAAAGCTGCCCTGCGCAAATGAGGGGTAGACTGTAGGCTGCGTACCTGGGTGAGGCCAGTCCCAACTTAACACTCGTTCTTTGCCGAATTCCTGGAATGGTGTCGGACGGGTGCCTCTTTCAGGTGCGGCAGACATTTTTCCGAGCTGCCTGCCATGTGCCTGCGACGTGGTGGTTGGCCCGCAGGGTCTGGCCTCGTCCAAGACTCTTGTGTGTGGATCACGAGGCCTACCCTGCGCCTCGGGCTCGCCCCGGTAGGTGTGACACCCTCGACCAGAGGGTCGGTAGAGCTGCGTTTAGGCACCCCCTCTGACTTATTTCCAGTATTAGAGTGTCGCCCCGCAGACGTATTGCCGATATTAGGGCGTAGCCCCTTGGCCATGGTGCCGGTAAAAGGGCGGAGTCCCTCGGGTGTAAACCCGGTAAAATAACCTTCCGGTCCCTCAACACTGCGCCCTGAGGATCCGAGGATCCCTCGACCCTAATGCCGGTAGCTTTAGCAGCCTCGGGGCACGTGCCGGTAGAAGGACCTGGCCAGTCCCTCCCACGCGGGAGAGTCCCTGGGAAGGAGTCTCCCTTGCGGGGTGTGCTGGAAAATATCGGCCCAACCTTAAGCCTAATTCGATACTTCACTAAGTTCTTGAGATCCTCTTGAGGCAACCTCTGGAAGAGATCCCTCCACCTGGCTAGTATGTTCTTCAGCGCCTTCGAAGACAGCAAGTCACACGCCGAACATGATTGCCAACCGTGGTGTGAGCCAAGGCAACGTAGACAGAGGGCGTGGGGGTCTGAAGTTGGGAAGAGCTTGTTGCAGGATGGACTCCTGCTGAACCCTGTAGAAGTGTACATGCGTTGGGGAGGAGCGTGATGCCTGAGGACCGAGTGCCTGAATGATAGATAAGACAAAAAAGATAAAGAGAAGAAGTATCTGTGCATGGAATTATATGGCCGAAGCCAAACCCAGGAGCGCTGGTGAATTTGACCTGTTCGACATGGAAAAGTGGACTGAGGTTTGGCGCCAGAGGGCAGAGTCAGGGCAGTGCATGCTCCCTGGGCCGCACCCCCGCGCGCCTCTAAATTTAAAGGGGAGAAGGTTTTTTTCTGGTGAAAAAGGTTCCGTCTCCCGTCCCTTGGAAGGGACCCCCATACAGTATGGATGAAAGGGGACGTAAGAATAAGTGGCGCTGGAACGCGACTGTTGTCGCTTTAGCTCTTAGGTCCAGGAAGACTGTGGGGAGCACAATCTCCTCGTTCATACAGAAGGATGAAACCACCTTCTGTAGAAATGTGGGGTGTGTTCGGAGAACGACCTTGTCCTTGTGAAATCTAGTGTATGGCTCTGAGGCGATTAACGCCTGGATCTCACTTACTCTGTGAGCTGACTTAAGCCCAACCAGAAGGACTGTGCTTCGAGTGACCAACGTAATATCCACCGTGGCCATGGGTTCAAATGGTTTATGTTCTAGGGTGCTTAGGACTACATTCAGGTCCCAAACGGGATGTGGGCACTTGACCGGGGGGTAAAGCCTGGTCAACCCTGTCAGATGTTTCTTTACCACATGATTGGCCGAAGACAGTTCAAGAGAGTTGGAGCTCCTATACGCACCAATAGTGGGCAGGTATGTTCTAAAGGTATCAACCTGGATGCCGGACCTGGCGAGATAGGCCGAAAATGACAGAACTTGGTTGAGGGTGCAAGTCAGTGGGTTTGCGCCGTGTTCCTTAACCCAAAAGCCGAATCTTGTCCATTTGCTCTTGTGCCGCTTGTGTGTAGCCTGGCTCCTGGCATTTTGGATGAACTCCAGATTGTCGGAAGACAGATGAAGGTGCTGTAGCATCAGCTGCTCAGGAACCAGGCTTCTAGGGCCAGCCTCTATGAAGAGGGGTGAAGTACTGCACCTCCCTGCTGTGCTACTAGAGGACTCTTCCTAAAGGGGAGCAGAATCTCTGGCTGAAGTGACATTGCCTTGGGTCTGAGAACCAGGGCTGCGCCGGCCAGCGAGGCGCCGCAAGGATGATTCTGAGGTTCTTGGAGCACCCGAACTTGTTCACTATTTTGTGCACGAGCGGTGAGGGTGGGAATGCATACACCCACATCCCGTCCCAGGGTATCTGTAGTGTGTCTCCTATAGAGCTGCGTCCCCTTCCTCCCTGTCACAAACAGGTCTGTTGTTGGGTGACCCCACCTGCTGAACACTTCCTACAGGATTCTCCCGTTCAGCTGCCATTCGTAGTCGACGGGGGCAAGGCGGCTGAGCCTTCCAGATTGGACTCCCCTGGAAGTGGACCACTGAGAGCCACACTCCCTGGCTGAGCCCATTCCCAGATGTACAGGGTCCACGTGCACAGTTGTGGGGATATGGTGCCCCACTGTTTGGTGATATAGAACATTTGGTCGTGTTATCTGTCTGGATGCACACCAACCTGCCCTTGATGGTTGGTTTAAAAGACCTGAGTGCCAACTGTATAGCCATAAGCTCCAGCCAGTTGATGTGATTCTGCTGGTCCGTCTGAGTCCAGAGGCTGTGCACAGCGTGCGCTCCCAGGGTGACACTCCAGCCTTGGAGCGAGGAATCTGTGGTAATGGTGTACTCTGTGGGGGGGGGGGTGGACGGAGGGGTCTGCCCACCATAAGATTCTCTTCCTGTAGCCACCATCTGAGGTCGTGGTCGAGGTGTTGAATGGCGATAGGGGAATGGTGATTGCCTGAGCCCTGTACCCAGGAATCCGCAAAATGCAGCATGAGCCGTCTCATGCGGAGTCTGGGGTAAGGGATTGCCAGGAGACATGCTGCTAGCACTCCCAGAAGGTGTTGATACCACCAGGCTGTGGTGATTGATCTGCTGCGGAAAAGGGAGACCGACGATCAGATCACTGTCACCTTGTAAAACCCTCTGCTGCTGTGTGTCCCACAATAGGCCCAGAAACACCAGCGTCTGAGTACGGGTGAGCTGAGATTTCTGGTAGTTGATCGAAAACCCCAGTTCAAATAGGGTAGAGATGAGTCTATCTGCTGAGTCCCGGACCTGTTCCGGAGAGGAACCCCTGACTAGCCAGCTGTCGAGGTACGGGTAGACATGCAACCCCTCCGATCTGAGGAGAGAGACCACTGCATTCATGAGCCCCATGAATACTCTCGCAGCTGAATTTAGCCCAAAGGGCAGAACTATGTATTGGAAGTGCAGACCCATGAGTCGGAAACTGAGGAAGCCCGGTGAAGCTGCACAATGGGAACGTGGAGATAGACGTCCTTCAGGTCCAGGGAACACATCCACCAGTCTCCCCCACACACTGTCTCGACAACAAGCGCTGGCGTCACCACCTTGAACTTCTGCAAGGGTAGGTAAAGATTCAGGAACGATAGATCCAACACTACTCGCAGCCCCGCATGGTTCTTCTGGACAGAGTAAAAGCCCTGCCCCTGTTGGGAGGGGGAACCTGCTCTACCGCTTCGCTCCCGACAAAGGGAGCGAATCTCTGCTAAGAGTGACAGTGTGCCGATCTGTGGAAATGGAGGGGAAATCAGTGGGAGAGAAGGAAGATGTATGCCAGAAGCCCCAGGACACTACTGAGAGGCCTCAGGCGTCCACGAACTTCGCCCGCCAAGCCTGACTGTGCAGGGCCAGCCTGCTCCCGACTGGGGTGCTTTGGACCTGTTGCGGAACATTGTCGTTTCTTCTGATCAGAGGCTGCTGCAGAGAACGGAGACTGAAAGAACCCTGTATGTGCTGTTTTTTGGCGCTTTCTCCGGTGTTGACTGAGAGACCTGTCCGGCTGCCTGGCTTTGCGGTCCTGGAACCTGCGGAAGCCTCTCAATGAGCGCCCCTTGTCTGAGCGGGTCTGGGACTGAGCTAATGGTTTTGCGGCCATTTTAGTATGTATGGCCAGAGACTTTGCTGACTGGGAGCTAGTTTGCTTTTTGTCAAGCTCCTCATGGGTTGAGGTGTGCAAGAGATACCCGCCCCCTCAAATGGCAAATCAAGGATTCTGTCTTGAACATCTTGGTTGAACCTCGTGGCATTCAACCCGGCAGTGCGCATGTCTGTTGCCAGACAGATCACACCATTAGCCGTGTCGATGTGGCCCACCGAGGCCTCCAGCATATCTTGGGCTACGATTTATGCATCCGCCAGACCTGCCTTAAATGAGGCTTGTTTGTCTTTCGAAATATCGGGCAGAAAGTCTGTGATCTCCCTCCACAGGCATTGGTTAACTGCAGCGAGGACGGTGTCTGCGTTGGCTTCCCAAGGTGTAGGCCGGCGTTTGAATTGACCTTCTTGCCATATGAATCAGGGTTATTTTCTTCCTTTTTGAGGAGTGCTGTAGTGGCAGTACTGGCCGAGGAAGCCTGGGGTTTGGCATACATAGATGCAGCAGCAATTACTGGTGACAGGGGCTGAGGGTGTGTCGAGAGTAGTATGCTGTCCCCCTCAGTGTCCCTGAACCTAGCGTCAAGCTTCTTGTTGACAGGTTGTGTGGAGTGGGGCTTGAGCCAGCCCTTTTTGGCTAACGCTTCTACATCTTTTTATAGGGGGATGCCTGACCAAGCCTCGGCCTTGATGCTCAGGACCTTCCGCCAGAACTCAAGCTTCAGGGAGTTCCTGTTATGTCTGGGGGATACTGAGGTATTCTGACAAACCGGAAATCCTGTCATGAAAGGCTATCGCTGACGAGGGCGTATCCTGCTCCTTCTGTGTCTTGCTGAGCCACTGGCGTCAGCGGGCCTCCGGAGTTCCTCCGTAGTGGGGCTATGGGACAGCTCTGGAGTTGTTGCAGCTTCTGTGCTGGGCTGCTGCGGCGGTGGAGCCTGTGGGGGAGGCATGAGGTGCTTTGCGGTGGGCAGCGCTGGGGCGGCCGGTGGCAACATGTCTTTAATAATGCCCCTAAGGATTGTGCCCATCTGAGGGGAGCGCATGAGTGACATGAGCATGCTCAACTGCACCGGCTCGGCCTCGCCCTGCACCTCAGGTGTCCCCCCTGTAGGCGATAAGCCCTTGGCCTCCCGGCTGGTAGTGCTGGCTCTTTGTGAAGGTGCTCCCTCGGGTAAGGACCCGGTATCAGGGCGATGCCCCTTGAGACGTTTAGCGGTGGTCATAGAGCTTTAAAGGCCCCTCAGCTGCGAGACTGGGAGGGCCTTTAGACCCCAAAGCCATGAGGCCACTAGATTTGTGACCCCCGGTGCTCGCTACACAGAAGTGAGGGCCAGACTGACCCCTCCCTCCAGAGGGCTTCTTCGGGAACAAGTTGCCTCTGCACAGTGCCTTAGAAAATAATGCACCCGTCTTCGGTGTCTTCCTCCGGACGTAGTCTTTGATGTTCTGTGGCAGAGTCCGGTTGAAAAGTTCCCTCCAGTGCGCGAGTCTGTGCTTGAGCGACTTGAGCGTGAGGGAGTCGCACGCGGAGCATCCGTCCCAACCGTTGTCCTCACACCAAGGCCTCGAAGACAGAGGGCGAGTGGATCTGTTATCAGGAAGGAACCGTCGCACAACTGACATCTGCTAAAAGCCTGCTGCCGCCGACATGCGCCGGGGACAGAGTTAGGGCACCGATGGACGGTGTTCCCAAGTCTGCAATAGAAAGAAAAATTTAGATAACCTACTGGGGAAGCGTGTGGAATTACAGGGCAGGGCCGCGCACAGGAGCGCTGGGGGAGCTGTCCGTTCCTGTTGATACAGAAAAGGGGACCGAGGTGTGGCACCGGTGGGTGTGGTTAAGGGAGACCGTGCTCATGAGGCCTGTGAGAAACCTAATGCGTCTCCCTGGTTAGTCCCCGGGGATCTGTCATCCAGGTGGCCAGGAAACGGCCATCGCTATTGGATCCAGTTCCAGGAGGTGGACCAGTGAGGGAGGATCACCTGGATGGGGAATCTTTGGGGAGTGGGACACCGACAGGTGAGACACGGTATGTCCCTTCTTTCAACACCTTTTCCCCATCCAAGATTCTAAAACACTACCCCTCCTTTCCCCTGTTCCCACAGGAACACTTTTGCACAACACGAAAGACAACGGACTAACACTAGAACCGAAATGTCCCAATAAAAGGGTCAGGCAAAGTTAGGTAATTGACCAGAATCACACAACCCGACTGCCCTTTCCCTCCCCCACAGGGATAAAAGGTGGAGCACAAGAGCACAGGACAAGCAAGGCAGACAGCACGACGTGAGAGCTAACTCAGCATGGCAGTTTAAGAGGAGGAGAAAGACGGTACAGACCGAGAGGGTGACAAGGAGAGAAGGGACCTGGGAGAAACGCTGGTCTCTAGGGTACCAACCTTGACTCAAAGGAAAAAGACAGCCAAGCAGTTCATCACAGCCGGTGAGCACGGAAGAGTCGATAAGAAACCGAACTGTGTTGAACGATAAATAGCCAACAGTTAATTTGAACTTTTGAAGAAGCATAAAGAAACTATTGATAAAAGAGGGGGAAAACCAGCAACATAGGAGTCCGGCACCACGTGGGTGCTCAAGCAGGAAACTGGGCGATTACCCGATGGTAGAAACTACTGTAACCAGTAGGCCTTGGGAAGAAGCGAAAAGACGTCAAAGTGGTCATACAGGGGTCTTGTAAAATCCTCTGTACCGTCGAAAGTCTTTGACCGACAGATGATGCGAAGATAAGGGAAGTGAACCCTGCTTGGTGAAATGAACCCAAGAACAATGAATTGGTAAAAGTTGGTAAGAGTGAACCCGGCAGAGGGATGCTAACGGAAAGGTAAAAGTTGGCAAGAGTGAACCCTGCAGAGGGATGCTAACGGAAAGGTAAAAGCTTGCAAGAGTGAACCCGGCAGAGGGATGCTAAGTGAAAGGGGCAAGCCCTGAAGTCCCTTTGTACTGTGTGTTAACCAAAGTAAACCTGGGGGGCGTGGCTAGAGGGCCATGGAGTAGGACGTGTATTCCGAGCTGCTCCCGACGATCCGATATGATCCCGCGTGAAAATAAGCTAAAAAAGGCATGATCGTGCTCAGAAATACACTATTGGATGTGTAAAGTCGTGGGGCAAGTTTGATGGAGAGCTGAGTCGTTGATGACTACAGGAGGATTGGCAAGATCAACTGAAAGTTTGTAGTCGCGATGCGACACCCCAGACAAAATGGCCGGCGCGCTATAACAAAGGAAGCTGAGGTAGGCCCAGCAGACCCACAGCGGACGAAGATTGGCAGGGAGAGCGCAGAGTGTGGTATGTGAAGCGAAAGGCAACTGCGGCCGAGTGAACTGCACTGGGAATATAGAACCAGTGAAACACACCATTACACTGCACGCCTAACATAGAAGAGGCCTAGCCGCGAGACGAAGAAAGGGGACCGAGCAGCCCACACAAAAGGGGCGAATAACTGAGGGCTTCGCTCGACTACCCAGCGTGGGGGACCTGTAGAGACTTAGAAGGAGAAGCGGACTACAATACATTGCACAAGCTGCTCACGACACATGTGAGCTGCAACAGACTACCCTCGAGAGCGAGAGGTTAAACTCCTAGAAAGTGGACCGGGATAAAGCGCAAGAAACATAGGCCTGGCAGTGCCACAGCGCGCGGCAGCCACGGAGAAGGAGGAACGGGGCAGCAGGACCCGCACGCTGCAGAAAAGTTGGACCCTGGTATACAGGCAGGACTGCACAATGTCGGTGAGAGAAGGCAAGACCAAGGGCAAGCAGCCCACTATGGACTTTTTTACCAAGCCCCAACAGACTCCAACCACCCCGGGTGCGGCAGCCGGGCTTGCAGAAATATCCCCAGAGGATCACTTGATCCTAACCACCATTACGGAGTTGAAAGCCTTGTGGGGAACAGTGATGGCGGACCTAAGAACCGCTCTGGAAACTAAAATAGATGTGGTTGGGCTAGAGGTCAACCTGCTGCGACAAGACGTGAGAGCGCTGGCTGAAAGAACAAGCGACCTAGAGAGTGTGGTGAAAACCAATGCGGAAACCAGCACAAGCAATGCAAAGGAAGTCCACATACTGAAGCAACAGGTCGCCAACTTGGAGAACCGCATGGAGGAGGCTGAAGGGAGAGCGAGATGGTATAATATACGGGTGGTCGGCCTACCGGAGGGAGAGGAAGGCCAGGACCCCACGGACTACGTGGAGAATTTGATCCTGCAAGAAATAGGAGCCGACAAACTTTCACAAGGATTTGCTGTTTAACGGGTGCACAGGGCCCTGATGAGGAAACCACGACCTGGGCCCGCCCCCCCCCCCCCCCCCTCGGGCGATAACAGCAAAGATCTTGAACGACAAAGACAGAGAGAAGATCTTGGAGTACTTTTGCAAAGGTGGAACGATCAAAAGGGCATCTGCAACCATCACAGCATACCCTGACTACACCATGTGGGTGCAGAAACAGCGTTATAGCTATGTGGCGATCAAGAGGAGATTGCGTACGGCTGGAATCAATAACATGCTTTTGTATCCCGCAAAGCTCAAAATCCTGCACAAAAGTAGGGCATACTTTTTTGAAAACCCAGAGGACGCGCCGGCATGGCTGGATATGCAGGGTTGTCCGGAACAAGGCGAGAAGCAAGATCACGAGGATCACCATAAGTGAGGGGGTCACATTATATAAGATGCAAGGATGGAGGGGGGGCCCGGGGAAAAAACAAAAGGATTGTCGCATGGGTAACAGGGGTGGGGGCGAGGACAGATAACATTGAAAATTGTAACAAGAAACATTTGGACTTGTTGGACTAGAATATAAAATTTGAATGTAAATTGGGTAGCACTAAGCGCGTCCACATGGAAGCAAACGGGAGTGGCAAGATGGAGACAACCTACCCCCGGGAGTTAGAGTAGTAGGGCCGCCATATGGGCGACTTCACCCTGCTGAGACGTGAGTAAAGGCGATTGCCAGGAAAGGGCTAGATGCGGGGGTGCCTGAGATCCAGGGATGGAGCTGGCCAACAGTTGGGTAAGGTGTTGGGGCGGGAGGAAATGGAGGGGAGTGAGTTGGGGGAGGGAAGGGAGGCGGGAGGGAGGGAGGGAAGTTTGAAGTGTTTGTTGTTTGGGGAAGTTTATGTTGGGAAACAAGCCTACGCAGAATGGAAATGTACTTGGTTATGACTGCACTTGTGGTGGGAGGAGAGGGACCCCGATATGCCATGGGGGACCTTAAAATAATAACTTGGAACGTCAGAGGGCACAATAGTTATCTAAAGAGGAACAAGGTCATGCTATATCTACGCAGAGAGAAAGTAGACCTAGCTCTGCTGCAGGAAACCCATTTTACGCAAGACAAGATGGAGATGATCCGGAAGAAATGGAGGGGGACTTTGGTGGGTGCATCATATTCGGCCTATGCCAGGGGGGTGATCATTTAGGTGGCGCCACATGTCCCGTTCCAACTGTTACAGTCCACGGTGGAGGCAGACGGGAGGATGGTCATGATGAGAGGGCTGGTGGAAAACAGGGAGATAAGCATCATAAACATGTAAACATGTACGCCCCGAACCAAAACACATGCGTACAACAAGAGGGGATTGTCCTGACTGGGGAAGTCTAAGCTGACTACAATATATTTTTTGCAGTATAAGTTTAAAGACAGTATCCTATCTTTGGGTGTCGCAATTTGTACAATTACCAAAGATAGCAGTACATGAAAAACAACAATAATCATCCACATGTACAAGGTCATTAGTTTATGCAAGACAAGCTTTTATTAAGTGGCTTGTCCTTGTTTCTTTAAACAATTTATGAAAAACTTGTAAATGTCATACAAAACAGGGGGGGGTTGCACATATTTCACCCCCAATAGACAAAGTGTAAAACAATAAAGATGCAAAGCATGAAACAGAAAGTAAAGTCAGTTCATACAAGCATGTGCTGTATATTGACATTAATCCAAAATATAACAGTAGTATGAAGGCATCATGTTACCTACTAATACATTCTGATTTTATATTGTTCTGATAGTAACATAACCAGGCTAAAGGGTGACCAAAAAATGGTATTTGATCGACGTTTCTGAAATAGATCTTGACTAAGATTCAAGGGGATCCCTGCCCACCAGGGTGGTGGCGGGGTCCCAGGACGTTTCGGCTTTGATGGATCACAGCCTTCTTCATGGAGCCACGGAGTGGAGTTCCCTGAAAGAAATTTAAGGGGAGCTCGAGTTACTAAAGTGGATTGTAGGATGCACCATAGTTGAAGGGCATGTACATACATATGTTACTGTCACAGGGATACAAGACCCTTTACTGAAAACTAAAGAACAAGTGTCTAGTTAAATTGTGAAGGAGAACAGGGGGTGGCTCTACACCGGCCTGAGTGTTGGATAAATGTCTGACGTAAATGGAAGCAAAGATAAAATACAATAAAATCCTCCTCTATAAGTGACATGGGCTTGTGCCACTATGTACTAGATGGAGGAGAAACACAGCGTTTGATTGCTATGGTATAGCCTACGAAAGTACAAATGTTGTTAAACTCAACTGACCTACTCCATTGGACCAAATGATATAAACATGGAGTAAGGAAGTTCGAAATACCTTTAGGTATTGCTGCAAACCCACCCCAATATGGTGGTTTGTTACTGCTATACGCCGAGTGGCTGTTAGGACGCTGGCCTCCCGGAGTGCATGCGCCGGTTGGGCGCTGCTTCTCCGAGCATACACTCCTTTCAGGGGAAGCCTGTCGGCCCGTACGGGCTGCGCCGGCAGCTTTCCTCCCCACACTCGGGGACGTCGTTATCCGATGACGTCAGCCCGAGGCGGGGCTGCTGAACATGCGTGTAAAAGCAGCACCTGCATTTTGACGCATGCTCAGTACAGCGCAATGAAACACAGCTCCAGTCTCTGACCACAGAGATCAGACGGAGCGCCGGATCGTCCTACACATCCGAACAAAAGGTATATGGGCACACGGGGAGCCAGATACTATCTGACTCCTGAGTTATTTAAAGGTCCAGTTTCATCTGGCTCCTTAGGCTTTTTCCTGCCAGAAACCAGGGATTGTTTATGTCATTTTTCCGACTTCTCTGTCTCTCTGTTCCACTGTTTAGGCAGACGTTGGCAGATCCTTTTGAATCCAACATTCGGGACCTCCCCAGCACGCCACTTTACAGCCACTCGGCGTATAGCAGTAACAAACCACCATATTGGGGTGGGTTTGCAGCAATACCTAAAGGTATTTCGAACTTCCTTACTCCATGTTTATATCATTTGGTCCAATGGAGTAGGTCAGTTGAGTTTAACAACATTTGTACTTTCGTAGGCTATACCATAGCAATCAAACGCTGTGTTTCTCCTCCATCTAGTACACAGTGGCACAAGCCCATGTCACTTATAGAGGAGGATTTTATTCTATTTTATCTTTGCTTCCATTTACGTCAGACATTTATCCAACACTCAGGCCGGTGTAGAGCCACCCCCTGTTCTCCTTCACAATTTAACTAGATACTTGTTCTTTAGTTTTCAGTAAAGGGTCTTGTATCCCTGTGACAGTAACATATGTATGTACATGCCCTTCAACTATGGTGCATCCTACAATCCACTTTAGTAACTCGAGCTCCCCTTAAATTTCTTTCAGGGAACTCCACTCCGTGGCTCCATGAAGAAGGCTGTGATCCATCAAAGCCGAAACGTCCTGGGACCCCGCCACCAGCCTGGTGGGCAGGGATCCCCTTGAATCTTAGTCAAGATCTATTTCAGAGACGTCGATCAAATACCATTTTTTGGTCACCCTTTAGCCTGGTTATGTTACTATCAGAACAATATAAAATCAGAATGTATTAGTAGGTAACATGATGCCTTCATACTACTGTTATATTTTGGATTAATGTCAATATACAGCACATGCTTGTATGAACTGACTTTACTTTCTGTTTCATGCTTTGCATCTTTATTGTTTTACACTTTATTGTCTATTGGGGGTGAAATATGTGCAAACCCCCCCTGTTTTGTATGATATTTACAAGTTTTTCATAAATTGTTTAAAGAAACAAGGACAAGCCACTTAATAAAAGCTTGTCTTGCATAAACTAATGACCTTGTACATGTGGATGATTATTGTTGTTTTTCATGTACTGCTATCTTTGGTAATTGTACAAATTGCGACACCCAAAGATAGGATACCGTCTTTAAACTTATACTGCAAAAAATATATTATAGTCAGCTTAGACTTCCCCAGTCAGGACAATCCCCTCTTGTTGTACGCATTTGTTTCCAGCCCTCAGTCCTGAATCTGGTTTGGGCTTTCCCTCCAGTATACACCGAACCAAAACACGGCGGCATATTTCAGAACCTTATGCAACAAACTCAGTATGTGCCTAGGAGGGGCAGTGATCTGGGGAGGAGATTTCAACTGTGTGTTAAACCCCTGGGTAGATAGGTCAGATGGTAAAATGGATAGACCCATCCCAGCCGCTGCTGCATACGCCGTTGGATGATTTTGGGTTTGTGGATGTATGGAGGTCACACCACCCCCAGGAGAGGCAATATTCGCACTACTCAGCCCCACAAAACCTGCATACTAGATTGGACTATATGTTTGCCACACAGGAGCTAATTACTGAGATAACGCAGACGGAATATAAAGCGAGGGTCCTTTCAGACCACTCACCACTAACCACTAATCCTGAGGTGGCAATACCGACCCCCGAGAGCAAAGATCCCGACATGGCACCTCAGAGCAGAGGCACTGAAAGACACCATCTTCAGGAAGGACATGAGGGAGGAAATAATAAACTATTTTGCGATCAATACTGGCAGTGTAGAGACAGCGGGTATGCTTTGGGAGGCCTTTAAAGTGGTAATGAGGGGGGAAGCTATAGCTAAGTCCAGAGGGTTACAAGGAGGAATCCAGGCTGAACTGCAAGATAAGGAAAGGGAACTAGAAAGGGCGTTAAGTGAGGGAGGTAACACCAAGGAAGATAATGAAGTAATACTTAAGCTGCAGCAGAAATATGCGGGGCACTGGGAGAGACTGTGCAATCTTAACTATAAGTATAAAGAGAGACAGCATGCGGGGGGGGGGGATAAACCAGGGAGGGTCTTGGCATGGCTATATAAGAGTGAGACCCCCAGGCCCAGAATCAGAACGATAACGAGGGAGGACGGGAGCATAGTGGACACCCAGGAAGGAGTTAACCAGGAATTTGTGGAGTATTATCGACTCCTGTACGGAGATGAGGAGCACAGTGATTGTACAGAAATAGTACAAACACTGGGGGATATAGGACTGCCACAGATCAGTGCCGAAGAGCGGGAGGAGCTGGATGCTCTGATTACCTTAGAGGAATTGGAAGAAGTAGTGAGACAGTTGCTTACCAGCAAGACCCCGGGGACTGACGGACTCCAAAGCAAATTTTATAAAACATATAAGGATGAGCTGCTTCCTCCGCTTTTAGAAATGCTGAACGAAGCGTATGAAGTGGGAAGGCTGCCAGGGTCCCTTAGAGAAGCGACAATTATACCGCTACCCAAACCCAATAAGCCCGGTCATAACTGCGGCACATACAAACCCTTATCAATGCTCAATCAAGACAGTAAAATATTGACAGCTGTCTTGGCAAATAGAATGAGGGTTATTGCTAAACTAATACATCCCGACCAGACTGGCTATGTTCCAAACAGGAACATGTCCAACAATCTTAGGCGACTCCATTGAGTCGTTGAGCATGCAAATGAGGACAAGGGGGAACTGGCAATTGTATCGCTAGATGCAATAAAGGCCTTTGATTCGGTCAAATGGCCGTGGCTGATGGCAGCCCTGGCTGGCTATGGAATAGGGCCTGGGTACCTACAGTGGGATAAAATGTTATATAGCGTGCCGCTGGCCAGATTTAAAGCAGGAGTGGTGATATCAGAGAGGTGGCAACTTTGTAGAGGCACTAGGCAGGGATGCCTGTGGTCTCCTATGCTGTATATTCTCGCCCTGGAACCCATGGCCATATACCTAAGGCAACAGTACGACCCGATAGGCATTGCTGTAGGAGGGGAACCGCATCTAATCTCTTTGTATGCGGATGACATGGTGTATTTAAGGCACCCGGAAGAAAACCTCCAGTACATTCTGGAAGTGATGGAGAGATATGCAAGGCTGTCTGGTATAGCTGTGAACCCCCAAAATTAGCATATTTCCACTGGGCAGGTACAAAGCGACCCCGTTAGAACAGCTACCAGTGCTATAGATACCATGGGAGGTGCGCACGTTCCGATATCTTGGAATAGATATATACCACACGGTGGAAGAGGAGCACCATTATAACACAGAGGAGGCGATCAGGAAAATTGGAAATAGCATGCAGTTTTGGGTGAAGCTACCCCTGGCGATGATGGGGCGAGGGGCAATGTTGAAAATGGTGGTCCTACCGAGACTCCTGCATTACTTTGGAAATATCCCATACCTGATAACAAGGCAGACCTTTGCTAAGAAAGAAGGCATGTGCAGGGATTTCCTCTGGCATGGGACGAGGAACAGGGTGGCCCTTTGGAAGCTACAAAACTCATATGAGAAAGGGGGCATAAAACTGCCAAACTATGAAATTTACTACATAGCAAGCCAGCTGCAATATGTAGCCAAATGGCTCTCTGAAGAGGCAACCTCTGAGTCTAGGCTGTTCCGGCAAGACTGCACCCCATACTTCCTAAAGGAATTGATGTGGCTGCCTAAGCCAGACATGGAAGGGCGTCCAAAGATGATGATACTTGGGTGGAAGATATGGAGCAGGGCCTGCCAGCTGATGGTGGATTAATTCCTGTGTTCCCCGCAGGTACTGCTAGTTGCGCTGGCAGGCAAAGACAAGCAGCTAAGGATGATGATTAGGAAACACTGGGAACCGGTGGGGAGAGCAACCATGGGTGATATATGGCAGGAGGGAAATATAAGGGACTTTGCTGTGTTGGAGGAGGAAACTGGGTTACACACGGGCCAGTATATCACATACCATAGGGTGGTGCGGAGAATCAAGGAGACATGGTCCGAAGTAGTACTAGAAGAAGAACCGGACACTACCATAGACACAATATATGACATTGCAGAGGGGGTGGGACACGAGATATCCAGAATATATGAGCTGATGATGTCAAAGGTGGGGAAGGAAGTGGCACAACTGAGACACGACTGGGAATAGGAAGTGGGAGCCACAATGAGTGATGGGATGTGGGAACGAGCCCAAGGGTACCACAAAAAAGTGTTGAGGAATGCAAGACTGCAACAGATACAACTGTACGTTGCCTATAGGGCGTATATGACGCCCCAGAGAATAGCCAAATTCAAAAATGTAGGACAAGCATGCCCCAAATGTGTTGAGGAAAATGCTGAAATGGTGCATATGTTCCGGTCATGCCCAGTCATTGAGCGTTTTTGGGGTGAGGTGGCGCACATGTTAGCCGAAAAAGGAATCAAGATTGTGGTAGATACGGTGTGGGCCTGTTTGATGGGAGGGTTTCCGAGACCACGTAAACACAAGCATGTGAGTAAATGAAAGGATCTAGCGTATGCACTTGCAAAGAGGAGAATTGCCAAGGGGTGGAAAGCTCTACAGAAATGGGCCAAGGCGGAAACTGTGGCATGGCAAGATGCAAGTAATGTCGGGGGGGGAGGAAGAGGCTGAGACCCTGATAGCCTGGAAACAATTAATAGCAGAGTTATTTGGGTTAATACGAGACCCAACGGAAACCATGGAGGAGGAATCCTTATTACAAGATGCAGAAACAGAACACGAAAGGGAGTAGGCTTGAAAGGGGGCGAGGGAAGGGGAGAAGCAGTGGACATGTTAAACCAATGTATGTTTATAATGTTACTGCACGCACTGCAAGTTTGGTTTGTATTGTTTGTTGAAATAAAATTAATACAATTATTTTTTTTAAAACCAAAAACCAAAGTAAACCTGACCAAGGGGTGTCCATGGTGAATTGTTTGTAAAGGTTGTCTAAATGAATACGGCAGAGGGAAGGGCCAAAAAGGGGCTAAGCCTGAAGAACTTTTTAAAAAGACATTAAGATACGTGAATGTAAGAAGTATTGGAAGACCAGGGGAAGTTGACATTTGGGTCTCAGCCCGGCCAAGGGATATCCAGGGTTGAAGCTAAAGTTCATTGGGTAAAGGAACTGTTGATTTATTGAATACGATTTGTGAAGGGTACACGCGCGAAAGAGGGGGACCCATGGGTGAAGCCGTCACCCAAAGTATATGTGAAGCGTGTTGGTTTGTTGGATATGTCAGGCCACGAAGGCAAGAGACTTTTTTATTGAAAAGAGACTTGGCCATCAAAGTACCTGATAACAGATATAGAACTGTCGGCTCGTGCTGGGAAAGCTTGAGTGCATGCTGTGCTCAGGAGATCCACTTTGTCCCGTACTGAAAACATGCGGAAGGGAGAGGCCTGGCAATCACAACCTGACTTTTTATTTGCACACACTTCTTTCTTTATTGAAACCCTATCCCACACTCTTTCTGTAATCAGTTGTAAGGAATTGGCAATCGTTTTTTTAGCATAGGCCTTTTAATTTTGACAACGCCACAAGGACTGCCTTATTTTTCATTGGATGGTCGAAGCTTACTTTCAATCTTATCTTTAGGTTAGGCATTTTACCACCCTGCATTTATAGTTTAATAAACACCCTTGAACTGTGATCACTTGTGTCTGTCTTTTCTGTTGCCTCCATGAGCTCCTTGCAGGCCGCGCCAGAAAATTTGAAACAAAATGTCTCTCTGGTGGAAAAGGGGTTCCGTTCCCGTCCATCGCGAGGGACGCCCATACAGGATGGAGGAAAGGGGACAGGATGTAGGAGTAATATACGGATAACAGTAATCCTATTTCAAAGTGAGAGAATCTAAATATTCCTTGTGACTTGTAATCTTTAATCTTTTAATTAGGAACTTTCTATGCCTTGAGAAAGCCTTGGGAGAGCAAAACATTTTGTACATGCTGGATTTCATTAATGTTGGCATAACGAATAAAGGCATAATAAGTAATATATAATTACTTGCTTGAGGTGATAATTAGAAATTAAATCAAGACTAAGCTCGACATTACCCGACTATTATATCTTATACTTAAACGTTTCAGACTACCTGTGAATAGTAGTCTGTGATGCGTCTATGCAGCTTCAAAGTCATAGTTATAAAATAATTGGAACTGTATATTGATAGATCAATTAAGGATGGGCGCCCTGCTTAGTATTCACCTATTGTTTCTCTTGTCCTACATATCCTCACTCACATAAAGAAAAAAAGTCATAGCAAAAGAGGACTAGGGTCATGAGGAAGGTGGCTGAGACTATTTAGCGTTGACATGAGTTTTACCTTCCTCGGATGACTAGGCAGATCAGTTGTTCTAATCTTGTGGTAGGCATCACCTTTAAATGCATGTGAGGGACCAGATGATACAGAAATATGATGGGTAAGTCACCCTTTTTAGTGTCAAATGTAAAGCTTTAAACCTTGTTTACCATTGCAGATCCAGCAAACAAGGAAGCCCAAGCAAGTGATTTGGCTGCATGCAATCTTTGCAGGATCCCCATAAACCCTGTAGAGCATTTTACTACTGTGACTTGGGCATCTATTCCTAACCTGGTGAATGATGCATCCGCAACTATAAATTTAACTAAAAGCCAAGCATGTGTTGCCCCGAACCCATGAAAGTGCGTCAGCATCCACCAAAAACCGTACTGCAATGAGTATCAAAACGTGGAGGGGTCCAATGTCTGTGCAAATAAATGGGCCCCTGGGGCAAACATGAACAATGGGAACTAACTATGCTGCGAAGAGCACATGCATACCCAAATAAAGTGAACAGCCCCAGAGTCCCACGAAGATGGTACATGGTCTCTTAATCATCACAAGCGGCAATTATAGCTAATCAATCAATAGGACATGAACAGCAATGTCGGCAGAAGAGTACAGGATACGTTGAAATAAGCATGTTCACATGAAGTACCCTGTAGTTACTAGAAAACTTTGAGGCGAGGTATTTCTATTCAAGTTTCATGTTACATGGAAATAAGAATATTGGGAGATGGAAGGAATATGCCGACAAGGCAAGCCAGCTTCAAAGGACAACAGTAAAACCCTGGGTGAGGGAACACAGGTGGGGACATCCCACTAATGCCAGATAGCATTCATTCACATAGGCATATAGCCAGGTATACAGCCAAAGGAGAAGGATACTGCATATATCTCTACTTTCACAATAACACAACCAGCTTCATCATTTATACAAAGGATGAAAAAGCCTAAGAGCATGAAAGGAGAAGCAGTGCATAGGTATCCACTTCAAATGCTTGATGCGCAAGGAAGGAGTGGGATGAAAAAGATGTATACATGCACATGGTACAGGAGGTACTGTCTTAAAGTTAGCTGAGACATTATCTTGGTAAATAGGGATTCTCTGAGAAGTCTACAGAAGGGAGGAGGTTCCTCAAATGCACCTTTTAGAATGGATTTCATGGAGAAAAGAGGATGGATTATAGGGTGAGAGCAGGAAGGGGTCACAAACTGAAGAATAGGCTAACAGAAGAAGACTGGATTGGTAATGGGAAAACAAGCCGATAGGTCAACCGAGGAGGAGATTGGATGCCTGAAGCAGAGCATGCTGGGGACATCAAGGAGCAGATGTTGACTATCTCCAGAAGAGCATGAATTAGGTCTGAATGACAACAGGGTGACTTCAAGGCGAACATGATGTTTATCTCGGATTGTTACATGGGTGGCATTAAAATGTGTTATTTATTGACCGGAACATTCACAAATGGTCATTTGAAAAGCAAAAACAAAGTAAACAAGCTAATGGAATGCTTGCAGAGAATGGGTGTGCCATATACAGAGAAGGCAAAGATTTGCATGAAGTATGCGTTTGTTTTGGAAATGAGATGCCGGCATGCTTCAATAGAACTGACGTTCTATATGGATGAATGCTGCTGATGGATGCTAATCGATAAATGAGGTTTAATACAGTAGGACTTCATTTCACGCCGATCATTACTATCAAGACTAAAAATGCAATGTTTGCATATTGAAGATGGCCGCTACATGCCTGTACATATTAAAGATTGTGTGACCAATGTATACACGTTATAATTTACCAACATTACATTTTTGCTACACTTTTTTGAGGAAGACAAAAAGTTAACATTAAGTGAACTGATAACTTAAAGATTATTGAATGTAGAATTTGAAATTAAGCTGTGCAACTAACTAGTTATCATTGCAATGATTTTAATGAAGAAATTTGAAGATGGGTTTATAACATCTCCCCATCGATGAATATGGGTAACAATATTTTTAAGCGATTCACCACTGCCAACAGTTTGATATATACATACTGTGACGAATCCCAGGGTATTGACACTGCTCTTACAGGGGAAGCCCCTTCCCATGAGGCCAGGGAGCTGAGGCTGCTACCAGCTAGAACCTTGTGGTGGTTCTCAGCAGAAGAATATCATGGGGAGGGAAACCCTCAATACCAGTGACGACTATCATGGGAGAACGTGGTATGTACACCCTCCATTTCTGTCTCCTTTATCCACCGACCCTACTTAATTCCTCTGTAGTACCCCACACTCCGATATTTCTGTATAGAGTAGAAGACCCCATCCACATAGGAGACACTGAGATGTAGGAGACTGGGGCTACCCAGATGGAGTACATGGAAATATTGGGACGAAGAACTGCCAATGAGGAAAGAGCCGACCGCAGAACCATGGTATGCGGTCCAGTCAATAAGAACACTATGTCGGGAGTCTGGAACGCCGAGACAGGAAGAGGCTGGTGTAGAGCAGGGACATAAGCCCGAGGCTGCTTCCAGAACATCAAACGCACAAGTCCCTGGTGTCTCTACACTTTGGTCAGTGTGAAAAACAGAGTCCGCACTGCACCTCAAAGTGCTTCCACTGCAGTGTCATCGCAGCATGGAACCCGAAGCGGAGGTCCGCAGATACTAAGGGGAGCTGGCTAGATGCATTGAACAAGAAACACGGTACACAAGTTACCAGAAAGGTGCAAGGGCCAGGGAAGTCCTGTGAAAGGCCCAAGGGGAGGAAGAGAACAATGGACAAGGATCTGAGACCCAAACAAAGTCAGGGAAGCCCTGCGGAAAGCCATACACAAGGGTCAGGGACCCATATCGCCTCGGGGGGAGAAGCATGCAACCAAGGGTCTGGAAGCCATACAAAGTCGGGAAAGCCCAAAAAAGCAAACAAACATGAGTCTGGGACCCACACATTGGTATGTGAACTTTGGTCAAGAAGTCAGACGGGTCAGGGACCCATTGTCAAAAGAAGAAAGACCACTGAGAACAGTTGATCTTCATCAACAAGTCGTTGATATGTTGGTGAACCCGAGGAAGGCTAGGGGATGGGAGACATTCCCCCTGATATTTGAGAACTGTTTTGTGAATCAGACAGCCTGAGAAAGCCAAGTGGAAGGAAGACATTTTCCCTAGATTATTTTTGTGCCAGTTGCAAGACGTCTGAGAAGGATAGGGGGACGCAGGCCTCCGAAACCCCCCTAAGCCCCGAAACCCGCCTCCACACAACAAGGCGGACTGAAACTAGAACTGAAGAGACTTTCTTTTCTCCATATTTGACGGATTATCCGTCTGGGAGGACTTTTGATTTAACACAAGGAGAGCTCTTTGTTTCCTTAGCGGCAAATGAGCATTAAGCTATCTTCCAGAAGGAGGGTGAAATCCATCTAGTCCAGTGGTCTTCCACCTTTTTTTGGCCCGAGTCCCCCATGAGCAAAATTTGGGCAGGGCAGGCTCCCCCCAGAAATGCCAAATGGACAGTATGTACAAATGGCTATGAACTATTGCGCGCCGTCACTGCACCCTACTCCCAGTATAGTCCATGGGCTCCACCACCTGCTCCCATCACAGTCGCTGGGCTCCCTCATCCCACTCTACCCAGTCCCTGGGCTCTCCCCACCCTGCTCCCACCACTATCCCATAGCTCCCGCCCATCCTGCTCCCACCAAAGTCCCTGGGCTCCCACCACCCCGTTCCCAACACAGTCCGAGGGCCTATGGCGGCTGGTGAATTTTTGAAGTGGAGTGGCATAAATATTTCCCCCAAAAATGCCATAGCGACCGAGCAAGCCCAAACTAATTAAGGGGCGTTCGGGGAGTTTTCATCCCGTGATTTTTAAAAAAAATAATGGGTTAAAATGTTGCATTGTAGAGCATACTTTAAAAAAATAGGTAAAAAGCCAAACAGTTTGCAATTGGTACTGGGGGGCCCAAGGGGTAGGCATGACATTTGTTACTGGACATCTATGACAGATATCCAGTAAAAAGATACCATCCCTGTCCACTGGACCCCAGAGGGCCTAACACAATCAACATGATTATGTGTGTATGCAAGGCAATGGGTGCCAAGGGGGAAAGCATGGTATTTTTGACTGGAAATCTATGACAGATATCCAAAAAAAAAAAGACCCCCCCTGTCCCCTGGGCTCCACAGCGCCGATTTTGGCATGTGTGTAGGGGGATTGTGCAACAAGGGCATTTTTAAAATGCCTTTGTTGTACAACCCTCCTTCCCCCTTCTGCCCCCGCTTGCCAAAATCAGCTCAACGGACCATCTCTCACACACACACACGCACACGCACACACACACACACACAAAGGCGCAGGAGCTCCCCATCGCACATACAGACATGCAGTGCCACAAGTCAGCATTTACAAAGAGCTATGCAAGGCTGGTGAAGCAAATCGCCCTCAGCCCTGCATGGCTCAGTGAGCATGTGCAGCTGGGGAACGGAACTGAACTGTCAAAGGGAAATAGTGTTTCCCTTTCACAGTTCGGCCAGCCCAGGAGCACTCCCATCAGCTGGAAAAAGCAGCTAAGGGAGTGCTCAGTGTTTCACTGGGCTGGCTCCTCAGTTTCGCCACTGGGAGGATGCCCCCTCACCCATTAAGGATGAGCCGCCAGGCTTGGACTGGCCTATAGGGCAATGCCTGTACCAAAAATGCAAAATACTAATTTGGGCCAGTCAAAATGGGCCACTTTTTTAGCCAATGTGGGCCAGTTTGATGAGTTACTACACTATGCAGCTAGTAATTGTGACCATTGTTGCTGAATAAATAGTCTTTAATTATCACAATTTTCTTACATTTTAACAAAAAACACCCCCTTGGGTACCATTCAAACAGTCTATGACTAAAGGAATGAATATCCATTTGCAACTGCGGGCCACATTTTCATTGGTGCCTGAGACAGCTTTACGCTCCTGTCCGACAATGTGAGCCAACCCTGCCCATTTTCTCCAATCTAAAAAAAAAGAATGATATAGCTATATATGGGATACATTACTCACCGTAATCGTATTTCTGATGCTTGTATCTGCTTAGATTCACATGCTGTGCATAGGCCGACATCTAGTGGAAGCTGCGGAGTATTACAGTTTGTTTTTCGAAAGTCGAAAATGGGCGTCGACACAGGCGTGCCAGTAATACTATCCCTAGTGTGACGTCCACTGTACCCAAGATCCCTCACGCGTGTAGGATCCTCAGATTGTATTTTTTCTGACATGAGGAAGCATGAGGAGTAGCGTGAGTACAGATAATCCAAGCAGATAGACAGAAAAGGTAAGACTACAAGCAATCATGCGCCTTCTCTCGGAGGGGAGGAAGGGTGGGTCGCATGTGAATCTAAGCAGATACAAGCATCAGAAATACGATTACGGTGAGTAATGTATCCCTTCTGAGGCTTGTGGAATCTGCTTAGATCACATGCTGTGCATAGATTAGCGAGCAGTACCAGAAGAAGGAGGTGGGATGTGAGAAGGGTCATGAGCAAACAGGTGTCTTAGAACCGCTTGTCCCACTTGTGTATCTGTCTTGGAATGAGTGTCAATGCAGTAATGCTGAGTAAAAGTGTGAATAGAGCTCCAAGTAGCCGCTTTGCAAATGGTGTCGAGGGGAACATTTGCAATGAAAGCCAGAGTGGCACCAATGCCTCTAGTAGAGTGGGCCCTTGGCGTAAAAGGCAGAGTCTTGTCAGAAAGAGAGTAACACAGCTGTATACAGTTGATAATCCACTTCGAGATAGCGCCCTTAGAGACGCGATCCCCCTCTCTGCCTGTAGCTACGGAGACAAACAGTTGATCTGTTTTCCTTAGCGGTCTGGTTTTATTTACATAGTATAGGACCGCCCTACGCACATCTAGGGTGTGTAGTTTCACCTCAGCCGAGCTTTGCGGGTTCTGGAAGAAAGCCGGAAGCTCGATGGACTGGTTTACATGGAACTTGGATATGAATTTAGGTGAGAACCTAGGGTGTGTGCGTAAAACCAGTTTGTCCTTGTGGATAGTAAAGAAAGGATCCTGCACTGACAGAGCCTGAATTTCACTGACCCTTCTTATGGAGGTAATGGCTACTAAGAAGGCCGTTTTATAAGTCAGGTGTTTGAGACTACTTTTATGCATGGGTTCGAATGGGGGTCCCATGAGCTTAGCTAGCACCACGTTGAGGTCCCATCCTGGCGGTGGGTTCGAAATAGGAGGGTGAAGTCTCTTTACTCCTTCCATGAAGGCTTTAACCACTGGTACTTTCCACCACGAGACCTTGTTATGGGATGTGGTGTAAGCCGAGAGGGCTGCCAGGTGTACTTTCAGCGAGTTAAAAACCAACCCTGCATCCAGCAGGTGGAGCATGTATGTCACAACGTTGGAAGGAGTGCAATCAACCGGGTTGATTTGTTTATTCTGGCACCAGATAACGAATCTTTTCCACTTATCAAAGTAACAGTGCCTTGTATTTGGTTTCCTGGACTCCTTTAGAATGTCCATACACCTCTGTGGTAATTTGAGATGTCCAAACTCTATGACTTCAGGAGCCATGCTGCTAGGTTCATAGAGTTGGGTTCCTGATGCACTGTTTGACCCTGTTGCTGGGACAGTAGGTTGTACAAGGCTGGGAGTCTGATGGGTTCGCACACCGCCATCCTGCGTAGGTGTGGAAACCATGGTTGTCTCGCCCACATGGGAGCAACTAGGATGAGCGTCATAGATTCCTTGTTCATCTTGTACACCACCTTCCTGATGAGAGGAGTTGGTGGAAAAGCGTACGCAAACATCCCTGACCAGTTCATCCACAGGGCATTCCCTTGGGAGTCCGGCTGGGGGAACCTGGATGCAAATCCTGGGCATTGTTTGTTTTCGCTTGTGGCGAATAGGTCTATAGTGGGGAAACCCCACTGAGAGAAGAGATCTTCTACTACGTCTCTGTGAAGGACCCATTCGTGTTCTTCTGGGAGGGAGTTTCTGCTTAGAGCATCCGCTAGGGAATTGAGCTCCCCTGGAACATGTTGCGATGACAGGAAGATGTTCCGTCTGAGTGCCCATATCCATATTTTCTGGGCAAGCTTGGACAGATTTGGCGAACGAGTCCCCCCTTGCTTGTTCAGATAGAACATGGCTGTCGTGCTGTCCGTCCTGATCTGCACCGACAAGTTCAGTAGATGGGGCTCGAACGCCCTTAGCGCTCGGAATACTGCCAGAAGCTCTAGCAGATTGATGTGGTTCTTGGCTACTGAGTGAGACCAGAGACCCTGAGCTGTGTGGTGGAGATGGTGAGCTCCCCACCCAGTCAGGCATGCATCTGTAGTCACCACGGCTTGTACTTCGGGATCGTAAAAGGGTTTCCCCTTTGCGAGATTCTCTCTTGTCCACCAGTGTAGGCTCTGTACGAGTGTTGGCGAAACGACCACTAGATCGTCCCAATGACCACTTGCCTGAGACCACTGTTTCGCCAACCATTCCTGCATGGGACGCATGCGCAGACGCGCGTGGGGGACCAGGTAAATGCATGACGCCATCATGCCCAGTAACCGCATAGCTTTGCGTACTGTTATCTGTTGACCTGACTGATAATGCGGAATTTGCAGAAGTATATTCCGAATTCTCTCTTCCGAAGGGAAGGTCAATCCTTTCTGAGTATCTAGGATAGCTCCTAGAAACTGTTTTGAGGTGCTTGGCACCAGACTTGACTTTTTCTCGTTGATGGAGAAGCCTAATTCGTGGAGGAGGTCGATAGTCCTCTGAATGTTTGACCTGCAAATTCCTGGGGTTTCCCCCGTTATGAGCCAGTCGTCCAGATAAGGGTACACCGGGATTGCTTCCCTGCGTAGGTGTGCAGCCGCCACCGCCAGTACCTTGGTGAATACCCTTGGTGCTGAAGCTATCCCGAAGGGCAGTACCTTGAATTGGTAGTGGCGACTGTCCACCTTGAAGCGCAAGTACTTTTTGTGCGCTGGGAGCATGGAAATATGAAAATAAGCATCTTTCATATCCAAGGTTGCCATGTAATCCCCCTTTTTTAGGAGGGGGATTACCTCTTGTAGCGTGGTCATACGGAATTTTTGGGGCTTGACATATTTGTTGGCAGGCCGTAAGTCCAATACTGGGCGCATTGTCAAATCTTTCTTTGGCACAAGGAAGTAAGTTGAATAGATACCCTTGTTTACCTGGTGTCCTGGGACGAGTTCTATCGCGTCCTTTTCTAGCAGAATGGCGATCTCCTCGAGAAGGATCCTTTGATGCTCTAGGGAGTGCACTCTTTGTCGTGGAGGATGATTCCGGGGACGCTGCAGTAGTTCTATACAATATCCTGCGGATACTGTTGACAGCACCCATCTGTCTGAGGTGATCCCTTCCCAAGCCTGGGTGAAGGTGGAAATGCGTCCCCCTACTGGGGTTGCGTGGCAAGGGACCCTGAACTGAGCGTCACTGTTTTGGTGGAGGCGTGCCACCGCCCTTGTTGGGGCTGCCTCTGCCTCTTCCACGACCTCTCTTGTTACCCCTGCCGTAACTCTGGGTAGACTGCTGGTTGTTATTCCATTGTGTACCTTGTCCCTGGGCATAGTTGCCTCTTTGTGAATTTTGGCCGCGTGGGCGACGAAAATTATTGTTCCCCCTCTGGTTAGGGGGTTTGTTGGTAAGCTGGCCAAGGGATTTGAGAGTCTCATATTCATCTTTGGCATTTTTAAGTGCGTCTTCGACCGCTTTCCCAAACAATAGGTCGGGTTCCACTGGCTTGTCTATTAACGAAGCCTGGGTTTCTGTCTTGAATCCCGACTGCCGTAACCACGCATGTCTCTTGATAACAGTACCTTCTGCTATCAATCTCCCTGCGTTGTCAGCGGCGTCGAAAGTTGCTTTTAAAATGCAACCAGACACGGCTCTCCCCTCTGCCGAGATCCGAGCCAGCTGGCCCTTTAACGGTTCTGGAGCAGAGGCAATGAGCGCCGCGACTTCTTCCCATTGATGGCAATTGTAACTAGCCAACAGGGTGGTGGAATTCGCAATCCTTGCTTGGTAGGCGGACGTTGAGGCTACCTTTCTGCCAAACCCGTAAAGTTTTTTGCTCTCCTTGTCGGGAGGAGCTTCTGATGAAGATAAGGGCGTGCCAGCCCTCTTTCTAGTGTTGGTCACCACTAGGGAATCTGGTTTAAGATGTCCCTTTATATACAGAGGGTCAGACTGGGCTGCCCGGAAAATCTTTTCAATTCTGGGGTTGACAGCTCTGGTGAGGTTAGGATTCACCAGGGAAGGATCTATTCTTCGTTGGATGGATTTGAGGATAGGGATGGTCTGAGCGACCGGTCTTCTCTCTCCTACAAACTCCTCCGCGAAGTCCCTTTCCTCCTGTACACCGTGGGTGTCGATGTGGAAGTGTTCCGCTGCTCGAGCGAGAACCTCGTTAAGGAGGGGCTGGTTATCAACTGGAGAGTCAGTAACTGGGGCTTCGCTTTGTACTGGGGAATCTACTCTGTAAATTTCCTGCTCATCTTCTCCCTCCTCCAGGTCCTCATCCTCTGCATAGTAATCTGTCCCGGTTTGTTCTTCCATAATTGCAAACTCCTGGTCCTCTTCAGGGAAAACTTGTCCCTGATAACTGGGGAGTGGAGTAGAAAATGGAGTGGAGTAAGGCTGAACCTTGAAGGGTTCAGGTCTTTCGACCCGGGGCTTTTTACTTAGCGGGATAGGATCGGAGGAGCCTGAGGGTGTGGCCCCTTGAGGGTTATATGAAAGAAAGTGTTCTGGGTTCTTATCATAAAAATCAGCCAAGGAAGACATCCTAGACATAACCCTGTCTATGTCTTCACTGGACCATTCCCTGGAACAGGGTATTACTTTAGCAGGTGATTTATTTTCAAGGGTAGACTTGTGTTTGCTTGTCTGCTTAGGCTTTACAGGGGTGGAAGGCTGTGCTTTCCGCTGTTTCCCCCCTTCTCCGTGCGTGGAAAAATGTTTTCCCTGTCCCTTGGGGGCCCCAGAGACTTTCGACGCCTGGCGTCGAGGGTCTGGAAAGGTATCTGTGTGCTTCGGGCGTGGGGCCTCACTGATGTTAACCGCGGTCTCGGTATCTTGGAGCGCGGCCTGGGGGTGGAAGTCGTCTTCGTCTCCCGACGATCGAACTTCCGTTAGTGTGTGTAGCGAGGCACTCTTGGCAAGAGTGGATGATTGCCTTGCGTCGTGAGGCGATCTCGATCGAGAGCGCCCAGAGGACACCGAGTCGGACCGTTCTTTTTGTGCCTCTTTCCGGGAAGTCGACGTCGTCGAGGTCCGGTTGGTCTTAGTGTGTTTAGTGTGTGTTAGGTGTGTAGCGCTTGCGTCGCCGGGGGTCTTCCCCATAGCCGCCTTGCCGGACGACCTTCCGAGGTCGGGGACCTGCGCTCGTCGGCTGTCTTTCGACGCCGTAATGCCCTCGCCGTCCGAAAGTACGGCGTCGCTGCCATCGCTGAAGGCGCCCTCCGCTGCCATGGCCTCCTGCCTGGCGTGGTGGGCCCAACGCTTTGTCGAACGGTCCTTAAGTGTCTTAGGTTTAAACCTACTACACGCTCTGCAGTTCGCTTCGGGGTGATCCCTCGGCAAGCAGAGATTGCACGTGGCGTGCCTGTCGACCCAAGGGTATTTGCGATTGCACTTGGGGCAGAATTGAAAAGGGGTACCCTCCATACGCACCTTAAGGCAGCGGGCTGCTAAGTGTAGGAATATATATAAATGTAACTATATATCAAGAGTGAAGAGTATGTACCACCCCCCACTCTCCCTACTTGTAAGGGCCGAGGCCAGCGGCCTACTAGGCCCGGGCCGAGGCCAGCGGCCTACCGAGGCCCAGATCCGTCGTGCAGCAGTCGACGGTCGATGACTTCTCCAGCCGTCGTCGAGGTTGAGGGTCGACGTTGGGGTGGGGAAGGGAATGAATAAGAATTAAAATTATAATAACAGCAAAAGTATGGCTAAGGCCAGGGAACTCCGCAAGATGCTTCCGACCAGTATGGCGGAAAAAAACAATCTGAGGATCCTACACGCGTGAGGGATCTTGGGTACAGTGGACGTCACACTAGGGATAGTATTACTGGCACGCCTGTGTCGACGCCCATTTTCGACTTTCGAAAAACAAACTGTAATACTCCGCAGCTTCCACTAGATGTCGGCCTATGCACAGCATGTGATCTAAGCAGATTCCACAAGCCTCAGAAATATATATATATATACACACACACATACACACACACACACGCTGGGCTCCCTTGCCCCGCCCACCCCCTCAGGGATGCGGCCGCGTCCCCCCTGCAGTTTGAAGACCTCTGATCTAGACCAAGAAGATACCCAATTTTCGTTAGTTTACTTGAAAGTGTAAGAAACAGAAATCGGTTTCGACACAGGACGGTGGACTTTTTAGTTCATGGCACATCCCGACAGATTCCTTAGTATTCTTGTTGAAGCAGGGCAAACCCTCTTAAAAATGGGGCTACATAGGTTTTCTTTTCTTTACTTTTATTCCAGATGCTTAAATGCTGACCTGCCCTGTGCTCAAGCAGGCTCATTGGTAGCACCTGGAGCAGCACACCTGAAGGTAACCTGCCTCCCCCCTCTGCGGTCCTTGGAAAGTGAACGTGGTACTGATCTCTAAGGATTATGGGGATTGTAGTTCTAAGACTGCTGTAAAGGAATAGCCAGGGAATGAGAACTGCCATAAGATGCATTATGGGATATGTAGTTTCTGAAAATAAATAAGAATGTTCCAAAATCTTGCAAACGGAAAGTAAAGATAAAAATATGAACAGGGGAGGATTATGGTGATGAATGAGTCCCACATATTCCGCAGTGGGTGCCAATTGGTGCTCCGGTGCGCCACTGTGACAGGGAGTTTCTTATTGGAGTAGCACAGCTTACAACACTTGTCCCAAACAGAAAGGGAGGGTAGCATCCCAAAGATGTCTGTCATGAATACAAAGCACGTCAAGATTTCCGAAATGGGAGGCAGCCAGAAGAATTGCACCACGTTTTTGAAGACTCTGATCTCAGATGATGAAAAGGCAGATAGGGCGGAAGACTTGGTCCCTGTAGACTCATCCCCAGCAACAGTCTATGCCCTACTTCAAAGCGTGGCCCAAGTTATCACAGCGATCATTGCAGAAATTAAAGAGACAAAGAACCTATCTTTAGGAAATATCTTGCCAGAAAGGTGAACGTAAAAAATCCCATCTCCAAGATCGGGTCTGCGCTCAAGAAAAGGGCTGACTCAGCTTTTGAAGAATATGCAGACCACTCAAGATATCAGGGAGTATTTGAAGTTTAGAGAAGAAAGAAATAACAGAGTTCTGTGAATTCTGGAGAGTAGGAGCACATTAGCCAATACTGTGAGTAACCTTTTCGTTTTGGGCCACCTCTGCTGACATGAAAAATCAAAGCATACATCAATTTTCGTCTTTGGCTCCAAAAGCTCATCTCCAAATATTTATTTATCCATAACAGAACTCTCAACTTGTGTATTCAACTTAAACTGACATTCAGGGAATTTCTGCTTTGTAAACAGTGCTTGTAATGTAGCTTTGGAACAGCTGTTAAGGAATAAACAGTACAAACAAAATGGAAATGTAGCTTTGACGTTACTCTTTAAGAAGTTCCTTTTCTTTAAACTTCTAAACTTTAAACGCAATGAAAAAAAAGCTTTTCAAAAGCAGCCACGTTGTCTATGATGTGAAATAAATGAATGGGTGTCATGTTTCAAGATTTTGTTATGCAGAGCACCATTTTCTTTATTACAACAGGTCTTATACGCACAAAACTAGGTACAAAACAGTCGCAAGAAGGTTGACCAATGCGCTTTAATGAATTTACACCTATGGAAAACCTAATTAAATGTTGCAAATGGAAGTGCGGAGGACAGGAAATAACAGTATATTCGTCATAGTGTACAGTGCGTTTACCACAAATCCTAAACACCATAATACACTGCCTAATAAATCAATTACTGCTAAAAACGGTATCCCAAAAGCTTGACCCATGAAGCACTGTCAGAGGGTGTGGCATTTAATACAAAGAAATGCGATATGCGGTGATCTTTTCACTATGAACTTTGCTAGGGATCGGTGGAGGTATAACCACAGAGCACAAAATAGAACCTTTCTAAAAAATAAAAAAAAAGGAAAATTACTAGATGAAAAAGGTATTATAAAGACAGTGGAGTACTTTGCGGGTTAGTCTGGACAGCAGGGTACTTCTCAATCTTCAAAGCATGCTGCTTCTGGAAAAACGAATAAATAAAAATAAAGGAATATCGTCTACCTTTACTGAAAGCCCAGCCCAGCCTTCAACTGGCAATAACGCGTGCTCTTACTTCATTCAGTGGAATAATCTGACAACACTTGGACTGTGTGCCAACAAGGACATGAGACTCGTGGAGGTACAGTAACACCACAGCGGAACAAAGGAATTCTTTCCAGTATGATTCAGCTTCCTAAACTGAATAGAGACACACCTTACACTCTCACAAACCCTTGCCTGGCCTTTCACAAACCTTGCTGTTTAAGGATGAGGAATAAAAGCAAAAACCCTCAAGACAATCCCAGTGGAGCAGCTGGATTCAAAACTCGGTACAGTATATCCTTCCATTTAGTGAAGAGAAAAATCCAAGGAAGTTCTCCAAATCTTAACATATCTTAGTCTACTCTCGTGGAGCAAAGCTTTCCTGACTGCTGCTGCCAACAGTTTATGAGAAGTATGTGAAGTGACTTCTGCAATCTTAATGCAGTGCACCAGAGAGAAGAACATACATTTTTATGATATAAACACAAAATAAGTCTATGGCACATTCATAGTGCATAGACAGAGGTAAAGGGGCAATGCATCACTGGTGAACAACTTTATTTTCAAATACAATTAAAGATCAGCTTCTAAAGAATGTACCATGCCGAAAAATAAAGTTAACAGAAACATTTCGAAAAATAGGCGAGAAAATGTAAAGCAAGCAATAAAAAGGAAGTAATACCTACAAAGTCAGACCTTGATTTTGAGATGTTCAAAAATCTGAGCGAAAGTACGCCTCAAATTAACTAAAAGATCTGTGGAAATGAACCCCACTACTCCATTGGAAACTATGTTAAGATGGTAATTTTCTCCTTAGCACCAATGGCATCAAACTCAATTTCTTGTGGGGCAGATTTATTTTCCTGCATCACTTTTCCAAGTATTATGCGATTCCTCCCGACCTCGGAGCATATTGTGTCAGGCATGTGAACTGATAAAAGAGCAGAGATTGAAGAACATGAAGTGACAATATCTAGTCCATTCAAGCAAATATCAGGAGTCACCAGTGACTATATGCAAGAGAAGAGGTACTGAAAGAGCCTGCAGGTGCAGATGTCCACATTCTTTCGTGGCACACCTAGAACATGCACGTGTGTTCCATCTACTTTGGATTTGGGTCTCTGGTAAAGTCCAATTGGTGTGTGTGTGTGTGTGTGAGAGAGAGAGAGAGAGAGAGAGAGAGAGAGAGAGAGAGAGAGAGAGAGAGAGAGAGAGAGAGAATGAATCTGTGAGGGCTGCCCTTTGTAGAGCGGGAAGCAGAGTGAGCAGGCAGACGGGGGAATGCGGCCCTGAGTGGACTGAGTGCAGTGAGGGGTATCTCGGATACCAGGGCATACCTGTGAATGGCGAGGACGAGAGAAGGAGGCTTGGAGCTGTAACGAGAGCAGCGTCAGAGCATCAGAACAGCGACAATGGCGACCGGGACGATTAGGCCCTACCATTGGAAGGACTGCTGAAGGAGGAGAGGCGGGGGGCCTCGCCCCAGGGGGCCCAGAGTGACAGCAAAGTACTGGATGTGAAGTGGTGTGAAGTGTGGGGACTGTAAGGCCAGGAAAGACGATGGTGACTGGTATGGTGGATGGCATGGATTCCGGGGGTACTGCGCGCGAACAGGAAAGGATCTGCTGCTTTAAGCGGGATCACTCCATCAGCTGGGAGTGTGTGAGGAGAAGCCCACAGTACACAGGGCACCCGCGGGCAAAGCGAAGGGCCTATAAAGGTGGAAAAAAGAGTTGAGAGGCCCCTCCACCACCACCTGTAGGCAGAAAAGAGAGCCTGAACAGTAGATGGTAACTGAGGAGCGCTGTGGGGCCGCAGTTTGAGAGGACTGGCCTGGGTGTGTTGAAGCTGGTAAGGAGTTGTACCTCGAAGTGGCTGGCACGATAGCAGTACAGTGATTAGTCATCCCACTCCCAGAAGCGTGAAGCGCATAGAAAGAAGAAACCATACTGATTATAACACATCAAGTGAGATGGATAAGGAGGGGTGCACCACAGTCAAGGCAGGAAGCCTGGGCTGCTTGCAACAGGACATACAGAGCATTTTGGTGGAACTGAAGTGAAGAGAGGGTTCCAAGAATGCCCCTCCTCACCCCCAGATTCATAAGGAAACGAAGAGCCAGAAACACTTGCACCCACCCATTTTGGACGAATCCCGAGTGCACCAATGATTGACAAGTACACAGAAAGGTATCCTCTCAGCCAGCCATACAGACCAAATCCAATACACGTTTTCACAGGTATAGCAGAATAAACAGAGATCGTGGATGGAAAAACCTATATGGACAGTCTTGACTAAGCACCAAGAAGCCAGGATGCTGAAATCACTAGTGACACCACAACATAGCAGCGTTAGTCATGAAGCACACTTCCAGTCCTGAACTGCATTACAGACACTCACCTTGCATAAACAAAGAACAAGCTTACAAAGTTCGGTAGCTAGAGAACAGATTACATACTGTCAATGCTTTTATTATTTTCTCAGTAGCCAAACAGTACCGCAAGGCACAAGGGATACTGAGCAAGCTTGCAGATGCTTAACGCAAACAACCCTATGGGACTACAGGGATATACATGGAACCTGACAGGACCATGTGTGACTAGCGTATAGAGTAACTAGAATAACATGAACATGTAGAAATCACATTATACGTCTAAGGAAAATTACAGAAGGCCACAAAGCCACAGAGCCTGAGACGAGGAGAGCTGATTCAGGCTGCAAAGCCCGAAGCAGACTCACAGCCAAGGTCAGAGATACGCAGACACATTCCAATCTCAGATGGAATAAATCCTCATAAATGCAAACTGAAGAGCTCGATGTTGTGGTCCTTCGGCACGTGATACGGCCAGACGAGACAATGGACATTCACCCATGGTGGGAAAGCGGAGCCAATCCCAGCAAGTCAGACGCAGATGGCAACAAGTGTTGTAACGTAAGGAGCGCGCTCTTATAGGCAAAGGTTTTACACACAAGTTACAATGCAGACACAATCATTCACGTCACCTTGAAGAGGTGCACAGAGGGCTCAGAACCAAATCAAGTCCCAGGCCTAGGGAGATCAGCCCTAACCAAACACAGCTTAGAAAGTCAGCGGTGGATGGCAAAGGGTATGAAACAATGGTAAGCCCATTACTCTGCAACAATGTAATAGATAGTTTCTTGGGGACGGGACAGGCTAGCCACCTGACATGCAAGGACCAGTAGAATAACCTCTACAGGGGTCCTCTATAGGTAATAGTACTCTTGATACCCAATCCTCTGTGATGAAAGGTTTTTCAGGGAAGGGCTCTTACGATGACACCACACATGTACAAAACTGGACCGCACACCATGGACACCTGAGAAGTACTAGAGAATTCTAATGATCCCTGTTGGTTTTTGCAATAAACCACAGTTCTAACTTGTCATTGGCTGAGCCTTCCGTTAATTCTGGGGAAGAACGTTTGGGGCACTTGCGAGTCAGGTCGCCCCCCAGACCTTTGGTATACCTTGGGAGAAACTACCCCAACAGAAGGCCTTTAGAGCTGAATTGAAGACCTCCCTTGGGGCCATCTGAAAAAGAGTTAAGGTGGTAGAGCGGAGGCCCTAGAAAATAATCAACTCTCGGCAGATGTTATGGAGGCCAAGCTGGAGGTGTGAATTAAAGAGCTGGAAGTCAGAGAGAAGGAGGCCAGAAGCAAGCTAGACAATGTCGAGAACAGAGAGCGAAGGAGTAACTTCCAAATCTGGGGACTCCATCCTAAGGAGCATCACCCAAAGATCTGAAAGTCCTCTTGGGCAGGTGCTGAAGAGGCTCCTGGACCCGGTGCCCAATAGCAAAAATCTGCTTCAACAGGGTGCATAGAGGGGCTGGATCGGGTATGGGGCTATGTTTATTATTGGCCACGTGCCACTATTACAGTGACCAGAAAGAAATACTTTGTAAAGTATGAGAAGTGGACAGAGTGGAGTGGGAGGGTGCCTCAATAAGAACATCCCGGGATCCCTCCTCCTACACAATAGATCAGCAGCGCAAGTGCAAGCCCTTGACACCATTGCTGCAGGCGGAAGGTGTGAGATATCATTGAAGATTCCCCCTTGACCTTGCCTTTTAATGCAGAGAGGAACGTTGTGCTATAAAACAAAGGGAGGAGGCAGATCACCCACTCCAAGTGCTGCAGAAGGAGGGACAGTCCAAGAACAAGAAGTAAAAAATCAATTGAGAGAGCGGTTCAAGAGTGCATTTGCCCAATTTGGGGGACGCAGGAAAGAAAGTGGTATCAAGAGGCCCAGAAAGATAACTGCCTCGTAGCCAAAAAACTCCAAGATGAGACACTAGAAGGATATATATTGAGGTTGTAGACCAAAAGGGCTGCTGACTATGTTGGATATACTTGGAAATGTGTTGTTGGCTGGGAACGGGCTCTTGGCTATCCTAGTGGGCTGGGGTTTCCTAAGCTGCTTCTTTTTGGTTTAACATTGCTATTAGGTGTTGGCTTATGTGATTTTTGATAGCGATGAGGAAGGGGGAGGGGGAAGGAGTGGGAGGGACTGGGGGTTGTTCAACACGTGAATTACAATACTTCTTAAGCAAAATGTAGTGCTCACCTATAGAGGAGCTTACAGGGCGATGTTTGAGGTGAGGGAATGGATGATGTTAAGGTGCCCTGAACTCTGTGTCAAAGGTTGTTGATGTACAATATGTTCTGCAAAGCCCATTTGTCTGTCGTTCTACTGCAAGAAACACACTTTAAGCAAGTGGGTGAGGGGGGAGACTAAGGATGAAGGGCAAAGAAATAGGACAAATATTCTGGGCATCGCATGAGGAGTATAAAAAGGACGGAGTCGGAATAGTATTGTCAAGGACCTTCCTAATTAAAGAAGTGCAGGTTAAGAGAGGCTTTGGGGGTTGGTTTTTAGCAGTCAAGGGAAGTTATGACATTTAGGTTGGCATATGGTAAAAATGTTGACATGTAAGCAAGCATGTCGTGAAATGTCCATGAGTAAGGATAGCAGTATTTGAATAATGCAATGCACTCAAGAGAATAGCCGTTATGCTTACACAAGCTTTATCTGCATAATACATGTACCGTCACAGAAAGCACGCATTTACCATGATATAAACCTGGTATAACAACAGTCCTACATGATTAAATCTAGATTTGGTTCAGAGCATGATCACATATGAGGCTGCACATAATACAGACCACTTAAGGCACATATTCATTGCCCTACAGCACCGTAAAGTGACTGTCTATCCTTTGTATGTAGGCAGACGGAACCCAGGCAGGATCACATGACCTTACAACATCTGAGCCGATACTATGTATACGTAGTAGCACATATATTGTGGCGTTAGAGCAACAGCATTGGGGAAACTAGGGAGACCCATACCATGCGTCAGGTATGCATTTTCCAACTGACTAAAGTAACAGACTAAACATATTATCATTTTGGCACAGCGCCTGACACACTGAGGGATCATCACAGGGATATTTAGTTTACAGCAGACCCTTTCGCACCAGTATTTTTCGGGGAAGTAGTGGAGCCTAAAAACCAAGACTCACCGCAGACTGCTGAAGATACACTGCAACAGCCTATAAAGTTGGTAGACAATCTTGTTTTTTTATTTAAGTATGCATCTTCATGGTAATAAAGACAAATCATTGGTCAGACCCAAGAGAGCAGCCATATATGGATATACTGACAAGATGTGCTCTCTGATTTCAGAATGCTCCGCCTCGTCCATACCAAATAACAACAGTATGGAGGTAAGGGAAAAAATGACCAGGAGCAATGTGCTTACTTCAATTTGCTTGTTTAGGAGATGTGGTGTAATCCTTAGGAGTCCATTTAGAAAACATAACAGGTACGAGGGGCATAATGTAGGAGCCATTTTCAAGTAATTGCATGAAGCAACATGTAATAGCAAACATATTTCAATGTATACGTTTGCAGAAGATGTGGCCTGGCTCTAAGTGAGACAAGATGTGATCAGAGCAATAAGACCCAGCCTTTAGATACATTACGTGACCAGAGGTTCTGAGAGATGGATGGATGAATAAGGTCAGTCTTCCTGACTTAGTTGTTTTTGAATACTATGGCCGTTTCTAACACCAGCAGCACACATTAATACAACATCCTATTTGTTATTCTAACACAAGGTCCATTTAATTTTACGGTCCGGATGAAGGCGGACAAATATAGAATCACCCGAACCTCCACTCAAGAACATGTTTCAACCAATCTTTCAACAAGCAATGTGGGGTTACTAACCCCACACTGAGGGTCCATTGAATGAAGACGTTAACCCTACAGATATGGCAAAAGCTGCACAGGGATAAACAGCAGGAATTACACTCGCTTTTAATAGGAGAGGTTGTAAAGAAAATGAGATACACAAAACAGAAATATGAAAATGAAAATGGGATTGAGCGGGGACCCTTTTGGCTAACAAAGTGAGGGAAGCCAGGGTAAAAAGGAGGGTGGAGCAGATTAGGAATGCCAATGGGAGCATAGTGGATATTCGAGAGGGAATATCACACAGTTTTGCTGGCGACTTTGAGGAGCTATATGAACAGGAAGCAGAAGCAGTGGGCGGGAGCTAAAATTCGAGAATATCAGAGGGCTTCCCCTTCCCAAACTGACTGGAGAGAGGAACATGTTAGAGGCAGACAATACAGTGGATGGAGGGGACCAGGTCATAAGAAACTTTAAAACAGGAAAGTTCCATGGGGAGGATGGTTACACCATGGATAAACAGTTTCAAGGCATATTGGCTGGGCCGCTGGCCAGAGTGTTAAATGCAATTTGTGGTTCAGGGGATATCCAGCCTACCTTTTCAGAGGCATTGATCGCAGTTTTACCCAAACCAGGAAAGGACTACATGCAGTGCTCGGCATATAGGCCAATCTCACTGTTTAATGTGGATGCTATATTGTTTGCTGGAGTGCTGGTGTCCAGATTGGAACTTGATCTCCCGAGGTTGGTCCACTCCGACCAGACAGGTATGATCCGAAACAGACAGGGACGGATAATTGGAGAAAACCCCTGCACTAACTGGCTTCGCCCAGGGTGAGGAAAGAGGAGGCTCTTGTACCGTTTCTCAATGCCATAAAAGGCCTTTGACAGAGTGAGCTGGGCCTTCTTGAGAGAGGTTCTCTTAGCAGTCGGCCTAGGCTGGATTGCGGATCTGTATTCAGCACCCAGGCCTAAAGTGGTGGTGGATAGGAAGGAGTCGAGGGGATTTCCACTAAGAAGGAGCAAGAGGCAGGGTTGTCCCCTCTCTCCTCTTCTCTAAGCATTAGTTATGGAGCCCTGGGCAGAAGAAGGGAGGGGGGAAAACCGAGATTAGAGTGGTCAGGCTGGGAGGTCTGAGTATAAAGTAAGTCTCTTCCGGATGACGCCCTACTCTATATAAAACTGAGCCGAGCGACTATATGTCACATTTACTTCAAGGGCTTGCTCAATATGGAGAGTTGTCAGGATTTAAAATAAAGTTTAAGAAGTCAGTGGCGTACCCAGTGGGTAGCTCGAGACAGCAAGATGGGGATTATGTAGCAAAGCTTGAATTCCAGTTACAGCCAGATGGGTTTAAGTATTTAGGGGTCTGAATGTCTTGTGGATGGCAAGACAATTGCATAGAAATGATGCTGCTTCCAAAATTCCTTTTTCTTTTTCCGATGCTGGCTCAGCCAACATTTTTAACAGCAGTCAAAGGGGCCCTGTTTAAGTTCCTGTGGGCAGGAGCCAAAGCTAGAATAGCATATAGGATTCTTATACGAGCACGAGCCGCCGGGGGAAGGGGTTAGACTTCCTGCACCTTGGCTTGTAAAATAAAGCGGCATATCTGCGAATTATGGTGGACCATATTGCTCAATGCAGTGCTGGCACCTGTCTCATTGGCAGAGTAGTTTTGTGTTCCCCAAATTGAGAATCCCAGGAGAGTTGCATGGCACCCAATCTTGGAGGTGTTCAGGGCAATAGGGAGAGAAGAGGGGGGGTGGTACTCGATGGCTGACAACATTGCCCTCACCCGTTATCTGAATATGGGCTACACCGCTGAGAAATCTGATGGCAGAATCATTCCAATTTCAGTCATGGTCTGAGGCAGGCCTTCGCAAAGTGGGACATTTGTGGGAAGAGGGTAGGTTCCTGTCCTTGGGGAGTTTGGAGGACTGCTTGCAGATAGGCCGGACTTCAGCATTTCGATTTCTACAGCTCAAGGGGATGCTTACGGACGCGAAGTGGGGGGGGGGGGGGTGGACACAATCTCTGCGGAGGCTTCACCAGGTTCAAAATTATGCTGATCCAAAACACAGGTAAAAAGGCTTAATAGCAAGGTTATACAAGGAGTTGCTGCTAGCAGAGTGTCTAGACAAGATGACTGCTAGGGAGTAGTGGGCGAAGGACCTCGACATGGAGAAAGACGATGGGCTGTAGGCTAAAATGTGCAGGAGGGTGTCTCACTCAATGTTCTCCCTGCAGTGCCGGATGCAAACTTTGAAGCTGCTCTACAGATGGCAGTGACCACCAGCTAAACTAGTGCGAATTTACACAGGTGGATTCCCGTTTTTGGGATTATATGTAGTGAAGCCTTGCGCATGTCCAGCGATATTGGCGACATGCACTCTCTTGGATCAAGGGGATAGATGGGATTAGCAGGAATCTCTCCCCCTGTTGGTACTTTTCGGGATACAGGAGAAGGAAGGGGAAGAGTACAGGCCACATGGTAAGAATCCTCCTGGTGGCTGCTAGGAGGTCCCTTGTGCAGTTTTCAAAGAGACGTAGGGTCCTCAGAGAGAAAGAGTGGGTTGAAAAGGTGCAGACCATTAACGACATGGATAAGTCGAGATTGAACTTAGACAAATATGGAAATTAGCAAGTGAGACCACACCATATTTTGTTTTCTAAAGGTATTTGTGTATAGGTGGCATGCAAGCGAAATATGTGTGGTGGGTGGAGGAGGGGCAGGAGTGCTGGGTGGGTTAAAAGGGAGGCATGATAATGGTTGCCGCATGGAAAGACTGAATCTAAAACTGTTTTCGTGGTTGTTTGCAAACAGTACAATTCATTGGGTGTATCTGTACTATGAAAAATTACACATTTTGAGAGAAAAATTATGCAGAAAATGCTGCTAAAACTTAAATGTGATCAGATGACCCCGATCCAGTCTAATATTTCCTCGGAAAAAAAGGTTCTTGTTGAGAACAAATGTCACTAATACTAATTTTAAAAATAACATACCGATGTTAGTACAAGGAAAAACCTCTTTTTTTTGTAATTCATTTTAAAAGCTTTATGCATTTTTCAAATATCTTAAAAGCCTTTAAATTACTATTCAAAGTAGCAATACAGCATGCGTTTAGGAAAATGAAATGGGCACCTAAACAATGTCCAACTCCTTGGCTTTATTCATTTCTTGTTCAAGACATATTTTTGTAAATTAATTACCACATTTGTATTGCAATAAAACCTTACTAACTGAAGCTGTTAAAAAACAAATGGATGCAACATATGGATCAACAAGGTCTAAATGTTGACCTCAGTCTTGATTGATTCAATTTAAATTGTTACTAATTTATTTCTATTTTCACAAGTTACACATTTTCATGGCAGAAGAGTCATGTGTTATTTTTCATTACTTAACATTCTCCTTTTCAGAGGCCATTGTCCAGTTGTTTAAGAAGCACTCACATCTTTGGACAAATAATGATGGTGAACAAGTTCTAGTCTACAGTCGTACATTTATGATGTTCTACTGTTGCATGCTAGAGACTAGAAATCTAGCTGGCTAGAAATCCAAATGAGCTGGGATGCCTAATATTAGAAGTTTGAGAGTGGGCGGCTCTAAATAATTCCTGCCTCCACTCTATTGCTCATCAAGTGCCTCCCATAAATCATAATTTCGGTACCTTAAACAGCACGTGGTTAAAGTCCCTTTTGGAGAGGTTATTTAATTTATTTTTATATTTGTAGAGCGCACTACAGCCCACAGGCAACGAGGCGCTTGAAAGGAAATTTAAGGAGGCTTACTGGGGGGTTACCAAAAGCGACCCAAGAAGGTATGCTTAGATACATTAACTTAGATACATTTGTTCGGTTCCAGATGTTACACATTGAACTTTACAATTGATTACTCATATTCATGTCTAGGTAGCAGAATACAAAAAAGATAAATATCATATACATGGTGACACAGAAGTGGTGCAGATCTAGTGGGAAGTGCTCTTTAGACAAAGAGCTGAGTTTTTAAGGCCTTGCGGAAGGCTGTGTGTGAGTCGATTGATCTAATCTGAGCTGGGAGGTTGTTCCATAGGGTTTCAGCCATAGTGGGGAAGCTGGTGCCTCCTGCACGTACTCTGTGCGTGTGCGGAACCGTGATGTGGTTGGCATAGGCGGCCCTCGATGGTCTGGCGACTGTCTGTTTGGTGATCCTTTGTGCCAGATAGGGAGGGGCCTGATCATGAAGACATTTATGTTTAAGGGCCAAGGTTTTGAAAACCACCCTTTCCTTGATGGGGAGCCAGTGTACCTGCCTCCTGACCCCAGATATGTGTTCCCTACGCGAGGTGCCTGTAGCAGCCCTTAAGGCATTATTTTGGGCAATCTGGAGTTTGGCAAGGTTTTTTTGAGAGGTTCCAATGAACAGGGCATTGCAATAGTCCAGTCTGAAACCGATGATGGCTCTGGCTATTGAGATGCAATTTTGCCTTGATAGGAAGGGCCTGATGGCATTGATGAGTTTAGAGTGGTATGCTGCGGAGGAGGCGACAGCATTGACCGTCTGTCCATGGTGAGGCTGGGTTCGAGGTACACACCCAATGTTTTAATATTTTGAGAGACTGTGATGGGAATATTATCCACAGTGAATGACTGGTACTTTTTATCAAGTTTGCCCAATGTGGATGGGGAGCCGACCAGCAGGAGTTCGATCTTGTCACTATTTAGGCAGAGCCAATTCTCAGCCATCCAGAATTGAATGGTGGAGTAGATATTGTTAAGTGTGTTCAGGTCAGTATTGTAATCACCCAACAGGGGGATGAGAACCTGCATATCTGTCATGATTCCTGCCCCTCATGTCCCCAACCCTCCAAGATGTCAGGCTGGAGCCAGGCCACGATCACCTACATGGCCCTCAAGGGCCTCTCCATCCCTCCAAAGACCCACTTGGAGTCAGACTTGGCGCTTGTGGCACCAGACTCACTCACTCCCATAGGATAACATTGGGGAATTGGACTTGTAGTGCATTGATGGGGACAAGATGAATGCCCCCACATATTTCGGTTCCCAGAACTGCATGTGCAGTCTAGTCTTTTGGGTGTGGTTCAGCCAAGACACACCTGGGATACCCAGAGACTATTTAAGCCACGCCCAGGTTGAGAAACATGCTTTGTGTTTTCTGCACCTGCAGCGTGACACTCACCGTGTTCGGATCGGTCTCCAGTAGGCCTGCATCTTTCTTCTGCGCTCAACTCCTGCAAGAACAAGAACACCGTTGGGAACAGCCTTACCTTGCGGCGCTTCTGCCCATCATTCATCGCTCCTTCTGTTCTGCGTGCATCTTCGGCGGTGTCATTCTCATCCCGGCACGAAGCTTCCTAAGAAAAAGGGAAAAGAACAGAAAAAAGGCATTAGTAAGCATTCAGCAAATCTTCGCTTATTTTCAAATACTGTACGAGCTTCAAACGCTTAACTGAATCCAGGCGCTCCGGGGGAACTCTGTCTCCGGAACTTCTCATCCATCTGCAAGAAGGAAAAGACACTCCAGGTTAGTGTGAAAACATCTAGAGGCGCTGCATACCGCGCTTACTCACCGCATTTCTTCTTCATAACCGGCATCCACGCTGAAAACGTCGCGGCACCTAAAAGACACAGAAAAAGAACTCTGTTCAATACAAATATGAAAGGGTTGCATCGCGCATTGCGCTCTCACTCACCTTCAGAGCTACTCATCTCAGCAGCACATCGCCATCCCCGGACGCCAGCCATCATCTAAGGAAGGAAAGGAACGAAGTTAGATAACGGTTCAATAGACTCATTATACTTACCTGTCGGACTCTTGCCAGTGAAGTAACTAGGCAGCAACGAGCCCGCATCAATCAACGCGCCCCTGCGCTGAAAGCAGGACAGAGAGCACACTTTCCAAGAAAACAAGGTGAGCTGTGGATCAAAGGGAAGGGTTGGACCCCGGGGAAGAAGGGGTTCAAGCACACAGAGACAACAGTGAGTTAAACTCTACCAATCCTGTTTTTCCGGCCCAGTCTCCAGTCGAGTAGACTCCAGGGAAGGGTTCAAGGTCGTAAGAGGTCAGAACAGGCTGAGTGACGTCCCCGTGGATACCAGGTGAGCGTTCCAATATCATCTGCATAATTGGTATATGAGATGCCAAGTGAGTCAAGTATCCTGAACAGAGGTCTTGTGACGAGGTTGTATAGTGTGGGGGCTATGCAGGAGCCCTGTGGGACTCCACATTTGACAGGGCTGGGTGTAGCATTAGCGGAGTCTGAGAAGGCTTATGAGACAGTGGTGAGAGGGGTGTACTATGAGGTAACCAACCTTCATCCATAGGGAATGTCGCAAGAGAAGAGAAGGAATTACTAATTGACAGCAGCTGTTACCACGTGGCACAGCCCACCATAGATACATTTTTCTATTAGCACCCTGGGGCCTTTGCCCAGAGTGCTAATGTATGACAAACGTTACTTGCCAAGTAAGTCTTTCTTGTGCTTGTATCTATTGAGAGTCACTTGCTATGCATATTCTGCAATCTAGTGGTTGGTCCGAAGAATTACAGCTGTTTTCTTCAGACTGAAAAGTGGGAGTCGATAGTAGTGCTCCTGCCATACTAGCCTTACTTCTTGTGTGCTGTGTGAGGAATCCCAGGGTATAGTCACTGCTCCCATGGGGTGGCAGGGGGGGAGAGACAACCCATCAGGCCAGGGAGGTGTGGCCTGTAAGGACTGATTTTCTATACTCTGGCCTTGTGTCCAGATGTATAGAACGCCAGCATAGCATTGTGACAGGGACAACTCTGGGAGCCGTAGCCAAACCAGTTCAAGGTAGGTGCGCGAGTGGTCTAGGATGAGACTCAAGAGGTGGTGAGCTTTTAATAGGTCCCATATGAGTACACACAGTGCAAAGGCAGGGATTAAATTTAGACAACCAGTTATAAAAATACTTATTTATTTATGGCCATGTAACACTGAGAAAAATGGCTACAACAAGTAATAATATCACTCAACGCTATTAATAGTTGTATATATACAATTACTGGAGTAAGGCAAAATACATATAAACCCCTGTAAAGGAAGGTGGGTATTAGTATAAGCACTACAAGTCCACAGAGATAAAATACTAGTTTCAGAAGTCCATCTCTAAGATGTAAGGAGCCTTGTGCCCAAATGTTCTGCAAAGTTCCATATAGTTCTGTGAGGCTGGAAAAAATGAAGGTAGGATCTCTGGGGTCCAATGAACAGTTCCAAGTGCTAGAGGACAAGTTGTTCTAACTACCAAAAGTGTCCCCAGCGTTCAGGGGGCTTGCACGGCAATGGCAAAGCAAAACTATCAAACGTTTCTAAAAGTCATAAAAACCTTTAAGAGGGAGTTTGGTGTTCAAATAAATCTACTTACCTGTATTTATTATTCTTATATAGCGCTTTACTCCAAAGCGCTTTACAGTTAACAACATGAATACATAGAACATGATAACAGTAGAAGCAATTTACAAAATATGAATGAAACCAGTAAAACAGTATGTAGAACAATTAGCCTATGAAGTGGGAAGGAAATGAGGAAGGAGAGAGAAGGGGAACAGAGTGAGGAAGCAAGAGGAGGGGAGGACGTAGGAGAGAAAGGGGCAGGTAAAGGGAAGTATGAAGGGGTACTAGAGGGAGAAAGGGGAAGAGGGGATAAGAGTGTCAGGGTGGGGAGTGGAGAAGGAGTGATTTCACTGAGGCACAGAAGGAGGAATAGATGGGGATGGAGCGGATAGAAAGAGGTAGGGAGTTCCAGTGTAAGGGGGCAAGGAGCTGAAAGGAGCAGAAACGAGACGAGGCTCATGGTGGTGGGGGAACAGAAAGTAGGAATAGATCGGCAGATCGGAGTGAGCGGGAGGGGGTGTAGAATGAAAGAAGAGAGGAGAGGTATGGGGGGGCAAGTTTATGAAGAGATTTAAAGACAAGATAGAGGAAGTGAAATTTAAGTTGGGCATGGAAGGGAAGCCAGCCAAGTTAAGAGAGTGAGTTGGAGATGGAGTCTTGGGGAGAGAGAACACACAGGGTACGGATAGCGGAGTGGTAGAGGGATTTAAGGGGGGTGAGAAGGGAGGTCGAAGAGGAGAGAAGAACAATAGAAGAGACGAGAGAAGATGAGGGAGGAGATTAAAAGTTTAGTAGCATGGAAGGTGAGAGAAGAGCGGTTGTTACGAATATTGAAAAGGAGGTAGCGACATGCGCAGGAGGTGAGAGAAATTTGGTGGGTAAAGGAGAGGGAAGAGTCAAAGTGAATGCCTAGATTATGAGCATGGGGAGAGAAAGTAAGATTAGAAGGTGCAAAATGAATAGAATGAGGGGGAGGGCGGAGCAAGTGTGTTGGAGGGAAAGAATAAGACTTCATTCTTATCAGTGTTGAGAGAGAGATAGTGGGATGACATCCAGTTTTTAATGCTGGTCAGGCAGGAAGAGAGATTTAGGTGTAAGTCAGGGATGAAGGAAGAGAAGGAGAGGAAATGCTGGGTGTCATCAGCGTAAAAGTGGTGAGAAATCCTGAAGGAAGAGATGATTTAATCCTGAAGGAAGAGATGATAGGGAAGAGGAGGGAGGTGTAAAGAGAGAATAAGAAGTGTCCAAGGATACAGCCTTATGGAACACCGTAGGCCAAGGGGAGAGAGGGGAGGATCGACCGCCCCAAGAGTCAGTAAAAGAGCGGTGGGAGAGGTAAGAAGAGAGCCAGTTGAGGGCAGAGCCCTTGAAACCAAAGGAGGAAAGATTATTGATAAGTAAGGGTTGATCAACAGTGTCGAAGGCAGCAGAGAGGTCGAGGAGGATGAGGACTGAGGATTGCTTTGAGTAGCGAGCAATGAGGAGGGAATTAAGAACATAAGTGAGAGCGGTCTCAGTTGAGTGTTTAGGGCGGAAACCAGATTGAGGAGGGGTGGGGGGGAGAAAGGTTAGTGACAAATGCTGAGAGCTGAGAATAGGCTAGGCGTTCAAGCATTTTAGAGAGAAAAGGAAGAAGTGAGATTAGACGGAAGTTGGATGCAAGAAGGGGATTAGCAGAAGGTTTCTTCAGAATGGGGACGATAGTGGCGTCCTTGAAGGCAGAAGAGAAGGTAACAGAGGAGAGACAGATATTGAAGGAGGTTAGGTAGGGAATGAGAAGAGGGTAAATCTTAGGAATAAGAAGGGTGGGGAGGGGATCAGAAGGGGCAGCAGTAGGATGGGATTTGGTCAGGAGGAGAGAAACGTCGGAAGGAGTGATTGGAGAGTATTCATACATGCAAGCCGAAGGGGAGCGGAAGGAGGGGAGGGGTATAGGTAGGAAAGCAGCAGTTCATATTTTTGCGAAGAGAGAGAATTTTGGAAGAGAAGAAATCAGCAAAATCAGAAGGAGAGCGAGGAGACGTAGTTGAGAGGTCAGGAGTGGGAGGGGAGAGAAGACAAGAAAGGGTTTGAAAGATATGGCAAGGATGAGAGGCTTCGGAGTGAAGGAAGTTAGAATAGTAGAAGCGTTCAACCGAATTAAGGTACGAATCATATGGAGAGTGATAAGAGAAATAGGAGGTTTGGTTAGAAAGAGTAGGGAATTTGAGCCAGCGACGCTCAAGGGGACGAAGCAGACGACGCATGGACAGGAGGTGAGGGGAGAGCCAGGGTTTGGAAGGTTTGCGAGTAGGGTGGAAAGACGAGAGGGGGTAAAGTTGATCTAGACTGGAAGAGATAAGAGTAGGACAGAGAGGATAGAGCAAGATCAGAAGGGCGAGAGGAGAAGTCAGAGAGAGGTGGAAGAGAAGAAGAGCAGGAATCAAGAAAGAGAGAAGAGCTAAAGTTACGGAGGTCTCGTTGAGAAAAGGATATGGAGGAGGGTGAAGAAGTGGATGGAGTGGGAGGAGGGGGAGGAGGGGTAAGGGAGAAGGAGAGCAGAGCATGGTCAGATAGATAGTTGGGTAAAGTGGAGACAGGGGAAGAGGAGTAGGTAGAATTAAAGATGAGATCAAGAGTGGAGCCAGAAGAGTGAGTAGAGTGAGTAGGAGAAGAAGGGAGAGGAGATAGGAGTCAAGGATAGAAAGAAGAGGAGAAGCATGAGGGGGAGTGGGAAGGTGAAGGTTGAAGTCCCCAAGAACAGTGAGGGGAGAGCGGGAGGGGGAGATCAGAGAGAGGAGGTGGTCAAGGTCTTCATAAAAGGAGGAGAGGGGGCCAGGAGATATGGTGAGGGGAAGTACAGGTTTTATACAGGTATTCGAAGGAAGGGAAGGTAGGAAGAGACATTGAGGAGCTGGATGAAAGGTATTTTGGGAGGAAGAGGAGACCAATGCCACCGCCATGACCAGAGGAGCGAGAGACATGAGAGAAGGAGGAGGAAGGGGTAGAGAGAGAGGCAGGAACAGTAGAGTTGTGAGGAGGGATCCAGGTTTCAGTTATACAGAGGAAATGAAGGTTGAGATGGAAGAACATGTCTAAAACAGCTGCAGTCTTATTGCAGAGGGATCTGGCATTCCAGAGAGCAATGTTGATTAGATTGGAGGGTTGGATAATGGGGGGGTAGATGAGGTGGAACGATGAGGGAGGGAAGGAAAGGGAGGGGGCGAACGAACGGGGGAGGGGGTTGAGCAAGGGAATGGACATGAGGATTAGTGGAAGGAAGAGGAGAAGAGGGAGTAAGGTGGACAGGAAGAAAGAAATCTGACAATGCGCATGACAAGGGGGAAGAGAGTGATGTGAGTAAGAGTGGAGGGGGAGGAAGAGTGCAATGGCGAGGTATAATGAGGAGAGATGCAGAGGAGGAGACGGAGTGATGGAGTGTGTTGTAAGGAAGAGAGAGTGAGGGGAGGTGGAAGCAAATGGACCGTAGACCGGAAGGCCCAGGTGGAAGGAGCCAGGGGCCGTGGCCCAGGTGGGGAGGCAGACGGCAGTTCAGAAGGGCCCAGGTGGTAGCAGGCGGCACTTGGGAGAATAGGAGCCGATGGGGAGGCAAGAAGCCAGCAGTCAGGAGGTACCGAGGTGGTAGCAGGTGGTCCACAGATCAAGACAGCTCTGGTGGTAGCAGTTAAGAGGGACTGAGGTGGTGGCAGGCAGACTACAGATCAAAGGGACCTGGAGGTGGTATGCAGCGAGTGGGGGCGAGGAGACCAGGTGGTGAGTGGAGTCAGCAGACAGGGAGAGCCAGGTCTTATTAGATGGGCCGCAGATCAGAAGGGTCAAGATGGTAATAGGTAAGGGGGCTGGTGGTGGGTGGGAGCCGCAGATAGGAGGGCCCTGTAGGTAGCAGGAAGTATGCAGTTCAGGAGGGCCAGGAGGTAACCGGCGGCTTGTGGAAGTAAAGAGCCCAGGCGGTAGCAGCGGGGCCCAAGCAAAATCAGATGGATCACAGGTCAGCAGGGTCAGGGTAGTTGGTGGACTGTGGACGGTTCTGAGGGTAGTAGGGGGCCAACAGAAAGGGGCCCAGGTGGTAGCAGGCAGTCAGCAGATCAGAGGGCAGGTGGTTGTAGGCGGCCGGTGGGAAGAAGGAGCCAGTGGAGGCAGAGGGCCAACAGACAGTTGGCAGTAGTCGGTCCACAGATCAGGGGGGTCCAGGTGTCTCCCAGATTATCTGGGAGACAGGGATGGCCCAGGATGTAACAGATGGATACCACCAGAAGGGGCCAGGTGGTAGTTGGCGTTCTGAGGGGGAAATAGAGTCCAGTGGTGGTAGGGGCCAATCGAGAGTGGGGGCCCAGGTGGTTGAAGGCAGTCAGTGGAGCAGGGGGCCAGGTGGTAGCATGTAGCCAATAGAAGGAGTCCAGGCAGAGGTTGAGGGCCAGAGTGTGGAAACGATGAAGGTGCAGCGGATGCTGGAGTCCCTTTCCGGAGGCCTGAAAGTCAAGGGCCTGAGCAGCCGCAGTCACAGTGCACTGACAGACATAGAAGTGCCAGTGATCCAAGGAAGACCCTGCTGGAGGTGGGGGAGCCCGTTAATGGGAGAGAGAATGGGCAAAGCAGCTAGGAGCGGCTGGCGGAGGCCCAGCGCTCCCGCCCAGGACAAGAGCAGTAGAGGTCTGACCGATGCTGGTGAGCCCGTGGCTGCAAGGGGGAAGTTGGATACTGCAGCCAAGCTCCACAAGGCTGCCGGAGCAGAAGTTGGAAATGGAGCAGCTACATTATCTAAGATACGAAGTATAACGCTACAACTCACCTCCCTCCCTCCCCCATAATGAAATTCTTCATCAGACTTGGCAGGTCTGCTCAAGAGGGTCTGAGGTTGCTTTTCCTGCCGTCTGCTTCAGTCCTCGATGCTCAGGGGTTGCAGGTTCAAGCACTTCTCCCATCGGCAACTAATGCAGGCGCAAGGTCTTCAGGTTGAAAAATGCAAAAGAACTCTATGCAAGGCCCCTATAAGGACAGAACTGGATGCAGGTAAGCAGTTTCAGATGACGGCCACCAATGCAGTGACACAAAGGGATTAAATTGCACGATCAGACTTAGCCTCCTATCTCGGTTGCCCTTGGTGCTAGGACCATGACATTTCTCAGAGGCGAGTCTTATTGCACACACTGAGCATCCCCAAGTCCCAGGCCTCAACTCGGAATGGCGATGTCTGCAGCACGGTAGCCCAAACTCTTAGCTGGTCAGCCACCAAGTGATCCAGGGACACTTCCGAAGGATCTTCTTCATAGGACTCTAAGAGCTGACGTTGAGAATGCATGTTTCCTCTACTCCAAGGGTCGCAGCTCCTTCGTAGGACTGCTGGCGATCTTCCACAAGACAGGGCTCTATAAGTACAGCAACAGAAGTTGGCCGCAAGACCTTCTTCCAACGGGTCTCCGTTCTCCATGCAGGTCCTGCAGCTGGACAGGATTATTGGCTCCTTCGGTTTCTTCCGGGATCTCGCTAGAGTGGGTGCTGTGGTCCTCCTCCTATCCAAAAGGCCAGGTAAGAGCTGAAACTCCACTAGCCAATGTGAGAAACCAGAGGGTGTCTCATCGTCTAGTCCCCGGGGATCTCTTGCTCAGGTGCCCAGGGCACGGCCATCGCCTTTGGATCCAGACCGTGGGGGTGGACCAGTGCGGGAGCATCACCTGGGCGAGGGGTCCTCGGGAGTGGGGGTGAGATACCCAATGGCGAGACGCTGTATCCCTCCCTTTACCCCATCCTTTTTTTTTAGGATATTCCGATTCCCCTGTGCCCCTTTCCTGCACAAACACTGAGCCAAGTGTCACGCCCTCCGGTTTCCTAGGACATTCTTATGCTCAGGGGAGAAGCCCATGGCGTTTGCCCTGGCGTTTACAGCAACGCCGACGCCACCGCCGGTAATTAACTACATCTCCCAAGAGGAACGTGCCTGCAAGGAACCTTTGGAATGTTTTCACTTTCTTTTGCGTGCGTTTCACGCCTCCTTTGTATTCACTTCCTATATTTGGCCACGCCCCCAGTAAGCCGGTGCTCCTAAACCATTGCGTTACGCGAGCTACGCTCCGGGGATAAGTTATTCTTTCCTTGCTTACCTGGTTGCTGAATTCCACCTTTGCCTTGGACCTTGTTATCCTTGTTATCCGTTTTCCTGTCTTAGACTTCCGTTTTTGATCAACTCCCCTGCCCGACCACGGAATACACATCGGACTTGCTTTGGGTTCTGCTCCTCATGTCTGGCTCCCGGCTCCCTTCAATCCCGTATTTTCCAATCGCTCCTTGCCATCCGCTCCCCGAGCGAAGAAAGAACCACCACTTCTAATCTCTCCCGGAGTGTCGTTTTCCGCGCTAGCAAGTACGGCGCTGTTTAACTACACACTTGTTGGTTCTTTATTTGTGGGACGCTTTGCTGTGTTGCTCCGCCCCCTTGGATCTTGAGACACTTGGCTCCTGGCTTCACTCCTTGGATTGTGGGACGCTCTGCTGTTTTTTCCCGCTTATTTGCTTTCGGAACATTGGATTCTGCTTTCACTCATTGGATTGGGGGACGCTTTGCTGTTGACATCACTGATCCATCATTGGGGGAAGTCTTTGGTCCCCCTTTCTTTCAAGCAATAACACTTCCCCTGACCTTCACTCACTCCCAGTCTTGTGTCTTGTCACAAGTAGGTATTCCGCTGGAAAAAAGGAATACACAGGTAAGCTTGTGGGGCTCGGAGGGGGTAGAGGGACTGGAATTGTCAACAAACGGTATGTAATCTTTGCTTTGTTTGTTTTCTTCCCTCTAGCTCCGCTGTGCGTTCCGCCTTTTTGCCTGAGCCCTTGGCCTGACAGGTGTTATTTTCCCTGCAAGCTGTGCTCTCAGGAAGGAAGTCTGAATTACTTTAGCGGCATCTAGCCCAAGTGATCTCTCAGACTGATCGTGGAACATACGAAGCGCGACACCAAGGAAGAGAATGTCTGAGTGAAGAAAGACACTCAAACATTACACCCTCTCTGCCGAAAGAACTCTGGCAGGCAGATCTCCCGATTCAGTTGAAATGAAGAGATCACCATGGGCAAGAAGCTTAGGGGAGTCTGCAAGTTGACCTTACCATGGTGAAACTTGGTGAACAGCTCGCACGAAGACAACGCCTGCAGCACACTGACACTGTGCTCAGAGGTGAGAGCTAACATTAGAACCGTCTTTAGAGTTACCAGCCGGATGGCCAGTGAGGCCATCGGCTGCAAAGCTGCAAGAACCACATTGAACCACAGTCCTGCCCATGAAACAAACAGGGGTTACTTGGAATTCAGAGGAGATGTGAACAAGGCCAGGTCCACAAACCCACAATGCTGGAACAGGGGCAACAAGAAGTCGGTGTGCAACTTCCACTGGTAGATGTTGAATCCCATGTGGCTCAGCTGGTCTGCTTCCGCACTGCTGTCTCCCAGGAGGTGGACTGCTGAAATCCAAACCCCCTCCGTCAGGGCCCATTCCCAGATCGATACCGCCTCCATGCAGGAGGGGGAATGGGTGCCAACCTGCTTGTTCAGGTGAAACATCGTAGTAGAATTGTCCGCCCTGACCAAGCAGACCTGCCCCTGATGAGGGGCAGAAACACCTTGAGGGCCATGCCCACTGCTCTGAGTTCGAGCAGATTTATATGCAGGAGGGCCTTCGCCGGTTTATAATGAATATATCGAATGCAAAAATGTCGAAAATAATAATGCAGAAAAAAAAAATGTCGAATGCGTTTTTTTTTTAATGGGGGGGGGGGTTACCCCCCAACCCCCTGTTTTTTTTATTTACAATATATTTTTACTAGCTAAACCAAAAAAAAACATTTAAAAAAAAAAATAAAAAAAACATTCACATTTTTTTTCTGCATAATTATTTTCGACATTTTTGCATTCAACCAAATATTTTCGACATTATATCTGGATACCTCCTCCGACCTGGACTAGGCACCATGAATGGCATAGCCCTCTGTAGTAGCCCCAGAGCCAGAAAGGGAAGAGTGTTGTCGCAACCAGGGTAGGCTCAGGTTGGGTGAATAGGGCTCCCATGGAAATATTGTTGTCCATCAAACACCAGCAAAGATCGGGCAGGAGGAGCAGGGGTATTGGGATCCTGTCTGACTGAGACCCCATCTCCTGATTCCAATTGGCCACCAGGTGGAGCTGGAGGTTCCTCTTCTTGAGGCGGGGGGGCATGCTGCACAGTGAGCACACAGGAGGCCTTGTGCCCCAGAAGGTGTTGGAACCACAAAGACGAAGTGGTTGAATTGGCAAGAAAGTGCCCTATCGCCTTGCGAAGGGAGAGCAGCCTCTCGGGCTCCTGGCTGAACGGCTGTGTTACAATGCACCCCTAGGAAGACCAGATCCTGGGAGGGGGGCAACTGTGACTTCCCCTGGTTGAGGAAGAACCCCAGCTGATGAAGGATATCCGCCAATCTCTGCTAGAAGTCTATCACCCCCCTCATGTGAACCCACCCTCAACAGCCAGTCTTCCAGATACAGGTATAGGTGACGGCCCTCCAAGTAGGGGAGATCCACCACTGCTTTCATCAATTTTGTGAAGATGCAAGTGGCAGCACCTTGTACTGTAAGTGGTACGACATAATCGTGAACCGCAGAACTTCCGATGCGGCTGGAAGATGGGGACATGAAAGTACGCATCCTTGAGGTCTAGGGAACAGATCCAGTCCCCTGCACACAGAGACTCTGCAATGTGCGCAGGAGTAATCATCTTAAACCGTTCGAGCGGTAAAGGCAGATTGAGAAATCACAGGTCCAGAACTACCCTCAGGCCAGCCTGGTTGTTCTTGGGTACTACAAAAATCATGGAGTAGAAACCGGAGCAGCTGTCGGAGGAACTGGTTCCACCACCTGCATCTCCAAGAGCGAAAGGACCTCCCGTAAAAGAGCTTGGACGCGATGGTAGAGAAAAAGGAAGAGGAAGACTGAATCCTCTGGAAACTATGGATAGGATTCAAGGGATCGTGCGGTCCTGGAATAGAGCCAGTCTGCCCCTTACTGGGGAGCTGTGTTCCCAGACTGCGAAGCCACTGTTTCTTGGTGTCGGAGGCGAGAGCAGAAGAGGGGGAGTGGGTATCCCTGTGCAAAGTCCTCTGCTGCGCCGTCCTGTTGTCGCTGAGTGACCGGTCAGGCCTCCACATATCCTAAACCCCTTGAAGCTGGTGAAAGAGCAGGGTTTGAATTTGGTCCTGCCTGAGACCGAGGGAAGGACTTCTGCCCTGGTTTGTCAGGATGGCCAAGGACTTGGTGGTTTAAGTGGAAGTTTTCTTCTCGTTAACTTGTTATCTGTCGACGAATGAAAAAGGTCCACACCCTCAAAGGGCAGGTCTAGATCCATTCTTGCTTGTCAGATGAAAACTTAGTGGCATGCAGCCACACCGTCGTCCTCATCTCAACACCCAGTCACAGCCCTCGGGTGGCTGTGTCGATGTGGGAGACCGAAGACTGACTGAGGTCCTGCGCAACGGCCCGGGCATCCGCCAGACCAGCCTTGAAGGTGTCTTGCCTCTCCAAAGGGAGGTCAGGCAGAAACTCTGCAAGCCCCCGCCACAGCTTCTGGTTAGCCATGGCTAAAAAGGCTTCAGCATTGTCTTGCCGCAGATGCATAACAACGTTTGCCCA